>NC_064633.1:545211013-546673513 GCF_023864275.1 Schistocerca cancellata
TGATAGAAAACGATTCAGACGTCCACAGGAAGGTAACAACGCCAAATGACGTAGCAAATTGCAGGTGGACGTACGGAGGATCAATAGTTGCTGCAGGTATTGACAGATGAGACAGAACGTAAACAAACGTAACATAACAAGTTTCTGGTGCTGGCCATTTTCGCACCAGCTGAATATAAATTACAGTAGTTCGAAAGAAAAACTCCTTTTCCACGCTGCACATTAAGTGGCAACAGACGGCCTGCGAAAAATGTGGATTTTTGTCTACGTCTACATCAACAATCACACTCCCTAAGCCTCCGTGTGGTGTATGGTACAGGGTACTTCCGGTAATTCACAGCTGATTCACATTTCCTTAAGATTCTTCCCATGAATTTCAAGCTGACGTCTGCTTTTCCTGCGACTAGTGTTATGCGGTAGTTTAGAATCCACCTCTGAAACGGTTTTTCCGAATACGGAACGGAAATGTTTGTTATTCGCGGTTGAACAAAAAAATTGCACCTGCCTGAAATTGGCCTTTTTCACGCACCAGTTTTTTTCTATCGGAAGACGAGCTATTGCACCAGTGCTTGGGAGTAAACACGCAAAATTCGAATGAAAGTTTGAATGCTTGTGTTTTGAAGTTAGCCCCAAAGAATTTGCATTCTGGTGCGAAGACTGTGGAGACTGCGACTTTCCTGGCAGTGAGCAGCTTCAACGAAGGGTATTCAGCAATTATGAAGACCACGACAACGGTGGACGTCACCCTGGAACTCTATTCGACGCAGTTCGCCTAGCATTCGGACGACCACCGGTTTCAGGCGGCTGAAAACGGCATGTCACCGGCCGTACGAGCGGTTCTGCAGCAGCGCAGGTTGACCCAGATCGAGCAGAACGCCCTCTATGAGGAAGAGGAAGGACTAGTTTATGGACCCGGAATAGCAGATTCAACGTACGTTGCATAATATTGCATTTATATGTAGTCAAAACTTCAGACGCGTTTTATCGAAATGACGTTTTTTTATCGAACGGTATGGTAACTTCAAATCTACTGAACCGATTGGCATGATTCTTTGTTGCCGACGAAGCTAACTAAATTGTCTAGGAGTTGCACCACTTTTATCCCGATCCATCAAAATACTTGGCCGACGAAGTTGAAAAATCGATGAAAAAAACCTTTTTTTTTCAAATGTTCGCCATTTTGTTTCCTATGGTCCAAATAAGCGAGGTACAGCTCCTAAAGAATCTTACATACTTCGCTGACGTCAACTCAATTTTGATTTCAGACCAGCCGGCTGACCTGTGACATATCGCGCGTCAAGGCGCTTCCGCCTTTGCTCTTCGACATTTCCGGTCGAAAAAATTCCAGTTTGTAGAGGAAATATCAATAAATATTTGGACCAAATTTGACATTGATATCTATAACACATCCTGAGAAAAAAATCTCAAAGAACATGATTTTCTCGGGCCAAAGATAGTAAACCTCTCTTTTAAGTCACCGACACGAATTGCCTGGGAGGGCATGTTCTTTGTGTTGATTATTGATGGGAGCAAATTAATTCGATACGGCAGTACAGAGCGGATGATTTTCCCGCATATTCTGACACGTCTGACCTCAAGTGGAATAACGGTACGACGAGCATCAAGAATCTAAATTTTAAGAGATGTTCTATCCACTGATATCACTGATATGTACGATATATGCCTTGTAGTTTTGATGCAGTCCTCTTCTGAAACCGCAGAGGTGTTTACGAATAACTTTGTATACAGGGTGTTCGGAAATTTCCGTTACAGATTTCAGATTTCTAGTACTAGTAGACGGGAGTGTGTGCGTAATATTTTGAATAGGAACTCGTAATGGGAAACGTACCGTTGCATTTGTATGACGGTTTCAGTTAAAATGCTTAACTCATCCAATTCTGCACGAGGAATTTAATTAGGCACGACGCAGTACAGTTGTTAGGTCACAATTCCAAAGGAAACATGCCGAAACAACATCGTGGTGGTCACCTCATCGAGACGCTGTTGTAATGCATCGGTACTGTTCTGTATGTACAGTATGTTGGGTTCTTTTTTGTTTTGCAATAATAACACGTAATCATTAAGTGTTAATACAGACAAATGTGTTTAAGTGATAAATTGACGTTTCCTTACCTTTTCTTTCGAAATGTTATCTAATAATTGCAATGTGTTAAGCCTAATTCAGGTCCTCAAGCAGAGGTGGATAAGTTGAACACCTGATTGAAAACCTTCGTAGAATGGAAACGGTATGATTTCGGACTTGCATTCCTATTCAAAATATTATGTACTCACTCCCCTCTACCAGTCTTCGGAGTTTGCAACCGAAATTTACTAACACCCCGTATGTTGCTGTCATTTCGCGTGTACTTCATTTCAATTGTTTCACTGAAAATATTTAGTAGCGCTTAAAAACGACGTTATTAACTTAAATATTCTCAGCTGTTTGCCGATTAGTTCAAATCAGATCACTACTGAAAATCGGAAAATTTCCAGACTCTTGCTGCAGCTAAATGATCAAATCTATGCCAAACCTATTTCGAAATAGCGATGCTGAAATCGCCATAGTCAGAAAGCTGTCGTGGTTAGTTAGTTGGATGATTAGCTACAGCCGGCCAGTGTGGCCACGCGGTTAAAGGCGCTTCAGTCTGGAACCGCGCGACCGCTACGGTCGCAGGTTCGAATCCTGCCTCGGGCATGGATGTGTGTGATGTCCTTAGGTTAGTTAGGTTTAAGTAGTTCTAAGTTCTAGGGGACTGATGACCTCAGATGTTAAGTCCCATAGTGCTCAGAGCCATTTGAACCATTTTTTGGTTAGCTACACGTTTCCTGGATAATTTTGCACGATAGATCGTGGTGATGTCACTTTACATTCACATAGCGAATTATTTCGTGCGTATGGTTGCATTCTGAACATTTCTAATATATATAATATACACAAAAAGAATGAAGATAAACAAATGAGAGTAATTCCTAACCACCAACGTTTACACAATATAGAAGTAGAAATTCTTCTACGGAATAGTAGTAGCTGTCGAGGAGAAACTTTCTCAGTTTGTTTTCAAATTTTGCTTTGCTGTCTGTGACACATTTTATATCACTTGGTAAGTGATCAAAAAAATTTTTGGAGCATTTTGCACCCCTTTTTGTGCTAAAGGCTACGTTGAAGTGGAGTAATGAATGCTATTTTTCCTTCTGGTGTCGCAATTATGTACATTACTGTTCCTTTTGAACTATAGTTGATTATTTACAAAGCTTCATGAGGGAATAAATATACTGTGAAGCAGTAGTCAGCATCCCAAAGTTCTTAAACAGATGTCTACAAGACGATCGTGGGTGAGCACGCTTTTGCGCAATAAACACTTTCTTTCTTAAAGATGAGTTACCCCGGAACATAGTTCCATAGGACATTTTTAAACAAACATACGCAAAATATGACAACTTACTGGTTTGTTTCTCCCCAATATTTACGATGATTCTAAGTGCAAATGTGGCTGAAATAAGTTGTTTTAAGAGTTCCAAAATGTGTTCCGTTTAAACAACAGAGCATCCTTTTATGTAAGAATGACGTATTTCTGGAGTCAGAAAATATAAATTAACAAGATACGTAGAATTAAGAGTCAGAATGTATTTGGTTCGGGCATTTTTTTTTCCTTTTGAGGTAATAGAAATAACTAACTGAAGACAGAAGCTAGCGGATCTCTGATTAATGTAAAGAAAAATTCACGCTACAAAACTGTTTGCATTGTTGTGCACGAAGACTGAATGTACAGCAGATTCTGTGTGAGGTGCCCGTGTTTTCGTCTGCATTAATGTGTTGGGCTGAACAAGTAGCAGGCTCGGAATCCGTGTCTGTATTCCTAAGTCTGCTTGCGTTTCGCGTTGCGCTGATGGTTTATGCGGAATGAATATTTGGATGTAAATTTCGTTGTCCGCCATGGAATGGGATGGTAATTGGAATGCTGCGTTGGACGCAGATCGGAGGGGGGGGGGGGGGGGATCTTAACCCGTCCGCAAACAGAACGGCTCCGACGGGCAGTTTCGTGTTTACACCAGACAGGCCGCTGGCGCCAAGGCATGGCCGTATCGCAGCGGGGAATACACAACGGCTGTTTACAAAAACAGCTACCCGCCAGACGGAGCTCACCGAAGTTCTCTTATAGTTGCAGACAAAGACATGGCAACATGGCGTTGTGATATATCCTCTTCTCATCGACTAGCGGAAAAATACGTTTATGCGTCTGATGTTTCTACTACATTTGATCACTTGACCAACAAGGTTAAGAAGATGTAATTGTTTTCAAAAATTATTGTCGAAAAACGATATTTTGTATACAGGGTGGTCCATTGATCGTGACCGGGCCAAATATCTCACGAAATAAGCGTCAGACGAAAAAACTACAAAGAACGAAACTTGTCTAGCTTGAAGCTGGCGCTATGGTTGGCCCGCTAGATGGCGCTGCCATAGGTCAAACAGATATCAGCTGCGTATTTTTAAATAGGAACCCCTATTTTTTATTACATATTCGTGTAGTACGTAAAGAAATATGAATGTTTTAATAGGACTACTTTTCTCGCTTTATAATAGATGGTGCTGTAATAGTCACAAACATATGGCTCACAATTTTAGACGAACAGTTGGTAACAGGTAGGTTTTATAAATAAAAATACAGAACGTAGGTACGTTTGAACGTTTTATTTCGGTTGTTCCAATGTGATAAATGTACCTTTGTGAACTTATCATTTCTGAGAACGCATGCTGTTACAGCCTGACTACCTGTAAATACCACATTCATGCAATAAATGCTCAAAATTATGTCCGTCAACCTCAATGCATTTGGCAGTACGTGTAACGACATTCCTCTCAACAGTGAGTAGTTCGCCTTCCGTAATGTTCGCACATGCATTGACAATGCGCTGACTCATGTTGTCAGGCGTTGTCGGTGGATCACGATAGCAAATTTCCTTCAATTTTCCCCACAGAAGGAAATCCGGGGACGTCAGATCCGGTGAATGTGCCGGCTGCCCGTTGGGCATTTTGATCACAAGAGCCATACATCAACACGATATCGGCCTTTTCTGCAATTGGTAACCTTCGACGACCAATCCACCTGTCATGAAATATGCTATTCAATACCGCTTCAACCGCTCTCGAGCTATGTGCCGGACATCCATCATGTTGGAAGTACATCGCCATTCTGTCATGCAGTGAAACATCTTGCAGTAACATCGGTAGAAAATTAAGTAGGAAATCAGCATACATTGCACCATTTAGATTGCCGTCGGTAAAATGGGGGGCAATTACCCTTCCTCCCATAATGCCGCACCATACATTAACCCGCTAAGGTCGCTGATTTTCCACTTGCCGCAGCCATCGTGGATTTTCCGTTGCCCAATAGTGCATATTATGCCGGTTTACGTTACCGCTGTTGGTGAGTGACGCTTCGTCGCTAAATAGAACGCGTGCAAAATATCTATCATCGTCCCGTAATTTCTCTTGTGCCCAGTGGCAGAACTGTACACGACACTCAAAGTCGTCACCGTGCAATTCCTGGTGCATAGAAATATGGTTCGGGTGCAATCGATGTTGATGTAGCATTCTCAACACCGACGTTTTTGAGATTCCCGATTCTCGAGCAATTTGTCTGCTACTGATGTGCGGATTAGCCGCGACAGCAGCTAAAACACCTACTTGGGCATCACCATTTGTTGCAGGTCGTGTTTAACGTTTCACATGTGGCTGAACACTTCCTGTTTCCTTAAATAACGTAACTATCCGGCGAACGGTCCGGACACTTGGAAGATGTCGTCCAGCATACCTGTCGGCTGCCCGTTGGGCATTTTGATCACAAGAGCCATACATCATCACGATATCGGCCTTTTCTGCAATTGTTAAACGGTCCATTTTAACACGGGTAATGTATCACGCAGCAAATACCGTCCGCACTGGCGGAATGTTACGTGATACAACGTACTCATATGTTTGTGACTATTACAGAGCCATCTATCACAAAGCGAAAAAAGTGGTCCTACTAAAACATTCATATTTCTTTACGCACTACACGAATGTGTGATAAAAATGGGGATTCCTATTTAAAAAGACGCTCTTGATATCCGTTTGACCTATGGCAGCGCCATCTAGCGGGCCAACCATAGCGCCATATAGTTTCCCCCTTCAAGCTAGACGAGTTTCGTTCTTTGTAGTTTTTTTCATTTGATGCTTATTTCGTGAGATATTTGGCCCGGTCACTATCAATGAACCACCCTCTTTACGTCACAGTGTCATTCAAGGCAAGAAAATTATGAAAATTGAGTTCGGTTGTACAGTGATTTTATATTTTGTAAACTTGTAATGAAAAGGAAACTCTTAGTAATAAATCATTTAATTGCATGATGGTACATGGAAAAATAGTGTCACCTACCGCTACCTTCGTGAAGTTCCTGTCTCTTTTCTCTCCACCCTGGCCAGGCTCTACAATGTAGTCCTGTCCACCGGCTACTACCACAACCTGTGGAAAACCTCCCGTATCCTGATGTTCCTTAAACCTGGTAAACCGCCGTCCGCCGTCTCCTCCTACCGTCTCATCAGCATTACCTCGGTCTTCAGCAAGGTCCTGGCATCCATCCTCACCTGACGCATGCACCAGCATCTCCGCCAGCACCGCCTCCTTCCCGTTACCCAGTGTGGCTTTCGGCCGTCCTTCTCTTTCGATGACCTTCTCCTTCACCTCATCTCCTTTCCGAACAGCTTAATTCCCGTCGCTCCGCAATCTTCCTCTCCTTGGACCTCGAACGTGCCTATGACCGCGTATGGCATTCCGGTCTCCTCTTCAAGCTCCAAACCTTCGCCCTTCCCATTTACTACGTCTGTCTGATCGGCTCCTTTCTCTCCCACAGTCCTTCCTACGTCACCATCCATAACACGGATTGCTCCACCTTTTCTCCCTCCGCCGGTGTGCCCAAAGGCTCCGTCCTCTCCCCCCTTCTGTACCTTTTGTAAACGGTGGACATGCCGCCGCCGTCACCCCCCGTCCACCTTCTCCAGTTTGCTGATGACACCGCCTTCCTTGCCCTTGCCCCCACCCTGCATCGCTCCCAACGCCTTCTCCAATCCCATCTTGACCATTTCACCGCTTGGTGCAACCAGTGGTTGCTCAAGGTCAATCCCTCCAAAACCCAGGCGATCATTGTAGGCAAAACCACCCCTTCCTTCCTCCTCCTCGATTTCTATCTAACCATCTATGGCTGTCCTATCGCCCTCACACCCACCCTTAAGTACCTTGGCGTCACCCTCGACCGTCACCTCTCCTGGACCGCCCATCTCCGGACAATCCAAGCCAAGGCACACTCCCGACTCTATCTCCTCAAGCTCCTTTCCGGTCGTACGTGGGTTCTGGACACATACACCATACTCCACACATATAAATCCCTCATCCGCCCTATCCTTTGTTACGCCCATCCGACATGGATGTCCGCCCCCCCCCCCCCTACCTTTTATAAATCCCTTCAGATCCTTGAACACCATGCTCTCCGCCTTGCCTATCGCATCCGTCTCCCCTCCCCCACGCAGATCCTGTACAACCTCATTCCGTTCCCCCACCTCCTCCTTTTTCTTGAAATGATACGGATCCTGTACACCTCCCATAAACTCGATCCTCCTCACCTGCTTGTCTCACCTATCGTCTCCCGCCCCCGCCCACTGGCGCGCCTGTATTCCCACGTCCCACCCGGTCTCCATCTCTCCACCCTCCTTACCCTCTCCCAAAGTGGCTTCCGCCAGCTCCCCCTCCCTGATGATGTCCTCCTCCCCTCCATCTACCCCTCCTATCAACTTTGATCATTCCACTTCCTGTGTCTTTTCCTCTGGGCACCCTCCCTCCCTTCTCTCTCCTTTTCCTCTCATCCCCCCTTCCTCCACACCTCTTCCCCCGGGCTTCCCCTCCCCCTTCCTCCCTTCCCCCTATCTCCCCTGCCCGTGACATCTCTGTTCTCCCCTCTCCCTCTCCCACCCCACCCCCCGCCTCCTCTTTTGGCAGGTCCCCAGACTCGCACACGCTCAATGGACATTCGCGCGCTGGAGATCGTCGCCATCAGTGTCTAGTGTGTGTGCCTTCGTTTTGTGTTTAGTGTCCTTTCGCCGTCACGCCACTACTGTTCACCTGTGCCGTCGCAGTCGTCCATGTTTTGTGCGTCATGTCCACAGGTTTAGTGTTTTTTTCTTGTCCAGTGTGAACGGCGTCATGTAAATTGTTTTTCAGTATCTACATTTTTTTACCCGCCATTTGTCTTGTATTATCTGTACCTCCATTATGTTTTCTATTGTGTTACTCTCGACTGAAGAGCAGCGTATTATGCTGCTGACAGCCCACCTTTGTACAACGTGTTGAAAATCACAATAAAGAAAAAAACATGGAAAAATAGTTGTCTTTTCATTCAGAGGATGGTGTGTGCACCCCAGGATAGCCAAGATTCCAAAGAATAAATGTTATTCGTCAGCTATTGTGTTAAGTGACAACAGTATACAGGCTGTTCACATAAAAGTGTTGAATACTTTGAGAGGTGGTAGTATTCATTGAAACAAGAAAAATAAGTCCAATAAACATGGGTCCGGAAATGCATACTTTCTGCGATAAACAGCTGTTTACTGGAGGTGTTCAACTCGGCGTCCATTAATGACAATGCACCCCTCTGCCCTCCGGCGTAAGGAACGACGCACCCTTTGAATTATACCCTGTTGTTGTAGTACCTTCTGGCATGCATTGAAGATTCGACCCTGTGGCTCCGCACATGGTTGATTGGCGCGGCGTAGACTAATTTCTTCAAGTGTCCCCATAGCCAAAAATCTAGGTGATTGCGGTCTGGGGAACAAGCACGGCAGTTAACCTTTGTGGTAGCGCGTCTTTTTTTTTTTGTCATCAATCTGGTTTGATGCGGCCTGCCACGAATTCCTTTCCTGTGCTAACCTCTTCATCTCAGAGTAGCACTTGCAACCTACGTCCTCAATTATTTGCTTGATGTATTCCACTCTCTGTCTTCCTCTACAGTTTTTGCCCTCTACAGCTCCCTCTAGCACCATGGAAGTCATTCCCTCATGTCTTAGCAGATGTCCTATCATCCTGTCCCTTCTCTTTATCAGTGTTTTCCACATATTCCTTTCCTCTCCGATTCTGCGTATAACCTCCTCATTCCTTACCTTATCAGTTCACCTAATTTTCAACATTCGTCTATAGCACCACATCTCAAATGCTTCGATTCTCTTCTGTTTCGGTTTTCCCACAGTCCATGTTTCACTGCCATACAATGCTGTACTCCAGACGTACATCCCCAGAAATTTCTTCCTCAAATTAAGGCCGGTATTTGATATTAGTAGACTTCTCTTGGCCAGAAATGCCTTTTTTGCCATAGTGAGTCTGCTTTTGATGTCCTCCTTGCTCCGTCCGTCATTGGTTATTTTACTGCCTAGGTAGCAGAATTCCTTAACTTCACTGACTTCGTGACCATCAATCCTGATGTTAAGTTTCTCGCTGTTCTCATTTCTACTACTTCTCATTACCTTCGTCCTTCTCCAATTTACTCTCAAACCATACTGTGTACTCATTAGACTGTTCATTCCGTTCAGCAGATCATTTAATTCTTCTTCTCTTTCACTCAGGATAGCAATGTCATCAGCGAATCGTATCATTGATATCCTTTCACCTTGTATTTTAATTCCACTCCTGAACCTTTCTTTTATTTCCATCATTGCTTCCTCGATGTACAGATTGAAGAGTGGGGGCGAAAGGCTACAGCCTTGTCTTACACCCTTCTTAATACGAGCACTTCGTTCTTGATCGTCCACTCTTATTATTCCCTCTTGGTTGTTGTACATATTGTATATGACCCGTCTCTCCCTATAGCTTACCCCTACTTTTTTCAGAATCTCGAACAGCTTGCACCATTTTATATTGTCGAACGCTTTTTCAAGGTCGACAAAACTTATGAAAGTGTCTTGATTTTTCTTTAGCCTTGCTTCCATTATTAGCCGTAACGTCAGAATTGCCTCTCACGTCCCTTTACTTTTCCTAACTTTTCCAAACTGATCGTCACCTAGCGCATTCTCAATTTTCTTTTCCATTCTTCTGTATATTATTCTTGTAAGCAGCTTCGATGCATGAGCTGTTAAGCTGATTGTGCAATAAGACTCGCACTTGTCAGCTCTTGCCGTCTTCGGAATGGTGTGGATGATGCTTTTCCGAAAGTCAGATGGTATATCGCCAGACTCATATATTCTACACACCAACGTGTGACACTTCCCCCAATGAATTTAGAAATTCTCATGGAATGTTATCTATCCCTTCTGCCTTATTTGACCGCAAGTCCTCCAAAGCTCTTTTAAATTCCGATTCTAATACTGTATCCCCTATCTCTTCTAAATCGACTCCTGTTTCTTCTTCTATCACATCAGACAAATCTTCACCCTCATAGAGGCTTTCAATGTATTGTTTCCACCTATCTGCTCTCTCCTCTGCAATTAACAGTGGAATTCCCGTTGCACTCTTAATGTTACCACCGTTGCTTTTAATGTCACGAATGGTTGTTTTGACTTTCCTGTATGCAGAGTCTGTCCTTCGGACAATCATATCTTTATCGATGTCTTCACGTTTTTCCTGAAGCCATTTCGTCTTAGCTTCCCTGCACTTCCTATTTATTTCATTCCTCAGCGACTTGTATTTCTGTATTCCTGATTTTCCCGGAACATGTTTGTACTTCCTCCTTTCATCAATCAACTGAAGTATTTCTTCTGTTACCCATGGTTTCTTCGCAGCTACCTTCTTTGTACCTATGTTTTCCTTCCCAACTTCTGTGATGGCCTTTTTTAGAGATGTCCATTCCTCTTCAACTGTACTGCCTACTGCGCTATTCCTTATTGCTGTATCTATAGCGTTAGAGAACTTCAAACGTATCTCGTCATTCCTTAGTACTTCCGTATCCCACTTCTTTGCGGATTGATTCTTCCTGACTAATGTGTTGAACTTCAGCCTACTCTTCATCACTACTATATAGTGATCTGAGTCTATATCTGCTCCTGGGTACGCCTTACAATCCAGTATCTGATTTCGGAATCTCTGTCTGACCATGATGTAATCTAATTGAAATCTTCCCGTATCTCCCGGCCTTTTCGAAGTATACCTCCTCCTCTTGTGATTCTTGAGCAGGGTATTCGCTATTACTAGCTGAAACTTGTTACAGAACTCAATTAGTCTTTCTCCTCTTTCATTCCTTGTCCCAAGCCCATATTCTCCTGTAACCTTTTCTTCTACTCCTTCCCATACAACTGCATTCCAGTCGCCCATGACTATTAGATTTTCGTCCCCCTTTACATACTGCATTACCCTTTCAATATCCTCATACACTTTCTCTATCTGTTCATCTTCAGCTTGCGACGTCGGCATGTATACCTGAACTATCGTTGTCGGTGTTGGACTGCTGTCGATTCTGATTAGAACCACCCGGTCACTGAACTGTTCACAGTAACACACCCTCTGCCCTACCATCCTATTCAAAACGAATCCTACACCTGTTATACCATTTTCTGCTGCTGTTGATATTACCCGATACCCATCTGACCAGAAATCCTTGTCTTCCTTCCACTTCACTTCACTGAGCCGTACTGTATCTAGATTGAGCCTTTGCATTTCCCTTTTCAGATTTTCTAGTTTCCCTACCACGTTCAGGCTTCTGACATTCCACGCCCCGACTCGTAGAACGTTATCCTTTCGTTGATTATTCAATCTTTTTCTCATGGTAACCTCCCCCTGGCAGTCCCCTCCCGGAGATCCGAGTGGGGGACTATTCCGAAATCTTTTACCAATGGAGAGATCATCATGACACATCTTCAGTTGGCCGGCCGCGGTGGCCGTGCGGTTCTGGCGCTGCAGTCCGGAACCGCGGGACTGCTACGGTCGCATGTCGAATCCTGCCTCGGGCATGGGTGTGTGTGATGTCCTTATGTTAGTTAGGTTTAAGTAGTTCTAAGTTCTAGGGGACTTATGTCCTAAGATGTTGAGTCCCATAGTGCTCAGAGCCATTTTGAACTTCTTCAGTTACAGGCCACATGTCCTGTGGATACACGTTACGTGCCTTTAATGCAGTGGTTTCCATTGCCTTCTGCATCCTCATGTCGTTGATCATTGCCGATTCTACCGCCTTTAGGGGCAATTTCCCACCCCTAGGACAAGAGAGTGCCCTGAACCTCTATCCGCTCCTCCGCCCTCTTTGACAAGGCCGTTGGCAGAATGAGCCTGACTTCTTATGCCGAAAGTCTTCGCATGGAAGTGTTAATCTTTCGTCAAGTGCGCCTGCCACACGTTGATTGAGAATCGGCGTTGATGCCCTCTTTCCTTAACTGCTTGGGGATTTACATCTGCACATGCAAGCTGATTATGTAAATTCACACCATTTTTACTGCTTGGGGATTTATATCTGCACATGCATGCTGGTTATGGTAATTCACACCATTTCTTATGGACCCTGCCTCATCGGTAAGTAAAATCTTGGATGTGAACAGTGGATCTGTGGCACACTTCTGCAACAGCCATTGACAGAACCGCCGTCTGCCTTAGTGATCTTGTGGCCTTAGGGCTTGAACGCGCTGTAGATGATATGGCTACAGCAACTGTTAACGAAGTACTCCCCAGATAAGAGTGAGACATGCCTTCTGATGTTGCTAATCGTAGCACACTGGTACTAGACGTTTTTCCAGCGAATGTAGCACACGCTCCTCCGCCTCAGGCGTGCGAACTGTGTAGGGCCTTCCACTGTCAACCCTCCGAGGTGCACGGGTACCTGTGTCCCTCACACGGTGGAAAAGTCTGCCAGCGGCCTATTAGAGGGCACTTTGCGTTGTGGATATTTTTCAGCGTAGAGGACACGGGCTCGCAGGCTCCGTGCATACCAGAATATCGTCTCCACCATTTCACTGGTCGATTGCTAACAAGTCGTGAAAGAGAGAAACTGTAAATGTACTACACCATTTGCACGTACAAACAGCGCAGTAACAGTGAACACACAAGTGAATTCCTCCTGCCGGCTGCTGTGGCCGAGCGGTTCTAGGCGCTTCAGTCGGGAACATCGCTGCTGCTACGTTTCAGCAGGGAAATATTCGTATTCGCACATTTATTTTGCCACCATTTCACGTGGTGAACAGGTCCTGAAATGCGAACGTGATCTGATATTTAGGCGCGAGGCATTTCAGGGACACAGAGGTAGTTCGTTTTTAAGTTGGAAGCTGATTGCAGGGTGGCCTCGTAGATACTCTAGCTGATCCATTGTGCACACAAATTTTTAATCTCTGCTGCATTTTAGATTATTCAGTGCCTTATTGGAAGACATGTATAGACAACTTGTATCTCCATGATTGCTAGAAATTCGAAACACGCTCACGTGTATTGTGATTCCCACGTAGATGTTATTGTTTGGTCACTCTGAAGTTAGTATGCAATATGGATTCAGTATTATTGTCATTCATTTTTTCTCTCCCCCCCCCCCCCCTCCTGACAGTTATTTATGGGCGACTCCATGGTTATGAACGTAACATTTGCACTGCTGACATTGAAGTTTTATTGAAGTATGAACATGGAAATAATAAGGAGATTTATCTGAATATAAACAATATATAGACAAGTTTTGACGAAGAAAGCTGTATTCGTTTACCGTTAAACAGAGGAACGGAAACGGAAAGTGTTATAGACCTAACAAAAACTTCAATTTTCATGGAATCATCCGTATATAATTTTTAGCCGGCCGCTGTTATCGAGCGGTTCTAGGCGCTTCAGTCTGGAACCGCGCGACCGCTACAGTCGCAGGTTCGAATCGTGCCTCGGGCAAGGATGTGTGTGATGAACTTAGGTTAAATTACAATGAAAAGGAACACCCTTAGCTGTTTACAGGCGTTGACATACGTCAAAGAGGACAGGTGAAAATGTGTGCCCCGACCGGGACTCGAATCCGGGATCTCCTGTTTACATGGCAGCTAAGGGTGTTCATTTCATTGTAATTTCATTCTAACGAGCTGCATGGTCACCGATGGTATCTGTTCTTTCGGACATCTTAGTATATATATGAACTTAGGTTGAAAGGGTACAGTACCACCCTACATTGAAAATAGGTACAACATACTTCATTATTTTTGTCAGAACAACACATTTTTTTTGTAAAATAACTCAATTTCAATTAATACAGCGAAGCCGGATACCAGTGTGGGAAAGAATGACAATTTATTTATTTAATTGATCACATGTGCACTCCCACAAAATAAATCCCTACGTCCAGTTTGGTGAGATCTTTGCAAATGAATGAAGGTATGGTCGTCTGCTAACCGCCGATAGTGAATGTGAATATATGATCATCTTTGAGTCGATCCTTTGGCCACCTTTGGTGGGACCAAAGAGATGAAATTTACTTGAGCTTTGAGCGCCTGAAATGTGGCTGACCAATACGGTAGCAAGGTGCTCCCCCACTTGGTCAGAGGTGTGAGAGGACCTGAAGAACGGCCATGTTTCAGCACTCTGCCGCTGGATCTTGTGCTGTTAAGACCTGTCTTGGGTGTGCTCCGTAAAGACAAAAGAGTGGAGACATGGTGTGCATGTGGAATATTTAAGAGTAGTTTGAAATAATAATTTCTCTATTTCAGGAACTTTTGTGGGGAGAATTAAATGTCAGGCAGGTAATATTAATGGGATTGTAGTGACCTTCGGAAGTGACCAACGGTCACAATGAAACCACGTGTAGCAATAAGTTGAAATACTTCCGTGTGCTTAAGTTAAGTTCAATTACTAGCTTGTGTACAATAAGTTGAAATATTTAAGAAATAGCGTGTGTACCATAAGTTGAAATATTTGAGAAATGGCGTGTGCAGGACTTGAAATTAGAGACGAGTACTTCCACGTGGTGAGTACTGTGTGAGTCTCAAACTGTGTATGAGACAAAAAGATAAAGAGAAGTACTCGTCCATGGTATCAGTTGAGGACTCACGTGTGTGATGAATACGTTCTTAATATTACTTTGCGTGATATGATCCCGTGTGACGCTAGATTCAAACTCTGAGAGAGAAGCAAGGTGAGTCGGCCGTCTATCCAGCAACGCCACTTGGCTTGCATTGCACAGGAAGACGTGCATATATCTCCAGAGTTCATAGTAGGAAGGTAGAATTACGAAGTGGGGCAGTGTCGTGTGAAACTGGGATAAATATTAATTGAAGTGGGAAAGCTGAAAGTGATAATGTTGTGACTATTCCCTGTGTAGTATTTCATATTGTAGTGTGGTGTATGCCATGTAATTTGGGTATGTGTGGTTTGCATGGGAGACTAGCGAGGTAGTTACAAAAGATTAGTGGGTTATGCGTGTTCCTTTTGTACTGCTCGGTCTGGAGGAAAGTTTCGTGATGCTGATTGTGAGAGTCGAAGTGTGAGAAATAATAAAAGATCCACCATCCTGTCCAGAAAGTGCACTGTAGCGTTAAATAATTACGAGACCATAAGGTAGAGAATCACCAATGTTAAGCCATGCCCACTGGGCGGAATTTCTCATGTGTTATTGTTGTAGGTTATAGAATTTGTGTGTTTAGGTTATAGAATTTATCGGAATAAATAAGATAGTGAACAGAAAAAGATTGGTGGACTTTTCCTTCGAATTGCATGTTGTCATGATGTACCGAATTTATAATGTGTGCGCCACTCATATTCAGTACGATGGCCACGTGCTGATAAAAGCCGCTAAATAAAAGACAAAAAGAAAATGTGGTATTGCCAGTGCGTAGTGAACAGGCAGAGTTGTGTAAATTACTGATAGTCTGATATGCGTTTCCGTTGCGTATTATTCAAACAGGAGGATAATTTGTAACTTAATTGTGAGTACGAAAGTTCATGTTACTCGATAAATAAGAATGAATCCACTCGCTTGGCAGACCACTCATCTTGCAGGCCTGACTGCTTGATGCCACAGTATGAGCAAGGCATGTGGGTGCCTCTCAAGGTTAGTTAGGTTTCAGTAGTTCTAAGTTCTAGGGGATTGATGACCTCAGATATTAAGTCCCATAGTGCTCAGAGACATTTGAACCATTTTTTAATTTTCGTACGTAATTCTGATGCGCACTTTGTGTGACACCGTATTGAACACACCTGTTACCAACGGCTATCAATGGTACAGATATTGAAACAGACGAAAACGATACATTTCTGCCACGCTATTAGTAATAAACAGCCCGTTTTATTTCATGACTAATTTTCAGGTTGTGAAGCGTAAATCCAAATACTGCTCCAAAATGGTGACTGCTGTGGTAGACCTCGTATTGGTGATCTTAGGTTTGTTTCGCAAAAGTGCGGCTCCACCAACGTGAACACAAGTTTGACGAGAGGGACGCGAGAACACGTGCATCCAGTCAAAAGAGTTCCTTGCGTATCTCTCTTTACTGCCACGAATCGCGTCGGACAGGATCTGCTGTCTACCTGTGAATAGCGTACGCTTTGTTCTGTGTTTTATGGTATTTTACCTGTTTATGCATAGAATTTGCTGATATGTATCTGGGGGACTGGCCTAGCATTTGCCTGAACGAGCGTGGAATACCGCCTGAAAACCACACTCGTGTGTCTTGGAATCAGACCCTCGTGAAATCCGCCGTTTCTAATCGATCTCTGTCTAGCTTACCTCCCCGTACCGCTAGCCAGCACAGTGAGCAGTTATCTATTCGGATTGCGTATGTTTTAAAAATGATGTTAGCTTCATTGATATCAAAGCCGTCCTTATGTCGAGTACAAAACATTTCTCCTTTCCCTTGTATTTAGGTCCAGTTACCTCCACTGTTTCAGGTCGAAACTAATCCGGAAAGCAACACGCAGCCCCGGACGCTTTGCATAACTACTTACTTTACGAGCTGTAAGAATTGAAAACGATTCTGCTCGCTACAGTCTGGCTTCGCATTCAACAGTATTTCTCCAAATGGCAGAATTCACAGTGACCTTCGTGCTCAGATTAAGTACACACTCGTAAAACGAATATAAAAACATGTGTGCAACCGAAATTCAGCATGGTTTTCATAAGTGAATGTTAAAGGAAAATAAATCGTACACGTTTTAGCTAAATTCCTGATTATTAAGACTCAACTGAAAGAAGTAGCATATACAGGGTGATTCAAAAAGAATACCACAATTTTAAAAATGTGTATTTAATGAAAGAAACATAATATAACCTTCTGTTATACATCATTACAAAGAGTGTTTAAAAAGGTTTTTTTTTCAGTCAAAAACAAGTTCAGAGATGTTCAATATGGCCTCCTCCAGACACTCGAGCAATATCAACCCGATACTCCAACTCGTTCCACACTCTCTGTAGCATATCAGGCGTAACAGTTTGGATAGCTGCTGTTATTCCTCGTTTCAAATCATCAATGGTGGCTGGGAGAGGTGGCCGAAACACCATATCCTTAACATACCCCCATAAGAAAAAATCGCAGGGGGTAAGATCAGGGCTTCTTGGAGGCCAGTGATGAAGTGCTCTGTCACGGGCTGCCTGGCGGCCGATCCATCGCCTCGGGTAGTTGACGTTCAGGTTTCATAACTAACCTTTTTCGTAGGACTCTCCATACAGTTGATTGTGGAATTTGCAGCTCTCTGCTAGCTCTGCGAGTCGATTTTCCTGGGCTGCGAACAAATGCTTCCTGGATGCGTGCTACATTTTCATCACTCGTTCTCGGCCGTCCAGAACTTTTCCCTTTGCACAAACACCCATTCTCTGTAAACTGTTTATACCAACGTTTAATACACCACCTATCAGGAGGTTTAACACCATACTTCGTTCGAAATGCACGCTGAACAACTGTCGCCGATTCACTTCTGCCGTACTCAATAACACAAAAAGCTTTCTGTTGAGCGGTCGCCATCTTAGCATCAACTGACGCTGACGCCTAGTCAACAGCGCCTCAAGCGAACAAATGTACAACTAAATGAAACTTTATAGCTCCCTTAATTCGCCGACAGATAGTGCTTAGCTCTGCCTTTTGTCGTTGCAGAGTTTTAAATTCCTAAAGTTGTGGTATTCTTTTTGAATCACCCTGTATTATACTACACTTGTCCTGGGATGGATCACGTGGTATACAAGACCATTTTGTATGAAAAACTGAACAAAAGGAAAGCTCTATGCACATTATCAAATCCTGAACACATTTAAATTAAAGACAATACGATGGAACCAGTACGCTAATCTCACAGATGAAGTAGTGAAATGCCGATACTGTACCCCGGGCATGGAATACGCTCTAACTCTTTTTAAACAACGGAACAAAAGTCTGAATACGAGTGAAGGTACATTTAATGACCTGAAAACGTTCCAAGCAAAGTATTCCGCCAAAATGCAAATTTATGCCGCAGACTCACCGTAATTCTCGAGGCCCATAGCCTGAGAATGGCTCCGACACCATTCGCCCGTAGCAAGCGGAAACAGAAAACCAGTAGACAAATCCAGAACACAGCACGAGAAGAGGCCAGACGGGAGGCGTCAAAGAATACTTTGTTCGCCGTTGAACGGGGCTCGCAAACACGTGAGATAATTCCCACAGGCCTCTAATTGGTGTGTACACAATGTATCCAATGCTTTCCTTGCAGACATAGCTTCACTTAACTAACTGTAGTATGTTAAGCAGTCTATAAACTGCGTGCAGAATGTCTTTGCAGCGAACTCGTGACATCGCATAGGAATGAACAGCTGGAAAGCTAGCATTTGAACGACTTTCAACTGCGATGACTACTTTCTTCACGCTCCCAGCAGCAGACACAAACAGTGGCATAGATGACGTCCGCAAAACTCTTGTACTGACACCTCACGTCCTGCTCAGCAGTGACTTGACAGTATTATTTCTGGCGCACACATTGGCATTGGTGTCAAAACAGATGTTTACCTGTCAGCTTGCGATCCTTGATCACCCCATTTCCGTTTCAGTAACCTTTTTCTTCATATTGTGTTGATCGCAATGGCTTAGTGACAGTTAAACAGTTTAGGCTATAATGGGTCATAATCAGAACTAAACCCCCGCATATGACAGACAATCAAAATTCATGTTAAATATGAAAAATTGTAAGGACATTTAAAGACACAAGATAGGTGAATAAAAAAGAAGAAACCTAGTACCTTCTTGCGAAATTTCAAACATTAAAAATGTATGTTCGTTGATGGCAAGTGAGCATGCGTTGCTTACATGTACAAAAATTAAAAATAAAACAAAATGTTTAAAAATCTATGCTTTTTACTTAAAGAAGCTTACATAAACTGGGACCACTCTTGCAGGAAAACGAAACGAATGCATTTGTTCACTACTGCAGTTAACGAGCTATAAAGTTACTCAGAGCTAAGGTATCAAACATAAATAAAAACATACTTATTTAATACACAAACGTTTGGTCGTAATGGACCATAAAATGAAAAAAAAATTTAGTTGACTGACAACTGTTTAATTTATTGCCACAGTTTGCTGTCTGCGGACACGTGAGCGTGATGGACGCTAGACCACTACTTGACCCGTGTTACATTCCTAAAAACGATATTGTGTAAACGTTCTTCTCTTTACCTGTCACTTTTGAATATTTTCATAACTTTTTACACCTAAGGGAATTTTGGTTTTTACTGAATTTTTAATTCCGATGATGACCCATTAGTGTTGAAACTGCTTGTGTTACTGCACCAAATGCGATAAAGACATTTGTGAATAAAATAGTATTTTTCAAAACAGATCTTGCTCTCCAGTTTCACAACGTCAGTTTTCAGTGTCTCTTAATCTGAGAGGGCAAATGTTTCATTTATAATGAAGAAGTGATTTTCCCCTATGCAGCTACAGCTCGATGTATATTTCTACGTGATTTACAATCTCTCTTCCACTAAATTTTATGGTCGTGGGCACGGGATGGTTATTAAGAGAGAATATGGTTCACTGCTAAAAG
Organism: Schistocerca cancellata; assembly: GCF_023864275.1. Taxonomy (NCBI): domain Eukaryota; kingdom Metazoa; phylum Arthropoda; class Insecta; order Orthoptera; family Acrididae; genus Schistocerca; species Schistocerca cancellata. The sequence continues at coordinate 545,230,975 of NC_064633.1, forward strand.
AAATGTCTAACAGAAAAATGAGTCTCCTTATTTTATGAAAATTAAATAAATAGAAAAATGTTGCTTTTAAAGAATAACAGCGATGATCATTTTGCTTTGTTTATTGGCTTTTTTGCACATGCGACCTAACATCCCAAAGATGTTCGGGATCACATGGGGTTCCCCCTCGTCGAAATGTCTTGGCTCAAACTCGTCTAGGAGTTGAACCGCACGTGTCGCATTACACGCCCTAAATTAGACGCTTGCGACCCTTTGGTTCAAATGGCTCTGAGCACTATGGGACTCAACTGCTGAGGTCATTAGTCCCCTAGAACTTAGAACTAGTTAAACCTAACTAACCTAAGGACATATCAAACATCCATGCCCGAGGCACGATTCGAACCTGCGACCGTAGCGGTCTTGCGGTTCCAGACTGCAGTGCCTTTAACCGCACGGCCACTTCGGCTTTGCGACCCTTTGGTTACATTGTATCACTGATGGCAACTTTGCGAAATTGTATGAAACAAAGTTAACGTAACTAATAATAACAGTAATAATAATATCGGGACCCATAAATTATGTAGGCCACACAGTTGTGATTTGGTTAGAATAATTTTTATTCAGAAAGAAAACTAACAGCGAAAGTGGTCGTATTTAGAATTATTATTACACTCTAGCGTATATCCATATGACTCAGATCGATCATTCACAGTCTCATTGCGAAACACAAGTCCAATACTGCACCTCGATATTTACACGAAAAGTTAGAGTTCACACCAGGCGCGCGACTACTCACCGCTCAGAGACTAAGTCCCGCGATACCACACAACGCGAAATTTTCTAAGTCGTTTCACTTCCTAGCTGCCTAAAGACCGATTGTCCGCTTTTGTGCCTGAATCCGAACTGTATCCTTTGGTGTCCAAACCAGAACTGTACTGTCCGCTTTTGCGTCTGCACTAACATTGTCTCTCTGCCCGTTCCTCGCCGCGCATCCCGCGCGCCGAACGAACTTGCTCATCTGACTGGTGCAGTTGCCTTTCCTGAAGCCGTCCATCTGATTGGTTACAGCTTATTCTACATTATTTTACATTTTACATTTTAACGTATCAAATAATAAAATCTTGACCACTTTCACTTTCTCAATAAAGTAACAATATCCATTGTTAAATTCCTTTACATAAAAACAATACAATTTCCTTCTTAACTTTGAATGTCACGGCCAGTAGCCTCGCACCAATGTGATTTCTGATAAATAAATAAAGAACAAAAGTAACTATTGTGCAGTAAACTTTACAATAAATATTCTATTACCTAATGATTCAACAAGGTGTCATGCTGTCATGATCTGATGCTGTCACGAACTGATGATCAACTGAAAATACTGATAATTTGAATTTACTGTATCTTTTAAACAAATAAAGTTACACTTTTGATATTTAAACATTTGTCATTTTAATTATGTGCTTCTACATGAAATGTCCATCGTTAAGATCGACCAAGGCATTCAGATTTTAGCATTCAGGTCTTTGTTAAAAACTCATTAATTTCATTTTAACAGTAAATCCTAAACTATTATAGGTATGATCAATATTCAAGTTTTACTGGGATTACCATGAAAATTTATGAAGGATGCTAGATTAAAATTACTGTGGCATCATTCCCTAAATTACTACAGAATTAAATAGTTTCCATAAATGTTCCCTTCTATGGCCGATCTTAGGTCCGCCATATTTAACACTGCTACGTCTCCCTAGCCACAAACGCTTTCTACTGAGTTTCCCTGTGACATACGTTCTCGTCTGCCTCAATAGACAATAGACGCCTGTAAGTTTCCCCGTCTCGTGGAGAACCTGCGCCCTTTATTACACACGATCCTGGACGACAGGGTTCGTATGACAATTCCTGAAGTCTGACTCTTTCGGCCATATGCTTAAATGAGGGCGAAATGCTCGGTAACTCACGAGCAGTTCCTAGCAATGCCTAGACCCAACCATGCTCGTATTTTAAGTTAAATTTATTCCACTTTAACACTGCAGTTTGCCATTGCTGTATTGCTTTCCAATTAGTCTTTCATGTGGTAACTGTCCAGGGCAGCCTTTATACAACTGCTGAATTAGTAACACAGAGGCGGCGACGGCGTGCCAGACTTCCATAGTGCAACGTGTGTGGGCCGGGTGCGAGCCGAGGCCAGGTCTGTCATTCGGCTTTGTTCGGCCCTTCTCGGGAGTACCCGGAGCAGCGCGGCATTTGATTTAGCACCGCGGTGCGGCATTTGTCATTCGGCAGAACTTTCCGAGTTCGCCAGAACCGTGGTGTCATCGCCGTTCACAGGTCCAGTGGCTGCCTTCACAAAAAGAGGTAGTCTAGCTATCTGTCGTCACAATCCTTTAAAATGGACGGAAATAACAAAAGAGAGGGATGAGAATTCTCAGTTCGTATAAGTGATGGTCATATTTGCTATAAAGTGACATTACAGTACCATGCAGAAGGAATTTAAAGTTTTTGTTGACAATGTAACAGCAAAAAATTGCAGCTACCGACAGATGGGACTCATTGTTCTATACATCAAAAAACATTTGGTGCTAATTTACAGGCTTGGAGAACGTGAAGAAATTGGTGGTATGAATAGTAAAATTTCTGAATTCGCACAAATTATTTCATTGTCATTTGCAATTGTTTTCAGTGGAAATGAACGGGGAGTATGGAGACTTCGTGTATACTGCAAAGAACGTTGGTTAACTCCAGGGGATTGCGTGTAACGATTTTTCGTCTTAAAAGTCGCTGTTGTTGAAATTATGAAGTATAAAGAAGTGCAGAAACGAAAATTAGATCATCCGGAATGGATTGTACACTTCGCATTTTAAGTGGACTTGCCTGCAAGGCAACTTCTTTGTGATGTGATGGGGAAACGTTTGAAAAAAAAAAAAAGTCGCGTTGTAGAAGAGACACATTCTGACAAAGACAGTTCACTGGCATTAAAGAAAACTTGAGGTTTGAAGAATTCATTTTGGTAGGGATAGTTTTACAAAAGTTTTGAGGACATTGTCAATCTTACATCTGTTTTGGAGCTATTTTGGAGACCATTTACCGTTTCACTTGAAAGCGTCCCTTTGCACGTGCAGATGCAACTAATTTGCCTGCAAGGATGTTCCAGTTTTAATGACAAATTTTGTTACGCTAAAACTTTCCGGGACATCTACATTGCTTACCTTAGGCAGAGTTTCTAAGTCTCCAAAATGAAGTTGCAAACGTGGTACAATACTTCGATCGACTCATTTGTGTGGAAGACCTTTTTTGATTACTAAACGCGGCGCGGGATTAGCCGAACGGTCTGGGGCGCTGCAGTCATGGAATGTGCGGCTGATCCCGGCGGAGGTTCGAGTCCTCCCTCGGGCATGGGTGTGTATTTTTGTCCTTAGGATAATTTAGGTTAAGTAGTGTGTAAGCTTAGGACTCATGACCTTAGCAGTTAAGTCCCATAAGATTTCACACACATTTCATTACTAAACTAAATAAGTCACGATTATGTAGAAACCTGAGTGCGAAACTCTATGAAATTGTTTGCGTCTCTCCGTATGCCGAGATTTTGTACCAGATAAAAATTATATTATGTCTTCAGTGCTCCAAAAATAATTAAATGATACTACAATTATTGAGAAATGTGAAATGTAAAAACAAATTGTATGCAGCGAGACTGCGCTGCCATTTAAATACTGCGCGTTCGCAGTTCCCCCCTCTTTCCCCTCCTCATGTTGAGATAGTGTTCGTTGTGGGGAGGGGGGGAGGGGGGGGGGAGGACATGACCCACAGCACGGCTTGCATGCCGAAATCTTGGCCACTCTTGTGGTGATACCTTCCGCCAGCAGTAGCTACTGACTAACAACGACGGCACTGATCTTATATACGTTGTGTCCCAGGAGAAATGGTAAATGCTCGTATCCCGGAATACGACATGATCAATCTTTGACTAAAGAAACTTCATATGGATATATGCCCTATCCAGAAGGGTTTCCGAGACAGAAAACATCTAATGTACATTGATATTTATTTTCTGTATTATTCAGTATATTGTCAGCTTTAAGCGTATACACGTTGAGAACACTTAGAAAACATTGAAAACATTGCAACACATGTTTTACACAGTGTCAGTTAAAAAATAAGTATGTTTAACATATTCACCTCAAATCAATGCTGTACATGCCACTTTACAGTTGTTCTTTCCTTTTTTTAGTGATCAGTGTTCTGACTGGTTTGATGTGGCTGCCACGAATTCCTCTCCTGTGCCAACCTTTTAATCTCAGAGTAGCCCTTGCAACCTAAGTCCTCAGTCCAATCTCTGTCTTCCCCTACAGTTTCTATCCTCTATAGTTCCCTCTAGTTCAAATGGTTCAAATGGCTCTGAGCACTATGAACTTAACATCTGAGGTCATCAGTCCCCTAGAACATAGAACTACTTCAACCTAACGTAAGGACATCACACACATCCATGCCCGAGGCAGGATTCGAACCTACGACCGTAGCGGTCGCGCGGTGCCGGACAGAAGCGCCTAGAACCGCTCGCCCACAACGGAGCTCCCTCTAGTGCCATGGAAACTATTCTCTTGTGCCTTAACACATGTCCTATCATCCTGTCCCATCTTCTTGTCAGTGTTATCCATATATTCCATTCCTCGTCGATCCTGTGGAGAACCTCCTCATTCCTTACTTCATCAATCCACCTAATTTTCAACTTTCTTCTGTAGCACCAAATCTTAAATGCTCCGAGTCCCTTCTTTTCCGGTTTCCCTACAATCCACGTCTCAGTACCATATAATTCTGGCTCCAAACGTACATTCTCAGAAATTTCTTCTTCAAATTGAGACTCACGTTTAATACTAACACGCTTCTCTTGGCCAGGAATGTCTTCTTTGCCTCTCCTAGTCTGATTTTTATGTCCTCCTTGCTCTATCCTTCAGGGGTTATGTTGCTGCCTATATAGCAGAATTCCTTAACTTCAACTACTTTGTGATCACCAGTCATGATGTTAACTTTCTCGCTGCTCTCAGTTCCACTACTTTTCATTACTTCCGCTTTTCTTCGATCTTCTCTCCATCCGTATTCTGAACTCATTAGACTGTTCATTCCATTCAGCAGATCTTGTAATTCCTCTTCACTTTCACTGAGTATGGAAATGTCAGCAATGAATCTTGCCAGTTTAATCCTTTCACCTTAAATTTTAATACCATTCTTGAACCTTTCATTTATTTCCGTCATTGCTTCTTCGATATATACACTCCTGGAAATGGAAAAAAGAACACATTGACACCGGTGTGTCAGACCCACCATACTTGCTCCGGACACTGCGAGAGGGCTGTACAAGCAATGATCACACGCACGGCACAGCGGACACACCAGGAACCGCGGTGTTGGCCGTCGAATGGCGCTAGCTGCGCAGCATTTGTGCACCGCCGCCGTCAGTGTCAGCCAGTTTGCTGTGGCATACGGAGCTCCATCGCAGTCTTTAACACTGGCAGCATGCCGCGACAGCGTGGACGTGAACCGTATGTGCAGTTGACGGACTTTGAGCGAGGGAGTATAGTGGGCATGCGGGAGGCCGGGTGGACGTACCGCCGAATTGCTCAACACGTGGGGCGTGAGGTCTCCACAGTACATCGATGTTGTCGCCAGTGGTCGGCGGAAGGTGCACGTGCCCGTCGACCTGGGACCGGACCGCAGCGACGCACGGATGCACGCCAAGACCGTAGGATCCTACGCAGTGCCGTAGGGGACCGCACCGCCTCTTCCCAGCAAATTAGGGACACTGTTGCTCCTGGGGTATCGGCGAGGACCATTCGCAACCGTCTCCATGAAGCTGGGCTACGGTCCCGCATACCGTTAGGCCGTCTTCCGCTCACGCCCCAACTTCGTGCAGCCCGCCTCCAGTGGTGTCGCGACAGGCGTGAATGGAGGGACGAATGGAGACGTGTCGTCTTCAGCGATGAGAGTCGCTTCTGCCTTGGTGCCAATGATGGTCGTATGCGTGTTTGGCGCCGTGCAGGTGAGCGCCACAATCAGGAATGCATACGACCGAGGCACACAGGGCCAACACCCGGCATCATGGTGTGGGGAGCGATCTCCTACACTGGCCGTACACCACTGGTGATCGTCGAGGGGACACTGAATAGTGCACGGTACATCCAAACCGTCATCGAACCCATCGTTCTACCATTCCTATACCGACAAGGGAACTTGCTGTTCCAACAGGACAATGCACGTCCGCATGTATCCTGTGCCACCCAACGTGCTCTAGAAGGTGTAAGTCAACTACCCTGGCCAGCAAGATCTCCGGATCTGTCCCCCATTGAGCATGTTTGGGACTGGATGAAGCGTCGTCTCACGCGGTCTGCACGTCCAGCACGAACGCTGGTCCACCTGAGGCGCCAGGTGGAAATGGCATGGCAAGCCGTTCCACAGGACTACATCCAGCATCTCTAAGATCTTCTCCATGGGAGAATAGCAGCCTGCATTGCTGCGAAAGGTGGATATACACTGTACTAGTGCCGACATTGTGCATGCTCTGTTGCCTGTGTCTATGTGCCTGTGGTTCTGTCAGTGTGATCATGTGATGTATCTGACCCCAGGAATGTGTCAATAAAGTTTCCCCTTCCTGGGACAATGAATTCACGGTGTTCTTATTTCAATTTCCAGGAGTGTAGATTGAACTGTAAGGGTGAAAGACTACGTGGCTGTCTTACTCCATTTTTAATCCGGGCACTTCGTTCTTGGTCTTCCTCTCTTACTGTACCCTCTTGGTTCTTGTACACACTGAATATTACCCGCCTTTCCCTACGGCTTACTCCAATTTTTCCCACAATTTCAAGATCTTGCACTATCTGAAATAGTTGAACGCTTTTTCCAGGTCAACAAACCCGTGAACGTATCTGGATTTTTCTTTAGTCTTTCTTTCATTATCAGCCGCAACAACATAATTGCCTCTTTGTTGCCTTTATCTTTTCTAAAGTCAAACTGACCGTCATGTAACACATCCTCAAACAGTTTCCCATCCCCCTAGCAAGAGTGTTCCCTGAAACTAATCCGCTCCTCCGTGCTCTTTGACAAGGCCGTTAACTGAATGAGGCTGACTTCTTATGTCGGAAGTCTTCGGCCGCCATTGCTTGATGATTTTCATTCAAAATTTAACCGGTGGCGGGGTTCGAACCCGGGATAGAGGACGTTTTGTTTACTAATCAAAGACGCTACCCCCTCTTTTTAATCTCATTTTGCTCGTCATTGTTTGTTCTGTTTGTTCGTCGCGAACGTCCCACGACGCTTGTTCGTCGTCGATCCATAACTCTTTTTCATTACAGAGGGCGGCTAACCCTCTAACCGAACAAGCTGAGCTACAGTGCCATCAGCCCTAGACCTCGGATAATCCTATATTTCGCAATAAATGTGTCGAATATTCATTCCACTGTCAGTTTCTATGCTTTTGTGCACTTGTGGGAGAAGATGTTGTGTGGTTTGATTATGTGCCTCTGCACGTTCCATAATGCAGCGTCCATGATGCAACCTAGAAATTCATCTGACGAATTCATCTGGCGTTTGTACATGTCAGACTTCATCCAAACCTATAAACAAAAATCAAATGACGTAAGGTCTTGTGATCTTGTTGGCAGTTGTAACGCCGGTTGAGATGTGCCCTCACACACCTGGCAAAATGTAGAGGGGACTCTGTTTGCTGGAAATACGTTGCAATCCACCTGGCGGAAGAGAATTTCTAAAAGGATTGGACCTGTCAACTTGTTACCGACTATGCCATACCAAACACTGAACGAAAAACGAACTTGAAAATACGTTTCCACTATAGTGTGTGGATTTTCCTGCGTCCATCAATGAGTATTACCTGTGTTGGCAATTCCTTTCAGTGTAAACGTCGTTTCAACAGAGAACAGTATTCAGGAAGAAAATAACGATTTTCATATTTTCATTTAACCAATGACAAAATTCAAGTTGTTTGGCAGTGGCGCTAGTGTGAAGATTGTGGACACGATGTGTGTGAAGCGGGCACAAGTTTTCCGCATGTAATTATCTGCCACGACTCTTCGCAGGGCACTGATAGTCGCCATGCGCTGGTAGTAGGGCTACGCTGCACCATTTCAAAAATGTGTTGCTATTGCTGCACAGAAGCCACACGTTCAGTAGAGAACTGGATATTTGGAAGAATACCTGTTTCATACAATGTCCTGCGAACTCTGATAAACACTCTACTATCAAGATTTCGGCGTGTCGGAAAGCGCGGACGGCATTCATCGACAGCAGGAGGAGCACTACTATCGCAGAAGCCCTAAACAAACACCATATCTGTATATTCTTCATTGGTGCAGACGTGTAACTTTCCAGCCAGCGCGTGTACAAACGGATTTAATCGATGTCTTTTGTTGTATACTTTCAACAACACACCACGGAGAACTGCGCGTTTAGAAGGCCAATACAATGCAGAAAGCAAGAGCGAAGAGGCTGAAAGCAGCCGGGTGGGTTGGGCTAGACTGAAACATCAAAGAGGTTGAGTGGGTAAGGCATATATGTACGCGCCACTAGCTCAAAAAGAAATACACTGACGGAAAAAATAGAAACTCCAAAAAATAATTAATCTGAACTAACGCAAATTCGGGAATATACTTAAGTGATTAACAATGCAAGATCGAAAGTTAATGTAAGCCCGAGATAAGTCATTGCAAATTTGAAATGCTGGTACATTAATAACCGCTATAATCCCCAGCATGTTGAATTCAAGCATGAGAAAACGTATGCATCGTGTTTTAGAGGTTCTGGATGTCAGTTTGTGCGGTGGAGTTCCATGCCTGTTGCACTTGGTCGGTCAATACAGGGATTGCCGGCCGTTGTGGATGAGCGGTTCTAGGCGCTTCAGTCTGGAACCGCGTGACCGATACGGTCGCAGGTTCGAATCCTGCCTCGGGCATGGATATGTGTAATGTCCTTAGGTTAGTTAGGTTTACGTAGTTCTAAGTTCTGGGGGACTGATGACCTCAGATGTTAAGTCCCATAGTGCTCAGAGCCATTTTGAACCAATACAGGGACTCTTTGTGGATGACAGTGGAGTTATTGTTCAATGATGTTTCATATGTGCACGATTGGAGACAGATCAGGTGGTCCACCACGTCAAGGGAGATGTCGGTACTTTGTAGAGCATGTTGCGGCACTATGTGGGCTAGTGGCATCCTGTCAGAAAACACTCCGTCGAATGCTGCTCACGAATGGCAATTTGGTCGAATCACAAGACTGACGTACAAAATTGCAGTCAGGATGCGTGAGGTAAACACGAGAGTACTCTTGCTGTCTTACATAATCGCACATCAAACCATTAGTTCAGGTGCAGGTCTAGTCTGCCTAGCATGTAGAGAGGTTGGTTTCAGGTCGTCAACTGGCCTCCAAACCAACAAATGGCCAGAACTGACTCCGAGGCAGAACCAGCTTTCATGCCGGCCGGGGTGGCCGAGCGGCTCTAGGCGCTACAGTCTGGAACCGCGCGACCGCTACGGTCGCAGGTTCGAATCCTGCCTCGGGAATGGTTGTGTGTGATGGCCTTAAGTTAGTTGGTTCAAATGGCTCTGAGCACTATGGGACTTAACATCTATGGTCATCAGTCCCCTAGAACTACTTAAACCTAACTAATCTAAGGACAGCACACAACACCCAGTCATCACGAGGCAGAGAAAATCCCTGACCCCGCCGGGAATCGAACCCGGGTACCCGGGCGTGGGAAGCGAGAACGCTACCTCACGATCACGAGCTGCGGACCTTTAAGTTAGTTAGGTTTAAGTAGTTCTAAGTCTAGGGGACTGATGACCTAAGAAGTTAAGTCCCATAGTGCTCAGAGCCACTTTGAACCAGCTTTCATCGGGGAACAACAACAGACCTCCACCCTGCCCTCCAACGGACCCTCGCTTGACCCATTGATGTCACAAATGGCGGTCGTTTGGGGTCAGTGGATCCACACTACAGGACGTCTATCTCGGAGCTGTCCTCAAAATGAGCGATTTGTAACAGTTCTTTGTGTCGCTGTGATGCCGACTGCTTCTCAGATTGCTGCTGCAGGTGCAGTGCGGTGCGCCAGAGTCATATATGCCGAAGACGACGCTCTCGGTAGTGCCACATGGCCGCCCGCAGTCCGGTGTTCTGGGGACCGTACATTCTCATAGTGACTACATTCATACTAAGTCTTTCTGCAGTATCGCGGAAGGGACATCCAGCTTCTCGTAACCCTGTTACACGACAAAGTTCAAACTTAGTGAGGTGTTGATAATAGCAGCTTTGTCTTCTTAAAGGCATTCTTAACTCGCATCGACTCACCATGTCCAATCTCATAAAAGGTACTCGTAACTAACGTTCTGGACCGTTACAGTGTGGAGTTAAAGCAAACCTCATCAGCCTCATACTAGCGCCACTCTTATGCGACTAGCACGAAATTTAAACAGACATCATCTTTCAAATGTATAAATACGCCAACCAACTTTCGTCGATTTTGCACAACTGCTCCTTGATGTTGAGATTTTTCTCCGTCAATATATACAGGGTTATTACAAATGATTGAAGCGATTTCACAGCTCTACAATAACTTTATTATTTGAGATATTTTCACAATGCTTTGCACACACATACAAAAACTCAAAAGGTTTTTTTAGGCATTCACAAATGTTCGATATGTCCCCTTTTAGTGATTCGGCAGACATCAAGCCGATAATCAAGTTCCTCCCACACTCGGCACAGCATGTCCCCATCAGTGAGTTCGAAAGCATCGTTGATGCGAGCTCGCAGTTCTGGCACGTTTCTTGGTAAAGGAGGTTTAAACACTGAATCTTTCACATAACCCCACAGAAAGAAATCGCATGGGGTTAATTCGGGAGAGCGTGGAGACCATGACATAAATTGCTGATCATGATCTCCACCACGACCGATCCATCGGTTTTCCAATCTCCTGTTTAAGAGATGCCGAACATCATGATGGAAGTGCGGTGGGGCACCATCCTGTTGAAGGTGAAGTCGGCGCTGTAAGTCTCTAGTTGTGGTATGAGCCAATTTTCCGCGGGCTACGCGTGAAACGTGCCCGCACGCGTTCAACCGTTTCTTCGCTCACTGCAGGCCGACCCGTTGATTTCCCCATACAGAGGCATCCAGAAGCTTTAAACTGCGCATACCATCGCCGAATGGAGTTAGCAGTTGGGGGATCTATGTTGAACTTCGTCCTGAAGTGTCGTTGCACTGTTATGACTGACTGATGTGAGTGCATTTCAAGCACGACATACGCTTTCTCGGCTCCTGTCGCCATTTTGTCTCACTGCGTTCTCGAGCGCTCTGGCGGCAGAAACCTGAAGTGCGGCTTCAGCCGAACAAAACTTTATGAGTTTTTCTACGTATCTGTAGTGTGTCGTGACCATATGTCAATGAATGGAGCTACAGTGAATTTATGAAATCGCTTCAATCATTTGTAATAGCCCTGTACATTAAGCTTGTTCTATGTCGGAAACCATTCGCAATGGGGCGTATGTCCAAACTAATTTTTTTGCTTCAAATGAGCGTTTGCGTTGTATCTCTGAATATTGACTATTTCTCCTGGGATACCCTGGTTAATAACGTGCACCTTGTGTGAATAAACTATGGCGTTGCTCACTGTTACCCTATCAATCGCCAAACGCTTCCGAACTCATAAGCCATCACTTTAGCAAAACATTCAGCTAATTTAGGTGCGACTCATCTCCACGCGACAGATACACACGCATCCCGAACAGTGCCGCTCTCCTCCTATACTGGCGAGTCGCAGAGAGTGTTTGAGCATTGTTGAGCCTACTAGGTGTAGCAGTATGAAACTACGAACTACGATTTGCGGACAGAATTGGTTTTCTGTTATCATTTGAAGAAAAAAATGGTTCAAATGGCTCTGAGCACTATGGGGCTCAACATCTTAGGTCATCAGTCCCCTAGAACTTAGAACTACTCAAACCTAACTAACCTAATGACATCACACAGACCCATGCCCGAGGCAGTAGCAGTCCCGCGGCTCCGGACTGCAGCGCCAGAACCGCACGGCCACCGCGGCCGGCTATCATTTGAAGCAAACCTTCTGCAGAATAACATCGAATGCTTGTCGAAGCTTACGGCGAACGTGCTCTTCGAACACAGTGTTTCGAGTGGTTCAAAAAATTCAAAAGTGGTGATTTTGACGTGAGAATAGAGGAGCGAAGGAAACCACCGAAAAAGTATGAAGACAACCAACTGCAGGCCTCATTGGCTGAATATGACAATCAGCGTCATCAGGAACTCGCCAAACAATTGAATGTGACGCAGAAAGCCGCTTCTCTTCGGTTGAAAGCTATGGGAAAGGTGCAGAAAATGGGAAAGTGGGTTCTGCAAAAACTGAATTAAAGACAGCAAGAAAATCGAAAGACTATTCGTGAAATGCTACTCGCCAGATACAAAAGAAAGTTGTTTCTCCATCGAATATTGACAGGTGCAGATATATTTTGAGAATCCCATGCGTCGTAAATCATGGGTGAATCCAGGCAAGCCATCGACATCCGCTGCAAGACCAAATCGTTTTGGACAGAACACAATGCTCTGTGTTTAGTGGGATCAGAGAGGTGTCATCTATTACGAGCTGCAAAAACCTGGTGAAACCGTTTACTGATCGGTACCAGCTTGCTTGCTTGGTAATCTATTCAAATCGAGCATTAAGTGAAAAACAACCGCAGTATGGAAAAAGGCAACACAGTCATATTGTTCCATGATAATGTCCCATCGTACACAGCAAAATGGACCAGGGAAACGTTCGAGGCGCTCAATTGTAAACACTAAGGCATGTACAATACTGGCCATTAAAATTACTACACCACGAAGATGACGTGCTACAGACGTGAAATTTAACCGACAGGAAGAAGATGCTGTGATATGCAAATGATTAACTTTTCAGAGAATTCACACAAGGTTGGCGCCGGTGGCGAAACCTACAACGTGCTGACATGATTAAAGTTTCCAACCGATTTCTCATACACAAACAGCAGTTGACCGGCGTTGCCTGGTGAAACGTTGTTGTGATGCCTCGTGTAAGGAGGAGAAATGCGTACCATCACGTTTCCGCCTTTGATAAAGGTCGGATCATAGCCTATCGTGATTACGGTTTATCGTATCGCGACATTGCTGCTCGTAATGGTCGAGATCCAATGACTTTTAACAGAATATGGAGTCGCTGGTTTCAGGAGGGTAATACGGAACGCCGTGCTGGATCCCAACGGCCTGTTATCACTAGCTGTCGATATGAAAGGCATCTTAGGCGCATGGCTGTAAGGGATCGTGCAGCCACATCTCGATTCCTGAGTCAACAGATGGGGACGTTTGCAAGACAACAACCGTCTGTACGAATAGTTCGATGACGTTTGCAGCAACATGGACTGTCAGCTCGGAGACCATGGCTGGTTGCCCTTGACGCTACATCACAGACAGGAGCGCCTGCGAATGTGTACTCAAACGACGAACCTGGGTGCACGAATGGCAAAACGTCATTTTTTCGGATGAATCCAGGTTCTGTTTGCAGCATCATGATGGTCGCATCCGTGTTTGGCGACATCCCGGTGAACGCACATTGGAAGCGTGAATTCGCCATCGCCATACAGGCTTATCACCCGGCGTGATGGTATGGGCTCCCATTGGTTACACGTCTCGGTCACCTCTTGTTCGCATTGACATCACTTTGAACAGTGGACGTTACATTTCAGATGTGTTACGACCCGTGACTCTACCTTTCGTTTGATCCCTCCGAAACCCTACATTTCAGCAGGTCCTGTAGGGGCCTTACTGTATACGGAAAATGTTCGACTGCTGCCCTGGCCAGCACATCCTCCAGATATCTCACCAATTGAAAACGTCTGGTCAATGGTGGCCGAGCAACTGGCTCGTCACAATACGCCAGTCACTACTGTGGTATCGTGTTGAAGCTGCATGGGCAGCTGTACCTGTACACGCCATCCAAGCTCTGTTTGACTCAATACCCAGGCGCATCAAGGCCGTTATTACGGCCAGAGGTGGTTGTTCTGGGTACTGATTTCTCAGGATCTATGCACCCAAATTCCGTGAAAATATAGTCACATGTCAATTCTAGTGTAATATATTTGTCCAATGAATACCCGTTTATCATCTGCATTTCTTCTCGGTGTAGCGATGTAGTGTATTTTATTCTCCAGACTTGGCTCCACCCGATTATCATCTATTTCCGTCACTGGGACACGCTCTCGCTGAACAACGCTTCAATTCGTATGAAGGTGTACGAAAATGGCTCGCTGACTGGTCCGCTTCAAAAGAAGAGCTTTTTTTTTGTGGCATTCATTGCCTGCCGGAGGGGTGGGAGAAATGTGTAAATATCAATGGATATTATTTTGAAAAAATATTGTTTATCAGTTTATCAGTAATTATTGCAACGAAATTCCGGTTTCATACTTCTCCATCTGGTAAAAATAGTAAGAAAGTGTCGTGCTGTGAAGAAGGTGCGCTCAGCTCCGAAAGATCTAGAGAACCGGAGACGCGCAGGGTGTGCGATTAACAACGTCACACTACTATCGGCAGTAGTACCGCTTACAGTTGCTGGTAGTATCTCTTCGCGCAAGGAACGGACGCCAGTGTGTGGGGCAGAGCGTGGGTTGCCCCACACGGTCAGGGGCTACTCAGCGCATTTCGGCTGGGGCCAGGCTGCCTGCAGCGACGGGTCGTGGCAGAGGCGCGCGCCTCGGGAGTCGATAGGTCGTTAGCAGCTGTCGATACCAGACACTCGATACTGCAGCCAGCGCCACAGGGCGGCCACGCGTGACGGAGCGCTCTCAGGAACCGCCGTCGCCACGTCCTCCACTCGAGATGCGTCTTTCCCTTCTCCCTCGTGAGTCGCAGCGTCGTTTTACGTGTATCTGTGTATTCTGACGTCACAGAAAATCCTGCTGGGTGATTCAACTGTTAACTTCAGCAGGAAACAAAAATTTGTCCTTGTCCATGCGAACGAGCCCGTTTAAGATTGCGAAAGGTATTGGGAAACGTTAGGTGGCTTTCCTCTGCGCCTACATATCTTTCATTCTCTCACTGTGGGTTTGTTTCCTCGCTTAGAGCAAGTTGCCTCGAACAACATGACCTAATTCTAGAGACGTTGCTGTTCTCATACAGGTATGATTTTATGTATTACTGCTTACTAGGAAGGTCCGTTAGCAACTAAGCCACCTTGCCACAGCGGTTCACACGACTGCACGGATTAACCTGCCACCCCTCCCTCCTCGATCCAAATTCTCACTGCCACCCCAGTTTACTTCAAATTTCTCCTTACACACCAACTGAATTGGCTCAAAATGGCTCTGCGCACTATGGGACTTAACTTCTGAGGTCATCAGTCCCCTAGAACTTATAAGTACTTAAACGTAACTAACCCAAGGACATCACATCCATCCATGCCCGAGGCAGGATTCGAACCTGCGACCGTAGCGGTCGCGCGGTTCCAGACTGTAGCGCCTAGAACCGCTCAGCCACTCCGGCTGGTCAACTGAATTGGCGAGACTCTCTATGTTCTGGAATAGTGTACCAGCACCGAACGTAAATGAGGGAAGGTACTTATACAAATGAAGTGACAGTTTCAGAGACTGTACTGGTCTCATACAAATATGATTTTATGTATACATGGTGTTTCTGTAAGAGCATCAACAAATTTAACAGTACATAGAGGATGCTCCACTAAACAATTTGAGATAGGGAACCTGCGGTCGGAGAACCCAGCTTAAGGCGATAATAAGAATAAAATCACATTACAGTGTACTTTAGTTACACTTAACTGCAAATTCCATCATCGACATAATGAACTTACCATTTCTAGCGTCTGTTACATAGTGTGCTGAAACAGACGGCCATCAACCTCAATGCTAGCATGTCATCAGCGAACAAGATTCTGACGCAACCTGACAAATATTCCTGGTATGTTTCGAATCACATCACGGGCAGCTACAGTTCGGGCACTAATTCCACCTCCGTATCCACTGGGGTCTCATAACAAGTGACTTTAGATACCCATAGGAAATAATAAAGGGAGTCAGGTCAGATGACTTCGAAAGCCATGGGACAGGACCTCCCTTTCCAATTCAGAGACCAGGAAATACAGCACCGAGATGGTTGCGGACATCCACACTGCAGTGAGGCGGTGCACCGTCGTGTTGTATCCACATCTTCCCACGAACAGCCATGGGTAAGTTCTCCAACAACTCAAGTACAGGTGGCCACTCAGACGGCCACGTAGAAGATACGGCGCAATGAGATTGTCGCCTACAGCGCCGATCCAGATTTTCACAGCAAAACGTACTTAATGGTGTGAATCCACTGCAACGCGAGGGTTTTCTTCACCCCACACATGGCTATTCCTGCTGTTCGACAACTAGACGAAGTTTCCATAAGTCCTTAAGCTGCCTTCCCCGACCCTAGGTTCCCTACCTCAAATTGTTCAGCGCAGCATTTTCTATGTCTATGTCCACCTCTTACGGGTACACCGTTAATGCTAAAATATATAGAAATCTGAGTATACAGGATGGTCCATTGATCGTGACCGGGCCAAATATCTCACGAAATAAGCGTCAAACGAAAAAACTACAAAGAGCGAAACTTGTCTAGCTTGAAGGGGGAAACCAGATGGCTCTATGGTTGGCCCGCTAGATAGCGTTGCCATAGGTCAAACGGATATCAACTACATTTTTTTTAAATAGGAACCCCATTTTTATTACATATTCGTGTAGTACGTAAAGAAATATGAATGTTTTAGTGGGACCCCTTTTTTCGCTTTGTGATAGATGGCACTGTAATAGTCACAAACATATGGCTCACAATTTTAGACGAACAGTTGGTAATAGGTAGGTTTTTCAAATTTACAGAACATTGGTACGTTTGAAATTTTATTTCGGTTGTTCCAATGTGATACATGTACCTTTCTGAACGTATCATTTCTGAGAACGCATGCTGTTACAGAGTGATTACCTGTAAATCCCACATTAATGCAACAAATGCTCAAAACGATGTCCGTCAACCTCAATGCATTTGGCAATACGAGTAACGACATTCCTCTCAACAGTGAATAGTTCGCCTTCCGTAATGTTAGCACATGCATTGACAATGTGCTGATGCATGTTGTCAGGCGTTGTCGGTGGATTACGATAGCAATTATCCTTCAACTTTCCCCACAGAAAGAAATCCGGGGACGTCAGATCCGGTGAACGTGCGGGCCAGGGTATGGTGCTTCGACGTCCAATCCACCTGTCATGAAATATTCTTTTCAATACCGCTTCAACTGCACGTGAGCTGTATGCCGGACATCCATCATGTTGGAAGTACATCGCCATTCTGTCATGCAGTTAAACATCTAGCAGTAACTCGATAGAGCATAACGTTGCACCATTTAGACTGCCATCGATAAAATGGGGGGCAATTATCCTTCCTACCATAATGCCGCACCATGCATTAACCCGCCAAGGTCGCTGATGTTCCATTTGTCGCATCGTGGATTTTCCGTTGCCCAATAGTGCATATTATGCCTGTTTACGTTACCGCTGTTGGTGAACGACGCTTCGTTGCTAAATAGAATGCGTGCAAAAATCTGTCATCGTCCCGTAATTTCTGTTGTGCCCAGTGGCAGAACTGTACATGTCGTTCAAAGTCGTCGTCGCCATGCAGATCCTGGTGCATAGAAATATGGTACGGGTGCCATGGATGTTGATGTAGTATTCTCAACTCCGACGTTTTTGAGATACCCGATTCTCGCGCAATTTGTCTGCTTCTGAAATGCGCATTAACCGCGACAGCAGCTAAGACACCTACTTGGGCATCATCATTTTTTGCAGGTCGTGATTGACGTTTCACATGTGGCTGAACACTTCATATTTCCTTAAATGACGTAACTACCCGGCGAACGGTCCGGACACTTTGAAGATGTCGTCCAGGATACCGAGCAGCATACATAGCACACGCTCGTTGAGGATTTTAGTCACAATAGCCATACATCAACACGACCTCGACCTTTCCGCAATTGTTAAACGGTCCATTTTAACACGGGTAAGTATCACGCAGCAAATACCGTCCGCACTGGCGGAATGTTACGTGATACAACGTACTCATACGTTTGTGACTATTACAGTGCCATCTATCACAAAGCGAAAAAAGTGGTCGTATTAAAACATTCATATTTCTTTATTTACTACACGAAAATGTAATAAAAAATAGGGTTCCTATTTAAAAGAAACCTATGGCAGCGCCATCTATCTGGCCAACCATAGCGCCATGTGGTTTCCCCCTTCAAGGTAGACGAGTTTCGTTCTTTGTAATTTTTTCGTTTGATGCTTATTTCTTGAGATGTTTAGCCCGGTCACTATTAATGGACCACCCTGTATATGTCTAGCTACAGTTATACACTCCATTAATAATTTATTCAAACAGTACACGAGTATACTCGTCTTCATTTACTTCCGTTTTCCTACATTTAGAACAAGCTGCTATCCATCACACCGTGGAAAACCTCCCGTATCCTGATGTTCCTTAAACACGGTAAACCGCCGTCCGCTGTCTCCTCCTACCGTCCCATCAGCCTTACCTCGGCCTTCAGCAAGGTCCTGGAATCTATCCTCACCCGACGCATTCACCAGCAGCTCCGCCAGCACCGCCTCCTTCCCGTTACCCAGTGTGGCTTTCGGCCGTCCTTCTCTTTCGATGACTTTCTCCTTCGCCTTACTCATCTCCTCTCCGAACAGCTTAATTCCCGTCGTTCCGCTATCTTCCTCTTCCTTGACTTTGAACGAGCCTATGGCCGCGTATGGCCTTCCGGTCTCCTCTTCAAGCTCCAAACCTTCGCCCTTCCCATTAACTACGTCCGTCTGATCGGCTCCTTTCTTTCCCAACGTCCGTCCTACGTCACCATCCACAACACGGATTCCTACACCTTTTTCCCCCTCCGCCGGTGTGCCCCAGGGTTCCGTCCTCTCCCCTCTTCTGTACCTCTTGTACACGGCGGACATGCCCCCGCCTTCACCCCCCATCCACCTTCTCCAGTACGCCGATGACACCGCCTTCTTTGCCCTTGTCCCCACCCTGCAGCGCTCCCAGCGCCTTCTCCAATCCCATCTTGACCGGTTCACTGCTTGGTGCAACCAGTCGTTGCTTATGGTCAATCCTTCCAAAACCCAGGCGATCATTGTAGGCAAAACCAGCCCTTCCTTCCACCTCCTCGATTTCTACATCACCATCTATGGCCGTCCTATCACCCTCACCCCCACCCTTAAGTACCTTGGTGTCACCCTCGACCGTCGCCTCTCCTGGACCCCCCACCTCCAGACGATCCCAGCGAAGGCACGCTCCCAACTCTGTCTCCTCAAGCTCCTTTCCGGCCGTACTTGGAGTCTGGACCCCTCCACCATCCTCCATATCTATAAGTCCCTCATTTGCCCTATCCTTTGCTACGCCCACCCTGCCTGGGTCTCCGCTCCCCCTACCTTTTACAAATTCCTTCAGATCCTAGAACGCCATGCTCTTCGCCACGCCTATCGCATCCACCTCCCCTCTCCCATGCAGATCCTGTACGACCTTATTCCCTTCCCCCCCCCCCCTCCTCCTTTTCCTCAAACGGATACGGATCCTCTACACCTCCCATAAACTCGATCCTCCTCACCCACTGGTCTCTCCCATCCTCTCCCGCCCCCGTCCGCCTTCGCGCCTGTATTTCCACGTCGCACCTGCTTTCCATCTCACCCCTCTCCTTCCCCCTCCCACTTTTTCCCCTCTTGTCAGGTCCCCGGATTCGCACATGCTACGTGGACATTCGCGCGCCGGAGATCATCATTGCCACCAGTTTCTCGTGTGTGTGCCATCGTGTTTGTGTTTAGTGTTCGCTGTCACGCTCCAACGTTCACATGTGCCGTCGAAATCATCAGTGTTTGTGCGTCGTGTCGACAGTTTTTAGTGTGGTTTTTCATCGAGTGTGAACGGCTTCGTGTTTTTTATGTTCTGTGCCTACTCTTTTTTACCCGCCATTGTTCAATCTCTTACGTGTCTTCTATATGTTTTCTCATTGTTCACTCTGAGGCTGAAGAACAGCGTAAGGTGCTGCTGCCAGCCTACCTGATGTACAGGTGTTGAAATTACAATAAAGGAAAGAAAAAACCATCACACCGAATAGAAGTTTTCTCCAAGTCATCCTGTATTCTCCTGTAACACTCAACGATGCCGCCTTCCCGTACCCTACAGCGACACCAGCAAACAGCCTCTGATTGTTTATATTTATAAAGAACTTGACAGGTCCTATTATATTTGTTTGGACCACTTTTGAGGATACCCTTGTCTCTGATAAAAATTACCCGTCAAGGGCAACATACTGAGGTTTATTACTTACGAAGTCTTCGATCCACTCACGTAGCTGGAAACCTATTCCGCATGCTCGGGCCTTCAGTCAGAGATTGCAGTGTGGCGCTGTGTGAAACGCTTTCCGGAAATCCAGGATTATGAAATCTGCTGCTGATTTATGGTTCGCAGACGTCCTGTCACACTTCTTGAGCCACTCCTGACAATACCCTTGTCTCTGATAAAAACAAGCCTTCAAGGACAACACAATTGGTCCTGTTACCTTAGAAGTCTTCGAGCCATTCGACTCACTCACCTAACTGGGAACCTATTCCGTATGCACGGACCTTCAGCAGGAGTCTACAGTGTGGCACTGTGTGAAACGCTTTCCGGAAACCTAATTTATGGTATCTGTCATAAAACAACAGACTTTATTGTAGCACAAAACAACAGGAATAAACCACAATCAGTCTCCACTAGAACTTCAAACTAGTGAGAATCACGACACAAAATTAATTGTCTTTTGGACTGATATTAACGATGAGTTGTAATAGAGTTGTTAGTTCATTATCGAGCCGCATAACACGATAAGTAAAATCTCTCCCGATCTGACTTCAGACACTGCAGAGAGTTTATCAGTGCAGTTCTAAATCCTGGAGAATGTCTGTCACAGAAGACAGTTCTGAGGAAACTCACAAAGGTGACTTGAACCGGCTGAGACGACTCTTATAGAGCTCGAGTCCAATGGATGCTAAGTGAAAAGGCGAAGACTCTCCAGGTGACGTGTAAGTAGGCTGTTTATGTTTTCTTTATGTAAGTAGGCTGTTTATGTTTTCTTATTGGCAACGTTCCGTAGCGCTCTATATGAAAATCACTGGCTGTGCTGTGTGCAGTCTGTGGCTAGTTCGCATTGTTGTCTGCCATTGTAGTGTTGGGCAGCTGGATGTTAACTGCGCGTAGCGTTGCGCAGTTGGAGGTGAGCCGCCAGCAGTGGTGGATGTGGGGAGAGAAATGGCGGAGTTTTGATATTTGTAAGAATGGATGTTATGAACTGATGTATATATATTATGACTATTAAGGTAAATACAATGTTTGTTCTCTACAAAAATCTTTCATTTGCTAACTATGCCTATCAGTAGTTAGTGCCTTCAGTAGTTTGGATCTTTTATTTAGAAGTAGGCTGTTTATGTTTTCTTTATGTAAGTAGGCTGTTTATGGTTTCTTATTGGCAACGTTCCGTAGCGCTCTATATGAAAATCACTGGTTGTGCTGTGTACAGTCTGTGGCTAGTTCGCATTGTTGTCTGCCATTGTAGTGTTGGGCAGCTGGATGTTAACTGCGCGTAGCGTTGCGCAGTTGGAGGTGAGCCGCCAGCAGTGGTGGATGTGGGGAGAGAAATGGCGGAGTTTTGATATTTGTAAGAATGGATGTTATGAACTGATATATATATATATATATTATGACTATTAAGGTAAATACAATGTTTGTTCTCTACAAAAATCTTTCATTTGCTAACTATGCCTATCAGTAGTTAGTGCCTTCAGTAGTTTGGATCTTTTATTTAGGTGGCAGTAGTGGTGCTCGCTGTATTGCAGTAGTTCGAGTAACAAAGATTTTTCTGAGGTAAGTGATTTGTGAAAGGTATAGCTTAATGTTAGTCAGGGCCATTCTTTTGTAGGGATTTTTGAAAGTCAGATTGCGTTGCGCTAAAAAAATATTGTGTCAGTTTAAGCACAGTCGTGTATAAATTGTTCTAAGGGGACGTTTCAGACGCCGGCTGCTCGTTGCGGCTGACTTCTTGTCTTCTACGAGAGTGCGGCTGTTGGAACTGCGCTCACTGCAAGATGTGGATCGAGATTTGGCTCTGTGATGGAACTGCTTGGCTCAGTGGGCTGAGCTGCCTGCTAGCGGCTGAGGGCCGTCTTAAGTAACACCCAGCAGGCGGATACCAGTTCAGTGTTTGGTGGGCACGTGACTGGCAGAAGTGTAATGCGCCCGCGGTTCGCGCTGCCAGTGAGTACGAGCAGTGCCTGTTCACATTGTGAGTGCTACCCGCTTCTGTGACGCCTTTCAGAGTTCCTCTCGTCAACAACCGGTGTGTTAGGGGTCAGCAGTGCTGTCAAGGTTGTGTCTACGATGGGGCACCGGAGCTTCAGCAACCTGCCCGTCATGAGTGTATTGCTGGTAGGCGATATTGCAGGCGATAGCTTGGGATACAGCAAAAAAAGAGCAAGTTCAGTTTTGCGCGAGAGAAGCTTTTACAGTCCGTGCTGAGGACAGAAGGCTTTCTGTCTCAAGGAAATTGTTCATATTCGAACTTGGAATATGCTAAAAAATTGTGCAGGAAACCGATGTTAAGGCTGTCCCTGCCCAGGTCATGGTATCTGTATTTACTTTATTCCTCATTTTATGAAATTCAGCAATTCATCTTGTGTGTAGTTTCCTTCTCTCGATATATCCGCAATATTTTAATGTGTGTTTTCTAATGACTCTGTGGATGTCAGTGTCTGATTCGATTTCTTAGTTGCATCTTACCCTTAATGATTACTTATGCGTTTTTTTGCTACGTATTTTTCTCGTTTTTTTTCCTTCTCTCCGTCCAGTGTTCTCGGTATCTGAGTTCCTATCGAAAATAATGTTTCTGAAACATATAGACTTTCTGGATTATTAACAAAATCGTAGTGTTGCAGTTTAGCATTTTCAGACATGCGTTTTTTGTTGTAGACATTTTTTGTTAAATAATATGCCGTTTAATGTTTAATTTTTTTTCATCTAACTTCGTAGTTTTCTTTACAATTATGTTGCCTTAATTTATCGAACCAAGGTAAGTGAATTTTCGCCATATTTGTTTCCAATTATTTTGGTTTGTGTTTCTTCATATTTCCTGTATTTTTGAATGAATCCTGCAAACTTACTTTACTCTGGAGTTTCTTGAAAGAGATCGGTATGTTCGTGCGCTGTTACTATGTCATCTATCAAGAACCAGACATCATCTGAGAAAACAAGGCAATCTTTAATTTTCCTATGTATCTGCCTGATGTGACTGAATGGTTAATCTGACAATATATTTTCACTTGGCCAGTCTATTTACTTAATTTTTATATGTTTTGGCATATCCTTGTACTCTGCCATTGCGTACTTCATATAGTGGTACAATGAATATGTTTTGAGACAGAGAGAGAGAAATTAATCATGGAATTATAAAATACTTCACGAAAAATACAACGAAAACAATATTAATAATAGTTGTCGACCTAAGCTGTGATCGAAATTATGGAACAGAGCAATGAGTATGAATTATCAATCTGGTGTAGTGAAATTTTCTTGAATGACACTTCTGCCAGTTCTGAATTTCCCACTATAAATATAAACTCTCATAGAATTTGTTTTCTTTAGCACATGAACGTAAGTTAAATTAATTCTGTGTTGCACAATGGCTGTTAGTACAAATTTTCTTCGCATTGAAGCAAAAGCTTTTTGTTCATCAACGTGTTCCAGTTGTTTATTGATGTTTTTCTGCTATTGATTCGAATACCGGAATTTCATCAGCCCACTTAAATGATCCAGTGAGTCTGGTATTAGAGAGAGACAGAGAGAGAGAGAGAAAATAATTTAAATTATTGGGATTCTTAGTATCCTTTGTTTTTATATTCTATTGTTACCTCACAACGCAAAAGTATTGTGGTATTCGCTAAAACTCGAGGAAACATTTGAGGAAGCAAGAGACACTGTTCTCTTACTACATGCACAAGATAGTAAGGTATGTTAAGAGAGTGGCATTTGCCTTCCCCAGTTTACTTCTTCTGGTCAAGTGTTTGAACTGTCTCACCGTGTGTGCACTAGAGATTACACAAGAGCACGTTTAAAATATCATAGTCATTGTCACGATGTAAATTGTAACTTAAATTATTCCATTATGTATAAAAACACTAGATCCTGTTTTTAGCAATAGTTATTCCAGGAGTTTCCATGATAATCGATGACGAGATATGAAAGTTCCATAATTAAATTCCTGGTATTAAAAGTATTTTATCATAAAACCGTCACTCTGAAGTCCTTGTTGCGATAGTTTTATTATTTTTCGACTTTTTCCGAAAAATGTAAAATTCTTGTACAAAAGTAGAGAAAACGTTCTTGATTTGCCACCCCTTACAAATGAGCTAATAATCAGAAGTTTCAGCAGCGTACTCCACTTATGAATTTAGAAATCTGTACCAGTTTTCATGATGATGATTGTAATATTGCATGGGTCAGAGGTCTGGAAGCGGCAGAGTTTTTTTTTTTTTTTTTTCACGCTGATACAAACAATCATCGTCCCCGAACTGTTCCTGTACTCCACGCGGTACACATTCACATAAAATGTGTTCATAATCTTCCACATCTAAAGTTTTCGTAAGCGCATTAAGGGGAACACACCCTAACTACGAAACAGAGCCCGTGACGTACCATCATCTCCTCCGTACTTCGCTTTTGCCACTAAGCATGTTGGGAACTTACGTTCTCCAGGCGTTCGCCACAGGGTACAGCGTGACTCATCACTCCAAATCACTCATTTCCGGTCATTCACTGTTCAGAGGCGTCGGTCTTTACACCACCTCAAGCGTCACTTAGCACTGAGTACAGAATGGTTCAAATGGCTCTAAGCACTATGGCAGTTATAATCTTAGGTCATCAGTCCCCTACACTGAGAAGTACTTAAACCTAACTAACCTACGAACATCCCACACATCCATGCCCGAGGCAAGATTCGAACCTGCGACCGTAGCAGCAGCGCGGTTCCGGACTGAAGCGCCTAGAACCGCTCGGCCCCAGAGGCCGGCCACTGAGTGCAGAAATGAGTCGCTTATGGGGAGCTGCTTGACCACTGTACTCCGCTCTTTTTAACTCACAGACATTATGCTAGCTGGACTTCTGGTGATACTTTGGAACTCACGAATGATTCCTTCCACTGATTTCATGCGATATCTTACGAACGAGTTCCTCAGTGCTCGACGCTCACTGCCCGTCATTTCATGAGATCTGCCTGGGATTGGTTTAGCTGTATTTATTCACTCACGTTCCACTTCACAGTCACGTCAGCAACAGTCAGCTTGAGCACCTTTAAAAGGGTTGTAATGTTGTCCAGGATGATTGTGTTAATCAGGCGACAACAAATGACTAGTTCACATTCGAAGTCACAGAGCTTTCAAGACCGACCCGTTCTTCTCTTCCTGCTTCTCTATTGACAACACAGTACTCTCTGCAGCCTTAGTGCTGACAGGTACTCCTCTTGTCACATCTAGTGGGTAGTTCCGCGTTATGTAGGGGTGTTCGGATAGTTTTGGTCGGAAAGTGTTGCTCTAATTGCCGGCCGGAGTGGCCGTGCGGTTCTAGGCGTTACAGTCTAGAGCCGAGCGACCGCTGCGGTCGCAGGTTCGAATCCTGCCTTGGGCATGGATGTGTGTGATGCCCTTAGGTTAGTTAGGTTTACTTAGTTCTAAGTTCTAAGCGACTGATGGTCTCAGAAGTTAAGTCGCATAGTGCTCAGAGCCATTCGAACCATTTGTTGCTCTAACTCTCTCCTTCTGTCGTATGACCAAGAACAGAGAGAGATTTCAGACAGAGCTGAACCACAAACGTTCGTCTGTTTTTATGAGGTCACTGCTGGTTTAATCTCAACAGCTTCCTTGATAACACTGTCACAGTAACTGGAAGTCCACGCCAGAACCTCTGTGTTATACTATCCCATAAGATGACCGCTACCAAGGCAAGCATGTGTGACGCTTATGCTCTATATCTGGTCTTTCTCGTAAGAGACGTCAGGCGTGCTTTCTTTGGTGTTTCGTCAGGCATTTGCATTTTCGTTTTTGGGTTGCGTAACTGGAGTCAGCCACAAAATTCCTGCTTGTCGCGTATATCATGCGACGCACAGTAATAACAGAAAGAGACTGTTTGTTTCGCATCACAAAGAAAAACATTTGTAAAACGGAATCTTTCGTGCTTAGTCGATAGTGCGCTCTCAGATTAGTCTAGTCTGATATCCGCTTTGTCGATATGTATTAACAGAGACAGTAAAACACGGAAAATAAACAGCAATACAGCAGCGTCTCAATAGCGCTGTCTGCTTGGCGCGAGCGGTCAGCGCAGGTCAGGGCGGCTCTGTCGCTATGGAGTAGTGATTGTTCTCTGTGTTTTCTACGTCTACGTCTACATCTACATCTACATCCATACTCCGCAAGCCACCTGACGGTGTGTGGTGGGGGGTACCTTGAGTACCTTTACCGGTTCTTCCTTCTATTTCAGTCTCGTATTGTTCGTGGAAAGAAAGATTGTCGGTATGCCTCTGTGTGGGCCCTAATCTCTCTGATTTTATCCTCATGGTCTCTTCGCGAGATATACGTAGGAGTGAGCAATATACCGCTTGACTTCTCGGTGAAAGTATGTTCTCGAAACTTCAAGAAAAGCCCGTACCGAGCTACTCAGCGTCTTTCTTGCAGAATCTTCCACTGGAGTTCATCTATCATCTCCGTAACGCTTTCGCGATTACTAAATGACCCTGTAACGAAGAGCGCTGCTCTCCGTTGGATCTTCTCTATCTCTTCTATCAACCCTATGTGTCACGGATTCCACATTGGTGAGCAGTATTCAAGCAGTGGGCGAACAAGCGTACTGTAACCTACTTCCTTTGTTTTTGGATTGCATTTCCTTAGGATTTTTCCAATGAATCTCAGTCTGGCATCTGCTTTACCGACCACTAATTTTATATGGTCATTCCATTTTAACTCACTCCTAATGCCTACTCCCAGATAATTTATGGAATTAACTGCTTCCAGTTGCTGACCTGCTATACTGCAGCTAAATGATAAAGGATCTTTCTTTCTATTTATTCGCAGCACATTACACTTGTCTGCACTGAGATTCAATTGCCATTCCCCGCACCATGCGTCAATTCGTTGCAGATCCTCCTGCATTTCAGTACAATTTTCCATTGTTACAACCCCTCGATATACTACAGCATCATCCGCAAAAAGCCTCAGTGAACTTCCGATGTTATCCACAAGGTCATTTATATATATAGTGAATAGCAAGGGTCCTACGAAAGTCCCTTGCGGAACATCTGAAATCACTCTTACTTCGGAAGACTTCTCTCCATTGAGAATGACATGCTGCGTTCTGTTATCTAGGAACTCTTCAGTCCAATCACACAGTTGGTCTGATAGTCCATATGCCCTTACTTTGTTCATTAAACGACTGCGTGGAACTGTAGTGTCCCTATCAATACATGATGATAAAACGAATATTGGTCTAGACTAATTTTGGAAAACTCTATTGAATGAGCATTTAGAATTCCGCTTAGGAATTCATTTTGTTTGTGACGGGAAATAAACAGACGCTTTTCGTCATCACTGGGCGCCGCAAGAAAGCTGTGATGAGCAGTACCTGTCTCGGCTGGCTCCAGCTACACGACACAGAAACGAAAATGCAAACATCTACTGAAACATCAGAGACAATGCGCCTGATGTCTCTTAGGAGAGACACCCTTATACCGCACTTGCGCGGTCCTGATGGTATGACCGCTGTATGGAACGTCAGCAAAGCCAGACGTTGTCGATAGTGAAATATTATTTAACAACGCGTGAACATGTAGCGCAAACTCTGTCCAGCTGGTGTTTGACCAGAGAGAGAGGAAGATTTCAGGCAGGGAGGTTTTCCAGTAAGCAACAAAAAATGGTTCAAATGGCTCTGAGCACTATGCGACTTAACTTCTGAGGTCATCAGTCGCCTAGAACTCAGAACTTCTTAAACCTAACTAACCTAATGACATCACACACATCCATGCCCGAGGCAGGATTCGAACCTGCGACCGTAGCGGTCGCTCGGCTCCAGACTGTAGCGCCTAGAACCGCACGGCCACTCCGGCCGGCGCAGAATTTAAGCAAAAACTTCCACACTGACCTCTAATTTTAATTTGTGCCTAAAAACGACGATCTGTTTACCCTCTAAAGATGAGCAGTTATCAAAGATGTTAGCCTTAAGTTTTTCTCAGCTTACCTTCCTTTGTTCTTCCTGCGAATTCCAGTCTGCCTTCTGTACACGTTAACGAAATGTATAAAATTTAACTTTGGCACGATCTGTCACGACGCCTAGATCTACGAGTAATGCAGCAGTTTGATTTTTCACAATTACGCTACGTGATCACCAGGACAGAAGAGTGGGGAGGGGTAACAGCCCCGTAAATAATATGTTTACAGGCTGACGCGGTAACGGCGGCCATTTCGAGAAATTGACGTTTCGTCTAATGCGTTCGTCGAAAATACGTCTCTGGCTACGAGCGAAATTTACAACTGCCCGTAAAACTCTCGGTGCGTATTTTATTCGACAACATGAACGGTGGCGTTGCAGTAAATGCGAGAACCGCTCGCTGGCTTATGGGGCAATAAAAGCCGTTGCGCGCGCGTCTGATGCCAGTCGGCAGCACGGCGCAACTGCGGCCGAGGACCCACTCACCACGTGCGCGACGGCGGGCACAGCTTCCTGCGTCCTCTTGCTGGTCACGGTTACGCGCCCCGCGCAAACAAACTGCTAACAGCGCGCCACGCCTCTCTTAGTATTGCTGTTACGCTCTTCAGTCAGAAGATTGCTTTGCTGCAGCTCTCCACGGTCGTCTCTCCTATGCAGGTCTTACGCTTAGGTTGCCTCTCACTAGGCCTGTAATTGAGTTATGTGGCTAGTGATTTACTCGCTCTAGTTCAGGCTTCAGATGTGAAAATTACCGAACAATCAGTTTAATAAGCCACAGCTGCAAAATACTAACACGAATTCTTTACAGACGAATGGAAAAACTAGTAGAAGCCGACCTCGGGGAAGATCAGTTTGGATTCCGTAGAAATACGGGAACACGTGAGGCAATACTGACCTTACGACTTATCTTAGAAGAAAGATTAAGGAAAGGCAAACCTACGTTTCTAGCATTTGTAGACTTAGAGAAAGCTTTTGACAATGTTGACTGGAATACTCTCTTTCAAATTCTAAAGATGGCATGGGTAAAATACAGGGAGCGAAAGTCTATTTACAATTTGTACAGAAACCAGATGCCAGTTATAAGAGTCGAGTGGCATGAGAGGGAAGCAGCGGTTGGGAAGGGAGTGAGACAGGGTTGTAGCCTCTCCCCAATGTTATTCAATCTGTATATTGAGCAAGCAGTAAAGGAAACAAAAGAAAAAATTGGAGTAGGTATTAAAATCCATGGAGAAGAAATAAAAACTTTGAGGTTCGCCGATGACATTGTAATTCTGTCAGAGACAGCAAAGGACTTGGAAGAGCAGTTGAACGGAATGGATGATGTCTTGAAGGGAGGATATAAGATGAACATCAACAAAAGCAAAACGAGGATAATGGAATGTAGTCGAATTAAGTCGGGTGATGCTGAGGGTATTAGATTAGAAAATGAGACACTTAAAGTAGTAAAGGAGTTTTGCTATTTGGGGATCAAAATAACTGATGATGGTCGAAGTAGAGAGGATATAAAATGTAGACTGGCAATGGCAAGGAAAGCGTTTCTGAAGAAGAGAAATTTGTTAACATCGAGTGTAGATTTAAGTGTCAGGAAGTCGTTTCTGAAAGTGTTTGTATGGAGTGTGGCCATGTATGGAAGTGAAACATGGACGGTAAATAGTTTGGACAAGAAGAGAATAGAAGCTTTTGAAATGTGGTGCTACAGAAGAATGCTGAAGATTAGATGGGTAGATCACATAACTAATGAGGAAGTATTGAATAGGATTGGGGAGAAGAGAAGTTTGTGGCACAACTTGACTAGAAGAAGGGATCGGTTGGCAGGACATGTCCTGAGGCATCAAGGGATCACCAATTTAGTGTTGGAAGGCAGCGTGGAGGGTAAAAATCGTAGGGGGAGACCAAGAGATGAATATACTAAGCAGATTCAGAAGGATGTAGGTTGCAGTAGGTACTGGGAGATGAAGAAGGTTGCACAGGATAGAGGAGCATGGAGAGCTGCATCAAACCAGTCTCAGGACTGAAGACAACAACAACAACAGTTCAGGCTTTCTAATACTAAATCACTGGGAACTAAGGCTATTTACAGGCTTGTAACACAAACGGAACTGAATTTATGAGAGTCGAAGGACGTGAAATAGAGACAGTAATTGAGAATGAAGTGAGACATGGTTACAGCATGTGCTTTATATTCAGCGCAGATATAGAGGAAACACTGAAGGGAACGAAGAATACATACAGAAAAGGAATAAGAGGTTCAGGGAGTATCAATAAAATATTTAAGGTTTGACAGTGACAATGTAATTATTTTGGAGACGAAAAACTCCTTGGGTGATGTTAAATACAATGGATAGCGTCTCTAAATGAGTTTATGAGATGAAAGACAACAAAAATCAAAACAAGTGAAAACGCCCGCTAAACCCTCAGGGCAGAACAGGTGATTAGGTTTGTGGAAAGAGCCAAATAAGGTGTCGGTCAGGTTCACTCAAAATTGTAATTTATTGTAATTTAATAACACCTTTAAACCAAAACGGCAATTAGCCCAACCTTTAGAACTACGAGTTTCAAAAAGGCAATTATTGCACAGCTGAAGGCCTTCGAACAAGAAATCTTAAAGCAACAAGATAAATCTCAAGCGGTAAAAACATGCACTTAAAATTTAAAAAAAACTATCACACACACACACACTTGTTAGTTATTTTATACAGACAGCGAGGCTGAGAGCCTCAAAGCCGGCAGCGTGGCCGAGGGGTTCTAAGCCCTGCAGTCCGGAACCGCGTGACTGCTACAGTCGCAGGTTCGAATCCTGCCTCTGGTATGGACGTGTGTGATGTCCTTAGGTTAGTCAGGTTTAAGTAGTTCTAAGTTCTAGGGGACTGATGACCTCAGAAGTTAAGTCCCATAGTGCTCAGAGCCATTTGAACCATTTTTTTGTTGCTTACTGGAAAACCTCCCCAACAGCAAACCACCGAAACGAACCACACAACATGAATGGGCGTGTATTGGGCAGTTAAAACAACTATTCAACTTTGTCGTCCTGACTCGGTGAACCACGAAGCACGTAGCGATCGGACATCTCCACACACGCTCCAACACTGTGCAGGGACCGCCATAGAGTGCTGCAACGCTCCATGTTTGACCGGTCACGGCTCGCCTGTTGACGGGGGGACCGAGCAGCTCGTGTCCGGCCCCACACCACTCGGCTCGGTCACGTACTCGCGCCATGTCTGTTGTCCGGATTCCGGACACGCGGATAACCGAGCATGACCGGTCACCGCTGACGTCTCACCTCGCCTCGCCCCGGCTCGCTGCTCTGTACTGTACTGTACAAATCCAACGTCTCTCTCTCTCTCTCTCTCTCTCTCTCTCTCTTTTAATACAAAAGTAACATTTCCAAGAACGGGTACGTGACACAGCTAAATTCATAAAGCACCTGGAAAGTAAAATGATATTTCAATACAATCACGGATAGAAGACGAGTCTCATTTCGAAACAAAAGAGATATTTTTCCTTTCATTTATAGGAAACATTAAATAAGTGCTTTCCCTGCAATCTAGAAGACAACCATCTTCATAAAGAAAGCATACAAAGAATATTAAACATTTACAGACATAACTCGTCATACGTTTCAATTGTTTGCAACATAAACAAAATTATAGTTATTGTTGATCAGCAGGAAATCACTAACGCGTTCCGGATTTTATTGGCTGCTGCAATTTGTTAGTAACATGCCGTCTTTACTAAAGCACCTTTCACTACGTGCGCTTGTTGCTGGGATACATAAAATACGTCTTGCAACTGCAGCCAAACCTGGCAGATCTGTTTCATGTCTGCTCTACCACTTTAAGATGTCATCATCATCTCCGGGGTGCATTAAAATGTACAGATCTACTTCATCTGCTGCGGATGATCTGTTGTTCCTCCATTCCTTGAAACGAGCTCTCTTTCTGGGTGGTGATGACACAGTACTTGAAGGATCTATGATAATAAACAAAAGAGACAAATAATACAGAACTGATATGGAAATCATCGAAACAGTCCCGTAAGAGACCGATGACCTCGCTGTTTGGTCTCTCCCCCAAACAACCCGACCCCCGTTCCCATAAAAACGAGATGTTTTACGTTAATGAAATATTATACGAGCCACAACATTCCCGTTTCTCTATAACACACATTCCACTAACTATGCAAAAACGATTATGTTAATGATTGAATGTTGTACCTGCGTACGTAGCACACATTTGTCGCACATTGTTAAGAATTTCCTGCTTTTCACTTATTTCAAGCATATTAAGATAACGGAAGGACGGCTGAAGAAACGATCTTTGTGAGGTTTCTTGTAACTGTGTTTCTTTAAATGAGTGGTTCCCGACTGGAAAAACAATAAAGTGGAGCATTTTATGCACGATACGTACCCAGTAGATGCAATGTTTTCATCTACAACCAACAGAAATGTACTCCATACTTGGCTTTTTAGACCTTCCCGTTTCTTTAATGTGTAAACAGTGGTTTCAATCTTACGTCTTACTACACAGGCTACCTCGCGCTGCATGATTACAGAGAGAGACACACCACAAATAAGAAGCCCGCACTGGCTGCAGGTTCACACGGATAATAACACGTGTTATGTGTTTGATGTTATGTGCTACGTATTCGGTCACGGCTTCTATGCTCGGTCACAAGAACTAGTGCGGGTAGCCTATCCAGTTAGGGTGTGCTCGCCCCACCTCGTATTTTGTGCTCGCTTACTCGGTCATGCAGGACTCTAGACCGCCAGCAGACCCAGCCGACTGCACCGCGTCGAGATAACTTCCCTGGTCTGCAGCAATCGACCGACTCCTGCAAGTACGCCGACAACTTTTAAAACAAGTTGTCAGTGCAAATGTCGCCAACTACACACACAGTTTGACAAACAGTTGCACGAAGACTGGAACGTTACTCAATAGTAACTAAGCATGCACGAAGGCAAATCGGGAGTCAATGCGCACACACACACACACACACACACACACACACACACACGCACACACACAGTCGACTCACGAATGATCGGCGAGCCAAAACGCGTCGTCCGGTAGGACGACCGACCGACGATCCACCAAGACCGTGGCCTGGTTCAAGTGATGCGTGGCGGCAATGGTCGGGCGAGTCAGTTCGACGCAGACCTCACAGCTCCAACACGACTGCACTACTGCCGCATTGCAACTCCCCGACTGGCAGGTCCGGACTGGGCTCCAGACGCGTTTCAACTGACTGGCAGACCCGAACTCGCGACGCGAACTCGCTCACTTACGACAGACAACCACTGGGAAGTAATAACAGTCGAGCAAAGATACTACGTGAGAGCATATATCCATACGCGCTGCTAGAACTGGTCACGGTCAGGCAAATCAGCAACTCAGTGACAGTAGTGACGTAGTGAGGTGGAAGTTCGTTAAAAACAGGGTTTAAAATACATGATGGCAGGAACACGGGCCACACACGGGTCACAAGTGTCATAGAGTGCAGTTGAATTAAATCAGGTGACTTGTGAGAAACACGAGGGCGCGCTAAAACGTAGTGCCCCCGAAATTTTTATGTGAAAACTCTTAAAGCTTCTTGAAGAAAGGTTATTAACATTCTACATCATCTACTGTGGTGGTCAGTTTCGACACAGACACACATGGAAAAATTCCTGTAACAGTTGGTCTTAGAGCTGTTTCTTTTTTAGACTGAAGTCAGCTGATAGGTACACCTACTTAAAGGAAGTCCCTCTAACTAAGGAATCACTTTCAGAGGACGTCATGTTTGCAAGTAGAGAAAGAATTAGCATATTTCATCAAAACGTAAGAGGCATTAGAAATAAAGTTAGTGAACTGCTTATAGATGTTGGCTCTGAAATTATTGGCATATCGGAGCAACGCTTAAACAATTTGAGAATTCAGAGGCTTCCTTTACCAGAATACAGATTAGCTGGCTGTTTTTCAAAGAGTTCCTTGCGGATTGGCGGAATGGCCATATACGTATATTCCATTTGAGTCCATAGATGTAGCACGGCACTGCACTTAACAGATATTTGAGTGCTGTGCACGGGCAGTTGAATTTAGTGAAACTAAACTTCTAATTTTTGTTGTTTATAGGACCCCTAACTCTGACTTCAGATCATTTCTGCTCAAGCTAGAGAGAGTTGTTGTATCACTTTATAGGATGTACCAGAAATTAATGATGTGTGGTGAACTTCAATATTAATTTTGTATATGACTGTGCCAGAAAAAAGGATGTTGGTAGATCTCCTAAATCCATATGATCTGATGCAACGGTGTTTTTTCCAAATAGGGTGCAGGGGAACAGTAGCACAACCATAGACAATATTTTTATTCGTTCATTACTAGATGTGAGTTCTGTTATTAGAAGGATGAATGCCATTTCAGACCATTATGCACCAATTTTAACACTACAAGGCTTTTTTACTCAAACAAATGTTACATATAATTACAAACTATATAGGAAAGTTAATCCAACGGCAGTAGAGAGTTTTATAAAACTTGTCAAGCAACAAGAGTGGCAGGATGTTTATAGAGCCGATAAGATAGACGACAAATATATTGCTTTCCTTAACACATTTCTCATGCTCTTTGAGAGTTGCTTTCATTAGAATGTTCTAGACGGGGTACTAGCAGTAAAAGGCAGCCTGGGTGGCTGACTAGTGGGATAAGATTATCATGAAGAACAAAGCGGGAATTATATCAAAACGTTAGAAGTAGTCGCAATCAAGCTACAGTTGCCCATTACAAACAGTATTGTAAGGTACTAAAAATGTTATTAGGAAGGCAAAGAGTATGTGGCGCACAAATAGTATAGCTAATTCACAGGATAAAATTAAAACCTATGATCAGTTGTGAAGGAAGTGTAGGGTCAGCAGCACAAGGTCAATGGTATAAAGTCACTTCGTAGTAAAAATATTTCTGTTACTGGTAAATCAGATATATGTAGAGCATTTAACAATCATTTTCTGAGCATTGCAGGTGAATTAAATAAAAATTTAGTTTCTACACCTTTCCGATACCTATGACTGAAATTGTGATACTGACAAGGGTGAGATTGAGTCAATAATTAAGTCACTGAAGGCTAAGGACTCTCATGGATATGATGGAGTTGCTAGCAGAATATTAAAGTACTGTGCTGCATATGTTAGTCCTGTACTTAGCCATATTGCTATATTCTCTTTTCTCTGTGAGGTACTGGATGAGTTAAACCAAAGGTTTCGAACGCTAGGCATATTTCTTTTTATTTAACTAAGGCGTTTGATTGCGTTGATAACAAAATATTGCTCCAGAATTTGGACCATTGCGGAATAGAGGGAGTAGCTCACACTTGGTTCACCTCTTACTTTCACAACTGACAGCAAAAGGTCATTATTCACAGTGTTGAGAATGGCTATGATGTGGGTCTAAGTGGGGTATGGTCAATGCCCCTGGGATCATTGTTGGAGCCACTCCTGTTCCTTATTTGTATAAATGATGTGCCCTCCAGTGTTACAGGTAATTCTAAAATATTTCTGTTTGCTGACGAAAATAGCTTGGTAGTAAAGAACGTTGTGTGCAACATTCGGTCTGTTTCAAATAGTGCAGTTCATGACGTAAGTTCATGGCTTGTAGAAAATAAACTAAAGCTGAATCACAGTAAGACTCAGTTTTTACTGTTTCTAACACAAAATTCAACAAAACCCGATGTTTTAATTTCACAGAATGGGCATATGTTTAGGTGTTCAGGTAGATAGTAAACTGTCATGGAAAGCCCATGTTCAGGATCTTGTTCAAAGACTCAATGCTGCCATTTCTACTATTCGAACGATATCTGAAGTAAGTGATCGTTCGACACGAAAATTAGTCCACTTTGCTTCTGTTCTTTCGCTTATGTTGTATGGTGTAATATTTTTGGGTAACTCTTCCCATTGTAAAAGGTTATTTTTGGGTCAGAAACTGACGGTGCGGGCAGTAAGTGATGTTAAGTTCGCGAACCTCTTGTCGAAAACTGTTCACTATGCGTTGGCCCCTCAATATATATATATTCTTTACTGTCGTTTCTTGTTAATAATGTCAGATTATACCCAAGAGTTAGCAGTTTTCGCACAGTTAATACTCGGCAGAAATCCAACCTTCATTTGGATCGCACTTCCTTAACTCTTGTGCAGAAAGGTGTGCAGTATACTGCTGCATCCATTTTCAATAACCTACCACTAGAATTCAAAAATCTCAGCAGTAAATTTCAAATCGAAACCGAAGAGTTTCCTCATGTGTCACTCCTTCTATTCTGTTGAGGAGTTCGTTGAAAACTTAAGCTGATTCTTATTTTATATTGTTGACTGAGTTTACTGAAACTTATAGCTTGACTTTTTGGCTTCATAAACATTTTACTTTTATCTTTTATTAATTTTATATTGTAATTTCATATACTGACAAGTTCCATGAGCTTGGAGATTTGCTCCGCAATTTGGTCCTATGAAACTTCACGTGTAAATAAAGTTAATAAAACAAGGGAGAAGACAAAATTGTTGTTGTTGTTGTTGTTGTTGCTGTGGTCTTCAGACCAGAGACTGGTTTGATGCAGCTCTCCATGCTACTCTATCCCGTGCAAGTCTCTTCATCTCCGAGTAACTACTGCAACCTACATCCTTCTGGATCCGCTTAGTGTATTCGTCTCTTAGTCCCCCTCTACGATTTTTATACTCCACACTCCCCTCCAATACTAAATTGGTGATCCCTTGATGGCTCGGAACGTGTCCTGTCAACTGATCCTTTCTTCTAGTCAAGTTGTGCCACAAATTACTCTTCTCCCCAAATTCTATTCAGAGCCTCCTCGTTAGTTATGTGATCTACCCATTTAATCTTCAGCATTTTCCTGTAGTACCTCGTTTCGAAAGCTTTTGTTCTCTTCTTGTCTAAACTATTTATTGTTCATTTTTCACTTCCATACATAACTGCAGTCCTCACAAATACCTTCAGAAAGGACTTCTTGGCACTTAAATATGTAGTCGATGTTAACAAATTTCTCTTCTTTAGAAACGCTTTCCTTGCCATAGCCAGTCTACATTTTATGTCCTCTCTAATTCGACCATCATCACTTAGTTTGCTTCCCAGATAGTGACAAACATCTAGTACTTTAAGTGTCTCATTTCCTAATCTAATTCCCTCGGCATCTCATGATTTAGCCTAATTCGACTACATTTCATTATCCTCGTTTTGCTGGTGTTGATGTTCATCTTGTATCCTCCTTTCAAGACACTGTCCATTCCGTTCAAGTGCTCTTCCAGATCCATTGCTGTCTCTGACAGAATTACAGTGTCGACGGCAAACCTCAAAGTTTTTATTTCTTCTCCATTGATTTTGGTTCCTACTCCAATGTTTTCTTTTGTTTCCTTCACTGGCTTGCTCAATATACAGACTGAATAACATCGGATCTGTGCATGATACTTTCAAATTAATAGAATACTTGATGTCTAAAATGGAAAGAAACATAATTTCTCGTTATGAGGTGGCTAGAAGTGCTTCCTGTGCCTCGTTCATGCAAATACTTTTATACACTATTACTACTCGCAGGACGCAGACTAAATATCGTCGTCCTATTACTCAGTACTGATCCTCTCGAAGGTTGCCACACGACTGGGGCAGCGCTATGCTGCTTGGTGTGCAGTCTAGGATCAGCACTGCACACTTAATGGCGATATATTTGTTTCTCAACATAGTCACCCCCTGTGACGGATGTTTTTCTCGCTACGAGACACCAGGTTGTTTATGCCGTCATTGTCGAATGTTTGACTCTGTTGATAGAACCACAACCTCAACTCTGCTTGTACCACTTCATTGATATCAAAGTGAAGTCCTCCAAGGTGTTGTTTAAGTTTTGGAAACAAATTAAAATTGAAGTCGAAACTGCATGTAATATCAACGCCTATATTTTATTCGAAATAATATTCATGACAGCACTGTATGTGGAACGTGACTTAACTTTTATCCTATTCTCGTAATACTAATAAAAAGAACTTCATCGTTAATAAAATAGTAAATAATTTAATACTTTGTAAAAAATTATTCCTCAAACAATACCCACGTAAAAAGATAATGAAAACCCATGTAAAAAGATAAGGAAAATCTCACAATTTTGTTATGTGATTTTTGTAAAAAAAAAAAAAACCTCCTTCTTTTTCAAACTGTTGTACTCATAGGATGTGATTGATTTCTCGTAACACAGAGGTCTGTAAATAACTGTATTATGTTGCTAATCAATATTTGACAATAGAGTTTGTGTTATTGAAATTAATCTTCTTTGTTTGGAGTTTTATTTCATTGTAATTCCCGTCCTATATATTTTAAGTTTTCTGCTCAGCTACAAAAGAGCGCAGTCATTAGCGCTATTGATCTACAGCGCAGTTTATTAGTAAGTGGTGAATATTAAGTCTTTAACATTGAGAAATATTTTCAAATGTTAATGCAAAAAGATTTCACATATATATATTATATATTAGGAGTAAAACACAGCCCGAATCAGAATCGATAAGTCATTGACTTGTGTTAGCTGCCACCTAAGTGAAATATTGGCGCGACAGTTTCAAATTGATTTTCTATACAGACATAAATGTTGTTGGTTATAATTGCAATAAAAATCGTGTATTGTTGACCGAAGACTCACTCTGAGGTAATAAATTCCAGTTAGACTGTAAATACATTGAACTTCTATGAATGCAAATTGCATATTACATACAAATTCTTACCTGCTGATGTATGAAGCCTGGTTATTTAGCAACAACTTTTATGAAATATTTTGACAGGAAATTACATTAGTGTTGTGTACGTGTGGTATTGTGTGACAAAACTGTTCATTTTGATTAAAGAAAAGTGTTGCCACCTCGAATAACAGTACCGTTAAATTCGATAAACTATCTGCAACTAACAAAGAGTCTTTTAAACAGTAGCACTGAAATTACTAACAATCATTACTTTTGTTTAGTTCAGATTACTTATCACACATTTAGCTTCTTTGCTGGTTATAAATTATTACTTTTATGAGTGAACTTAGTGACATTTACACTGCTTGACAGACAACATTGCTACACGTTCCCAGTTGGAGATTTCTTTAACAAAATAACGATAATTAGCTGGGAAAAGCAGTGATTAAATAAAACCTCATGTTACATTAATAATAAGTAACTAGTTTTATTGTGATATTGCTGAACTTGTACAACACAACACACGCAATTACACCACGCTGCACTTGTATGGGTGATAACCGATAGCAGTGAACCCAAGAGTCGCATTATTTCAGATGTCGCGCTGGTGCGAGGTCTGGTATTGTCATCCTGAAGGAGAGGATGCTCCATGTGCAGACGGACTCAATTACAGTAGTGCTGTTTCACACGCAGCGACGTAGTTAAGTTACATTCAGTCACGTTACACGCTAGGATTCGGATCCCTACAACGGCAGAGGGCTGCGGATAGTAGACACGAAGAATAAGGAAGTTGGACGCTAATAACGTTTGTTTTATTTTAAAATCTTTAAATGGTTTCAAATAAAAAATTCGTAGGCGTTACTTTTCAGTACGCCTTCGTGGATGTGCATAATCTACGACTATTGCTATTTGGCAGCAAGGTAACAGTGGAGAAGTAAATAGCGAATAGAGTACACAATGGCAATAGTAAGAATAGGTTTGAATGAAAAAGGAAATAATTTTAATACCGAATTTAACTGTAAGAAAGGTGAGGCGTAGCGCCTTCGCATCACTCCTGTCACTTGTTAGGACGATATCGTTATAGGCATGAGTCATCGACAGATGTCACCAGCTGACATGGACCTGAGTTACAGAGCTGCACGTAGTTGTACTAGTTGGCGGCAGAGGTCAGCAGTTGACGGACAGTGCTAGCAGTCGTAGTCAAAACAATGTAGTAAAGTTATGTTTGATTAATATTTAATGTATTTGCATAATTATAATTGTTTTATATGTGTAGTAATTAGCAGTGTGAGTGTTGTATGAGTGAAGAAAAGAAGTAAATGAAAACTGTTTTGTTTATTCAGTACCAGTTAAACTATAGAGAGGATTTACTATAATTAAATGTGCAGTCAGTTTATGGTACTAATAAATTGTGAGTAGAACACAAGTTAATCGGTAATTTCGGAAGGAGTAATTTTATATTTGATACTTTTCCAAATTTATTTATTTAGCAATTGCCATAGAAAGAAATGTTTTACTGTGATTGGTCATTGAAGTAAATCGCGGGTTAGCGCGGGATAATACTGCAATCTGATTTGCTGTTTGTGATATCAGCCAATCAGAAAAATGCAGGCTCACGCCAATCTGTGCTGGGAGCAAAGCCTTTGGTGTGATCCAGTGGAGTCGGGGCTGAGGGTTCAAACTAGTAACATCTCAGTGAAAGCAGCTCCGACGAAAGTACTGTAAAATCGCGGAAAAATGCTAATTACAAGCTCGCGAAGTAGTACAAAGTGTATGTACAGGGTGTTTCAATAATGACCGGTATATTTGAAACGGTAATAAAAACTAAACGAGCAGCGATAGAAATACACCGTTTGTTGCAATATGCTTGGGACAACAGTACATTTTCAGGCAGACAAACTTTCGAAATTCCAGTAGTTACAATTTTCAACAACAGATGGCGCTGCGGTCTGGGAAACTCTATAGTACGATATTTTCCACATATCCACCATGCGTAGCATTAATATGGCGTAGTCTCTGAATGAAATTACCCGAAACCTTTGACAACGTGTCTGGCGGAATGGCTTCACATGCAGATGAGATGTATTGCTTCAGCTGTTCAATTGTTTCTGGATTCTGGCGGTACACCTGGTCTTTCAAGTGTCCCCACAGAAAGAAGTCACAGGGGTTCATGTCTGGCAAATAGGGAGGCCAATCCACGCCGCCTCCTGTATGTTTCGGATAGCCCAAAGCAATCACACGATCATCGAAATATTCATTCAGGAAATAAAGACGTCGGCCGTGCGATGTGGCCAGGCACCATCTTGCATAAACCACGAGGTGTTCGCAGTGTCGTCTAAGGCAGTTTGTACCGCCACAAATTCACGAAGAATGTCCAGATAGCGTGATGCAGTAATCGTTTCGGATCTGAAAAATGGGCTCTCATGCAGCAACAGTAGCGGCGCTGAGGGGTTGCCGCGTTTGAATTTTGTATGGATAGAGGTGTAAACTCTGGCGCATGAGACGATACGTGGCCGTTGGCGTCATTTGGACCGCAGCTGCAACACGGCGAACGGAAACCCGAGGCCGCTGTTGGATCACCTGCTGCACTAGCTGCGTGTTGCCCTCTGTGGTTGCCGTACGCGGTCGCCCTACCTTTCCAGCACGTTCATCCGTCACGTTCCCAGTCCGTTGAAATTTTTCAAACAGATCCTTTATTGTATCGCTTTTCGGTCGTTTGGTTACATTAAACCTCCGTTTACTACTGTAATTTCGAAAGTCTGTCCGCCTGAAAATGTACTGTTGTCGCAAGCATATTGCAACAGACGGTGTATTTTTATCGCTGCTCGTTTAGTTTTTATTGCCATTTCAAATATACCAGTCATTTTTGAAACACCCTGTAAGTGAACTGTATAGGGGAAGTCGAGTGGAATTTCCGACGGAATATCAAAATTATTGCTTTTGACTGTTAGGTGAAACCGCGTGGCGTGTTGTGCGATCCAAGACTTGAACAGGTATTACGTGTAGAGCAGAGTGCACAGCATTTGAGCGAGCATTTTCATAACTAAACGACCCAGTGAACTCTATTAACTTCGGTAACGGGTGTAAATACCATAAACTGGCTACGTGTGTGATTGTGGTGTGCGTGGGAACTTTACATTGTGTAGACACTTAGTACGGACTTGGCAGGATTAACTGTGATCTTTACCGTAAAAATACACCTGAAAATTTACATTGACATGTTAAAACTTTTATTTCAGTAGCTGGCCACATCCCGTTTACCGGACAATTCTATGTATGTTGCGACCTGCAGTAGACAGTGGTGGTCTAGTATTTTCTACTACAGCTTTTAGCTAGACAAATGAACATTGCTGGACACTGGCAGGGCGGTAAAAAGAAACGTGCCGCGCCCCAAAGGCTTTTCTAAAATGATTTCTTCCGAATGCGGTATTATATGGAAGTGAAACTTGGGCGATAAACAGTACATAATAGACGAGAATGGAACTTTTGGGATGTGGTCTTACTGAAGAATGCTGGAGAATAGATGGGTAGATCGAGTAACTAAAGTAGAGGTACTTTCTCGAAAAAAGGGGGAAAGAGCGCTACGACACGACTAAAAGAATTAATAACATAATGGAAAACATTCTGAGGCATCAAGGAACAGTTATTTACTAATAGAAGGACTTTTGGTGTTTGCACTTGTACAGAGTGAGTAAGGTTTGAGTACAAGTGGGTGTCGATAGCACTAGTTATGAAGAGGTGAAGAGACTTCCACAGGATGAAGTGCGTGAAGAACTATAGCAAACCACCCTTATTTTATTTACATGTCGAGTTCTGTTGGACCAAAATGAGGAGCAAATTCTTTGAGAATGAAAAGAGTTTGCCCAAAATATAATACCATACGACATAAGCGAAAGAAAATAAGCAAAGTGTACTAATTTTCGTGTCGAACGATCACTTACTTCAGATACCGATCGAATAGTAGAAATGGCAGCACTGAGTCTTTGAACAAGATCCTGTATGTGGGCTTTCCACGACGGTTTACTATCTCTCTGAACACCTAGAAATTCGAACTGTTCAGTTTCACTAAACATATACCATTCTGTGAAATGAAAACGTCGGGTTTTGTTCAATTGTGTGTCAGAAATTGTAAAAACTGAGACTTACTGTGATTTAGTATTAGTTTTTTTCTATAATCCGTGAACTTATGTCATGAACTGCACTATTGCACATAACATCCTTTACTACCAAGCTAATGTCATCAGCAAACAGAAATATTTTAGAATTACCTGTAATACCAGAGAGCATATCATTTATATAAATGAGGAACATGAGTGGCCCCAACACTGATCCTTGTAGCACCCCCCCCCCCCCCCCATTTGACCGTACCCCACTCAGACCCCACATCATAGCCATTCTCAACCCTGTGAATAATGACATTTTGCTGTTTGTTTTTAAAGTAAGAGCAGAACCAGTTGTGAGTTACCCCCTGTATTCCACAGTGGTCCAACTTCTGGAGCAATATTTTGTGATCAACACAAAAAAAGTGTGCGAAATCTTATGGGACTTAACTGCTAAGGTCATCAGTCCCTAAACTTACACACTACTTAACCTAACTCACATACCCATGCCCGAGGAAGGACTCGAACCTCTGCGGGGACCATGCGCACAGTCCATGACTGCAGCGCCATAGACCACTCGGCTAACTCCGCGCGGCTGTGATCAACACAATTAAACGTCTTAGTTAAATAAAAAATTAGCTACCTGGATTAGATACACCATACACGGCTAACCAGCACCCTTAAAGAGTGTAGGCAACTCTTTATTAGTTCCTCATCAAACACAATTTATTCAGGATCTAATGACCCGAATATTCTGTGTCTTTTGACTGCCATCGCTTCGCATTGGAAGACTAGATGTGGTGCGGTTTCATCCCCCTGCCATGTTGTCTACGGTTAGGGGCTTCTTTCTTTATGCCCGTCGTGTGTTTGTGTTCCTTTAAGTACCCATGCCTAGCCATTAGTCCTCCTGCCGTAGCCCTCAGTGGTTCACAACCCCACAGCAGGCCACAGCAGTCCACCCATCCCACCGCCGCCCCACACCACCAAACACAGGGTTATTATGAGGTTGGGCCCCCCAGTGAACCCCAGTGATATCGTCTCATACCAGACAAGTGTAACCCCAGTGTTTGCGTGGTAGAGTGTACACGTACGTGGAGACATTGTTTGCGCAGCATTCACCGACATGGTGTAACTGAGGCGGAATAAGGGGAACCAGCCCGCATTCGCTGAGGCAGATGAAAAACCGCCTTAAAAACCATCCATAGGCTGGCCGGCACACTGGACCTCAATACTAATCCGCTGGGCGGATTCGTGCTGGAGACCAGCACTCCTTCCCGCTCGGGAAGCAGCGCGTGACACCGCATGGCTAGCTGGGCGGGCCTGGTTAGC
Source organism: Schistocerca cancellata (assembly GCF_023864275.1). Taxonomy (NCBI): domain Eukaryota; kingdom Metazoa; phylum Arthropoda; class Insecta; order Orthoptera; family Acrididae; genus Schistocerca; species Schistocerca cancellata. The sequence continues at coordinate 545,275,462 of NC_064633.1, forward strand.
CTTACTACAATCATAGGGAGCGAAGCTGCACAATAAACTCAGCTCCAGTGCAGGCAGTAGTGAGCTAAGTCCACTGTTGTTTTTGGGTCCTGTGCAAATGAAATAAAATCCAACTAAAGTAACATTTGAACCAGCTGAGAAGATTCAAGACTCCCCCCCTCCCCCCCCCCCCCCCACTACTACTAAATTAAACGGCCCCTGGATCCTCGGATGTTTCTCATCAGGTTGTTCCATAATGCGCTTAACACTCCATATCTATTCAGTACCTCTTCATTATTTATTCCTTTCGCTTATCTAATCTTCAGCATTAATCTGTAAAATAATAATTCAAAATTATCTTTTGTGACCGTACTGTTTTCCGTGCATCATGTTCTGTGCGAAATTCTGCTAGGGGTTTCCCATTTTATTGGCTTCCCGCAGTTCACGTTCTCATACAGTTTTCCATTTCTTCCCTTAACCACTATCCAGTTTCAGTCAAGCATTACAATTAAATTTCTTGTCTCTAAAAGTTCTGAATAATTCCGCTTATCTCGTTGAACGTTTTTTTCGATCACTTCGTCATTGGCAGGGTTTATAGACAGGTATACTTATGCTACCTTGTCTATGATAATAGTTCCGATATGCTCTGTGTAGTAGTTGACTTACATTCCTATTTTCTCGTTCATTATTAGGCGTAATTCTGTATTATCCCTATTTGACTTTGTGTTGATAACCACGTACTCAACTGACCATAAATCATGCTATTTTTGCTGCCACATTTTAATTATTCGCATTGTATCAGAACTATCCATTTCTCTTTTCAAGTTCTCTAACCTATCTGCACCACAAAGAGAGCCAACATTCTGCTCTCCGACCAGTGCATCGCCAGATATCGGTTTCCGTTAGACGACATTCGAGTAATACCTGCCAGGGCCGGCCGGAGTGGCCGAGCGGTTCTAGGCGCTACAGTCTGGAACCGCGCGACCGCTACGGCCGCAGGTTCGAATCCTGCCTCGGGCATGGACGTGTGTGATGTCCTTAGGTTAGTTAGGTTTAAGTAGTTCTAAGTTCTAGGGGACTGATGACCTCAGAAGTTAAGTCCCATAGTGCTCAGAGCAATTTGAGCCATATTTTTAATACCTGCCAGGAAATCCGAATAGGGACTATTTTACATCCTGAATATTTCACCCTAGAGGATGCCATCGTTATTAAACCATACAGTAGATCTGCATGCCCTCGTGCCTTATTTTCAGCCTTGCAGAAGTACATACGTTGTGGGACCGAAATTTTTCTCTGTGTGAATCGACATGGACTGCACAGATAGCGATTAGGATCAGTTCCTTGAAGCCCGGAAAATATTTTATGTACATCTCCACTAGTGAATAAAAGATGAACTTAAGGAATATAGGTTGAAGACTTCTTAGAAATATAGAATGCAGTACGTTGTTCTCAACGTCATACGTAAAGTGACGTCGTACGTGTGTGAAGAGTGCCCTACTCGTGACCTGTTGGATAACAGGAATTGTCACCGGGCTACTACCGGACTGTACTGCTACTTGTATGGAAGGTTTTACACTCGAAAATTTTGGTGGAGCCGCGGAAGATCTGCTGGGGGGTCAACATTTTGTGATGTTCCTCTTATTGGAATACTTGCTGTAAAAGTTCCGGTAGCAATGGGTACGTCACTAATACTAACTGTTTTATTTTTACTTGAAACTATACAAGCTAATTTTTGAAGATTCCAGTAACTCTGCCGCTGGAAGTCTTACCTGAGTTACGTATAAGATATCGGACTTATTTAATATAAACTGAAATAAACGGATGCCAACACGACCCCCTCGTTTATCTCAGTGTTACAGCAATTATTTAAGGTACAGTACAGTTATGAAAACAGATGAGAGCGAGTGTAGAGTGGTTAAAACATGAAATACAATTTCTCATATCAATAGTGACAATACTAATAAACGATCATCAGTTCAATTTGGACATACACCTTCGTTAACTGAACAGTTACTAAATACATACGACATTCACGATAATATTTAACTATTATCTTCCAAATAATAATAAATGCAAGCAGATCAAAAAAATAATGTCTAACTCCAAAGATAAAAACCCTACTAAGCACTTTTGAATAGATATAAATTCCATTATCGAAATCACGTTTCATAGTAACATGTATTAACGTGATTCATTAACGTTTCATTAATTTACTTTATGAAGCAACCCGTTCCAAATAGTATAAATTATGTAAACTAGAACTAACACATATATCTGAAAAACAAAAAATATATTCATATGACAAATGCAAATAACGACTCATATATTCAGCAGCTACTTAATGTTCACCAAGTGGAACTGGCACTTATTGCTGACCATACTAGTGTTATAATAAATCTTATAGGAAAGAAACAAAGAGAAGAGACTGTTAATGATGTTTTTCAAATAATAAATAATTACTTCTCTGAAAGTGGACTTTCCCATAATTTTTACGAAGGAATTGCACCATTTATGTACATGCATCTTCAGACAGGTATTGAGACAGCAACTGCCTTGTTCATTGTCATAATTACAATACCGTCAGCTGTATGTATTAGTTTTTATGTATTTACGATCAGGTTTGGTGGTACGGTTCACCATCTAGATGCAGGGGAAACTTTATTGACACATTCCTGGGGTCAGATACATCACATGATCACACTGACAGAACCACAGGCACATAGACACAGGCAACAGAGCATGCACAATGTCGGCACTAGTACAGTGTATATCCACCTTTCGCAGCAATGCAGGCTGCTATTCTCCCATGGAGACGATCGTAGAGATGCTGGATGTAGTCCTGTGGAACGGCTTGCCATGCCATTTCCACCTGGCGCCTCAGTTGGACCAGCGTTCGTGCTGGACGTGCAGACCGCGTGAGACGACGCTTCATCCAGTCCCAAACATGCTCAATGGGGCACAGATCCGGAGATCTTGCTGGCCAGGGTAGTTGACTTACACCTTCTAGAGCACGTTGGGTGGCACGGGATACATGCGGACTTGCATTGTCCTGTTGGAACAGCAAGTTCCCTTGCCGGTCTAGGAATGGTAGAACGATGGGTTCGATGACGGTTTGGATGTACCGTGCACTATTCAGTGTCCCCTCGACGATCACCAGTGGTGTACGGCCAGTGTAGGAGATCGCTCCCCACACGATGATGCCGGGTGTTGGCCCTGTGTGCCCCGGTCGTATGCAGTCCTGATTGTGGCGCTCACCTGCACGGCGCCAAACACGCATACGACCATCATTGGCACCAAGGCAGAAGCGACTCTCATCGCTGAAGACGACACGTCTCCATTCGTCCCTCCATTCACGCCTGTCGCGACACCACTGGAGGCGGGCTGCACGATGTGGGGGCGTGAGCGGAAGACGGCCTAACGGTGTGCGGGACCGTAGCCCAGCTTCATGGAGACGGTTGCGAATGGTCCTCGCCGATATCCCAGGAGCAACAGTGTCCCTAATTTGCTGGGAAGTGGCGGTGCGGTCCCCTACGGCACTGCGTAGGATCCTACGGTCTTGGCGTGCATCCGTGCGTCGCTGCGGTCCGGTCCCAGGTCGACGGGCACGTGCACCTTCCGCCGACCACTGGCGACAACATCGATGTACTGTGGAGACCTCACGCCCCACGTGTTGAGCAATTCGGCGGTACGTCCACCCGGCCTCCCGCATGCCCACTATACGCCCTCGCTCAAAGTCCGTCAACTGCACATACGGTTCACGTCCACGCTGTCGCGGCATGCTACCAGTGTTAAAGACTGCGATGGAGCTCCGTATGCCACGGCAAACTGGCTGACACTGACGGCGGCGGTGCACAAATGCTGCGCAGCTAGCGCCATTCGACGGCCAACACCGCGGTTCCTGGTGTGTCCGCTGTGCCGTGCGTGTGATCATTGCTTGTACAGCCCTCTCGCAGTGTCCGGAGCAAGTATGGTGGGTCTGACACACCGGTGTCAATGTGTTCTTTTTTCCATTTCCAGGAGTGTATTTGACTCACTTCAGTCGTATCTTTTTCTTGTATTAGTACGACTAGTTGAATGGCGTATCGCTCCTATTACATGTTGGTGTTACCTACTATCTTCCCCTTCCTTCCTAGAGCTTCCTGTTACCTCTTTTATCACTTTGTGGTTCCACTTTGTAGTTTTTGATACTGTACCTTCATGTATGATGTGACACATTAGCAGCTTCGAGTATGAGCTGAAATTCTGTGAGTTAACGAGCATTTCGATCTCATTTAAGTATATAGCCGAAAGAGACAGCCTTCAGGAACTGTGAAAAGAACCCCGTCGTCCCGGACCGTGTGCCACAAAGAGTGCAGATTCGCCACGAGATGGGGAAATTCACAGGCGTCTGTTGTGCAGAATGGGGCTAAGCTGAATAAGGCCTAAGCACTGTAGTGTGCGAGTGAGACAGACGACAACCTATGTGTCAAGGAAACAAAGTCGGAGCTGTTTGTGGCCAGGGAGACGAAGCAATGTTAAATAAGACGGACCTAAGGTCGGCATAGAGGGAAACATTTATGAAAACTGTAGTAACTCAGGGAATGAAGTCACAATAATTTTAATCTACCATCCTTCATAAATTTTCATGGTGATCCCAATAAAACTTGAATATTGATCATATCTAATATAGTTTAGGATTTACTGTTAAACTAAATTTCATAAGTTTTGTAACAAAGACCTGAATGTTAAAATCTGAACGCTTTGGTCGATCTTAACGATCAACATTTCTTTATAGAAGCGCTTCATTAAAATGACAAATGTTGTAAATATCAACTCTGTAACTTTATTTGTTTAAAAGATATGGTAAATTTAAATTATCAGTATTTTCAGTTAAACATTAGATCATCATTTCCTCCACACAAAACACATTGAACGATGACAGCATAACACCTTATTGAACCATTAAGTAATAGAATATTTGTTGTAAAGTTGAGTGTATAATAGTTATTTTTGTTCTTTGTTTATTTATCAGAAAGCACTTTGGTGCATGGCTACTCGCCGTGGCATTCAAAGCTAAGAAGGAAATTGTATTGGTTTTGTGTAAAGGAATTTAACGTTTATTATCTAATGGATATTATTGTTACCTTATTTAGAACGTGAAAGCGGTCAAGCTTTGATTATTTGACTATGTTAAAAATGTAAAATAATCTAGAATAAGCTGTAGCCAATCAGATGGACGGCTTCAGGAAAGGGAACTGCACTAGTCAGTTGAGCGAGGATGTTCGGTGCGTGGGAAACGCAGCCAAGGAGGGGCAGAGGGACAGTGCTGGTGGAGGCTTGAAAGCGGACGCTCGGTCTTTAGGTAGCTAGGAAGTGAAACAACAGAAAATTTCGCTTTGTGTGGTATCGCGGGACTTTGAGCGGTGAGCAGCCGCGCGCCTGGTGTGAACTGTAACTTTTTTCGTAGTTAACGAGGTGGAATATTGGACTTGTATTTCGCGATGAGATCGTGAATGATCGAACTGTGTCAAATACAGGGCTATTACAAATGATTGAAGCGATTTCATAAATTCACTGTAGCTCCATTCATTGACATATGATCACGACACACTACAGATACGTAGAAAAACTCATAAAGCTTTGTTCGGCTGAAGCCGCACTTCAGGTTTCTGCCGCCAGAGCGCTCGAGAGCGCAGTGAGACAAAATGGCGACAGGAGCCGAGAAAGCGTATGTCGTGTTTGAAATGCGCTCACATCAGTCAGTCATAACAGTGCAACGACACTTCAGGACGAAGTTCAACAAAGATCCACCAACTGCTAACTCCATTCGGCGATGGTATGCGCAGTTTAAAGCTACTGGATGTCTCTGCAAGGGGAAATCAACGGGTCGGCTTTCAGTGAGCGAAGAAACGGTTGAACGCCTGCGGGCAAGTTTCACGCGCAGCCCGCGGAAGTCGACGAACAGGGCAAGCAGGGAGCTAAACGTACCACAGCCGACGGTTTGGAAAATCTTATGGAAAAGGCTAAAGCAGAAGCCTTACCGTTTACAATTGCTACAAGCCCTGACACCCGATGACAAAAGTCAAACGCTTTGAATTTTCGGCGCGGTTGCAACAGCTCATGGAAGTGGATGCGTTTAGTGCGAAACTGGTTTTCAGTGATGAAGCGACATTTTTTCTTAATGGTAAAGTGAACAAACACAATGTGCGAATTTTGGCGGTGGAGAATCCTCACGCATTCGTGCAGCAAATTCGCAATTCACCAAAAGTTAACGTGTTTTGTGCAATCTCACGGTTTAAAGTTTACGGCCCCTTTTTCTTCTGCGGAAAAAACGTTACAGGATACGTGTATCTGGACATGCTGGAAAATTGGCTCATGCCACAACTGGAGACCGACAGCGCCGACTTCATTTTTCAACAGGATGGTGCTCCACCGCACTTCCATCATGATGTTCGGCATTTCTTAAACAGGAGATTGGAAAACCGATGGATCGGTCGTGGTGGAGATCATGATCAGCAATTCATGTCATGGCTTCCACGCTCTCCCAACTTAACCCCATGCGATTTCTTTCTGTGGGGTTATGTGAAATATTCAGTGTTTAAACCTCCTCTACCAAGAAACGTGCCAGAACTGCGAGCTCGCATCAACGATGCTTTCGAACTCATTGATGGGGACATGCTGCGCCGAGTGTGGGAGGAACTTGATTATCGGCTTGATGTCTGCCGAATCACTAAAGGAGCCCATATCGAACATTTGTGAATGCCTAAAAAAGCTTTTTGAGTTTTTGTATGTGTGTGCAAAGCATTGTGAAAATATCTCAAATAATAAAGTTATTGTACAGCTGTGAAATCATTTGTAACAACCCTGTATATATGCGCTTGAGTGTAATGGTGATTCTAAATACGAACACTTTCGCTATTAGATTGCTTTCTGAATAAACAATATTCAGACCAAATCGCAACTGTGATGCCTACATCATTTATGGGTCGTTAATTAAGCTCCCGATAGTATTATTACCGTTGTTATATGTTATATTAACGTTGTATGTTTCATACAATCTCGCAATTTGCCATCAGCCAGACAATTTAACCAAAGGGTCACAAGTGTCAGATTTAGGGCGTGTAATGCGACAAGTGCCTTCAACCCCTAGACGAGTTTGAGCCAAGATATTTCGACGAAAAGGAACCGCATGTGAGCCCCAACGTCTTTGGGATGTAAACTCGCAATGCATTCTTTGCGATTATGGGACATTCTGTTAAAACATTTTCATTTAACGGCAGCCTTAATAGGTCTTTTATTTGAAATTTAATTTTTGCTTATCTGACGAACGTTAATTCATGTTTACCGATCTTTTATTTGACGTGCTACTCCTTCTTGCCGGCCGGGGTGGCCGAGCGGTTCTAGGCGCTTCAGTCTGGAACCGCGCGAACGCTACGATCGCAGGTTGGAATCCTGCCTCGGGCATTGGTGTGTGTGATGTCCTTAGGTTGGTTAGATTTAATTAGTTCTAAGTTCTAGGGCATTGATGACCTGAGATCTCAAGTCCGATAGTGCTCAGAGCCATTGGTACATTTTTCACTCCTTCTCACCTGCCATACGGTAAGTCAGGTTCACCAGTGTTCTTAGCACATTGTAGGGCTAACTTGCTATCAACTTGGAATGAGTTTGTAGGGTACTCATAATTCGAGTTTTTAGTCTACCATTCCTCGTATAGGCCTAAAGTCTGTCACATGTTGTCAGATTTCATCAAAAAATGGTTCAAATTGCTCTGAGCACTATGGGACTTAACAGCTATGGTCATCAGTCCCCTAGAACTTAGAACTACTTAAACCTAACTAACCTAAGGACATCACACAACACCCATCCATCACGAGGCAGAGAAAATCCCTGACCCCGCCGGGAATCGAACCCGGGAACCCGGGTGTGGGAAGTGAGAACGCTACCGCACGACCACGAGCTGCGGGCAATTTCATCAAACTATGCGTTCTGTGGTTTGGATAAGTGATTCCTCAACATCAGCTTCTCTCTTTTTTTTTTTTTTTTGGGACAAGTTTGTCCATTTCCTAAGATGAGAGATTGGATTTCTCTCCAATTTACTTGTGACCACTCTTATGCCACATGTTTCTATTATTGGTCTTCTTTCTTCGTACACTTTTTTGTTACACCGTGATACTTTGTCCTGTTGCTTTCTTAGGATTCCAGCCGTCACCTGCGTTTCTTTTTTCTTATGGTTCCCTATACACTAAATCATTATTTATGATGTAAGTGCCATTTCACTGTGGTTTTCTTCTTGTTGTACCGTTTTAACAGTTGTACTTAATGTGTGATTTTGGCTGGAACTTCCCAAATTCTTTTATATTTCTTTGTAATCTATACCTTTCTTCGAGAGTGTACTGTTGTACAAATGACTGATCATTTACATGCGTCATGTATGGTATGAGTTCAAGGGACACAGGACAGTGCTCTGTTCTTTGTCCCAAAAAACTGATGCAAGTCAACTGTGGACAGCTTGGTGTACAGGCACCACACTGCCTATGTGCTGTTGCACGTATGTCGACCGTGACATTGTTTAAGTAATATCACCTCAGATATTTTTATTAAACGATGGCAAGGTACATGAAGATGGTCTTTGGACATTTATTTTTAGTTTTCTTGTCGTTAGGAGTTTGTGTTCCTTACGTATTGACAAAATAGTGCATATGATACTCGTAATTTCAGCATTCACAATTATCTATGTTTTTTTTTAATTTTTACCAGTGGTTTTGTTCTTTGTTGGAGGTCGTCTGTCCCAAACATCTTATTTAAAGTTTCCGTTGTGCATTTATACTTGGTTGGCGATTAGCATGTACCACTTCGGTTCCTTACTACTACTTTCATTTCTTACATCACTTTTATTGTCTTGTACACATTTTTTCACATTAATGTGTATGTATTCAGTAGGGTCATGTCTAATATTCTGCCGTTAAGTTAAACCTAAATTTGCTGTACGCTGTATTGTAATTTACTGGTACAATTTTAAAGTGAGTCGAATGCTATCTTTCGAATTTTCCACGTTTTCCCACATATGGCAGTAACTACATGTATGGTGACTATGATACTGTTTCAGTGTGTGCTTTTACGTTCATATGCTTCAACCCATTTTATGATCCTAGTTACTATTTTTCAAAAATATGTGTTTCACATGTACACTCAAACCGTATTTGGTATTATTCCATGTATCTGCCAGTGCTTCTGTAGTAGATTATCTTTACGTAAATTCAGTTCCCAGGCATGGGCACGGTAGCTTTATAAATTATTCTCCGTTAAACAGGACCTGAAAATGACTGTAGGCGTCGCGAATCGAAGCTAGCCGTTTGAAATAAATTTATTTCATGACACGGCCGTGGCAGTTCACTTTCTTTACTTATTTTTATTTGAAGTCAGCCACTTAGACATTCAACCACCAAAAAATACGTGCAACGTGGTGAAACGAATGGGATTAATTGAAGGTTTTGACACTGCTCCGGCCGGCCGAAGTGGCCGTGCGGTTCTAGGCGCTGCAGTCTGGAACCGCGAGACCGCTACGGTCGCAGGTTCGAATCCTGCCTCGGGCATGGATGTGTGTGATGTCCTTAGGTTAGTTCGGTTTAACTAGTTCTAAGTTCTAGGGGACTAATGACCTCAGAAGTTGAGTCCCATAGTGCTCAGAGCCATTTGAACCATTTTGACACTGTTCCGCCTACTAAAAACCAAACTGTAAGCATTCAACATGACACAGTTGTCGGGCTACGCTACAGGTCAACTTGTCGCTACAGTTAGCATTTTCGTACGGACATTGTTTGTTTCGGAAACTCAGAGCTACTTTAAGGGTAAGTGACCACAACATACACACAGAAAAAAAATTCAAAATACATGCTCCCTGAGTTTTGTCTTCTTTTTGTTTGCATACGTATGTAGCCACACGCCACAATATCGTTACGTCACGGATCGAAGCCTACGTCCGGCATCGGTAGGTGGAAGCTGCGTTCGAATTGCAGAGTTGTCTGGAATAAAGTTGTGCGTAATGCATTGCACATGGGGATACTACGTGAGAGAGCTGCCCTGAAATGTTAGCCGGAGATGAACTTCGTAGTTTTGCGTTCGCAGTTCGCGTTCCACTGAAACCGCCACCTGTGCCAATATTGAGTCGGTATTCCCGCGACGGTGTGGTATTCGCATCGCATTCCTGAAATCGCGAAAGAACAACACGACGCGGCTAGCAGCGTATTTAGCCCGTGCGTATTTAATATCGGCGTCGGTGCGGCGGCCACTGTGATGACAAGGTGCGGGGCCGCCGTTACCGAAGCGGCGTGTTTGTTTTAGGACTGCGCTGTGCTGTGCTGTGGTGTGTGTGTGTGTGTGTGTGTGTGTGTGTGTGTGTGTGTGTGTGTGTGTGTGTGTGTGGTGTGGTGTTTAACTAATTATTGCGAGACCGGCTCTCGTCAGCCAGCGACGTGGATGGAGCGCGGAGAGATTCCTCACGGGTTCACTGCGGCAGACGTTTCCGAGGAACTGCGGTCAGACAGCGTACGTGCGGGCTGACGGCGTAAAGTGCTGTCCACCGGGACGGTATTTACGCGCTGGTTCGTAATAAGCAGACCAGGAGCTTCTACAAAAAAAATGATCTGCACTAAAAATACACTCCTGGAAATGGAAAAAAGAACACATTGACACCGGTGTGTCAGACCCACCATACTTGCTCCGGACACTGCGAGAGGGCTGTACAAGCGATGATCACACGCACAGCACAGCGGACACACCAGGAACCGCGGTGTTGGCCGTCGAATGGCGCTAGCTGCGCAGCATTTGTGCACCGCCGCCGTCAGTGTCAGCCAGTTTGCCGTGGCATACGGAGCTCCATCGCAGTCTTTAACACTGGTAGCATGCCGCGACAGCGTGGACGTGAACCGTATGTGCAGTTGACGGACTTTGAGCGAGGGCGTATAGTGGGCATGCGGGAGGCCGGGTGGACGTACCGCCGAATTGCTCAACACGTGGGGCGTGAGGTCTCCACAGTACATCGATGTTGTCGCCAGTGGTCGGCGGAAGGTGCACGTGCCCGTCGACCTGGTACCGGACCGCAGCGATGCACGGATGCACGCCAAGACCGTAGGATCCTACGCAGTGCCGTAGGGGACCGCACCGCCACTTCCCAGCAAATTAGGGACACTGTTGCTCCTGGGGTATCGGCGAGGACCATTCGCAACCGTCTCCATGAAGCTGGGCTCCGGTCCCGCACACCGTTAGGCCGTCTTCCGCTCACGCCCCAACATCGTGCAGCCCGCCTCCAGTGGTGTCGCGACAGGCGTGAATGGAGGGACGAATGGAGACGTGTCGTCTTCAGCGATGAGAGTCGCTTCTGCCTTGGTGCCAATGATGGTCGTATGCGTGTTTGGCGCCGTGCAGGTGAGCGCCACAATCAGGACTGCATACGACCGAGGCACACAGGGCCAACACCCGGCATCATGGTGTGGGGAGCGATCTCCTACACTGGCCGTACACCACTGGTGATCGTCGAGGGGACACTGAATAGTGCACGGTACATCCAAACCGTCATCGAACCCATCGTTCTACCATTCCTAGACCGGCAAGGGAACTTGCTGTTCCAACAGGACAATGCACGTCCGCATGTATCCCGTGCCACCCAACGTGCTCTAGAAGGTGTAAGTCAACTACCCTGGCCAGCAAGATCTCCGGATCTGTCCCCCATTGAGCATGTTTGGGACTGGATGAAGCGTCGTCTCACGCGGTCTGCACGTCCAGCACGAACGCTGGTCCAACTGAGGCGCCAGGTGGAAATGGCATGGCAAGCCGTTCCACAGGACTACATCCAGCATCTCTACGATCGTCTCCATGGGAGAATAGCAGCCTGCATTGCTGCGAAAGGTGGATATACACTGTACTAGTGCCGACATTGTGCATGCTCTGTTGCCTGTGTCTATGTGCCTGTGGTTCTGTCAGTGTGATCATGTGATGTATCTGACCCCAGGAATGTGTCAATAAAGTTTCCCCTTCCTGGGACAATGAATTCACGGTGTTCTTATTTCAATTTCCAGGAGTGTATGTAAAATAAGAAACCGTAGTTTTAATATTTTATTTATGTTACGTAGACTGTGACATGTTACCTATAATTTAAACAAAGGATGTAATACCCCTTTCTAAAAGATTTTGTGTAAACATTTGCGATCAAAGAGTCAGTGTTTATATTTGCGTTAGCTGCGTAATAAAAGAAGGCGCAGCCTTCAAAGTTTTTTAGAGAGCAACTGGGAGAAGCCTGGCTGTTTTATTTTAATTTTATTCGTATTTTGTAGCTTCAAACATGTCTGTACTCAATACACTCGAGGTATGAATTAAAAAACGCCTTCAGTCACAATTTTTCGTGTTTTATTCAGTACACGGGTGTAATTCGTCTTAATACATGCTTTATTTGTTCACTTGAATGAGATTAAATGCCTATTGCTATCACGAATAGGTTTGATGTTAGTTACGAATTTCGTAAGTCAGACGCGGAAAATATGTGAGAAATAGTGGAGAAGATGAATAGTGTAAACTTACCAAAGAATCCAAGAAAAGCGTTTTTAACGTTTTAGCAACAGCATAAGTTTTTTCCTCCGTCGTTTTCAAACATATCACTTCCTTAAAGGGGCACATTCGCAAACACATGTTTGTAAACACTTCACAGATGTTTTCGTACATGGTGTGGTTAAAAATGAATTGTTCATAGTGCTAAAAATATAACTATTAAACAATTGACACATGCAGGAAACAATTGACATACGCAGGAAATGACTTTGGGACAGATCTTTAAAATTACTGAAATAGCTGTGGCTTGCGAAATCTGTTTGTTCATTTAACATCGATGCTGGTTTTTTGATTTTGTGGAGGTATATCTCCAGTTCTTCTGACAGATTTATGGTCTTACCATTGGCCTCACTATGTAATACTACCATATTGCTTTCTTGATTGTTGATGACATGTTTCGTTTCCAACATAGGTTGTGCAATGACTGATTTTTCAAAGTGTTCGAGCCTGAAAGCATTTACATGTTCTTGAAAACGGGTTTTGAATTTTCTACCTGTTTTCCTTACATAGTAGGCAGGACATCTGAGGCATGATACATTGTACACTCCACTGTTTTGTATGTTTGCTTATCTGATTTTATGTTATGGATGAGTAAGTTTCCTAATTTATTATTAGTTGAGAATGGAACTGTTACTTATTATTTTTTTTTAAAAAAAAAGTTTAGCTATTTTTTTTCAGATATTTGGCGCAGGTATGGGATACTGACAAATATTTTCTCTTCTTTCATAGTGTTGCCATTCATTGTCTTGCTTTTGTGTATTTGTCTGTCTAAACTGTCAATTCCTTTGGCTGTTTGTATTTGTCTTTCTGTCTCCAGCTATCCTAATGAATGCATCGTGGACTGTAGTAGTAAATGATGCCTAACGTACGAACTTATATTGAGTTACTAAGGTGCTGATTCATTAGTAATTCACCATATCACTAGATTATCTCTTCATTTGTTATATTACGCGTTCTGCATTTCAACATGTCTCTCAGGGAAGACTCATCGATCTGGCATTGGCGAGATTTCATTGCTAATTTGCATTATTCATTTTTACTTTTTGTATGACCAGAGCCTGCGGTCATTCAGAGAAGTAGTCTGAGTTTTTCAAATCGATCATATAGCACAGAGTGATTATCAAATCGCGATGTGCCACATATATTTTCTAAAATTCCATCGGTCCACACCCTCTGTTGCGCCGACGCATATTTATAAAACTACACGTACTTCCAGATATACAGGGTGATAATAATTAAAGTAAAACTTTCAAACCGCTGCCTCGGGCATGGATGTGTGTGATGTCCTTAGGTTAGCTAGGTTTAAGTAGTTCTAAGTTCTAGGGGACTGATGACCTCAGAAGTTAAGTCCTATAGTGCTCAGAGCCATATCCTGTCAGATGGAAGTGGGCTTCGTCTGTCCACGAAATCTTCCACAGACAATCATTGTCCACTTCCATGCGAGCAAGTAATTCTAAAGCAGAGGTCTCTCTTGCTGGCAGGTCAACAGGAAGCAACTCATGCAACTAATCAAAGTGTTTTCGGGATCACGTTCAGAATGTGTTGCACAATGCGTGCCTTCAATGCAGCTAAGTTTGCAATCGGAACACTTAACACAACAACTTTCAGATAGCCCCACAGTCAGAAGTCACATGGATTACGATCAGGTTACCGGGACGACCAGGCTGTAGGGAAATGGCGGCTGTACCTTTTCAGAAATGTCGCTTCAGCAGCTGCTTAACTAGATTTGCAATGTGCGTAGGTGCGCCATCTTGCATGAAAATGATCCCATCCACAAACCCACGCTGTTGGAGAGCTAGAATGACGTGGTTACGCAAATAGACACTCATAGCGGTTACCAGTGACGGTACAGGTAACAGGTCCGGAAGCACTTGTCCCTTCGAAAAAATATGAACCTAAGATAAATGAGGCCGTAAACCCGCACCACACAGTGATCTTTGCAGGATGTAGTGGTACTGGTTGATTTGTGTGTGGATTTTCCGTTGCCCATATTCGACAATTTTGTGTATTGACGTATCCTGTCAGATGGAAGTGGGCTTCGTCTGTCCACGAAATCTTCCACAGCCAATCATTGTCCACTTCCATGCGAGCAAGTAATTCTAAAGCAGAGGTCTCTCTTGCTGGCAGGTCAACGGGAAGCAACTCATGCACATGGGTAATTCTGAATGGATATCAAAGAAGGATATTTCATAGGATTTTAAGCACAGTGCTCACTGCTGTTTACAATGCTCGGGCAATTCTTTGTGCACTACACATTTGCACACCATCACTCGTATCCTCCTGCATTGCTGTGGCCACTGCTTCCCTTACATCGAATCAGTTCGTTTCCTCCCTCTACCAGGCTATACACCAAAAGAGTCCGTCTTTTCGAATTTCCGAATCATTTGCTCCAAGCCGGCCGGAGTGGCCGAGCGGTTCTAGGCGCTACAGTCTGGAACCGCGAGACCGCTACGGTCGCAGGTTCGAATCCTGCCTCGGGCATGGATGTGTGTGATGTCCTTAGGTTAGTTAGGTTTAAGTAGTTCTAAGTTCTAGGGGACTGATGACCTCAGATGTTAAGCCTTATAGTGCTCAGAGCCATTTTATTGAACCGAAGATGTGTCTCGAGACGGCACGGAGAGAGGTGGGATACCGACCTGAAGCTTTCATAATGAAACATTTTCAAAAAATCTTTAATCCCCTATTTCAACCCCTTAAGGGAGGAATTTAGAAAAATCCCTTCTTAAACGATGCCTACAGTACGAAGTGCGTTTGGAAAGTCCGTGTAATAATAAAAACTACCTACGTGTTAGGGGTAAACCTTTTTAATTTTTCGACATAGTCTCCTTTTAGACTTATACACTTCGTCCAACGCTGTTCTAATTTGTTGATCCATTCCGAATAATAGGAATTGTCCAAGTCTGCAAAATAGTTATTAGTTGCTGCAATCACCTCTTTGTTTGAATAAAATCTTTGTCCCGCCAGCCATTATTTCAAATGCGGAACAAATAGTAGTGCGACGGACCCAAGTCTGGAGAACAGGGGCGATGTGAAACGAGTTGGAATCCTATTTCCGTAAATTTTGCGACTACAACTGCAGAGGTGTGTGCTGGTGCATTGTCGTGATGCAAAAGGACTCTTTTTGCGGTCCAGTCGCCGGTTTTTTTCTTGCTGCTCGGTTTTCAAATGGTCCAATAACGATGTATAATATGTACCTGTAATAGTTTTACCCTTTTCCAGATAGTCGATGAGGAGTGTCTCTTGCAAATCCCAAAATACAGTCGCCATAACCTTTCCAGCCGAAGGAATGGTCTTTGCCTTTTTTGGTGCAGATCCTCCCTTGGTAACCCATTGTTTATATTGTTGTTTGGCCTCAGGAGTATAGTTATGTATCCATGTTTAATCCACAGTGACGAATCGACACTTAAAGTCCTGCGGATTCTTCCTGAATAGCTGCAAACCATCCTTGCAACACTTCACGCGATTCCGTTTTTGGTCAAGCGTGAGCAATCACGGAACCCATCTTGCCGATAGGTTTCTCATGTCCAAATGTTTATGCAAAATATTATGTACCCGTTCATTGGAGATGCCCACAGCACTAGCAATCTCACACCCCTTAACTCTTCTGTCATTCATCACCATAGCATGGATTTTATCAATGGTTTCTGAAGTCGTAACCTCCGCAGGGCGTCCAGAACGCTGAGAATCACTTGCGACCGTAAGGCCATGCCGAAAATTTTGAAACCACTTATAAACTGTTCTAATCGAAGGTGCAGAGTCACCGTAATGTTTATCAAGCTTCTCTTTAGTCTCCTGAGGCATTTTGCCCTTCATAAAGTACTGTTTAATCAACACACCAAATTCTTTTTCGTCCATTTTTTGACAATTAGTCCACTTCCTTGATTCACACGAATGCCAAACACAAAGAAATAAATAAATATGGCTGACACTTGGTGTGCGTTCTTTCCAAAGACGCTACTAACTAAACATGACCTCGATACGCACCTGTGGTACCATCTCTCGGACTTTCAAACGCCCCTCTTACAAGATCAACATTAAATCCAAATTTTAAGTTTCTTTCCTCAGCGGTTTAGACTGTGCGATGATGAGGCAGTTAGTCAGTAAATTCCATTCTAAATCTAGACGTTAATGGAGTAAAACTGTGTCTGTGACACTGTTCAAATGAAACCGGGTATATTAGAACGGGTAGCGACAGAACTTTGTGCGCGACCACCCCCCATTGACGGTGGGGAACGTCATTTTCAACAACTCTTGTAAATGTAGCAGCTTGTCAAACTTGTGCAAGTAAGTAGATTCATTACTATTCTGCCGTAGACTTCGGATTTTCGGTCGCTCTAACATCAAGTTAAGTGCGCCGTTACTAGTCCATCAAGAGGGGTCACTATCTGAGTATATTGGGGAGTATTCTGTGGGAATTCTGTGCATCATGATCAGGCTTCGAAAGCCGAGGTCCTTAGTTTGAGCTATGAGCGAGGCTAAGGCACAACTTCAGTAGATGTTCGCTTCTGCTTTTCTACTCCGTCATTCTCGGACGACGGTCCCTTGCTTCAGAATGATACATTTACCCTTCTACATTGTCACTGGAAGTTTGTAACTTAATCACGGAATTACCCTGTATATCTTCAGCTGCGCAGCGGCGAAGTCTTTTGGGACCACTGCTGTTCGTGTTGTACGAGGTGCATTCAAGTTCTAAGGCCTCCGATTTTTCTTTCTAATTAACTACTCACCCGAAATCGATGAAACTGGCGTTACTTCTCGACGTAATCGCCCTGCTGACGTACACATTTTTCACAACGCTGACGCCATGATTCCATGGCAGCGGCGAAGGCTTCTTTAGGAGCCTGTTTTGACCACTGGAAAATCGCTGAGGCAATAGTAGCACGGCTGGTGAATGTGCGGCCACGGAGAGTGTCTTTCATTGTTGGAAAAAGACAAAAGTCACTAGGAGACAGGTCAGGTGAGTAGGGAGCATGAGGAATCACTTCAAAGTTGTTAACACGAAGGAACTGTTGCGTAACGTTAGCTCGATGTGCGGGTGCGTTGTCTTGGTGAGGCAGCACACGCGCAGCCCTTCCCGGACGTTTTTGTTGCAGTGCAGGAAGGAATTTGTTCTTCAAAACATTTTCGTAGGATGCACATGTTACCGTAGTGCCCTTTGGAACGCAATGGGTAAGGATTACGCCCTCGCTGTCCCAGAACATGGACACCATCATTTTTTCAGCATTGGCGGTTACCCGAAAAATTTTTGGTGGCGGTGAATCTGTGTGCTTCCATTGAGCTGACTGGCGCTTTGTTTCTGGATTGAAAAATGGCATCGACGTCTCATCCATTGTCACAACCGACGAAAAGAAAGTCCCATTCATGCTGTCGTTGCGCGTCAACATTGCTTGATAACATACCACACAGGCAGCCATGTGGTCGTCCGTCAGCATTCGTGGCACCCACCTGGATGACACTTTTCGCATTTTCAGGTCGTCATGCAGGATTGTGTGCACAGAACCCACAGAAATGCCAACTCTGGAGGCGATCTGTTCAACAGTCATTCGGCGATCCCCCAAAACAATTCTCTCCACTTTCTCGATCATGTCGTCAGACCGGCTTGTGCGAGCCCGAGGTTGTTTCGGTTTGTTGTCACACGATGGTCTGCCTTCATTAAACTGTCGCACCCACGAACGCACTTTCGACACATCCATAATTCCATCACCACATGACTCCTTCAACTGTCGATGAATTTCAATTGGTTTCACACCACGCAAATTCAGAAAACGAATGATTGCACGCTGTTCAAGTAAGGAAAACGTCGCCATTTTAAGTATTTAAAACAGTTCTCATTCTCGCCGCTGGCGGTAAAATTCCATCTGCCGTACGGTTCTGCCATCTCTGGGACGTATTGACAATGAACGCGGCCTCATTTTAAAACAATGCGTATGTTTCTATCTCTTTCCAGTGCGTAGATAAAAGATCGGACGCCTTAGAACTTGAATGCACCTCGTATATTAATGACATAAGTGATATTGTAAATAAATGATTTTGCCAACCATGAATTACTCTCGCTGCTCGCTTTTGTCCACTTTGCATCATCTTAATCAAGACTGCGCGACTGAAAGGGAAACAAGCCGTTTCTTTAAGGTAATTACGTTAGAAGCAGCGTGCGACCTCCCAAGCACCCAGCGACATTACATTAAGCTTGGCTGTTCCCTCTCAGTCATATCTCCTGATTAAGGAGGCGCCATAATGGTTTTGTGCATTAATCCAGAGCAAGTAAGTTCGAGGGCCCGGGTTCACATAGCACAAACACGATCATAAGGAACATTTTTTTTATTCCTTTCTGCTGTCCTGTTAAGAAACTACGTTGCTACCAGAGTGAAATGTAATTGCTAGAGCAAACGATAAACATCCTCTTGTTGTGGTCCGAAATCCGGAACTGTCTTGATGGGGCTCTCCACGAGAATCAGTCTTGTGCAAAGTCCGCTGATAACCTCGCAGTGGAGAGCCCGTACAAACCAAAATCGTTCATTTCTCTTCATATCTTTTGTTTACTGCAACCTGCATCCACCCATATCTGCTTACAGTACTCCATCCTCGATCATCGTCTACTCGTACAATTTAAGCGTCCACACATCCCTCCATTGCCAACCTGAAGATACACCAGTGCCGCAGAATGTGTTCTATCAACGGTTCCCTTCTTGTAATCAAATTGTGCCACCATTTTATTTTCATTTCGACCTAGTACTTCCTCATTCGTTATTCGATCAACCGCTCTAATACTCAACCTTCCTTAGAAGCTCAAAAGCTTCTGTTCCCTCCTTGCCTGAACTGCTTGTCCACCTTTCCTTTCCGAAGAAGGCTATATTCCAGACGATTACTTTCAGAAATTACTTCCTAAGACTTAAATTTATATACAATGCAAACAAGTTAGTGTTCCTCAAAAATAATTTAAATACTATTGTCAGTCTGTATTCCATATCCGCTCTACTGATCTGATTAGATCACATTCTACTATCCTGTTTATGTTCACCTTATTAACCCTCTTCAAAAGGTTGAACGTAAGGATGATTGTGACTTAAGAATCGTATTCATCTGATCAAAATCAGAAGAAAGGGTTATATCAACAACATAACGGTTTTCGCAGGAAATGTCCGAAACCTTGACGACGCGGCCGGATCCTCCTATTTTTTATTTATTTATTTTTAATATGATAATTGCCCCCGAAGCTTACTCTCGCCATTTAGCTGAAGTTTATAAATTCGCTGTTTTTGCAGCACAATTTTAATACAGCTCTGCAGGAGTTTGATAGAATAGATGTACTGTATTCATTGCTGCCAATATTTACTTCGCATCGTTCATCCTGCTGAGGAGAAACTACAACTTCATGTTTGTTTAGCATGCTTTTCATCTTCTCTCAATGATTGCTTCATATTTTTTCCATATCTCGCAGAGCTACTTTAGCATTTTATTCACTTCATCACATTCCTGTTTACTCTTTTTTGCAATGTTTGTCTACATTTTTATATTCTTCTTCATAGTATTCGTATATGAACCTGGACTTCACGACAATATTATAGAACGGGAAGAGGAAGTAGATGAAGATAAGGTGGGAGATATAGCGAGAAAAAACTGATAGAGCACTGAAGGTCCAAAGTCGAAAGACAGCACCTGTAGTGGTCGACATTCCCTCATATTTATTGAGATCTTTGGAAGTACCAGCCATGACAAAACTTTTCCATGTATATGCAAGATATGTCGGTCTGGCCAAATATCTCCAGACTTCATGAAGAATGCAATAATGCCGTTCCAGAGAATACAGTTGGTAATAAGTATCAATATTACTGAACAATTATTTTTATTTGTTATGGTCGCAAAATATTGACACGAATTATTTGAAGAATATTTGGAAAAACTGGTAAACGCCTTCCTCAAGGAAATTAAGTTTGGATTCCAGAAAAATGTAGAAACATAGGAGGCAGTAGTGACCCGACGGTTTATTTAGAATATGAGTTATGTTTATATATCTACATCCACATGATTACCCTGCAGTTCACAGTTAACTGTCTGGTAGAGGGTTTATCAAATAACCTTCAACTTATTTCTCTGCCGTTCCGCTCTGGAACAGCGCGCGTGAAAAACCAACACTTAAATCTTTCTGTGCGAGCTTTGATTTCTCTTGTTTTATTACAATGGTCAATGTAGGTGGTGCCAGTAAAATGTTTTCGAATTCGGGGGAGAAATTTGATGACTGAAATTTCGCAAAAATGTCTTGCTGCAACGAAAAGCCCTATTGTTTTTATGATTGCTGTCCCAACTCGCATGTCGTATCCGTGATAACACAAGACTACTTGTTATTCTCTCAACTTTTTAGATATCCTCCGTCAATCCTATGTAATGTGGATCGCACACCACTCACCAGTACTCCAGAAGAGGACGAAGAAGCGTAGTGTAGGTGGTCTCATTAGTAGACCTGTTGCATCTTTTAAAGTTTCTGCCAATAAATCACACTCTTTGCCTAGCTTTCCCCACAGCATTACCTACGTGATCGTTCCAGTTTAGGGTATTCGTAATTATAGTCCCTAAGAATTTAACTGAATTCACAGTCTTTAAATTTGTGTGATTTATCGTGTAATGAGTCGAAACAAGGCCCCCGGAGTAGACAACATTCCATTGGAACTTCTGACGGCCTTGGGAGAGCCAGTCCTGACAAAACTCTACCATCTGGCGAGCAAGATGTATGAGACAGGTTAAATACCTTCAGACTTCAAGAAGAATATAATAATTCCAATCCCAAAGAAAGCAGCTGTTGACAGATGTGAAAATTACCGAACAATCAGTTTAATAAGCCACAGCTGCAAAATACTAACACGAATTCTTTACAGACGAATGGAAAAACTAGTAGAAGCCGACCTCGTGGAAGATCAGTTTGGATTCCGTAGAAATACTGGAACACGTGAGGCAATACTGACCTTACGACTTATCTTAGAAGAAAGATTAAGGAAAGGCAAACCTACATTTCTAGCATTTGTAGACTTAGAGAAAGCTTTTGACAATGTTGACTGGAATACTCTCTTTCAAATTCTAAAGGTGGCAGGGGTAAAATACAGGGAGCGAAAGGCTATTTACAATTTGTACAGAAACCAGATGGCAGTTATAAGAGTCGACGGACATGAAAGGGAAGCAGCGGTGGGGAAGGGAGTAAGACAGGGTTGTAACCTCTCCCCGATGTTATTCAATCTGTATATTGAGCAAGCAGTAAAGGAAACAAAAGAAAAATTTGGAGTAGGTATTAAAATCCATGGAGAAGAAATAAAAACTTTGAGGTTCGCCGATGACATGGTAATTCTGTCAGAGACAGCAAAGGACTTAGAAGAGCAGTTGAACGGAATGGATGGTATCTTGAAGGGAGGATATAAGATGAACATCAACAAAAGCAAAACAAGGATAATGGAATGTAGTCTAATTAAGTCGGGTGATGCTGAGGGAATTAGATTAGGAAATGAGACACTTAAAGTAGTAAAGGAGTTTTGCTATTTGGGGAGGATATAAAATGTAGACTGGCAATGGCAAGGAAAGCGTTTCTGAAGAAGAAAAATTTGTTAACATCGAGTATGGATTTAAGTATCAGGAAGTCATTTCTGAAAGTATTTGTATGGAGTGTAGCCATGTATGGAAGTGAAACATGGACGGTAAATAGTTTGGACAAGAAGAGAATAGAAGCTTTCGAAATGTGGTGCTACAGAAGAATGCTGAAGATTAGATGGGTAGATCACATAACTAATGAGGAAGTATTGAATAGGATTGGGGAGAAGAGAAGTTTGTGGCACAACTTGACCAGAAGAAGGGATCGGTTGGTAGGACATGTTCTGAGGCATCAAGGGATCACCAATTTAGTGTTCGAGGGCAGCGTGGAGTGTAAAAATCGTAGGGGGAGACCAAGAGATGAATACACTAAGCAGATTCTGAAGGATGTAGGTTGCAGTAGGTACTGGGAGATGAAGAAGCTTGCACAGGATAGAGCAGCATGGATAGCTGCATCAAACCAGTCTCAGGACTGAAGACCACAACAACAACAACATCGTGTAATCGAAACTCTGGGTATTCCTTTTAGTACTCGTGGGAATGACTTCACACTTCTCATTATTTAGAGTCAACTGCCCTCTTTACACCGTGCAGATATCTTGTATAAGACATTTTACAAGTGGCTTTGAGCTTCTGATGACTTTAGGAGAAGGTAAATGATAGCACCAACTGCTAACAACCTTAGGCGGCTGCTGACTCATCTTATACATCCCTTATGTAGTTTAGAAACAGCAGAGGACATAAAAGACTTCCTTGGGGAACGACAGATATCACTTCTGTTTGACTGAATGACTTTCCGTCAGTTACTGCGAACTGTGACCTTTCTGACAGGAAATTACGAATTCAGTCGCGCGACTGAGATGGTAATCCGTAGGCACGCAATTTGATTATAAGGCGTTTATGAGGAACGGTGTAAAAAGTCTTCTGGAAATGAAGAAATATGGAATCAATTTGAGATCCCCTATCGATGATACTCATTACTTAATGTGAGTAAAGAGCTGTTTCTGTTGTATAAGAACGACATTTTTTCATTAAATCGTTTCCTTCGAGTTAATTAAAAATGTTCTAACGCAATATATGTTGCAAAATCGTACTACAGATCGATGTTAGTGATCTTGGTCTGTAGTTCGGCAGACTGCATTTCAAGAATGCTATTGGCTATTTTGCCAGGAATACATTCTTCAATATTCTGAAAGCAGAAGGGATAAAATACAGGAAGTGATCGGTTATTTAGAAGCTATACAGAAATCAGACTGCAGTTACAAGAATCGCAAGACAAGGAAGGAAATAACTGGTTGAGAAGAGAGCGAGACAGCGGTTTAGCCTATCTTCGATGTTATTCAGTATGTTACATTGAACTAGCAGCGAAGGAAACCAAGAAAATATTTGGAGAATAAATTAAAGTTTGTTGTTGTTGTGGTCTTCAGTCCTGAGACTGGTTTGATGCAGCTCTCCATGCTACACTATCCTGTGCAAGCTTCTTCATCTCCCAGTACCTACTGCAACCTACATCTTTCTGAATCTGTTTAGTGTATTCATCTCTTGGTCTCCCTCTACGATTTTTACCCTCCACGCTGCTCTCCAATACTAAATTGATGATCCCTTGATGCCTCAGAACATATCCTACCAACCGATCCCTTCTTCTAGTCAAGTTGTGCCACAAACTTCTCTTCTCCCCAATCCTATTCAATACCTCCTCATTAGTTATATGATCTACCCATCTAACCTTAAGTATTCTTCTGTAGCACCACATTTCGAAAATTCTATTCTCTTCTTGTCCAAACTATTTATCGTCCATGTTTCACCTCCATACATGGCTACACTCTAGACAAATACTTTCAGAAACGACTTCCTGACACTTAAATCTATACTCGATGTTAACAAATTTCTCTTCTTCAGAAACGCTTTCCTTGACATTGCCAGTCTACATTTGATATCCTCTCTACTTCGACCATCATCAGTTAGTTTGCTCCCCAGGTACCAAAACTCCTTTACTACTTTAAGTGACTCATTTTCTAATCTAATTCCCTCAGCATCACCCGACTTAATTCGACTACATTCCATTATCCTCGTTTTGTTTTTGTTGATGTTCATCTTACACCCTCCTTTCATGACACTGTCCATTCCGTTCAACTGCTAATCCAAGTCCTTTGCTGTCTCCGACAGAATTACAATGTCATCGGCGAACCTTAAAGTTTTTATTTGTTGTCCATGGATTTTAATACCTACTCCGAACTTTTCTTTTGTTTCCTTCACTGCTTGCTCAATATACAGATTGAAAAACATCGGGGATAGGCTACAACCTTGTCTCACTCCCTTCCCAACAACTGCTTCCCTTTCATGCCCTCGACTCTTATAACTGCCATCTTGTTTCTGTACAAATTGTAAATAGCCTTTCGCTCCCTGTATTTTACCCCTGCCAACTTCAGAATTTGAAAGAGAGTATTCCAGTCAACATTGTCAAAAGCTTTCTCTAAGTCTACAAATGCTACAAACGTAGGTTTGCCTTTCCTTAATCTAGCTTCTAAGATAAGTCGTAGGGTCAGTATTGCCTCACGTGTTCCAATATTTCTACGGAATCCAAACTGACCTTCTCCGAGATCGGCTTCTACCAGTTTTTCCATTCGTCTGTAAAGAATTCGCGTTAGTATTTTGCATCCGTGACTTATTAAACTGATTGTTCGGTAATTTTCACATCTGTCAGCACCTGGTTTCTTTGGGATTGGAATTATTATATTCTTCTTGAAGTCTGAGGGTATTTCGCCTGTCTCATACTTCTTGCTCACCAGATGGTAGAGTTTTGTCAGGACTGGCTCTCCCAAGGCTGTCAGTGGTTCTAATGAAACGTTGTCTACTCCCGGGGCCTTGTTTCGACTTAGGTCTTTCATTGCTCTGTCAAACTCCTCACGCAGTATCGATCTCCCATTTCATCTTCATCTACATCCTCTTCCATTTCCATAATATTGTCCTCAAGTACACTGCCCTTGTATAGACCCTCTATATACTCCTTCCACCTTTCTGCTTTCCCTTCTTTGCTTTGAACTGGGTTTCCGTCTGAGCTCTTGATATTCATACAATTGGTTCTCCTTTCTTCAAAGGTTTCTTCAATTTTTCTGTAGGCTCTTGAGATAAACCTCTACATCCTTACATTTGTCCTCTATCCATCCCTGCTTAGCCATTTTGCACTTCCTGTCGATATCATTTTTGAGACGTTTGTATTTCTTTTTGCCTGCTTCATTTACTGCATTTTCATATTTTCTCCTTTCACCAATTAAATTCAATATTTCTTCTGTTACCAAAGGATTTCTACTAGCCCCCGTCTTTTTACCTACTAGATCCTCTGCTGCCTTCACTACTTCATCTTTCAAAGCTACCCATTCTTCTTCTACTGTCTTTCTTTCCCCCATTCCTGTCAGTTGTTCCCTTATGCTCTCCCTGAAACTCTGTACAACCTCTGGTTTAGTCAGTTTATCCAGGTCCCATCTCCTTAAATTCCCACGTTTTTGGAGTTTCTTCAGTTTTAATCTACAGTTCATAACCAATAGATTGTGGTCAGAATCCACATCTGCCCCTGGAAATGTCTTACAATTTAAGACCTGGTTTCTAATTCTCTTACCATTATATAATCTATCTGAAACCTGTCAGTATCTCCAGGCTTCTTCCATGTATACAACCTTCTTTTATGATTCTTGAACCAAGTGTTAGCTATGATTATGTTGTGCTTTGTGCAAAATTCTATCAGGCGGCTTCCTCTTTTATTTCTTACCCCCAATCCATATTCGCCTACTACGTTTCCTTCTCCAATTTCTTCGTCATCTGCAGAGCTAGTTGGCATATAAACTTGTACTACTGTAGTAGGCGTGGGCTTCGTGTCTATCTTGGCCACAATAATGCGTTCGCTATGCTGTTTGTAGTAGCTTACCCGCACTCCTATTTTTTTATTCATTATTAAACCTACTCCTGCATTACCCCTATTTGATTTTGTATTTATAACCCTGTATTCACCTGACCAAAAGTCTTGTTCCTCTGCCACCGAACTTCACTAATTCCCACTATATCTAACTTTAACCTATCCATTTCCCTTTTTAAATTTTCTAACCTACCTGCCCGATTGAGGGATCTGACATTCCACGCTCCGATCCGTAGAACGCGTTTTCTTTCTCCTGATAACGACGTCCTCTTGAGTTGTCCCCGCCCAGAGATCCGAATGGGGGACTATTTTACCTCCGGAATATTTTACCCAAGAGGACGCCATCATCAGTTAACCATACAGTAAAGCTGCATGCCCTCGGGAAAAATTACGGCTGTAGTTTCCCCTTGCTTTCAGCCGTTCGCAGTACCAGCACAGCAAGGCCGTTTTGGTTAGTGTTACAAGGCCAGATCAGTCAATCATCCAGACTGTTGCCCCTGCAACTACTGAAAAGGCTGCTGCCCCTCTTCAGGAACTACACGTTTGTCTGGCCTCTCAACAGATACCCCTGCGTTGTGGTTGCACCTACGGTACGGCTATCTGTATCGCTGAGGCACGCAAGGCTCCCCACCAACGGCAAGGTCCATGCTTCTTAAAGTTTAGACGAAGAAATAAAAAGCTTTAAGACTGACGATGACATTGCAATTCCGACAGATAACTTGAAAGATCTACTCTGAAGGCCGTACGAAATCGATAAAAGTTTACGAAATCGTAAAATGGACTTGTCAGTAAAATTAAAAGCATGAAAAAGAAAACGTATTTGTCTTGTTCGATGCCTATAACTAAGAAGTAACTGTTGGTGAATACTAGATACAACAGAAGTTGCGAAACTGAAGAGTTACCATGTAAGTGAAATAAGAACTCAAAAGAATTAAATATATTTTTTTCCTTCGACGTCGAATATCAGAAAACTCACTAATAGCAATGCACATACTATCGAAGACAGTGCTGCCAAAGTAGAGTTACTACACACAGCCTTCCCGAAATGCCTTCACAAAAGAAGACGAAGTAAATATTACAGAATTCGAATCGAAAACAGCTGCCAATATGAGTATCGTAGAAGTAAATATCCTCGGAGTAGTGAAGCAACTTAAATCAGTTAATAAAAGCAAGTCTTCTGGTCCAGACTGTATACCAATTAGGTTCCTTTCGGAGTATACTGATGCATTAGCTCCATACTTAACAATCATATACAATCGTTCGCTCGACGAACGATCCGGACCCAAAGACTGGAAAGTTGCACAGGTCACACCAATATTCAAGAAGGCTAGTAGGAGTAAGCCACTAAATTACAGGCCCATATCGTTAATGTCGATATGCAGCAGGATTTTGGAACGTATATTGTGTTCAAACATTATGAATTACCTCGAAGAAAACGGTCTATTGACACATAGTCAACATGGGTTTAGAAAACATCGTTCCTGTGAAAGACAACTAGCTCTTTATTCACATGAAGTGTTTAGTGCTATTGACAAAGGGTTTCAGATCGATTCCCTATTTCTGGACTTCCGGAAGGCCTTTGACACTGAACCACACAAGCGGCTCGTAGGGAAATAGCGTGCTTATTGAATATCGTCTCAGTATTATGACTGGATTTGTGGTTTCCTGTCAGAGAGGTCACAGTCCGTAGTAATTGACGGAAAGTCATAGCGTAAAACAGAAGTTACTTCCGGCGTTCCCCAACGTAGTGTTATAGATCCTTTGCTATTCGTCACTTACATACGATTTGGGAGAAAATCTGAGCAGCCGTATAAGGTTGTTTGCAGATGACGCTGTCGTTTATCGACTAATAAAGTTATAAGAAGATCAAAACAGATTGGAAAACGATTTAGAAAATATATCTGAATGGTGCGAAATGTGGCAGTTGACCCTAAATAACGAAAAGTGTGAGGTCATCCACATGAGTGCTAAAAGTAACTCGTTAAACTTCGGTTACATGATAAATTAGTCTAATCTAAAAGCCGTGAATTCAACTAAATACCTAGGTATTACAATTACGAACAACTTAAATTGCGTTTTATTGGCAGGACACTTAGAAAATGTAACAGACTTACTAAGGAAACTGCCTACGCTACGCTTGTCCGCCCTCTTTCAGAATACTGCTGCGCGGGTTGGGATTCTTACCAGATAGGACTGACGGAGTATATCGAAAAAGTTCAGAGAAAGGCAGCACGTTTAGTATTATCGCAAAATATGGGAGAGAGTGTCACAGAAATGATACAGGATTTGGGCTGCACATCATTAAAGGAATGGCGTTTTTCGTTGCAACGGAATCTTCTCACGAAATTCGAATCACCAACTTTCTCCTCCGAATGCGAAAATATTTTGTTGAGACCGACCTACATAGGGAGGAACGATCACCACGACAAAATAAGGGAAATCAGAGCTCGTACGGGAAGATACGAGATTGGAATAATAGAGAATTGTGAACGTGGTTTGATGATCCCTCTGCCAGGCACGTAAATGTGATTTGCAGAGTATCCATGTAGATGTAGATGATAGTGAACACTTCACATAGTGTTGCCGACATACAAGCTAGAATAATTTTTTTCTGTTTCTTGTGAGAATGTAAGCGAAACAAAATCGAAATAGATCTGTACGTAAGGGCAGCACGAGTTACGTTTTTTTCCTGTTCATTAACGAGAGTAAATTACGTTGTGTAAGACTTATAAGCGTTTTCCGCGCCAGCATTAATAAAAATCACACAGGCTCAGTTGTGAGTAAAACAAGTGGCAGATTTCGGTTCATCGACAGGATACTAGGAAACTTCAGTCAATCTATAAAAGAGATTGTTCACAACACACTCCTGCGGCCCATCCTAGACTATTACTCAGTTATGTGGGAGCTGTACGAAATAATAGTAACAGGGAACACATATACGAAAAGGGGCAACACGAATGATAAGAAGTGAGTCTGGCCCGTAGGAGAGCATCACGGAGATACTGAAAAAACTGATAGAACATCGCAGGTTGCGCTTGCAGAATGCGTACTGAGACGTGAGAGTGAACAGAAGCACGGTGAGTCGTTGGGCGAGGCATCTGTCATCGCAACAAGGTCGTGCAATACTGCCCGTTCTCCCGCGTGCTACTGTGACTCCTGCAGTGTTGGAACAAGTGGACACTCATTCGAGGTGACCGACGGATCGCACTCAAACACCCCGCAACACAACTGAAAGTCTCTGCTGATAGTACTGTCACTCTCGTCTGCCAGTTGGGGCACTCAAATGCATGTGCACACCGGATTCCCCGCTGCCAAACAGTAGACCGTGAAGAGCAATCAAGGGCAGGCTGTGCGGAATTGCTTGCGAGTTACCAAGTTGGTAGTGGAAACTTTTTGCCGAACATCGTAACAGGCGGTGAAACATAGTGCATCACTTCGAACCGAAAACAAAACCGAAGTCCACGGAGTTGTGCCACACCTCTCCACCGAAGAAAAAGTTCAGATCCGCACCCTCAGCAGGCAAAGTCATGGCGACGGTCTTCTGAGACTTGTAACGGGTTCTTGTCTGATGCTCTCTCTCGTGATGTAACTGTGAACTCTGAGGAGTGTTGTGCTAGGCTCATCACACTGAAGAAGCGGTTTCAGCTTCTCGCCACAAAAATACAAACAAATTTCCCCTTCTCCATGACAACGTCAGGTCTCACTCAAGTCTCTGCACTCGTCAGGAACTCACAAAACTCATTGAACTATTCTTCCTCATCCACCCTACAGCGCAGATAGGATGAAGGATGCACTCCACGGGAAGTGGTAAGTGGATGATGGGGAGGTCATTCATGCAGAAAGACCTTGGTTCCGACGTCGATCAGTACAGTGGTATAATGCGAGAATTCAGGCCCTCCCAGTAAGATGGCGTAAGGTCGTCGCTTTGACGGGGTTTGTGTTGCAGAATCGGGTTTTGTAGCCAAAAGAGATAGGAATAATAAGGGGTATTAGAAGCCTGAATATACCGAACTTGATTTCTGAAAAACATGTGTCCCATTACTTACTGAACGCCCCTCGTAGTATCTCCCGGAAGCAGTTTTCAGGGAGAAATCTAGGTATTACTATAATTCCCTATGCAATTCTCAAAGTATTCCAGACCCCGTCACCGTGTTTTTTTGTGGGACTGCCTTCGCCTGCTATCATGGGCTCCTTGTAGCTGTGAGGTTTCCTTTGTACAAATACAAATAGCATAGTTAGCATATCAACCTAACCCTACGTGCCAAATCGAGTAATTGAGTATTTTCCCTAGTCTACATCCTTAGGAGCAAACAGTGCAACGGAAATTTAAGTATTGAACTCCAGAATGACCGCCCAGTCCTTTAGGCTTTACATATCAAGTAATATCCTCTCACGGGCTACATAAGATTAGAGATTACAGGACGAAAAAGGGGCGTTCTTATATGTACGCTGTGGCGAAGTTTAACGAACTAAGTAGCTGCATAATGGATATTTATTAGTCCTAAAGGTACATTTATGTGGAACACACGCACGCGAAATACTACTGCTATGGTTCCGCACGAGCAAACGATAATAACATACCGATCATTACTAGCCAGCGAAGATTTGCAGACTAAGGAAACGCAACATGGACGTGCAGTGGCACGCACATAAGGATTCAAACTCACTGGGCAATCTAAAGCAAAGTTCACCACTTCCCATTAATAAGTGGATCACAGCGAAAAGAATAACGACATCTAACAGCGCACATGCTACCTAAAGTGAACTGTGACCGACTACGGACCAAGATCGGTTCTATTTGACTTTACGTTAAATGATACTGAAATAATCACTTGCGAGAATTCCTCACTGCTCCTAACTATTGAGTACGAGTGAATTATAGCAAATACTAACCCTAAGTCACTGTTCGTGTGTGCTATACCTCACGTAGTGAGATACCTAAGAGATAACTTGCTCCAGATCGACAAGAAGAAGGTTTACTAAAAAAACATCAGGATAGAAACAAAATAAACTCTTCTTTTCATAAAATGTCAATACAACACTCTCTCAGACTCCTATGAGATGTGCGCCTGGAAAACAGCAAAGTGAATTAATATGAACGGACGTAGAGGCTAATCCAACGAAGTTTCCCCACGGGAAGGAAACAAAGTCTACTTGGCGGAAACTGGCCGAAGCTACTTCTCGGGAGTAATGTTGAAGAGGTCCAAAGTCCCTCAGCGGTGGCTCCTACTGGGCTTTGACTGAGGGGCTAGTATTAACCGGCACACGAGCTGGCCCAAAGCATCAGCGAACTGCCGATGAGGTGAACTGTGCCGCTACAAAACACCAGCTAGAGGAGGTACTCTTGTGGATCTATTGCAGTCCATGTGACTCTGCTGAGGGAAGCAGATCCCCAGTGAGAATGACCTCTGGTGGCGCTTGCCCGCCGTTTACGGGTTTGTTTATAAACATAAGAAACATATTTCACATATGCTTGGCAAAGTATTGTAGCACGTTTATGGATTTTTTTTATTTATTTATTTTTTTTTTTTTGAGAAATTGTCTCTCGTAGCGCTATAGGATAAATCTTTATTGGTTTCTCATTTTTACAACAATACTCCTCTATTTCATGTTTCAAGTCAGAATTTTTTAATTAACACCCGAATTAAGTATTGACAATTTAAATTTTGCTATAAATACTATTTCTAGGTAACAGACTGGAGGACAACTATACAGAACTAAAATATTCCACACGTTGCGAGGATCTTTGGTTATCTTAATTCAATTTCTACACGGTTCACTGCTTCCAGTTTCTAGGGGAAGCTACTACAAAGCAGATCGTATACATAAATAAAGCGATCGAAATGAGATAACGCCCAGTAGGTACGCGACACACATAACGTACAGGTAACCTGACTACGAAGTTAATTGACCAAGGCTGCTAGGAAAACTACCGTCGTCTAGGTTCACTTATAATTTTATAACTCCAATTGTACGTAATAAGACGTGGACGATGGTAACAGTTTCAGGCGGTGAGCCACGGTAGCAGGCTGTTTTTGTTCTTGTCTTCAGTCCAGAATCTGGTTTCATGCAGCTCTCCATGCAACTCTATCCTGTGCAAGCCTCATCATCTCCGCGTAACTGCTGCAACCTACATCCTTCTGAATCTGCTTAGTGTATTCATCTCTTGGACTCCCTCTACGATTTTTACCCTCCATACTTCCCTCCAATACTAAATAGGTGATCCCTTGATGCCTCAGAACGTGTCCTACCAGCCGATCCTTTCTCCCAATCAAGTTGTGCCACAAATTCCTCGTCTCCCCAATTTTATTCAGTACCTCCACACTAGTTACGTGATCAACCTATCTTCAGCATTCTTCTGTACCACCGCGTAACGAAAGCTTCTATTCTCTTCTCGTCTAACCTGTTTATCGTCCATGTTTCACTCCCACACATAGCTACGCTCCATACAAATAAAGTCAGAAAAGATTTCTTGACACTTAAATCTATACTCTGTATTAATAAATTTCTCCTCTTCACAAACGCTTTCCTTGCAACAGCCAATCTACATTCTATATCCTCTCTACTTCAACCATCATCAGATATTCGCTTCCGAGATAACAAAATTAAACTACTACTTTAAGTGTCTCATTTCCTCATCTAATTTCCTCAGCATCACCTGGTTTAATTCGACTACAGTCCATTATCCTAATTTTGCTTTTGTTAATGTTCACCTTATATCCCCCTTTCAAGACACTGTCCATTCCGTTCAACTGCTCTTCCAGGTCCTTTCCTGCCTGTAACAGATTCACAATGTCGTCGGCCCACCTCAAAGTTTTTATTTCTTCTCCATGGATTTTAATTCCTATTCCAAATTTTTCTGTTGTTTCCTTTACTCAAATGGCTCTGAGCACTCTGCGACTTAACTTCTGAGGTCATCAGTCGCCTAGAACTTAGAACTAATTAAACCTAACTAACCTAAGGACATCACACACACCCATGCCCGAGGCAGGATTCGAACCTGCGACCGTAGCGGTCGCTCGGTTCCAGACTGTAGCGCCTAGAACCGCACGGCCACTCTGGCCGGCGTTTCCTTTACTGCTTGCTCAATATATAGAGTGAAAAGCCAACCTGTCTCACTCCTTTCTCAATCACTGCCTCCCTTTCGTGCCCCTCGACTCTTATAACTGCCATATGGTTTCTGTACAAATTGTAAATAGCCTTTCGCTCCCTGTATTTTACCGCTGCCGCCTCCAGAAATTGAAAGAGAGTATTCCATTCAACATTGTCAAAAGCTTTCTCTAAGTTTACAAATGTTAGAAATGTAGATTTCCCTTTCCTTAACTCATCTTCTAAGAAAAGTCGTAAGGTCAGTATTGCCTAGCGTGTTCCATCATTTATACGGAATCCAAACTGATCTTCCCGGAGGTCGGCTTCTATCAGTTCTTCCATTCGTCTGTAAGGAATTCCTGTTAATATTTTGCAGCCATTACTCATTAAACTGATAGCTCGGTAATTTTCATACCTGTCAACACCTGCTTTCTTTGGGATATTGGAATTATTATGTTCTGTTCCAAGTCTGAGGGTATATTGCTCACCAAATGGAAGAGTTTTGTCATGGCTGAGTCACCCAAGGCTATCAGTAGTTTTAATGGAATGTTCTGTACTCCAGGGGCCTTGTTTCGACTTAGGTCTTTCAGTGCAATGTCAAAGTCTTCACGCAATATCATATTTCCCATTTCATCTTCATCTACGTACTTTTCCATTTCCAAAATATTGCCTTCAAGTACATCGCCATTGTATAGACCATCTGTATACTCCTTCCACCTTTCTGCTTTCCCTTCTTTGCTTAGGACTGATTTTCCAACTGAGCTCTTGATATTCATACACGTAGTTGTATTTTCTCCAAAGGTCTCTTTAATTTTCCTGTAGGCAATATCTATCTTACCCCTAGTGATGTGTGCTTCAACATCCTTACATTTGTCCTCTAGCCATTCCTGCTTTGCCATTTGGCAATTCCTGTTCATCTCATTTCTGATACGTTTGTACTCGTTTAGCCTGCTTCATTTACTGCATTTTTTTATTTTCTCCTTTCAAGAGTTAAATTCAGTATCTCTTCTGTTACCCGAGGATTTCTACTAGCCCTCGTCATTTTATCTACTTGATGCTCTGCTGCCTTCGCTATTTCATCTCTCAAAGCTACCCACTCTTCTTCTATTGTATTTCTTTCTTCTGTTCTTGTCAATCGTTCCCTAATGCTCTCTCTGAAACTAACTTCTGGTTCTTTCCGTTTATCCAGATCCCATCTTCTTAAATTCCTACCTTAAATTCCCGAGACTATATATATTTTAAAAACAGAAGCGGCTGTGTGCGCGCGTTCTGTTCGTGACGAGAGAGAGGCACGGAGGAGCCATCGCGAGCATTGTGACAGCTGAGGACGCGTGGGAACTGAGCCAGGCCGAGCTCGGTAGCTACACGGTTCTCGTGTTGTCATCAGAAGATGGCGGCACCCTTTGAGCCTCAGTGATAGATGGACCCTATGAGTAAAAGAGTTACCAAGACGGCAGGTCAGGTAAACGCATGCACTGGCCGCGTGGTCGGGAAAACACACGTGCAACTGTGGGCGAGAAACATGGAGTGGAGTGTCCAGAACAAATTTTATTTTCAGAGATAATTCTTAATATACATTACTACGAAGTATAAATTTAGGAAAAATATTCAAGACTCTATACAAAGCGAGTGTTACAAATTTAAAGAAAGTTTAAGTTCAAATATATAGAAAACGGTTCTAACCGCACTTAAATAGTTGAGTGTTATTCTAATTCGTGGGTTAAGCCCACTACTTAAATATTGGAAGGCCGCGTTAGGCGTGGATGCTTAAGTATATTACCTTAAGATTAAACCCGCGATAGGTGCGGCCTTATATATTTCAGACCGGGAAAGGTTTGGAGCTAGTTTTAGGTTCTATTTTGTTTATTGCATTCTTCTCCATGCCCTGACAGCACACTGCACATGCACGGCTGCCAGCGGCTGGTGTGCCACGCACGCAGGCGGGTCACGCACAGCCGGACTTCTCCCCTCTTTCCGCCTTGCGGCGGACGTCACTACTGCTGCAGTGCGGCGCGAAGATGGTGTGGCGCCGCAGGTCCCGCGTCGTGGAGGAGAATCTCGACACCGACGTCACGAAGGCACCGACCTCGAAGTTCTCCGACGACTGCAGTGTCGAGGGTCTCGCAGCCTGACGTCAGAGCAAGCCACAGTCTAGGGGGACACATACTGGCGGTAGCCAGTGATGTGTTCCACGTAAATGTCGCGGGACCACTTGATGGTGTCAGACACCATCAGCCGCCGCATCAGTTGGCAGTAGCGGCTAGCGATGCCTAGGTGCCGAAGCACTGTATCGTTCTGGCGGTCCCACGCCCCCAGACTGCCAACAACCAGGGCGTCGACAGTGACGGAGTAGCCGCGAGCGGCTAATCCGCGCGCAACGTCGGCGTACTTTATCCTCTTCAGTTGCCGAGCGTTGTCGAGCGCAATCCGCCTATTCTCGAAGGGGATTGTCACATCGACGATGGTCACAGTCTTCGCGGCCTCGTCAGTTACTACGAGGTCCGGACGCAGCCCACTGCTGTCCCCTATGACGGTTTGGTTGATCCTGATGTCAGGAACAGCAGTGTTTCCTCTTCTTGGCCGCCCAGCGACTGCTGTCGCGAGGCGGTTGAGGACCGCGTTGTGGCGATACTGCAGGGCTGCTGAGTGCACCATACACGCGTTGATCACGTGTGGGAGCGTCTCATTGTTGTGGCCACAGCGTCGGCAGGCTTTGTTGTTGTTTGCCCGCCCATCAAAGCGGCGACAACCGTTCACAGGCACGACTCCGAGCCTGGCGCGATGAATAAAGCGCCAGTCTGCGAAGCGAGTGTATTTGCCTCCCGCTATGAAGTGGTTGGACGCTGTGGACTCCCTGGTGCACTCGAACACCTTCCCCTGGTCAGGTTTCCTGAGTAGGAGGTTGCGCAAGCGCTGCCTCAGACACTCGCGGAGCGTCCGCGAGAGAAGACGCTTGGCGCCCCCTCCCACCCGGACATGCTCGACGCCAGTGTTGGCGATGCGTCCCACGCTGTCATCATCGTGCTGCGGTCCATCGCCGCCATCTTCGAGGTGTCGTGTAGTCACAGGCGCCGTCCCCTTCGTGGCCGGCTGCGTCACCCCTCCGATGCCGCCGTGTTCCGCGTCGTCAGCGATGGCGGGCCGGCCGCCGACCTCCGCCTGCAACTCAGAAAGCAGTTCACTCCAGCACCAGGTGACGCCACGCGGCGCTAGGCGCCTCGTGGCGTTCCTGACGCGTGTCCACAGTGACTGAATGTCGCCTCCGTCTCGTGGGAGGTCGCCCTCAGTGCTGCCGCTAAGGTAGGTGGCCAAGTCGGGTCGACTCGGCTCCCTCCCCAGCCGGCGGCGCGCGGCCGTGGATAGAGTGGCCCAGGCGATGTCTCGGACGGTGGCGTCGTCGCAGTGCAGCATGCGGAAGCCGTGGACGATCGTCGAGATGTCCGCAGCGTCCGCGAGCGGCGTCAGGCCGCATCCTCCCTCTCCCAGCGCGAGGTACAGCTGTTCGGTGGACGCGCGCTGTGGGAGGAAGAGCCATGATTTGACTGCCGCTTTCACTGCCTTGTCGAGTGCAGATAGCGGCCCCTTGCGTACCGCTCCGCCCCGCATGACAAAGTCAAGCCTGGGGAGGAGGAAGACACGCACAGCGTCGATCTTCTGCCAGGGAGCCAGCAGGGAAGCGTCCAGGAGCTGCAAGTCGCGTCGAATTGCAGCGATCGCATCCGTTGGCGTCTGTGAGACTTTGTAGCCGGAGGGAACGCCAAGATGGAGGTAGGCGTCACCCACACCGAGCACGGCTGGTTCTCCCCCTTGCAGGGCGAATACCGAGCCTAATGTCTCTCGACGGCGGATGTGAGTAAAAGAGTTACCAACACGGCAGGTCAGGTAAACGCATGCACTGGCCGCGTGGTCGGGAAACCCCACGTGCAACTGTGGGCGAGAAACATGGAGTGGAGTGTCCAGAAGAAATATCACATAAGACTAAATCCAATAAAACGTGAACCTAACTAGCTATAGAGAAGCCAGTAGCGTGCTTACTAAGACAAAATTAAGACCACTGCTTGGATTCAAATGCGCTCTCGATATGGAGATCAGTTTTTAAGTTAGTTCACCTTCAATGTTTTATGTGTAAAGTGAAATTTAAAGATTATTACAACGGCTTAAGCGAATCTTACGGATGAGGTGTCTACAGAGAGGTCTCATTAAACAGTATTCGATTATTACATACTGAAGAGCCAAGGAAACTAGTACGACAGCCTAATATCTTGTAGGAAACCCCTCGAGCACGCAGAATGGCCGTAACACGATATTCCATGGACTCGATTAAGTCTGAAGTAGTGCTGGAGGGAACTGACTCCGTGAATCCTGCAGGGCTGTCCATAAATGGGGTGGAAATACCTTCTGAACAGCACGTTGCAAAGTATCGCAGATATGCTCAGTAATGTTCACGTCTGGGGAGCTTGGTGGCCAGCGGAAATGTTTAAACTCTGAAAAGTGTTCCTGGAGCCACTCTATAGCAAAACTGGACGTATGGGATGTCGCATTGCTTGAATTGTCCAAGTCCGTCGGAATGCTCTATGAACATGAATGGATGCATGGGATCAGACAGGATGCTTACGTACGTGTCACCTGTCAGAGTCGTATCTAGATATATCAGGGGTCCCATATCACTCCAAGTGCACACGCCACACGCCATTAGAGAGCCTCCACCAACTTGAACAGTCCGCTGCTGACATTCAGGGTCCATGGTTTCATGAGGTTGTCTCCATACCCTACGTCCATCAGCTCGATACAATTCGAAACGAGACTCGTCCGACCAGACAACATGTTTCCAGTCATCTGTAGTCCAATGTCGGTGTTGACAGGCCCAGGCGAGGCGTAAAGCTTTGTGCGTGCAGTCATTACGGGTACAGTCTGTAATTAGTTCTATATTAAACCATTATCTTCTAGTAAATATTATAGTGATTGAATAAACTCACTTTTATTAAAATTTGAAACGCTGTAAGTAGTGAACATTATTTTTCACCTGAAATTCCTGATAGTATTTATTTGAACTTTCTGGGTGTATATTTTTTTTGGGTTAATGCGACAGATGCATTGGTTGGCCCCGCGGCTGTACCGTACTGAATACTTAAAAATCCAATCAAACTTTCGGAGCCCCAATGAACAGTGCCTTTCTAATTTACAATTTATTATTCATCAACAGACAGAGGCCTCAAGAGCTATAAGTTTATTGCACAATATTTTGTGGTATCTACGAGAAAGTCAGAGCTTTAGCCTCACTCATTTATTATTCGTTACGTCACAAGTTGCAGATCATCACTGCCTGCAGATCATTTTTTTCAGATCGAGGCGAAGTATATGCTATCACTATTACTCTATTAACAGATGGACCAGTGACATTCAAAGTGTGGCAATATATTCCCCAAGAGTGAGATTGTAATGCTTCATTTACCTTGAATCCCCATACCTTTCTAACGGTCCTGCATCTGATCCTGAAATGTACTATTGGTGAGAAAATATACTAACACACTAAATTTCGTTTCAAGGTTTATTAAAGGTTGTGAAAAGTACAATTTATTGTTGCTTTCTTTCAACTGTTTATTTTGTTTAACGTTGTCAAATACTGTCTAGACAAATTTTAATACGTTAATGTACTTACTAGAATGTTTGTAAGTTTTAGTTCTGTCATTTGGCGTGCTGATTCAGCGGCAGTGCAGTGTTTGGTATGTGAGAAACCTCAGTTTTAAAGTCCTGATGAACAAGGTTTATGACAAAACTGTGCAATGTTGTATACTTTAATATCAACTAATAGAATCGATTCCAATGTACGTAACCCTTCTGGTGATTAACTTCTACTCAGTATCTAGACATTGTCGATAAAAGTCAAAATAAGTTTCAGCACTTCTAAGATACATGTTCCAGTCGCATTAATGTGACCACCTCCTATATTGGTACCAACGCGCAGTAACCACTCACAGGTGGCATGTGGACGCACAAGCAGTAGAGTGTACATAACGCGTTTTGGGGGCCACGGAAAACAGTATAGTCTTTGTCGTAATGCGGAAGGACAGTGATTTCTCTGACATCCCCAATGGGCATGATCGTTGGCTTTCGGGCCAAGTGAGGAAGCATTTCTGAAACAGCTAAGTCTGTTAACTTTTTGCGTGCCACCGTAGTTAAAGTACACCATGCTTGGCAAAATGGCACTATCCGAAACCATCGCTATGACGTTCACCACAGTCCATTCATGACAGGGTTGAATGGCGGCTGTGGAGATGTGTACGGGCGAATAGACGTGTAACTATTGAGCAGCTAACCGCCCAGATCAGGGGCGGGCAAACGTTGCACGCGGCTCATGAGCACACAGCGCTGCACGTGTGCTGCTCGCGTGCAATCGTCGACAGGGGCTGTGGCGACAGCCGGCAGGGTGCGGCAGTTTGCGGCCGTGTAGTACCAGGCTAAGCTGCGGACGTTGAAGCGAAGCGACCACTACGTAGTGAACGTTGTATTTCAATAACCGGAAAATGCAGAGTGAATCAAGGAAACGGAGAATTGGAGATTTGCTATCTTTTAAAAATATTGGGAGAATCATTTTTTTCTCTGTGCAAAAACGTGAAAATTGGAAATGTATAATATGTGACAGTATTCTGGCTGGTCAGCGGAAGTTTAATATTGAACGCCATTATAATAAATTTCAGTATGTTGCAGTTCTTGGTGCAATAAAAGAGGAATTTCTCAAGCGATTTGGGGATATATCTTACTTATGCCAAGGTTTTGAATAGTTCTCGAGACAATCTGCTGTTTCTGTAGATGATATTCATCCCAGTTTGCAAATGGAATTAATAGATCTACAGCGTAATTCTCGTCTGAGAGACAAGTTCCTTTTGGCAAGACGTGTAATAGATTTTTATCACGACTTTCCACAGCAAGAGTTTCCTCGTCTCCATCGTGAAGCCATGAAGATAATGTCAATGTTTCGCTCGACGTACGTTTGCGAGAGATTTTTTTCTGTTATGAAAGTCTCGGTTAAGAGCAAACATCAGTAATGAAAATTTAAGTAACTGTTTGCGTTTGTCTGTATGTAGAAATTTTGTTCCACTCCACCTGTGATAATTAAATAAAACGTATCGTAGGTAATAGGTACTCTTTCAAACCACGATTACTTTCAAGCACTCCTACTAACCTTATTCCTTCATTCAATAAAGCAGGCCAGGAAACAAAACGCATTACAGAGGAAGAAGCGGTGAGACGGTATGGTGGGGAGGGGAGAGAAGCGGGTGGCCAGCTTGCCCCTGTGTGCGCGCAGAACAGCTGTTAACTGCACACGTGCATGTGCACCGCACACGTGCAGAATTCCTGCCCGCCCCTGGCCCAGATGAACAAAGGAGCTAACAACAGTGCCTCTCAACGACCCTTCAGCGAACGTTGCTGCATACAGGTCTTCACAGAGGTTCATGCAACAGTGTTGACTGCAGTTAATCAGCGACGAAGGCTGCAATCTGATCGCCAATGCCTCAAATGGACGTCTACTGAGTGGCAACAGGTGACCTTTTCAGATGAAACACGTTTTATGCTCCATCGGGCAGATGACAAACACACTGCACCAATCGTCGGATAGATGCAGATCGGTAGAGGAAGCGTTAAGCTCTGAGCAACGTTTTACTGGCATTCCTTGGGTGATCTCGTCATTCTAAAAGGCACCACGGGTCAACACAAGTATGCATCTATGCGTGGGGACGATATACACCCCCTACATGCAGTACAGTTTTCCTCGGTGTTCAAATGGTTCAAATGGCTCTGAGCACTATGGGACTTAACTTCTGAGGTCATCAGTCTCCTAGAACTTAGAACTACTTAAACCTAACTAACCTAAGGACATCACACACATCCATGCCCGAGGCAGGATTCGAACCTGCGACCGCAGTGGTCGCGCGGTTCCAGACTGAAGCGCCTAGAACCGCTCGGCCACTCCTGCCGGTGTTTCCTCGGTGTGATAGCACCCACCAGCATGACAATGCAACGTGATACGCAGCTAGCAGTGTATGTGGATGGTTCGAAGAGCACCGGGACGAATGTACCGTACTCCCTTCGCCACCAAACTTACCCAGATGTAAACCCAGTCGAGAACCTGTGGGACCATCTCAGTCGGGTTGTTCATGCCATGGATCCTTAGCCGAGAAACCTTGCACAGCTGCCCGTGTCTCTGGTGTTGGCATGGCTCCACATCCCTGTCGGTATCTTACAGTACCTCATTGACATTCTTCCTGAACGTCTCTCAGTGGTGCGCGCTACAAAAGTTGGTTTTTCAGGCTTTTAACAGGTAGTCACATTAATGCAGGGGCGGCCAAGATTTCGGCTCGTGGGCCACCCCAGGGCGCGAATGCCAACGCGCTCGGCCTCACTTCACGTTTCTCCCATCGCAATCGCCGTATGAACGCGAGGAGGGGGTAGAGGGGAAAACTATGAATGCGCCGCATTTAAATTGCAGTGCAGTCGCACTTCATACTATTAGGTTTTTTATTTCACATTACTGAACAATACAGGTCCCAAACGAAACAAATTTTCAGTACTATTTAGTTATTTTTGGCTTACTGAAGACATAATATGATTTTCTGCTACAAACTGTCGGCTTATGAACAAACACAGACAATTTAAAATGAGTTTCGCACTGGAGTTGTCACATAATCGTAACTTAGTTTTATAATCGAAA
Organism: Schistocerca cancellata; assembly: GCF_023864275.1. NCBI lineage: Eukaryota > Metazoa > Arthropoda > Insecta > Orthoptera > Acrididae > Schistocerca > Schistocerca cancellata. The sequence continues at coordinate 545,317,299 of NC_064633.1, forward strand.
AAAGGTCTTTCACACAAGTACACTCCTGGAAATGGAAAAAAGAACACATTGACACCGGTGTGTCAGACCCACCATACTTGCTCCGGACACTGCGAGAGGGCTGTACAAGCAATGATCACACGCACGGCACAGCGGACACACCAGGAACCGCAGTGTTGGCCGTCGAATGGCGCTAGCTGCGCAGCATTTGTGCACCGCCGCCGTCAGTGTCAGCCAGTTTGCCGTGGCATACGGAGCTCCATCGCAGTCTTTAACACTGGTAGCATGCCGCGACAGCGTGGACGTGAACCGTATGTGCAGTTGACGGACTTTGAGCGAGGGCGTATAGTGGGCATGCGGGAGGCCGGGTGGACGTACCGCCGAGTTGATCAACACGTGGGGCGTGAGGTCTCCACAGTACATCGATGTTGTCGCCAGTGATCGGCGGAAGGTGCACGTGCCCGTCGACCTGGGACCGGACCGCAGCGACGCACGGATGCACGCCAAGACCGTAGGATCCTACGCAGTGCCGTAGGGGACCGCACCGCCACTTCCCAGCAAATTAGGGACACTGTTGCTCCTGGGGTATCGGCGAGGACCATTCGCAACCGTCTCCATGAAGCTGGGCTACGGTCCCGCACACCGTTAGGCCGTCTTCCGCTCACGCCCCAACATCGTGCAGCCCGCCTCCAGTGGTGTCGCGACAGGCGTGAATGGAGGGACGAATGGAGACGTGTCGTCTTCAGCGATGAGAGTCGCTTCTGCCTTGGTGCCAATGATGGTCGTATGCGTGTTTGGCGCCGTACAGGTGAGCGCCACAATCAGGACTGCATAAGACCGAGGCACACAGGGCCAACACCCGGAGTCATGGTGTGGGGAGCGATCTCCTACACTGGCCGTACACCACTGGTGATCGTCGAGGGGACACTGAATAGTGCACGGTACATCCAAACCGTCATCGAATCCATCGTTCTACCATTCCTAGACCGGCAAGGGAACTTGCTGTTCCAACAGGACAATGTACGTCCGCATGTATCCCGTGCCACCCAACGTGCTCTAGAAGGTGTAAGTCAACTACCCTGGCCAGCAAGATCTCCGGATCTGTCCCCCATTGAGCATGTTTGGGACTGGATGAAGCGTCGTCTCACGCGGTCTGCACGTCCAGCACGAACGCTGGTCCAACTGAGGCGCCAGGTGGAAATGGCATGGCAAGCCGTTCCACAGGACTACATCCAGCATCTCTACGATCGTCTCCATGGGAGAATAGCAGCCTGCATTGCTGCGAAAGGTGGATATACACTGTACTAGTGCCGACGTTGTGCATGCTCTGTTGCCTGTGTCTATGTGCCTGTGGTTCTGTCAGTGTGATCATGTGATGTATCTGACCCCAGGAATGTGTCAATAAAGTTTCCCCTTCCTGGGACAATGAATTCACGGTGTTCTTATTTCACGTTCCAGGAGTGTATTTCGATAGAAATATTGCAGCACTTTTGCGACCTCGTTACGGAAACTTGTAAATTCTACCTGAGGCACCCAATGTAGACGTCCTGTAAAATTTTAACGTAGAAAGATTTGTCATTAAAACTGGAGTTACCTTACAGGTCAGTCAGTTACATCACCTTACGCGCAGGGGCGCTTTCGAATGAAATGGCAAACGATCTCAAAAACAGCACGGAAACAGATGTAAGAGTGACACTGGCCTCAAAATCTTTATAAAGCTACCTTTGTAATTCTTTAACGGCCACAATGAATACTTCAAACCTCGTGTTTTCTTAAATGGCAGTGAGCGTATGGATCTGTCCTTTCTACAGTGCGATTTTCTTTTTAAATTGAACTCCACCAAATTAGGAAGTAGTTACTTTGCAATGTCTTACAATGGGCAGTGTGCAGTTCAATCCACTAAAAATGCGTAGTCTCCAGTTCTACACTCCTGGAAATTGAAATAAGAACACCGTGAATTCATTGTCCCAGGAAGGGGAAACTTTATTGACACATTCCTGGGGTCAGATACATCACATGATCACACTGACAGAACCACAGGCACATAGACACAGGCAACAGAGCATGCACAATGTCGGCACTAGTACAGTGTATATCCACCTTTCGCAGCAATGCAGGCTGCTATTCTCCCATGGAGACGATCGTAGAGATGCTGGATGTAGTCCTGTGGAACGGCTTGCCATGCCATTTCCACCTGGCGCCTCAGCTGGACCAGCGTTCGTGCTGGATGTGCAGACCGCGTGAGACGACGCTTCATCCAGTCCCAAACATGCTCAATGGGGGACAGATCCGGAGAATTTGCTGGCCAGGGTAGTTGACTTACACCTTCTAGAGCACGTTGGGTGGCACGGGATACATGCGGACATGCATTGTCCTGTTGGAACAGCAAGTTCCCTTGCCGGTCTAGGAATGGTAGAACCATGGGTTCGATGACGGTTTGGATGTATCGTGCACTATTCAGTGTCCCCTCGACGATCACCAGTGGTGTACGGCCAGTGTAGGAGATCGCTCCCCACACCATGGCGCCGGGTGTTGGCCCTGTGTGCCTCGGTCTTATGCAGTCCTGATTGTGGCGCTCACCTGTACGGCGCCAAACACGCATACGACCATCATTGGCACCAAGGCAGAAGCGACTCTCATCGCTGAAGACGACACGTCTCCATTCGTCCCTCCATTCACGCCTGTCGCGACACCACTGGAGGCGGGCTGCACGATGTTGGGGCGTGAGCGGAAGACGGCCTAACGGTGTGCGGGACCGTAGCCCAGCTTCATGGAGACGGTTGCGAATGGTCCTCGCCGATACCCCAGGAGCAACAGTGTCCCTAATTTGCTGGGAAGTGGCGGTGCGGTCCCCTACGGCACTGCGTAGGATCCTACGGTCTTGGCGTGCATCCGTGCGTCGCTGCGGTCCGGTCCCAGGTCGACGGGCACGTGCACCTTCCGCCGACCACTGGCGACAACATCGATGTACTGTGGAGACCTCACGCCCCACGTGTTGATCAATTCGGCGGTACGTCCACCCGGCCTCCCGCATGCCCACTATACGCTCTCGCTCAAAGTCCGTCAACTGCACATACGGTTCACGTCCACGCTGTCGCGGCATGCTACCAGTGTTAAAGACTGCGATGGAGCTTCGTATGCCACGGCAAACTGGCTGACACTGACGGCGGCGGTGCACAAATGCTGCGCAGCTAGCGCCATTCGACGGCCAACACCGCGGTTCCTGGTGTGTCCGCTGTGCCGTGCGTGTGATCATTGCTTGTACAGGCCTCTCGCAGTGTCCGGAGCAAGTATGGTGGGTCTGACACACCGGTGTCAATGTGTTCTTTTTTCCATTTCCAGGAGTGTATTTTGCGTCCCTGCATTCCTTTTTCCTTCATAAATTCAACAATAGCGAGCTTTAAATCGAAAAATGGTTCCGGGCATGTCCGTTGACTTAACCAATACACAGCTCAGTCTGTATACATACAATCGAATACTATAATTACTGTTATTATTATTATTACTATTATTATTATGGTGATGGTCAGGCACAAGGTATCAACAGTCTAAGGTCTTCTGATTTTTGCAGTTCAGAGGTAAGGAGTCTGGCAATCAGGTGATCTACAGACAGTAAGTATAGTGCACATACTTTAACCTGGTTGTTTTTAAATCTGGGTGGAAAATTTGGGTGCAGCGAGTGTCACTAGGGAGAGGAGAAATGCAACGGAAGCACGTTTTGCAACAAGCGTCTACCCTCACTGTGAAGAGTTAGCTTTACTATACGAAAAGATGTTCCAAACAGCAGTCGAAATGCCCTGGGAATTGCTTCATCATTCATTCTAACAGACACACACACACACTCACACACACACACACACACACACACACACACACACACACACTCACACACACACACGAACACAACATAGTGAAAACAATTGTGTCAATCATGATCTGTAGATGTGAAAGTAAGAGTTTTGAATGTGATAGCAATGAAAATAAAAACAAGTAACTCAGTGGATCTGGAGTACGATTTATGGTGTGCATTGACAGAGAACAAACCACATATAAAAGCGATTGTTAGGCATAAGGAATACCAAATGTTTAATTGACTCATTAGTTAGTGGATTACTAAAACACCTACATAAATTAAATATAACTTATCTTTCATTATATTACAAAAGAAAGTGTTAACATAATTCTTATTGTTTTCGTGATGGCTACTAGCTAACATCTGACTGCAATGAGGGATAATGGTCTAAGAGAGATTGAGAACCAGTAATCTAGAATAAGATCATTATTTAAAATTCCCATCCTCTCTACTGCTCCAGGGAATGCAGTAGCAAGATTAGTTAGAAACAAAAAGAAAATGCTATACGAGGCAATTAAAAGCTCTTCAGTTGTTTCATATCATGATTGATTTCTACGCTTCTAGTCCCATCCTCGGAAGTACCTGACACATATTCATCAAATCGATCTGGATTTCATTCACCTTAGGACCATATATTACTGAAAAATTTGTCCTTCAATGAAATTTGACTCTGCACGTCATTGAAGGACAATTTATGTCAATAGAACATGGTCCTATGATGAACACAACGCATAGCCACACTGAAGAGCCAAAGAAACTGGTATTGGCATGCGTACTCAAATACAGAGATACGTAAACAGGCGGAATACGGCTCAGTGGTCAGAAACGGCTATATAAGACAACCAGTGTCTGCCGCAGTTGATAAATAAGTTACTGCTGCTTGAATGGCAGGTGTCTGCCGCAGTTGATAAATCAGTTACTGCTGCTACAATAGCAGGTTATCGAGAATTAAGTAAGTTTGAACGTGGTGTTATAATCGGCGCAAGAGCGACGGAGCATAGCATCTCCAAGGCAGCGATGAAGCGTACGGCCATTTTACATGTGTACAGTGAATATCGGGAATTCAGTAAAACATCAAATCTCTGACATCGCAGCTGCCGCAAAAACATCCTGCAAGAACGGCACCAACGACTGAAGAGAATCGCTCGACGTGACAGAAGTGCAACCCCTTCGCAAATTGCTGCGGATTTCAATGCTGGGCTATGAACAAGTATTAGGGTGCAAACCATTCGACGAAACATCATTGATATGGGGCTTCGGAGCTGAAGACCCACTCGTGTACTCATGATGACTGTGCGACAAAAAACTGTACCGCTCGCCTGGGCCAGTCAACACCGAAATTGGATTGTTGATGCCTGGAAACGTGTTGCCTGGTCGGACGAGTCTCGTTTCAAGTTGTATCAAGCGGATGGGCGTGTACGGGTATGGAGATAAGCATGACGCCTGCACGTCAGCAGGGGACTGTTGAAGCTGGTGGAAGGTCTGTAATGGTGTGGGGCGTGTGCAGCTGGGGTGATAGGGACCCCTGATACGTTTTAGATACGACTCTGTCAGCTGACACGTACGTAAGCATCCTGTCTGATCACCTGCATCCATTCATGTCCATTGTGCATTCCGACAGACCTGGGCAATTCCAGCAGAACAATGCGACACCCGAAATGTCCACAATTGCTACAGAGTGGCTCCAGGAACACTTTTCTGAGTTTAAACACTTCCGCTGCCCAACAAACACCACGGACATGAACATTATTGAGCATATCTGGGATGCCCTGAACGTGCTGTTTAGAAGAGATGTCCCTCTTCACGTAATCTTATGGATTTATGGACAGCCCTGCAGGATTCATGGTGTTAGTTCCTTTTAGCACTGCTTCAGATATTAGTCGAGTCCATGACACGCCATGTTACGGCACTCTTGTGTGCTTGCGAGCGCCCTACGCGATATTAGGCAGTTGTACAAGGCTTTTTGGCTCTAGAGTGTGTATGATGTATACAGGGTTATTACAAATGATTGAAGCGATTTCACAGCTCTATAATAACTTTATTATTTGAGATATTTTCACAATGCTTTGCACACACATACAAAAACTCAAAAAGTTATTTTAGGCATTCACAAATATTCGATATGTGTCCCTTTAGTGATTCGGCAGACATCAAGCCGATAATCAAGTTCCTCCCACACTCGGCGCAGCATGTCCCCATCAATGAGTTCGAAAGCACCGTTGATGCGAGCTCGCAGTTCTGGCACGTTTCTTGGTAGAGAAGGTTTAAACACTGAATCTTTCACATAACTCCACAGAAAGAAATCGCAATGGGTTTAGTCGGGAGAGCGTGGAGGCCATGACATGAAGTGCTGATCATGATCTCCACCACGACCGATCCATCGGTTTTCCAATCACCTGTTTAAGAAATGCCGAACATCATGATGGAAGTGCGGTGGAGCACCATCCTGTTGAAAGATGAAGTCAGCGCTGTCGGTCTCCAGTTGTGGCATGAGCCAATTTTCCAGCATGTCCAGACACACGTGTCCTGTAACGTTTTTTTCGCAAAAGAAAAAGGGGCCGTAAACTTTAAACACGTTAACTTTTGGTGAATTGCGAATTTGCTGCACGAATGTGTGAGGATTCTCTACCGCCCAGATCCGCACATTCTGTCTGCTCACTTCACCATTAAGAAAAAATGTTGCTTCATCACTGAAAACAAGTTTTGCACTGAACGCATCCTCTCCCATGAGCTGTTGCAACCGCGCCTAGAATTCAAAGCGTTTGACTTTGTCATCGGGTGTCAGGGCTTGTAGCAATTGTAAACGGTAAGGCTTCTGCTTTAGCCTTTTCCGTAAGATTTTCCAAAGCGTCGGCTGTGGTACGTTTAGCTCCCTGCTTGCTTTATTCGTCGACTTCCGTGGGCTACGCGTGAAACTTGCCCGCACGCGTTCAACCGTTTCTTCGCTCACTGTAGGCCGACCCGTTGATTTCCCCTTACAGAGGCATCCAGAAGCTTTAAACTGTGCATACCACCGCCGAATGGAGTTAGCAGTTGGTGGATCTTTGTTAAACTTCGTCCTGAAGTGTCGTTGCACTGTTATGACTGACTGATGTGAGTGCATTTCAAGCACGACATACGCTTTCTCGGCTCCTGTCGCCATTTTGTCTCACTGCGCTCTCGAGCGCTCTGGCGGCAGAAACCTGAAGTGCGGCTTCAGCCGAACAAAACTTTATCAGTTTTTCTACGTATCTGTAGTGTGTCGTGACCATATGTCAATGAATGGAGCTACAGTGAATTTATGAAATCGCTTCGATCATTTGTAATAGCCCCGTATATATGCATCTGACAATAAGGCTAGAAGCCTCGAAGCTGAGGTTATGAAATGAAGCGCATTCAACTGCGGCAGGACATAATTTTTGTTCCTAACGAAGAACATTGTTTTTGTTAGTATAAAATTTTAGGTGACTGTTTCACTCAAAGGCCGAGCATAGGGGGTGCAACTACTTCCTCCGACCCTAAGGGGGGGGGGGGTTACTGTGCGTTAACAATTAAATAAAAGACAGTATCTCCTATAGGTTTCACGGGGTTAAATATCGCCATTTCTCGTTGCTTCTCCTTTGCAGAAGTTCAATTTGGTACAAGATAAATAACATACTGACAATACTCTTCTTGCAGCAGATCTTGGAAGTGGCAGAAAGATTCATTCCAATGCAGTGGATTAACTGAGTCCTGACTATCGTGGATAAAGAACCCACAGCGCCGATCGCTGTCGCCTTTTGCTGTGAAAGCGATTTGTTCACTTGATTCCCCTGGCAGGCAACTTGCCCGCTGCACTGGCTTGTCGCCGAGTGGCCATTTAATGCGGGAGACAAGAAATGGAAGGCCGCCATCTCCCCGGAGCACTTTGCGGCTGGCCCAGGCAGTTCCGAGAATTTAACGAGAGTCGTCCGAAGCCCTCGTAACGAGCTACCGTTAAGGGGTGCGAAAGGCCATCAAACGCGAACGCGGATGGCGAGAGACACCACTGATTCCATTTAAAACGCCTGACGCTACGGAAACACAGAAGAATGCGTACCACCCGTTATACTGTAGTGTGCCAAACCGCAAAGTCATTGTACGTAATGGATTTGGAGGTTTCAAATGTGTAGGCAATAAACAGCGAATTAAATCGCCGCACAGTACTTATAAAACAAAGCGTAGGGTTATATATGGAGATATGCTCAATGAAACGCATTTGGCTGTCAAGACAACAATGCCTGAAGCCTTCGACGACTACCGTAGTGGCAGTTCATCCAAAATCTGTCACAAAACCCTAAGAAATTCTAGTCACATTTAAGGCTGTCAGTGGCAGAGTTAGTGTCCAGATGTTTGTGGATGACCTACGAAAAGAAATTGACGGTAACAAAGCAGAAGGAAAAATTCTGAACTCCGTTTTGAAATTTTCAGTAACATATAAAGGTACTACTCAAGTTTCCTTCTCGCACCACTTGAGAGGTAAGTGATACATTGTGCAGTCAAATGAAAATGAGACACATCGGAAAAAAGGAAGTTAACTGGTAGTTATTTCCAAAGTAATTACCGTAATTGTTAGTATATTTCGCTCTCTGTGAGGCAAAGCGGTCAACGATTCATAGCAAAATGTTTGCGGTTGCCTACTGAACCATGATTGTACCCACGGATACTCGTCTTCGTCCGAAGAAAATGCTCCCCACGTGTTGCCAAGGTTGTTTTAAGTACACTGCTGAAATTTTGCTGGGAAGCCCTTACACATCCTCCTTTCAGTCCTGATCCCTCCCCAAGCTATTTCCATATTTTTGGAGTTCTGAAGAAAGATATTAGTGGCTATCGGTTTGCTTCCGACGAAGAAGTATTCACCTGGTTAGAAACATGATTCCATCGGGAAGCGATTTTTTTTTCACACACACACTTGTAGAGAGGAGTGAGTAAATAGTATTTTGAACAGGAACCCATGCCCGGAAAGGTACCGTTTCCGTTCTACGACGTTTTCAGTTCAGTTGTTTAATTCATCCATCCCTGCTTGAGGACTGAATTAGGGAACTTTTTGGAAATTTGTGGTAAGTTGCTATGGGAACTACTGAGCTCATCGGTCCCTATGCTTGCACGTTACTTAATCTAGCTTCAACAAATTTACGCTAAGGACAACACACACACCCATGCCCGAGGGAGGAGTCGAACCTCCGATGGGGCGAGCCGCGCAAACCTTGCCAAGGCGCCCTAGACCACACGGTTATCCGGCGCAGCTATTGAATTTGGCCGACGCAGTAAAATTATTAGGTGATAATACGAAAGGCAACATAACGGAACATCCTTTTATCACTTAAGCATACTTGTTTGCATGAACACTTAAACATTGCGTATTTACAATGCTCCAAAACAAAAAAGAACCCAGTCTACTGTACATACAAAAACTGCTCAAGCATTAGAACAGAGGCTCGATGTGGCGTCCACCAACGTTGTTACAGACATTTTACCTGCAAAGCATGATCTTGTACACGCTCTCCATCCCACCTGGTGACCGAGCGAGGTGGCGAAGTGGTTAACAAACTGGACTCGAATTCGGGAGGACAACGGTTCAAAAACGCGTGCGGGCACCCGGTTTTAAGTTTACCGCGATTTCCTTGAAGCGCTTCAGGTAAATGCCGGGACGGTTCTTGTGAAAGGGCACAGCCAATTTCCTTCCCTAATCCGATGGGACCAATGACCTCGCTGTTCGGTCCCCTCCCACGAATCAGTCAACCAACCAACCACCTGGTGTCTTTTCAGTTTCTAGTGTAGCGGCCACAACTCGTGCGAGCAGATCTTCCTCTGTCTCTACAGGAGTATCGTAAGTTAAACTTTGTATACATTAAATGACAGCAGGTGACCGTCTGACGAATTACACGGCATCCTGTCTACTCTATCGCAGACCAGGACAAGCAACTCTGAGACTTTTCTCTTTATCTCAGCAGACGTGGACGTGTTACACACCTGCATTGAAACCATCATAGAACGGAAACGGTACGTTCCCGGGCATGGGTTCCTGTTCAAAATATTATGTACTCACTCTCCTCTACAAGTTACAGAAGTTTGTAACGAGAATTTAATAACACCCTGTACATTCTGTGGCGACAAAAGCAATTGGAAAGCGAAATGTATCAGTAGTATCGCATACAAGATTTTATACACAAGAACTGTTTTTCTTGTATAAAACTTGGTCTTCCTTTTTTTAATAAAATACATAATGTGCAACGTTGAATAAAGGAGGGGGGAGGGGCACTGTGATGCCTACATCATGCACCGAGCTTTGCTGCATGTGGTTGTAAGCTGCATGCTCAGTTCAAATTTCGTTCTTTAGCTGCTATGTTCTGTACTGACGCCATGTCGAATATGTGCTTTTATTACATGAGCCTTCAAGGCTTTAACATTTGGTATGTACTTTACATTACAATTGTGCTGTAATCGATATGACTTATGCCTATATTTTGTAATACGGTCTTCACGTCTGATTTCATGTCCTACACTTTTTTAGCACTGAAGATGGTAACAAAGTGACTGAAATCGATTTGCTCTAATAAATGATTTCAAACCTCTTACGACCGATGCCGCCAATTTTTTTGTTTGAAAAACCAGTGAGTAGTCCACGTTTGAAGTGATTGATCCATCCTGTCCGATCCATTCTGCTGTTGCTGCTACTCTACTGACAACACAGTACTCTCGCACCTCCATTTATACCGGCGGGCCCGAGCCTGATGACAAATAGTGGTAAATTCCGCATTATATAGGTACGTACGGATACCATCCACCAGACAGTTTACGTTTTCGTATGTACATTTTTATACCTGTCACTAGGTGCACAACCAACAGTCCACTGGTGCATATGGTTTGACCAAAGACATATAAAAGCAGGAAGGAACCTTCCTTTAACCTGAAGCAATGTTAGTCGTAGGCTTGCAGATGGTCGCTTGACCGAACCTGGTTGAAAGAAGGAGGGGAAGTTAGTGTTTAACGTCCCGTTGACACCGAGGTCATTAGAGACGGAACATAAGCTCAAATTAGACAAGATACAGAAAGGATACAGGTCGTGTCCTTGCCATCCTGGCAATTTCATTAAGGCAATTAGGAAAAACAAAGACAACTTAAATCTGGATGCTCGGGCCGGCATTTGATCCGTCTTCCTCCCGAAGGTGGGTCCGGTATCTTGACCACTCCGATACATTACTCGGGGATACTGGTTATCCGAGAATCAGTACACATTACAGAAGCTTCTGGTTCCAGTCTTTAGAATGGACTAGAAAGTCTGTAGGACGAGGTAACGAATGTAGCGGCGCTTCTGTTGAACAGATGTGTGCTGCCGAAACTTCGACAATATTCTTTCACGCGTTGCTACTTACTGTAACAGTTGTGATACTCAATGTAACACTTCTGTCACTAAATGTAACTGGGTTGTCTCTTTTGATGCTGTCAATTGTCAGGACGAGCATTCTAAAGCATTCTGTCAGGGTGAAAATATTAAATGAATTAACTTTTCTCTCTTAAAAACATGTGGGCAGGGTGGGTTCTTCCTTGGCTCGGGTATGAGGTAGAATGAAACAGCATTTTTACATAAGATAACTTTTATTGAAGTTTCGCACAACTGTATCTTACTGAATGTTCTGTTTCGGAGAGCGGCAGCCGTGTCGTGTGCGTAGCCTTCTGCTGCGGCAGAGGCGGCGGCGGCGGCGGCGTCTGATTACGCGTAGCGGTGTGTGTCTCGTGTCGCCGTCTCGCCCAGCTGACCGGAGACGCGCAGCGCGAGGTGGCCCGTTTAATTATTGCGAGCGAAGTCGTGCATCGGATGTTGATACCTTGGATGTGGCGTCCCAGTGTGTCTCTTCTCTAAGCGGCCGCGTGTGTTGTGCGTCGACCAGCGGCACGGCGGGGGAAGGCCAGTGTCCCGGACTCGAACCACGGACTCCCGCTTGCCAGTTTTCGGCTGTCAGGTCTTCATCCCAGCTCACAGGTGACTGCTGATGTGAGGCCGTCTCCTTCCCGTCCTCACGAGTCACCCGGGTACGTAAAATCAGACTTCAAATACCTTTTAACTTCTTCTTCTGGCGCTGAGGCTGCTGTTTGCTATTCCATTACAGCGGCGGACTTGGTGCGTCTGTGCATGATGTAGTCTCTTCTTGCATGACGGTCTTCAGCACCGAAACTGACTTAAAAGAACTGCTACGCTTCTTCACTTCTTCGTCTTCTTCGTCGCTCGTCTCCGTCTTCGCCTCCGTCTTCGCCTTCGTCTTCCTCTCGTCTTCATCTTCCGGGCCCACTGCGTCTCGCCTATTTATTCACTTCAGTTTACTGGAGGTGAACGACTTCACGACCATTGCCTCTTCTGTCACGTTGAAAAGATTCTCGAAGAATCTTCGTAACGTCGGTCATTGGCTCTTGGAATGTAGGCGAGGGCCTTTGCTCACATGCGACAACTGAGAAACACGTGAGCCGGTCATTGCCTCTTCTGTCACGTTGAAAAGCTTCTCGAAGAATCTTCTTAACGTCGGTCAGTGGCTCTTGGGATGTAGGCGAGGGCCTTTGCTCACATGCGACAACTGAGAAACACGTGAGCCGGTCGGGCGATGCCCTGACGACTGAATCAACAGCGCCCGCTTATGTGGAACTTGCTGACTACACGGTCATTGTCTCTTCTGTTCTGCTGTTCTGCCCGCTGAATGCCAGTATGTAACTCTCTAAACTAAACCAAGTTTTTCATTTATATTCCAATTTCTACTTCACTTTGATTTCACTAATTTATTTACTTAAGTACCACTCAACATTACTCTGAAGCTCCAAAGACACTGGTATCGGCATGCGTGTTCAAATACAGAGATATGTAAGCAGACAGAATACGGCGCTGCGGTCGGCAACGCCTATATAAGACGGCAAGTGTCCGGGGCAGTTGTTAGATCGGTTACAGCTGCTACATTGGCGGGTTATCAAGATTTAAGTGAGTCTGAACGTCGGCGCACGAGCGATGGGACACAGCATCTGCGAGGTAGCGATGAATTGTGGGTTTTCCCGTACGACCATTTCATGAACGTATCGTGAATATCAGGAATCCGGAAAACATCAAATTTCCGCCATCGCTGCTGTCGGAAAAAGATTCTGCGAGAACGGGACCAACGACGACTGAAGAGCATCGTTCAGCGTGACAGAAGTGCAATCCTTCCGCAAACTGGTGCAGATTTCAGTGCTGGGCCATCAACAAGTGTCAGCGTGCGAACCAGTCAACGAAACATAATGGATATGAGCTTTCGGCGGCGAAGGCCCACTCGTGTACGCGTAATGACTGCACGACACAGAGCTTTATGCCCCGCCTGGTCCCGTCAACACCGACCTCGGACTCTTGATGCCTGGAAAGATGTCGCCTGGTCGGACGAGTCCTGTTTCAAATTGTATCGAGTGGACGGACGTGTGCGGGTATGGAGACAGCCTCATGAATCTATGCATGTCAGCAGCGGACTGTTCAACCTTGTGGAGGCTCTGTAATGGTGTGAGCGTGTGCATTTGGAGGGATATGGGACCCCTGACACGTCTAGATACGACTCTGACAGGTGACGCGTACGTAAGCATCCTGTCAGATCAATTGCATCCGTTCATGTGAAACGTCCCCTTAGAACAATTTATACAAGACTGTGCTTAAACTGACACAATATCTTTTTAGCGCAACGCAATCTGACTTTCAGAAATCCCTACAAAGGAATGGCCCTAACTAACATTAACCTGTACCTTTCACAAATCACTTACCTCACCAAAAATCTTCGTTACTCGAACTACTGCAATACAGCGAGCGCCACTACTGCCAGCTAAATAAAAGATTCAAACTACGGAAGGCACTAACTACTGATAGGGATAGTTAGCAAATGAAAGATTTTAATAGAGAACAAACAATGTATTTACCTTAATAGTCATAATATATATAGCAGTTCATAATATCCAGTATAACAAATTTCAAAACTCCGCCATCTCTCTCCCCACATCCATCACTGCTGGCGGCTCACCTCCAACTGCGCAACGCTACGCGCTGTTCACATCCAGCTGCCCAACACTACAATGGCCGACAACAATGCAAACTAGCCACAGACTGCACACAGCACAGCCAGTGATTTTCATACAGAGCGCTACGTAACGTTGCCAATAAGAAAACATAAACAGCCTACTTACACGTGGTCAATATGCATTCCGACGGGCTTCAGCAATTCCAACAGGACAACGCGAACCCCACACGTCTAGGAGTGCTACAGAGTGTCTCCATGAATACCCTTCTGAGCTTAAACACTTCCGCTGGCCATCAAACTCCCCAGACATGAACATTATTCAGCATATTTGGGTTGCCTTGCAACGTGCTGTGTAGAAGAGATCTCCACCCTCCTCGTAGTATTACGGATTTATGGACAGCCGTGCAGGCTTCATGGTGTCAGTTCTCTCCATCAGACATCAATCGAGCCCATGCCACGTCGTGTTGCGGCACTTCTGCGCGCTAGCGGGGGCCCTACACATTAGGCAAGGGCGCAAGTTTTTTTGGCTCTACAGTGTATTTCTCTCACTCGGGCTCCACAGCTCTCCTGATCCCTTGTATCGATCGTGCAGTAAAGGTGCCGCCTGAAGCAAAGGAAACGATTGCTCTCGAGCCTCCTGAGGAAACGCCTTATTTATTCTAGTTCAGCTTCTACAGTCCATCCGATTCGTTCCGCGGCGCGTTTCCCGCGCGAAAACAAAGGCTCGCGGGCGGCCTTTGTCAGGCAGTGCGGATAATAGCGGCCGACGCGAAAGAAACGCGAATAACTCGCGCTCACGGTCCCGCAACAAAAGCAGGCGCGCAGCGGGCCTTAATCAGGGATGATCGAGGGAACAAAGGGGGCGCCGGGCGCAGCCGCCGGAGTCGCCGGCCGAACAGGCGGAAGTCGGGTTCGGAAAGTCTTTTATCGACTTCGTGAAAATCTTTCAGCGGGAAAAATGCGCCGTTATTAAGTTCGCTATGCTCTAAAAGTCGCCACGCAGAGGAATAGAGGAACGCTGCGTGAAAAGACGCGGCTAATGCGAGGTGACGCTTTATTCGAACTGAGTCTTAAGGACGGGAATCGTGCCTCAGGAAGTGAATTCATCTCGCCTTTTCTCGCCATAGAAAAAACTGTCGTTTTCCTGGCGTCATGAAACGCTGCAAGCGTCAGAGCCTTGCACGGTGTCGAGTTGGCCGGCGCCTGAGGTACGAACATCGCCCTTGTAACGTTTTAGAGATAAGGGACTTCCTTTTGTTGAGGTATCGGTCTCTTCACTTTACAGGCTGTTTAAAAATTAGTTATTCAAAAGCAACCTTTAGTAATATAAGAAATGTTTGATACAGTACTCGTTGCAGTGTATCTTCAGGTTTTATATACTGATGTCCAGTGTGGCTACCTTTTGTAACACGACGAAGATCCCATTTTTAGTCACTGTTAATTTCTATGAAATTGTCCGCAGCTCGTGGTCTTGCGGTAGCGTTCTCGCTTCCAGCGCACGGGGTCCCGGGTTCGATTCCCGGCGGGGTCAGGGATTTTCTCTGCCTCGTGACGACTGGGTGTGGTGTGTTCTTCATTATCATTTCATCATCATTGACTCGCAAGTCGCCGAAGTGGCGTCAACTAAAAAGGACTTGCAATACGGCGGCAGAACTTCCCCGCATGGGGCCTCCCGGCCAAGAATGCCATACGACCTTTTTTTTTTCTATGAAATAAGACTTGAAGTAAGGTTACAACTGCTTGCGTTATCCGTTATGGGAGCTCATCGACGTTTCTCGGAAACGGAGGAAGAAAAAAATTGTCTTTAATATAACCCCACACATATAAGTCCTTTGGGGTTGTATCAGGTGATTATGGTGGTCAGAGCCGGCCGCGGTGGTCTATCGGTTCTAGGCCCTCAGTCCGGAGCCGCGCGAATGCTACGGTCGCAGGTTCGAATCCTGCCTCGGGCACGCATGTGTGTGTTGTCCTTAGGTTAGTTAGGTTTAAGTAGTTCTAAGTTCTAGGGGACTGATGACCAGAGATGTTAAGTCCCATAGTGCTCAGAGCCATTTGAACCATTTTTATGGTGGCCAGGATACTGTGCCACTACGTCCAGCCCAAGTCGGCACATTCCTACGGCGAAACGCGACAATTTCACGATGATACTGTGGTGGTGCGCCATCTTGCTGGATCTGGTTGTAGTTGAGGCATTTATTAATGTTCAAGCATGTCCAGGTACGATACGCCAGTTACAGTTGACTCGACAAAATGAAAGAACGTAAACCTTCTAACAGCTTAAGCGCAAAAAACATTTACATCGGGTGAGTTTGGTTACGTGATGTGGTTTATTCTCACCCCATATCTGAACATTATGCCGATTTACTTTATCGTAAGTATGGAAGGTGGGTTTGTCGCTAAACACAATTTTATTGAGAAAATCGGTTTCAGTCTCTGCACCATTATACGACTCCATCATGACTGTTGAAATTACTCATTCTCGGAAACGTCGGAACTGACAGTGTTAGGAGGGAATAAGATTTCAAGATATACTGCATTGAGTGATCCATCAAACATTTCTGTAAGTTATTTACCATTTTCACAATTGTAGATTACTTTTCTATAACTAATTTATAAACACTCTGAACATCATCGCGCTAGGACTTCAGAGTTACAATCGCAAAATCTTTTTGAAGTAATGTTACTGTAAAAATTTTTTTGTACATGTGCTTCTGTCAGATCCGAAGTAGCTTCTAATAAGTTTGTGTACCATTCTAACCACAAAATAAAACTATGATGTTTAAATAAATATTTCATTTTATTTATGCACATTTGTAAGCGTATTAATAAAATACAGAAATCTAAACTATACATAGATAATTTAACGTCTAACATTTACACGCCTAAATGTAGGCTGTAATCTTTCCATCCAGATCTATGAACATCTGTGACCGATTTTGGTGATATTCTGTTTCTTCAACACGAGGCAGCTGATATACGGATTTGTATCAGTGTAGTTGTGAAGGTTATGAGTTGGAGTGTGCCTCAGTTAGACATTATTTGTTTAAAAGTAACAAATTGTAAGTAAAATAGAATAAATTAATGTGTTTGATGCAAAAAGAAGTTTTAAATTCACAAAACTATTAAAATCCCCAGCTTCACTCGCTGCACACCGAATCTGAAATGAAACCATGACAAAAATGTAATGTCTTCAATGAACTTTCGATGACACCAACGATCAAAAAGATAAGGAAAACTATGTTGCTCTTCTTATCCTCAAACATGTTTTAAAATACTGAAACATATCCGTTGATTTGGTGCACAACATAAAGATCGAACATTTAACGTATTTGGTAGTCGAGAACCGCAGTGTTAGAGAGGTTCTCTCTGTATCTATCGTGTCGTAGACAAGACGACACAATTTTTCGAATAATGCTTGCAGGAACATTACGTAAATGAGACGTTTGTACTGTAAGCACTCCGCTCATATTTTTAACGCTTCTGATCGTGATCCTAATGGTAGAGAGAGCATCATTCTTTAGCTACGAACGTATAGAAAATTAAACTGCTGCTTAACCGTGCTTGACATGGCTTTTATCATTTTTACAAAATTATCCGCTAAAGCTGGTGTGGTGTCTTTTAATACAATTTACTCGCATTCCCAACTTCCAAACAACACAAAACATGAGTAACAGTACCACTCTCATTTCTTCGATGATACAAATTATGAATCATTCGCTCCCAGAACGCCACGGAGGATTCAGCATTCCTGTTTCAACGACATATTTCCCTCGATGCGCTATTTAACACTTTATAATTCTGTTTCTCGTGTTTCTGACTCACGACTCTTTCGGCACATGTTCATTCCACTGGTCTGCCTGAGTATTGCCCGCATCGGCTCCCTGCTCGCGTTGGGATACCGTAGTATCTCCACTCATCAATATAATAATGGTATCGCAATGGAAACAGTTAAGGGAGACAGGACCTGCAGTGTGGAAAAGGGGGAAACTTGTGCTTATACACGGTGTTTCAAAATGATTCATCCGATTTACACACAAATGAAGACAGAAATTTGGAGTAGTTTTTAATTTACACATCGAAACTGAAAGTTTAGCTAAAAAGGCCATCTAACTATTTTCACTTGCGGTTCTAACGATACCCATACTTGCATAGCGTAATGGAACATTTTGTTTCATTTAATATCGCCTAGATAACCAGCACAGAACTTCAGTTTATGCTTTCATGCATAAAGCTTATACATTTCTTGGAAATGCCCTCGTAACGCCACAACACCACAAAACAAATAAATAAAAGGTCGAATAGCTGCCCTCTCGAGGCTCTCGATATGACTTGCCTTATCTGACCTGAAAATAATTTACTAACCCAAAAGGTTGTTCTTTGTGAGCCTTCTACGAGTAGAATTGATTATTTGTTGAAAAAACTGACTTGGATTAGATACGAGAATATTTCATTTAAGTACTTCCAAGTAGGCATTGGGTTATGCCTCACATTTGTTCTCTTCTAGTATCTAATAACACTGACGCTTAAGTAAATTTACAAAAGATGCGAAAATGGAATAAAGACATGAGACTAACTTTATACTTGTATTTCAGATTTTACAAAAGCCTCGCACTGTTCAAATGGTTAATGAACAAACACCTGCTGCTCTCAGCATAGTCACAGTTAATAAAATTTCGGAATTAGCATGGAAAGTACAAGGTCTGTTTGGTGAATAAAGTACCGACTTACTACTCGATCACCAGTTATACCGAGCAAGGTCAGCCACACATCGACCCTAGCCGTTGCTCCCAGTCTGCTACACATTCGACAAACAGACCTATGCAACCATACTGTTCCAAAGCAACACGTCAAGTGTTACGGAAAAGTACACATTATCTTGTGTTGCTGAGCGGACAGATAGAGAGGAGTGGTACACGCTTATTGTTCTCACGTCCTCAGAAAGAGCTCGTTACCGCACTCATACAGGGTGTTTCAAAAATGACCGGTATATTTGAAACGGCAATAAAAACTAAACGAGCAGCGATAGAAATACACCGTTTGTTGCAATATGCTTGGGACAACAGTACATTTTCAGGCGGACAAACTTTCGAAATTACAGTAGTTACAATTTTCAACAACAGATGGCGCTGCAAGTGATGTGAAAGATATAGAAGACAACGCAGTCTGTGGGTGCGCCATTCTGTACGTCGTCTTTCTGCTGTAAGCGTGTGCTGTTCACAACGTGCAAGTGTGCTGTAGACAACATGGTTTATTCCTTAGAACAGAGGATTTTTCTGGTGTTGGAATTCCACCGCCTAGAACACAGTGTTGTTGCAACAAGACGAAGTTTTCAACGGAGGTTTAATGTAACCAAAGGACCGAAAAGCGATACAATAAAGGATCTGTTTGAAACATTTCAACGGACTGGGAATGTGACGGATGAACGTGCTGGAAAGGTAGGGCAACCGTGTACGGCAACCACAGAGGGCAATGCGCAGCTAGTGCAGCAGGTGATCCGACAGCGGCCTCGGGTTTCCGTTCGCCGTGTTGCAGCTGTGGTCCAAATGACGCCAACGTCCACGTATCGTCTCATGCGCCAGAGTTTACACCTCTATCCATACAAAATTCAAACGCGGCAACCCCTCAGCGCCGCTACCATTGCTGCACGAGAGACATTCGCTAACGATATAGTGCACAGGATTGATGACGGCGATATGCATGTGGGCAGCATTTGGTTTACTGACGAAGCTTATTTTTACCTGGACGGCTTCGTCAATAAACAGAACTGGCGCATGTGGGGAACCGAAAAGCCCCATGTTGCAGTCTCATCGTCCCTGCATCCTCAAAAAGTACTGGTCTGGGCCGCCATATCTTCCAAAGGAATCATTGGCCCATTTTTCAGATCCGAAACGATTACTGCATCACGCTATCTGGACATTCTTCGTGAATTTGTGGCGGTACAAACTGCCTTAGACGACACTGCGAACACCTCGTGGTTTATGCAAGATGGTGCCCGGCCACATCGCACGGCCGACGTCTTTAATTTCCTGAATGAATATTTCGATGATCGTGTGATTGCTTTGGGCTATCCGAAACATACAGGAGGCGGCGTTGATTGGCCTCCCTATTCGCCAGACATGAACCCCTGTGACTTCTTTCTGTGGGGACACTTGAATGACCAGGTGTACCGCCAGAATCCAGAAACAATTGAACAGCTGAAGCAGTACATCTCATCTGCATGTGAAGCCATTCCGCCAGACACGTTGTCAAAGGTTTCGGGTAATTTCATTCAGAGACTACGCCATATTATTGCTACGCATGGTGGATATGTGGAAAATATCGTACTATAGAGTTTCCCAGACCGCAGCGCCATCTGTTGTTGACAATTGTAACTACTGTAATTTCGAAAGTTTGTCTGCCTGAAAATGTATTGTTGTCCCAAGCATATTGCAACAAACGGTGTATTTCTATCGCTGCTCGTTTAGTTTTTATTGCCGTTTCAAATATACCGGTCATTTTTGAAACACCCTGTATATAGCTCTCTCTCTCTCTCTCTGTCTCTCTCTCTTTCACTGCGTCTCATTGTAGCGCCAGCCATTACCTCTTCCTATAAATGTCACATCTTCTACCCACAGAATTCCCAAAACAGAGTATATCAGATAACTGACTGATCATCGCATACAGCTTCTATCGACCACTTCGTGGCATGCACTCTCTGTCTGCCCGCAACCACTACAACAAACACACTCCAAATGCCACTTCCTCGTTTCGAAAATTAGCCTGTCCAAGTATGGCTACCACGCCCTCTCTATCCATTGGATGAGCGAAACTCGCTTGAAAAGCCATAGACAAATACCCAAGTGCAGTCGATGTGGCAGAGAAAATGCAGAAGTCGATAAAAGTGTTGCTGATACAGAAACAAAAATGAGTGCCACTAATCGACATACAACGAAATGAAATATATGAAGGATGGCCGATTAAAGCAGACACCTTTCAAAATCTTGGTTTACGTGGTTGGTGGTAAGGGACTCCCCGGTGCATGCAGCAGGCTTCGTTCGTTACCCAACGTGTGTAGAGTCGAGACGACGATATCACAGTAACAAAATGCGTTCTGAGTTCTCTGTAGCCACTGTTGCAGTTCAGTTATGACTGTGAGGTGTGATTTTCAACGAGAGTACTGCACAGCAGCTCCTGACGGGTGCACGTATATCGCATTGTACCACTGGCTTGTGTACGAAATGGAGACACTAGTAACGCAAAAAATAATAAAAAGTAACAGAGTATAGCATGGTTCCCGACTGGCTTGTACAGAATCGTCGGACACAATCCGGAAAAGTTTCTCAGTCCAAAGCAGCTGATGCCCATAGATTTCTTCTTCACACAATGAGGTGCTGAGCGTACCGCAGTTAGGCACAGAAGCTAGGTCTCGTTCGTTTAAGGTTAGAATGTACCTAGAATATGATGACAATATGAAATTTATTTCTGTTGATAATAATGACGATTTGAAGTATGCTTTGTGCAAATATACAAGTACTTTAGACGAAATCCTTCTGTAAATATCCTAAATGTCAGTTTAAACTACATCTTGCAAAGTGAGACAAGTCCATTTTTTCTTCCCTGACCTGTCTTCCTTGAATTCATAATCCTAGGAACATCTTTTTTCGTTGCATTGAACTTCTAGCTTCTGGCTACACTGCTGTCTTCCATTCAGTTGTTTCCTATAGTAATATCACAACGCGTGGTTATTTTTTTTTTTTTGTTTGTTTCTGGTCAAAGAATGCCGAGATCGACCTCCAAAGTTGTCAAGCAAAAATCTGGAGAACCCATAAGAAATAAAATTGTGAATATATTGAAAACAATATTAGGTTTGTCTATGGCATGCGCACTATTGGGGAAGGGGCCAACGGCAGAGAAAGCTCCATGTGTCATTATGAACTTTCAAAGTTCTCCTACAAAACTTCAAGAATATGACAGCATCCTGCTTAAAACCCAGTGGCAGAGGAATGTATGACAGATGCAGTGAAACAAGCAGTGAGTTTAAATGATGAGTGCATAGCAGGTATGTTGTAAATATACTGTAAGTGCAATAAAATTTTAAAGTCAGTTTCCCAGAACTCTTATTTTTTCTAGCCTAATGTACCTTTTCTCTGAAACTATTTATCCCCGAGCAGTGAAATGTTAACAGTCTAGTGTGTTAGTGCACGTGCAAGAAGTGACTTCTTTTAGCTTCCTAGTCTGTTATAAATTAACCTATGACGTTACTTATTTTAATACATTACTCGTAAAAAATGTCAACTTGTTAGAAAATGCCAACGGTTTTGCCACAACGGTAAATGGTTCAAATGGCTCTGAGCACTATGGAACTTAACATCTGAGGTCATCAGCCCCCTAGAACTTAGAAATACTTAAACCTAACTAACCTAAGTACATAACACACATCCATGCCCGAGGCAGGATTCGAACCTGCGACCGTAGCAGTCGCGCGATTCCGAACTGAAGCGCCTAGAACCGCTCAGCCACCGCGGCCGGCCGCAATGGTAACACCAGTTCCCGTCTGATAACCGAAGTTAGCCGCTGTCGGGCTCGGCTAGCACTTGGATGGATGAGCCTCATATCTGCCGAGCGCTGTTGACAAGGAAGGTGCACTCAGCTCTTGTGAGACGAACTGAGAAGCTATTTGAGGTAAGAGTTAGTGGATGCGGTCTTGTAAACTGACAATGACTGGGAGAGCGGTGTGCTGACCACATGCCTTTCAACGTCTGCACCTAGTGACGCCTATGGGCTGAGGAAGACACGGCGGTCGGTCGATACTGTTAGGCTTCAAAGGGCTGTTTGGATGGAGCTTAGTTTGTGAGCATACATTGCAAATGTGTGTGAAGCAAATTACAGTACTCTTCTGTTAATACTCCCTGAGAAAAGTTTCTTAGAAGATGGCCAAGTGGACATAGCAGAGACAGACGATATCTTCTCCCCATAAAAAAGTTTTAGTAAAAACGGACGTGCACGACGACCACTGAATGCGGCGTGAAGCAAAGACCAAACTAAAAGCGGCTTTGCGTGTGATACTTGCGATTCCCTTCGTGCTCAACTAGAATGACTTGGAGTACGATGACCCTCCAAACTCGCAACACATGATTTAGGAAGCAGTGTGTGCCAGGTTTTATCATTCAGCCACGGCCAGAAGCACTACAGTGCCAATAAATCGATGTGAAGCACCCAGAAGTGGTGGAGGAAACGAAATGAAACTTCACGGGTTGAGACAATAAGCGGTGCTATTTACTTGAGTAAAATATCGAGTCGAACTTACAGAGATCTCGGGAATGTGGACCCATTAGTCAGAATACCACTGCACCTTCCCCCACCTCGATGCATTCACTGATTTGGTCGGGAAGGGCGTCGTAAGACAGTTGTATCATCTCCTAACTTGGTCCGCAGCTGTAGTAACTAGTCCTCAATGTCCTGGACGCTACACTAGGACAGATTTGACGTCCGAGCTCCTACCATATATGTTCTGTCGGGGACAGATGCGGGGATCTTGCTGATCACAGGGGTACCTCAACATAATGCAGGCAGTGTGGAGGAGCATTGTCCTGTTGAGAAATGGTACCACATACTGAGAGTAACACACGAGAACGCTGGATGTTGTAATGGTCGCCTAGTCGTAGATATTGCTAATTGCTATAATCGCACTATTTCACTCCCATTTACGGAGCTTGTTAGCACTTGATGTTAGGTTGGCGCCATTAAAATGCATTGTGTTGTGGTAATCGCTGCTACTTGCTGGATCGCTGCCGTGTCTCGATGCTGATGCTGGCTCTAAATCTGGTTGTCTAGGGTTAAAAACATGAGGCCCCGTGTTTTTTATGTGCTTTTGATGATAAAGAACGAGCGAAACCAACAAATATGTAAACTTCAACTATTTATTACTCTGGTGGCCATCTTAATTCCACTGTCCACCAAAGACCATGACACAATACAAAGTAGTACTTCCTTTACATGTTCTTTGCATTGTTTATCCACCTCAAACAATAACACACAAACACACTTTACCAAAGTGACATTCCGACTGCCTCTCGACCCTTCTTGCTGCTCGTATTTATAACATTGTCAAAGAACTACTAAAAAGAGATATAGTTTACAAGTCACATGTACATCTGTTATCATAATTTGTGCAGAAAAGTTATTAATTTGCATCGAGTGACATAATTTAACATGTTATTAAAATGACAGACAGATTTGTTGACTTGACAGAGTAATTCTTTGTTACAAAAAGGCCGTTTTTTAGAAGTTTGTCAATTGACTTCTCTAATTTGCATAAATAAGTAAATAACATGAATTATTAAGAATTACATTGGTTTTCGTCTAAAATGGGATTGATTTCGTGAATACTGAGTGAAAACGCTCCTAGTGAACAAATAGGTTTCACTGGGTGATTTTTATTTAAGGAGATCCAAAATACCTAAGTTGACCACTATTTTTCGTACTTCGTATTAATTATTTAAGATGAACTTAGTATTTTTACATGATGACATTTGCTGTGTCAGTGATCAAGTGATATTAACTTTTGTGTGGGTCAGTTATTCAGTACAATTTAATGGGTTGACTGTTTATGGAGACATGTTATGCAATCATTGTTAACATACACAATAACTTTTCTATAATCATAAATACTCGTTAAACTGGTTGAATTTGGAGGGTATCGCATACTTCGGTACAGTAAAGCCTTTAATATGTTCCGTTACAATGTCCATGACGTAACTTTGTTTTGTGTCGTCTCATTGTCACTGTCGGCTTGTGCGATGGGAAGCATCCTCTTTCTATAACACAACTGTCCACATGTATTGACAGGGTTCTTTATTAATAACAACAATAAGTTACTTAAGATAGTTCAGGTGTTGTGGTTCCATCTCTCTGTAATAGTCCACATTAGCCTCACTTCTGGTGAAGTACAAGTCCCGCTATGCACACTCCTCTGGTCGCTATTAACTGACTGACTCTGAGCTAGAGACTGAGTTAACTGCGATTCCCACTGGGCTGCAACTGGTGACACGACTCGTTGACTCACTGGATGACTGACTAGGCCCTGCAGTCTGAGGCAGCGATCTACACTCCTGGAAATTGAAATAAGAACACCGTGAATTCATTGTCCCAGGAAGGGGAAACTTTATTGACACATTCCTGGGGTCAGATACATCACATGATCACACTCACAGAACCACAGGCACATAGACACAGGCAACAGAGCATGCACAATGTCGGCACTAGTACAGTGTATATCCACCTTTCGCAGCAATGAAGGCTGCTATTCTCCCATGGAGACGATCTTAGAGATGCTGGATGTAGTCCTGTGGAACGGCTTGCCATGCCATTTCCACCTGGCGCCTCAGTTGGACCAGCGTTCGTGCTGGACGTGCAGACCGCGTGAGACGACGCTTCATCCAGTCCCAAACATGCTCAATGGAGGACAGATCCGGAGATCTTGCTGGCCAGGGTAGTTGACTTACACCTTCTAGAGCACGTTGGGTGGCACGGGATACATGCGGACGTGCATTGTCCTGTTGGAACAGCAAGTTCCCTTGCCGGTCTAGGAATGGTAGAACGATGGGTTCGATGACGGTTTGGATGTGCCGTGCACTATTCAGTGTCCCCTCGATGATCACCAGTGGTGTACGGCCAGTGTAGGAGATCGCTCCCCACACCATGATGCCGGGTGTTGGCCCTGTGTGCCTCGGTCGTATGCAGTCCTGATAGTGGCGCTCACCTGCACGGCGCCAAACACGCATACGACCATCATTGGCACCAAGGCAGAAGCGACTCTCATCGCTGAAGACGACACGTCTCCATTCGTCCCTCCATTCACGCCTGTCGCGACACCACTGGAGGCGGGCTGCGCGATGTTGGGGCGTGAGCGGAAGACGGCCTAACGGTGTGCGGGACCGTAGCCCAGCTTCATGGAGACGGTTGCGAATGGTCCTCGCCGATACCCCAGGAGCAACAGTGTCCCTAATTTGCTGGGAAGTGGCGGTGCGGTCCCCTACGGCACTGCGTAGGATCCTACGGTCTTGGCGTGCATCCGTGCGTCGCTGCGGTCCGGTCCCAGGTCGACGGGCACGTGCACCTTCCGCCGACCACTGGCGACAACATCGATGTACTGTGGAGACCTCACGCCCCACGTGTTGAGCAATTCGGCGGTACGTCCACCCGGCCTCCCGCATGCCCACTATACTCCCTCGCTCAAAGTCCGTCAACTGCACATACGGTTCACGTCCACGCTGTCGCGGCATGCTACCAGTGTTAAAGACTGCGATGGAGCTCCGTATGCCACGGCAAACTAGCTGACACTGACGGCGGCGGTGCACAAATGCTGCGCAGCTAGCGCCATTCGAAGGCCAACACCGCGGTTCCTGGTGTGTCCGCTGTGCCGTGCGTGTGATCATTGCTTGTACAGCCCTCTCGCAGTGTCCGGAGCAAGTATGGTGGGTCTGACACAACGGTGTCAATGTGTTCTTTTTTCCATTTCCTGGAGCGTATTTTCAAATTGTTTGAACTTTCACCGGAACTGTAGTGCGTCGTGCTGAAAGGACCGGAAAACATACTTTTACACTGTTTCAGTATTCACTACAAATGTAGTGTCTCACTACCATCAGACAGCTCAAATTATCCCAGGTCATATACAGCTGCGTCTGAATGTGTTTTTCTGCAGTTTGGTTTCTTTATCTTACATTTCCTACAGACATTAATTGTTTCTGAAAGATTCACATACACGAAAAGATAATTTAAAACCAAGATATTTAATTTCTTTTATTCCTTCTAACAATATGTTATTCATACAAATTGTGGTCTTTGTCACAGAAGGATAATATTTTAGTTTTGTAAGTAGATAAATGTATAGAGTACATAGCTGGATCTTTGTATAGCATGTTCTTCAGTTGCTATTACAGCTAAATCGTTTTGCAAAAATCATTGCTGGTATATTGCGATCGATAGGTATATCGCTATTTTTTTTGGCCTGGTCTCTTATAAGAGTACTCAGATGTACACTGAAGCGCCA
Organism: Schistocerca cancellata; assembly: GCF_023864275.1. Classification (NCBI taxonomy): domain Eukaryota; kingdom Metazoa; phylum Arthropoda; class Insecta; order Orthoptera; family Acrididae; genus Schistocerca; species Schistocerca cancellata. Next base: position 545,344,174 of record NC_064633.1, read on the forward strand.
TAGAAACTGGTATAGGCATACGTATTCAAATACAGAGGTATGTAAGCACGTACACTACGGCGCGCTCGTTAGATCCGTCACTGCTGCTACAATGGCAGGTCATCGAGATTTTAGTGAGTTTGAATGCGATTTTATAGTCAGCGCACGAGCGATGGGACACAGCATCTCCGAGGTAGCGTTCAATTGGGGAATTTCCCGTCCGACCATTTCACGAGTGTACCGTGAATATCAGGAATCCGGTAAAATATCGAATCTCCGACATCGCTGCGGAGAGAAAAAGATACTCCAAGAATAGGACCAACGACGACTGAAGAGAGTCGTTCAACGTGACAGAAGTACAACTCTCAGGAAAATTTCTGCAGATTTCAATGCTGGGCCATCGGCAAGTGCCAGCGATCGAACCATTCCACGAAACATCATCTGTATGGGCTATCGGAGCCGAAGGCCCATTCGTGTACCTTGGATGACTGCACGACACAAAGCTTTAGTCCTCGTCTGGGCCCATTAGCATGTTGCCTGGTCGTACGAGTCTCGTTTCAAATTGTATCGAGTGGATAGACGTGTACGGGTTCTTAGACAGCCTTATTAATCCACAGACCCTGCATATCAGCAGGGGAATTTTCAAGCTGGTGGAGGCTTTGTAATGGTGTGGGACGTGTGCCGTTGAAATCATATGGGACCCCTGATACGTCTAGATACGACACATACAGGTGACACGTATGTAAGCATCCTGTCTGATCACCTACATCTGTTAATGTCCGTTGTGCATTCCGACGCACTTGGGCAACTCTAGCAGGACAGAGCGATACGCCACACATCCAGAGTGGCTCCAGGAACACTCTTCTGGGTTTAAACACTTCTGTTAGCCACCAAACTCCCCAAAAATGAACATTATTGAGCATATCTGGGATGCCTTGCCACGTGGTGTTCAGAAGAGATTTGCACCCCCTCGTACTCTTACGGATTTATGGTCAGCCATTCAGGATTCATGGCGTCAATTCCCTCCAGCACTACTTCAGACATTAGTCGAGTCTATGTCACGTCGTGTTGGCACTTCTGCAGGCTCGCTGGGGCCTTACACACGATATTAGGCAGGTGTACCAGTTTCTTTGGCTCTTCAGTGTATATTGAAGCGGAGTGAACCTAGTCTGCATTTTGTTTACCTCCCGTATCAGCATTTTTTTACGTGGGTTCCGTACATTTCTGATTCTGATTGAAACGAACTGAAGCAACCTAACTCTGTCAGAATTTGTCGCTATACCGACTACAAAATAAGAAACAAGAAGGACTTGAATAACTACAGGAAATAGGTTTAGTGAATAACGGCTACAAAAAGTTTTCGATGAGACGCGTATTGTCTTTGTAGACTATACGAAATCTTTTGACAGAGTAATACTTAGAAAACTGGTGACAATACTATAATACTACTGCAAGATAATATTACACAACCACACCATAATCGTAGGTCCAGTTGTTGCAATTTTCACAAACAGTAGAATAACCAGCACACTTAGGAAAACTCTGTATAACACTGCATGCTAGTAAAATACGAAAATCAATACAGTAATTTAGTATGTCTTTTTTAATCGGTGTGGACTGTATTCGAAATTAAATATGCTGTTTAAACTTGCTGCGCTTTCTACAGATTGCACCTGCTTTTTTGTATTGGAAACGGTTCTTTACTTTGCTAATTTTTTAAGTAAAGATTCGTTTTACCTGCAGTAGTTGAGTGAAACCTTCATTCAAACTTCTGATGATGTATTGTTTTTGGTGCTTTTGTGTTTGCGTGTCATGAACACGATATGTTTTCACACTAATGTATTCTTTCCCAGAAGGGTACTGTATTTTTCTGACGTTTTTAGGAGCATTTATGTTCTTTCATTTTCTGTTGTTACGAACTTCAGCGAATTAGAGTCTGAAGTGTGATGTTTCACTTCTGAATCGTTAATGTTGCGCCCAGGGAGAGAGAAAGTTTGTTGGCACGAGAGCATCTGTGTGTGTGTGTGTGTGTGTGTGTGTGTGTGTGTCTGGCAGGAGAGAAGGCTCGAAAAGGAAGAGTTTCTGCATATGTACCTGCCTGAAATAATTCTGAACAATTTTAGTGATCGATTCCGTACTAAATGTCAGTCGTGCGTGTGCGTTTATTTCTTTTTTTTTCTTGTATTAGCTGTCTGTTTGCGACAACTTCTTTATACTATCATTTCTCGTTATCTATTTATATTTGTTACTATTCTGTGAAGATATTTGTCATTTTCTCAAGGAGAAGACTTTAATTCTATGAAAACATCGTCAGTTACAACCTTTTAATATTCATTTCCAGACAGTTACGACGTAGTGGCTAGGTTCCTATCCCATTGTTATTTTTCTACGAATTGCGACAATATCCCATTCCGCAGTTACGAAATTGGCGACTTAAAAAGACTTTATTATTAAAAAAATTTACTTTAGGAAATAGCTATATGTTCTGTAGGTACTAATAATCTCTTCTATCCTTTGACACAATAGTACAGTGTTTTCGTTGTATCCCATAGAATATGGCTTAGGGTTTTTTCGAGAAAAACCTAATTAATAGTAGAAAGTGTATTTGTTACTAATAGTTAATCACATCAGATACGGAAAGCATTTGGATACTGACAGAAGGCGCTCTGATAATTGCAGTATCATTGGAAAAATACACTGAAGAGCCAAAGAAACTGGTACAGCTGCCTAATACAGTGTAGGCCCCCACGAGCACGCAGAAGTGCCGCAACACGACGTGGCATGGACTCGACTAATGTCTGAAGTAGTGCTATAGGGAATTGACACCATGAATCCTGCACGGCTGCCCATAAATACGTAAGACTACGAGGGGTTGGAGATCTCTTCTGATCAGCACGTCTCAAGCCATCTCAGATATGCTCAATAATGTTCATGTCTGGGAAGATTGGTAGGCAGCACAAGTATTTAAACTCAGAAGAGTGTTCGTAGAGCCACTCTGTAGCAATTTTGAACGTGCAGGGTATCGCGTTGTCCTGCTGGAATTGCCCACGTCCTTCGGAATGCACAATGAACATGAATGGATGCAGGCGATCGGACAGGATGCTTACGTACGTGCCACCTGCCAGATTCGTATCTAGACGTGTGGCAGGTCCCATATCACTCCAACACCATTACGGATCCTCCACCACCTCGAACAGGCCCCTGCTGACATGCAGAGTCCATGGATTCACGAGGTTGTCTCCGTACCCGTATACGTCCACCAGCTCGACACAATTTGAAACGAGACTCGTCCGACCAGGCAACATGCTTCCTTTTATCAACAGTCCAATGTAGGTGTCGACGAGCCCAGGCGAGGCGTAAAGCTTTCTGTCGTGCATTCATCAAGGGTATACGAGTGGTTCTTCGGCTCCTAAAACCCATAACGCTGATGTTTCGTTCAATGGTTCGCACACTGACACTTGTTGATGGAGCAGCACTGAAATCTGCGACAATTTGCGGGGGTTGCACTTCTGCCACGTTGAACGATTCTCGTGAGTTTTCGTTGGCCGTACTTGCAGGATCCTTTTCCGGCCGCAGCAATGTCGGAGATTTGATGTTTTACCCGATTCCTGATGCTGACGGTACACTCATGAAATGGTCGTATGGGACGATCCCCACTTCATCGCTACCTCGGAGATGCTGTGTCCCATCTCTTGCGCCGATTATAACACCACGTTCAGACTCAATTAAATCTTGATAACTTACCATTGTAGCAGCGGTAATCGATCTAAACAACAGCGCCAGCCGGCCGCTGTGGCCGGGCGGTTCTAGGCGCTTCAGTCCAGAACCTCACGACTGCTACGGTCGTAGGTTCGAATCCTGCCTCGGTCATGGATGTGTGTGATGTCCTTAGGTTGGTTAGGTTTAAGTAGTTCTAAGTTCTAGGGGACTGATGAAAAACAAATGGTTCAAATGGCTCTGAGCACTATGGGACTTAACATCTATGGTCATCGGGGCTGATGACCTCAGATGTTAAGTCCCATAGTGCTCAGAGCCATTTGAACCAACTGCGCCAGACACTTGTCGTCTTGTATAGGCGTTGCCGACTGCAGCGCCGTATTCTGCCTTGTTACATATCTCTGCATTTGAATACGCATGCCTATACCAGTTTCTTTGGCGCTTCAGTGTCTATGGAAGAGTGACAGATAAGAAATGGAAAACAATGCCATAGGTTTTGTCGGTGACAGATCAGTACATCATTACGAAGAAAGAAACTTCCAAAGTCTGAGGGGCTTTCAGAGTTTACGTTTGAGGACGCTGCTGCAGCATGTATACCATGTAGCTCGACTCCGATACGGGTGTATTAGCATCGACGTATAGGAAATGGATTAGTGGGTCACTCGCGTCTTTTCGACGTATGTGTGAAAATGAGGAAACGTGAACTTTGGCAACGTTAGTACCAACTGTGTCCAAAGAAGACCGATAGACATCCATTGGAGTGGCACAATTGAAGTGGGAGACACTCGAGCGCATATCCTATAGTCCTCATCTCTCCCCTTAAAAAAGGCCTTGAAGAGTGGACGATTCCTGTCGAACGAGGATGTGCATCAGGCAGTTACGGACTTCTTCAATACAGCAGGACGCGGTGTTTTGCGAAACGGGTATCTTCAACCTGGTAGGTCGTTCTGATGACTGCCACATTGTCGTACCGATTCTGGACTTTACAGTCTTGAACGGAAATTTTTGACCGCCCATAATACCAACTAAGCACTCAAGGAAATTACAGTTAAAAAGTTTCAGAGACGGTACAAAAACGGAGGAGATGAAACGTTTAGTATCTCCGCCTACAGTAGTTTTCGATAGTGACTCAAGAGGTGGTACATTACAGCTGCCCATCCCTGATCCAACTGGCTGTGTCGTGTGACCCGCCCCGCTCGCATGGATATAACCCGACCGGACATCCTGTACTCACTTGTTCCGTTCTGTAAGAAGTGCCCACTATATTGCCATACCGCTAAGCGTTACAACGACCCTGCTTTCGTTCTGCACTGTCTGGATTTCGCTATTGAGATGTTTTCAATGCAATGATTACGATTCTTGGCCTAATAGTCTTGGATGTTTGGTGCTCCACAGTTTGTGAATATTTGTTAACACTTTCAGCACTATGCCCGCAAGATCATATTCTAGCGCTCAGTTGGAAAAATTATGAGTACTGCCTCTCCAGTAAACATCAGGCAATCACCAAAGAGGTTTCTGTGCGTTCAAAATTATGTTTCACAAGAGCAACAATGTCAAATATTGTTATAGATTGACTGGCGACTCCATAGAGTGCTGTGTGCACAACGGCCATTGGAATAATAAAATTAGAAGGAAGGTCAGCGTTGGCTGTAATTTTGATGATTTATTAACAGCAAAATCGATTTTCGATCACATAATGATCATCTTCAGTGCTTTAGCGTACTAATTAAAGCTCGTAGGCACTGTTGTCAAGTTATTGGCAGTAACAGAAGCTATGAAACGATCACAATAACTGAAGCCGCTGTTTACATTCATTACATTACGTGCAAACAGTCCATGGAGGGCCAAGTCAGATGCTCTTTCATTTTTTCTAAGGTCTTATAAGTTACAAAGTGCCCATCCATCAATGAATCATGAAAATAACCTAAAACCGGGTGCACCAGAGCTACTGGCAAACAGAACTTGAATTGCTTAGCACGTCCCACCCTTTTACACAAAATGCCCTTCTTGATAACATACTCATCCGACAGTTCCCCAGCCAAGAGGCGTTCCTTAACGGGTGCCCAAGTAGGGTGCTGATCCTGATGCTGAGCAACATCATCAAATATAAGGTTAATCTCACCTAACACGCTACAACTAAGACTGCCTCCCTCTGTCTCCCGAGTGTGCTCACTAGGTGTAGATTCAGTGAACATGTGGCTGAGGACATCTGCAAGAACATTTTCAGTGCCTTTCACGTGTTTAACTTCCAATTGAGATGCAGAAATGCGTACTGCGCATCTGACAATACGGCCTGTTTTAGGTGACCTGGCTAACACCCAGCTCAATGCCTGATCGTCGGTTACTAGCTGAAATACACGATGCTCAAGTTAGAAGCGGTACTTCTCCAGTGCGAACAAAACGGCCAACCCCTCGCTCTCGTAGACCGAATATTTAAGTTTGGCACCAGTTAACCGACGAGACGCGTAGGCTAATGGCTGCCTCTGACCCTCGAACTCCTGGAGGAGGACAGCCGAAATACCGGCATTAGATGCGTCAGTTTGGACAATAAACTTTTTATTAAAGTCCGGTACTCCGAGAACGGAAGGGTTGCCTATAGCTGCCTTAATGTGCTCAAATGCGGCTTCTTGGGCAGGTCCCCATTGAAAACGCACTCCTTTCCTGCGCAATTCGTTTAAGGGGGCCGCCAACTGAGCATAATTAGGGACAAAACGCCTAAAATAGTTGGGCATGCCTATGAACCTACCAATTCCACATTTATCAGTGGGCGGAGGCAGAGCTCGTAATGCTTTAGTTCGCTCTTGGTCGATACAAATACTCTGACCTGACACTAGGTGACCTAAGAAGGGCACCTGTTGCCTGGCTAACGTCAATTTACTTGGTTTAACAGTTAACCTGGCTCCATGCAATCTCAAAAAAACTTAATGGATATGCTCCAAATAGCCCTGAAACGAACAGCTGTAAATAACCAAGTCGTCCAAATAATTATACACACACACTAATTTCAAGTCCCCAAGGATATTATCCAGCAAACGTGTAAGAACTGCTGCACCAGTAGCCAAACCAAAGGGAACCCTGTTAAACTCAAACAGATTCCAATCTGTATAAAATGCAGTAACATGTTTACATTCTTCGGCTGATGGAATCTGATTATAGGCTTGGTCCAAATCGAGAACAGTAAACTAATTAGCACCGCAAACCAAGTAAAAGAGTTATGAAGATCAGGTAGAGGAACAGACTCGAGGACAACCTTAGGGTTCGGGCGCCGGTAGTCAACAACAGGACTGAAATCCCGCCCCTGATTCTTAGGGGAGAAGCATAGGTAGATGTCGAAGGCCTAATAACCCCTTGCTCAAGCATTTTGGATATTTTAGCTCTTAGTATCTTCACCTTAGGGGGTGAGAGTGGATATGGGGACTGCCTAACAAGAATATCGTCAGATAGATAAATATGGTAATTAAGAACATTAGTAACCCCCAACCTATCACAAAGCAGCTCCGGGAACCTCTGTAGCAAAGTCTGTAACTGAGAGGCCTGATGTGGGGAGAGATGGACGAGATCGAACTCATCAGGCACAGCCTCAACCGCCAGGATGTCGGTATCTCGATACACAGAACGTTTAGCACATTCACAAAAACCAAACTGCTCCACAGGAGCGAACTTAAAGAAGGTGTGCCCAGAATAATCCAAGATTAACCGAGTTTTATCGATGGAATCACACCCCAAAATTAAATCAACTGGCAACTTCTTGACCAAGGCTACTGATAAAGGCCGGGAAAAATCCCCAACCGATAAACTCCCCCGTAACCAACCATGCCCCCCCATGAACCATAGACCATGCCGTTGGTGGGGAGGCTTGCGTGCCTCAGTGATACAGATAGCCGTACCGTAGGTACAACCAAACGGAGGGGTATCTGTTGAGAGGCCAGACAAACGTGTGGTTCCTGAAGAGGGGCAGCAGCCTTTTCAGTAGTTGCAAGGGCAACAGTCTGGATGATTGACTGATCTGGCCTTGTAACAATAACCAAAACGGCCTTGCTGTGCTGATACTGCGAACGGCTGAAAGCAAGGGGAAACTACGGCCGTAATTTTTCGCGAGGGCATGCAGCTTTACTGTATGATGGGCTATTTACAATTTGTACAGAAACCAGATGGCAGTTTTAAGAGTCGAGGGACATGAAAGGGAAGCAGTTGTTGGGAAGGGAGTAAGACAGGTTTGTAGCCTCTCCCCGATGTTATTCAATCTGTATATTGAGCAAGCAGTAAAGGAAACAAAAGAAAAATTCGGAGTAGGTATTAAAATCCATGGAGAAGAAATAAAAACTTTGAGATTCGCCGATGACATTGTAATTCTGTCAGAGACAGCAAAGGACTTGGAAGAGCAGTTGAACGGAATGGATGGTGTCTTGAAGGGAGGATATAAGATGAACATCAACAAAAGCAAAACGAGGATAATGGAATGTAGTCGAATTAAGTCGGGTGATGCTGAGGGAATTAGATTAGGAAATGAGACACTTAAAGTAGTAAAGGAGTTTTGCTATTTGGGGAGCAAAATAACTGATGATGGTCGAAGTAGAGAGGATATAAAATGTAGACTGGCAATGGCAAGGAAAGCGTTTCTGAAGAAGAGAAATTTGTTAACATCGAGTATAGATTTAAGTGTCAGGAAGTCGTTTCTGAAAGTATTTGTATGGAGTGTAGCCATGTATGGAAGTGAAACATGGACAGTAAACAGTTTGGACAAGAAGAGAATAGAAGCTTTCGAAATGTGGTGCTACAGAAGAATGCTGAAGATTAGATGGGTAGATCACATAACTAATGAGGAAGTATTGAATAGGATTGGGGAGAAGAGAAGTTTGTGGCACAACTTGACCAGAAGAAGGGATCGGCTGGTAGGACATGTTCTGAGGCATCAAGGGATCACCAATTTAGTATTGGAGGGCAGCGTGAAGGGTAAAAATCGTAGGGGGAGACCAAGAGATGAATACACTAAGCAGATTCAGAAGGATGTAGGTTGCAGTAGGTGCTGGGAGATGAATAAGCTTGCACAGGATAGAGTAGCATGGAGAGCTGCATCAAACCAGTCTCAAGACTGAAGACCACAACAACAACAACCAACCATGCAGAGGCAACACCTGGCCATTGGTCACCCGTCATCTTGCACCGGAGAAGGGACCGACGGAAGTTTCGTAAGATGTCCAAATTGAAGAAACCATTCGAAGCTTAAAAGTGAAATGGAGCTACCAGAATCCAAAAGAGCTTCCGCACATACTCGAGAACAAATATAAGGTAAGGGTGGTGATGAGGAAGCGACAACACAGGTACACCAAGGTTAAAAGGCTCGATCCCGAAGTCGCTGGCCAGCCCGGCGTAATTTATTGGCTCTAGGCGCGCGAGGTTGAACGCAAGAGCGCACCAAATGAGACGTGCTATCGCACATGAAGGAACCCCGGGGTTCCCTCTTAACGACCTCAGCCGATGTAGTCAATTCGGAATCTCCCTTGACAATACCACTGGCCTGACCCTCAACATCACGACATACATTGTCCGCAATTGGCAATGCAGAAATCGCTACAACAGCGGCACGGAGCTCTTCCCAGGTTGAAGGACGATCACGAAAAATGAAGTGCGACTTATCCGCCTCCCGCATTCCTCTAAGAACGATAGACAGGAATTCTCGTTCTGGCAAACCGATCAACAAGGCCAAGCAGGCCGTCTGAACTCTGTCGATATACTGATGGAACTGCCTTTATCCTGCTGCATCCTCCAAATGTGACGACGCTCAAGCTGTTTCCGAACTCCGGTGGTCAATCTCTCCCTAAAGAAGAGCTCCCTCAATTGCTGTAAGGAGAAACCTTTTGCCATGGCTCGGAACAGAAGGTTTCACAACTCGCCTCTAGCTAATGGATACAACATTGACAAGCCGGCCTGAGTGGCCGAGCGGTTGTAGCCGCTACAGTCTGGAACCGAGCGACCGCTACCGTCGCAGGTTCGAACCCTGCCTCGGGCATGGATGTGTGTGATGTCCTTAGGTTAGTTAGGTTTAATTAGTTCTAAGTTCTAGGGGACTGATGACCTAAGAAGTTAAGTCCCATAGTGCTCAGAGCCATTTGAACCATTTGAACCAGCACTGACAAAACTACTTAGTGAGGAACACGAAAGGCAGCAGCATGTTGTTCAAGCCGAACCAGCAACCTCAGTAAGTTTACGACCTGTTCAAGTCGAACTACAACTAATTCAGAAATATCTCGAAAGAAATACGCCAGAGGATTAGGCAATCTGGCAAACGCTACGTCTAACTCCACAGAGGATACAACAACTCCACCCCAGGCTGGCTCTGGGTTCCTCTTTGATGTAGCGAGTCCCGCTCTTCAGACCTCCTGCCATCCAATTCTAGACATGTAAGCTTAAACTACAATGCATCAACCAAAGTCCACAACTCGACAGATAATTTTTTATGATGCTCTTCCAAACCTAACATACCCAAATCCTCTATCCGATTTTTTTAAATGCACTAACTGTGCTCGCACCCTATCCAATAGACTGTCACTAGGTTGAGTGGCTTTCAAAACACCAATGGCGTCCTCAAGGCCCCTAACCGCCTTAAAGAAATATTCCAAGGCTGCTTCTGTCCCACCCAACACCGCCGGCGTGACGTCAGCTGGGTGGAGAACGACAGCACGCAAGGAGGCCACTGAGTCTGGAACACTGACCTCAATGGGCTGTCACCTTATCGCCAACTCATAAACAAAGTGGTCCTCCCTCAACAGGCCAATCCCCGGGCACTTCCTGACCGCCATTTAAACACGATGCCTGAAACAGTCAACAACAAAAACAATATGGTGCAACACTAACAGAAATAAAATTCAAACTAACAGCAACTGGAATGGCAATATCACAAACGTAACCACGCTCTGCTGTCAGTTGAAATCTGGATTCGCAGTACAGAGCGGATCAGGTTCTGGAAAGGGACCCAAACCAGATGCTGTTAGTTGCACAAACACACAAACTTTATTTGCTAAAAACACACATGAGCACAGACACAGTTATCCAACCCATGGAAGCAGCAGCGACATGATAAACCGACAGTTAAAGAGGGTAACATTTAATCGGAAGTTACCAATAACAGATGTGTAAATCTAGATACAGGTGAGTCAACAGTTAAAGAGGCCAATATTTAACCGGAAGTTAGAGATGTTAGGCATGTCAAGCTCGATATAGATACCACGTGATTACGTACCGACAAATACAAAGAATACTGCACAGAACGAAACTCGGAAGCCACGTATGATCTCGAAATACAGTAGGAGTATGTTACTTCTAGGGTAGAGTTGTAGGTAATATTAAGCAGGATGAGGTACCATGCGGATAGGAATAGGATAGGTGAACCTATACAAAGAGGATGACTAATGCCCAAAGGAAAGAAAGGGGAGGGTATGCGACGGTTGCCCAGAAAGTAATGTACCTCATTTTTTTCTCTGTCGAAAACAATGCTACGAGTGCGAAACGATACGTATGTATTATTTGAAGCCCTCTGAGTGAGCGCGCCAAGCTCCCGACAGAGAGAGTAGCTGCAGGACAGTTTCAAAATGGCTTTGTAGGGGACGTACGTTAGAAGGAACGTGCCGTCATTGAATTTCTCACTACAGAGAAAGAAACTGTGGGGAATTTCCACAAACGCTTGTGCAAAGTCTATGGAGCATCTGCTGTCGACAGAAGTACAGTTAGTCTCTGGGCACGGAGGGTTAGGTCAACAGAAGGTGGTTCGGCGAAGCTCCACGATTTGCAGCGGTCGGGGAGACCGTCCACGGCTTCACACCTGACACGTTGCAGCGAGCCGATGTCATTCGCGAGGACAGACGCATTATGACTCGGCAGTCGGCGCTGCATGAGGAGGTGATCCACACAGTGAAGCACTGGCTCCGCCAACAGGACAAGGACTGGTATCGACAGGGCACACGGGCCCTTGTTCCGCGCTGGAGGATGGCCATAGAACGGGATGGACATTACGTGCAAAAATTGGGTGTGTAGACAAAACACCATTATTTCGTGTGTGTAATTCTCATTATGATCAATAAAGAATTGTTGAAGTTAACAAATGCGCTCCATTACTTTCTGGGCAACCCTCATATTTCAGGTATCTCTCCTAAGAGAGAATTTGTTGTAGAATTTTAGAAGATGTTTCTTGCTCGGCCGGCCGGAGTTCTAGGCGCTACAGACTGGAACCGCGCGACCGCTACGGCTGCAGGTTCGAATTCTGCTTCTGGCATGGATTTGTGTGATGTCCTTAGGTTAGTTAGGTTTAAGTATTTGTAAGTTCTAGACGACTGATGACCTCAGATGTTGAGTCCCATAGTGCTCAGAGCCATTTGAAACATTTTTGAACCTCAGAAGTTAAGTCCCATAGTGCTCAGAGCCATTTGAATCATTTTTTTTCTTGCTCGGGTATCATGTCATTACTGGAAAGCCAGAATCTACTCTTTAGGAATCAACATGGATTCCGGAAGCAGCGATCGTGTGAGACCCAGCTCGCTTTATTTGTTCATGGGACGCAGAAAATATTAGATACAGGCTCCCAGGTAGTTGCCATTTTCCATGACTTACGAAAGGCATTCGATACAGTTCCGCACTGTCGCGTAATTTATTAGGCCTTAGAAAGAGCCTACAGAATATCAGCCCAGCTGTGTGGCTGCATTGAAGAGTTTTTAGCAAACAGAACACAGCATGTTGTTCTCAATGGAGAGACGTCTACAGACGTTAAGGTAACCCCTGGCGTGTCACAGGGGTGAGTTATGGGACCATTGTTTTTCACAATATATATAAATGACCTAGTAGATAGTGTCGGAGGTTCCATGCGGCTTTTCGCTGATCATGATGTAGCATACAGAGAAGTTCCAGAATTAGAAAATTGCTGCGAAATGCAGGAAGATCTGCAGCGGATAGGAACTTGGTGCAGGGAGTGGCAACTGACCCTTAACATAGGCAGATGTAATGTATTGCGAATACATAGAAAGAAGGATCCTTTACTGTATGATTATGTGATAGCAGAACAGACACTGGTAGCAGTTACTTCTGAAAAATATCTGGGAGTATGGGTACGGAACGATTTGAAGTGGAATGATAATATAAAATTAATTATTGGTAAGGCGTGTGCCAGGTTGAGATTCATTGGGAGAGTCCTTAGAAAATGTAGTCCATCAACAAAGGAGGTGGCTTACAAAACACTCGTTCGACCAATACTTGAGTATTGCTCATCAGTGTGGGATCCGTACCAAGTCGGGTTGACAGATGACAAGTTATTTGGTAGATGTTTAGCAAACTCAAGTGGCAGACTCTGCAAGAGAGGCGCTCTGGACTCCGGTGTAGCTTGCTGTCCAGGTTTCGAGAGGGTGCGTTTCTGGATGACGTATCGAATATATTGCTTCTCCCTACTTATACCTCCAGAGGAGAACACGAATGTAAAATTAGAGAGATTCGAGCGCGCACGGAGGCTTTCCGGCAATCGTTCTTCCCGCGAACCATACGCGACTGGAACAGGAAAGGCAGGTAATGACAGTGGCACGTAAAGTGCCCTCCGCCACATACCGTTGAGTGGCTTGCGGAGTATAAATGTAGATGTAGATGAGTCATCAGGCAAATTTTCTGTGGTCTTTCCGCAGACATCTGCAATTTCGTTTTTGCAGTGTCGGCGGAAAGCTTCGGTCTGTTTCCCGTTACAAAGAAAATGAATTTTAAAGCGGAACTTGCTTATTCGGTATAGCGGTCCCATGTTAGTCTAGTGCGATATTCGTTTTATCGATATGAGTCAACAGTGACAGTTAAAATCGAGGAATAACCAGTACTCGATCAACGACAGAACCGCTCTGGTCCACGCTGACTGCTCCCGCCATTCAGCTGCACTGCTGCTCAATCGCTGCTGTAGTACTGGTTATTCTTCGTCTTTTACTGTCGCTGTTAACTCATACCGATAAAACGAATATCGCACTAGACTAATATCGGACCGCTATATCGAATGAGCAAGTTCTGCTTTAAAATTCATTTTGATTTTGAAGGGAAACAAACCGACGCTGTCCTGCCACACTGGTCGTCTCCTGAAAGACGTAGTGAGTAATACTTTTTCGTTGTATATGAAGATTGTGGTGTGTGTACACCTTCAGTACACACACCATCAGATTATTTGACTTGTCGCTCTAACGAAGTAGGCGAGTGTCAGCAATATGTCTCGTGGTCTTATTGTGCGTGTTTATCTTCTGCCGTTAGGTCAGACGATAGAAATGCCACTTGCACGCTTAGAGTAGCAGATTGACGGTGACCCACTTTAAACAGAACTTGATTAATTTTCACACACATTTACTAAAATAATAACAAGCATAAAAATTACTTAACTTGGTTCTGGATGCTATTTACAATTGACAATCTGAAGTCCTTTGGTATTGGTACGTTCATCTTATTTTCACATATATCTCTGATACTTGACAAAAGTGTCTATACATTTAGCTTCATGGCTATGTACAGGAATATGGTAATCTTATTGGGCGCAGACTGAAACTTGACTATAGACTGGTACAGACAAATGTAGAACTCGTACAGACTGGTGAAGATAAATGCAGACTGACTAATCGAAGGTCTGTACACTCGTTATAATACCTCGCGCATTCATGTATCACTTCGCGAGTGTGATCTGCGAGGAGAAAAGGTTCTACGTTAGCAGCAATCTCATTGGCTGCGTTACATATTAATACGCGGATCGGCGGAAGCAGAATTTAGTCCGTCTCTATGGCAGCGCCATCTCGTAGTGCAGAGACGGACGAACGCTGCGCCTGCGCTGTTGTGCTTAGCGGGGCGCGCTCTAGTGGGAAAGTTGTGTACGCGCTGACTACGCGGAACTATGCTATGTACACAACAAAGATAGTAACTGTTCTCGAAAGAACAGATACCACTGATGACCGTGCAGCTTCTCTAGAATAAATGATACTTAATTGAAACCCTCAGCTTGCCGACAGGTGGTGTTGATATACCTCGATGGGGACAGCTGAAAATATGTGCCCCGACTGGGACTCGAACGCGGGATCTCCTGTTTACATGGCAGACACTCTAGCCATCTGAACCACCGAGGACACAGATGAGAAGCGCGACTGCAGGGACTTATCCCTTGCACGCTTCCCGTGAGACCCACATTCCCAACTGTCCACAATCTAGATACGTAACGTACTTAATAGATATTTGCCCATCCACTCATTACAAGCGTGCAAGGGATGAGCCCCTACAGTTGCGCTTTTCATCTGTGGCCTCGGTGGCTCAGATGGATGCCGGCACGGTAGCTCAGCGTGTTCGGTCAGAGGGTTAGCTATCCTCTGTAATAAAAAAACTGAGTTAACGGATCAACGCCGGATTTAAACAGGTGTCTTGCGATGTCCGCCTGGAGCAGACGAAACGAACAAAATGAAATGTTTAAAAAAAAAAAGATGGATAGAGCGTCTGTCATGTAAGCAGGAGATCCCGGGTTCGAGTCCCGGTCGCGGCACACATTTTCAGCTGTCCCTATTGAGGCATATCAACAACACCTGTCGGCAGCTGAGGGTTTCAATTAATTATCAATAATACTTTTTCGAGCTGACTCCAGCTACACATTGCATAAATGGAAATACAATCAGGCGAAACACCAGGAAAAATCCGCCTGACGTTGTAATAGTTCTTTGTTTATGTGACCATTACGGCACTCCAACCCCATTTCTTGATACCAGTAATATTGTACTACTTTTCTGCGAAGTAACAGACATACACTCCTGGAAATGGAAAAAAGAACACATTGACACCGGTGTGTCAGACCCACCATACTTGCTCTGGACACTGCGAGAGGGCTGTACAAGCAATGATCACACGCACGGCACAGCGGACACACCAGGAACCGCGGTGTTGGCCGTCGAATGGCGCTAGCTGCGCAGCATTTGTGCACCGCCGCCGTCAGTGTCAGCCAGTTTGCCGTGGCATACGGAGCTCCATCGCAGTCTTTAACACTGGTAGCATGCCGCGACAGCGTGGACGTGAACCGTATGTGCAGTTGACGGACTTTGAGCGAGGGCGTATAGTGGGCATGCGGGAGGCCGGGTGGACGTACCGCCGAATTGCTCAACACGTGGGGCGTGAGGTCTCCACAGTACATCGATGTTGTCGCCAGTGGTCGGCGGAAGGTGCACGTGCCCGTCGACCTGGGACCGGACCGCAGCGACGCACGGATGCACGCCAAGACCGTAGGATCCTACGCAGTGCCGTAGGGGACCGCACCGCCACTTCCCAGCAAATTAGGGACACTGTTGCTCCTGGGGTATCGGCGAGGACCATTCGCAACCGTCTCCATGAAGCTGGGCTACGGTCCCGCACACCGTTAGGCCGTCTTCCGCTCACGCCCCAACATCGTGCAGCCCGCCTCCAGTGGTGTCGCGACAGGCGTGAATGGAGGGACGAATGGACACGTGTCGTCTTCAGCGATGAGAGTCGCTTCTGCCTTGGTGCCAATGATGGTCGTATGCGTGTTTGGCGCCGTGCAGGTGAGCGCCACAATCAGGACTGCATACGACCGAGGCACACAGGGCCAACACCCGGCATCATGGTGTGGGGAGCGATCTCCTACACTGGCCGTACACCACTGGTGATCGTCGAGGGGACACTGAATAGTGCACGGTACATCCAAACCGTCATCGAACCCATCGTTCTACCATTCCTAGACCGGCAAGGGAACTTGCTGTTCCAACAGGACAATGCACGTCCGCATGTATCCCGTGCCACCCAACGTGCTCTAGAAGGTGTAAGTCAACTACCCTGGCCAGCAAGATCTCCGGATCTGTCCCCCATTGAGCATGTTTGGGACTGGATGAAGCGTCGTCTCACGCGGTCTGCACGTCCAGCACGAACGCTGGTCCAACTGAGGCGCCAGGTGGAAATGGCATGGCAAGCCGTTCCACAGGACTACATCCAGCATCTCTACGATCGTCTCCATGGGAGAATAGCAGCCTGCATTGCTGCGAAAGGTGGATATACACTGTACTAGTGCCGACATTGTGCATGCTCTGTTGCCTGTGTCTATGTGCCTGTGGTTCTGTCAGTGTGATCATGTGATGTATCTGACCCCAGGAATGTGTCAATAAATTTTCCCCTTCCTGGGACAATGAATTCACGGTGTTCTTATTTCAATTTCCAGGAGTGTATTTTTGTGACAATATTCACATTTGGTTTTATTAATGTATAGCTACTCCGATGTTTCGATATATTACAGTGATATGGTTCTTGTGTGTATTCATTTCTGTCAGACTGTCATAATCTTTGACTTTCTTGTAACCGTTTTGGCGCGAATACGCACAGAGCAGTCTTTCTTTCACTTTGCAGAAGTTAAGATGTTATTTCGCTTTGTAAAAGAACAATCAAGTCTTGTGTTTTGTTAAAGTGGAAATTAAGTATATGAAGATTGATACAAAACTGTTTTCTTGATGACGTGACAATTAAGAAGAAGTATATGTGAATTTACAAGATGTTTAATAAAAATGTGGATCGTGAACACCAAATCAAAAATTATTTCTACCATACCACTGTTCTGATCTGGGATTGTTTGATCATTAAGAATTTCCTGAAAAACGCATTTGTTAGGTCTTCAAATATTGCTAAAATACAGATATGGACCTTCTAGCAGTCAAAGTGGAATCACCCTAGAATCAACAAGATGAGGCATAACAACTTCGACGAAATCTACGTGGGAATCCATTCAAGATAAGTGCCAAAATTATTGACTTTTTTTACAGTAACTTCATTATTTCCATTCTGACGATACCATCAACAGTCAATAACTTTGTTGTTGCCCGATAAAGCGAAGATATGCTGCGTGAGCAACATTATTAATCTGATTTCTAACCTACTTTGCAAGTGGTGGTATTGTTAGAACGTCTCTTAGGAGAAATGCGCTGTATAAAGGGACATTATTGCTGTCGCGAGTAAATGATTGTTCAGAGAGTATCTTTCGCGGAAAGCGGAGTTTCTTGGCGGTGACTACAGAATCAGGATACCGTCGGTTTTGAAGTTTCCTCTAAAATAGAAGTGCAGATCAACTCATTTGAATTTGGTAATCTGTGCTAGTTAATGACTGTATAATTATGATGCAACTTTTGTGTGTTATTCTTCATGCTTGCTACAATTAGTAAGTAGTTATAAGATTCCTGGCAACAGAAGGCTGTTAATTCTTCAAAAGATGTGAGTCTTCTGATTCGGTTGGAGATCCACCAACACTAATGAGCTCCACCTATCTCTACAGGCTGTAATGCATGTCCTAACAGTGTGGTAAAGACACCAGCCTAATAACAATGGTTATTTTGTATCCTATAACGACATATGTAGGTCAATATGCAGATAATTTTGTGGATTTTCATATACTCGTACTCTTCTTAGTGGAAGAAGTAATAAGCTCTACTAAAAGTTTTGTATTGAGGGAATTCCTAACTTTTTTGTTTGAAATGAAAAGCGACGTGGTTGGGTTTATTGGAATTTTTAGGGGAGGTTAGACTAAATTGATGTAAGTAATTAGGATAAATATCCTGCACTGAATTACGAAAGGAAAATAATCTCTGTATAATGAGCATGGCTGACAAAGCGGTGTCTCGTTAAAAAAATTAATTAGTTAAACGGACGCAATTATTGTTTGTGATACTACGCTCTACATAGACTATCTATAGTACGATGTTAGAAACAATTTTCGTGCCATGTGGAGGTGAGGCCGGGGATGCCGAATGTGTAGAATCAAACATCTTCATTTTTACGCCTCCTGGTGAAGTACCTCACAGGGGTGGATCAGGGGTTGGAGAGTGGGGAATGGGTATCTATCTTTGGGGTCTATCTCCTTCTGTCCTTCCGTTCTAATATCACTAATTCTCTCTTTTTCTTTCGTCTCTAAATCTATTGCTATGTCTATCGTCCCTCTTTTCACACGCAGTAGTTTCCATCGCGGAAACCCTTCTCTTATCCGTTTAAGAAAAATCTGTTTTCACAATATTGCCTGAGAGGTAAGTCAAGTAATTTCCGGGCGTAGTGAACGAATGTAGATATAATAAATCAGACTGGTATTCATTTGTTGTTATAGTAGCCATAAAAACCTTCGGATATTCAGCCTGCATAATGAAAGAATTGAAAATTGAAATAGAGATGCGTCGGTTGTATCAGCCCTATTTCTGACCAGACAACACAAACAATGAAACAGAAAATGTAAAACTGATTAACAGTCAGAGCTTGTCTTAAGTATAAAATATTTGGAGAACTCATATCCATAGTAAATGAATATTTACTTTGTGATCAAAAGTACACTAGCACGTGCACATGTATATGACTAGTAGTTAAGGATTCTTTGTGGATAATCCACATGTAACAAATATGAAAACATTAGAAATTACTGATTACTAGGTATTTGGTGTTACCCAAATATAATAATTAGTCAGAACTACGATTATTTCATTCCGAAAGAGTTAAGATGGAATGATATAAACTGAGTTTCCACTTCTACGTTGTGAAAAAATAAATCTGATCAAAGCTTCAGCGTATATTCAGCATTATCATTATTATTAATGTGTTGAAGTTTCATAACAGTGACGACATGACATCATTCGTCTAAGGGGAAGGATCTGCAGTGTAAGATGTCACTTTGGTGAAGTAATGTATGTTGCACAGAATTTACCGAACCGACGAAGACTGATGGCCACCATTAAGTTTTTTTTTCCTTAGTAACAACTTAGGATAGTACGCTGTTCTGAAGTGTCTTTTTCTTTCTGTGTATGTAGTCTCTTTCTGTGTATGTAGTCTGGAGGTGAATGGACGCAGCGTATTTGCACCCCGGGTCGACGGTAAGGTCTTGCTATGTTTTGCAGTACCTGCCGTCTGGGCAGTTTATTCCGCGTCTTTGGATCTTGCCTTGGCAGAGGGACATGGGTGACAACCGCGATGACGTCACCGATGTCTGGACAGTCGTGGAAGTAATTCGTTAGCTGTCATTCGAGAGGCTACTTACGTCAGTCATTGTCAAATGAAACTTTTTGAGCCCATTATGTTTTTCACGAGTACAGCATAGCACATTACATCACATAAGCTACGGAACATTTCAGCACACATTAGATATAAATCGATATAATGGAAGTTAAATTCACAAGAGCAAAATTAATGAAATACAATTTTTAGTCTGGCCATTCCCAACGGACAGCATTATTATGAAACAGTTAGTTATCAGCGAAGGTATATTACACAACCTGGTGGTCTTCAGGTGTCTCCCGCAGCGAAAATCGACTACCAAGAAAAAGTTACGTCTCTATGTGGTCCTCAGAATAATGTTGCCTGAAACAAATAAATAATGTGGAAATTTTGTTGTATACCTACGCTATAAGGATCTAAGCTTTCGACGTAATTCAAACTGAGTGGAGTCTCCTCATTTAACACTCGCAAAATCCACTGTTGGAAATTATGAAGTTGTTTTGTTTAACACAATTAACAAAACGACAGAATTACGTACGTAAAAGAGCTTCGGAGTTTTGACGGATAAATACATTAAGAACTAGACACAAAATTTGTGTACATGCCAGCTGTAAGTGCCAAAAATATTTAAAATGACAGAATTTCCTTTTGAGACATGTGGAACTGTTTAAATTTCAATGAAATTTGGCTAATGTACTATCATAAAGAGAGTTAAATTACTGATTCACACTGTAGTAACTGCTGACTTGGAGGGTTCTTTTTTTTTACTAAGATAGTTCGTTAAAATAGTCTCTGCCTCTTAGTTACATTTTTAAATATAATTGTTTGAACATAAGTGGAAATAGCTTAGGCCTCTGATCGAAGTAATAGTTATGGACGTTAAACCAAAAAAAATTATTATTGTTTTTATTACTATTATTAACATTTCGATAAAAGATACACTGGAAATGTCCATTACAAATCTAGCTGACTGTGCACTACTTTTCCTGCAATTTCGCTATTATTTTTTTAGAAAAGGTGTGACAGTGTTTAATCGGTTTTAAGCTTGTGACGGCTTTCTGGGTCGTTACGAACAGCTACCAGATTTTGTTTTCGCTAACGAACTACAGCGCGTTAGTACATTCACCTGCGTTGGGTGCTCGCTACCTCTTGAGTTTTGTGCACACAGGGGAGGAAGCAAAGACAGGTCGCCCCACAACATATCCAAACGAGTGAATTTATTCCGGTGTGGTTTACATGAAGTTATAGTGACAAGATGGAGAATTTTCCGACCTACACAAGGAATTTTTACAATTTCTAGATGCTGTATCACGACACCGACTTTTTTTAATGAACTGTATATTTTTTCTATGGTATTGGGAAGGTGCAACATCAGTGGAACTTCGTCGGTCAACAACAAGGTAACAGCACCGCAAATCACTGCCTCGCCGCCAGTAGAAGTGTTTGCACAAACGTGTGCCCTAATTCTACACTCAGGTACGGTACGCGTGTTTACCTGTCCTTGAAGTCCTTCACTCAATGCTCCGTTGTTGTAGCGATCAAACCAAGTGCTCGTGAAGCCATTCAGACTATCACAACGTGTACGAGAGTCGAAAAACTGGGTACGGTTGTAATGTTGTTCCATTAATTTGTGGTGTAAGCGGTGCTGATATTCAAGACCATAAAAGTGGGTTAAAAGCTGTGAGCTGTCTGGAGAAGTTAACCTTGCATTACTGGTCTCACAAAGTACACCCCACGTGGGTTGAACATAAAGAAAAGTTGCTATATTGAAAAATATTGTCAAGACGAGACGTTATAATCTCACGCACATTCGCATTTAAGATTGATGATCTTAGTTAGAGTTACTGATCAACACGTGGTTCCACTTTACTCACAAAGTAGTGACAAAGTAACTACTGGAAGATATTCTGAACTTCACACTCGAAATACACTGCGTTGCAATTTAAGATAACATTAGATATTTTAGAGCTAAACCTGAAATAAAGATGATTAAATTTTCAGTTAGGCTGAACTTAAGAAATCCAATGTCCTACGGACTTAGCAGACACGCGCTTAGCCGGAGATCTTACCACTTCAGACGCTCGCCACGGACAGACTGCACTCGTCCCTTCCTGAGGGTGGCTCACAAATGCCAGAGGGGCAGCTTCCTATACCAACATGACAAGAGACGGACAGGACCATACTAAGGATGGAAACCTCTTTGCTTTTAGAAAGCGTAGCTACCTGTTCCGACGGTGGTCCTACTGTTCTCTAGCAGACAGGCTTGTCTGCTACCCTCAAGCATGCAACTAGAAATACATTTGCTCATTCATTCTCTCACACAGAAGGGAAGGGGGTTGCAGTATCTTATCATATACAGTATATAAAAGAAAGCGGATGTAGGTTCCGTATGAGACTGTGTGACATGAATTACATATAAACTGTGTTTTAAAGTGTAGTAGTGTGACAGATCGTTCTTGTTTATGTGTAAAAGTAACACGTTCCACTGCTCAGTCTCCTCCCAGATAGTCAGAAACACCACAGTAAATTTAGAAGAGGAATTTATGCCGTAAACGACAACATATTTAAGAAATTAACATGAAAGGAATCCAACTGAGACCTCTCACGGTTATCGTTCGTGGGGAATATTATCACGTTGTGAGATTACTGTTGCGTTAATATGCTGATATATAACTTGATTTTGCCAAGCTATTACGATCTACACTCCTGGAAATTGAAATAAGAACACCGTGAATTCATTGTCCCAGGAAGGGGAAACTTTATTGACACATTCCTGGGGTCAGATACATCACATGATCACACTGACAGAACCACAGGCACATAGACACAGGCAACAGAGCATGCACAATGTCGGCACTAGTACAGTGTATATCCACCTTTCGCAGCAATGCAGGCTGCTATTCTCCCATGGAGACGATCGTAGAGATGCTGGATGTAGTCCTGTGGAACGGCTTGCCATGCCATTTCCACCTGGCGCCTCAGTTGGACCAGCGTTCGTGCTGGACGTGCAGACCGCGTGAGACGACGCTTCATCCAGTCCCAAACATGCTCAATGGGGGACAGATCCGGAGATCTTGCTGGCCAGGGTAGTTGACTTACACCTTCTAGAGCACGTTGGGTGGCACGGGATACATGCGGACGTGCATTGTCCTGTTGGAACAGCAAGTTCCCTTGCCGGTCTAGGAATGGTAGAACGATGGGTTCGATGACGGTTTGGATGTACCGTGCACTATTCAGTGTCCCCTCGACGATCACCAGTGGTGTACGGCCAGTGTAGGAGATCGCTCCCCACACCATGATGCCGGGTGTTGGCCCTGTGTGCCTCGGTCGTATGCAGTCCTGATTGTGGCGCTCACCTGCACGGCGCCAAACACGCATACGACCATCATTGGCACCAAGGCAGAAGCGACTCTCATCGCTGAAGACGACACGTGTCCATTCGTCCCTCCATTCACGCCTGTCGCGACACCACTGGAGGCGGGCTGCACGATGTTGGGGCGTGAGCGGAAGACGGCCTAACGGTGTGCGGGACCGTAGCCCAGCTTCATGGAGACGGTTGCGAATGGTCCTCGCCGATACCCCAGGAGCAACAGTGTCCCTAATTTGCTGGGAAGTAGCGGTGCGGTCCCCTACGGCACTGCGTAGGATCCTACGGTCTTGGCGTGCATCCGTGCGTCGCTGCGGTCCGGTCCCAGGTCGACGGGCACGTGCACCTTCCGCCGACCACTGGCGACAACATCGATGTACTGTGGAGACCTCACGCCCCACGTGTTGAGCAATTCGGCGGTACGTCCACCCGGCCTCCCGCATGCCCACTATACGCCCTCGCTCAAAGTCCGTCAACTGCACATACGGTTCACGTCCACGCTGTCGCGGCATGCTACCAGTGTTAAAGACTGCGATGGAGCTCCGTATGCCACGGCAAACTGGCTGACACTGACGGCGGCGGTGCACAAATGCTGCGCAGCTAGCGCCATTCGACGGCCAACACCGCGGTTCCTGGTGTGTCCGCTGTGCCGTGCGTGTGATCATTGCTTGTACAGCCCTCTCGCAGTGTCCGGAGCAAGTATGGTGGGTCTGACACACCGGTGTCAATGTGTTCTTTTTTCCATTTCCAGGAGTGTATTTTCGCAAACATTATAAAAATTTCATGTAACTGCAATTTTTGATAATGATATACACCATCGAAAGAGAACATAGACTAATGAGAGCACGTCAACAAACATTTTAAAAGTGTCAAGTTTGTTGTCATTATGTAAGTCGAAGGTGGAGGAGCGAGAAAGGAAAGGAAAGGAACAATTGATGTCAGCTGCATCGGAATCGGATGCGGAATCAGCGGCGACGAGTGAAAACGTGCGGGACCATGATTCGAACTCGGGATCAGCAGCCGCGTTAACGATCGCGCCATCGGGACACAGCGCATTTGCACGTACTATCTTGGAACGTCTTCCGGGCGACCCACATTTCCTCCTAGCGCCACCTATCGACAGTTCCGTCCATATACTCCATGCTCACTACTTTGAGGGTCCCACAGGAGGGCGAACGTAATTGTACTTCCGCAATGAAGATGGTGGATCCACTGTTCATCGAGGCGAATCAGTTAAACGAAGCTGCGGCGTCTGTTCTTTCGCACACGTTTCTGTTTCTGTTAGTACATGTCGCTAAAACGAATACCGCACCAGACTAATCTGGTAGCATAAATGGTTGATGGTGTACAGCAACCAGCCACAAATTGGTTTTAGGTTACTTTATTTAAAAAGTATCGTTACCGGTGTAGAATTTTTCACAATACATCATCAAACGGTTTTTTCACGCTTTCATAATATCTACATCTACACGTACGTGCATACTCTGCAAATCGCATATAGTGCCAGGCAGAAGGTTCATCGAACCACCTTCACAATTCTCTTTTATTCCAATCTCAAATTGCTCCCGGAAAGAACGAACACCTGTATCTTTCCGTGCGAGCTTTTTTTTTTATTTTCCTTATTTTATTATGGTGATCCCTTCTCCCTATGTAGGTCGCCGTCAGCAAAATAGTTCCGCATTCGGAGAAGAAAATTGGAGATTTCAATCTCGCGAGAAGATTCCGCTGCAACTAAAAACGCCTTTGTTTTAATGATGTCGACCCAAATGCTGTATCATTTCATTGACAGTCTCTCCCCTATTTCGCGATAATACAAAACTTGCTTCCCCTCTTTCAACTTTTCCCACGTACTCCGTCAGTCCTTTCTGGTAAGGATCCTACACCGCTTAGCAGTATTCTAAAAGAAGACAGACAAGCGTAGTGTTCGCAGTCTCTTTACCAGACCTGTTACAATTTCTTAAGTGTCCTGCCAATAAAACGCAGGCTTCGGTCTGCCTTCCCGACAACATTTTTTGTGTGTTCCTTCCAATTTTTGTTCGTAATTGTAATTTCTAGCCCGCATCTCGTGGTCGTGCGGTAGCGTTCTCGCTTCCCACACCCGGGTACCCGGGTTCGATTCCCGGCGGGGTCAGGGATTTTCTCTGCCTCGTGATGGCTGGGTGTTGTGTGCTGTCCTTAGGTTAGTTAGGTTTAAGTAGTTCTAAGTTCTAGGGGACTGATGACCATAGATGTTAAGTCCCATAGTGCTCAGAGCCATTTGAACCATTTTTTTGTAATTTCTAGGTATTTAGTTGAATTTACGGCATTTAGATTTGACTGATTTATCGTGTAACCGAAGTTTAACGGATTATACATTGGTTTCCTGGGAGTTTCCATGGAATGTCCATTTGCATTTGTTTTTGCAGTTTTCTTGCGATGAAATACATTCTGAAGGATGTTTGTATTTTCACAGTCACAAATGTTGCAGTGCATTGTACACCACTTTCGTTCGGTCACAAAACTAATTTTCAGTGTGCACCACATATTTTGATTTACAACATACGAAAACTATAAAGTGTGAATTGTGAAAAATTCGATACCGGTAACGGTATTTTTTAAATAAAGCAAATTAAAAGCAGTTTGTGGCTTGTTGCTGTACACCATCAACGGTTTATTTCGTATAACCAACACAAACTCCAACCGTCTTTATTTGACAAAACTGCATTAATCTGGTAGCGCTCTATAGAAAGGGGACGTAAAGTTTTGACTTAAAAATCATTCTGTTTCAATCGTGAATCAAATCGACGCATCCCGTAGACGCTGGGTGTTCAAATGGTTCAAATGGCTCTAAGCACTATGGGACTTAACATCTGAGGTCTCAGTTCCCTAGCCTTGAAACCACTTAAACCTAACTAACCTAAAAACATCACACCCATCCATGCCCGTGGCAGGATTCGAACCGGCGACCGTAGCAGCAGCGTGTTTCCGAACTGAAGTGCCTAGAACCGCTCGGCCACAGCGGCCTGCTGACGCTGGGTGTCACATGAAACATGTGATGAGCAGTATTTATCTGGGATGACACCAGCCACACGTTGCAGAAACGAAATTGCAGATACCTTTCGAAACGCCAGAGAAAATGCGCCTGATGGCTCTTGGGAGACTCTTATTAGGAAGCACGCACGTTTGCGAAGTGTTATTTTCACGAGTGAAGCATACAGAGGGAAAACATAACGAGAATGTCATATGAACAAACTGAGAACGCCGTACGATTTGAAACCACTTCTATCTAACCTGATGTTGATACACTACTTTCCCAAATTCAAAGTGAAATGTCACATTACTTATATGATTTATAATTACTTGTATATAAAATTATTGCTGAAAACTCCTGCATAAACTGTCAAAGTAATTCAATCTTGTTTTTCTAAAATAGAGAATCACAAATCAGTAAATTCTAAAATACTTAAATGTTTTACCTATTGCACAGGGTGATTCAAAAAGAATATGCATATTTCGAATGCATATATTCATTCAACTTTAAGACATTGGAATATGAAACTTTACACACGTGTTTACGAACCTCTCAAGTTCAGATTACAGATGTTCAATATGTCCTCCATCAGCGACACGAACAATATCACATCGATACTCAAGTTTCTCCCATACTCGGGCAAGCATGTCCTTCGTCACTGATGTTATGGCAGTACGGATCCGGTTCTTCAACTCGTCCAGGTTCTGTGGGAGTGGTGGTACATAAACGTTGTCTTTAACGAAACCCCACAGGAAGAAGTCAGAGGGTGTCAAATCCGGTGACCGTGTAGCGCAGCTGAGACATACTAAGTCGCCAGCTCCATGGAGCAGCCACTTTAAACATACACTCCTGGAAATGGAAAAAAGAACACATTGACACCGGTGTGTCAGACCCACCATACTTGCTCCGGACACTGCGAGAGGGCTGTACAAGCAATGATCACACGCACGGCACAGCGGACACACCAGGAACCGCGGTGTTGGCCGTCGAATGGCGCTAGCTGCGCAGCATTTGTGCACCGCCGCCGTCAGTGTCAGCCAGTTTGCCGTGGCATACGGAGCTCCATCGCAGTCTTTAACACTGGTAGCATGCCGCGACAGCGTGGACGTGAACCGTATGTGCCGTTGACGGACTTTGAGCGAGGGCGTATAGTGGGCATGCGGGAGGCCGGGTGGACGTACCGCCGAATTGCTCAACACGTGGGGCGTGAGGTCTCCACAGTACATCGATGTTGTCGCCAGTGGTCGGCGGAAGGTGCACGTGCCCGTCGACCTGGGACCGGACCGCAGCGACGCACGGATGCACGCCAAGACCGTAGGATCCTACGCAGTGCCGTAGGGGACCGCACCGCCACTTCCCAGCAAATTAGGGACACTGTTGCTCCTGGGGTATCGGCGAGGACCATTCGCAACCGTCTCCATGAAGCTGGGCTACGGTCCCGCACACCGTTAGGCCGTCTTCCGCTCACGCCCCAACATCGTGCAGCCCGCCTCCAGTGGTGTCGCGACAGGCGTGAATGGAGGGACGAATGGAGACGTGTCGTCTTCAGCGATGAGAGTCGCTTCTGCCTTGGTGCCAATGATGGTCGTATGCGTGTTTGCCGCCGTGCAGGTGAGCGCCACAATCAGGACTGCATACGACCGAGGCACACAGGGCCAACACCCGGCATCATCGTGTGGGGAGCGATCTCCTACACTGGCCGTACACCACTGGTGATCGTCGAGGGGACACTGAATAGTGCACGGTACATCCAAACCGTCATCGAACCCATCGTTCTACCATTCCTAGACCGGCAAGGGAACTTGCTGTTCCAACAGGACAATGCACGTCCGCATGTATCCCGTGCCACCCAACGAGCTCTAGAAGGTGTAAGTCAACTACCCTGGCCAGCAAGATCTCCGGATCTGTCCCCCATTGAGCATGTTTGGGACTGGATGAAGCGTCGTCTCACGCGGTCTGCACGTCCAGCACGAACGCTGGTCCAACTGAGGCGCCAGGTGGAAATGGCATGGCAAGCCGTTCCACAGGACTACATCCAGCATCTCTACGATCGTCTCCATGGGAGAATAGCAGCCTGCATTGCTGCGAAAGGTGGATATACAGTGTACTAGTGCCGACATTGTGCATGCTCTGTTGCCTGTGTCTATGTGCCTGTGGTTCTGTCAGTGTGATCATGTGATGTATCTGACCCCAGGAATGTGTCAATAAAGTTTCCCCTTCCTGGGACAATGAATTCACGGTGTTCTTATTTCAATTTCCAGGAGTGTATGACGGTTACCAAGCAAAACAGATGACAACTGACATCTAGCGGCTATTAATATAAACTAGGCTATGTATTCGTTTCTCCAATAGCCGAGCCGAGGCGTAGTGATCGATAGTTTGGACAAAACATTACTTCGTTATACGTATATTCTTTTTGAAACACCCTGTATATACCTTCTACCTCCTTTGTTTCTTTTTTTATCACTCTCTCTGTTGTTATTGTTAGCGTTAAGTATATTATATGCGGCCCAAAGAATGCCCGTCTTCTTGCAATGTGGCCCACGTAACCTGAAAAGTTAGACACCCCTTCTCTAGACAATTACTTAAATTTATATTAAGGGTAACAACCGCTTTTCGTGCCATTATTAGTCAACATTTTATATCCTCTCTAATTCTGCCAGCATCATTTATTTCATTGCCCAAACTGCAAAACTCATTTACCACTTTTAATCACATTCCCTAATCTGATTCCCTCACCAGCACCTCATTTAATTCGGTTACATTCCATTAACCTTGATTTGCTTTTATTGATGTTGATCTCATATCTGTTTTGAAGATATTGTCCATTCCTTTCAACTACTCTTCCATGTCCTTTGCACACACTGACAGAATTACAATGTCATCGACACAAACATCGAGATTTTAATTTCTTGTCCTTGAACATTAAATTTTTCTCAATTTTAATTCCTTCTCAAAATTTACTTTAACTTTCTTTATGCTTGCTCAATTGAAAACATTAGGGTTAGGCTGCAACCATGCCTTACTCCCTTCTCAGGCACTACATCACTTTCATGCTCTTAGGTCATTATAACTTCCGTCTGGTTTCTATAAATAGCTTTTCGCTCCCTGTATTTTACTCGTACACCTTCAGAATTTCAAAGAGCGTATTCCAGTCAAATAATATAAAACTAAGAAAGTGATCAATTCTCGACAACAGAAATGGTAATTACTAGCTCAATGCAGTATAAGTGCCATTTAATTTTACAGGAAATATTAGTTCTCTGTGCAGTACATGTAACGAAATTGTTGGACACCTATTATGCATGCACTGCAAATGAAGCTATTATTAGGTTTTGTGAGCGAATTACCATATGGGATGCTAGAAAAAAAGTGTATAAGAGTTCAGAAATTTCTTATACAGGGTGATTCCGTGATTGTATTACAAACGTTCAGGGATGATGGAGGAAGATTAAAGTTTCAATTCGAGGTAATAGACCATGGTCCGGGGAAGAGCGAACCGAAAGTAATAGGCGAAAATGTTCTGATACCTCTGACAGTGAAGTTGGATCTCTTCTACCGTAAGCTCTTTGCAATATTTTGGAAGGAGATAGTATAGATCAAAACAAAAATGACTAGTAAATATGGGCTCTAGAATGCATAACTGAAGACCTATGAGCACTTGTCCACTAGAAGATGTTTGTTTCAAAGAAGCAAACATGAAAAAGAGTTCCAAGCTCTTAAGGTATGCATTTTAGAGTCCATGTTTACCGGACATTTTCTTTCTTTTTTCAGTCGATACTACCTCGTCCCGAAATAAGGAAGGCAAAGACCTTGCAGTAAAAGAGGTTCATTGTCAGAAGTATCAGAACGATTTTTGCTTGTAAGTTTCGATTTTGTCGCTTCCCGATCAGGGCCCCTTACCTCAAACTGATACATTTACTGCCGACCGCCTGTGGCCGAGCGGTTCTAGGCGCTTCAGTCTGGAACCGCGCGAGCGCTAGGGCCGCAGGTTCGAATCCTGCCTCGGGCATATGTGTGTGTGATGTCCTTCAGTTAGTTAAGTTTAAGTAGTTGTAAGTTCTGGGGGACTGTTGACCTAAGATGTTAAGTCCCATAGTGCTCAGAGCCATTTGAACCATTTTTTTTTATACATTTACTATTCTCCTTCACCCCTGCAATTTCGTAACACCATCAAGGAATCACTTTGTACGTGTCGGTGGTGCAAATGACTTGCTACCACTTCTATGAGAACTGTCTCATGAAACACGTCTTGTAAGTTAAATTAAATGCAGTGTCCTGTTTCATTACAAGTGTCAAGTACGCAGGAGAGCTGCTGCGAAGTTTGGAGAGAGACACTGACAGAACTGAATCTGTGTGGGCGGGTCGTGAATAATGCCAGGATAGCTAAGTTGGCAAGAAAATGAGATTTTCACTCTGCAGCGGAGTGTGCGCTGATATGAAACTTCCTGGCAGATTAAAACTGTGTGCCCGACCGAGACTCGAACTCGGGAACTTTGCCTTTCGCGGGCAAGTGCTCTACCATATGAGCTACCGAAGCACGACTCACGCCCGGTACTGGCAGAAGTAAAGCTGTGAGTACCGGGCGTGAGTCGTGCTTCGGTAGCTCATATGGTAGAGCGCTTGCCCGCGAAAGGCAAAGGTCCCGAGTTCGAGTCTCGGTCGGGCACACAGTTTTAATCTGCCAGGAAGTTTCAAGTTGGCAAGAGGTTTGCCGCCGATATGCAAGGTTCCCTCTTCCAGTCGTTTTCCGGCACACGTTATTAACCTCCCGAAGTTCCGAGTTCAAAGCGCTCGCACCATTGTACGCTGCCGACATCTCCAGCCAGCCGTTACGGTGACGAGTGGACCGGCGCTGGAGAGCGGACGGAGAGACGTGTGTCGCGCCGCGCCGCGCCGGCCGTGTGATAGCGCGGCCCGCTGGTCGATGCCCGCGCGGGGCGTCGTGACGTCAGGTGTCCGCCCCATTGATTGCGCGCCGCCTCCACCTCCACCTCCGCCGCCGGCCGTCACCAGTCACCCCCTGGCACGTATTGACGGCTGACCGAGACTGTCACGACCAGTCGCAGCCACAGCCCCCGTGGGGTGGGCTGAAGTGGGGTGGGTTTTGCCGCAAGGCTCTGGCGCCTGCCGCAATTGGCCCATCACTTCCCGGAACGTCAAAATCATTTCCCCGCCAGTTTGCGAGGCGCCGACTCGACTGCAGATGCACATCTCACTAATTCCGCCCGATATGGCGTCCGGATAACTCTGGACGGAGCTCATTAACTCCTGATCTCGACCTCTCGTGCATCCCAGGCTCTTTTCGTCTCGTTTTCCGATTGACTCCTCTTCTTGCCCTCTTTTTCAGTGAGATAGCGGCGCAGAAGAACATAGCTCCGGATGGCAATTTCGGCAGGAAACACATTTACTTTTCATCAATCGGGACAGCCAAAAAAAAATTTTCAATATGCCTTCTGCGCATCCTTAATGTGGTGTCACCG
Organism: Schistocerca cancellata; assembly: GCF_023864275.1. Lineage (NCBI taxonomy): Eukaryota > Metazoa > Arthropoda > Insecta > Orthoptera > Acrididae > Schistocerca > Schistocerca cancellata. The sequence continues at coordinate 545,375,726 of NC_064633.1, forward strand.
CCAGACACAACACTTGCTAGGTGGTAGCCTTTAAATCGGCCGCGGTCCGTTAGTATACGTCGGACCCGCGTGTCGCCACTATCAGTGATTGCAGACCGAGCGCCGCCACACGGCAAGTCTAGTCTAGAGACACTCCCTAGCACTCGCCCCAGTTGTACAGCCGACTTTGCTAGCGATGGTTCACTGTCTACATACGCTCTCATTTGCCGAGACGACAGTTTAGCATAGCCTTCAGCTACGTCATTTGCTACGACCTAGCAAGGCGCCATATTCAGTTACTATAATTACTTCAAGAATGTATTCTGAACAGATAATATTGTGACTCATGTACCGTCAAGAGCGACGTTCATCATTAATGGATTAAAGTTAAGTATCAAACTAGCTACGTCCGCTTTCTGAATTCTAATACATTGTCATGTTCCAGACCTCACGTCAGTATAGTTCTTGCCCGGGTTCCCGGGTTCGATTCCCGGCGGCGTCAGGGATTTTCTCTGCCTCGTGATGACTGGGTGTTGTGTGGTGTCCTTAGGTTAGTTAGGTTTAAGTAGTTCTAAGTTCTAGGGGACTGATGACCAGGGGACTGATGACCATAGCTGTTAAGTCCCATAGTGCTCAGAGCCATTTTTTTTTTTTTTTTTTTTTTTTTTTTTTAGTATGGTTCTTCCTACTCACGCCTGCCTGCGTGAGCTAAAACGCGTGCATTTCGGCATCCTCTAGTAACACTGTGTTGGCTCTTCTGCCAACACAACACTTTAGATTTTGGTAATGCAGTATCTGATCAGAAGTACCAGGACACCTATTAGCGGACATTAATATGGTGTGTGTCCACCTTTCGCTTTTACGACGGCTTGAAGTCAGCTAGAAATGCTTTCAGTTGAGATATCTCAATGTTTGTGGTGGAATGGCAGTCAGTTCTTCCTCATGGATAGAAACCAGTGAAGATAGTGATTTATTCATTTTATTTATTTATTTCATTAACAGTAAAGAGTAACCCACTCTCTTGAAATGTAACGTGAGTCGGATGCTTCTGAATCTAATAGCAAAGACTTCTCATTGTTACAGTCTTTTTTTAAATAATATGAAGAACATTATATACACTCCTGGAAATGGAAAAAAGAACACATTGACACCGGTGTGTCAGACCCACCATACTTGCTCCGGACACTGCGAGAGGGCTGTACAAGCAATGATCACACGCACGGCACAGCGGACACACCAGGAACCGCGGTGTTGGCCGTCGAATGGCGCTAGCTGCGCAGCATTTGTGCACCGCCGCCGTCAGTGTCAGCCAGTTTGCCGTGGCATACGGAGCTCCATCGCAGTCTTTAACACTGGTAGCATGCCGCGACAGCGTGGACGTGAACCGTATGTGCAGTTGACGGACTTTGAGCGAGGGCGTATAGTGGGCATGCGGGAGGCCGGGTGGACGTACCGCCGAATTGCTCAACACGTGGGGCGTGAGGTCTCCACAGTACATCGATGTTGTCGCCAGTGGTCGGCGGAAGGTGCACGTGCCCGTCGACCTGGGACCGGACCGCAGCGACGCACGGATGCACGCCAAGACCGTAGGATCCTACGCAGTGCCGTAGGGGACCGCACCGCCACTTCCCACCAAATTAGGGACACTGTTGCTCCTGGGGTATCGGCGAGGACCATTCGCAACCGTCTCCATGAAGCTGGGCTACGGTCCCGCACACCGTTAGGCCGTCTTCCGCTCACGCCCCAACATCGTGCAGCCCGCCTCCAGTGGTGTCGCGACAGGCGTGAATGGAGGGACGAATGGAGACGTGTCGTCTTCAGCGATGAGAGTCGCTTCTGCCTTGGTGCCAATGATGGTCGTATGCGTGTTTGGCGCCGTGCAGGTGAGCGCCACAATCAGGACTGCATACGACCGAGGCACACAGGGCCAACACCCGGCATCATCGTGTGGGGAGCGATCTCCTACACTGGCCGTACACCACTGGTGATCGTCGAGGGGACACTGAATAGTGCACGGTACATCCAAACCGTCATCGAACCCATCGTTCTACCATTCCTAGACCGGCAAGGGAACTTGCTGTTCCAACAGGACAATGCACGTCCGCATGTATCCCGTGCCACCCAACGTGCTCTAGAAGGTGTAAGTCAACTACCCTGGCCAGCAAGATCTCCGGATCTGTCCCCCATTGAGCATGTTTGGGACTGGATGAAGCGTCGTCTCACGCGGTCTGCACGTCCAGCACGAACGCTGGTCCAACTGAGGCGCCAGGTGGAAATGGCATGGCAAGCCGTTCCACAGGACTACATCCAGCATCTCTGCGATCGTCTTCATGGGAGAATAGCAGCCTGCATTGCTGCGAAAGGTGGATATACACTGTACTAGTGCCGACATTGTGCATGCTCTGTTGCCTGTGTCTATGTGTCTGTGGTTCTGTCAGTGTGATCATGTGATGTATCTGACCCCAGGAATGTGTCAATAAAGTTTCCCCTTCCTGGGACAATGAATTCACGGTGTTCTTATTTCAATTTCCAGGAGTGTATATAGCCGTCCGGTGTAGCCGAGCGGTTCTAGGCGCTTCAGTCTGGAACCACGCGACTGCTACGGTCGCAGGTTCGAATCCTGCCTCGGGCATGGCTGTGTGTGATGTCCTTAGGTTAGTTAGGTTTAAGTAGTTCTAAGTTCTAGGGGACTGATGACCCAAGCAGTTAAGTCCCATAGAGCTCCGAGCCATTTGAACAATTTTTTGTAACACAATGAGCGTGGTTAAGAATAATTTGTAATACATAGAGGGAAGTGATATGCTGTATTTGGATGAGAATGGCCTGTTTCTATCTATTTCAGATGAGAAGGTTTCGGTACAACCTCGAGCTATTCTCATCTGAAATGATTTGCGCTAATGTGTGTTTACACAGATTATACAGATTAAATGCTGTCTGGGCCCTCCATACATGGAATACACAAATTTTAGCTTCGTGTGAGAAACGTAGTTATGTTTGTAACTTGTTAGTTGAAATAGAATATATTTCAGTGCTACTTGAATGCTTCATTCCTTAAATAACTTAATACATTTCTGATATATGATATTCATTGAGTACAGCTTTGAATAGAGAAGTGAATATACTTCTATCTGCGCAAAATAAGACGAGCAATACATGACTGCTTGTGTGCAGTGTACTTTAAACACTATGCAGGATGCCATTGGGGAGGAGGAGCCGCGGAATAAAAGTTCTTCGATCCTTCTCCTCCCAAGCGACATTACCTCATTACTACAGTCTTAGTATGTGGTGCCGGTGCTTATTTGTTTTATGATTGTTGTGTTGTTTGTGACTGTGTTGTGGCATGCATTGTTATACATTGTTGGTTTTGTTCCCTTGCATGTTGATCCCTTCCGAGTCATGTTCACTTAGTGTTCCGTCCTCTGTTTCGCAAACTGTGGTCGTGTTTGTGTCCTCCCATGTGGTTTGTTGTGTTGTTTGTGCTTGCGTACGCCTCCTTCCATGTGGGTTTTGGCGCTTGTATTCTTCGTGCAGAGTGTTCGATATAATTTCGGCTACGCTATTTATATAGTGATGTTGGGAGCTAGGGTTTTCAGCGTAGTTGACTTTCTAATTCATCCCAAATGTCTTCCGGTGGAATCTGTTAGGGAATCTGGGCAGGCCAGGTCATTTCAACAATGTTATTGTCCACAAACCACAGCCGTACAGATGCTGCTTTGTGACAGGGTTCATTGTCATTGTGTTACAATCATCCGACCAGTCTCTTTACTGTACACAGTTTATATAATGTATTCATATCCTCACACTTTCAGCGTTTCTTGAGCTCAAAAAGGGGCAACACCACAACCGCAAAAAGTACCCTCCATATCCTAACACCACCGACTGTGTACTTTACTGTTGGCACAGCATTCGACACACACTTCTATCAGACTCGCACAGGGTACAGCGTGATTCATCTCTCCAAATCACTCGTTTCAAGACATACACAGTCCAGTGGGGTCGCTGTGTACATCGCCTCAAGCATCGCTTAGTATTAAATACGGAAATGTGTGTCTTTGTGATAATCTGGTAGGCCATAGTACCACGTTCTTTTTAACTTCCTAGGCGCAATCATTGATCTAGCTGGGCGGCAGGTAGCACTTCGGAATTAACCAGTGATTCCGTTCACTCACGTGATGTGTCTTTTACAACAGTCTTCGGCAACGGTCGATGGTCCCTGTCCTTCAGTGCATGAGGTCTGAGTGGTCGTGGTTCAGCTGTGGTCGTGCTCTCGTGTTTCCACTTTACAATCACATCACCAACAATCGACTTGGGGAGCTTTAAAAGGGATGAAATGTCTCTGACGGATCTGCTTCTTAGATGACATTCGAGGGCCGACCCGTTCTCCTCTTACTGCTTCTCTAGTAGCACAAATGTACTTCCCTGCCACACAGATACTTTTGATCAAACATTGTAGCACAGTTTTGAAAATTACAACGTCAAGAATGATAGACATTAGGTGGTATCGTGTCATACGTATCCACGTGACGTTACTGCCTGAGAGGTAAGAGTGCACTTGGTTGTAACTGTTCTACAGATGACGTGTTCTTTCACACGTAGATGATACGCCTACCAAAATTCTAATCAGCAACCTGGCTGGCTCTGAGCACTATGGGACTTAACAGCTATGGTCATCAGTCCCCTAGGACTTAGAACTACTTAAACCTAACTAACTTAAGGACAGCACACAACACCCAGTCATCACGAGGCAGAGAAAATCCCTGGCCCGCCGGGAATCGAACCCGGGAACCCGGGCGTGGAAAGCGAGAACGCTACCGCACGACCACGAGCTGCGGACAATCAGCAACCACTTTGAATCTTCATAAGATGTCTTTTGTCGCAGAATGCAGCGTGTGGACGCCAGTTCGCCGATCACACACCACTGGTGTCTCACCGATCGCCATGAAGAAGTGGTCTTTAAGAAAGCTGGAATGATTATGATACCAAGATATTTTTCTTGGGTGCGACAGACGCCCATACATGTGGTAAATCGATCAAACCATTCACAATCGTGATGACTTATTCACACGTTTAGTCGAAAAGTTCATCGAAAATTACTTAGTATTGTCACACGAAATACGAATACCCCTATGTACACTAATTTCCATGATTCTCAGATGTGTGACGTAACCTAACACGCCAGCACGAGCGCTTAACTTGTTATATGCCTTGTTTCGTAAGCTTATAAGGGACCCCTGTTTTTATCACCTAGCGAATCAAAAACCGGGAAAATGTCACATTCGCTTATATTCAGTAATTAACGCAATGTATCTTTTGCCTTAGGTTTTTTTAATGCAGCAATAAAAGACAAGGACGTAGAAACTAGTTGTTACTTCACAGGGCGTACCATGATTCCCACCACGCTGCAAGATAGTGATGGTGAATAGTTTTCTTTGTTTGAAGCCCCTGTCGACACTATTCGTCTTACAGGAACTTATCCTTGAAAGAGCTTGACTGTTCTAGTTAAAGTATATTTCCTGTCCAGAGGCCGCTAGTGTATCAGCACACCCCCTGCAATATGGAAGAAGTGTGTAAGAATAATAATTAAGCGAAAAGGCAATTAAAATTTTCCGAGCCACACTGGTGACGCAAAACATTATGACCACCTCCGTAACAGCGTGTTCGTCCACCTTCGAAACGAATTATAGCAGCCATTTTGCCTGCCATGAATTCGATAAATCGTTGATAGGTTTACGGAGGTATATGCCACCTGATGTCAACGGACAGGCCTCTCACAGTTCCAGTAAATTACGGAACGGTGGTACTGAAACCTTCCCGTCTCCTCTCTATCTCTTCTGTTATGCAACCTTTCCTTCTACAGTAACCTATGAAACCTTCCCTTAGGATTTGTATCTCTTGCTTAATAATAACAAATGAAATCTTCCCTTTGAAATTTATTCTCTTTCTCAATCTTCGCATACAAATTTAATTGCTGCTTATTAAGTGATTTTCTGATTATTTCGACGAAACGTAGAATGTGTCGTCGTCGTGGCCCTCAGTCGTTATCTGCAATAACCCTAAACTGTTCCTTACCTTTTTTACTGTTACTGGATCGCCATCTGACTGCTACATCGAACTGAGACATGAATATACTTACTCTGTTTTACTATACTTTATTAGCTGCTGGTGGGCTGTCATACTAAGTGGTTGTATTTATTACCAAAGCTGACGTTATTCTTTAATTAATTTGATGGACGTTATTTGATTGACCTTACGTAATTCATAGTTAAACTTTTTCTTGACAACAATAAAATTTTGCAAAGTTTTACGTTGATGGTTTTTGGGATTGATTATAATAAGTAATGCAATATTATTGGCAAAAATTAATTACATTCTGAAATAAATGATTTTACAAACGTTCAAATGGGACTTACTTTTTACAATAATCTTACAACCAGCATTGCGCAAACATACCTTCAGTAGTCTTGAGTTTCTCAAAAAAAAAAATAATTCGATAATATTAGTTCCTCTTATGATAAGTTAGTTGATGTCTCTGTACATCCGTTGATAATCTCTTGTAAATCACAGCTGGTGGCTGGCAGGCACACCGCTCCTCTCAGCCTCTCACTTCAGACCTGCTACCGACTCGCTTCACTTCTCGCTTACTACTGACTTCCTACGAACGCTAAACTGCGGTCTCTCCGGCCAAAAATGCTTTCTGGTGCAGACAATCCCTGCTACCACAATTATTTCCAACATAACAAATATTAATTATTCCTACTTAATCCTATTAATAAAATGTAGTCCGGAACCGCGGGACTGCTACGGTCGCAGGTTCGAATCCTGCCTCGGGCATGGGTGTGTGTGATGTCCTGAGGTTAGTTAGGTTTAAGTAGTTCTAAGTTCTAGGGGACTTATGACCTAAGATGTTGAGTCCCATAGTGCTCAGAGCCATTTGAACTATTTTTGAATAAAATGTAAACATCTTTCATAAATTGTGGTTTGACGTAGACAATAGAAATATACACGTCTTACAGTACATGGTCGAAGATCTGACACCCGACAGCGTTCCATATGTGTTCCATCAGCTTCAGACGAGACGAATTTGCTGGCAAAGAAATCAACGTGAATTCATTATCACCATGCACAATGCACTATCGCACGTTTATGTCCTTGCGACACAGACAATTATCATGTTGAAAGATGGCATCGCGATTCGGCAAGATATGAAGCATGAAAGGATGCAGGCAGATATCACTGTCCCCACCGACGTACGTCCGTGAGGTGTGTGTTTCGAGCAGTCCTTGCGATAAATGCGATTCGTTCGACCTGGTGACATGTCTCCATTGTTGCACGGTCTAGTCTCGACGATCCTGTCCCACTGCAATCGTAACTGTCGACGTCGTCGTGTCAGTAGGGGACGTGCGGAGTTGTCTGATTTGGAACGCCATGTCCAAAACGTGCTCTGGGCGTTTCGCTCCGAAACACTAGTTCGTGCGGCAGAATTGTCCTCTGTCGTAATATCTGCCACACATCTTCGCCTTTCCTGCCTTATATAGGGACCGATTCTTCGACATCCTTCTTTCGTGGTGTGACATGGACTTCCAGCACCTTGTCGCCTACTCGTGAGTACACCTCAGTCTAACATAACAGTCGCGACACTCACTGCTGTAGAAGTTGTTACCGTTTGACAGATGGAGCGACACTAGCGCTCCAAGCGGTGACTAAGATGAACGTCAGACGTGTCGTAAGCATAATGTTTCTTTTGCATCCATTTCCTACGTAATTTACGAAATATTTGAGTTATTTTCTTTCCTCTAAGGGTTTGTGTAGTATCAGAAGGCGTATATGTATCTAAAAATGATTCTAAAATCAGCGCAAGTACGGACAAAAACCGTGAATCGAGTGGCAAGCTAAAACAAAAAATGGTTCAAATGGCTCTGAGCACTATGGGACTTAACATCTATGGTCATCAGTCCCCTAGAACGTAGAACTACTTACACCTAACTAACCTAAGGACATCACACAACACCCAGTCATCACGAGGCAGAGAAAATCCCTGACCCCGCCGGGAATCGAACCTTCCCGGGCGCGGGAAAAGCTACAACACATTCATGACGAAACACTTGTGACATTGGATAGAGCTGCAATTTACCACGTTGATATCAAAAGAATATAAACACACAGATTCACACGTAACAAGCAGACATGTATCTCTACATGGCAAAGCGACCGACAGCTCATTTATCGTTGTGTTGGACTACTGTGTTTGTCATTGTTGTCACCTGTTGCCACAAGTACGACCTTCCTCTTTATATTATTCTAAGTGGGACAAGCAACTGCCAAATAGTGGCAGAAATATGTTGAAAACATTATAATGAGCTGATTACACTACATTTCACGCAAAACCAAATATTTGAATAATTTTCAAACAATCTGTCAGTGAAGAAGGTGCTAAAAAAATAATGTCATCACACGAAGGAAGCAAGGAAAATTAAGTGACTAACAACAGAAGTGAATGAAATACATACCAAATGCTTTTGGAAGACACGAATAATTCCACTTAATCTAACCACTTCGTCGTCAAAGCAGGTCTGTGTTGACGATTCACTCGAATCTGGCTCTGATACATGGAGATTGAACTGGCTGCTTCTGCGTCATAGGACTGTTTTACAGCTTTAGATGGATTGTCGAATCTTTGTTGCAGTTTCCTCTTCGCCTTCAGTTGAGGTAACTTTTTTGGGATGTCAAACAGTGTGGGTACTGCATTCTACACGAGTTTATTTTTGTATGCGTTCATGAACTGGTTTTGTTCGAAATGTAGCGAACACAACCTAATATTATTATACATGTAAACTGGGCCTTTTTTCATAAGGTCTTCTCGTCTGCTACTAACCATTTTCTGCTCCTAAAACGAAACATTAATCATTAATACACACGTAGTTTGCAAGTGAATCCTGACGATACAGTTTAGTTCAAAAATGGCTCTGAGCGCTATGGGACTTAACATCTGAGGTCATCAGCCCCCTAGCCTTAGAACTACTTCAACCTAACCTAAGGACGTCACACACATCCATGCCCGAGGCAGGATGCGAACCTGCGACCCCAGCGGTCGCGCGGTTCCAGACTGAAGCGCCTAGACCGCTCGGCCACACCGGCCGGCTACAGTTTAGTACATAATGGTATATACCTCTCATGATCCTTAAGAAACGTAAAAAAGACAGCTGTGATGTCTTCTTCCTGTTGTTGCTGCAATTTATTGCGCTACAAACGCTCCAGCTTGTAAAAACCATTGTAGAAATCAAAATAGACAACCACTATTCGCTTTCACGATCGCGCCGAACTCACAGTTTAAGTTACTGGCCGCTTGGAGCGCTGCTGGTGCGGTAGGCAACAAAATCGAGGCGAAGTGTTGTGACTGTTATGTTAGACTGTGATTACACCATCCTTCAATCATTTCCCGTAGGTGCTCACGACAGTAGCACGCCATCAGCCGAAGGGCTATGCCGTTCACGAGGTACCGGGGCCGATGTCAAAGGCGCTTCTGCCGGTGGATTTTCCCATTTGCAGCTCGTATTGCAGTTTCAGTGATTGCCAATTCGTCTCCGTTCCCCTTGTGTGTTTTCTTTACCGCGTCTCGTGCCCACAGCTACACCAGTCGGCATTCAGTCTCGGTTGAGCAGTGCACGTAACCTTTCGGTTTATCAGTGAATATTCCATATATCAGCTAACATAAATCGACTTGCACTTTCAAAATACACTCCTGGAAATTGAAATAAGAACACCGTGAATTCATTGTCCCAGGAAGGGGAAACTTTATTGACACATTCCTGGGGTCAGATACATCACATGATCACACTGACAGAACCACAGGCACATAGACACAGGCCACAGAGCATGCACAATGTCGGCACTAGTACAGTGTATATCCACCTTTCGCAGCAATGCAGGCTGCTATTCTCCCATGGAGACGATCGTAGAGATGCTGGATGTAGTCCTGTGGAACGGCTTGCCATGCCATTTCCACCTGGCGCCTCAGTTGGACCAGCGTTCGTGCTGGACGTGCAGACCGCGTGAGACGACGCTTCATCCAGTCCCAAACATGCTCAATGGGGGACAGATCCGGAGATCTTGCTGGCCAGGGTAGTTGACTTACACCTTCTAGAGCACGTTGGGTGGCACGGGATACATGCGGACGTGCATTGTCCTGTTGGAACAGCAAGTTCCCTTGCCGGTCTGGGAATGGTAGAACGATGGGTTCGATGACGGTTTGGATGTACCGTGCACTATTCAGTGTCCCCTCGACGATCACCAGTGGTGTACGGCCAGTGTAGGAGATCGCTCTCCACACCATGATGCCGGGTGTTGGCCCTGTGTGCCTCGGTCGTATGCAGTCCTGATTGTGGCGCTCACCTGCACGGGGCCCAAACACGCATACGACCATAATTGGCACCAAGGCAGAAGCGACTCTCATCGCTGAAGACGACACGTCTCCATTCGTCCCTCCATTCACGCCTGTCGCGACACCACTGGAGGCGGGCTGCACGATGTTGGGGCGTGAGCGGAAGACGGCCTAACGGTGTGCGGGACCGTAGCCCAGCTTCATGGAGACGGTTGCGAATGGTCCTCGCCGATACCCCAGGAGCAACAGTGTCCCTAATTTGCTGGGAAGTGGCGGTGCAGTCCCCTACAGCACTGCGTAGGATCCTACGGTCTTGGCGTGCATCCGTGCGTCGCTGCGGTCCGGTCCCAGGTCGACGGGCACGTGCACCTTCCGCCGACCACTGGCGACAACATCGATGTACTGTGGAGACCTCACGCCCCACGTGTTGAGCAATTCGGCGGTACGTCCACCCGGCCTCCCGCATGCCCACTATACGCCCTCGCTCAAAGTCCGTCAACTGCACATAAGGTTCACGTCCACGCTGTCGCGGCATGCTACCAGTGTTAAAGACTGCGATGGAGCTCCGTATGCCACGGCAAACTGGCTGACACTGACGGCGGCGGTGCACAAATGCTGCGCTGCTAGCGCCATTCGACGGCCAACACCGCGGTTCCTGGTGTGTCCGCTATGCCGTGCATGTGATCATTGCTTGTACAGCCCTCTCGCAGTGTCCGGAGCAAGTATGGTGGGTCTGACACACCGGTGTCAATGTGTTCTTTTTTCCATTTCCAGGAGTGTAGATCACTGGCACAGACTGTTTATGTTAAACATATAACCAAGATCGTTAATGGACTGTTTTGTCGATTATTGCATGAATGTGATCAAAAATGTTTGATGGTCGCAGGCAGTGTCAACTGGATTTCGCGATAATACAGGGGACACTATAATCTCAATACGGAAAGCACATTGTATACAAAACCATTATGACAAACGCTGATAGGGGGCTGTAGATAATTTCACGCTCATTTCACTAGTATTTGGATGTCATGAAAGAGTAAGCGCCTTTATACTGTTCACATTATATGCGCGCAGTGTCATCTGAGATGCTGTGTCACCTGGACGCTTCCTTGGACCATATTTCCAAGATGCGTGGGAGATGATGCGCACTGTTAAAGGTGAGATGAGGAGACACATTTGTTAGCAGTGGTGTGTTATGAGTAATACTACGGCATGGGCCTAGTGTTACGGTTGTATTTATATTGTGACGAAGTGGAACATTTGGTTTATTGATTAATGATTTGAGATGAGGAAAGAGATTCAAGCATTTTGGGAAGAGTATTTCATTACGATTATTTTGCTGAATAATAGAAAAGGATTTAATTTAATGTAATTGATTCAGATTTTCTACTATACTGCGACAGCTTGCAGTTAAGCATTCTTAGTTCAGACATCCGGACACTTGATTATAGGGAAAGATAAACAGCGATGCATAATTTTCAACTTGAATTTGGGAATAGGAATAACTGTTGAATATTTAATGACATTTTTACGGATTGCATTTCTAGAATATTTTAATTGATCTGAAAGACTGCTTACGTTTGTCCGCTAACCTCTGTAATTTTCTTGTGTATTAATGTTTGTGAAGTAAAAAAAGAGATAATTTTTCAATATAGAACTTTTCTAATCAGAAAAATAATTACATTTGATGTTATAATTTTCCCAAGGCATGGTCTGCAACCAAAGTATATGCCAACATATGAGTTACCATTTTCATTTATTCAGATTTGTTGTGAACCAAAAAAAATTTGCCATTTTTTTGAAGAGAGCGCTTTGCATCAGGAGCATCTCAGCAGTCTATTGTAGCTCAGAAAATGCTACGCGCTTTCAAGACAAGAGCAGTGCTACGGTGTTTCCACTGTGAAACTGGTAAAGCAGAATTAAATAATTAAGAAATGGAACATCGAGTTTTTCCAGGGCAGTTTATCAGTTTAAAAGTTCAATGATTCATGTTCTGAATTCAGATAATATTCTCGGCATTGCGAATGTTTAGACAAGGAACCAGATAAGAACTTTCAAGTTACTTTCTCGCAGTCATATTTTACATCATCTTCTCGCAGTCGAATCCTTCCGTTCAAAGTTTTCGAATCGTTAAGTAGCGCGCTTGCCAACAAGCAAAATAAATAACAACCATCATTTTATTTTTGTTAAGATGTCTTTCAACTTCTAAACAACACGACTGTTAACTTGGGAGGATGATGACAGAGTAAATCGATGAGAACCTGGGTATACAAGCAAGAAGCAAATCTAATGCGACGAGAAAAGCAAGAAATAGCCTCATACGTAGCAGTCATATAAAGCCATTTGCTCGACGATAGATCGATACCTAAAGACTGAGAGGTTGCACAGATCACACCAATTCTCAAGGAAGGAAACAGGAGTAATCCGCTGAAATGCAGAACCATTTCACTGATGTCGATTTGCAGTAAGATTCTGGAACATATACTGTGCTCGAACATTAGGAATTACCTCGAAGAAAACGATTTACTTAAAAATAGCCACTACCGATTCAGAAAGTGTCGTTTTTGTGAAACAGATCTAGCTCTTTACTGACGTGAAGTGTGAATTGCTTCCGTATTCCTGTATTTCCAGAAGGCTTCTTACACCGTTGTTCACAAGCGAGTTCTAATCATATTGAGTGCCTACGGAGTATCGTCTCAGTTCTGAGTGGATTCGTGATTTCCTGCCAGAAAGGGTGCAGTTCGTAGGAACTGACGGAAAGTCAACTAGTAAAACAGAAGTGATGTATGGCGCTCCCCAAGGAGATGTTATAGTCCTCTGCTGTTTCTAATCTAATCGTATATACAATATTCAATATAATTACGAACAAGTTTAATTTGAACGATCACATAGATAACGTTGGGGAAAAACTAACCAAAGTCTGCGTTTTATTGAACACTAAAAAGATGCAGTACGTCTACTGAAAGGACTGCCTATACTACGCTTGCCCATCTTCTTCTGTAGTATTACTTCGTGGTGTGGGATCTATATCAGATAGGATTGAAGGAGGGCATTCAAAATGTCCATAGAAGCTCAGCTCCTTTTTTGTTTCATGGAAATACAGCAGAGAGTGCGACGGATAAGATACCCAAGTTGGAGTAGCTGACATTAAAAAAGAAACATTTTTCGTTGGGAAAGGTTATTCACACAAAATTTTAATCACCAACTTCCCCCCCCCCCCCCCAATGCGAAAATATTTTGGTGGCATCCAACGTCATAGGATAAAATGACCATAGTAATAAAATACAAGAAATCAGCTCTCGCTCGCTGAAGATTTTCCCACGAACTGTTTGAGAGAAAAGTGGTACAGACATTGTATGAATGCGGATCGATGAACCCTGTGCCAGGCATCAATTGTAGATTTAGGTGTAGCAACTTTCGTCCAGTACATTTTCTGAATTGTAAGCCACTACTTTATCAGCAGTCGACCTGGATCGATGAACCCTGTGCCAGGCATCAGTTGTAGATTTAGGTGTAGCAACCTTCGTCCAGTACATTTCCTGAATTGTAAGCCACTACTTTATCAGCAGTCGACCTGGATCGATGAACCCTGTGCCAGGCATCAGTTGTAGATTTAGGTGTAGCAACCTTCGTCCAGTACATTTCCTGAATTGTAAGCCACTACTTTATCAGCACTCGACTTGGATCGATGAATCCTGTGCCAGGTATCAATTGTACATTTAGGTGTAGCAACTTTCGTCCAGTACATTTCCTGAATTGTAAGCCACTACTTTATCAGCAGTCGACCTGGATCGATGAACCCTGTGCCAGGCATCAGTTGTAGATTTAGGTGTAGCAACCTTCGTCCAGTACATTTCCTGAATTTTAAGCCACTACTTTATCAGCAGTCGACCTGGATCGATGAACCCTGTGCCAGGCATCAGGTGTAGATTTAGGTGTAGCAACCTTCGTCCAGTACATTTCCTGAATTGTAAGCCACTAATTTATCAGCACTCGACTTGGATCGATGAACCCTGTGCCAGGTATCAATTGTACATTTAGGTGTAGCAACTTTCGTCCAGTACATTTCCTGAATTGTAAGCCACTACTTTATCAGCACTCGACCTAGTTTAACACCAACAACTGTATACAGGCAGGCGCGCTACCACGCGACAGCATGTGACAGAAAAACAGACAGCAGTGCCTGGAAGTACTTGTGTGTCTCTGGCGCGCGTTCTAAGAGACAAAATAATTACATCGGAAAACTGATTGTACCCTTCCAGATTAGGTTGGGTCATGATATTTCATCAGATACGAAGGCAGATGGCGCAGCAACAAACTCCAGAGACAAAATTTAAACGTTCTTTAAAATGTTTTGTTAAACATTTGTATAGTTTTTTAAACGGTACCATGGTCGCTTTTGAGTGTAAAACTGGTTATATACAAATCCTCTACCGCAATTTCGGCTATGTGTATCGAGTGGAGTATTGCGAACTCTGTGCTTTAGAACAAGTGAGAACCTTGAAAAAAAATTCTGATGTTTGTACACGTGATCATCACGTCCATAAGCTGGAAATTTAATGTTAGTATCGTTGTCATCTTTTACATAAATAGCATCGTATGTACTGTAGAAAAAGACATGATTTTACAGTGATTACTCTCTGTAGGTCAATCTGCCGGCCGGTGTGGCCGAGCAGTTCTAGGCACTTCAGTCTGGAACCGAGTGACCGCTACGGTGGCAGGTTCATATCCTGCCTCGGGCATGGATGCGTGTGATGCCCTTAGGTGAGTTAGGTTTTTAGTTCTAAGTTCTAGGGGGCTGATGACCTCAGATGTTAAGTCCCATAGTGCTCAGAGCCATTTGAACCATTTTTATTGGTCTATCTGTAACTATGAATGTCCTGTCAACAGTTTGTGTGTGTGTGTTTGTGTGTGTTTGTGTATGTGTGTGTGTGTTTGTGTTTGTGTATGTGTTTGTGTTTGTGTGTGTGTGTGTGTGTGTGTGTGTGTGTGTGTGTGTGTGTTTGTGTGTTTGTGTGTGTGTGTGTGTGTGTGTGTGTGTGTTTGTGTATGTGTGTGTGTGTATGTGTGTGTGTGTGTGTGCGTGTGTGTGTGTGTGTATTTGTGTATGTGTTTGTGTGTGTGTGTGTTTGTGTATGTGTTTGTGTTTGTGTTTGTGTATATGTATGTGTGTGTGTGTGTGTGTGTGTGTTTGTGTATATGCGCTCATAAGGATGTCATAGTCACACGGATGAATGTGACATTTGTTTTAAAGTTTTGTGGTGCGCTGAAGGACAATTTTCGTAGTACTCCATCTGACAGTTGCCACACAGACGAACTGCAGTATCAGATTTTATAAATAAATATTTTTACAGTCAAGGGCGACCATGATGCCCTTAAAAATGTTTTTATATGGCTGCGAACTCCAGCCACAAAAATTTAACTTTTTGTATAGTTAAGGGGATAGTTAAAAACGGCGATACGAAGAAATGGTAGCTGGGATGTTTGAAGCTATTAGGCGTGTGAAGAGAGGGAATGCACCTGGAGATGGTGGCGGCTCAGTAGAAATTATTGAACGTGGAGTGTAAGAAATAAAAATAGCTTGCAAAATTGCTTACAGAATATCTGTAAACGAAGATAATTCCCCATTGCTGGAACAACGCTGTAATTTAAGATCCACAAAATATCGAGAGCACTAGATGTATCAGCTTCCTCCTCATAATGTAAAAGATATCTATTAACAGCATAGCAAAGACATTTGGATTGTATGAGCAGAAGAAAACATGTTGAAATTACTGTTTATTTATTCATCGATGACGCGCTTTTCGCGTAATTCAAGTCATCTTCACAGCGGCCGATAAATGTTCATAAGCAAGTTACAGATATCGATGGTAAAACGTTCGCAGAAATAAATTTCCCTCGTTACATGCAAAAAAAAAAAAATATCTGAGGCAAACATATGCTCCCGTCATGTATTACAAGAATAATATCCGATAACCCTGCCGGGAAGTGTAATGTGGTGCAGTGAATACAAGGTAATGGGCGCAGGATGGAGAACGACGTCTCTAGCATGTTTGTTCCGGCCTGATCCTGTTTTGTATTCACTGGACCACATTGCGCATCCGGCACAGTTACCAGAAGTTATGCTTTTAATAAATGACGTGAGCATATATTTGCCTCGATTATTTATTTTTTTAAATTTTTGTTTATTTATTTGCACGTGACAAGGGTGTTTTATTTTTGCGGATGTTTTATCATGAACATCCATATCTTGTTATCAACATTTACCGTCCAATCTGAAGATGCCTTGAATTAGGCGAAAGGTGCGTCGTTGATGAATAAACAAACAGTAATTTCAACATCGCAAACAATACTGTTTCCGTCTTTTCATTCTACATACCGACTGCTGTATCAGCACGTCATTGAGTGGAAAATCTTTTAGTGTGAAATTTAAGAAGTCAGAGCAACAAGCCACCTTCAGGAGCGAATGTAGCACGGTAGACCACTGGCAAATTGTGGGCGGAAGTACAGGACGGCACAATGAGTACGAATTAAAAAACTTTGTCTGAGGTTTATAGATTCTGAGAAAATTTTAGACTCAGTTCCAACAAAATATATCCTAGCAACCATTAAGAAAAAAAAAGTAATTCAACTTGTGTTTGTGTAGTGAAGAATATATATGTCTAGACTACGGTTGTCATTAGATTTCATCAGGGTAGAGGGGGATTAGTAGTAAGGCTAGAAAATTCAGTACCACAACAACTATACTCACCGATCCTGGACAAAATTTTCCTTTCCTTTAAGTGGGAAAACGAAGACAAAAATTTGTTAACTTAATGGACCTGAATCACTCTTTTTTCGCAGTTTTCTTCTAAAAGCAAATGAAAGAAAATATCAGAGTCAGTTTGAAAGTATGCTTCCGAATCAATGTCAATAAAACTAATGTAATATATGACCAACATATCGAAAAGAAAGAACTGCAAATTAAGACCTATGTAATAAAACTTGTTGATGGGTAGTTGTTTTTAGGGTCTAAAACGACTGATTGGTCAGAAAAAGAAATAAATAAAAGAGTGAAACCAGAAACAGTAAGTGTCAAATTCAGTACGTACGGAGTCCCTACTAACAAGGGAACCTCCCCATCGCACCGCCCCCTTAGATTTAGTTATAAGTTGGCACAGTGGATAGGCCTTGAATCAAGGACCTCTCGTTCAGCAGCTGCTCACGCTAACCACGGGACCACGGCGTCCCTGAGCTCACATTCTCCTTGATGTTGCCTATCTTGCCATGGACTACTCAGTTTGTATATTTTGCTTATGTTTTTCATAGTTCCACACAACTTCTTCCTGTTTTCTCGATTGATCTGTGTTCAGTTTTTCGAGGCCTATCCACAGTGCCAACTTATAACTAAATTTGAGGGGGGTGCGATGGGGAGGTTCCCTTGTAAGCAATACAGGCAGCGGAAGAAGCACGAAGACAAGACCTACCATTAAGAAATGAGTAATCAACTTTACGAAAAGATAGCATGTTCCCTTACGTGCTAAATATTCTCGTCCTAAGTACAGTATCCTGTATCTCCGAAGGTATTTGTTTATGAACGTACAGCACGTTTATACCACTATTTCTTTTCCTACTTTAGACCTATATCGTCTTTTGTAAAAATGTTGGACTTTTTTCTGAAAAATCCTATGAAACAAAAAGAAAATAATCCTCCAACAATGACTTCAGGTGCTATTCTGCAACTGTCAGCTAAATGCAATGGGCCTGCTAAATGTGGGTCCCTAAAACACACACACACACACACACACACACACACACACACACACACACACACACACACATTTAGTGCAATCGATCTCCCATTACACAGGAGGTGGGTGATTGTCCATCCCCTTTCTGTCTAAGGCGCGCGATTTCCCGTGATATGGCGAATTACTGTTTGGGAACCCGACCCTCTAGCGATGTACTACACATACCAGTGCTATGTATCATCTTTCGTAATTGTGAAATCTTGCAATGAAAATAATTGTAAGAGACGACAGTGGCCGGTGTTTTATTATAAACACATGCATGTTATCGCCGTCGGCACGGACTTCTTCAATGAATAATCATTTACTTCATTTAGTTTGTACGATATGATTCGAGAAACGTCCTCTCCTGGGTCATTCTAAGTTTCAAGGGCATCTAAGCTTAAAGTTAGAGGTTACCCAGCGTAGTCGATCATGTTGCAACATTTTTCGAAGCTCGTGTAATGGCATTTGCATCTACTTCAACAGTCAGGAAGGGTTCACAAGCTGCGACATTGTCGCGAAAAAACAGTGACCTGTACATGTAATAAGTTTCCTTTAATTTACGTCTATCGTCACAAACTTTTTGTTAACAGATTGCCGGTTTCGGTCTTTAATAACCATCATTAGGACTTTGTTTTTATGAAACAGATCTGATGGTCAGCCGGCCGTGGTGGCCGAGCGGTTCTAGGCGTTTCTGTCTGGAACCGCGTGACCGCTACGGTCGCAGGTTCGAATCCTGCCTCGGGCATGGATGTGTGTGATGTCCTTAGGTTAGTTGATGACCTCAGAAGTTAAGTCCCACAGTGCTCAGAGCCATTTTTGAACAAAGATTACCAATAATGTATGTAAAAAAATTACCAGAAAATAATACAATGAAATCGTCCATCCTGCTTTTGTTTTGGAGACAGATGTACTAATTTGCTGGAGGACTCACGTATGTGAGAAACATAACTGGATCTCTATATTCACGTGGGCCCATGTTTACTCACCTAACACAAAGGAATACGGTGTTCCATGCAACTTAAATGAAAGTGCGACGCGGATAATCACTCTGTGAGGAATATACACTATGTGATCAAAAGTATTTGGACACCTGGCTGAAAATGACTTACAACTTCGTGGCGCCCTCCATCGGTAATGCTGGAATTCAATATTGTACTGGCCCACCCTTAGCCTTGATGAGTTTCCATTCTCGTAGGCATACGTTCAATGAGGTGCTGTAAGGTTTCTTGGAGAATTGCAACCCATTCTTCACGTAGTGCTGCACTGAGGAGAGGTATTGAGGTACTGATGTCGGTCGGTGAGGCCTGTCACGAAGTCGGCGTTCCAAAACATCCGAAATATGTTTTATAGGATTCAGGTCAGGCCTCTGTGCAGGCCAGTCCATTACAAGGATGTTATTGCCGTGTAACCACTCCGTCACATTCCGTGAATTGTGAACAGGTGCTCGATCCTGTTGAAAGATGCAATCGCCATCCCCGAATTGCTCTTCCAACAGTGGGAAGCAAGAAGGTGCTTAAAACATCAATGTAGACCTGTATTGTGATAGTGCCACTCAAAGTAACAAAGGGTGCAAGCCTCCTCCCCCCCTCCCCCTTGGAAAACATGACCACACCATAACACCACACCGAATTTTACTGTTGGCACTACACGCGCTGGCAGATGACGTTGATGGGGCATTCGCTGTACCCACATCTGCCATCGGATCGCCACATTGTATGCCGTGATTCGTCACTCCACAAAATGTTGTCCCACTGTTCAATCGTCCAATGTTTACGCTCCTTACACTAAGCGAAGCGTCGTTTGGCATTTACCGGCGTGGTGTGTGGCTGACGAGCAGCCGCTCGACCATGAAATCAAAGTTTTCCCACCTCCCACCTAACCGTCATAGTACTTGCAGTGTATCCTAACGCAGTTTGGAATTTCAGTGTGATGGTCCGGATACATGTCTGCCTGTAACACAATACGCCCATCTTCAACTGTCGGCGGTCTCTGTCAGTAAACAGACGAGGTTGCCCTATACGCTTTTGTGCTGTAGGTGTCCCTTCACGTTTACAATTCAGTATCACATCGGAAACAGTGGACCTAGGGAAGGTTAGGAGTGTGGAAATCTCGCGTACAGACGTATGACACAAGTGACACCCCCCTTATCTGACCACGTTCGAAGTCCCTGAGTTACGCGGAGAGCCCCAGTCTGCTCTCTCACGATGTGTAATGAGTACTGAGGTCGCTGATATGGAGTACCTTGCAGTAGGTGGCAGCGGAATGCACCTAATATGAAAACGTCTGTTTTTGGGGGTGTCCGGATTCTTTTCATCACACAGTGAAAATCAAAATATAGCATGGTGGGTCAGAACCGTAAGTGAAGAACGCATGGAGACGCGGTTTAAGCCAAAAACATACAGCCGCCTCACCCAGGTATGTACAGAATTATGAAACGTAGATCAGTGTTCAGACTCAACAGAATCTGGCAGCAAAGGCTTGTAATGCCTCGACTACCTTGTCCCTGAACTGAAATTAGACGACATAGTCTTTGATTGGCTCCCGCAAGGCAAAGACGTGGAGCTCAGCGAGAAGTAGGCCTATCACACGAGACCGTTCAGAGACGGACAGAGGAGTGCTGCCTGGAAAAACTACCATACCTGACAAGACTGGCGTGCAGTGCTGATAGCCGACGCCTTTCAAATTGGTCGAACTAGACTTTTGTAAGATACGTTGTAACCTCCCCCTCATTAATCGACCTTAATGACAGTGAAGAATTAAACCGCGTGTACCTAATGGAAATTTGGGAAAAAACAATCGTCACCGAAGTTAATCTGTCGGTAAAGAGGGAGGAAAGGGTTACATCTAAATGAAAGGAAAAATGCAAATGAAACTGGTGGAAAATTAATTTTGAAAAGGGGTAAAGTTAATAAAGAAAGTAAATGTGCGGCCGTTACGTTAACAATTAACTAGCGGTAATTAGGTATTTGAGATTTGGGGGAAATTACGGTCGCCAGTCCTAAGGACAATTACTATAGTAACTGAAAAACAAAGGTTATTACTCATATAATTAGCACTAGAAGCGAGGCAACTGAAGGTTGACACGTGTGGTGTGAAAACTGAAAGTTTGTCAGAAGTAATAAATTTCGCTACACTCTGACTTAATTTAGCAAAAGAATTAATAAAACCGGAAAATCGAAAGTTAATTTAGTGACTGAAGTTAATAGTGAGCTTTGTTTCTGAAGCACATCGAAATTCAGTAAAATACGGTTAGTCTTGGACTACCTCAACAATCATTTCAAAAGCTACTTGAATCTACGCAATTTAGAAAGAAGAGATTTAACTTTGAACTTGAATTAAATGATTCTGAACAATTAACAATAGTAAAATTTAGTACGTACCAAGCTGAGCTGCAGTCACAGGTAAGCTAAAATATGGCAACAAAACTCGCACTCTTAATTTGTGCTTGTGTAATCTAAATATTGTAGCCAGCTATGAATACTTTAACTGAGCTTTGAAATTAAAGCAGTGAAATGCTATATTATTATTTTAATGCTGGCGTTTGAATTTCAACGACACTCGGGTTCATTCCGGAAAAGGAAGGGACCCTGCTTGGTAATGCAATTGGGTCAATGAGCAACAAATGTTCATGCTAAGTTGCTGTAATTATAGTTACGAAAATGGTACAGTTTGAAAAGCTGAGGTCTGCCATACAATTCTAAAACTTTACGTGCTCCCAGTCTTCCTTGTATGTAATCGTTCGATAGCAGTCTTCCCTAGGCAAGACCCAGCGTAAAAATACAAATAATATTTACGAAACAAACCAATTATACATCGACATAAATGCATAAATATATATATATATACAAATAGTAAAACAATTACAATATGCAAAGACACAGAAATGTCATATATTCAGGTAACAAAAATAAGGAAAACAAATTTATAGTACAATAGATGGAAATAGGAGGATATGCATTTCCGGCGTTACAACGTCTTCTGTCAGCTAACTGCAATTCTGGAAGATCCTTTTGATGGATCTGGGTCACACATTTGCCTTTCTTGTGATTAAATTCATGGAGTTGTTTCCCTTGAAAGGAGTATACTGGGGCACATTTGTATGCGGCACTGGAATATGATGACTGTCTTTGACAGGCTTAATATCGCAGACGCAGAGATACTGCTAGTGATGGAGTAAGAGATAGCTTGGCGCACAGTTGTAGGTAGCTGTCTGTGAGGGGAAGACAATGGAGTAGTCGGTCTTTGTGATGTGCTGTCTGAAGCCACCAAGTGTTAAGATTAATTTAGGTATGTCAGGATTGTTGAAATGGAAGCGGAAGTCTTCATGCAACCGAGGTAAAGATGTTAAGTAATTATGATTTCTGTGTTTGGCAGCGCATTAGTATAGATGAGTTGGCTGACAATTTGTAATTGTTGAGTAACGCAGTATGTTATTCTCATTGTTTGTAAATTAATTGAGCTTCAGTTGTCAGATGTTTCTGAAAAGTCAGTCTTAACTTGCAATATAATTTTGCCAAAAATGTGAGTGTTAGTAATTCACTACAGGGTTATTACAAATGATTGAAGCGATTTCACAGCTCTACAATAACTTTATTATTTGAGATATTTTCACAATGGTTTGCACACACATACAAAAACTCAAAAAGTTTTTTTAGGCATTCACAAATGTTCAATATGTGCCCTTTTAGTGATTCGGCAGACATGAAGCCGATAATCAAGTTCCTCCCACACTCGGCGCAGCATGTCCCCATCAATGAATTCGAAAGCATCGTTGATGCGAGCTCGCAGTTCTGGCACGTTTCTTGATAGAGGAGGTTTAAACACTGAATCTTTCACATAACCCAACAGAAAGAAATCGCATGGGGTTAAGTCGGGAGAGTGTGGAGGCCATGACATGAATTGCTGATCATGATCTCCACCACGACCGATCCATTGGTTTTCCAATCTCCTGTTTAAGAAATGCCAAACATCATGATGGAAGTGAGGTGGAGCACCATCCTGTTGAAAGATGAAGTCGGCGCTGTCGGTCTCCAGTTGTGGCATGAGCCAATTTTCCAGCATGTCCAGATACACGTGTCCTGTAATGTTTTTTTCGCAGAAGAAAAAGGGGCCGTAAACTTTAAACCGTGAGATTGCACAAAACACGTTAACTTTTGGTGAATTGCGAATTTGCTGCACGAATGCGTGAGGATTCTCTACCGCCCAGATTCGCACATTGTGTCTGTTCACTTCACCATTAAGAAAAACGTTGCTTCATCACTGAAAACAAGTTTCGCACTGAACGCATCCTCTTCCATGAGCTGTTGCAACCGCGCCGAAAATTCAAAGCGTTTGACTTTGTCATCGGGTATCAGGGCTTGTAGCAATTGTGAACTGTAAGGCTTCTGCTTTAGCCTTTTCCGTAAGATTTTCCAAACCGTCGGCTGTGGTACGTTTAGCTCCCTGCTTGCTTTGTTCGTCGATTTCCGCGGGCTGCGTGTGAAACTTGCCCGCACGCGTTCAACCGTTTCTTCGCTCACTGCAGGCCGACCCGTTGATTTCCCCTTACAGAGGCATCCAGAAGCTTTAAACTGCGCATACCATCGCCGAATGGAGTTAGCAGTTGGTGGATCTTTGTTGAACTTCGTCCTGAAGTGTCGTTGCACTGTTATGACTGACTGATGTGAGTGCATTTCAAGCACGACATACGCTTTCTCGGCTCCTGTCGCCATTTCGTCTCACTGCACTCTCGAACGCTCTGGCAGCAGAAACCTGAAGTGCGGCTTCAGCCGAACAAAACTTTATGAGTTTTTCTACGTATCCGTAGTGTGTCTTGACCATATGTCAATGAATAGAGTTACAGTGAATTTATGAAATCGCTTCAATCATTTGTAATAGCCCTGTATAATCACTACCGCCTCCCTGTGCACGTCATATGTTTTTCAAAGAAGTTGGATTTTCATAAATGTTCTCGTTTATCATCCAAATGAATTTCATGTGCATTTCAGGTATTGTGGCCAGCATTGCACACTGCTGAACCTGTAGCTAGCATATTTGTATTTTTTTATGAGAGACCAGAATATATCGCGTTACTCCGTTGCTGCTCTTGAGGTAAGACGAAATTATCAGTTTTGAACAGGGCTAGATAATTCAGTTCAAAACTGTTCAAATATGTGTGAAATCTTATGGGACTTAACTGCTAAGGTCATCAGTCCCTAAGCTTACACACTACTTAACCTAAATTATCCTAAGGACAAACACACACACACCCACGCACGAGGGAGGACTCGTTCCTCCGTCGGGACCAGCCGCACAGTCCATGACTGCAGTGCCTCACGCCGCTCGGGATAATTCAGTGCCTAAGGGGCTGAATGTATTTCGCAGTGACGGTATTTCTTTATTGGTGTTGTGAGTTGCATTGCTGCATCAATTCGTGTTAAGTTTTGCTAACAATAACACAACATAAGCGCAGCACTTTCACTTACAACACGCAACACGACAATTCGAGTTCAGTACTCATTCTACAGATAAGGCATTCATTCAACGTAATCGTAAAGTTATTTTATTCGTTTTAAAAGAACGTTACACCCTTTGACTGACTCCGAATACATTCGCCCAGATACTTAATGCATATTGCTTTCAATGGTTGTATGATAATGGTGTAATCGAACAATAGTTGGTATTTGCAACTGTTTATCTCAATACGTCGCTTTTATTTGTATAGTACGTCATCTGTCAGTTCCCACATAAAGTGTCGATTCTCTATAGTTCATTCTACAATTCGCTACAGTTTTCTCGCATACTAACTTTTTGTATGCAAAACAGCCTTATGCAGCTGGCGATGTTACTGACACGATAAGCAGTAATGGTCTTGTAACACTCCCTCCAAAGTTACTTTTTCCGTTGAAGATTTATCTGCGATGCTTACGATATGCTGCGTTCTACAATTCGCTACAGTTTTATCGCATACTAACTTTTTGTATGCAAAACAGCCTTATGCAGCTGCCGATGTTACTGACACGATAAGCAGTAATGGTCTTGTAACACTCCCTCCAAAGTTACTTTTTCCGTTGAAGATTTATCTGCGATGCTTACGATATGCTGCGTTCTACAATTCGCTACAGTTTTCTCGCATACTAACTTTTTGTATGCAAAACAGCCTTATGCAGCTGCCGATGTTACTGACACGATAAGCAGTAATGGTCTTGTAACACTCCCTCCAAAGTTACTTTTTCCGTTGAAGATTTATCTGCGATGCTTACGATATGCTGCGTTCTACAATTCGCTACAGTTTTCTCGCATACTAACTTTTTGTATGCAAAACAGCCTTATGCAGCTGCAGATGTTACTGACACGATAAGCAGTAATGGTCTTGTAACACTCCCTCCAAAGTTACTTTTTCCGTTGAAGATTTATCTGCGATATGCTGCGTTCTACGAGGGCGTAACGTAAAGTTCTGATTACGACCCTTAAAAATGTAATAGAGAGTTTGTGTCAATTTGTTATCAATTCTTCTCTGTGTAGTCATCATCCAGAGTTAGACATCCTTCCCAGCGTTCCTTCACCTTCCGAATGCCTTGATTGTAGAAGTCTTCAGATTTTGCCTTACACTACTCCTCTACATCATTAATGACGTCATCTGTGTTGTGAAACCGGCGAGCACGCAACGGATTTTCATTTTCTGGGAAATAAAAGAGCCACTTGGTACGATATCGGGAGAATAAGGCGGAAGCTGCAAGTTTTCAAAGCCACATGCCCTCATTTTGTCCACTGAAACTTTAGATGAATGAGCTGGTGCACTGCCAGCCAGAAGATGAACGCCTCTGCAGAGCTTACTGCGGCGTTTCATATTCAGAGCTTCTCGTAACTCGTCCAGAAGATTGCTGCAGTATCTGCTAGTGATGTCTCACCCTTTTAAAGGTAGCTTGTGAGGCTGACTACACGACAGTCCCAAAAAGTAAAAGCCTTACCTTCCCAGGTCGTCTGTAGTAATGTTCCCCCATCAGCCAGCGTCCATGATGCGGTGCCCGTTTCGAGCAGCCTCTCCCCTGGATCGCACATAACCATCAGCCTGGTGAGCAAGAAACGTGAACATCCGCTCAGGATGAACGACAGAATGTCTTATTTGATGATGATGATGATGATGATGTTTGGTTTGTGGGGCGCTCAACAGCGCGGTTATCAGCGCCCGTACAATTTCCCAACCTTTGCGCAGTCTTATTTGAAAAGTACTCGGTCGATTTCATTACCCGTTTTTCGCACCCGAGCTTGTGATCCTTCGCTAAGTGTCTTGTCGTTCACTGGGCATTACACGCTACTCTCCTTTTCCAGAGGAAGGTAAGCAGTCTTCCTGTCAAATGGTATTCTTGAAAATATTACACACAAAATGTCGAAAGCAGAGAGCCCAGTCCAACTAAAATCCAACAGTAACTTCATGAGCACAGGTTCACTTAGGGTTTGCCATGCGAGTGATATCGTCAATGCCATCATTGCCAGGAAATATTTTGCTTTGTGAAGCATCTGTAAGCCATAGCGAAGCTGCGAGCCCCTTGCAGTATATGCATCCACGTGATACAGTCAGTCTGCGTAGTAAGTTTCGATGTTTAAGTCGATCCTCCTTGGTTTTTGAGAAAATCAGCATAAGTCTTCAGTATCGCCAAACACTTAATGTTTACAAACTGTTTGTAACCTGGCCCAGTGCGAGTCCTGAAGGTTTCAGACTCGGGTTCAACTGCGCCCTCCAATTTCTAGAAAACCCTTCCTTCTTACGTGAAATGCATCTTCTCACACAATTATCAAACGCATGATTAAAATTATAAACAGCCGACCAGTTGTAATGGATAAAGAAATACAAATATAAATTTGTCGAAACCTAGGTAAAGAATTTCTTTATCCATTGCAACTGGTCGGCTGTTTATAATTTTATTACGTGAAACCGTTGCTGTTGTGCAGCTATGTTCAAAATATTAAAAGCGTGATTATTACTACTGTTGGTCCAAAAGCTTCATGGAGTTACTGCCGCCGTTTAAAACGATGCTTTTGGATTTGTGAAGTTGGTAAATGAATTCTGTATGAAACAGGACAATTCATTGGGAGAACGAAAAATTGAGAAGGTAGCTAACAGTGCTGGGATGTGGCGTGTAGAGTAACAGTGGACGGGGGCATATGTAGGCTTGTCTAACATAGAGCAGTTTATGATTTGAAAAACACATTAGTTTGGATGCGTTTAACTGGATGGGGTGTGGTTATGTAAGGCAGTTTTTCAGCATGCTAGGAATGGGAAGGATGAGGCTGTGAATATTGAGTCTGCGACATGTTCAAGATTACATTGATACGCCTAGTGTCTTCGGATGGAGAGAATTAGTATGCTGGTAACAGATCATTGTTCCGAATCATCGCCACAAAGCTATTCGAACCGGCGACCGTAGCGGTGGCGGGGTTCCAGACTGTAGCGCCTAGAACCGCTCGTCCACTTGGGACTTAATTACCGGCTGAAAGCCACTTTAGTTTAAAAACGGCTGAAGGCCATAAAACTTAAAACGCAAGCATAATCAGAAATTTAAAAGGCAAGCCTTATATGGCAACAGTTCTTTATTTAGGCTGAAGGCCCAAAGAAACTGAGATTTTCAGAGCAAACAATTTGAATCCAAAATCGGCTGAAAGCCCAACACTTAAGGCTAAACAACATTAAATTTAAAAAAAAGAGGCCTTACGTAAAACAGTTCTTAATTAGGCAAAACTCAACCAAAATAGAAATTTAAAAGGTAGAGCCTTATCTTAAATCGGTTCTTTAGTTAGGCTGAAGGCCCAAAGAATCACACTTTAAGAGCAAACAAGATAAATTCAAATTAGCTTAAGGCCTAACAGTTAAAACTCCATAACATTAATTTTTTCTTAAATATCAAAGGCCTTACGTGAAACAGTTGTTTAATTTAGGCTGAAGGCCTTAAGAGCAGAACAATTCAAACTCAAAATCGGCTGAAAGCTCAACACTTAAAATTCAACAACATTAAAACCTTTAAAATGCCAAAGGTCTTATGTGAAGCAGTTCTTTAAATTAGGCTGAAGGCCTAAAGAATCTTACGCCTTAAGGACAAAACAACCTTAATTTAAAAAACAAATCGGCCAGAAGCCATACAAGTGCAAACAACAAGAACAAATAAAAAACGGCAGTACATCGGAGGGCGCTCAGATGTTTGAGGGTCGTCCTGTAATTGAAAGACTAACGCTCCCTTAAGTGAGACAGGCAGTCAGGCCAACCATTCACGATCCGAAGACAACCCAACCGACCGACAGTCAATGGACCCACCGACAACATAACTTCCACTTCACCCGACCAGGACACAACAGGGACTTCACGGAACAACGTAGAAGATACACTCCTGGAAATGGAAAAAAGAACACATTGACACCGGTGTGTCAGACCCACCATACTTGCTCCGGACACTGCAAGAGGGCTGTACAAGCAATGATCACACGCACGGCACAGCGGACACACCAGGAACCGCGGTGTTGGCCATCGAATGGCGCTAGCTGCGCTGCATTTGTGCACCGCCGCCGTCAGTGTCAGCCAGTTTGCCGTGGCATACGGAGCTCCATCGCAGTCTTTAACACTGGTAGCATGCCGCCACAGCGTGAACGTGAACCGTATGTGCAGTTGACAGACTTTGAGCGAGGGCGTATAGTGGGCATGCGGGAGGCCGGGTGGACGTACCGCCGAATTGCTCAACACGTGGGGCGTGAGGTCTCCACAGTACATCGATGTTGTCGCCAGTGGTCGGCGGAAGGTGCACGTGCCCGTCGACCTGGGACCGGACTGCAGCGACGCACGGATGCACGCCAAGACCGTAGGATCCTACGCAGTGCCGTAGGGGACCGCACCGCCACTTCCCAGCAAATTAGGGACACTGTTGCTCCTGGGGTATCGGCGAGGACCATTCGCAACCGTCTCCATGAAGCTGGGCTACGGTCCCGCACACCGTTAGGGCGTTTTCCGCTCACGCCCCAACATCGTGCAGCCCGCCTCCAGTGGTGTCGCGACAGGCGTGAATGGAGGGACGAATGGAGACGTGTCGTCTTCAGCGATGAGAGTCGCTTCTGCCTTGGTGCCAATGATGGTCGTATGCGTGTTTGGCGCCGTGCAGGTGAGCGCCACAATCAGGACTGCATACGACCGAGGCACACAGGGCCAACACCCGGCATCATGGTGTGGGGAGCGATCTCCTACACTGGCCGTACACCACTGGTGATCGTCGAGGGGACACTGAATAGTGTACGGTACATCCAAACCGTCATCGAACCCATCGTTCTACCATTCCTAGACCGGCAAGGGAACTTGCTGTTCCAACAGGACAATGCACGTCCGCATGTATCCCGTGCCACCCAACGTGCTCTAGAAGGTGTAAGTCAACTACCCTGGCCAGCAAGATCTCCGGATCTGTCCCCCATTGAGCATGTTTGGGACTGGATGAAGCGTCGTCTCACGCGGTCTGCACGTCCAGCACGAACGCTGGTCCAACTGAGGCGCCAGGTGGAAATGGCATGGCAAGCCGTTCCACAGGACTACATCCAGCATCTCTACGATCGTCTCCATGGGAGAATAGCAGCCTGCATTGCTGCGAAAGGTGGATATACACTGTACTAGTGCCGACATTGTGCATGCTCTGTTGCCTGTGTCTATGTGCCTGTGGTTCTGTCAGTGTGATCATGTGATGTATCTGACCCCAGGAATGTGTCAATAAAGTTTCCCCTTCCTGGGACAATGAATTCACGGTGTTCTTATTTCAATTTCCAGGAGTGTATTTGCGGCCACAACCAATCATACATCGAGCTGCCAAACTCCACACTGTGCTGGACAGCAACAACACGATGAGGAAAATACACTGCCTGAAATTTACGTCACCGCCAGGGCAGGAAACCGGAACGTTAACGGCCACAATGCAGAAGATACCGCTGGTGCACTTCAATTCAAATAACCACATACAGTGAAACTCCACCGAAGGGTGGTTAGAATTTTTCAACTTGAAAACCACGTTGTTGCTCGCGGGAATATACCAACAGTTGACAACTTACTGCCCGCATCTCGTGGTCATGCGGTAGCGTTCTCGCTTCCCACGCCCGGGTTCCCGGGTTCGATTCCCGGCGGGGTCAGGGATTTTCTCTACCTCGTGATGGCTGGGTGTTGTGTGCTGTCCTTAGGTTAGTTAGGTTTAAGTAGTTCTAAGTTGTAGGGGACTGATGACCATAGATGTTAAGTCCCATAGTGCTCAGAGCCATTTGACCCATTTTTTTTTGACAACGAACTCCAAACGACACAATATGAACAGTCTTGCCTTTCTGGTGGATTAAATCAAAACTCAACTTTCGTGTCCAGTGTCGGTGAGCCACGGACCTCGTAGCAATGGGGACAGCCCCACACTCCGACACAACGTAGAGACCACCAGCAGCCCCTGCCAAACTACGTCCCGCGGAGAATTCCTCGCTGCTCCACGCCACCGACCGACTGCCCAGGCCCGGAAACAGTGAAAGGACCAAATACACGTCGGCCGATGAGACGACCAGCCGAACGACCAACCAACGGTCGTCCCGCTCCAATCTCCCTTCGTCGGACAGTTCATGTGTGTCGCCAGCGGTCGGCGAGCACTGGCTGTCGGCGCCTCACCGGCGATCCGTCCCCCGACTTCACTGCGGCTGCGTCCCGACTGCACTGCTGGTCCGTCCCGAACTGACTACCAGACATACGACGGCCCGGAAATACTGTCGGTCGCTCCAGAGATGTTACGACAGTGCACTTAAGGATACGCGCTACTGCTGCCGCTTACAAGCAAGCAAGGCAGAAAGTTAGTGATGCCAGTAAATGGAATAAGAAAACGAGGAGGCAGTACCGTAATGGAAGATGACAAACAGTAAATGGGATAAACGCGAGACGTGCGCGGCTCAAAGGTACACTCCTGGAAATGGAAAAAAGAACACATTGACACCGGTGTGTCAGACCCACCATACTTGCTACGGACACTGCGAGAGGGCTGTACAAGCAATGATCACACGCACGGCACAGCGGACACACCAGGAACCGCGGTGTTGGCCGTCGAATAGCGCTAGCTGCGCAGCATTTGTGCACCGCCGCCGTCAGTGTCAGCCAGTTTGCCGTGGCATACGGAGCTCCATCGCAGTCTTTAACACTGGTAGCATGCCGCGACAGCGTGGACGTGAACCGTATGTGAAGTTGACGGACTTTGAGCGAGGGCGTATAGTGGGCATGCGGGAGGCCGGGTGGACGTACCGCCGAATTGCTCAACACGTGGGGCGTGAGGTCTCCACAGTACATCGATGTTGTCGCCAGTGGTCGGCGGAAGGTGCACGTGCCCGTCGACCTGGGACCGGACCGCAGCGACGCACGGATGCACGCCAAGACCGTAGGATCCTACGCAGTGCCGTAGGGGACCGCACCGCCACTTCCCAGCAAATTAGGGACACTGTTGCTCCTGGGGTATCGGCGAGGACCATTCGCAACCGTCTCCATGAAGCTGGGCTACGGTCCCGCACACCGTTAGGCCGTCTTCAGCTCACGCCCCAACATCGTGCAGCCCGCCTCCAGTGGTGTCGCGACAGGCGTGAATGGAGGGACGAATGGAGACGTGTCGTCTTCAGCGATGAGAGTCGCTTCTGCCTTGGTGCCAATGATGGTCGTATGCGTGTTTGGCGCCGTGCAGGTGAGCGCCACAATCAGGACTGCATACGACCGAGGCACACAGGGCCAACACCCGGCATCATGGTGTGGGGAGCGATCTCCTACACTGGCCGTACACCACTGGTGATCGTCGAGGGGACACTGAATAGTGCACGGTACATCCAAACCGTCATCGAACCCATCGTTCTACCATTCCTAGACCGGCAAGGGAACTTGCTGTTCCAACAGGACCATGCACGTCCGCATGTATCCCGTGCCACCCAACGTGCTCTAGAAGGTGTAAGTCAACTACCCTGGCCAGCAAGATCTCCGGATCTGTCCCCCATTGAGCATGTTTGGGACTGGATGAAGCGTCGTCTCACGCGGTCTGCACGTCCAGCACGAACGCTGGTCCAACTGAGGCGCCAGGTGGAAATGGCATGGCAAGCCGTTCCACAGGACTACATCCAGCATCTCTACGATCGTCTCCATGGGAGAATAGCAGCCTGCATTGCTGCGAAAGGTGGATATACACTGTACTAGTGCCGACATTGTGCATGCTCTGTTGCCTGTGTGTATGTGCCTGTGGTTCTGTCAGTGTGATCATGTGATGTATCTGACCCCAGGAATGTGTCAATAAAGTTTCCCCTTCCTGGGACAATGAATTCACGGTGTTCTTATATCAATTTCCAGGAGTATATTTGTCGGAAGAACAGGGACATGACACATGATCTCACATACACTGAAGAGCCAAAGAAACTGGTACCCCTGCCTAATATCGTGTATGGTCCCCGCGAGGGCGTAGAAGTGCCGAAACACGACGTGGCACGGAATCGACATCTGAAGTAATGCTGGAGGAAACTGACACCATGAATTCTGCAGGTCTGTCCATAAATCCGTAAGAGTACGATGAGATGTAGACCTTTTCTGAACAACAACAGCGTGTTGCAGGGCATCACAGATATGCTCAATACTGTTCGTGTCAGGGGAGTCTGGTGGCTTGTGGAAGCGTTTAAACTCAGAAGAGTGTTCCTGGAGCAACTCAGTAGCAATTCTGGACGTGTGTGGCATCTCATTGTCCTGCGGGAATTGCCCAAGTCCATCGTAATGCACAATGGACATGAATGGATGCCGGTGATCAAGCAGGATGCTTACGTACATGTCGCCTGTAATAGTCGTATCTAGACGTATCAGGGGTCCCACATTACTGCAACTGCACACGCACCACGCCATTACAGAGCCTCCACCAGCTCGAATAGTCCTCTGCTGATATGCAGGGTCCGTGGTTTCATGAGGTGTCCACCCACTCGATAAAATTTGGAAAGAGACTCGTCCGACTAGGCAACGTGCTTCCAGCCATGAACAGTCCAATGTCGGTGTTGTCGGGCCCAGCCGAGGTGTAAGGCTATGCGTCGTGCAGTCATCAAGGGTACACGAGTGGGCCTTCGGCTCCGAAAGCCCATATCGATGATGTTTCATTGAATGGTTCTCACACGGCCACTTGTTGATGGCCCAGCATTGAAATCTGCAGCAACTTGCGGAAGGGTTGCAGTACTGTCACGTTGAACGATTCTCTTCAGTCGAAGTTGGTCCCGTTCTTGCAGGATCTTTTTCCGGCCACAGCGATATTTTACCAGATTCCTGATATTCATGGTACACTCGTGAAATGGTCGTACGGGAAAATCCCAGCTTCACGCTACCTCGGAGATGTTGCGTTCCATCGCTCGTGCGCCGACTATAACACCACGTTCAAAGTCACTTAAATCTTTATAATCTGCCATTGTAGCAGGAGTAACCGGTCTAACAACTGCATCAGACAGTTGTTTTCTTATATAGTCGTTGCTGACCGGAGCACCGTGTAACGCCGGAAATGCATATCCTCCTATTTCCATCTATTGTACTGTAAATTTTTTCCTTATTTTGTTACCTGACGATATGATATTTCTGTGTCTTTATATATTGTAATTATTTTACAATTAGTATATATATATATATATATATATATATATATATATATATATATATATATATATATATGCATTTATGTCGATGTATAATTGGTTTCTTTTGTAAATATTATTCGTATTTTTACGCTGGGTCTTGCATAGGGAAAACTATGCTATCAAACGATTACATCTATAGGTCGTGTGGAGAACCAAACTGTTTAGGATCTTTGCGAGTGTTAACTCTGCCGCGTGGGCAGAGCAGAGTCTGGCTGGAGTAGGGCGGTGGAGCAGGTGTGTTGTGTGACACTCCCGCGAGTTGCCGCGCTTTCGGGGATTGGCAGCGTGTAATTGCGCTCGACTTGCTATGATAGTTTCTGGCACGGTGTCGCGGACGGGAAGCATTAGCTGGTGCACATCAAGAGCCCGTTTCGCCTGGTGACCGTGTCGAGAAGTAGGCGCGCCAACATCCAGCTTCTGCAACAGCGACGGCCGACAATGAGTGACTGTCGCCACCTCCTCGACCGACGGCTTCAAACCTTCAGTCAACCAACAAGGAAGACCGGAAGCACGTAAAGTTTTAGAACTGTATGGCAGACCTCAGCTTTTCAAACTGTTCCATTTTCATAACTAAATTACAGCAACGTAGCATGAACCTTTGTTGCTCATTGTCCCAATTGCATTACCAAGCAGGGTCCCTTACTTTTCCGGAATGAACCCGAGTGTCGTTGAAATTCAAACGCCAGCTTCATTCGATTTCACTGCTTTAATTTCAAAGTTCAGTTCAGGTATTTATAGCTGGCTACAATATTTAGATTCCACAAGCACAAATTAAGAGTGCGAGTTTTGTTACCATATTTTATCTTACCTGTGACTGCAGCTCAGCTTGGTACGTACTGAATTTTACTATTGTTAATTGTTCAGAATCATTTAATTCAAGTTCAAAGTGAGATCTCTTATTTCTAAATTGCGTAGATTCAAGTTGCTTTTGAGATGATTGTTGAGGTAGCCCAAGACGAACTTTATTTAATTTAATTTCGTAGTGCTTCAGAAACAAAGTTCACTATTGATTTAAGTCACTAAATTAACTTTCAGTTTTCCGGTTTTATTAATTCTTTTGCTAAATTAAGACAGAATGTGGCGAAATTTATTACTTCTGACAAACATTCAGTTTTCACACAACACGAGTTGGCACACTTTTAGTGCTAATTATACGGGCATCAACTTTTCTTTGTTAGTTATTATAGTAGTTGTCCATAGGATTGGCGACCGCAATTTTCCCCAAGTCTCTAATATCTAATTAACGCTAGTTAATTGTCAACGTAACGACCGCACATTTACTTTCTTCATTAACTTTACCGTTTTTCAAAATTAACTTCCACCAATTTCATTTGCATTTTTCCTTTCATTTAGATGTAACCCTTTCCTCTCTCTTTACCGACTGATTAACTTCGGTGACGATTGCTTTTCCCAAATTTCCATTAGGTACAAGCGGTTTAATTTTTCACTGTCATTAAGGTCGATAAGTGAGGGGGAGATTACAACCGTATTATGCCTGTTTACGTATCTCTGTATTTGAATACGCATGCCTGTACCAGTTTCTTTGGCTGTTCAGTGTATATTACGGTTATAATAAACGCGGCACGATTTGCAGAGTCAGTATCATAATGGAGAGAAAGAGGGTACACAGGCATCCTTGTGCCTGCATCGATGCCTCGCGGCTCCCCAGGGCCAACCTACTTGGCTAGCTGGACGAGAGCGCAAAGCTCTGGGACGCGGATACCGCACACCAGACACTGATCGACCAGCCGGTCCTCACTCTGCCGGCACACTTGGGCTGCGGTAATCGGGGAACACAGGCGGCGGCTTGTAGTTTGTTTGCATAATGACGTCACGGACAGGGGCCGGCGCACGTGAAGCTGACGAGGCACCGCAGCAAAGTATCAGCGCAACAGCAGCTGCCTGCAGTGGATCGCCCAGGACAGGCGCGTACTTTAGCACACACCATTTGCCTTCGTTGCATTTACTGACATATATTTTGCACCTAATTCATACCGCTAAGTACAACAAATCACCAATCAACTTCTAAAGTTCATACTCTCTCGCTAGTAACACTCTTCTCTGTTTTGTCCAGTCCTGTTTCTTCTTCGCGGATGGATATTTCTGTTTGCTTATGACACCAGCTTGGTAGTGAAGGATCTTGTGTGTAATATTGAAACAGTAACAAATAATGTAGTTCATGAAATAAGTTCGTGGCTTGTGGAAAGTAATTTGATGCTAAATCACAGTAAGACTCAGTTTTTAGTTTCTAACTCACAATTCAACGAGAACTGATATTTTAATCAGACAGAATGGGCATGTTATAAGCGAGACGGAACAGTTCAAGTTCCTAGGCGTACGGATAGATAGTAAGCTGTTGTGGAAAGCCCATGTTCAGGATCTTGTTCAGAAACTAAATGCCGCTTTATTTACCATTAGAACAGTATCTGAAATAAGTGACATTTCAACACGAAAAGTAGTCTACTTCGCATATTTTCATACGCTTATGTCATATGGTATTATTTTTTGGGGTAATTCTTCTGATTCAAAAAGGGTATTTTTGGCTCAAAAACGGGCTATTCGAGCTATGTGTGGTGTAAGTTCTAGAACCTCTTGTCGATCCCTATTCAATAGTCTGAGAATTCTGACATTGCCCTCACAGTATATACACTCCTGGAAATTGAAATAAGAACACCGTGAATTCATTGTCCCAGGAAGGGGAAACTTTATTGACACATTCATGGGGTCAGATACATCACATGATCACACTGACAGAACCACAGGCACATAGACACAGGCAACAGAGCATGCACAATGTCGGCACTAGTACAGTGTATATCCACCTTTCGCAGCAATGCAGGCTGCTATTCTCCCATGGAGACGATCGTAGAGATGCTGGATGTAGTCCTGTGGAACGGCTTGTCATGCCATTTCCACCTGGCGCCTCAGTTGGACCAGCGTTCGTGCTGGACGTGCAGACCGCGTGAGACGACGCTTCATCCAGTCCCAAACATACTCAATGGCGGACAGATCCGGAGATCTTGCTGGCCAGGGTAGTTGACTTACACCTTCTAGAGCACGTTGGGTGGCACGGGATACATGCGGACGTGCATTGTCCTGTTGGAACAGCAAGTTCCCTTGCCGGTCTAGGAACGGTAGAACGATGGGTTCGATGACGGTTTGGATGTACCGTGCACTATTCAGTGTCCCCTCGACGATCACCAGTGGTGTACGGCCACTGTAGGAGATCGCTCCCCACACCATGATGCCGGGTGTTGGCCCTGTGTGCCTCGGTCGTATGCAGTCCTGATTGTGGCGCTCACCTGCACGGCGCCAAACACGCATACGATCATCATTGGCACCAAGGCAGAAGCGACTCTCATCGCTGAAGACGACACGTCTCCATTCGTCCCTCCATTCACGCCTGTCGCGACACCACTGGAGGCGGGCTGCACGATGTTGGGGCGTGAGCGGAAGACGGCCTAACGGTGTGCGGGACCGTAGCCCAGCTTCATGGAGACGGTTGCGAATGGTCCTCGCCGATACCCCAGGAGCAACAGTGTCCCTAATTTGCTGGGAAGTGGCGGTGCGGTCCCCTACGGCACTGCGTAGGATCCTACGGTCTTGGCGTGCATCCGTGCGTCGCTGCGGTCCGGTCCCAGGTCGACGGGCACGTGCACCTTCCGCCGACCACTGGCGACAACATCGATGTACTGTGGAGACCTCACGCCCCACGTGTTGAGCAATTCGGCGGTACGTCCACCCGGCCTCCCGCATGCCCACTATACGCCCTCGCTCAAAGTCCGTCAACTGCACATACGGTTCACGTCCACGCTGTCGCGGCATGCTACCAGTGTTAAAGACTGCGATGGAGCTCCGTATGCCACGGCAAACTGGCTGACACTGACGGCGGCGGTGCACAAATGCTGCGCAGCTAGCGCCATTCGACGGCCAACACCGCGGTTCCTGGTGTGTCCGCTGTGCCGTGCGTGTGATCATTGCTTGTACAGCCCTCTCGCAGTGTCCGGAGCAAGTATGGTGGGTCTGACACACCGGTGTCAATGTGTTCTTTTTTCCATTTCCAGGAGTGTATTTTCTTTAATGTCGTTTGCTGTTAGCAATATTAGCTTATTCCCAAGAGTTAGCAGCTTTCACTCAGTTAATACTAGGCAGAAATCAAATCTGCATGTGGAATGCACTTCCTTGAGTCTTGTGCAGAAAGGAGTGCAGTATTCTGCTGCATCCATTTTCAATAAGCTACCACAAGAGCTCAAATATCTTAGCAGTAGCCCAAACGCTTTTAAGTCCAAACTGAAGAGTTTCCTCATGGATCACTCCTTCTATTCTGTCGAGGAGCTCCTGGAAGAGCTAAAAAATTAAGCAAATTCCAGTGTTACATTCTTGATTTTCTTTATTTAAACTAATGACGTGTCGCCTGAATATGTTTCTTATATTTCATTTTATCTGTTTCTACAATCGTGTTATAATTTCATGTATTGACTCGTTCCATGACCATGGAGACTTCTCCTTAATGTGGTCCCACGGAACAATAAATAAATAAATCACTTAGGACCACGCGTAATCAACATTTGTTGGCCTTCCTTTTCGCCCAGTATTCCTTCATAAACACCGAATGGGCTAGCTTTCG
Source organism: Schistocerca cancellata (assembly GCF_023864275.1). Lineage (NCBI taxonomy): Eukaryota > Metazoa > Arthropoda > Insecta > Orthoptera > Acrididae > Schistocerca > Schistocerca cancellata. Next base: position 545,414,133 of record NC_064633.1, read on the forward strand.
TTGCGTAGACCATGCATGTCGGTTAGTTTTTGTCTCTTCTTCCTCAAAACCCCGTGTGTTTGTGATTTTTCTGATTTCATTTCTATCATGTAGATTTGGAGACCCTTATTCTCTCAGGTCTTTTTCCGTCTGTTTGTACCAGTTTGTACCTTGTAGTTTTGTTCTTTAAAAATGTATGGATTTTGTGCGTTAACCTGTTCGAGTCCATGCTTTCTAAGTACCCCATGAATTGGATTCTTCTCATGCGCATTGTGTCTGTTATTTTGGAGATATTTTTATATATTTCTGCATTGGGTTTTGGATAATGTACTCCATCTTTAGTTCTTGGTCCTAGGATTTTCCTCATTATCTTACGTTCTTTCACTTCTTATTCCTCTTTTAGTGTTATGTGTTGAAGGTTTAGTGTCTCAGATGCGTAGAGAGCTTCGGGTCTAATTACTGTTGTATAGTGTATTTTGCAGTTCCACGAGAGACTTTTTGTTGTAAATGTTTTTGTTAACTGAAACGCCGTCTCCATTTTCTGGACTCTTGATCTGACAGATTTCTTTTCATTACAATTTTCTGCTATCCATTCACCTAAATATTTAAATTCTTTTACTCGAGAGATGTAGTTATTACCAATTTTGAGATCAGAAGGTGCATCTTTGACGTCAGTAATAAATTTTGTTTTTTCAAATGAAATTTGTAATCCTATTTTAGCTGCCTGTTCTTGTAATAATTCTAGCTGTTTCTGTGCATCGGTAATGTCTTATGCGATCAGTGCCATGTCATCAGCAAATGCTAAATAGTCTAATTCTATGCCCTTACGTCTTGGTCCCAGTCTGTGTGCTGGTGCACCTGCTTTTTTCCATTCTCTAACAACTTTTTCAAGAGCACAATTGAAGAGCACTGGGGACAGTACATCCCCTTGTCGTACTCCTGTGTCTATTTCAAATTCTGTGCTCAATTCTCCCATAAATTTTACTTTGGATTTGCTCTCCGTGAGTGTTTCTTTTATGATGTTTGTTGTCTTTTGATCTAATCCAAATTCTGCTAATACTTCAAAAAGGAATTCTCGGTCTGTACTGTCATATGCTTTTTTAAAGTCGACAAACGTGATGACATAACTTTTGTTTGAAGTACTATGTAAATATTTCATTGAGTTTTTCAAGTTAAGGATTTGTTCTTCGCAAGATCGACCTTTTCTGAGCCCACCTTGTATTCGCCTAGTTTTGAATCCAGCTGAGGTTCTGCTCGGTTTAGTAGGGCTTTAGACAGAATTTTGTATGTTATTGACAATAGATTCCTCGACAGTTGTTGGGGTCTGTTTTACTTCCTTTTTTGTACAGAGGATGTATAATTGCAGTCTTCCAATCTGTGGGGATTTTTTCAGTTTTCCAGATTTCATGTATAATTTCTTTGAGTTTTGCAATAAAATTTTCTCCTGCATTTTTCCATAATTCTGCGATGATTTGGTCTTCTCCTGGTGCTTTTTTATTTTTCAGTGACTGAATTATATCTTTAATCTCTTGTAAACTTGGTGGCTTTGAGTCTGGGTTTCGTTGTGTACGATGGAACTCAAATTTTTCTGCAGGCTTTTCACAATTTAGTAATTTAGAAAAGTATTTTCCAAGAATTTCACAGTTTTCGGTGTTGGTATGAGCAATTTCCCCATGGTCATTTTTGAATTGGAGTGATGGAGGAGATTACTTTGTTAATTTTTGTTTGAATACTCTGTAGAAATTTCGGGAATAGTTTTTCTTGAAATCATTTTCTATGTCTTGCAATTTTTTGTCTTCGTGTTGTTTACGGACTGTTCGTATTGCTTTTGTGACTGTTTTCCTGGTATCTTTGAGATCTTCCAGGGTCTTCTGATTTTAGTTGCACAACCAAGTTTGCCACGCCTGTTGTCTGAAATTTATCAGTTGGTCACACTCATCTGTCCACCATGGGTGTTTACGTGCTCTTATTTGCGGTGCTACAGTTTCAGCTGCATTTAAAAGTCCTGCTTGCAGTTGTTGCCAATTTTGTGGTTTTAAATTTTGCGTTTCTTTTGTAAATTGTTCATTGCCATTTATCTTTTGTACATCATATTTACGGTGTGGAGATTGCTTAGTGAATTTTCTTTTTTCTGGAATGACATCTAGGGAGAATTTTGTTGGGTAATGGTCGGAATCTAGGTCTGGTCCATTAAGGACTTTAAGTTTCATGATTTCTACTGTATTTACGCGGGAGATAATTACATGATCCAACTGATATTCACCTAGTAATGGATTAGGTGAGATCCAAGTTTTCGTTTTCGAGGCTCTTTTCCTGAAAAATGTTGATTTGAAAAATAGGTCATGGTTTTTGCAGATTTCAATGAGTCGCATGCCATTCTGTGTATGCCCTGACCATTTACCTACCCAATATCGATATTTCTTTTCTTTACCGATTTGTGCATTGAAATCGCCCATAAGGATTTTGACATGGTTATTTGGGATTTTTTGGAGAATATTATCTAATTGGTTCCAGAATTCTTCTACTTCTTCTATTTTGTTTTTGTTAGTGATGTTAGTTGGTGCATGTCCGTTGATTAGGGTGTATATCTTATTAGCTGATTAGCTGATTTTATTGTTATCGTGGAGAGCCGACCCGAGTAAGATTTGAAAGTTGCGACTGAATCAAGTATTGATATACCTACCATAAATCTAGTTCCAAATTGTGGACAATTTGCCATGGCTCGTTTTCCAGGTTTTCCTTTGTATATCCTGTATCCTTCCGAATCAAAAGGATTTTCATCTGTATATCGTGATTCCTGAAATGCAATAATTTTGATTTTACGTTCTCTGGATTTGTCCAGAATGTTTTTTAGTTTTCCCATTTTTAAGAGAGAATTTACATTAAATGTCACTAGCCAAATTCTAGATTTTGGTTTGATTTTGTTATTACGGGGTTTTGAGGTACTCCTATTTACCTCCATGCACACTTCTGTGGTCTCCCCAGAATCCGAATAGACCTCTTGTGGTTTTTCAACCTTGGGATTTGACCCACTGGGGTAATTTGTCTTTGAAGGTGCTGTATCCATGTTGATTTAATTGGACTGGGTTTGTGACTGAAATTGAGATTTCAGTCTGGTTGAGCTCAGAGTTCCACTTCTGAGTTTTATAGATCAGCCGCCACTAACATGTGGAACAGAAGCTGTAGGGCTACCGCCACTAACCTGTGGAACCGTCGTGCCCTTTGTCCAAATAAGGTTGCTTCTTCCGCCAGTTCCGCCGTACCGATGATCTTCTTCTCCGCCTTCACTGCCGTTGAGATCTGTTGAGTCCTGTTTATTTCTAGGTAATTTGGATATTTTATTACCAGGAATGGATATTCTGTTTTCTTCTTGGTGTTTCTCTGGTTTTCTTTTCAATAACCTTTCCTTCCAATACTTTTGTTAAAGACCTATTTCCTCTAAATAAATACACTAACCTATCACTTTCCTTTAGGAAATATTTGTTATGAGGTTGTTTTGCTGATTGATTGCTTTCAACAATTTGTAAACATTCCACTATGTTTCGACATTAAAATTTTAAAAACGTTTTGCTTACTTAATATTGTGACTCATCGGTAAGGGATACAAAGATCAACGTTTTCGGGTGTCTTGAGCAATTCTTACACAAATGGTGCATCGAGTTTGACTCCAACCAAAAAGAAACATGCCACTGGTGAAAACGCTACGGAGCTATTCAAAAATTCGATTCTTATGTATCTGTATTACACATTAACACTGTTTACAATTACACTACTGGCCATCAAAATTGCTACACCAAGAAGAAATACAGATAATAAACGGGTATTCATTGGACAAATATATTATACTAGAACTGACAAATGATTGCATTTTCACGCAGTTTGGGTGCATAGATCCTGAGAAATCAGTTTTTTTTAATTTATTTAGTGTTCCGTGGGACCAAATTAAGGAGAAATCTCCCTGGTCATGGAACGAGTCAATACATGAAATTATAACACGATAGAAGAAACAGATAAAATGAAATATAAAAAAACATATTCAGGCGACAGATCGTAAGTTTAAATAAGAAAATCAACAATGTAACACTGGAATTTGCTTAATTTTTTAGCTCTTCCAGGAGCTCCTCGACAGAATAGCAGTAAGCCATGAGGAAACTCTTCAGTTTAGACTTAAGAGTTTGGGATACTGCTAAGATTTTTGAGTTCTTGTGGTAGCTTATTGAAAATGGATGCAGCAGAATACTGCACTCCTTTCTGCACAAGAGTCAAGCAAGTGCATTTCACATACAGATTTGATTTCTGCCTAGTATTAACTGAGTGAAAGCTGCTAACTCTTGGGAATAGGCTAATATTGCTAACAACAAACGACATTAAAGAAAATATATACTGTGAGGGCAATGTCAGAATTCCCAGACTACTGAATAGGGGTCGACAAGAGGTTCTCTAAGTTACACCACATATAGCTCGAACAGCCCATTTTTGAGCCAAAAATACCCTTTTTGAATCAGAACAACCACCTCTGGCAGTAATAACGGCCTTGATAAACCTGGGCATTGAGTCAAACAGAGCTTGGATGGCGTGTACAGATACAGCTGCCCACGCATCTTCAACACGATACCACAGTTCATCAAGAGTAGTGGCTGGCGTATTGTGACGAGTCAGTCCTTAGCTACCATTGACCAGACGTTGTCAATTGGTGAGAGATCTGGAGAATGTGCTGGCCAGGGAAGCAGTCGAACATTTTCTGTATCCAGAAACGCCCGTACAGGACCAGCAACGTGCGGTCGTGGATTATCCTGCTGAAGTATAGGGTTTCGCAGGGATCGAATGAAGGGTAGAGCCACGGGTCGTAACACATCTGAAATGTAACGTCCACTGTTCAAAGTGCTGTCAGTGGGAACAAGAGTTGACCGAGACGTGTAACCAATGGCACTCCATATCATCACGCCGGGTGATACGCCAGTATGGCGATGACGAATACACGCTTCCAATGTGCGTTCACCGCGATGTCGCCAAACACGGATGCGACCATCACGATGCTGTAAACAGAACCTGGATTCATCCGAAAAAATGACGTTTTGCCATTCGTGCACCCAGGTTCGTCGTTGAGTACACCATCGCAGGCGCTCCTGTCGGTGATGGAGCGTCAAGGGTAACCGCAGCCATGGTTTCCGAGCTGATAGTCCATGCTGCTGAAAACGTCGTCGAACTGTTCGTGCAGATGGTTGTTGTCTTGCAAAAGTCCCCATTTGTTGACCCAGGGATCGAGACGTGGCTGAACGATCCGTTACAGCCATGCGGATAAGATGCCTGTCATCTCGACTGCTAGTGATACGAGGCCGTTGGGATCCAGCACGGCGTTCCGTATTACCCTCCTGAACCCACCGATTCCATATTCTGCTAACAGTCGTTGGTTCTCGACCAACGCGAGCAGCAATGTCGCGATACGATAAACCGCAATCGCGATAGGCTACAATCCGACCTTCATCAAAGTCGGAAACGTGATGGTACGCATTTCTCCTCCTTACACGAGGCATCACAACAACGTTTCACCAGGCAACGCCGGTCAACTGCTGTTTGTGTATGAGAAATCGGTTGGAAACTTTCCTCATGTCAGCACGTTGTAGGTGTCGCCACCGGTGCCAACCTTGTGTGAATGCTCTGAAAAGCTAACCATTTGCATATCACAGCATCTTCTTCCTGTTGGTTAAATTTCGCGTCTGTAGCACGTCATCTCCGTGGTGTAGCAATTTTAATGGCCAGTATTGTATAAACAGTTAAGACTATAACGGTTTCTTTTCATTACGAAGTAATATACCAAGCTTTTGTTCGAACAGAAACCATGCAAGGGATTAGTTTCCTCAAGGAGAAGAGCAGTGTGCACAGTAGCCAATCAGAACGTTTATGAGCAGCGTCAGAGTGGTGGAACTGACGTGACAAAAGCCTTCTTCCACAAAACCCGTCTTTGTCGGAAGACAGAGGGTTGCCTGGCTGTGTGGGAAGAGGCACAGAGCAATGGGGCAGCGTCGGATGTCGACGGCTCTGCAACAGCTGGTGGCATATGCAACAGCTAGCATAGACGCGCCTGGCGGTCTTCTACAAGACTCAGGATAAAACTACGAGTACTTCCAATACGTTGCAACTTGACGTTCAGGTGTTAGTATCGGAAGTAAAAGTGGCATCCATTTAAACCACTGTATAGAGGAAGAATGTCACCACCATCTCGAAAACCTGCTAACGCAAAAGCAAAGAATTTCTGTAAGGGCAATTTTAGATGATCCTAGCTTTGTGGCGATGATTCGGAACAATGATCTGTTACCAGCATGCTAATTCTCTCCATCCGACGACACTAGGCGCATCAATGTAATCGTGAACACGTCGCAGACTCAATATTCACAGCCTCATCATTCCCATTCCTAGCATGCTGAAAAACTGCCTTCCATAACCACACCCCATCCAGTTAAACGCATCCAAACTAATGTGTGTGATGTCCTTAGATTAGTTAGGTTTAAGTAGTTCTAAGTTCTAGGGGACTGATGACCTCAGAAGTTAAGTCCCATAGTGCTCAGAGCCATTTGAGCCATTAAAGCTGTGTGTTAAAGAAAAAAAATTTGGGCTCTGGTAATGTTTGATCAAATAATGAAGTTGTATGTTCGAGTGCAACTAACAGCCCCTTGTTTTGGCCCCTTTCCACAATTTAAACTACCTGTCCTGTCTTGCGGGTTTAGCAGGGCGTATCAACCTTAATGAAAAGCTTCAGTTTCAACAAATTTGGCTGTTTTAAAAATGATACGAAATCTGATCAAAAGTACCCAGACACTTGTTAGAGGGCATTAATATGGAATGTTTGCATCCTACGCCTTTATGATAGCTTGAACTCTGCTAGGGACAGTTTCAATTAGGTGTATGAACTTTTGTAGAGGAATGGCACCCCATTCTTCCTCAAGAGCCGAAACCATACAAAGAAGTCATGTAGGACGCTGGAGGGCCGGAGCGAAATCAACGACCAGAATCATCCCACTGGAGTTCCGTTGGTTTCAGGTCGGACTCGGTGTAGGCCAATCCATTTCAGGAATGTAATTGTCTTACAGATGCTGCTTTATGAGACTAGATTGATGGTACAGTCATCGTCTCTGAACTATTCTTGTACTGTGTACAATACACGACGATGTGAAATGTGTCCTTATTCCTCTGCAACTATCGATTTCTTAAGGGCAATAGGGATATGACCCCCAATACCACGTTACTTTTAGTGTCTCACTCCCTAGCCTAATTTCCTTTGCACAGCCTGATTCAAATTTGTCACATTACTCCTGTTTCACTTTCATTTGTATCACCTTCTAATCTCTTTTCAAGACACTATACTTTACGTTCGGCTGATGTTCCATGGCCTTAGTGTTATCAGCTAACTTCAAATATTTAGCTATTTTTCCCTGGACTTTAATTCCCTTTCCAAATCGCTCCTGGGTATACTAGAGTACATTCTACAGACCTGTGTCACTCCCTTCAGCACTACAGCTTTCCTTTCCTGTCACTAGACAAGAATAACTGTAGTCTAGTTTCTGTGTAAGTTGTAGAAAACCTTTTGCTACCTTCAGGATTTCAAAGAGTGCAGTCCAGTCAACATTGTGAAAACCTTTTTTCTAAATCTACAAATACCGAACATTCCCGTTCCTTTAACCCATCCTCTAAGGTACGTCGTACAGTCAGTATTCCCATTAAGTGTAAGACTAATTAGCTCGATGTAAGAAGCACCCCAGGCGGTCTAAGACGCTGCAGCCATGGACTGTGCGGCTGGTCCCGGCGGAGGTTCGAGTCCTCCCTCGGGCATGGGTGTGTGTGTTTGTCCTTAGGATAATTTAGGTTAAGTAGTGTGTAAGCTTAGGGACTGATGACCTTAGCAGTTAAGTCCCATAACATTTCACACACATTTGAACATATTTTAGGAGGCACCGAACATTCATCCACTGCTTCTGAACATCCACGAGCTTTGTCATCCTTCCTCCACAGATCTTCCTACATATCCCTACAGTGTTTTTGCTTTACAATCTCCCTATATCATCATCATCATCATCACCCATTAGACATTCACTACTGAATAGGGGTCTCTTATACTCAGCCACAGTCATCAACGTGTCTCCTGAATATTTTGTAAGGTCATGTACACATCTTCCATTACTTCGTCTACGCACTTTCTCAAAATTTGGAATTAAGGAATTTACTCGGTCCACTATCGACTGTACAACTTGTTGCACTAACCCCCATTTCATTTTCATTACAGTCATAATCATGTCTTACGTTCCAGTTCGTTCCATAACCTAGTTATGCGTTTCTCTTTCTCAACATGTACTTCCCACCATATCCTTCTCCATTGCTTTTTTAGAAACCACCAGTACTTTAATGCTATTGCGTTAATTGCATGTACCACAATGCGGTATGTCAATATTAGTTGTACATACTGATTGTAAATTTTCCATTTCGATACATCGAAAATTCTCATACTAAAATGCTATTGAATTTACCAGAAACCCTCCAGGACATTCTTACTCTTGGGGTCCGTCCAGTAGTTCACTTCGACCGCCCTAAATTTAAAAAAATCAACCTGTTTCTATGGCCTCTTAGTTAATTTGTGCAATTTTCTTTTCGATGTATTGATTATATATTATTCTGGTACTTCCAAACTTTTTCTGTTACGTACTTTACTTGTAACAGTGGCATATTCTTTGTACAAGGTGAACCCGAACTCCACCGACAAAATTTCGTTGGCATTGCGCTATCACAGATCCATAGTCTTCGGCGGCCCTGGGAAATACATTTCATCTGTTTCCTAATCAGCACTTACCTTTACCTCTCTACTGCACTGGAAATGTCTGTAAAACAGCGTAAATATCTGTTGTATTTGATTTGTGCCCTGTTTGGAAACAAACTCGTTTCCAAGCATTCCTCGGATTTGTTGTTGACAACCGTAATGCCCACTTTGTTCTTCACCGACAATCCTTCGTTCGCTATTGATTCATTCTGTATATGGTTTGTTTTTCGGGTAATGTTAGCTGTGCGCTAACAGCGTTACACAACTGTATCTAGAGGTTTACTGCTGTGGAATAAATGCAGGAGAACAGTTTTGCATCTGTTATCTACTGTACTGCGCGCTGACAGAATAGACTGACCAAACTGTGTTACAAGTGTCCGTACTTCGCCCGATGTTTGTTGCGTTACTCTGTGTTTCGTTTTGTTTTGCACATTTTGGTGTCTGCATATTACAGGCATTCTTATTATGAAAAACAAATGTAACTGGGATAACAAACCGAATAAATCATATTTACATTATTATTGTTTATCGAGACAAAAAATACCATGGCTTCCATATATCAAAATAAGCAGAAAATGGCAAACACACCACTAGTCAGAAAATTATAATGTTGGGAAAACGGAAAAAACGCGTATTTTCATCCCATAAGTAGCTAATTTCTTTTTTGTTTTGTCTAAATATTCTGTAAGCATCAAAAATGTTATTAAAACTAAATGAGTGATACCAAATTATATTCTCTGAGTGTGGAGAAGGAAAATGGATTGGGTTAATGGGTTTTTGCGGAATTCAATAAAAACGCTTCTAATATAATGCATAATAATATTACAGTTACATACTATGTAGACGATATTCTCAAGCTGAAGTAATAATTTATGACTTGTATTAGTTAAACAATTATTTATTAAATACAGAGGACGAAAAATGTGATACACAGCGTACAGCGACATATCCAAGCATTAATCTTCGCCTCCATCACCATTGTCATCATAGTCTGTTTCATAGTCACTACTGGCTGTAGATGAATTCATTGATGCAGTTGTGCCAAAGAGTCTTGAGTAGTTCTCTTTGCCTGCACGATTTTCGAGCCATTCCGCAAGTTTTAATACGTCTTTGCATGTGTCACTCCAGAATGGGATGTGAAAACTCCTGGTTAAGTTCACTGAGTCGGGAGCATTGAACTTCGGAGCAGTGATGACGTCACGGTTCCAGGTGCCATGGCACACGTCTCGCAAATATAACATCGTTTTTGAACTCAAAACCCTATAGGTCGAACACCTTGAAGCCTGAATGCTAGTTTTGGAGTTTTTAACTGGTGGTTGCTTTTTTAAAAGGTTTGAAATCGTGCTGGGAAAATCTCCCAAAAAAATGTGATGGATGTGTTCGGCCTCCAGAATCCTTCCATCGCAGGTTTCGGTAAGTTCAGAGGGGGTAATCTCCCTGCACTGAGCAGAAAAAAATGAAAAATCCTGGTTGTTTGGCAGGTAGCTATGACCACCAACGGGAAGAAGGTATGTAACTTTTTTAAAATTTTGAGTCTGAGGACCAAACAGAAGAGTGAGTAAACCATTGTTTCTTAATTTTAGCCATTGTTTGCAGTGTTTCTTCCGTGACTGTATTACTTATACACTCCTGAAAATTGAAATAAGAACACCGTGAATTCATTGTCCCAGGAATGGGAAACTTTACTGACACATTCCTGGGGTCAGATACATCACATGATCACACTGACAGAACCACAGGCACATAGACACAGGCAACAGAGCATCCACAATGTCGGCATTGGTACAGTGTATATCCACCTTTCGCAGCAATGCAGGCTGCTATTCTCCCATGGAGACGATCGTAGAGACGCTGGATGTAGTCCTGTGGAACGGCTTGCCATGCCATTTCCACCTGGCGCCTCAGTTGGACCAGCGTTCGTGCTGGACGTGCAGACCGCGTGAGACGACGCTTCATCCAGTCCCAAACATGCTCAATGCGGGACAGATACGGAGATCTTGCTGGCCAGGGTAGATGACTTACACCTTCTAGAGCACGTTCGGTGGCACGGGATACATGCGGACGTGCATTGTCCTGTTGGAACAGCAAGTTCCCTTGCCGGTCTAGGAATGGTAGAACGATGGGTTCGATGACGGTTTGGATGTACCGTGCACTATTCAGTGTCCCCTCGACGATCACCAGTGGTGTACGGCCAGTGTAGGAGATCGCTCCCCACACCATGATGCCGGGTGTTGGCCCTATGTGCCTCGGTCGTATGCAGTCCTGATTGTGGCGCTCACCTGCACGGCGCCAAACACGCATACGACCATCATTGGCACCAAGGCAGAAGCGACTCTCATCGCTGAAGACGACACGTCTCCATTCGTCCCTCCATTCACGCCTGTCGCGACACCACTGGAGGCGGGCTGCACGATGTTGTGGCGTGAGCGGAAGACGGCCTAACGGTGTGCGGGACCGTAGCCCAGCTTCATGGAGACGGTTGCGAATGGTCCTCGCCGATACCCCAGGAGCAACAGTGTCCCTAATTTGCTGGGAAGTGGCGGTGCGGTCCCCTACGGCACTGCGTAGGATCCTACGGTCTTGGCGTGCATCCGTGCGTCGCTGCGGTCCGGCCCCAGGTCGACGGGCACGTGCACCTTCCGCCGACCACTGGCGACAACATCGATGTACTGTGGAGACCTCACGCCCCACGTGTTGAGCAATTCGGCGGTACGTCCACCCGGTCTCCCGCATGCCCACTATACGGTTCACGTCCACGCTGTCGCGGCATGCTACCAGTGTTAAAGACTGCGATGGAGCTCCGTATGCCACGGCAAACTGGCTGACACTGACGGCGGCGGTGCACAAATGCTGCGCAGCTAGCGCCATTCGACGGCCAACACCGCGGTTCCTGGTGTGTCCGCTGTGCCGTGCGTGTGATCATTGCTTGTACAGCCCACTCGCAGTGTCCGGAGCAAGTATGGTGGGTCTGACACACCGGTGTCAATGTGTTCTTTTTTCCATTTCCAGGAGTGTATAATAACAAAAACAACCTCCTTCAGCCACAAATCGTGATTTTATTATACACGATGCATTTCGAACCAAGGGGGCTCATCTGAAAGCACCTGAAGATGAAACGTCGCTTATTAAAACCAGCTCCTCTGTTTACACTGAGTGTCGGATGCTGTTTATGTAATATTGCATTATTGAGATAACTTCAGTGGGATCCTTCTTTCTCTCGTTTTGCAAATATCCGTATATCTTGTCATTTACTGTTCACAAATCGTGTATCCTAAAGACATAATACCACAACTGACGCATGTAGTACACAACAATCGTTGGTAAATGACGAAGAGATAAATTCTACATAAAATTAATTGACAGCCAGTTAATGTTTCCCAGCCTGCCTACTGTTCCACTCAAGAAAGACTCCAGGTTTCTGAGATCAAAAGCCTTTTTTCTCCGTATCTTACTTGGCTGCGCTTCTTGCTGTAGCGAATCGCATTATTTGCTGATGTCAGGTCTGGGACATCTGGAATGGTTGTTGAAAGATACGGACATCTGCCAGTAAAGTTCGTAGGGTACACTTATGCGACAGGCGTTAAGGAAACTGTCATGCCTCCTTTACAGTGATGTCTTTGGCAAAAACAGCGTCCATTGGGATTATCTCTGAGTTAGTAATGGGATATCCGGGCGGGGAAGTAAATGACATGAGTCTCAATAACCTTTACAATGGGTTCTGATGCTTGTCATGACCGCTTGGAATATTTGCCGTGATTTTCTGTCGGAGAGCTACCACAATGAACTATGTTAGTTATCAGTCTTCTAAATCAGTCGCAATTAAATCCATACAATATTTAAAAAAGCGTTTTTGCGAACAACGGCAACATCATTTCTTGTCACCCGCATTTTGTAGGTGAATGTCGCGACCGAGGTTTCATATTGTCTTCGTCATTCTTTCGTGGTCGAAAATTTGCGATATCATGTGTGCCTATCAAAGCACTGAGATGGCTACCTCGGGTGTCTTTCGGCATCATTTTGTTAAAGTCTTCAATGATACTGCGCCGGGCTTCTTCCTCCACTTCTCAAAGCTGCGCAGCCGCGAACACCTAGCCAAAAGCAGACAGTAAAAACTGATTATGTTTTAAAGATAAACTGGTTGGGGATTGCAGTTTTCTTAGATGTAACAGGTGTACTACCATCAAACAGATAATAGGAATGAACAATAACAATGACGATAATTAAGGTGGCAATTCGTAATGGTTTTACCAGTATAGATCTGGTTCTTTGACCACCATCCTGGGTTGTTGTGAAATAGAAGCAATACGGATGAAAAACAAAAACGTAGGAAGCTTTTAAAAATCAAATATATATTTGCTTTTGTAAATTACTTTCATAGTATACATAAAATAAGTACATTTTATGGCATTGTTTCTCTTAAATTTAAAAGAAAGACAATGAAAACAGAGATAAAACTGACGTCTGAGCATCCACATCGCTGGCAACGGGCTATACACAATGCTGGTGACTACTATGAAGGTCAGTCAAACTTTGAAACGCGTATCTATTTTGCACGACCTGTAAATAAATAGTTACCACTATTAAAGTTCCAACATTCGTATAAAAACAAGGGGACATGAAAGTACAACAGTGTAGTGCTGACGGTAATAAACTTAAACCAATGGTCATTTTGAAGCAAACAATGCCGAAACCTTCTGAAATACCACCACGTGGTGTTCTTTACGTACATGAAAAGGGTTGGATGGACGAGGCTGGTATGAAATTATGGACTAACAGTGTGGTAGAGAAGGAAAGGTGTTTTACTGAAGAAGAGTTCTCTTCTTGTGCTAAATCAGTTTAGTAGCCATTTCAAAAATTCTGTGAAAAATAAATTGAGACAGGGAAAAACAGAGCTTGATGTTATTCCGGGAGGACTTAATTCACAATTACAACCTCTTGATGTCTCAACAATTAAACCATTTAAAGTGTGTATGAGAGAGGAATGGAACAAATTGATGATGGAGAAAACCCAACATTAATTCAAGCGGAAGGGAGCTTTAAAACAACTTACAATCAAACAAGTGAGTCCGTGGGTAAAACAGTCGTAGTCTAGAGCAAGAGAAGACATTATTGTTAGATACTGCAAGAATGCGGCATAAGTAACGCTCTCGATGGCAGTGAAGACCGTGTTACACATAAAGAGGACCACGATGATGATGAAGAGGAAGAGGAAAAAAGAAGAAAGTTCAGATGAGAATTTTTAGGGATTTTAAAGATCAGCTCGGCTTTATAAACTAGGAATTTTTTAGTCTGGCTTTGCAGTCTAATGATAAAATTATTAAAAAAATTATTTTTTAAAAAATTCCTTTAACATTAAGGTGCGTCTTATAGTCTGTATCGTCTTATAATCCGTAAAATACGGTAAGTGGAAAGACCCGATGGCGTTTGATTTCACGATTGAAGAGCAGTTGATCGAAACTGCATATCTTGTAAATATCAGCTAGTGTGAGTACAAGACGATTTAAAATGTATCGACCACATAATAGTAATCGAAGGAGACATAGATATCAGATATGTTCGGGTAACCTAGAAGTGTAGACCACCCTAAAGATGATAGGCTGCAAAACAATCATGATACTTTGGTATTGCTCATCAGTATGGGACCCTTTGAAACGACCCCTTAGAACAATTTCTGAATTACTGTGCTGATAAACCTCTTACACCATTTGCTTTTCAAACAGCTGAGCAAAACTGAACGTACTCAAACATTCACTGAAGTGACACACAATATTTTTAGCGCAACGCAATCTGACTTTCAAAAATCCCTACAAAAGAATGGCCCTGACTGACATTAACCTATACGTTTCACAAATCACTTACCTCACCAGAAATCTTCGTTCCTCGAACTACTGCAATACAGCGAGCGCCAGTACTGCCAGCTAAATAAAAGATTCAAACTACAGAAGGCACTAACTACTAGTAGGCATAGTTAGCAAATGAAAGATTTTAATAGAGAACAAACAATGTATTTACCTTAATAATCATAATATATATGCCATCCAGTCTTACAAATTTCAAATCTCCGCCATTTCTCTCCCCACATCCACCACTGCTGGCGGCTCACCTCCAACTGCGCAACGCTACGCGCTGTTCACATCCAGCTGCCGCTGCCCAACACTACAATGGCAGACAACAATGCTAACTAGCCACAGACTGCACACAGCACAGCCAATGTTTTTCATATAGAGTGCTACGTAACGTTGCCAATAAGAAAACATAAACAGCCTACTTACATAGCCCCCATGCTCCCCACAAAAAGAAATTTACAAATTTTTTTGGGCAGTGGCCAATAATGATTTGATAAAATTTTTCATAATTACAATAACAAAGAAATCAAATGCACACACTTATTGATACAATGTTGGTCAAAAGCTAAAATTTTCTCACAGTCCATAAAGACAGTCAAGATTGTTCATCACAGTAAAGTTTCAGTGTTTTCTTTTTTCCAAAGTCTGAGCAGTAAAAGAAAATGCACACGGAAGTAGTGGATTTCCATGCAGTCTTGAACAAGTAGTGTTGTCCTTCCAACGGAAAGACAGTGCTGACTCTTGACATGCTGACAGGTAATGGGCCACAACAGAGCAAACCCACAGCAGAGTCAGTCGAAGTTGATGAATATTGGCCTATACGTTTCACAAATCACTTACCTCACCAAAAATCTTCGTTCCTCGAACTACTGCAATACAGCGAGCACCACTAATGCCAGCTAAATAAAAGATTCAAACTACGGAAGGCACTAACTACTAGTAGGCATAGTTAGCAAATGAAAGATTTTAATAGAGAACAAACAATGTATTTACCTTAATAATCATAATATATATGCCATCCAGTCTTACAAATTTCAAATCTCCGCCATTTCTCTCCCCACATCCACCACTGCTGGCGGCTCACCTCCAACTGCGCAACGCTACGCGCTGTTCACATCCAGCTGCCGCTGCCCAACACTACAATGGCAGACAACAATGCTAACTAGCCACAGACTGCACACAGCACAGCCAGTGTTTTTCATATAGAGCGCTACATAACGTTGCCAATAAGAAGACATAAACAGCCTACTTACACCTTACCTGACAGGTCTGACAGGGAAAACAGAGATACAAAGAAGAGAAACGTACTCAGTCACTGGGTCGTTTCGTAAACGCGAAGGCACCACGGAGGTGTCTATACACCTCCATTGGCAGACGCTACACGGGAAGCGTTGCGCCTAGAGCATAGAGTCCCAGAAGAGTCAACGAACGTAGTTGCTTCCTCCTGTATATATCTTTTGAAGAGACCACAATGGTAAGACTATAGAGATTCGAGTGCATATGCAATGTTACCAACAGTCAGCAGCATGCTTCTTTAATAGCAGAACTGCTTCAGTGTGCTTACTCTGTGGTCCCCATTTTTTATGTTAAGTTTATACTTAATCTTGTATCTTCAACTTTCGACTTTCTTTGGTTTACTATCAATCCAGTGCTCATTACGCTGTACATTCCATTCAACAGGTCCTGCAATTCTTCTTCACTTTAACTGAGGACAGCAACACCATCAGCGAGTCAGGTTGCAGTTCACATAACAGCGCATCGCGCAGCACCTGACAAAGACGGTTTGGTCGGTCGTCTAAATAGTCTGCATAAAACAGAAACAAATCTCGGCAGAACACTCGGAAGCAAAACATTAATCGAACACGTCCAGAAAAACGTGACAGATTAGCAACAGTCTCATCTTATGCATCATTTGCGACTGGAGCAGGAAAAGGGAAGAGGGGTGAAAAGTAATACACGAAGTACCATCCGCTTTACTCTGTATGGTTGCTTGCGGTGTGTGGATGTAGATGCAGTTGGTGTCGGTAGTAGTTCCAACAGACGACCAGTTATGCTGTTTCAGAATTCAGTAAGCCGTACGTAAGTGACGTCACGCTGCCTACTCAAGTTTATCGTGAGGCCGCTAGCAAGGGCCGCGATGGCAGACCAGCTGCGCCCAGGGTCCCCCGCGGACCAATCATGAGCGCTCTGCGCTGACGTCAGCGCGCCCTATACGCCGCTGGCCGTGTAGCAATTAACACGGAGCCGTCCACAGCTCCTCTGGGCTACATACTCGTACCTGCGGGTGGCCGGACTGCACTTCAGCCCTCAGATCCCAGCTGGCGATGCTGTAGTCACGTCCGAGCAACACGGTAACTCAACCACAAAGCGCATGTTACATAGCAAAAAACAGGGAACCTACTGCCAGATTGAAACCGTGTAACGAACCGGGACTCGAAACCGAAACCCTACCTTTCGCGGCATCCTCTTTCCGACTCTGTGAGGGTGGGTATTGAGTCGTTTGTGGATATCTCAGCTGGGATATTTTCTAGTATGGGAAGCCATCAACAGAAGGCGTCCCTCAGGGAAATGTTTTGGCAGCTTTGCTGTTCGTGTTGTGTATTACTGACCTGTCATATAATATTAATGGTAACCTCAGGCTTTTAAGATGAGACACTTTTCTGTAATGAAGTCCTACTGGGTGATCAAAAAGTCAGTATAAATTTGGAAACTTAATAAACCAGGGAATAATGTAGATAGAGAGGTAAACATTGACACACACGTTTGGAATGACATAAGGGTGTTATAAGAACCAAAAAAAAAGTTCACAAAATGTTCGACAGATGGCGTCGTTTGGTGATGATCCTGTACTCAACCGCCACTTTCGTAATGCTAGGCCTCCCAGGTCCCCAGACCTCAGTCCGTGCGATTATTGGCTTTGGAGTTACCTGAAGTCGCAAGTGTATCGTGATCGACCGAAATCTCTAGGGATGCTGAAAGACAACATCCGACGCCAATGCCTCACCATAACTCCAGACATGCCTTACAGTGCTGTTCACAACATTATTCCTCGACTACAGTGTAAGTAGGCTGTTTAGGTTTTTATATTGGTAACGCCACATAGCGCTCTGTATGAAAATCACTGGCTGTGCTGTGTGCGGTCTGTGGCTGGTTGGCATTGTTGTAATACTCGCCATTGTAGAGTTGGGCAGCTGGATGTTAACAGCGCGTAGCGTTGCGCAGTTGGAGGTGAGCCGCCAGCAGTGGTGGATGTGGGGAGAGAGATGGCGGAGTTTTGAAATTTGTAATACTGGATATTATGAACTGCTATGTATATTATGATTTTTCAACACTATTAAGGTAAATACATTGTTTGTTCTCTATCAAAATCTTTCATTTGCTAACTATGCCTATCAGTAGTTAGTGCCTTCCGTAGTTTGAATCTTTTATTTAGCTGGCAGTAGTGGCGCTCACTGTATTGCAGTAGTTCGAGTAACCAAGATGTTTGTGAGGTAAGCGATTTGTGAAACGCATAGGTTAATGTTAGTCAGGGCCATTCTTTTGTAGGGATTTCTGAAAGTCAGATTGCGTTGTGCTAAAAATATTGTGTGTCAGTTTAAGCTCAGTCCTGTATAATTTTTCAAAGGGGACGTTTCAACAGCTATTGTTGAGGAATTATGGTGGACATATTGAGCATTTCCTGTGAAGAACATCATCTTTGCTTTGTCTTACTTTGTTATGCTAATTACTACTATTCTGATCAGACGACGCGCCATCTGTCGGACATTTTTTGAACTTTTGTATTTTTTTTCTTTTTTTTTTGGTTCTAATAAAACACCGTGTCATTCCAAGCAGGTTTGTCCATTTGTACCTCTCTATCTACATTATTCCGTGATTTATTCAGTATTCAAATTTACACTGACTTTTTAATCACCTGGTACATGAAAAAATCTGCATATATATCCAATCAGATCCTAATATGATCCCAAACTGGTGCGAAACTGGCACTTTGCTTTAAATGTACAGAAATGGAAAACTATGCACTGCACCACATGCTGCAGAGTACTATTCTATTGCGGGCTTTCAGGAAACTACGCAGCCTCCGACTCAGAGTTGCAATATTAAAAGTTTTGTCTGGTTTCGTTGTCTAGAGGCTGAGACACGTAGTTGCCACACTACAGGCCAAATACTGCTGAGTCTACAGTATACAATATGAATATACACACGAACCGAATGGTCGAAGTTCCTATCACTCGGCAATTCGGCATTTTGAACGTAACGTAGACGTTTACAAATGAAAGATTGCAATTAAATAAAATCTGCAGGTATTATCTTAACCACTTTAAATGAGTACGATAGTAGTACTTTTGAGAATGTGGTATATTTGTGGAAAGCACTTATTGGTGTCAATGGTCCAGCAATTAAATAAAATATAAGCTGAATAAAAGGGAAACAATAGATTCCTACTGCATGTAATTAGTTATGAACAACAACATAGCTCGCCTGATATACACTTGTAAACGCACGCTACGTCTTCACTGTAGAAACTTCGGAAATCGCACAAGTCCGCACTCCCAAGTATTTCTGTCTCTCGCGGCCACGCGCAAACCGCTCCACACTGCAAGTCCTTCCCGCGACCGTCACGTCCAGCACCCTCTCCGTGTCCCGTGCGAGTCTCCAGAACTGCCGCACTGCTCATAACCACCTCGTGTCCTTGGCGGAGATGATCGCAGTGATTGGCTAGAGCGCTCCCGCCCTGTCTTCAAGCCAACGCGCACTCTCTAACATATTTAAGCACATACGAAATACTGGCTTTACATTTAAATACTTGAAATTAAATAAATATTCCTACGGCTGCACCATAAACACGCTCTAACGCACTTTATTAAACACATAAACAAATTAAATAAACATATATCAAAGGATTAGCAACAAAAGGTAGGCCAGTAGCCCAATGTCTCTGTGCTTTCTAAAACACAGTAAATATTTAAGGGGGGTAGGACGTCAAACGGGCCATCTTGGAGCAGCAGAGACAACACAGGACATTTCAATTTCCACTGTCTATACTTTTACGAATAAATTCGTAAAACTTTGTCGGCGTGACCAAGAAGGATTCAGGATTCACAATCATAGCAGTGGAAGTTCAAAAAAAATAACAGAATAAATTTTTTTACATGTGAAAGCTCATAATTTTTTCACTTGATTGGCTGCGTTTGTTGCTATAGGTACACGTTTCTTCATAAGTGAGCGAGATTCTTCGATGAATTTTGCACAGCATACAAACCATACTTCCAGGTGTATGAACTCTAGAAATTATTTAATTTATGAAAAAATGAATGTGCTGTTACATTATAAACTTCATACTTAGAAAAAACTCAAATTTTTTAGTTACTTACCTCAATTTTTACCACAGTTTTTAATAGATCTGGAAAATTCTAGAGTTTCATACACCTTTAAGTATGGTTTGATGGTTTGTATGCTGTGCAAAATTCAGCGAAGGGTCTCTCTTACTTATGAAGAAAAGCGTACCTATAGCAACAACTGCAACCAATGGTAAGTGAGCAAAAGGTGAAATACAAATGTAAAAAAATAAATTATTTTCTTATATTTTTGAACTTCCACCACTATAAGTGTAAATCCTGAATTCTTTCTGGTCATTCTGACAAAGTTTTATGAATTTATTTTTAAAAGTATAGACAGTGGAACTTAAAAATTCCTGTGGTGTCTCTCCTGCTCTGTTTGACGTCCTACTCCCCTTCACCAATTTCTTCGTGAATAGTATATATCGGATATAAACAAAGACATAGCTGAATAAATATATTTATAAGCATGCTGCTACCGTTTTTTCGTGTAACTGTGGAGTACTTATGGCCTGACGAGATCGATAGTAATCGGCCACTTTGACCTCCAGTAGCTCATATACTATTGAAGTTACATGCCTGTAATTTATACCAATTTAGGTTAACACTAAAAGCTTTCTAAAGACACGGCCATCGACAAAATGGGATGAAGCGTTTATATTTAGGAAATTCGTTGCTGGGTGCTACTTGTATAATTTGCCGTCAGATACTAAACTTTAAACTAATAAAGATATTGAAAATCTGATTACACCATTAGAATCGTCGTGCAGTAATGTACATGTTCCTTTTTGAGGTATCATGATTCATCCGGCTACTATTATTTTCTATACGAACTGTGAAATGAAATGTCTGCCATTAAGGTTTCATAAAGTCCGCCATCTTTGGCACTCCCGGCATAGACATCTCCTCGTCACAGCGGTAGTCCCAGCCACGCGACTGGACCATGCGCTGGGGCTAACCCTCTCGGCCCGCTAACGTTCGGCGGCATCACGTGTTTGCTCCCGGGCCCCGGCCCGTCGGCCACTGCTTCCTCCGAACTCAGAATATTTTCAGGGCGCCACGACTCGCCCGTTACCTCACACTATTAACAAATGACAGTTACAATAAACCAACTCATGCAAATACCTGGGAGTGAGAACTGATGAGGACATGAAATGGAATCACCATATGGGCTCAATCAGAGGTGAAACCAGTAGCGAACTGCGGTTTGTCGTGTCGACTACTGTGGGAGTCAGCACCGACACAAGCAAGGAAGGAGGGAAGTTGCGATGGCCGGCGGCAGGAATCCAAAGTGATCTGTACATTAAACTTTCAAATTAATAGGACACTTTACTTCTAAAAAGAAAAGAAAAACCATAACGTAACTTGCCATTATGAGTGGCTGCCTGTGCTTCCTGTACCTCCTACATGAAATTCTTTTTTTACTTTCTATTACTACTTCCAGAAATCAAGCTAAGTATCGTCTTCCTATTACTCAGTACTGATGCTCTCGAAGTCTCCGACTCCACTGGGCCCACCGACAATGGACGGCTGGTTAGGTTAGCGTTGACACGGACTGCTAAACACCCCTGTCTTTCTGGAAGTGTGGCGCTGCCGCTCTTTCTGTCGCCGCGCTGGTCAGCGACTTCTTGTTGCCGTTTCGCGGCGCTGCGCTGGTCGGCGCGCAGTCGTTGCTTTAGGCCTGTATACAGTTCATTGGGAGTGTACTGGGAAACTGCAGTCAGTCTGTAAAGGAGACTGTTTACAAAATACTTTCGCACAGCATTTTAGTGTTCCCCAACTGCGTCATACCAGTACTAAGTAAACTCCAGTGGAAGACTCTGCAGGAGAGACGCTCAGTAGCTCGGTACGGGCTTTTGTTGAAGTTTCGAGAACATACCTTCACCAAGGAGTCAAGCAGTATGATGTGTTGGCAGAAGAGCCAACACCGTATAGCTAGAGGAGGCCGAAATGCACGCTTTTAAGCTCACGCAGGCTGGCGTGAGGTCTGGAACAGGTCAGAGAAATAAGACTAGCAAAACAAGAGTAACTGGTAGAATACTTTACTTTAATTCATAATTGAACATCTCTCGTACTGTACAACTGGCTTCACAATAATAATTATCAAATGCTATGGCGCCTTGCTAGGTCGTAGCAATTGACGTAGCTGAAGGCTATGCTAACTATCGTCTCGGCAAATGAGAGCGTAGTTGTCAATGTAGCATCGCTAGCTATGTCTGCTGTACAACTGGGGCGAGTGCTAGTACGTCTCTCTAGACCTGCCGTGTGGCGGCGCTCGGTCTGCAATCACAGACAGTGGCGACACGCGGGTCCGACGTATACTAGCGGACCGCGGCCGATTTAAATCTGCCACCTAGCAAGTGTGGTGTCTGGCGGTGACACCACACGGTATATTACTCCCTCCTACGTATATCTCGCGAAGAGACCATGAGGATAAAATCAGAGAGATTAGAGCCCACACAGAGGCATACTGACAATCCTTCTTTCCACGAACAATACGAGACTGGAATAGAAGGGAGAACCGATAGAAGTACTCAAGGTACCCTCCGCCACACACCGTCAGGTGGCTTGCGGAGTATGAGTGTAGATGTAGATGTAGGGCTATTGCAGAATAGTGATTTTATAGAAAGGTCAGTTTGAATGGTCACAGTGCTGTGCACCTCTCGTAAGAGTGGCAAGGATATGCTGCAAAGCCGGCCGGAGTGGCCGCGCGGTTCTAGGCGCTAGCCTGGAACCGAGCGACCGCTACGGTTGCAGGTTCGAATCCTGCCTCTGGCATGGATGTGTGTGATGTCCTTATATTAGTTAGGTTTAAGGGCTCCGGAAAGGCTCAAAATCATGAAAAGTTCAATTTTTACTTTTTTGCGTTTTCTGAACCTGCAGACTATTACCTCTTAATAGATATATAATTTATTCAATTCCGAAGACTACAACTATTTTTAAATTTTTTTTGAAATGTGTTCTACATGGGCGTGACCCACTGTGGCGCTGTTAAACTGCTGTCAAATGGTGTTATTATTAACGTCCGTGTTCATCAGGTACATTTTAGTGATGTGAGATAAAGTATGTGTTGTGGATAACCTGTGATGGTTCGATATATATCGCTGGTGTGATTGTCGATTGTTTCATGTTTATTTACTCTGTCGTTATCGCGAAAATATTCGTAATTAATTCTGTTTCTTGAGTCTCTGTGTTGTTGACGTATAATAATGAGTAAAAGTAAAGTTGCTGTTGCGACTTTCAATGATGGCAACATTGTAAGGTGCAAGGTATTTAGAAATATGGGAATGAAGATAGGTTCTAACATGGTACGAGCCATGCTTGCTTTAGACAAGGAACGCCTTCGGGCTGCAGACAGGGCTGTAAAGAGTCTAGAAATACAAGCAAGAGTAAACAGGAGGAGGAACAAGAGGAAGCTGGAGGAGGAGTTTGCAGAGGATTAAGATAATCCATCCTATGGACCTGGAATGCACTAAAAAGATAATCCAATTTTTGTCGCTCGATTCCCAAAACTTTTATTTTCTCATACTAATTACATGTTTTCTAAGGATCTTCCAAACATATTTGTTTCAGACTTTCAGTAAATGTTACACAGTACCTTCTGCATAATTTAACACAGCCTTTTTCCAAAAAACTGTATATTTTTGAATATATAAATAAAAAATTGCAAAAAAATGTTGTGAATTTTCATTACAATTGAAAAAAAATCATCTTTAATAACTGAACTAAAATTTTGTAAAATCCCTGTGTTAAGTTGTAGCCCATATTCCAATAAATAATCTGTAAAAAGTTCAACTTCCTACCTCAAATACTTTGTGAGGAAAGATGTAATTTATAAGCGTTATTTTGACATTGCAAGTATAGGGCGTTCCGGAGCCCCTTAATTAGTTTTAAGTTCTAGGCGACTGATGACCTCAGAAATTAAGTCCCATAGTGCTCAGAGCCATTTTTTTATGCTGCAATACCTGATCTGGCAGACGCTTAAGGACAAATGCGAACCATCCTGTGACAAGCTACCAAAAAGTTTGAAGAATCAGTACTAAGTGAGCAATCTGGAAACATACTACAGACCCCTAATTATTGCTTCCGTAGGGACCTTGAATACAAATTTAGACAGCACACTCTGAGGTCTTTAAGCAATCATTTCCCCCTCGCCAGGGCCGGTCACGGTACGAGAAACTGCATCTGAGGACGATATTTGGGGCGCGTGCAAGCCAAGACTCGGCCTGCCTCCGATTTGCTCGTTACTCCTAGAAAGTACTCGTTACAGCGAGACGTTCTATTTAGCAATGCGGTTCGGGATTTTTCAGTCGGCACGACTTTCTTCAGTTGGGCAGAATTGTGGTGTCAACGCTGCGTCCCTTCACTATTTGTTCATGGTGTACAAGAAGTTCACAAGTCGAGTGGCTGTTTGCACAAAATGGAGCAGTCTAGCGATCTATTGGCAAAACACCTTAAAAATTATAGGGGATGACAGAAGAGAAGGATAAAAATTCTCTTGCCCGCATCTCGTGGTCGTGCGGTAGCGTTCTCGCTTCCCACACCCGGGTTCCCGGGTTCGATTCCCGGCGGGGTCAGGGATTTTCTCTGCCTCGTGATGGCTGGGTGTTGTGTGCTGTCCTTGGGTTAGTTAGGTTTAAGTAGTTCTAAGTTCTAGGGGACTTATGACCACAGCAGTTGAGTCGCATAGTGCTCAGAGCCATTTGAACCATAAAAATTCTCAATATCTGTTAGGCGATATACAGTCGCAAAGTCGACGGTTACCGCAATTTGCTGTGGAACATCATGCAATATTCCCGCTTCAGCCCCTATAATCTTACGAAACTTCTAAAGGTGGGGGCGCTATACGTAGCCTTCAAAATGGCGTCAGCGTTCCACACAGGAAGCGGTCACTGAGTTTCTTTTGTCGGGCAACCAGAGCATCGCAGATAATCGTAGACGCTTACAGAATGTCTGCGAAGACCAGTCAGTGAACCAAAGCACAGTGAGTCTTTGTGTGAGGCGTGCGTCGTCATCGCAACAAGGTTGCGAGTACCTGTCGTATCTCCCGCGTGCCGGCCAGCTGCACACAGCCGTGACTCCTACAATGCTGGGACGTGCAGACACTGTCGTTCGAGGTGATCGACGAACGCATACGAACCTCTCCTCCTCCAAGACAACGCAAGGCCTCACACAAGTGTGCAGAACTGAGCGGAGATCACAAAACTTCATTGAACCGTTTTCCCTCGTCCACCCTTCATCCCGCATCTCACACCTTCCGACTTCCGTCTGTATGGCCGCCCGCCCCGATCTTGAACTCCCTATAGATGCGTTTAGAAGGCTGGAACTGACAAAAATAACAAGGCAGTGAAATATTTTGCGATGTCGCTGCTCCAGACTTCTCTTCTGTCCATGTAATTTACCCTGGAAGGAACACACATCAAGGATTTACTGAATGATTAATTTGGGTCTGGGAAATGATGATGAGGAACCTCAGGCTGCAGAAGAAGAAAATGTGCATGCTGAACTGCCACCAGTTGAAGGTGACAGTGAAGGTGCTAAATTGTGCTACTGCTAAAGACTCATTTTTTGAATGCTGAAATTTATGACTACAATTATCTGTCACCTTATTTATGTCACTTCATTGTGGCCATTTTTGTTACTGTTTTTGGTGAATAAAAAAAAAAAAAAGATAGCTGAGTGGTGCCGGCACGGTAGCTCAGCGTGTTCGCTCAGAGGATTAGCTGCCCTCTGCAATAAAAAAAAACCCTGAGTTAACGATCAACAACGAACTTAAAAAACGGATGTCTCTTTACGTCCGCCCCGAGCAGATGCAACGAATCAAAGCGAACAAAATGAGATTTTTTATATAAAAAAAAGAATTAGTGGTCAGCGTGACGGATTGGCGTCCTACAGGCCAGGGTTCGATTCACGGCTGGGTCGGGGATTTTCTCCGCTGAGGGACTGGGTGTTGTGTTGTCTTCATCATCATTTCATCCCCATCCGGGGCGCAGGTCGCCCAATGTGGCATCGAAAGTAATAAGACCTGCACCGAGGCGGCCGGACCTGCCAGCAAGGGGCCTCCCGGCCAATGACGCCAAACGCTCATTTCCATTTTCCGTCTGTTTGGCCCAGTGAAGCATGCACTCCGAGGGAAGCAGTGCGTGCATAACGGGGAGGTTTCCCATGCACCAAGAGGTTGGCTCCGACGTTGACCAGTAGAGTGGTGCCAGGCGGTCATACATTCCTGCCAGTAAGTCGGAGTAAGGCAGTCGCATTGTGGGGCGGCGGGTGCAAATTATTGGTTTATAAATGTAGAATGTAAAGTAGAAAAGACGCATTTCCCGGCCGATTAACCATATGCGGTGCGGCGGGTGGAATTAATTGTTATACACTCCTGGAAATTGAAATAAGAACACCGTGAATTCATTGTCCCAGGAAGGGGAAACTTTATTGACACATTCCTGGGGTCAGATACATCACATGATCACACTGACAGAACCACAGGCACATAGACACAGGCAACAGAGCATGCACAATGTCGGCACTAGTACAGTGTATATCCACCTTTCGCAGCAATGCAGGCTGCTATTCTCCCATGGAGACGATCGTAGAGATGCTGCATGTAGTCCTGTGGAACGGCTTGCCATGCCATTTCCACCTGGCGCCTCAGTTGGACCAGCGTTCGTGCAGGACGTGCAGACCGCGTGAGACGACGCTTCATCCAGTCCCAAACATGCTCAATCGGGGACAGATCCGGAGATCTTGCTGGCCAGGGTAGTTGACTTACACCTTCTAGAGCACGTTGGGTGGCACGGGATACATGCGGACGTGCATTGTCCTGTTGGAACAGCAAGTTCCCTTGCCGGTCTAGGAATGGTAGAACGATGGGTTCGATGACGGTTTGGATGTACCGTGCACTATTCAGTGTCCCCTCGACGATCACCAGTGGTGTACGGCCAGTGTAGGAGATCGCTCCCCACACCATGATGCCGGGTGTTGGCCCTGTGTGCCTCGGTCGTATGCAGTCCTGATTGTGGCGCTCACCTGCACGGCGCCAAACACGCATACGACCATCATTGGCACCAAGGCAGAAGCGACTCTCATCGCTGAAGACGACACGTCTCCATTCGTCCCTCCATTCACGCCTGTCGCGACACCACTGGAGGCGGGCTGCACGATGTTGGGGCGTGAGCGGAAGACGGCCTAACGGTGTGCGCGACCGTAGCCCAGCTTCATGCAGACGGTTGCGAATGGTCCTCGCCGATACCCCAGGAGCAACAGTGTCCCTAATTTGCTGGGAAGTGGCGGTGCGGTCCCCTACGGCACTGCGTAGGATCCTACGGTCTTGGCGTGCATCCGTGCGTCGCTGCGGTCCGGTCCGAGGTCGACGGGCACGTGCACCTTCCGCCGACCACTGGCGACAACATCGATGTACTGTGGAGACCTCACGCCCCACGCGTTGAGCAATTCGGCGGTACGTCCACCCGGCCTCCCGCATGGCCACTATACGCCCTCGCTCAAAGTCCGTCAACTGCACATACGGTTCACCTCCACGCTGTCGCGGCATGCTACCAGTGTTAGAGACTGCGATGGAGCTCCGTATGCCACGGCAAACTGGCTGACACTGACGGAGGCGGTGCACAAATGCTGCGCAGCTAGCGCCATTCGACGGCCAACACCGCGGTTCCTGGTGTGTCCGCTGTGCCGTGCGTGTGATCATTGCTTGTACAGCCCTCTCGCAGTGTCCGGAGCAAGTATGGTGGGTCTGACAAACCGGTGTCAATGTGTTCTTTTTTCCATTTCCAGGAGTGTATAAATGTTCCTATTATTTATGCAGTCTTTTGCCGTTCTCAACACTGGCTCACTAACTGCAATATTGGCAACCAGAAAGTGATTAGCAAAACGTGAAGCCTGTAATTAGAATTCCTAGTGCCCACTTCATCTGAGAAATACACTTACAGCTACAGCTTATAGCTCTGAGGAATTAGGAGGATGTCTGGGATTCATAATCAATAACGATTCTCTCAAAATGTTCAATATATTCTGAAAGTCACAGACCAAAAAGAATCCACACAATCCAGCTAACAGAGCAGTTTAGAGTCTAATGCGCTGATACAACTATAACTGTTCAAATTAAATGTTTAATTGAATGATCGCCATAATTTGATGATAATGTTCATCAAACGCCACGCTAAATAATGGTAGAATGTCTGTCCCGCGGCGGCACGTGAAAATACGACTTACGCAAACTGAAGATAGATCATTGAAGTCAACCCAGAATTAACACTTCACTCGAAAAACGATTTCATGGTTACACGTATCCCGTATCCGTGGCTGTTTATAGCAATGATACCGACGCGACGCGACTCCCGACGCAGGTGGTGTGCTATTCAGCGCCTGGACAGAACTGGCGCCTTCCTTCTCTCGCGCAGCGTTCTTATATATAAAGCCGCGGTGCGGACGGCTAAGGGAACGCCTGATCAAATCCGCTCTCCCGACTAGCCGCTGGGCTAGTAATGCACCACTTTAAGTTATCGAATAAATCATTGCTTCCTTTGCTGATGGCCGATGAAACTCTCAATTTAAATGTGAAATCAGCACACAGGTAAGTAATCATAATAAAAGTCTGACGTGGCTAAGTCAAATATTTTGGGCGACGGAATTAATTTAATTACACTACACGAAGTAGTCGAGCTCTGAACTTGCCCTTTCGAGATACGCTATCGCTATAGTTTTGTAGTTATCCAATTGAAACTTCTCACATATTTATGATTATAGCGAATCTCCCTTCTACTTAAATTTAAACATCCTAGCCTTATTTATTAGCCTAATTAATCTATCTTGCTTCCTTAATTTCCAAGACAAAAACCAGAAAATCATGAATTTCAACTAAAATTTTAATTTGTGAGATCCAGAATACTGTTTCTACTAAATTATTATGCAAAAGGAATCTAAATACAAATTTTTGAGTTTCTACCTCTTTTCTGTTACGCCAATGATTTTTACAGATTTAGTATTACTCCTGACATGCTAGAAACGTTTCAGGTTATTTACTTGATTTTTAAAGTATTGCGAAACATTTATGACGTCAGAGCTAGTTATAGCGGACTAGGCTGGCACACAATGGAAAGACTGATCTGAATTTTATACGGCGTGAGGAGGCTGCTTCCCTACAGCATTGAACGGAGACTATGCTGAGAAACAGGGTGTTTTAGACAAAAGAAGGGGGAATACTATGGTGTATTTGAATTCCGAATAAAACAGAGCTCCTTTCAGAACAAAATGTGTTGCTATACTTATTGAATGCCCCTCATAGCTACTGCGGCAGAAAGATATATCTGCAAGGAAATTCCAGTGCGCCTAGCTCGGACGTCAGCTCCATCCCATCCACGATACCGAGGAACAGCTACAACAGTTGGGAGCCAACGCACCTAAGATGAATAGACACTGACGAGACAAAACATCATCATTATCTGCTTAACGCCGGCTCCTGAGGCCGAGCGGTTCTAGGCGCATCATTCTGGAACCGCGCTGCAGCTACGGCCGCAGGTTCGAATCCTGCCTCGGTCATCGATGTGTGTGATGTCCTTAGGTTAGTTGGGTTTGAGTAGTTCTAAGTTCTAGGGGACTGATGACCTCAGATGTCCCATAGTGCTCAGAGCCATTTGAACCATTTGAACAACCTTATTCTGCTAGCTGGACTAGAGGTAACACATTGTAAATCACGAATGGTTCCTTTCACTTATTTCATGCGATTTTTTGCAACCACAGTCCTCAATGCTCGGTGGACCCTGTCCGTCAGAACATGAGGTCTACCTCGTCTTTGTTTAGCTGTAGTTGTTCCTTCACGTTTCCCGTTCAGTAACATCAGTAACTGTCGACTGGCGCAGCTGTAGAATGGTTACACAGGTGACATCCAACAACTAGTGCATGTTCTAAATCACTGAGCTCTCCTGATAGACCAGTTCTGGTGTTACTGCTATGCTCCGCACCTGCTTCTATACTGGTACGCCTCTCTTGACACTTATCGGCCAATGCCGTATTACGTAAGAGTATGCGTATAGTTTTGATCAGGTAGTGTATGCTGTCCTTGCTCCTTATCACGCGTGTAACGCCACGAGGCGACTTTAAATCCCGTTTTTGGCACAGGTCATAATGATTTGGCTGATCAGTAAATATTTCACTACTGGCCATTAAACTTGCTACATCAAGAAGAAATGCAGATGATAAACGGCTATTCATTGGACAAATCTATTACACTAGAACTGACATGTGATTACATTTGCACGAAATTTTGGTGCGTAGATCCTAAGAAATCAGTACCCAGAACAACCACCTCTGGCCGTAATAACGGTCTTGATACGCCTGGGCATTGAGTCAAACAGGGTTGGATGGTGTGTAGAGGTACAGCTGCCCATGCAGCTTCAACACCATACCAGTTCATCAAGAGTAGTGACTGGCGTATTGTGATGAGCCAGTTTCTCGGCCACCATTGGCCAAACGACTTCAGTTGGTGAGAGATCTGCAGATGTGCTGGCCAGGGCAGCAGTCGAACATTTTCTGTATCCACAAAGGCCCGTACAGGACCTGCAACATGCGGTCCTGCATTATCCTGCTGAAAAGGAGTGTTTCGCAGGGATCGAATGAAGGGTAGAGCCACGGATCGTAACACATCTGAAATGTAGCGTACACTGTTCAAAGTGCCGTCAATGCGATCAAGAGGTGACAGAGACGTGTAACCAATGGCACCCCATACCATCACGCCGTGTGATACGCCATGGCGATGACGAATACACGCTTCCAGTGTGCGCTCACCGCGATGACACTAAACACGGATGCGACCATTATGATGCTGTAAACAGAACCTGGATTCATCCGAAAAAATGACGTTTTGCCATTCGTGCACCCAGGTTCGTCGTTGAGTACACCATCGCAGGCTGTCCTGTCTGTGATGCAGCGTCAAGGATAACCTCCGCCACGGTCTCCGAAGTGATAGTCCATGCTGCTGCAAACGTCGTCGAACTGTTCGTGAAGATGGTTGATGTCTTGCAAACATCCCCATATGTTGACTCAGGGATCGAGACGTGGCTGCACGATCCGTTACAGCCGTGAGGATAAGATGCCTGTCATCTTGACTGCTAGTGATACGAGGCCGTTGGGATCCAGCACGGTGTTCCGTATTACCCTCCTAAACCCACCGATTCAATATTCTGCTAACAGTCATTGGATCTCGACCAACGCGAGTAACAATGTCGCGATACGATAAACCGCAATCGCGATAGGCTACAATCCGACCTTTATCAAAGTCGGAAACGTGATGGTACGCATTTCTCCTCCTTAAACGAGGCATCACAACAACGTTTCACCAGGCAACGCCGGTCAACTGCTGTTTGTTTATGAGAGATCGGTTGGAAATTTTCCTCATGTCACCACGTTGTAGGTGTCGCCACCGGTGCCAACCTTGTGTGAATGCTCTGAGAAGCTAATCATTTGCATATCACAGCATCTTCTTCCTGTCGGTTAAATTTCGCGCCTGTAGCACGTCATCTTCGTCGTGTAGCAATTTTAATGGCCAGTATTGTATGTCGCACAACGCCTTCCTGGTTATGCGATTTTTTTTCCGTCTGTGTATTTATAAGATTTCTTAGAAAGTTCCGAAGATAAATAAGTCGAGCCGTAGGGCTGGAACCAATACGAAATACGTACTCCCCATAGTGTGATGGAGCTTGGAAACGGCTTGACAGAGACTTGGATGTGGTTATCAGGAAAGTGGATTTAGTCGGAGGCCCCTTGGAGGAGAGCGTGTGCAGAGAAACGAATAAGGACGGCGGAGAGGACCAATTACTAGGGCCGGATCCTGGCGTGGCACAAGTTGTAAGGGGGCGACGGAGGGCGGCGCAGCCAGCTATTGTCAACAGTACGGGGGCCCAAGTTGTAGGCGGCCGCGGGGGTGGCGCGGGCAGGCTGCGGGGGCGGCAGGCGGCCGAGTTTGCTCATCCGGCACTGCGAGCGCCACCGAGGGGTGGCTTCTCCTCGCTTCAAACTTGCGAGCACAGGAAGTACGGAAGAGAGTGGGAATCAAAAACAAGAAATGTGCGTGCCGCAGCGTCGTTTACAAAGACTAAATATTTGTAACGTACACTGGTGAAATGTACGTCAAAAACCGTCCTCCTTTGTATCTTCACTCAAGTGTGTGGTATCGAACGAGTGAATGACTTTTGTTGCATCACATACGTCGCTTTGTAGGAATGCTGAGCGGGGACACCACTACTTTGTCAGGATGATGATGTGGAACCTGTAAAGTGTTTTCAGCGACAATAAAACAAGGTTATCAAGTTAACATTTATTCGATCTGGTTTAAAGTTCTGTGTCTCTTTGTCAGCCTTGGCTGACACGTTGTCCCAGTGACACAGTTTCAAATGGTTCAAATGGCTGATGATGATAATGATGATGATGTTTGGTTTGTGGGGCGCTCAACTGCGTGGTTATCAGCGCCCGTACAATTTGCCAATCTTTGCTCAGTCCAATTGCGCCACTTTCCTGGATGACGATGAAATGAGGAGGACAACACAAACATCCAGTCATCTCGAGGCAGGTGAAAATCCCCGACCCCGCCGGGAATCGAACCCGGGACCCCGTGCTCGGGAAGCGAGAACGCTACCGCGAGACCACGAGCGGCGGACGGTTCAAATGGCTCTGAGCACTATGGGACTTAACATCTACGGTCATCAGTCCCCTAGAACTGGATATAGGGCATTGTCGGAAGCCGTATAGTTGGTTGGTCCAGGCCCCATCGGACAGGTAGGCCCTTGGCATCTGGAAGTACATTCAGAGATAATTAGGAACAGAGGCACCAGGTGGCCGTCTCAACCAACACAGAGGTTTAGTATGATAAGCACCAGATGTCGCCGGCCGCGGTGGTCTAGCGGTTCTGGCACTGCAGTCCGGAACCGCGGGACTGCTACGGTCGCAGGTTCGAATCCTGCCTCGGGCATGGGTGTGTGTGATGTCCTTAGGTTAGTTAGGTTTAAGTAGTTCTAAGTTCTAGGGGACTTATGACCTAAGATGTTGAGTCCCATAGTGCTCAGAGCCATTTGAACCATTTTTGTACCAGATGTACTAGTGTTGGAACACTCTCATTCTCCCCATCAGCGATGTGATAGGAGGCAGCCAATGTGAAGTCCACGAATGGCAGGTTGTGATTACTTGGATTCTGTCATTTCAGGAACAGCAAGTAGCATTTTCACGAAAACTGGTTGAACATCTACCACATGGGTGCCACTGCACTGTAATAATTATTGAATCGCAAGCTTTGGTACGAATGCCATTGATCCTAATGACCAACTGCCCTCGGAGCTAGATAACTGCAGTATTTATGGAGACGGGCGAACGGTAATGACGTGAGGCTTTGTTCGTTATCAACTCGCATCTCTGGATAAACAAACATTGTTGACAACAGACAACCATCCGAAATTACTGCCGGCCGTTGTGGCGAGCGGTTCTAGGCGCTTCAGTCTGGAACCGCGCGACCGCTACGGTCGCAAGTTCGAATCCTGCCTCGGGCATGGATGTGTGTGATGTCCTTATGTTAGTTAGGTTTAAGTATTTCAAATTTCTCGGGGACTGATGACCTCAGATGTTAAGTCCCATAGTGCTCAGCACCATTTGATCCGAAATTACTGCTAAATAAATACGCTGAATGCAAATAACCTGGCTTCACCCGTGTTAGATACTGATGCACTACATATTGTGGACATATGAAAGTTTGCTCCAGACCAGAACTCAAAACCGTATTTCCCGCTTATCGCGAGCAATCGCCTTAACGCTATCTGTACGTGCCTCATGGACAGGCCCAAACTTCCGTGTGTCACAATGTCCGTATCACTATACCATATTCTCCTACATTCATCACTAAATGCTCGCAGTTGTAGTGTGTATTCCATCACCATTGAGAATGACACTATGAGGAAACGAGACCTATGATATTATCGTCTTTTGCCTATCTCGACATGTAATTCTTAATTGCATGTCTGGGCTGTGGTATTGGGGCAGTGTAACATATGGAAGTTTGGGTCGGTCTAGAAGGCGTGCCCGGATAACATAATGTCGGAGGTGACCACTCGATCGGGAAATCTGCGTTCGAGTCGCGTCCGGCACAAAATTTTCATATGTCACCACTGGATAGTACATCAAACTCTAACACAGCTCAAGCCAAGTTATACATATTCAGCGAATTTATTTCGTTCGTTATGGTAGAATGTGGCCCACTTCTTTACTAGTGATAAGCAGTCCTCATTCCACTGTTTACTTAGCACTTTGTTACAAGCTCTTACCTACGTCGTCATGTCTCTGTAAGGTGTTATTAAGTCCAAGATAAAGCTCGTTTCTTCATGTGAGAAGAGGTAACGAATCTCTCTCTCTCTCTCTCTCTCTCTCTCTCTCTCTCTCTCTCTCTTTCCCGGTTGATAGTTTGCTGAATGCATAATTTGTGCCTGGCGATTGGTATCGATGTAGCAATGTGTACTCGTGTACGAGATTAACTTGCAGTATTGATTGTTTCTTTCTGCTGCATGGATATATCCCCACCAATTCTGCCTAGTGTCGCCTGTGGCTGTTCTAGTGTGAACGTAACAAAAATTTTATTTTTGTCTCCATTTTAACTCGCCGGCATATTAGTGTGCTTCTGAAACTAACCTTGTGGCTGAACCACGCTGTGCACTTACGGTATTCTTATAGGTAACTATATTTAATGATTTTTCTGGAATAATAAAAGTCACTCAATTTACCGACAGTTTTATTTCATGTGGTGCAGGTTTATGAGCCGTCAGCAGTCTAAAGTCCTACATCACTCAGCCTGCTTAGCCAAATCAGTTAATTTCTTTCAACAATTTTCCATTAAGAATATTTCACTCATTTAGTTAATTTAGCCAAAATTGTTTCAGAGTTCTTCCGATGATTAACTTTTATATGCGGCCACTTAGAAACAAATTAGTTTGCAACGTGCTACTAACGGCTGCGAAACACGTATCACACCACGATCCTCAAACTGCTCGTAACTCACGATTCTTCACAAAAATATTTCCCATCGTCGACTGCTATCACGACTCAAATATTGCTTCTTACTACTTTCAAATTATTTATTCTTGAAAATTAATCTTTCGTCCGCGCAGTTCGACTGTCGCTAGACCTTCAGCCATCGACTGACTCACTCTAGCATCTGCTGGGTATTCTCCGACGGTTGGCGCGAAACTGTGACCTTCAAAGAACTTGTAGCATGTCTGCGTTATCGCATACATCGGAAATAAGCTGTTGTATCAATCTTTAGTAAGGTTATCAATAATGGTGCCCTTACAACACAGCACACGGAGAATCTCGTAATTTTAACTCAGTTGAGGGGCCAAGAAAAACAGATATTGTGCTCGCAAAGAAGGACTCCGTTTATGACTAAAAATGCATTTTTCTACGTCTCCCCATATACAGTCTCTCCGAAATCGCTTTATAGCATGTATCAGTGCTAAAAGTCAACATTTAGTACACTTCATTTGTCGGTAATTCCAAAAATTATACAAATCGTACTTGAGTCACGTGTTTGCTAACATTTCGTACTGTAAGACGTAATTTTTAAGTTTGTGGCAGTAACAGTTCAATATTGGTAATCGTGTAGTAGGACGTCGTGTGTGAAGAGAACGAAGCACTGTATGCATTAGATTACATTCTAAGACAAGAGAAAACGATGCAAAAGGAAACAACGGACCACGAAGTTATTATCCGAATGACCGCAAATCGGAAATTGTGATGTACCGGGTGAT
Source organism: Schistocerca cancellata (assembly GCF_023864275.1). Classification (NCBI taxonomy): domain Eukaryota; kingdom Metazoa; phylum Arthropoda; class Insecta; order Orthoptera; family Acrididae; genus Schistocerca; species Schistocerca cancellata. The sequence continues at coordinate 545,449,894 of NC_064633.1, forward strand.
CAAAAAGTCAGTATAAATTTGAAAACTGAATAAATCACGGAATAACGTAGATAGAGAGGTACAAATCGACACACATACTTGGAATGACATGGGGTTTTATTAGAACCAAAAAATACAAAAGTTCAAAAAATGTCCGACAGATGGCATTTCATCTGATCAGAATAGCAATAATTAGTATAACAAAGTAAGACAAATCATAACAAAGTTCTTTACAGGAAATGCTCAATATGTCCACCATCATTACTCAACAATAGCTGTAGTCGAGGAATAATGTTGTGAACAGCACTGTAAAGGATGTTCGGAGTTATGGGGAGACATTGGCGTCGGATGTTGTCTTTCAGCATCCTTAGAGATGTCGATCGATCACGATACACTTGCAACTTCAAGTAACCCCAAACCCTATAATCGCACGGACTGAGGTCTGAGGACCTGGGAGGCCAAGCATGACGAAAGTGGCGGCTGAGCACACGATCATCACCAAACGACGCGCGCAAGAGATCTTTCACACGTCTAGCAATATCGGGTGATTCTAATAAATCTCCATGTCATTTCAAGCATGTGTGTCAATTTTTACCTCTCTATCTACATTATTCCGTGATTTATTAAGTTTTTAAATTTATACTGACTTTTTGTTCACCCGGTACATGTGCAGACAAATAAATTATTACAATTTCAGAAAAAGTTGATGATTTATTCAAGAGAAAGGGCTTCACAAATTGAGCAAGTCAATAACGCGTTGGTTCCCCTCTCGCCATTATGCAAGTGGTTATTCGCTTTGGCACTGATTGACAGAGTTGTTGGATGTGCTCCTAAGAAATACTGTGCCGAACTCCGTCCAATGGCGCGTCATGTCTTCGCCCTGTCCTTAATGCTGCGAACATTCTCAACTGGGGAGAGGTCCGGCGACCTTGCTGGCCAAGGCAGGGCTTACCGAGAACGAACGCAAGCAGTGTAACCTCTCGCCGTGTGCGAGCTTTTTGAAACGTAAGCCCGTAATGATTTGCCATTAAGGTCAACAAAACAAGGCGTAGAAATCGTCGAATGTCTTCTACGTATTGCTGTGCTGTCCGCTGGTGACAAACATGTAGGCCCTGCTATGAAACGAACTGGCACCCCCGATTATCTTGCCGGGCGACAGCCAGGTTGGTATTCCACGTCTCCTGACACGTCTTCGTTGGTCATCACAGTCATCAGCGCTCAGTTCAGAACGGAACTTTTCCCTGAAGACATTTCTCCACTAGTCAATGATATTCTCAAGCCGAAGAAGTGTCTGGATACCCCATGGGCAACTTCAGATACCAACCTGACTGTCACCCACCATACAGCCTGTCAAACAGAAGTGATGGTCTGGGGTGTCACTCCATTTCATAGCAGGACGCACGTATCAGAACGCCCCTTCTGGGATTCGGGAAGTCGCGCTGGCCCCGGATTGAATCCGCCGGACGAATTAACAAAGATCGGTGTACCATCCTGTCTGTATTGGGTTTTCAGGCCATCTCTCTCATCCGATTAGATGCATACTAGGCTGGTACCCAATTTCCGAGTCACTTACACTATTCCCAAACAGTTAGTAAACGTTCTCACTCTTTCACATGAAATAACACTAGACACAGACAGTTGAGGTACATAGTGAGCTTCTGTTGCCAGTTACCCTGTCACTTAACTGGATGTTGTAATCATTAAAGAACCTGATGATGTCTCAAAACGTGAAGTTCTATTTCTCTTTCCATCTAAGTCAGTGACTCTCAGCTCTTCTGACGCCACTATCCCTGAGTGCAATCAGATATTAGCTAGTAGCCCCTCCTCCCACTCACTCCCCCCCACCACCACCGTCACCATCCTCGCGTTTCCACCCACTATTATCATAAGTAAACTTTAGAACCGAAAAGAATTTTGTTTGAACGTCTTCATTTTTAAAATGTCGAAAGGTAAGTAACATTTAGTTACTGTGTATTTTTTACTAAACCATGTACTAAAGTGTCAATGAGACAGTTGTTTCTGATTATTTCTAACAGCGTTTTTCTTATAGATACATGAAGCAGTTCTCAGTGCATCACTAGTGCTATCTATAGCTAATTGACCGAAAACAAATCTAATTTGTAATTTTAGATAATATTTCTGAGAACAGTGGTCTGTCAGTAGAGTAAAATTAGTAGAAACAGTCTTGACTGCACAGTCATTTATTAAAAGTACGACCGGTTTCGGCCTCTAGTAGTAAGCCATCTTCAGATAACGAGCGCACCATACGTCTGACAGTGATGACGCTTGGAACAAGTGCGCTGACGCCAGTCACAACTTACTTTGAGGTTAGCGCCGTCCTTTCTTTCATAATGAGCACGAGCCTACGGAATATCAGACCAGCTGTGTGGCTGGATTGAAGAGTTTTTAGCAAACAGAACACAGCATGTTGTTATCAACGGAGAGACGTCTACAGACATTAAAGTAACCTCTGGCGTGCCACAGGGGAGTGTTATGGGACCATTGCTTTTCACAATATATATAAATGACCTAGTAGATAGTGTCGGAAGTTCCATGCGGCTTTTCGCGGATGATGCTGTAGTATACAGGGAAGTTGCAGCATTAGAAAATTGTAGCGAAATGCAGGAAGATCTGCAGCGGATAGGCACTCGGTGCAGGGAGTGGCAACTGACCCTTAACATAGACAAATGTAATGTATTGCGAATACATAGAAAGAAGGATCCTTTATTGTATGATTATATGATAGCGGAACAAACACTGGTAGCAGTTACTTCTGTAAAATATCTGGGAGTATGCGTGCGGAACGATTTGAAGTGGAATGATCATATAAAATTAATTTTTGGTAAGGCGGGTACCAGGTTGAGATTCATTGGGAGAGTCCTTAGAAAATGTAGTCCATCAACAAAGGAGGTGGCTTACAAAACACTCGTTCGACCTATACTTGAGTATTGCTCATCAGTGTGGGATCCGTACCAGATCTGATTGACGGAGGAGATAGAGAAGATCCAAAGAAGAGCGGCGCGTTTCGTCACAGGGTTATTTGGTAACCGTGATAGCGTTACGAAAATGTTTAACAAACTCAAGTGGCAGACTCTGCAAGAGAGGCGCTCTGCATCGCGGTGTAGCTTGCTCGCCAGGTTTCGAGAGGGTGCGTTTCTAGATGAGGTATCGAATATATTGCTTCCCCCTACTTATACATCCCGAGGAGATCACGAATGTAAAATTAGAGAGATTAGAGCGCGCACAGAGGCTTTCAGACAGTCGTTCTTCCCGCGAACCATACGCGACTGGAACAGGAAAGGGAGATAATGACAGTGGCACGTAAAGTGCCCTCCGCCACACACCGTTGGGTGGCTTGCGGAGTATAAATGTAGATGTAGATGTAGACCGAACGTGGCACGTTGCTGATGTCGATACAATCATCACCCAACACAGGTTTCATGCTTCTGTGGATTTCAATTGGAGGCACGTTTTCTGCGGTTAGAAAATCCATTACAACACGCTGTGTCCCACGTACCGACTTTGTTACGTTACACACTGTCATGTTACAGGCAACAACTCTGAGCTCTCTAGTGGTAGAGGGTTTGAACTTGTGTCAGCGAAGCAGTAAATTCGACCGCCTATTTGTATGACATGTAATACCTCAACCGATATTGAGAGCAGAATAAAAAATTCGGTGGCATTATTTTCAGCCCCTCCCTCGTAGTTAATGTTGTATTAAGCCGTCAATCAGTTTGCTTATTGTTGCGAAGTGGATAACGAAGAAAGTTGTGGCCTGTTTATGGCACTACCTACAACTCAAAGAAGGCGTTGTCACGGGATATTTAAGCATATGTGATGTTTGTGGTTCTCAGTTTTATTGTCACAGATGCATAGTACAATGTACTAAGAACGTGCGTAATAGGTAGGTTAAGTGAGGGAGATATTCAAACATTCGTTTGACTAGCTGCATCCTCGACGATATTTAGTTATGCGTTAGCGCTACTATTTGAAAGAAAGTGTAATTATTGGTAACTCACTTAATCAGTATTACACTCTTACGAAATAGTGATAATTATAATACTCTTCTGAGAGTACTGTAACTTCGTAACCGAAACACAATTGAATCTGTTTGTTTTTACACCTCAGAAAAATACATTTAACCCCTCAGAGGAACCACTGTTCTAAGTGCTTACTGCTTTTTGTGAGTCATGTACAAACGATCATTTCCTCCTCACGTTTTCGAATGTGTATGAGCCCTGTTTCATCCCATATGCTTGCATTTCTTCTAAACTCTAATTGCTCCCCAGCGAATTACTTCTAATACATATCAAATGTAGTCTAACATATTCACAGGACGTACAGACAACAGCATATTTAAAGACCTAACTCGCTCCCAGACGAAACTCAAACGTGTGGCCGAGATCAACACAAATATTTTGTAAAACAACACCATCAAAATAGCTATGGCAAATGCAGTACAAAATCCTATCACGAAGCAACTGTAGCAAGGTAGCAGTGTGGCTGTCCCTACTTTGCGGTATTATGGCTTGAAAGTTGATCCATTGTTTTCGTCTGTCGGTTATAGAAGTTTCAGCTGACGCACAATTCATCGCAGAGCCACAGTGCAGGTCAACTGCATTTTACATCGACTATCGAATATCAATACATTTGCGTGCATATTTGAAGAACCACGCGCGCTGCATCAAAACAACCGCTTCCAGACGTTGTTATTGCTAGCGACTGGCCTGCATCTGCCTGCAAAACAGCTAGAGGCTATGTAAATGTAGCTGGAAAAACTGCGGTATGTGTACTGCTCAGCCAGCACAAAACCAAATCGTGTTTACTCTGAGTCGTAACACACAAGAACAGACCATAAGCGCAGTTATCCTCCGACAGTGTTTAACATGGGTCTCTCACTATTCTAGACTTACAAGGGCTTGCTTTGGTGAATAGAGAACGAGGAAATTAAATGAAACAACAGGTTTACTGTTACCAGTCACTGTTTAGTCATCTCCACGACTCGTTTCAAAGGTTTAAACCTCCATCATCAGGTGGATTTGCGTTTTCTTAGTACGATATTTTTTGGAGGAAATTGTGGCCCTGTCTAGTGGAGAAACAAAACGCTATTTCAGCATGTGATTTTGGGTTTCTTTTTACAAAAGACTAAACGTATATCTAACGGTAAAAATAAAATAAGTAAAATATAATACTTACAGTGTTCACAGGTTCCTTTCACTGTCGTAAGACATCACATGTATAGTGTCATATTTTGTAAACAAATATGGCGTGTGACCACCGTAGGTACTCTATTTTACTTATTTTAGTTTTACTGTTAGTTATACTTTTAGTCTTCTGTCATAAGAAACCCAAAACCATGTGCTGAAATAGTATTTTGTTTCTCCACTAGACAGTGCCACAAGTTCCTCCAAAAAATCGTAACACAACACACACACAAATCTCATACTAACAAATGTAAATCCACTTTATGATTTAGGTTTAAACCTTTGAAACGCGTCGTGGAGGTAAATAAAGAGTAACTGGTGACAGTGCACTTGTTGGTTCATTTAATGTCAAAAACAGTCACGGTAAAGGGACTAACCGTTCGCATTTAAAGTAAACGAGGAAATTATTTACACTCATCTAGTTACACAGAAAGATACCAATATGGCCGTGAGACTTTACATTAATTTTAGAACTCACGTATAGTATTATGTGTCCGCATGAGAGACTTTTCCTGCTAATACATGTTGACATAATGCGTTTTATAGCAGAAGCAGAAGACGAGTCCATTCCCCAGTACTATAATGCCGTCCCACGAAGATCTAATATAATCATTTGACCATCCACAGAGCAGGGTCACTACAAAGGAATCCAAAAGTTTGCTGTGGCACACGTAAGGGGCAGCAGTTGTAGTCAACGCAGGGTCGTCTTTTCTCAAGATCGTTAATCTACAAATATATTTTTCGTCGCGCATGGTTTCCGCCCGATATTTTGAAGAAACTCTTGTGTTCTCATCAACAGTATTCTTGGCCATCAAAAGGGCGGCCCGGCAGATCGGCGGTGGCAGGTCGCGAAAGCGTGTAGGCCGTAATTCAGGTGCCTTAAAAGTCTAACTATGGAAATTCTGTACACTATCTGATCAAAAGTATCCGGGCGGCTGTTAGTGGACATTAATAAGGAGTGTGTCCATCCTTCGCCTTTATGACGACTGGAACTCTGTTGGGGACACCTTAAATGAAGTGTTCGAGTGCCTTTGGGGGAATGACAGCACATTCTTCCTCAAGAACCGAAACCAGGTAAAACAGCGATGTTGGAGGACGGAGTCTGGAGCGAAATCAAAATACTAACTTGATTCAGAAGTGTTCCATTTGGTTCAAGTAGGGACGCTGGTCAGGCTAGCCCATTTCAGGGATGTTAATGTCCACGTACCGTCGCCTCTCAGATGCAGTTCTAAAACAGGGTGCAGGGTTGTACTGGTACGATTATTGTCCCCAAGCTCTTCCTCTGCTAAAGCAGTGCTAAATGCTGTAGAACGTGTTCATATCCTACCGCACTTAGCGTTTTCATAATCGGAATAAGGGACCCCACATCCTAACCACAAAAAACATCTCCATACCGAAACACCACCACCTCCTCCGTATTTCAATGCTGGCACTAAACGTGATGGTAGGTAACGTTCTCCAGGCATTCGCTTAACCCAAACCCTTCCATCGAACTACCACAGAGTATGGCGTGATTCATCACTCCAAATCAATCATTTCCACTCATCCAGTTTCAAAACCACAGCCGAAGTTTTAAATTTCACGTTCAAGAAATCGTTCACGCAGGAGAACCGTACAAGCATACCGTCATTTGACCATCGGACAGATTCCCGTATGGACGACATAGAGATAAGCATACGAGGCGTAGAGAAGCAACTTAAAGATTTGTAAACAAATAACTCATCAGGCCCGGATGGAATCCCAGTTCCATTTTACAGCGTACTCTACAGCAGTGGCCCCTTACCTACCTTACATTTATCACGAATCTCTCACACAGCACAAATTCCCAGGCGACTTGGAAAAAGCGCAGGTGACTCCAGTAACTAAGAAATGTAAAAGAACTGACCTGCAAAATTACAGACTAATAGTTACAGACCATCTGAGTTCGAATAAAATAAACTTTCCTGAGACTGTGAAGCTTATGTCCACGAATCAGCATCGTTTTAGAAAACATCGCTCGTGCGAAACTCAGCTTGCCCTTTCCCCACATGATATACTGGAAACTATGGATGGAGGGCAACAGGCAGATTCCATATTTCTAGATCTCCGGAAAACATTTGACACGGTTCCCCACTGCAGGCTGTTAACGAAAGCACGAGCGTATGAAATAAGTTCCCAGATGTGTGAGTAGCTCGAAAACTTCTTAAGTAAGAGAATGCAGTATGTTGTCCTCGACGGCGACTGTTCATCAGAGGCTAGGGTATCGCGAGGAGCCCCCAAGGGAAGTGTTGTTCTCTACATGCATAAATGATTAAGGCTGACAAGATGGGCAGGAGTCTGCAGTTGTTTGCTGATGATGCCTTGGTGTGCGGTAAGGTGTCGAAGTTGAGTGACTGTAGGAAGATAGAAGACGACTTAGACAAAATTTCCAGTTGGTGTGATGAACGGCAGCTAGCTCTAAATGTGGAAAAATGTAAGTTAATGCGGATGAGTAGGAAGAACAGATCTCTACTGTTCGGATACGGTGTTACTAGTGTCCTGCTTGACACAGTCAAGTTTTTTAAATATGTGGGCGTAACGATGCAAAGCGGTATGAGGTGGAACGACCACGTGAAAACTGTGGTAGGGAAAACTAATGGTCGACTTTATTGGGAGAATTTTAGCAAAGAGTGGTTCACCTGTAAAGGAGAGGAGACGGCATATAGGACGCTTGTGCGATCTGTTGTTGAGTACTGCTCGAGTGTTTGGGATACTTACCAGGTTGGATTGAAAGAAGACATCGAAGAAATTCAGAGCTGGGCTGCTGGATTTGTTACCGGTACGTTCGAACAACACGTAAGTGTTACGGAGATGCTTCGTGAACTCAATTGACAATCCCTGGGAGGAAGACGGTGATGTTTCGGGGAAAAACTATTGAGATAATTTAGAGGACCGGCATTTGAAGCTAACTACTAAACGATTCTGGGCCCGGCCACATACATCGCGCGTAAGGACCACGAGGATAATGTACTAGAAATTAGGGCTCATACGGAGGCTTGCAGACAGTCGTTTTCCCCTCGCTCTATTTGCGAGTGGAACAGGAGGTGAAATTACAAGTAAGGGTACAGGGTACCCTCCGCCATGTACCTTACGGTGGCTTGCGGAGTATCTGTGTAGATGTAGACGTAAATCCGCTATCCAGTAGCATCGCTCTTTACCGCTCCTTAAGTGCTCGACCATTGTATTCTACTCTCTTTTTACTCCCTACGAACAGGCATTGTGCTAGCTGGATGGCGGTTAGCACTTTGGAACTAGCCAGTGATTCCTTTCGCTGATTTCACGTGATTTTTTTATAACCACACACTGTCCGTTTATACATGACGTCTGTCTGTTCTTGTTTAGCTTCGTTTGTTCCTCCGCGTTTCAACTTCAGAACGGTATCTCCTACAGTCGTTGTGGGAGGCTTTACAACAGTTCAAATGTCCCTGCCAGATTTCTTACTCAGTTGACATCCAAGGCAAACTCCACATTGGAAGTCACTGCGGTCTCCTCATCGAACAGCAGTCTTTTGTCGCCAGGTGACGCTGCTGTCACCTGCGTGGGTGTATATCGATAGTAGGCCGGTAGTCATAATGTTCTGGCTGATCACTGTATGTTAAATACGAGGGCAGTTCAATAAGTAATGCAACACATTTTTTTTTTCTGAAACAGGGGTTGTTTTATTCAGCATTGAAATACACCAGGTTATTCCCCAATCTTTTAGCTACACAACACTATTTTTCAACGTAATCTCCATTCAATGCTACGGCCTTACGCCACCTTGAAATGAGGGCCTGTATGCCTGCACGGTACCATTCCACTGGTCGATGTCGGAGCCAACGTCGTACTGCATCAATAACTTCTTCATCATCCGCGTAGTGCGTCCCACGGATTGCGTCCTTCATTGGGCCAAACATATGGAAATCCGACGGTGCGAGATCGGGGCTCTAGGGTGCATGAGGAAGAACAGTCCACTGAAGTTTTGTGAGCTCCTCTCGGGTGCGAAGACTTGTGTGAGGCTCTTGCGTTGTCATGAAGAAGGAGAAGTTCGTTCTGATTTTTGTGCCTACGAACACGCTGAAGTCGTTTCTTCAATTTCTGAAGAGTAGCACAATACACTTCAGAGTTGATCGTTTGACCATGGGGAAGGACATCGAACAGAATAACCCCTTCAGCGTCCCAGAAGACCGTAACCATGACTTTACCGGCTGAGGGTATGGCTTTAAACTTTTTCTTGGTAGGGGAGTGGGTGTGGCGCCACTCCATTGATTGCCGTTTTGTTTCAGGTTCGAAGTGATGAACCCATGTTTCATCGCCTGTAACAATCTTTGGCAAGAAATTGTCACCCTCAGCCACATGACGAGCAAGCAATTCCGCACAGATGGTTCTCCTTTGCTCTTTATGGTGTTCGGTTAGACAACAAGGGACCCAGCGGGAACAAACCTTTGAATATCCCAACTGGTGAACAATTGTGACAGCACTACCAACAGAGATGTCAAGTTGAGCACTGAGTTGTTTGATGGTGATCCGTCGATCATCTCGAACGAGTGTGTTCGCACGCTCCGCCATTGCAGGAGTCACAGCTGTGCACGGCCGGCCCGCATGCGGGAGATCAGACAGTCTTGCTTGACCTTGCGGCGATGATGACACACGCTTTGCCCAACGACTCACCGTGCTTTTGTCCACTGCCAGATCACCGTAGACATTCTGCAAGCGCCTATGAATATCTGAGATGCCCTGGTTTTCCGCCAAAAGAAACTCGATCACTGCCCGTTGTTTGCAACGCACATCCGTTACAGACGCCATTTTAACAGCTCCGTACAGCGCTGCCACCTTTCGGAAGTCAATGAAACTATACGAGACGAAGCGGGAATTTTTGAAAATATTTCACAAGAAATTTCTGGTTTTTTCAACCAAAATTGGCCGAGAAAAAAAATGTGTTGCATTACTTATTGAACTGCCCTCGTATATGTGAAATGAAATGTATCTGACATGTGTGTGCGCGGTCAAAACCAAGGGTACAAAGCTCTATTGAGGTGAGCGGACGAGGAGAGGGGGAGGGGGAAATGGATAGAGATGGAGGAGTGGGAATGGACAGAGACAGGTGGAGGGGGAAATTAACAGAGGGAGGCGAGAGGAGGGATGGACAGAGAGAAGAAAGAGGAGGGATAGACAGAGAGGGAGGAGGGGAAAGGGGAGTTGTACAGAGAGAGGGGAGGTGGAGATGAGCGGATAGTGGTGGTGGAGGAAGTAGTTAGAGAGAAAAAAATGGTTCAAATGGCTCTGAGCACTATGGGACTTAACTACTGAGGTCATCAGTCCCCTAGAACTTAGAACTACTTAAACCTAACCAACCGAAGGACATCACACACATCCATGCCCGAGGCAGGATTCGAACCTGCGACCGCAGCGGTCACGCGGTTCGAAACTGAAGCGCTTAGAACCACATGGCCACGCCGGCCGGCTAGTTAGAGAGAGGGGGTGGAGGAAATGGACTGTGAGAGGGTGAAGAAGGAGATTTGCAGGGAGGGGCAAAGGAGACATATTAATAGAAAATTTGAATAAATGTATACCTGGGCAACACTAGGTACTCAGCTTATTCACTATAAGGTTCATGCCGAGTACACTAGTATTGTCCTGATTTCATAAATGAGTGAAGGAGGAGAACAACTTAGAGACGCTTTAGTAAAATTCCTGATTTTTAATAAGCAATTCAATGACAAACAATGAATTTACACTTGCCAGTGATGCGTACCACATGATATACAAGTCCACAATTTATGAAAATCGGAAAAAAAGCTAACGCCATACACACCAGAATACTTTAAGCAATATTGAATCAGTGAAACTGTAACGAAGGCAGTACGCGAAAGTCACAGATGGTCAAGTGAAATACCGATAATGTACAGCGATCATGGAACAACACCTTTATCTTTGAACAACGGAAGTTAAATCAGAACATGACCGAAGGCAAATCCGTAGACTTGACGACGTTCCGAACAAAATGTTATGCCAAGCAAATAGAGCATGGCATGGTGTGACTTCAATCCTCGTAGACAGTAGCATGATAATGGCCATTGGATCGTAACCTCTAGTCAAATACGCATCGTCCATAAGCGAGCTCTCACAAGTGCCTAGAGACAGGACGGGGAACGCTAACATGCGATTCTGCCTTTGCAGACTCCTATTGGCCAACTTACTCTAGCTCCAGAGTATCCTCTAAAGATATATCTTCACTTTACCTGGCAAAGACCATGGCGTACTTAGCAGTCGATAACCTTTGTACACAATGATTTTGCAACAGTTTAGCGACACAGAACTAATGTAGAATCAATCAATAATCTCCGTCTTAGGTCGGCATTAAGGCGGATAATTTAAAGTTCACTATATTAATAAATGGGAGTGTACAGATAAAAAATGTTCAAATGTGTGTAAAATCTTATGTGACTTAACTGCTAAGGTCATCAGTCCCTAAGCTTACACCCTACTTAACCTAAATTATCCTAATGACAAACACACACGCCCATGCCCGAGGGAGGACTCGAGTGTATGTACAGATACGATTTTACTACTCCGTGTAGCATTATGCTGTAGATAACTTTTTATTTTTCCAGTTGTGTTTATCTAAGAATTTCAAGACTAGTACAAGCTAGAGTTTCAGTTTTTAAATATTGATGCGCATTCATACCTGTCGCCGGATTAGAAGTCGCTAACGCGTGCTACTGTCGTGCCTTTGATACGGTCGTAGGTTCGAATCCTGCCTAGGGCATGGATGTGTGTGATGTCCTTAGGCTAATTAGGTTTAAGTAGTTCTAAGTGCTAGGGGACTGATGACCTCAACAGTTAAGTCCCATAGTGCTCAGAGCCAATTGAACCATTTTTTGTCGTGTCTTTCCTTGAAGTCATCGGTTAGAATCTCGATAGTGAAAGAAACTTTGTTCACCATATTTTCTTGGCAAAGGAAGAGACGGCTGTAGCATAAAGATCTTTATCTCGAAACTGTGTCCTCCGTCAAAGGCCGCCCTTTTTATGGTATCTGATGCAATGACATTATGATGATAATCCGTTACCACACTCACAGAACAACGAGCGAGTAACAAAGCGTTAATTAATTTTGCAACGAAAACTCTATTTTTTTACGTATGCAAATATACTTCCGTAACTAAAATAACGTTTTTTTCTTGTTTCAGGTGAGTACACAGAACTTCATTCATTTGCTCCCGTACAGAAGTTACGTGCGCGATGACGGTAAGTAGCGTTTATGTCATAGTTAACTTTTACTGCTGTTGTCAGCGATTTTCGTTTTCAGGTCTGACTAATTATGGCGCCAAATGCCTTTCTCTGAAGATAAAAAATGTAGCTATGAGAGCAGCGATTAGACTGTTGCGAAGAAACAAACAGTATGATGTGTAAGATTGACAAAAATTTGCTTCTATATACCAGTGCAACACCTGTGACAATGTATGCGTGCAAAACAAAATTCTTACCGCAAGACTATTCCACTGTCGTCTCTTTACTTGAGGCACAGTCCTACAGCATTCCAGAAACGGCAGCGTGCTACTGTTGGACTAATACTGGATTTATTTCTGTCAGAAGTCTGATTTAGGGGTGTTTCTAACACTGAAGTGATAGGTATGACAATATAAAATTTGATAGAAAGCAGTTTTATTTTAGGGATACATGCTACTCCATAAATTTCTTTGACACAAATTATTTTTAAAAATAATTACTTTATGTTACGGCATGAAATGCATTAATACTTGTTCTAAATTATTAAATGACATCATATCTTATTCGTATATGTCGCTTCACTTCTACAGCAATAAAAGATTTCTCGTTATCTGTATAAAAGAAAACCGTAAAGCTTCTCTACAAACAAAGAGTATACGTTATCCAAATATCTGAGCAACATTCCTCTCGATGCACGTATCCAGTTAAAACGAATTCTTCTGTTTTCGCCTAGAATTGTTATTTGCACCGCCTTACATGGAAAGCAAAACACCCAGAACATGTGGTTCGAAGTCGACGTAACTTCGTACAAATATGCACCATGTACGTAAATCATTAACACATGTGTGGATAAAAATTCTACTTGAAGATCGCAAATTTTCTTTACTGATTACCGATTTCAGCTCATTACTGAATCATCTTCAGACCCAGAATACATAAAATTGCGTATAAAAAGTCAACAGTAAGTAATACATTAACTACTTGAATTTCCATTATGCAGCACATATCAGTCTAAAATGTTCAATGTGTGACATCCATAACGCATCGTCGTATTGTTGAGAGCTAAGTCGCACTTGGTGAATGAAAAATCCTATAACAGGAAAATATTAAAACATGACACAATAAAAGCATCTAAAATATATGGTGAGTAATATGTAGTACCTTAGGTGAAAATCGTATTTGGTTATGTTAATTGACAACGTCACTCACTAATCAAATGTTACAGTGCCCATTTTGCCACACACGTGTATAAACGATCGACAGCAACGATAGTTGCATCGCCCATGAATGGATGTAAACAAGATATCATTTCTGATACTCATATCAGGAGTAAGTAAGTGTCTTTGTGACAGCTGTCAGCCAATTGGCTGAAGTGTAGCGTCATGGCTATATGAAAACTGTCTGCCAGATAGCTATACCATCCACCTAATTTAATACGGACGTGACTTTAGTAAGGCAAAGGATGTTGATATAGTGAAAATGATTTTATAAATTTAAACTCTATATGTATGTGAGAAATTGCACCACTGGTCGAAGACTAGTTCCTGCTTAACTTGGGAACTGCCGTCCCATGAGCAGGGTGAATGCAGTTGTAGGGGAAGGAGTAGAAGGAAAGGTTACAGGAGAATATGGGCTTGGGGCAAGAAATCAGAGAGGAGAAAGACTAATTGAGTTCTGTAACAAGTTTCATCTAGTAATAGCGAATACCCTGTTCAAGAATCACAAGAGGAGAAGGTATACTTGGAAAAGGCCGGGTGATACGGGAAAATTTCAGTTAGATTACTTCATGGTCAGACAGAGGTTCCGAAATCAGATACTGGATTGTAAGGCGTACCGAGGAGCAGATATAGTCTCACATCACAATATAGTAGTGATGAAGAGTAAGCTGCAGTTTAAGAGATTAGTCAGGAAGAATCAATCTGCGAAGAAATGGGATAAGGAAGACACTTTATGACAACTAAAAAAATTTGAGGCGCGCCGCCGCTACGTGTATCTCGGAATCGAAGTAGTCACTTCTACAAGAAACACACGAGCATGTAGTTCATCCTCTGCGTTTAAGAACACAATGAATTCAACATAAATTGTCTTCGTTGACCGTCAAATGAAACAAGTAACCAACTTTGTAACTCTTTCCTAACAGGGAAATATGTTCGCAAACAAACGCATGTATTTGAAACAACAAAGGAAAGGCTTTCACAGTCAGATATCGTTCTCTGCTTGTAGACGATCAACTGTTAAGACCTCGCTCTCCTTGACCGAGCACATTTGGACAGATTAACACTTAAGTTACCGTCTGTACGAGTTAATAGTTTCTACAATCTTGCCAAGCGAGTCTGACAAAATACCAATGTGAGGTTACAAGGGATACTGTAATAGTATAACTAAATTGCTGGATGTGGTAATGTTTACTGTGGAAGAACAGTTGGGGTATAGCAAGCACAAGTCAATATATTTATGGAGTAACCTTCTTAATAAAGAGAGGAGGCAGCATATAACAGTTTCACATTTAATTACTTAGTTACATAGTTGCCTAAGTCTCAGTGCATAACTTGGTACATATGTTAATAATGTAAGGTGTGCTTGTCTTGCTAATCATTGGACTTGCCGGGTATCTGATCACTGAAATAGGAGTACTCCATAAACATAAGAGCTCTTCAAAATAGTTCAGATCTCAAATTTAAAGCATAGTAGCAGGGATAATATTTTGGACATTAAAGAACATGTTTTATATAAAAATTAAGTTGTAAGGATGTTTGAGAACCTCTGCATAATAAGTTATTGTCTTTTATTGTGACGGTACTGTTCAGTTTTCGATGTATGTAGAGCAAAATGAGTATTTCGTAAGCCACACCTTTTAGGCAAAGACGTGATTAAACAAAGGAAGAGGGGTGAAACTGCCAAAAAGTGGAGTGCCCTTAAATATGTAAATAATCTGATAATTGTCTACAAAATAATATAAGGTATTTAGTTTTACGTATTTTAATATTGTAACATTGTAAATGCATGATGGCCATGTTTAGAAATAGTATATTTGACTAATGTGGTGACACGTGACCGGACACAGGACAGGGGACAGGGGACGAAGGTCGACGTCTTTTGTCGTGGTCGGTCGGTGCAATAAGGTCGGTGCGGCTTAAGAGCCGCCGACATAGTATCACGTGACCATTAGTTTGTTTTGTGGATGTGATTTAGTAAAATAAAAACGTTTTCATTCTAAACTGTTGTCGGTGTAAATCATTTGTGAACGATTGTAATTTAGACAAATGCTTGAATTCATTCACTGCTGTAGTTAGGCTGGCTATTTACTCAATATAGGGCGCGAATGCAACTGTGCACAACCGAACCCCTTTTGCAGACGAGTCATAATAAAAGGTTGTGTACAAGCCCGAGTGAAGTTGCAACCTCGCTCTCCTAGAACGAGCACATTGGGACAGATTAACACTTAAGTTACGGCCTGTACGAGTTAATACACTCCTGGAAATTGAAATAAGAACACCGTGAATTCATTGTCCCAGGAAGGGGAAACTTTATTGACACATTCCTGGGGTCAGATACATCACATGATCACACTGACAGAACCACAGGCACATAGACACAGGCAACAGAGCATGCACAATGTCGCCACTAGTACAGTGTATATCCACCTTTCGCAGCAATTCAGGCTGCTATTCTCCCATGGAGACGATCGTAGAGATGCTGGATGTAGTCCTGTGGAACGGCTTGCCATGCCATTTCCACCTGGCGCCTCAGTTGGACCAGCGTTCGTGCTGGACGTGCAGACCGCGTGAGACGACGCTTCATCCAGTCCCAAACATGCTCAATGGGGGACAGGTCCGGAGATCTTGCTGGCCAGGGTAGTTGACTTACACCTTCTAGAGCACGTTGGGTGGCACGGGATACATGCGGACGTGCATTGTCCTGTTGGAACAGCAAGTTCCCTTGTCGGTCTAGGAATGGTAGAACGATGGGTTCGATGACGGTTTGGATGTACCGTGCACTATTCAGTGTCCCCTCGACGATCACCAGTGGTGTACGCCCAGTGTAGGAGATCGCTCCCCACACCATGATGCCGGGTGTTGGCCCTGTGTGCCTCGGTCGTATGCAGTCCTGATTGTGGCGCTCACCTGCACGGCGCCAAACACGCATACGACCATCATTGGCACCAAGGCAGAAGCGACTCTCATCGCTGAAGACGACACGTCTCCATTCGTCCCTCCATTCACGCCTGTCGCGACACCACTGGAGGCGGGCTGCACGATGTTGGGGCGTGAGCGGAAGACGGCCTAACGGTGTGCGGGACCGTAGCCCAGCTTCATGGAGACGGTTGCGAATGGTCCTCGCCGATACCCCAGGAGCAACAGTGTCCCTAATTTGCTGGGAAGTGGCGGTGCGGTCCCCTACGGCACTGCGTAGGATCCTACGGTCTTGGCGTGCATCCGTGCGTCGCTGCGGTCCGGTCCCAGGTCGACGGGCACGTGCACCTTCCGCCGACTACTGGCGACAACATCGATGTACTGTGGAGACCTCACGCCCCACGTGTTGAGCAATTCGGCGGTACGTCCACCCGGCCTCCCGCATGCCCACTATACGCCCTCGCTCAAATTCCGTCAACTGCACATACGGTTCACGTCCACGCTGTCGCGGCATGCTACCAGTGTTAAAGACTGTGATGGAGCTCCGTATGCCACGGCAAACTGGCTGACACTGACGGCGGCGTTGCACAAATGCTGCGCAGCTAGCGCCATTCGACGGCCAACACCGCGGTTCCTGGTGTGTCCGCTGTGCCGTGCGTGTGATCATTGCTTGTACAGCCCTCTCGCAGTGTCCGGAGCAAGTATGGTGGGTCTGACACACCGGTGTCAATGTGTTCTTTTTTCCATTTCCAGGAGTGTAGTTTCTACAGCCTTGCCAAGCGGGTCTGACAAAATACCAAAAGGCCCGAGAGCCGGATCAGAAGTCCGTTGCCGGCGACGGTGGCGTGCGGTCGGCGATGCTGAATCAGGAGCAGACTTCCTCTTGGCTGGCTGCGACGTAAATCGTCGTGGATGCGCTCCTAAATGCGCGCACGGCGGAGGTAAACTTCTTCTGGATTTGCTGTCCGTGACATCGGAGGATGCAGTGAAAGGTCAGTGGTATGATCGACCTCTCTTGCCCTCTGTAATGTGGTCCGGTGTGCGCGAGAGCCCACTGCAGGTCGCAAATGACGGAGTCGGCATGTCGCGTACTCGCAGGGGCTGAGTTGGCAACCAACGTGACGGCGGTGTGTTGCCGTGTGGCGTCAGGGCTAGACGGCTTATGTGACAAGACAGTTATCACCACAACAGCAATGGCTGCGTTTGTAATGGAGCTGTGATCGGGAAGCATGGACTGTCGATGAACAGGGCCGCACTTTTCTCAGCAGTGAGCCGCGGTTCTGCACTACCCGAGTGACGAGCGTCAGCAAGCATGGCGGCGACCTGGGAAAGGGGCCCATTCTTCCAATGTCTTGGAGAGTCGTGGCCTAATGATATGGAGTATGGCTGGTAGCAATTGAGGGACTTCCGACAGCACAGCTGTACGTGACGCTCATACTGCGATCTCATGTGTTACATCCCATGCGACAGTTTTCTGGTACCATTTTTCAACAGGGCAATGCTTTTCTACACTAGGATGGGGCTCTGTAAACTGACTGCGTGACGTTGAGATGGTTCAGTGGCCATCAGGGTAACCCTACAAGTGGGGTCACATGTCAGCACTGTCCTGAGCAGAGGATACAACGAAGCCACCTAATGGTGTGTGGCGGAGGGTACTTTCGGTACCACTATCTGATCCCTACAACCCTGTTCCACTCGCGAACAGTGCATGGGAAGAACGATTGTTGGTAAGCCTCTGTATTGGCTCTAATTTCTCGAACTTTCTCCTCGTGATCAATACGGGAGATGTATGTGGCTGGAAGTAATGGTGTGTGGCGGAGGGTACTTTCGGTACCACTATCTGATCCCTCCAACCCTGTTCCACTCACGAATAGTTCGCGAGAAGAATGATTGTCGGTAAGCCTCTGTATTGGCTCTAATGTCTCGAACTTTCTCCTCGTGATCAATACGGGAGATGTATGTGGGTGGAAGTAATGGTGTGTGGCGGAGGGTACTTTCGGTACCACTATCTGATCCCTCCAACCCTGTTCCACTCACGAATAGTTCGCGAGAAGAATGATTGTCGGTAAGCCTCTGTATTGGCTCTAATTTCTTGAATTTCCTCCTAGTGGTCAATACGGGAGATGTATGTGGGGGGAAGTAATATGTTGTCTAACTCCTCCTGAAAAGTGCTATCCCAAAATTTTAGTAGTAAATCTAGGGAAGAAGCGTTATGCTGGTAAGTGGGCTCTTATTGCCAAGTTCTTTGCAAATCTGATTCGACTTCGTAATCACTGGAATAACATCACACATACCTTCTCAGCACGTGACGTTTCGTCTCACCCTCTCCTTCTAGGTGCCTCATTTTTTGTGTCAGGCACTACATTTTCTACTATCACTCAATTTCGGCTATTATGCAGTTTTCAGACGGTAGCTGCTAAAAACGGACTCTATTCACATACATTTTGACATGAAAGTGACAAATTACAAGCTGTGGCGATTTTACCAGCATACTGATCCAATAAAAACCTACATTTCGTATATGATGGCAGGCCATCGAGTTCTTTTTTAACAGTCTTACACATGGCTACTCATCGTAAGTTTCTTATTTTCGCGCAATACATTGGTAGCTGGGTAACTTGGCGGGTAGTGATCATTTGTGTCAAGTAAGTTTTTCACCGATTCAGCGTAGTGGTACAACCGTCACCAACTGCAATATTGTCATTTTATTCTCCGTGTTACGTTTTATTAGGTTTAGAATGGACTCTAATTTCCTCTTACAGCTACCCTTCGATAATAGCATATTAGCGGGAAACAATAAATAGGCCTACTTTCATATGAAGGCGGTAAATGTTGTCATTTCAGTCTCTACGACCTTGCTACCAGCCCGATAAAAAGGAAACTTACACTATCCGATAAAAACATAGGGACTCTTCTGTGTAATCCGGAATTGGCAACTATACAGGGTTCTGAAATTCCCGTTACAAATTCCTAGAATTTGTAGAGGGGAGTCAGTACATAATATTCTGAGTAGGAACCCACTTCCGGAAACTTATCGTTTTCTTTCTACGACGGTTCCACTTCTGCTTGAAGAGCGGAATGAAGCGTGACGCAGGACAGTTATTAGAGAACAGTTCGAAAGGAAACATAACGAAACACCCATTTATTACTGAAGCACCTTTGTCTGTGTTAAAACTTAAACATTACGTGATTACATTATTCAAAAATAAAAAAGAATCGAGCATACTATAAGTACAGAACGTAATGTTTCAGTTTTAATTCATACAAATGTGCTAAACTGATAAATGGATTTTTCGTTATGTTTCGTTTCGAACTATTATTTAATAACTGTACTGCATCACGCCTACATCGATTCCTCAAGCACAAGTGGATCAGTTAAACATCTGAATTGAAACCGTCGTAGAAAGGAAACGGTACGTTCCGGACATGGGTTCCTATTCAAAATATCATGTACTCACTCTCATCTACAACTCCTAGAAGTTGGCAACGGGAATTTCCCAACACCCTGTATGTCATGAGAGACGTATCCGCCAGTATAAAAGGAGGCGGGGAGTATTGCATTGGCAGTAATGAAGCAAAATGGAACATCAGTGACTTCGAATGTGGACTAGTCGTTGGATATCATCTGAATATCCATTCCACCAGAGATATTTCAACATTTGTCAAGCTGCCCAGTTCGACAGTGACTGTTTGATGGTGAAGTAAAAACAAGGAGGAAAAGCCACAGCTCATGCACTGACGGACAGGGACCATCGAGCACTGCTGCGGGATGCCGTAAGAATTCGCATAAAATCAACGGAAGGAATCACTAAAAAGCTCCAAAGTGCTGAGCTGAAACAATTTGAGTACAATAGTCGAGCAGCTCCTAATAAGCCACACATTTTCGTAGTCAACACGCTTCAGGATCCGTATGTAAAAAGCGACGCCTCTAGACAGTGGGATGACTAGAAACTAGAGGTTTGCTGACATTAATCACCCTGTAATCTGGGGTAATCCGGTTGAAGCGTTTGGGTTTGTCGAATGCCTGGAGAACTTTACTTTCCATCATGGATAGTGACAGGAGAGGAGTATGGAGGAGGTCGTGTTACACTACTGGGGTGGTTTTTGTGGTTACTGTGTGCCTCCCTATGGCGCTTAAGAACACGCAGATTACTGAAGGAAACAAAAGAAAAATTTGGCGTACGAATTAAAATCCAGGGAGAAGAAATAAAAACTTTGATGTTTGCCGACGATATTGTAATTCTGTCACAGACAGCAAAGGACCTGGGCGAGAAGTTGAACGGAATGGACGGTGTCTTGAAAGGAGGATATAAGATGAACATCAACAAAAGCAAAGCGAGGATAATGGAATATAGTCGAATTAAGTCAGGTGATGCTGAGAGAATTAGATTAGGAAATGAGACACTTAAAGTAGTAGATGAGTTTTTTTATTTGGGGAGCAAAATAACTGATGTTGGTCGAATTAGAGGGGATATAAAATGTAGATTGGCAATGGCAAGGAAAGCGTTTCTGAAGTAGAGAGATTTGTTAACATCGAGTACAGATTTAAGTGTCAGGAAGTCTTTACTGAAAGTATTTGTATGGAGTGTAGCCATGTATGGAAGTGAAACATGGACGATAACCAGTTTAGACAAGAAGAGAATAGAAGCTTTCGAAATGTGGTGCTACGGAAGAATACTGAAGATTAGATGGGTAGATTACGTAACTAATGAGGAGGAAAGAAGAGGAATTTGTGGCACAACTTGACTAGAAGAAGGGATCAGTTGGTAGGATATGTTCTGAGGCACCAAGGGATCACCAATTTAGTACTGTAGGGCAGCGAGGAGGGCAAAAATCTTAGAGGGAGACCAAGAGATGAATACACTAAGCAGATTCAGAAGGATGTAGGTTATAATAGTTACTTGGAGGTGAAGAAGCTTGTGCAGGATAGAGTAGCATGGAGAGCTGCATCAAACCACAACACATGAATAGCTCTTACAGCGCTGTGTACTGCGTACAGTAGAGGAAAATTTCGGAGAAGATGGCTCAGTCGGACTGGCAGTTCAATCTGCCATAAAGTAGCATCCGAGACACAGTATTCTCTGAACAAAAACATTCCTGAAACTGAAAGGATGGCACAGAGTCCCGACTTGAACCCAGAGGAACACGTTTCGGAAGAGTCCAAACTCGACTTCGTTCCAGTATCTGGACACCTATTACTGGGCATTAACTTGGAGTGTGTTCACCCTTCGCCGTTATGACAGCTGGAACTCTGTTGGGGAGACTTTCAGTGAGCTGTCACAGTATCACTCAAAAGAAAATACATTCAGAAAACAAGTTGTTTAGGAGTAATTTAAAAGAAAGAACTCAGTTACCAAATATAATGTGTACGTCATTTTCTTACACATTACGTAATTCTAAACTCTGCATCAGTAATCAAACAGAAATGAACAAATTACATAGACTCAAAAGCATTTTGTTAAAGCCAAAGAGAAGAAAAAGGATAATTTAGTCTCGGACCAAGATTTTCTTGGGTTAATACTTGATACAACAGCCCTTTGTGTGCGTTACTGCAGCACACTTGGATCTCATAGACTCCACGAGTTTGGCCATTCGCGGTTGGGGAATCTTTTTCCATACCTATCACAATCTTTTGCAGAAAGCCTCCTTATTGGTGCAGTTTTGTTGGCGATCAGGTCTACACAGCTCGCCCCAAAGATGTTCTATGGGATTTAAGTATGGACTTTGGCTTGGCCATTCGAATAGCACTACTTTGTGCTGCTTCCGAACTGTCTTCACATGGCCAGAAGTGCGCTTCGGATAGTTGTCGTGGTGAAATTGGCAGTTGCGAGGCATATTTCGTCTTCCGTGACGCATCATATGATCTGTTAATATTTCACCATACTTCAGCCTATCCAATACCCCATGAATTCTGACGAAAGGACCTACACCATGTCGTGAGTAACAGCCCCACACCACGCTACTTTCTTCTCCGTGCGTCACAGTGAATACTTGGTACTTTTTGTCATTTTTCTAGTTTTTCAGCCATAGAACGTACTGTATCCTGTCAGAGGATAGGAGATTAAACTTGCTTTAACCAATCCATGACATTTTTTACCACTCTTCAATGTCCTATAAGGCGTAGTTCTTAACAGACTATAGTCTGTCCGTCATATTTTTCGCACTTGTTATAAGCTTTCGAGAAGGTCGCCTGCCATTCAGATCTGCAGCTGTTAAGCGACGTTTAACTGTCCAAACAGGGACCTTCGCCTCGTGTTTTACCCGTAGATCACAGTGTATTGTCCGGCCTGATTCTTTAGGATCATCCGTCACTGACTTCAAATGACCCTATCTGCTTTTTGGGTGGTTTTCGGGGCCGACCACTTCGTGCATTATCCTCTATCGTCCCAGACACCCACAAACTATTGTAAGATGACAGTCACCTTCACAACGAAGGACTGTTTGGCCTTGATTCAATACTGTTAAGACAACTTGGCTGAAATCTACTGAATATTCCTTAGCTTTTGTCATTGCTGTAGGTAAACAAAAATGTTTTAATATTTGTACCTCACTCTTTTTAACTCCTTAAATATATTCACTGTGCTAGATGGATTGCTGGTAGCAGTCTGGAACTCTAGACAGATTCCGTTCGCTGATTTCATGCGACTTTTTACAGCCACTCTCAGCAATGATCGAGGATTCATGTCCGTCAGAAAATGAGGTTCATTTCGCCTTCGTTTAGCTGTGGCTGCTCCTTCGCGTTTCCACTTGGCAATCACGTCACTAACAGTCGACTTGTGCCATTTAGAAGGGTTGTAATGACTCTCATGTATATGTTACTCAGGTGACACCCAGTGACTGATCCGAGTTCGAAGTTACTGAGCTCTCTTGACCGACGAAATCTGGTGTTAGTGCTTACCTACCAACAGCGTAATACTCCCCATCATCTTTAATATTAGCGGGCCCGCTTCTCCTGACATCTAGTGGTCAATTCCACATTACATAGGCGCGTCCGAATGCATTGATCAGATAGTGTATATGCTGTTATCAATTACCCCATGCTACACGTCGCACCTGTGATAAATATCGCTCTGTCCCCCGTCACAGTAAGAAGAAATACCTGAGTAAGTTGCGCAATTTAGAACCTTTCCATGCACAGTAAAAAAAAATATTATGGAGATAGTCTTACGATGGATCTTCTTTGCGATATTTTAATACGTAATGATGAGTAATTGAAGTCTTTTTAGAATTAAACTACTCTACTCAAACGTGTAAACACAAATTGTATCCACTGCGACATTCTACATCAGATAGAGGCTATCATTCGTACAGACTGCAACGATATTATTTGACACATTAACTTCTCTACAACTTTAAGGATAATTGAATGAAGATGGCATTACAAAGCCCAAATTGTGCATAGCTCAACTTTCTATGCTAGTAACGCCTAAAAAATTACGAATGTCATGTTCCTATCACGTTTTAATCCACTATATTGTATCTAGCGTGAAAGACAGTTACTTTAAACATGACTAAATTCAGTGTCCATACATGCAGAAATTTCTACCTTTACTGCTTGTACATGATTAGAGCACGAGCCGTTCCGAAACAAATAACTAATTTCAAGTGTACTGTAGTGAAAAGAATATGTTGAACAGAGTACTATAAATCAGCTTCAAAAAAGGCCGTATAGTTTATCAACGCAGAATCTTCGCCATTATATTACATTTACGAATGTAAGATATTAAGCAATGATAACAATAGATAAGAACAGTGAAAGCATTTGTAACAATAACCACAGGAAGAAAGCACATTTCACCCTCACCTCCTACTTAAAAAAACATGTAAGTAATCTATGATGTACCAGAGAAAAACTGTGAAATGCAGTTAGTTTGTATACATTAGGTTACAGGATTTTAAACATTAAGTAAGAAAATTGTAAAATATCAGCAAGTTCAAAAGCCACAACTTGTATTATAATATACTATGGATATGAAGGTATATAAATGTTAGTGATATAATGTGAATGTAGCAGAAGAGTTGAGTTGGAACTGTAATAAAATTAAAAATGGTAAAGATCACACAGCTAACTGATAGGAAGTGAGAGATGGCCTCTAAAGTCTGCCCTCCTGCTTCAGAACAGAGAAAGGAATATAATAAAAATCCCCCCAACTGGCACGTCTTTTGAGGTGATGTAAGTAAGCTATGTTGCATGGCAGAAAAACTGTGAAATTCCGTTAGTTTGTGTATATTAGACTACAGGATCTCAAATACTAAGTAATAAATTCGGAAGTCACAACTTGTAATATGCAATGTATATGAAGGTATATAAATGTTAGTGATGAGGTGTGAATGTAGCAGAAAGTTGGACTGGAACCGTAATACAAATAAAAATAATAAATGTTACCCCTTGACTGATGGGAGCTTAGAGATAGTGTTAAATGTCTGTCTTCCTCCTTCAGATTAGGGAAGAAACATCACAAAAAACTTGCCACTTGGCACGTCCTTTGATGTATGTTGATATTCCGACGTTCCGTGAAACGGGAACCCTCTCTGCCTTATCGACTTTAACGGATGAGTTGGCTGGGAAATATTATTGTATTGAGTGTCGGAACCCAGCCTTTGAGTAATTTTATCCTCCCGTTCCTGTTTATGATGTTTACCATTTCTTTACTCAAATATATTCATTGCCAATAATATTTCTTAGAAAGAAAGGCATTTTCTACATGATTGAACAGACGGAAACACGTCTTATAATTTAGGAACTAACTGGATTCGCTGCAAGTGTAAGACTACGATTTTAGATAGCGAAAATAAAGTCTCCAATATCGTTTAACAGATGACAGTCAGCGCATAACTGTGTCATGTGTGTAATGAGAGACTGAATGGTACTATAATTGTGATTTTCTACCTTCTGTTCTCAAATGATAGGTGTACTGAAAATGAAATTAAAGGTCTAAACGTGTAAACACTATCAGTTTACTCAGTTAACTGCATTCTCTCCTTCTGAAAATTTACTTTTGCCCCCACCCACAGACCATAACACTTTCGTTACTTAAATAAGAAATGTGGGAACTACGAGGGTAAAAGTAATGCCTCCTGTGTCATAAAAACATTAATAATGACCGTATAACGGCGGAATTAGAACAGATCATAGTATGAACTGTCCCCTGCACAAGACTATCGTCCAACACAGTTATCTTACATTTTTACACATTTGCTCCATCGTTGAACCTGGGCATCAAAATCAGGTTTTTGCTTCTCGACCCATTATTTTAAAACTGTTTCAACCTCATGTACGAAGAAAGAGTGCGGGGACGCCGTAATGGACACCAGCAATAGGCGGTGTTGGGTGAAGAAGTTTGGCAACGGAGAAACGGCCGAAGAAATGTCTCAGAAGCCAATCGAGGACGTGCCGATGAAATGATTCGAGGAGACAGATCACAGCTTCAAAATAATTCTGAAAAACTGGGTAAAGAAACAAAACCCTGATTTTTTCCAAATTTTATTTTGATGCCAACTTTGCTGGGTATATGCACAGTGCGTTCATAGCAGAAACATTAAGTAGATTATGGAAAACAACCATAGGCAGCCTACGAGTGTTTCACGACACATCATTTTTTTTAATTAGTTGATCAAGTAAATCAACTACAAGCTTTGTCATATTGTCAAAAGTTACAACTTCTGGTTTCAGTGAAGCTCTTGTATCTTCATCAATGGTATCATCATAATGTAATGTAGATATCAAGAGAACAGATTGATTAACTTTAGGGTAGTATGAAACTAGCGTACAACTCTCTTGGAAGTCAAACAAAGAAGAATATTAAGGTCTTTGCTTATTAGGTAAAAATTCCTTGGGGATTTCCTTCTTGTTTTACCCGGACGTTCCAGCGTATGTCAGTCCCTTGTCTTCTAGAAGCTTCTTAGCCAGTGGTATACTGCTGAACCAGTTGTCACCAGTAATGTTACGGTGAGTCCCGCTGACAGGTTCCACTAATCTCATTACTACATCCGTAGGAGAATTACTGTGCTTTAAAGGACCCTCTGGCTGAGTGCCAGATAAGTTTCTAAGTTGAAGGTATAGGCAGTTTTAGCATCTACCAAAGCAAATGTCTCAATGCCGTATTTGGCGGGCATTTTAGGAAGATAGTCTCTGAATTGGCATTTTACTCGAAAAGAAAGTAACTTTTCGTCGACAGTCAAATATTCACTTGGAACAAGGTGTTTTGAAAAATTATGAACACTAGTCTTAAAAAGTCTCTAATTGGGGCTAATTTATCAATTTCTTTTCGAAGGCTTCTGTCCCTTACGTCATCAAAACGTAAACATCTCAGAAGAGATTTAAATCTTTTTTCACTAATAGTTAGGTAACTGGATTCTAAGCCGTTTTCTCTAGAATTATCCCAGAGCATGCTAGTGTTTTTTCTAGAACTTCTTCGGGCTCCTATTGGGTGCAGTATGCCGAAACGTTCTCTTATTTCAGTCCCATCAGTGAGTTTAGCATCTCTGTGTCTCTGAAATATGCTTTAGCATATCTGTGTCTCTGAAATATGCTTTAGCATCTCTGTGTCTCTGAAATATGCTTTTGAAATTTCTTACATAAATATAAATTTAGCACTGGAGGGCAGCGTGGAGGGTAAGAAATAGTAGAGGGAGACGAAGAGATGAATATAATAAGCAGATTCAGAAGGATGTAGGTTGCAGTAAGTACTGGGAGATGAAGAAGCTTGCACAGTATAGAGTAGCATGGAGAGCTGCATCAAACCAGTCTCAGGACTGAAGACCACAACAACAACAACAACAACTACATAGTAAGTTAGTTCAAATAGGTTTAGATTGCGGTAGCTTTCATAGAATAGACCAACTCTCCCTGCGTAGAACCAGTCTTCCGATTGAAGACCACAACAGCAAGAGAACGCTAATAATAACAAGAATTGTAAGGAGTAATAGCAGAAACATCACTACTGACCGACATCCCCCAAGTGTCTCACGTCGTAGTCGGCCACATTTAGCACCAGGGCGGCTGCACGTGTGTCTGAAAGCTGCCGCCGGTCCATGCGGCCGACATTCCAGTTGCGCACACAGTTGCTCATAAACCACGGCCGAGAGGAGCTGCCGGCGCCCAGAACTGCCCCACATAGCTCGCATTCCTCTGAGTCCGGCATTCCGCCTGGTCAGCTCTGGCCTCAATACAGACGGCGACGGACACCCAGGTCGCAGGCGTGACACGTCACAGTTCGCGAGTCCACTCGCTGGCAGGAAACATTCTGGACGGAAGACACAAGATGGTTTCCTCCCGTGAAGTGGAGAAATGGACTCCTCTGTAATTCTTAACTCCATCGTGGCGCCAGTGTACGGTTAATACCCTTTTTACTCCCGAAGGAATTGTCCGTAGTAGACTGTCTAGCTGTCCTTTATTTGTTGCGCCAATGTAGACTCCAAGACGTTTTGCAGCACTTATTCGTAAACACTGCCCTAGATGTTGCATACAATCGGAAAAACCTTCCCATGCTTTCATCCGTACGTGGAATAACACATGTCCGCAGCTCGTGGTCATGCGGTAGCGTTCTCGCTTCCCACGCCCGGGTTCCCGGGTTCGATTTCCGGCGGTGTCAGGGATTTTCTCTGCCTCGTGATGACTGGGTGTTGTGTGATGTCCTTAGGTTAGTTAGGTTTAGGTAGTTCTAACTTCTAGGGGACTGATGACCATAGCTGTTAAGTCCCATAGTGCTCAGAGCCATTTGAACCAATAACACATGTGCATTGCAGTCTGAGATCGAAAACGTTGTACTAGAAGCAAATGACCACTTCATCTCATATGTAAGCTGCAAAACCTAAGTTCTACATCTGACAGGCTAAGATTCAAGCAACCAGCAGTAAAAACTGCTGCAGAACGTTTTGATGAAGCATTCGATGTATGCCATAAATAGGAGCAAATGTGGATCCAGGGAGCACAAACAGACCTAAACACTGGTGCTAAACTGTCATTTTCCATTTGTCCCGAGGAACTTGCAAGGCAGTAGCTGCAGAAATCATGTCGTGTGCAAGGACTTTCTTTTCAGGTAGCAAAAAATGTCCGACCCATCCTGTGAAACACCTCAGACCCAGGCCATCCAAGACAACGTGCGATGCTGTACTTTAGCGTCGTATGCAGCCAATCCAACTGACATCTGACACTTACCCCGGATGTTGTTGACTGGACTGGAAAATTAAATTTAATGTTGTGAAGTATTGTACCACGTATGTTAAGAATTTGCAATCTACATTCTATCTACTTTTATTACTACTATTGTTTTATATCTGTATAATAATTGTATGGGCAACGGCGTTGCCGCAGTGGATACACCGGTTCCCGTGAGATCATCGAAGTTAAGCGTTGTTGGGCGTGGCTGGCACTTGGATGAGTGACCATCCAGCCGCCATGCGCTGTTGCCATTTTTTTGGGTGTACTCAGCCTCGTGATGCCAATTGAGGAGCTACTCGACCGAACAGTTGCGGTTTCGGTCAGTAATACCACCATAACGACCGGGAGAGCGTTGTGCTGACCCCACGCCCCTCCTATCCGCATCCTCCACTGAGGATGACACGGCGGTCGGATGGTCCCGGTAGGCCACTCGTGGCCTGAAGACGGAGTGCTTTTTTTTATAATAATACTATGTGTTCTGCTATTTGCTAAATAAATCAGCCTTAGAGTTTTTATTTCTTCTTCCTGAAAATTAACTGCTCTCCCAAATTTGTCATTGATTTACTTAATTGTTTGATCTCTGTAGATTTTGAATAACATGGGGGATAACCTGAAAGTTGACTGCTCATTCGGCAGTTTCATTTTTACGCAGTAATTTTGCTTTCGTAGATGGCCTTTGCAATACTTTGTCTATCTCTACTACACTCAGATTCGAATGAGCGAAGTTCCGTGTTCTGTTCTTGTACTGATGAGAGTTCTGCACTGGGAGGAAGACTGACTTTGTCTGGTGTCGATCTGGGCTGATGAGAAAACTGGGTGAGACTGCCTCTTCAGTTACCTGGTGTGATTAAGTTTAGACAATTCGGTTAGGTTATTTCGGAACCTCTTGCTAAATTTGTGCACAGTTTACTCGCGATTACACCGCGTTCACGCTTGCCGCATGGCGAAGTGGAAACACGTAGGTTGCTCAGTTTTGATTAAATGGAAGTTAATCATAGTAACGAATATTTTCTTTTCGATCCTTCGTGCAGTAGATTAAAAGTTAGTACTCTATTCTGAACTATATTAGGTTGGTGCATAACTTCGTAAAGGTTTCGTTTTGCGTGTTGGTATTCTACTTATATGGTTTTATTTATAGATTGTCAGTTTTTATTTGTAGTTAACTGTGTTTTGCGTGACAAACTGCCTATTGCCTTCTGTCTCGGGTTCTTCGGCCGACGTTCATCTAGTGATTTTTCTGACGTTTCGCCAGCACGAGTGGCTGGCATTGTCAAAGCTTCACCCTCCATTGCCGGTGGTGAACTGGAGCCGAGCTCGCGGGCGCAGACTACATGTACCTGGCGCGCCTCGGACGTTGGCGCTCCAGGTACATATAGTCTGCGCCCGCGAGCTCGGCTCCAGTTCACCACCGGCAATGGAGGGTGAAACTTTGACAATGCCAGCCACTCGTGCAGGCGAAACGTCAGAAAAAATCACTAGATGAACGTCGGCCGAAGAACCCGAGACAGAAGCCAATAGGCAGTTTGTCAACAAGTGGCCACGAATGCCTTAACAATTTTGTGTTTTACGTGTTGGTATTCTGATTGCTATGGGTTTATGTATCGATTGTCAGTTTTTATTTTTAGTTAACTGTTGCTATTTGAGTTTCCATGTTGTCATTTTGTCATCGGTAGATAGTGAAGGGAGCTATGGCCGCTATAAAATGGAGTGTCGAGTGGAGAAATCGGAACATTTCCGACGTACCTTTCTGTTTGGGTTTAGTAGATGGATGACAGCAGTGGAGGCAGCCAGAAATATTTGCACCGTGTATGTAGAGAACACCATTGGACAGAGCACGGAAAGAAAATGGTTTTCACGTTTTAAGGTGGATCGTTTTGACGTTAATGACTCTCCACGTTCAGGCAGATTTTCGGCGTTTGATGAAGGCCGTTAAAACGCATTAATGTACAATGATCCACGTAAGTGTACTCGAGAACTGGCAACTGTGATGAACTGTGATCATTGCACCACCGTGCGACGTTTGCATGCAACTTGGAAGATTTAAAATTCTGGCGTATGGTTACTGCATGCTCTAAGCCAAATTCACAAAAATCAGCGGCTGGCCCATGTGCATCTATGCTTGCTCGTCACCAACTGACTCGTGAACGATACCAAACATTCCTATTCTATATCGTTTCTAGTGAGGAGAAATGGTGTCTTTATGCTGACACGCGGAAAAGAAGGGAATGGGTGAGCCAAAACAAAGCAGCAAATGCACGTCCAAAGACCTGGAAGCATCCATTTTTATCTTTTGATAATGTTATATATCTAGTGGAACAGCGACGGTGTCACGTACTACGAATTGCTTCCACGAGGTGTAAACTTCACTGCTAAGATGTACACTACTTGCCATTAAAATTGCTACACCAAGAAGAAATGCAGATGATAAACGGGTATTCATTCGACAAATATATCACACTAGAACTGACATGTGATTACATTGTCACCCAATTTGGGTGCATAGATCGTGAGAAATCAGTACCCAGAACAACCACCTCTGGCCGTAATAACGGTCTTGATACGCCTGGGCATTGAGTCAAACAGAGCTTGGATGGCGTGTACAGGTACAGCTGCCGATGCAGCTTTAACACGCTACCACAGTCATCAAGAGTAGTCACTGGCGTATTGTGACGAGCCAGTTGCTCGGCCACCATTGACCAGACGTTTTCAGTTGGTGAGAGATCTGGAGAATGTGCTGGCCAGGGCAGCAGTCGAACATTTTCTGTATCCAGAAAGGCCCGTACAGGACCTGCAACATGCGGTCGTGCATTATCCTGCTGAAATGCAGGCTTTCACAGCGATCGAATGAAGGGTAGAGCCACGGGTCGTAACACATCTGAAATGTAACGTCCACTGTTCAAAGTGCCGTCAATGCGAACAAGAGGTGACCGAGACGTGTAACCAGTGGCACCCCATACCATCACGCCGGCTGATACGCCACTAAAGCGATGACGAATACGCGCTTCCAATATGCGTTCACCGCGATGTCGCCAAACACGGATGCCACCATTCATGATGCTGTAAACAGAATCTGGATTCATCCGAAAAAATGACGTTTTGTCATTCTTGCACCCAGGTTCGTCGTTGAGTACACCTTCGCAGGCGCAGAGGAAAGTCCACTGGACCTGACGGGATACCAATTCGATTCTACACAGAGTACGCGAAAGAACTTGCCCCCCTTCTAACAGCCGTGTACCGCAAGTCTCTAGAGGAACAGAAGGTTCCAAATGATTGGAAAAGAGCACAGGTAGTCCCAGTCTTCAAGAAGGGTCGTCGAGCAGATGCGCAAAACTATAGACCTATCTCTCTGACGTCGATCTGTTGTAGAATTTTAGAACATGTCTTTTGCTCGAGTATCATGTCGTTTTTGGAAACTCAGAATCTACTATGTAGGAATCAACATGGATTCCGGAAACAGCGATCGTGTGAAACCCAACTCGCATTATTTGTTCATGAAACCCAGAAAATATTAGATACAGGCTCCCAGGTAGATGCCATTTTCCTTGACTTCCGGAAGGCGTTCGATACAGTTCCGCACTGTCGTCTGATAAACAAAGTAAGAGCCTACGGAATATCAGACCAGCTGTGTGGCTGGATTGAAGAGTTTTTAGCAAACAGAACACAGCATGTTGTTCTCAATGGAGAGACATCTACAGACGTTAAAGTAACCTCTGGCGTGCCACAGGGTAGTGTTATGGGACCATTGCTTTTCACAATATATATAAATGACCTAGTAGATAGTGTCGGAAGTTCCATGCGGCTTTTCGCGGATGATGCTGTAGTATACAGAGAAGTTGCAGCATTAGAAAATTGTAGCGAAATGCAGGAAGATCTGCAGCGGATAGGCACTTGGTGCAGGGAGTGGCAACTGACCCTTAACATAGACAAATGTAATGTATTGCGAATACATAGAAAGAAGGATCCTTTATTGTATGATTATATGATAGCGGAACAAACACTGGTAGCAGTTACTTCTGTAAAATATCTGGGAGTATGCGTGCGGAACGATTTGAAGTGGAATGATCATATAAAATTAATTGTTGGTAAGGCGGGTACCAGGTTGAGATTCATTGGGAGAGTCCTTAGAAAATGTAGTCCATCAACAAAGGAGGTGGCTTACAAAACACTCGTTCGACCTATACTTGAGTATTGCTCATCAGTGTGGGATCCGTACCAGATCGGGTTGACGGAGGAGATAGAGAAGATCCAAAGAAGAGCGGCGCGTTTCGTCACAGGGTTATTTGGTAACCGTGATAGCGTTACGGAGATGTTTAACAAACTCAAGTGGCAGACTCTGCAAGAGAGGCGCTCTGCATCGCGGTGTAGCTTGCTCGCCAGGTTTCGAGAGGGTGCGTTTCTGGATGAGGTATCGAATATATTGCTTCCCCCTACTTATACCTCCCGAGGAGATCACGAATGTAAAATTAGAGAGATTAGAGCGCGCACAGAGGCTTTCAGACAGTCGTTCTTCCCGCGAACCATACGCGACTGGAACAGGAAAGGGAGATAATGACAGTGGCACGTAAAGTGCCCTCCGCCACACACCGTTGGGTGGCTTGCGGAGTATAAATGTAGATGCAGATGTAGATGTAGGCGCTCCTGTCTGTCATGCAGCGTCAAGGGTAATCGCAGCCATGGTCTCCGAGCTGATAGTCCATGCTGCTGCAAACGTCGTCGAACTGTTCGTGCAGATGATTGTTGTCTTGCAAACGTCCCCATCTGTTGACTCAGGGATCTAGACGTGGCTGCACGATCCGTTACAGTCATGCGGATAAGATGCCTGTCATCTCGACTGCTATTGATACGAGGCCGTTGGGATCCAGCACGGCATTCAGAATTACCCTCCTAAACCCACCGATTCCATATTCTGCTAACAGTCATTGGATCTCAACCAACGCGAGCAGCAATGTCGCGATACGATAAACCGCGATCGCGATAGGCTACAATCAGACCTTTATCAAAGTTGGAAACGTGATGGTACGCATTTCTCCTCCTTACACGAGGCATCACAACAACGTTTCAGGAAGCAACGCCGGTCAACCGCTATTTGTGTATGAGAAATCGGTTGGAAACTTTCCTCAAGTTAGCACGTTGTAGGTGTCTCCACCGGCGCCAACCTTTTGTGAATGCTCTGAAGAGTTAATCATTTGCATATCACAGCATCTTCTTCCTGTCGGTCAAATTTCGCGTCTGCTGCACTTCATCTTCGTGAAGTAGCAATTTTAATGGCCAGTAGTGTATTTCATACGCAGTCCAAGAAAACGACCAGGAAGACTGTGTGAAGTGATGCTACTCCACGATAACACCCGCCTGTATTCTGCTAGACTGACGAAAAGCCGTCGCTGTGGCCGTGCGGTTCTGGCGCTACAGTCCGGAACCGCAGGACTGCTACGGTCGCAGGTTCGAATCCTGCCTCGGGCATGGGTGTGTGTGATGTCCTTAGGTTAGTTAGGTTTAAGTAGTTCTAAGTTCTGGGGGACTGATGACCTAAGATGTTGAGTCCCATAGTGCTCAGAGCCATTTGAACCATTTGAACTGACGAAAAACACCATACGGGAGTTGAGTTGGGAAGTCATTCTGCACCCACCTTATTTAACTGATCTTGCACCCACAGATTTTTTCCTTTTCTTCTCTGTTTGGAACAAGTTTCAGGGAACATCCTCTCCAGACGAAAATGAGCTTCAAACATGGTTCGACAAATTCTTCACCTCAAAACGACGCGATTTCTACAGTCGCGGAATCTAAAAGTTGCTCCAGCGTTGGCATACTGTTTCACATAGTGAAGGAGAACATATTACTGATGACTATGTTCTCTACTATATGTATCTGAATGAACTTCTTGAAGAAAGCTTAGAACGGATGCACCAATCCAACGGTAGAGTTGGTACATTATTATACGTAGTGTACTGATAACTCGTAGTAAAATTCAGGCTTGTTTGTTTTAACAGTAGTAGTAGTAGTAGTAGTAGTATTGCTTTGAGGAGTCATGTGGACATGTAAATCAACTGTATCCTTTCGGTAACAAAACATTTATTTACTAACGAAATTCTTTTTGAATTATTTCGCCTTAAATCAAGTAATTTGTTTGTTGTCTATCCATGATACAGTGCCACGCTGCTACGCCGAAGTTTTCTTCAACTTTTTGGCATTAATTACGATCCCTTAACATTCTTATGTGTCAGAAGCCACTAGTTGAGATAATTTGTTAATTTTGCAACTTCGAAGCATTAGAAACAAGTGCTCTCTCTCAGCAATAAATTACGTTTCAGATGCGGAAAGGCAGTTCGACGACTACAGTATCGGCGATCGCTGTTTATTAAATGTGTTGCAGACTGTCCTGGCACCTTACGGCGATACTGGATGTAAATGGTACTCATACACTGTGCGTTGATATTGATGGTTCAATTTATTCTTTCATGCTGAGAATCAATAACTACATGCTTGAGGGAAAATTATCATGAGCTCTCCTGTACGCTGCAAGCGGAAGCAAACGCTTATTTACATCTTAGTCATGTTCTTGATGCGTCATTACTTTCTGTTCAGTGTTCAAATGGTAACTATCAACTGCTGTGGTCATAAGTCCCCTAGAACTTAGAACTACATAAACCTAACTAACCTAAGGACATCACACACATCCATGCCCGAGGCAGGATTCGAACCTGCGACCGTAGCGGTCGAGCGGTTCCAGACTGTAGCACCTTTAACCGCTCGGCCACTTCGGCCGGCAAACTGTGTGACGTTACCCTGTTAATCATTAACTAGTCATACTGCGTTTTCAGTTTCTTTCTGGGGCTTCACTGTTCGTATTTCATGCATAACTAAGAGTTCAGTACCAACGGACGTACCACAGTGGTAACACACGTTCTCAACAGATCATCGAAGTTGAACGCTGTTAGGCTCCACTAGCACTCGGATAAGACACCGATCGGATCTACCGAGCGCTGTTGGCAAGCGGGGTACACTCATCCCTTGTGAGGCGAAGTAAACTGAAATGAAATGTCGTGTGGCTAGGGCCTCACGTCGGGTAAGCGGTTGCCTGGTGCAAGTCTTTTGAGTTGGCGTCCCTTCGGCTACATGCGAGTCGATGGGGATGAGATGATGATCATGAAGACAACACAACGCCCAGTTCCTGAGCGGAAAAAATCTCCGACCTAGCCGGGAATCGAACCCGGGCCCCTGTGTATGGCATTCCGTCGCGCAGACCATTCAACTATTGAGGCGGACTGTGAGGCCAAGTGAGGAGGTACTGGACTGAAAAGTAGAGGCTCCGGAAACGAAAACTGGCAATGACCGGGAAGGCAGTGTGCAGACCACATGCCCCTCCATATCCCCATCTACTGGCAAAGCAGGACCCGGTGGTCGGTTGGTACCGTTGGGCCTTAGAGGAGGATGGAGAATTTATGGATTCCCTACTCACTGCTGCTCATGGGAGTAGTTCACTTCTTTCAAACCACACATAACTTACAAAGCTACAATTCAGTATCATTCCCTTCTCAATCACTATTTCTCTTTTATGCCCTACGATTCCTATAAGCGCAACTTGTGACCTTACAAGTTGTAAAAAATATTTCCCTTCTTGTATTTCATCGCTAATACAATCAGATCATTGAAGACTGTAGTTCGATGAACATCAAAATGTTTTTCTAAATCTACAATTGCTATAAATGTAACTTTCTTCTTCTTTTCCTCTTATGAGACGAATCGGAGGGTCAGTTTTGCCTCACGTTTCTACGGAGAGCTTACTTGAATGAAATACGAATGTATTATCAGCAAGCTGTAAGCGCCTATTTTTAAACAGTATGAGAAGTACGCTAACAAAGTTAGAACAGAAATATAGCTGAATTTACTGCTCCACCGATGCTCAGTCTTCATGTAGCGGCTGTTTTCACAAGAATATTCCTGCGCGTAATTTTCTTGTTGCAGGTAACAGATTTATAATTAAGCCAGGTGTTTAAGGGGAACGCCATCAGTAGCACGACCCCCTTTCGCGTGTTGGATGGCGCCAGCCGTGCTATTAATCACGGCCCGGAGCGCTGCGCCGGAACCTCCCTCGTTTACCCACGCCTAGCGGCCCTGGAGGTCTGTCGGCCTCTTCGTTATAGGCAACCCAACGGACAATGATGTTGTGCGGTTGCAAACATTCAGGGGCGCCCACAAGTCGGTGCGGCCACTGTTCTGTTTCTGCATTACATTGTTGTTGTTGTTGTGGTCTTCAGTCCTGAGACTGGTTTGATGCAGCTCTCCATGCTACTCTATCCTGTGCAAGCTTCTTCATCTCCCAGTATCTACTGCAACCTACATCCTTTTGAATCTGCTTAGTGTATTCATCTCTTGGTCTCCCTCTACGATTTTTACCCTCCACACTGCCCTCCAATGCTAAATTTGTGATCCCTTGATGCCTCAAAACATGTCCTACCAACCGATCCCTTCTTCTAGTCAAGTTGTGCCACAAACTTCTCTTCTCCCCAATCCTATTCAATACCTCCTCATTAGTTACGTGATCTACCCACCTTATCTTCAGCATTCTTCTGTAGCACCACATTTCGAAAGCTTCTATTCTCTTCTTGTCCAAACTAGTTATCGTCCATGTTTCACTTCCATACATGGCTACACTCCATACAAATACTTTCAGAAACGACTTCCTGACACTTAAATCTATACTCGATGTTAACAAATTCCTCTTCTTGAGAAACGCTTTCCTTGCCATTGCCAGTCTACATTTTATATCCTCTCTACTTCGACCATCATCGGTTATTTTACTCCCTAAATAGCAAAACTCCTTTACTACTTTAAGTGTCTCATTTCCTAATCTAATTCCCTCAGCATCACCCGACTTAATTTGACTACATTCCATTATCCTTTTTTTTTTGCTTTTGTTGATGTTCATCTTATATCCTACTTTCAAGACACTGTCCATTCCGTTCAACTGCTCTTCCAAGTCCTTTGCTGTCTCTGACAGAATTACAATGTCATCGGCGAACCTCAAAGTTTTTAATTCTTCTCCATGAATTTTAATACCTACTCCGAATTTTTCTTTTGTTTCCTTTACTGCTTGCTCAATATACAGATTGAATAACATCGGGGAGAGGCTACAACCCTGTCTTACTCCTTTCCCAACCACTGCTTCCCTTTCATGCCCCTCGACTCTTATAACTGCCATCTGGTTTCTGTACAAACTGTAAATAGCCTTTCGCTCCCTGTATTTTACCCCTGCCACCTTCAGAATTTGAAAGAGAGTATTCCAGTTAACATTGTCAAAAGCTTTCTCTAAGTCTACAAATGCTAGAAACGTAGGTTTGCCTTTTCTTAATCTTTCTTCTAAGATAAGTCGTAAGGTCAGTATTGCCTCACGTGTTCCAACATTTCTACGGAATCCAAACTGATCTTCCCCGAGGTCGGCTTCTACCAGTTTTTCCATTCGTCTGTAAAGAATTCGCGTTAGTATTTTGCAGCTGTGACTTATTAAACTGATAGTTCGGTAATTTTCACATCTGTCAACACCTGCTTTCTTTGGGATTGGAATTATTATATTCTTCTTGAAGTCTGAGGGTATTTTGCCTGTCTCATACATCGTGCTCACCAGATGGTAGAGTTTTGTCATGACTGGCTCTCCCGAGGCCATCAGTAGTTCAAATGGAATGTTGTCTACTCCCGGGGCCTTGTTTCGACTCAGGTCTTTCAGTGCTCTGTCAAACTCTTCACGCAGTATCTTATCTCCCATTTCGTCTTCATCTACATCCTCTTCCATTTCCATAATATTGTCCTCAAGTACATCGCCCTTGTATAAACCTTCTATATACTCCTTCCACCTTTCTGCCTTCCCTTCTTTGCTTAGAACTGGGTTGCCATCTGAGCTCTTGATATTCATACAAGTGGTTCTCTTCTCTCCAAAGGTCTCTTTAATTTTCCTGTAGGCAGTATCTATCTTACCCCTAGTGAGACAAGCCTCTACATCCTTACATTTGTCCTCTAGCCATCCCTGCTTAGCCATTTTGCACTTCCTGTCGATATCATTTTTGAGACGTCTGTATTCCTTTTTGCCTGCTTCATTTACTGCATTTTTGTATTTTCTCCTTTCATCAATTAAATTCAATATTTCTTCTGTTACCCAAGGATTTCTATTAGCCCTCGTCTTTTTACCTACTTGATCCTCTGCTGCCTTCACTACTTCATCCCTCAGAGCTACCCATTCTTCTTCTACTGTATTTCTTTCCCCCATTCCTGTCAATTGTTCCCTTATGTTTTCCATGAAACTGCATTACATTACTGGAACTGTTTTCAGTCGTTCCTCACTTCTCTCGAGTTTGGTGTTCCCACAGTAGGGTTTCCTGGCATTGTACATTTCCGTTCACGGAAAATTATTAGATAAGCTCGCAGAAAGCGCTATAAAAATGGCATGTCACGAATACAACGGGCATTTTATCGCTGTGGCATGCCGATTGGGCTACACTTAGTGACAACAAGCTTCGGGCCTTGAAACCTCTCCCCACGGCTTGGACGACCTCTTCACGCCCTTCTCGGCGGGAGGAGGTCGTTTTGGCCCGGTTACGAATTGGACACTGCCGGTTCAGCCATCGCCATTTGCTGACGGCTGCACCGACGCCGTTCTGCCCATGTGGGCAATTGCTGACGGTACGCCGCATTGTAATGTCCTGTCCGAATTTTAATACACTGCGCGTTGATCTTGGCCTGCCGTGTACTCTGGATGCCATTTTAGCGGATGACCCAGGAGCAGCTGCTCGCGTTATCGTTTTATCCACTTGACAAACCTGTCTAAGGACATTTGATTATGCTGTTTTCTTTTAATCCCTTGTCTGTTTATGTGCCTTTTATAGCGTTGTCCCTTTTAGTTGCTGTTTTAACCTTGTGCCTCGCAGTGCATTCATAACTTAGTGTGGGCGCTAATGACCATTGTAAAAAACGGGCTAGCTGTTTCACAATTTCTACTATAAGATCCTAAGGGTAGTGGAGAGGACTTCGTACTTATGGTTATGTTGAGGAACCCAAGTCGAGAAATGTAGCTTTTTTATATAGAATAAGTTTGAAGGCAGGATCACTTACGAATCTCCAGTTTCACGGTACGGAACGTAATGACAGAGCTGCATATTGCATCCATACGTATTATAAAAATGGATGCATGCTTGTGTGTGTTTTCTGTATCACCTCCTAAATCACTGGAACGATTTAAGCCAAACTTAGTTCATATATCCCTCACGGTCGGCCAACAATTGCTTTAGGGGTAAGAACCACCTACCTATTATAGCTCAGGAGATATGACGTAATAAACAATGAATAGCGTGAAATACTGCCGCATCACGGATGACGTTTAAATGTATTGCTTCTTTGCTACTTACTCTATTCGCAACAAATTTCGCGCACAATATGCTTCTATGCCACTGATTGTACCTACACAAATATAGCATTGTACGACACGTAGTTCAAGACTTATGACGTTATTAACACAGCGATGCTTGAAAAAACGCCGAATCACGCTTGAAATTGTAATACATTTATTGTTCACTACAAAGACACTCTTGCAGTGGAGACAACTTTAGGAAACCTCTGACACCTGGCAGCGCTTTTGACAGTTTTCAACTGCGTAGCATAAGCGGCTATAGGCGGAAACAGTAGCCGTCTATAGAGCTATGAAAAGGCGTTGCCATACAGACGTTCACAAAATCGCGTTGGAGACACCCAAAAGAGCTGCGCCCAGAGTACAGAAACTATCAGGTATCATCTTACACTGAGTACATGTAAGACTTCTTGTTTAATACAAAATTGGCAAAATGTATCGCCCGCAATTCCGGGGTTTGTCAGTTGGTATATCGATAAGGGTTCCCGGATCGCTTCAGTTTTCATCACACCAGCTTCATCCGACTACATCAAAGGCTGCATGAAATTGGTACTTTCGAAACTAGGAGTGTTGACTGTGGTGATCCGCAGACTAACTGTACGAAAACATGCGTCGTAACAACACGTTGTACAACGAACTGCAGGCTCACTACGTGGTAGAGCTGTTGCAGAACACACAGGTCTGACCTCAGGTGTCTTTGCTGTGTGTCCACTGTGAAGCCGGAGGTTTGAAAATGATCCGATTTTCATACTTATTTTACATCCAAAAGGTAGATTTCTGGAGACAAGTTCCTGATGAAAACTTTATATGCGAAGTTCCCTCTACAAAGAAAAGCCTCCTACAATAGGGAATGGGAAACCCATCTACAGACGATATACTATGTCTGTTCACATTTCAACGTATTCCTAGAACTTACAAATTCACAACACAAAAACATACATTTCACAATGCATCTTGGTGAAATGGTTCAAATGGCTCTGAGCACTATGGGACTTAACATCTGTGGTCATCAGTCCCCTAGAACTTAGAACTACTTAAACTTAACTAACCTAAGGACATCACACACATCCATGCCCGAGGTAGGATTCGAACCTGCGACCGTAGCAGTCGCGCAGTTCCGGGCTGAGCGCCTAAAACCGCAATACCACCGCGGCCGGCCATCTTGGTGAAAAAAAGAAACAATAAATTTCACGTTTCTTCACATAGACATCTGAAGAAGCGCACTTTTTTTTCAAAATTTAAAGAAAATATGCAACAGACACTGTAATATGTTCTCATTCACAACATCTAATTACACAGAAACATGCTGCCCAACATCCAATGGTACCTCACCTTACATTCAATAAAGTGTCAAAACATGATTTCCAAACAGAACTATACACGGCTAATTTTACTGCGTC
The DNA here is from genome assembly GCF_023864275.1 of Schistocerca cancellata. Classification (NCBI taxonomy): domain Eukaryota; kingdom Metazoa; phylum Arthropoda; class Insecta; order Orthoptera; family Acrididae; genus Schistocerca; species Schistocerca cancellata. The sequence continues at coordinate 545,491,392 of NC_064633.1, forward strand.
TAGCATCAGCTATAGCTCTGACCTAGCCGACAAAATCCTACACGAAAAACGAAGAAGACATATCATGCCCTATGTTTACGCACCTTTGCAGTAGCAGCTATAACTGCAATCAGCTGGTGTGCATTCCATATTTAGGAACGTCATCCAACAAATTAGCCAAAAAGCTCAAATCATTCAACTGGAAAACTTCATATATTTTGTTAGAGGCATCGCAGCTCATATCTTATACATCACCAGAGACAGACTTTGCTTTAACTGTAACCAAATGTGTAATGTTCAAAGAGGCAGTGCTATAGCAGTTAAGGTGATTGACCTGCGTAATCTGCAGCTACGTTCACGTTCAGACTTCAGGTTTTCCCGAACATGTGCTGAAGTAAGCTCATAGATAGAAAGCTGAGATAGGAGTGATAGATCTACCCAATAAGACGATAAAAAATAATCATTTAGCTGAAAACCCCGCCTGGTTACGAATAATCAACTGCAACTGAGCACATCGTCACTCTTAAGAGTCGCATAATCCACGTTGCTTTTTCACGCCCACTGAAGAAAGCGTAGGCATACAGCCTCTGGAAGCAGCTGTACAGTGGGCATGCATCCTTAACGGTCACCACTAATTTAGCAGTGAAAGATTTAAAAACATTAAAACTAATCGTACTATTTCTTAACGATGTTGGTATCTCGGTATAGCACAAGACTGACCAGCGTCGTAAGAGACCCTCTGTGGAATTCCATTTTCCAGGAAATCGTACAGGGTTCAACGGCTGCAGTGGTGGTTTCCTAAAGGCTAAAACCCAAGCCGGTTGAATCTGGAACACGTATAATCAAACTACTTGTGTTTTAACTACATTTTCTTAATTGTTTGCAAGTATTGGCAGTGTAAAGTACTTTGTCTTAAAACATTGTAACTGTTAGTTTGAATGTTGTCCCATGAGTTGTATTGTTAAGGGACCGAAGCCCAAGTAAATAAATTAATGATACTAACTACATAAATTAATAAAAATTATTACTCTTTAACAGTAGCAAGCATTTGGAGGACCAAATACGTACATAGTTTTCATTTTGCCGAGTCTGGGGATTAGAATTACCTTGTGACCAAAGCGGAGCATATTGCAGAGTATGCATTTCCGTCCGTAGTGATATGGTTCATATTGCTCTTAGAACTATGGTACTTAACATCTGAGGTCATCAGTCCCCTAGAACTTAGAACTACTTAAACCTAACTAAACTAAAGACATCTCACACAGCAATGCCCGAGGCAGGATTCGAACCTGCGACAGTAGCAGCGTAGCAGTCATTCAGTTTATTCGCCGTGTATTTCACTTAGTGCAATTATATGACCACAGATTAGTTCCATTCAGTTCAACAACACACTTGCTGCGTAGTTCTTAGTTCTCATCGAAAGGCTATTGATTATTATGTTACTTCACACAACTTTGTATGTAACTTCCTGACTTTTAAACTCGGTCACCTATAACGAAATCAGTTTTCCATGTTCTGCAAGTGCCTGCCAAGTACATCACTCTGCCGTATTGTAACAGTAAACAATACACGACTATCCACAAATGCTTTGCACGAATTCTCTGTTAACACCACAACTAAAAACACTTATTCTCATCGGTTTCAAACTGTTTCTTTATTAAAATCAACTTTCTATCCACGATCTGGACTGTAGCCCGTCTGTCACATTTAACCACTCGCCACCGACTGTACCTCTCCCATGACTAAAAGCGAGTGCAGCCTACTGGGGAATCCCCGACTGTTGGTGCGAAGCGCTAACTTGCAATTGTTAGTGTGGGTATCGAAACAGAACCCTTAGAGAGGGCCTGAGGGCTTAGATTTTGCCAGGTGGAATAAGTGCAGATAAATAACTGACGCATGGAACAAGAAGACAGGAAGAGCTGTTTCGAGTAATTTTATGCAGTTTGATAACAGCCAGTTCTGTAAAATGTTATCAGTTTGTTCTGATTGTGGACTCGATTATAAACAAAGTAATGCAGAGAGAAAAGAAAACACTCAGCTCTGTACTCGTACCGATGGAGCGCCGTGCCGGTGCTTCCAGTTTCCGTGCGCTGGCGCCACAAATCTGGCGCGCTGTGCTGGGTTTGGCGACACAAATGTGCAGGCCCGGCCAGCAAGTTTCCGCCGCAACAGGTGGTCCTGCCGTGCATCACTCCCGCCTTGCAGGGGAACCCCCTGTCCAGTGGACGGGACTTCCCCGCTAAACGTAGCCGCTCGTTTCAAGCGGAGTCCACCAGCAAGGTGAGCCAGCAGGACCGCAACGTGAAAAACCGACAGTTTACAATCATTCAGACGTCTTCCGCAGTTTCTCATTTCCTGGCTTACTCTAATAAACTGCGGAAGACGTCTGAATGACCATTGCTAAGCTGAAAACAGCCATTCAGGAGGTCATCAGCATCGATGTTCCGTGGAGCTTAGCAATGGTTTTGAGGTTATTGTTGTACACCATGTCTTTAATATAGCCCCACAAAAGGGATTCGCATTTATTCAGATCCGAAGAATATGGCGGGAATCGAGGCCCATGCCAGAGGCCTCTGAGTACCCCAGAGCCAGAATGCGGTCCCCAGTGTGTTGCTTTAGGGCATCAAACACTCTCCTGCTTTGATGGAGTCGAGCTCCGTCTTGCATGAACCACATCTTGTCGAAATTATGGTCACTTTGGATAATGGGAATGCAACCACCTTACAAAACCTTCACGTACCGTTCAGTAATCACCATGCCGTCAAGGAAAACCGCACCGATTATTCCATGATTAGACGTTGCACACCACCCAGTTACCTTTTGAGGGTGAAGAGACTCCTCGATCGCGATATACGGATCTTCAGTCCCGCAAATGCACCAGTCTTGCCTACTGACGAACTCATCCAATTGAAAGCGGGCTTAGCCGGCCGGGGTGGCCAAGCGGTTCTAGGCACTACGGCCTAGAACCGACCGACCGCTACGGTCGCAGGTTCGAATCCTGCCTCGGGCATGGATGTCTGTGATGTCTTTAGGTTAGTTAGGTTTAAGTAGTTCTAGGGGACTGATGACCTCAGAAGTTAAGTCCCACTTGAAACTTTTTTTTTTTTTTTTTTTTTAAAGCGGTCTTCGTCACTATACCAAACCATGTTCACGTCGTCGGTTCTGTGGAAAATAAAGCACTCCGTCTTCAGGCCACGAGTGGCCTACCGGGACCATCCGACTGCCGTGTCATCCTCAGCGAAGGATGCGGAAAGGAGGGGCGTGGGGTCAGCACCACCTCTCTCCCAGTCGTTATGATGGTATTCTTGACCGAAGCCGCTTCTTTTCTGCCGAGCAGCTCCTCAGTTGGCATCACGAGGCAGAGTGCATCCCGAAAAATGGCAACAGCGCATGGCGGCCTGGATGGTCACCCATCCAAGTGCCGACTACGCCCGACAGTGCTCAACTCCGGTGATCTCACGGGAACCGGTGTATCCACTGCGGAAAGGTCGTTGCCTCTGTGGAAAATAGTGTTGGGGAAACACAACCGCTGTTCCATGGCCCTGAGGCTCAATGGCTGATGGGTTTAATGTTGATTCCTACCTCTTGTGCAGATCGTCTGATCTATTTCCTGGAGCTGGTTTGAAACACAACGCGTGTCTTCTCGATGTTTCCAGGCGTTTACACCCTTTTTGGTTCAAATGGCTCTGAGCACTATGGGACTTAACATCTATGGTCATCAGTCCCCTAGAACTTAGAACTACTTAAACCTAACTAACCTAAGGACAGCACACAACACCCAGCCATCACGAGGCAGAGAAAATCCCTGACCCCGCCGGGAATCGAACCCGGGAACCCCGGCGTGGGAAGCAAGAACGCTACCGCACGACCACGAGATGCGGGCACACCCTTTTTGGACGACCGGCATTGCCATCACTATCATCAACACTACCCGTTCTCTCAAACTTGCGAATCAAGTTCTTGATTGTTAGCACGCTCGTACTGGGTGTCTTCAGCTTGAACTCGGTCGCAAACTTTCTTTGAGATGCAGCTGGGCTTTTAGTGCTCGCTTGGTAGGTCTTCACAAACGCAATACGCTCAGTCATGCTGTCCCTTGACATTTTCACGTAAAAATGGCCGACAACAACAAGACGCTTGCGCATGCGCATACTAACTCCTGCCCCGAGGCCAACCGTGCAGTTTGAACGTCCTGACGCAAACCGTTCAGAAGTGAAGACAGTTTTATTTCATATAGTTCAATAATTGTCATCCTCTAAATGGGGATGGCAGGACGCGGGCTAAACCGTCGTCCTCCCGAAAGCGAGACAAGTGTGCTACCCACTGCCCCACTTCGCTCGGTCCAACCCCAATAACCAAAACAAACTCGCACCATGGACGTTTCGTAAACGTACGTGTCTAAATTACGTGCGCTTTTTGCAGCCAACGTTTCTGCCTACAAGGAAAATGTCCCCTGTATAAGACATTATTTCTGTAACTTCTAACGGTCAACTTACATAGTTCTTTTATTTCTCTCGGAAACCCTAATTTCAGATGTAAAGATAGAATACTGTATATCACACTGTTGATGAGTGATGAGAGAAGGGCGACAAGTGGAAGAAAATACGAGGCGTGTTTTTTAAGTAAGTACCGTTTTGAAATTAAAAAAAGACGTGCTAAGATATCTCAATAATTTTATTTTTACATGAAAGCCTGCACCTTATTCTACTCACTGACGCCGTTACAGTCTGATTCTTCCTTGTTTACGTTGTGTGCTGAGTGTTTAAGATGCCTCCGATAATCGTGAGTCCCGCCGACTGTGAAGTACGGGCTGCTATAAGAATTCTTTGTGATAAAGGCCTAAAAGCGATCGATATTCATCGTAAGATCTGTGCAGTTTACGGAGGAAACGTTATGAGTGATGGAATGGTAAGAAAGTGGGCGAGAGCATTTAAAGATGGCCGCACAAATGTGCATGATGAACAACGGAGTGGGCGTCCTTCGGTCGTTAATGAAAGTTTGGTGCAGGAAGTGGACAATAAGGATACAGAAAACAGACGCTTTACGATTTCCTCCTTGCAGGATGACTTTCCTAATGTTTCTCGTAGTGTTTTGTATGGCATTGTGAACGAACACTTCAATTACCGAAAATTGTGCGCACGTTGGGTCCCGAAAATGTTGACGGATGTGCACAAAAACAAACGATTAAATAGTGCATTGACTTTCCTTGAGCGATACCACAACGACGGTGATGATTTCTCAAGCCAAGTTGTTGCGGGCGATGAAACATGGGTCACCTACGTCACACCAGAATCAAAGCAACAGTCCATGGAAGTTGAGCAAGGGCATTGTTTTGCTGCAGGACAATGCCCGTCCGCATGTGGCGAATCAGACCAAAGATCTCATCACATATTTTCGATGGGAAACTCTACATCATCCTCCGTACAACCCCGATTTTGAACACAGTGACTACAATCTGTTTCTGCACTTGAAGAAACACTTGGGCGGTCAGCGTCTTCAAGACGATGACGAAGTCAAAACAGTGGTGATGCAGCGGTTAACAAGTCAGGCGGCAGACTTCTATGAGGAGAGTATTGAAAAATTGATACAACGTTATGACAAGTGCCTCAATATTGACGGAAATTATGTATAAAAGTAGATTAGGGTACCGGCTTTCATGTAAAAATAAAGTTATTGAGATATCTTAGCACGTCTTTCTTTAATTTCAAAACGGTACTTACTTAAAAAGCTCGCCTTTTACTTTTATCAATATTTTTTTTTAAATTGTTACATGTGTAGCTTAAAGAACGTCCGAGTCGCTTACCCAGGTTCGCGTTCCAGGGAATGCCGTACCCGGGAAACTAATGTGAATGCTGTGGAGGCGCGAGAGTAACGTCTAAGAGGCACGGAATACAGAACCCTGCTTCGGACTGCATGGAACAAGAAAACCATGAGCTTGTATTAGTTAGTTAGTCGTTGCATCGTTTATGTTCTATAATAACGTGTTTATAGCTCCGGCAGGTTATGTCTGTGGAAGTTACTTCTAATATTCCGTATAGCAAGTTGGGCTGTCTGGTAATGTTGTAAAGTTCCCGCGAGCTCACGGTCCGTCAGCAGCTGCCATTCTAATCTACATCGAATGAACCTGTCGAAGTGCAGACAGCTGCCTACAGACTCAGATGTGAAATGAAAATCTGTCACCCAACGGAATCGTTACAGGATTAATAGCAGTAACAAATAAGTTCAAGGCGTGCCTGCTTCAAAAATCAGTAATAAGAACGGAGTTTTGGGGTGTTCATCTAGCTACTGAAATGGAGTGGTCCCTAATAGTCCAAATTTATTATACTATTTAGTTCGTTCAGTGGCAATAACATGGCTTGATAACGGCACACCATTGACTCTAGAAGATAGGGAAAAAAAAGGATCATCAATTCACGCATCATCGAACAAACAAAAATGTGCACGATACCAATAAGGAAATGAAGACTCTTTCGATCTGCCTTTGTGTAAAGGGTATCACATAGAAGAACCCAGAGTGGATTCGTCATTAATGGGCCAAAAATTACTCGATCCAATTTTGAAACAAGATCCCATTAAGGTATGGAGACGCATCTACATATTCCGTACCAACATTTCCCTTCGCCTTGGTAGCAAGATTTTACCATATTTCTTTTCTGGTGCGACGTGTACTGCTTCCGTCGCCTTGTCACTCATGTTTAGGTGATGGATGTGAGCTCCATCTGAAGACTGCAGACTCTAAATGTATCTCTCTCCACCGTCCAGATACTTCTTCGCCCAAAAATTAACATCTTAGTTTAATTCAAGTCTGTCAATCGTCTCGCTACTTCCTCGTCTGAAATCCCGAAACAAAGTGTGTGAAAATTCCTCTCTGGTCCAATTTGTTCACGGAAACCCCAACAAAACACATTCGCCTTCCAGTCACGAGCTTTCTTAACCGTTCTCCTAATGTGAAGCCTCGTAAAAAAATTGGTCTTCTTTCCTCCGAAAAAGCTGCCTAAGCTGGAAAGATATTAAAAGTTTAGCATTAATCTCCGAGTACTGACAAAAGTTTCTGCCCTAGTCAATGAGACCAGCAGCTGTCTTTTCTCGGATCATCATTCCCCTAGAACTTAGAACTACTTAAACCTAACTAACCTAAGGACATCACACACATCCATGCCCGAGGCAGGATTCGAACCTGCGACCGTAGCGGTCGCGCGGTTCCAGACTGAAGCGCCTAGAACCGCTCGGCCACAGACGGCCGGCCAGCACACTGCAGAGGGCTACTCAGTGATGCCTGTTCAAAAGTTGCGTTTGCAGTATCTGCGCTTTCTCGGCATTGAACACATAACAGAATTATATACTTACATAGATATGGTGTCTGTTCTTTCGCACATGTCCGATAGAACAGACACCATATCCATATAAGTACATAGTTCTGGCAATACCGGCCACGAGGTCCTTCTCCTGTGCGGATTCACACATTCCCCGAACTCTTACGGGACTTGGTAGGAATGTCTTTCCATGAGTAATGAGTGTGTTGGGGTGGGACATTACGAATTTAGTGTGTGGACATACAAGGTGACAATATGGGTCTCGCGGGATGCGTGCATGAGATAGTTCCTGCAGTCGCACTATCCTCTGTGCCCTCGGTGGCTCAGATGGACAGAGCGTCTGCCATGGAAGCAGGAGATCCCGGGGTAGGGTCCCGGTCGGGGCACTCATTTTCACCTGTCCCCGTTGATATACAGGGTGATTCAAAAAGAATACCACAACTTTAAAAATGTGTATTTAATGAAAGAAACATAATATAACCTTCTGTTATACATCATTACAAAGAGTATTTAAAAAGGTTTTTTTTCACTCAAAAACAAGTTCAGAGATGTTCAATACGGCCCCCTCCAGACACTCGAGCAATATCAACCCGATACTCCAACTCCTTCCACACTCTCTGTAGCATATCAGGCGTAACAGTTTGGATAGCTGCAGTTATTTCTCGTTTCAAATCATCAATGGTGGCTGGGAGAGGTGGCCGAAACACCATATCCTTAACATACCCCCATAAGAAAAAATCGCAGGGGGTAAGATCAGGGCTTCTTGGAGGCCAGTGATGAAGTGCTCTGTCACGGGCTGCCTGGCGGCCGATCCATCGCCTCGGGTAGTTGACGTTCAGGTTTCATAACTAACCTTTTTCGTAGGACCCTCCATACAGTTGATTGTGGAATTTGCAGCTCTCTGCTAGCTCTGCGAGTCGATTTTCCTGGGCTGCGAACAAATGCTTGCTGGATGCGTGCTACATTTTCATCACTCGTTCTCGGCCGTCCAGAACTTTTCCCTTTGCACAAACTCCCATTCTCTGTAAACTGTTTATACCAACGTTTAATACACCACCTATCAGGAGGTTTAACACCATACTTCGTTCGAAATGCACGCTGAACAACTGTTGTCGATTCACTTCTGCCATACTCAATAATACAAAAAGCTATCTGTTGAGCGGTCGCCATCTTAGCATCAACTGACGCTGACGCCTAGTCAACAGCGCCTCAAGCGAACAAATGTACAACTAAATGAAACTTTATAGCTCCCTTAATTCGTCGACAGATAGTGCTTAGCTCTGCCTTTTGTCGTTGCAGAGTTTTAAATTCCTAAGGTTGTGGTATTCTTTTTGAATCACCCTGTATATCAACACCCGTAAGCAGATGAAGGTTCATAATAGAACTGGCCCAGTGATTGTCTGCCTTGATGACTGGCCGCAACAGGGCGTTGCCCTGCGCCACGCATCGCGTGCCGCTAGATCTCCTGTTACTGCTCATTGGCTAGCAAGTGTTACCTAGCTAGACCACTCCCCAAGACTCGACCAAATTCTACAACGCTCAGCCAAATTCTCCAGCCGAGCGCTACATGCAAGCAAAACACTCAATGTTAATTAGATTTACTTTACAGAGGCATGGCTTGATATGTACCGTCATCTCTAACACATATTTTGATATCAGAGTTTGAATTAATCGAAAACAATGGCAAAAGTATATCTGTCACCTGACTGATCAATAATTAATGATAATCAGAGTGAAACGAGTGTCTGGCTCCAGCCAGCATCTTTCAGTATCACTCAAAGAATATACACTGCTCTGGAAAACTTAAGGACGAGGTAGGTGACGAGACAGGTAGCGTAACATAAAATATTAACTACTTGATGGAAGTGAGTGAAAGTCGCGAGCATTTTGCCAGAGATCTCCAAACCGTGCACAAACATATCACAGCGACTGCAGGAGTAAATACGGCTTTCTCCATAATACGAGGCTTTTCAAGAAATGGGAAAAGATTGTGTAAATCAGCGAGCATTTAAAGTGATACTCGTATGACGCCATAAACACTAAGATGCATGAACAATTAGCTTTCCTAAAAGGAAGGCGCAAATTACCCACATTATGCTCATCGACAGTTTGATAATGAGAGCACTTGGCGAGTTCCAACAAACTTCAAACATAATTTCAAACTTTTTAAAACTGTTTCTCGCTTACAGACCCATAATACACTCCTGGAAATTGAAATAAGAACACCGTGAATTCATTGTCCCAGGAAGGGGAAACTTTATTGACACATTCCTGGGCTCAGATACATCACATGATCACACTGACAGAACCACAGGAACATAGACACAGGCAACAGAGCATGCACAATGTCGGCACTAGTACAGTGTATATCCACCTTTCGCAGCAATGCAGGCTGCTATTCTCCCATGGAGACGATCGTAGAGATGCTGGATGTAGTCCTGTGGAACGGCTTGCCACGCCATTTCCACCTGGCGCCTCAGTTGGACCAGCGTTCGTGCTGGACGTGCAGACCGCGTGAGACGACGCTTCATCCAGTCCCAAACATGCTCAATGGGGGACAGATCCGGAGATCTTGCTGGCCAGGGTAGTTGACTTACACCTTCTAGAGCACGTTGGGTGGCACGGGATACATGCGGACGTGCATTGACTTGTTGGAACAGCAAGTTCCCTTGCCGGTCTAGGAATGGTAGAACGATGGGTTCGATGACGGTTTGGATGTACCGTGCACTGTTCAGTGTCCCCTCGACGATCACCAGTGGTGTACGGCCAGTGTAGGAGATCGCTCCCCACACCATGATGCCGGGTGTTGGCCCTGTGTGCCTCGGTCGTATGCAGTCCTGATTGTGGCGCTCACCTGCACGGCGCCAAACACGCATACGACCATCATTGGCACCAAGGCAGAAGCGACTCTCATCGCTGAAGACGACACGTCTCCATTCGTCCCTCCATTCACGCCTGTCGCGACACCACTGGAGGCGGGCTGCACGATGTTGGGGCGTGAGCGGAAGACGGCCTAACGGTGTGCGGGACCGTAGCCCAGCTTCATGGAGACGGTTGCGAATGGTCCTCGCCGATACCCCAGGAGCAACAGTGTCCCTAATTTGCTGGGAAGTGGCGGTGCGGTCCCCTACGGCACTGCGTAGGATCCTACGGTCTTGGCGTGCATCCGTGCGTCGCTGCGGTCCGGTCCCAGGTCGACGGGCACGTGCACCTTCCGCCGACCACTGGCGACAACATCGATGTACTGTGGAGACCTCAAGCCCCACGTGTTGAGCAATTCGGCGGTACGTCTACCCGGCCTGCCGCATGCCCACTATACGCCCTCGCTCAAAGTCCGTCAACTGCACATACGGTTCACGTCCACGCTGTCGCGGCATGCTACCAGTATTAAAGACTGCGATGGAGCTCCGTATGCCACGGCAAACTGGCTGACACTGACGGCGGCAGTGCACAAATGCTGCGCAGCTAGCGCCATTCGACGGCCAACACTGCGGTTCCTGGTATGTCCGCTGTGCCGTGCGTGTGATCATTGCTTGTACAGCCCTCTCGCAGTGTCCGGAGCAAGTATGGTGGGTCTGACACACCGGTGTCAATGTATTCTTTTTTCCATTTCCAGGAGTGTATAATAAAAATAAAGCAGTTTATTGCGTACTAAATATTCGTTGTACACGCCGTAAATCGTCAGCATTAAGCACGTCATTTCAACTTATTATTTCTTTATCGTTAACTCTATTCGTTACCTATTTTCCAGGAAATATCCATTTACAGCACTCAAAGTACCTACAATATTATATCTTTACACGGCCACCTATCTCTTTTCCTGGCTTACTTTGACAAAATTTCTGAGATTTCTTCTCCTTCCGTCGCTGGTCACATACAGGCTATTCGGCTTACACGTAGCCATCAAAGAAAGGAAAGTTAGCTTATTGGGACACTTTGGGAAGATATACATTGGCAGAAAAGCCTCACTTGTTTCAAAATGTAACAACTGGGTCCAAACCAATAACGCAATCAGCTAGTTACACTTAATGATCTTTCTGGGCAGATTATGACCGCCCCGATAGCTGAGTGGTCAGCGTGACGGATTGCAGTCATACAGGACCGGGTTCGATTCCCGGCTGGGTAGGGGACTTTGTCCGTTCGGGAACTTGGTGTTGTCTTCATCATCATTTCATCTCCATCCGGCTCACAGGTCGCCCAATGTTGCGTCGAATGTAATAAGACCTGCACCAAGGCGGCCGGACCTGCCTCGTAAGGGGCCTACCGGCCAATCATGCCAAACGCAATTTTTTTTGGTTAGGATATTCCGGTATTAACATAATCCGCAATTCGAATCTCTCGGCGAGGACTATTCGAAAGAAACGGAAAAACTGGTACCAGCTAACCTCGGGGAATGACATTCCGAGTTCCGAAATAATGTAAGAACACGCAAGCCAGTGATGACCACACTAATTACCTTAGAATTCAGAAAAGACAAACCGATCATTGCTGAATTTGTAGTTTTACAGAAAGCTTGTGACAATGATGACTGTAACACATTCTTCGGTAACGTTAGGGTCGGAGGGATAAAATACAGGAAGTGAGACAGCGTGTGTAACTTGTACAGAAATCTGACTGCAGTTGTAAGATTCTAGGAATACGAATAGGAAACAGTAGTTGAGAAAGAAGTGAGAGAAAATTATAGTCTTTTCATAATTTGATTCAATCTGTACAATGAACATAAAGTAAAGGAAACCAAGGAAATGTTTCTACAAATAATTAAAGCTTTAGAAGGAGAAATGAAAACTTTCAAATTTACAGATGACTGTAATTCTGCCAGACGGGCAAAGCACTTGGAAGACTGGTGGACCTTGAAAATACGTGATAAACGAACGTCAGCAGATACTAAGGAAGTAGATGAATATTCTTCAGCAAAGTATCTGCTGAAGGCTGCAGAAGAGAAGGTATGAAATGATGCGAACTGGCAACAGAAAAAAAGCGTTTCTAAAAAAAAATAAAAATAATAATAATAAAAAAGGAAGAAAAAATCATGGCATGCAAGAGGACAGAAATTTTTGATATGTAATGCTACGGAAGAATGCTGAAGATTAGACGGGTATCGTTCATGCAACTAATGAGGATGTACTGAATTGCAATGGGGAGAAAAGATATTTAAAGCATAACTTGACTAAAAGAACGGATCGGTTGACTGGACACACGACCTGCGGCATCAGTCAGCTTGGCAATGGAAGGGAGAGATGGAAGGGAGGTGGGGGGGCGATGGGGGGAGGATAGAAGGAGACTACAATACTGTAAGCAGGTTCAAATAGAAGTAGGATGCAGTATCTATGTAGAGATTTAGAGGCTTACAACGGGGAAACTGATTTGGAGATCTGCATAAAACTAATTTGGGTTGAAGACCTCAAGAACAACAACAGCATCAACAACGACGACGACAACAACAGCAACTCGTAATTTACTGTAGGAAGTGTTAAAAGATTTATACCGTGGACTACGTTTTGTTGCAGTTTGTAGAGAAACTGAGTTTAAATTTTTATACACTGAAGAGCCAAAGAAACTGGTACACTTGCTTAATATAGTGTAGGGCCCCGTGAGCACGCAGAAGTGCCGCAACACGACACGACATAGACTCGACTAATGTCTGAAGTAGTACTGGAGGGACTGAGATCATATCTCCTGCAGGGCTGTCTATCAATCCGTAAGAATTCGAGTTGGTGGAGATCTCTGCTGCACAGCACGTTGCAAGGCATCCAAGATACGCGCAATACCGTTCATGTCTGGGGAATTTGGTGGCCAGCGGAAGTGTTTAAACTCACAAGAGTGCTCCTAGAGCCACTCTGCAGCCATTCTGAGCGTGTGGGGTGTCGCATTGTCCTGATGGAATTTCCCAAGTCCGTCGGAATGCACAATGGACATGAATGGATGCAGGTGATCAGACAGGATGCTTAAGTACGTGTCACCTGTCAGAGTCGTGTCTAGATGTACGAGGAGTCCCATACCACTCCAACTGCACACGCCCCACACCATTACAGAGCCTCCACCAGCTTGAAAAGGCAGCTGCCGACGTGTAGGGTCCATGAATTCATAGGATTGTCTCGATACAATTTGAAACGAGACTCGTCCGTCCAGGCAACCTGTTTCCAATCGTCAACAGTCTATCGTCGGTGTTGACGACCCCAAGTGTGGCTCTGAGCACTATGGGACTCAACTTCCAAAGGCCATCAGTCCCCTAGAACTTAGAACTACTTAAACCTAACTAACCTAAGGACATTACACACATCCATGCCAGAGGCAGGATTCGAACCTGCGACCGTAGCGGTCACGCAGTTCCAGACTGTAGCGCCTAGAACCGCTCGGCCACCCCGACCGGCGACCCCAGGTGTGGCGTAAAGCTTTGTGTTGTGCGGTCATCAACAGTACACGAGTGGGGCCTTTGGCTAGGAAAGCCCATATCGATGATGTTTCGTTGAATGGTTCGCACGCCGATACTTGTTTATGGCCCAGCAGTGAAATCTGCAGCAATTTGTGTAAGGATTGCACTTCTGTCACGTTGAACGATTCCCTTCAGTTGACTTTGTCACCGTTCTTGCAGGATCTTTTTCCTGCCGCAGCGATGCCGGAGATTTGATATTTTATCGGATTCCTGATATTCACGGTACACTCGTCAAATGGTCGTACGGCAAAATCTCCATTTCGTCGCCACCTCGAAGACGTTGTGAACCATCGCTCTTGCGCCGACTATAACAGGCCGTTCAAACTCACTTAAATCCCGATAACCTGCCATCGTAGCAGCAGTAACCGATCTAACAACTGCGCCAGACACTAGTCGTCTTGTATAGGCGTTGAAGACCGCAGCGCCGTACTCTGCCTGTTTACATATCTCTCTATTTGAAGACGTGTGCCTGTACCAGTTTTCTGGCGCTTCAGTGTGTGTATAAATCTATAAATTGTAAACCATGTACTATGTTGAGGTTATTTGACAAAATACACTCCTGGAAATGGAAAAAAGAACACATTGACACCGGTGTGTCAGACCCACCATACTTGCTCCGGACACTGCGAGAGGGCTGTACAAGCAATGATCACACGCACGGCACAGCGGACACACCAGGAACCGCGGTGTTGGTCGTCGAATGGCGCTAGCTGCGCAGCATTTGTGCACCGCCGCCGTCAGTGTCAGCCAGTTTGCCGTGGCATACGGAGCTCCATCGCAGTCTTTGACACTGGTAGCATGCCGCGACAGCGTGGACGTGAACCATATGTGCAGTTGACGGACTTTGAGCGAGGGCGTATAGTGGGCATGCGGGAGGCCGGGTGGACGTACCGCCGAATTGCTCAACACGTGGGGCGTGAGGTCTCCCCGGTACATCGATGTTGTCGCCAGTGGTCGGCGGAAGGTGCACGTGCCCGTCGACCTGGGACCGGACCACAGCGACGCACGGATGCACGCCAAGACCGTAGGATCCTACGCAGTGCCGTAGGGGACCGCACCGCCACTTCCCAGCAAATTAGGGACACTGTTGCTCCTGGGGTATCGGCGAGGACCATTCGCAACCGTCTCCATGAAGCTGGGCTACGGTCCCGCACACCGTTAGGCCGTCTTCCGCTCACGCCCCAACATCGTGCAGCCCGCCTCCAGTGGTGTCGCGACAGGCGTGAATGGAGGGACGAATGGAGACGTGTCGTCTTCAGCGATGAGAGTCGCTTCTGCCTTGGTGCCAATGATGGTCGTATGCGTGTTTGGCGCCGTGCAGGTGAGCACCACAATCAGGACTGCATACGACCGAGGCACACAGGGCCAACACCCGGCATCATGGTGTGGGGAGCGATCTCCTACACTGGCCGTACACCACTGGTGATCGTCGAGGGGACACTGAATAGTGCACGGTACATCCAAACCGTCATCGAACCCATCGTTCTACCATTCCTAGACCGGCAAGGGAACTTGCTGTTCCAACAGGACAATGCACGTCCGCATGTATTCCGTGCCACCCAACGTGCTCTAGAAGGTGTAAGTCAACTACCCTGGCCAGCAAGATCTCCGGATCTGTCCCCCATTGAGCATGTTTGGGACTGGATGAAGCGTCGTCTCACGCGGTCTGCACGTCCAGCACGAACGCTGGTCCAACTGAGGCGCCAGGTGGAAATGGCATGGCAAGCCATTCCATAGGACTACATCCAGCATCTCTACGATCGTCTCCATGGGAGAATAGCAGCCTGCATTGCTGCGAAAGGTGGATATACACTGTACTAGTGCCGACATTGTGCATGCTCTGTTGCCTGTGTCTATGTGCCTGTGGTTCTGTCAGTGTGATCATGTATCTGACCCCAGGAATGTGTCAATAAAGTTTCCCCTTCCTGGGACAATGAATTCACGGTGTTCTTATTTCAATTTCCAGGAGTGTATAATGTCAAAAGTTTATGGAGGAACAGCTTGCCAATAAAAAACATAAAAAAATCCGTAAACTATACAAGTTATAACGCTGGTGAAACATTATTTTTGAGCAGTTTAGAAGTGTGTAACAGGTAATGCGGATGGCCAGACCAGAGTGCAGCGTCCTCGCCTGTTAAGCGGCGGACGGCAGGGCACAACGGCTCGCTCGGTCCGCTCGTTACTTGTTCGGTAACGACATCCGTTTCTTTTTAAGACGCCTCTCCACTCAGTCCCTGGCGGGGCTTCACCGGCTTTTACGCCTACACGTGGAGGCGCTATGCCGCACTCAACTTGATGGCAAGTGTCCTCTCTCGCCAACTGTTCGCCGTCGTTTTGCAACCGCGTGCACCGTGGTACAAAGGTCCTCAACAAGTAGTCTGTAACAGCTAGAACGAGCAGCAGAAATAGCAAATCCCTTTTCTTCCTATTGCCCTTCTGCGCTTTATACGCTCTCTTCTTCAGCCAGAGTCAGTTATTTTGCTACCCAAATAGCGAAGCTCGTCTGCCACTTTACTGTCACACTTCCTCATCTAATTCCCTCAGGATTGTCTGATTTAAGTCGAGTACATCACATTGCAGATATTACTGAAATATAGGGAAGAATCAAAAAACGTAGGATTAATTTTCAGATTTTTAAAATCATATGATACTGTCCCGTGAAAACTACTTTGGAGAACATTACATTTGACAAAGGCCCTTTAATTAAAATAATACAGAAGTGTATAAAGATAACATGTCAGGTGACAATTGGTAGTACAATTCAAAGAAATTTAGAACAAGCAAGGGTCTGTTACAAGGCTGCCCCATGTCACCAACTTATTTAAAATCTATATAGATATCAGTCTTAAGATATTCTCTCGTAAACGTAATCGAATGGTGCTAGAAATTAAAGACGGAGTTTACTTACGTCACCTATTATTTGCCGATGATCAATTAGTTATAGCACAAGATAGGGAAAATCAAATTATATGTGTAACCAATTAGCAATGGAAACAGAAACATAATCTACATCTACATCTACATGGATACTCTGCAAAATCACAATTTTCTAGTATTCCAATCTCGTATAGCGCGCGGAAGGAATGAACACCTATATCTTTCATACGAGCTCTGATTTCCTTTATTTCATATTGGTGATCGTTCCTCCCTATGTAAGTCGGTGTCAAAAAAATATTTTCGCATTCAGAGGAGAAAGTTGGTGATTGGAATTTCGTGAGAAGATTCTGTCGTAGCGAAAAATGCCTTTCTTTTAATGATGTCCATCCCAAATCCTGTATTATTTCATTGACACTCTCCCATATTTCGCGATAATACAAAACGTGCTGCCTTTCTTTGAACTTTTTCGATGTACTCAGTAAGTCCTGTCTGGTAAGGATCCTACACCGCGCAACAGTATTCTAAAAGTGGACGGAAAAGCGTAGTGTAGGCAGTCTCCTTAGTAGGTCTGTTACACTTTCTAAGTGTCCTGCCAATAAAACGTCGTCTTTGTTTAGCCTACCCCACAACATTTTCTGTGTGTTCCTTCCAATTTAAATTGTTCGTAATTGTAATACCTAGGTATTTAGTGGAATTTACGACTTTTAGATTAGACTGATTTATCGTACAACCGAAGTTTAACGCGTTCTTTTAGCACTCATGTGGATGACCTCACACTTTTCGTTATTTAAGGTCAACTGCCACTTTTCGCACCATTCCGATATTTCTTCTACACCAGAAAACAGAATACCTCACTAATGTTCCAGGTGACATACGTAGTGCTAAAGAAAATTAAGGACGTCAATACTTTCTGCTACTTGGGATCCATTTTAGAGTTGCAGGGAAGGAAGGTCATTAGGATGCTCAACTCAATCTTATGGAGCATGGAGACATTGACTACAAATCTGAAACACCTAAAAAAACTGCAAACAGAAGAAATGGACTTCTGGACAAGATCAACAAGAATTTGTAGAAAAGAGAAAGTAAGAATTGACGAAATAATAAAGAGAATGGAAGTAAGAGAAAGACTAAATGACGTGATGGATACAAGGAAATTACAATGGCACAGGCATGTAAGAAGAATGGAGAAAGCCAGAATTCGGAAAATGATCCTGGAATGGGAGCCAGAGGGAAACAAGCGAAGAAGACGCCCCGTGACCATCTGGCTCCAAAATGTGCGATTAACCATGAGAAGAGCTGGAGCGGAGGAAGAAGATAAAGAGGATCGAAACAACTGGAGGGACGTCCTGAGGAGATGCCGGCCGCGGTGGTCTAGCGGTTCTAGGCGCTCAGTCCGGAACCGCACGACTGCTACGGTCGCAGGTTCGAATCCTGCCTCGGGCATGGATGTGTGTGATGTCCTTAGTTTAGTTAGGTTTAAGTAGTTCTAAGTTCTAGGGGACTGATGACCACAGATGTTAAGTCCTATAGTGTTCAGAGCCATTTGACGCCCTGAGGAGATAAATTAAGATCTTATGTAAAAGATGTAATAATACCCGGGTATTTGTTATGCAGGAGAAAAAACCTTTGTGTACAGGAAAATATCAGTCAATAATAACATCACATTACCCTTCTTTTACTATTCTTTAAGTCCGCCTCGACAGCTGCGAGATCAGCGCGACAGGTTGCTAACTAGAGATAACTCCATCAGTGTAATGTTCACATTCGCACGTCACAGTTGAAAGAAACACTAATATGTGAAGTTACATTGCCCCTCGTGTGAACGAAAGTTTCAATAGGATAGCATTTCGTTACCGCCTGTTTTAGAGCGTGCTCTAATTGAGTATTTACTTCATATTAATTCCAGTTTACTAATTGATAAATTCGTTATATATTAGAGCCTGGATTCGATTCCCAGTGGCGTCGGAGGATTTTCTGGGTATTGTGTTGACCTCACTCACGTTCTTGTCGTCATAACTGACATTCTACTATTGAGATGGCTATATGGCCACAACCCGAAAGCCAGTACATAAAAAAATACTTTTCTTGATATCTTAAGACACTATCCACTCCGTTCAACTAAACTTCCAACACCTTTGACGTCTCTGACAAAATTACAGTTCCATCGACAAATTTCTAAGTATTTATTTCTTCACCCTGAATTTTAATTTCCTTTCCATATCTCGACTTGGCTGCCTATACTTCTTGCTCAATATACAGAGCGAATAAGTTGTCAACTAGTACTAAGAATTAAAAGTATTTTTTGGAAGTAGCTGATAATGCCTCTAAAATGCATTGCTTCACAACTGCTAAGGAACAGCTGACACTTGCTACGAACAACTGCCACTTGCTACGGAACAGCCGACAACTGCTACGGAACACTCGATCAATGGTAGTAAAAGGAAATGTAGAGGGCGCTAAGTGTTAACTGCAGCGAAGCCTGTGTTTGACGTAGGTTGTTGTGGAACTGATCGGTACGGAATCCGTTTGGTCTGAGAGCATGTCTGCGAGACATCATTTCAGTGCTTACAATTGTGGACGAGTTGCTGGCCTGCTCAAAGCCGATCAAAGTGTCAGTACTGTGGCCACAGTAATGGGGGTGTCCAAAAACCTCATCTCGCTGTGTGTGCGAATGCCATGGAAAGGCATATCGGTGGTCGTAAACGGACCACCACACCGCAAGAGAATCGATACGTAGCCCTAGTAGCGTAAAGGAACAGAAATCGCACTCCTAAGCAGATCGCTGCAGTCCTTGCAATCTCTACCGGTACACGTATGTCTGCCAGAACCATTTTGCAGCAGTGAAAGCAAGCTGATTTGTATGGTGGGAAGCCTGTTAAATGCGTCTCGCTTCATCCACGGCATCGTAGAGAAAGAGTACATGTTGGTTTGTCTCAGCAAAGGTGGTGCAGAGTGATGTTCTTCGACGAACCACGTATCATTGTGACAAGAGATTTTGGCCACTGGTTAGTATAGGTTAGTATAGTTAGAGAGGGGAACATGTCACACATCAATGAATGTTCATGAATAGCATCAGTATGCCGTAGACCTGTTCGCCAACAAACGACCGCTGAGGTATCGAACACATTGCAGAATGAAGATATCGAACATAAAATGAACTGCGAACTTCCCAGATCTGGACTCTATGTAACATGCCCGAGATGCTCTCCACAGATGTGTTTCTCAATTAACAGCCCCTTTCCAAACCGTGCAGCAACTGAAAACCACCATGAGACAGGAGTGGGATAGTATCCCCCAAGCACTATTCAACAGGTTGATAGCCGCAGTATGTGTCGTTTACTGGGAACTGCTTATTGCGCTGTTTAGGATAGAGAGATTTACTGTCTGTATGAACATAATGAATATTACAATGTTGTGCGCGTGAAACTTTACAAAATATGTGTAACAATTACAACTCAAAATCTTCGTTTATAGTCATAGTCCTGATCCCGCTGAGCAAATAGAGAATAGAAACATTTCTTTCGGTGGGCTGAACAAGAATGTGGACTTGCAGACTGGGAACTATGGTCAGTATGTTCGCCATCGCTTTCTGGCTGACCACAGAAATAGTTGCCAGGCTCTCGTAAAAGACGGCGAACAGTATTTATAACAATTCCAATTTCCTCGTAGGACTAGTTATTATTATTATTATTTCTTTACTTTCTCAGACGTTAAGTCTGGTTAAAAATGGAAAGTGACGCGGACCTTGATCAAGCGTCACTTCCTTTTAATCAATAATTACGGATTTTTGTAATTGTATATATAAGTTTGGATGTAGCTGTATTGCATTGATGTACTGGTGGATATTGTGTGGACTCCTGTAGTTGATAGTATAATTGATATAATGTCAACTTTATCCTGATGCCACATGTCCTTGACTTCCTCAGCCAGTTGGATGTATTTTTCAATTTTTTATTTTGTTCTAGTATTTGTTGTATTTGTTGTTTGATGTTTTCTAATTCTGACTGGGGTATCCTGTTATGTTTGATTATTACACGGATCTGATCAGCTAGTCGTTGTTCTGTTAAAAATTTTAATTCCGGGTATCTGGTAATAAATGTTGTGTATACTTGTGATCTGTATCCAGTTGTATTGGTTCCTAGGTTTGTTGCTTGGTAGTAACAGAACATGAGGTGTCGATTAACTTCATCTGACCATCTCATCCTCTGTCTTTGTTTTCCTTCTAGGATGGTTGCAGGAAGCATATCCTGCAAAACACCTCTATTTGGATTTAAATCATTTTCCAGTTGGCTAGCAGTGTCGTTACCATTGTGGGCGGGCATAGGGTTCAAGCGTCGTCCCCGACCATGACGGCGCTTGTCCGAGGCTTCTTTAGTTCTGTCCTGAACCAAGTAATCACACTAAAAGGGGGGTTAGCCCTATTAGTGGTTTGTTCTTTTCGTCGCCTTTTACGACTGGCAGAACATACCGGAGGCCTATTATTATTATTATTATTATTATTATTATTATTATTACTCAACCCGCCGCCCCACACTGTATATAGATCATGGTCACCTGCGACCGTTCTTCATTAAATGCTCGGCAGACTCTAAACTTGTTCAATTTCCAAATGTGACAATGACTGATTATTTATGAGGGGCGTCCAATAAGTAATTCAATACATTTTTTTTTTCTGTAAGCAGGTGGTTTCATTCAATCCACCAATCTTCTGGCTACAAAACCCTATTTTTCAACATAATATCCGTTCAATGCGACATCCGTACGCCAACTGACGGATGGGCCTGTATGCACACATGGTACCACTCCACTGGTTGACATCGGAGCCAGCGTCTTGCTGCATCAGTAACTTCCCTGTCATCCACGCACTGCGGCCCGCGGACTGCATCCTTCATTGGGCCAAACAGATGGCAGTCTGAAGGTGCAACGGCCGGACTGTAGGATCGATGAAGAAAAGTCCAGTGAACTTTTGTGAGCTCCTCTCAGCAGCACAGACTTGCGTGCGGCCTTGCATTGTCGTGTAGAAGGAGAAGCTGTGCAGCTAGGTGTTTGATGTGATCCGTCGATCACCTCGAATGGGAGCGTCCGTACGTTCCAACACTGCGGAGTCTCAGCTGTGTGCCGCCGATCGGCAAGCGGGATATCCGACACGTTTGCGCGACGTTGTTGCGGTGATGTCAGACGGCTTGCTCAACGACTCACCGTGCTTCCGTTCACTGCCAGGTCTCGGTAAACATTCCGGAAGCGCCTCTGAATATCTGCGACGCGCTGGTTCTCCGCCAAAAGAAACTCAATGACCGCTCCCTGCTTGGAACGCACCTCTGTTACAGACGCCATTTTTGAAAGTTGCTTATAGTGATGCCACATATCGGAACTTCATGAAACTAAAGGGTATCAAGGGGAATATTCCAAGATATCCCACGACAAACTCCACATTTTTCAAGCGAAACTGACCGAGAAGAAAATGCGTTGCATTTCTCATTCAAAGCACTCCGTCATCAGGCCACAAGTGGCCCATCGGGACCATCCGACCGCCAGCTGGGGATGCGGATAGGAGGGGCGTGTGGTCAGCACACCGCTCTCCCGGTCGTTACGATGGTTTTCTTTGACCGGAGCCACTACTATTCGGTCGAGTAGCTCCTCAATTGGTATCACGAGGCTGAGTGCACCCCGAAAAATGGCAACAACGCATGGCGGCTCGGATGGTCACCCATCCAAGTGCCGGCCACGCCCGACAGCGCTTAACTTCGGTGATCTGACGGGAACCGGTGTGTCCACTGCGGCAAGGCCGTTGCCCATTACTCATTGAACGGCCCTCGTATTTGTATGTATGAACATTTTGGAACGACATACTTCGCCACGTCTCGATTATCGCTGTTCGTCGATCTGGAACTAACGATCCGTTATCCAATTTGTCATCCCAGGAAGAGGGAGCGCCTTTGTTTGTGCCGCCCTACGGTATATTTTATCGGCGCTATTAATCACCGGGAACACAACACGACTCGAGCAGCGCGCACTGTCTGCCCCAGGCGAAGAGAAACGAACCATGTTTTGCGATAGTAAAAAAAAAAAAAGGGCGTGTACTTTCCGCGAATAATTCCCCTCCGCGGGGAACGTCTCTGCAGCCAGCTTTGCGTTACCGTCATAAATAACTCTAATTTTCATGGTAGTCACGTTAGAAGGGGCTTGCGCAAATCCACCGTGAATACTAGCCATATGGTCGCCTTAAAAAAAAAAAAAAAAAAAAAAAAAAGCTTGTTTCGTACAGCCTCTAGGTAATTGAGAATTTTAAATGTTTTAAAGTGCAGTATAGACGGCGGTTTCTAGATAGTTGTTCACAGAATCTCTGAATCTGCGTGTACATACCTTACTTAATGCCATTGTACAGCACAGGATTCTTGGTAGCACCACTAATCCCTTCACCACCGATTCTTTAAATAATCGAGCTTCCATGCATGAAAAAACGTCATACGTACGATTACTTCGCAAATGAATTAATGTATTAAATATTTTACCTTAACCATGTGAAACCTTTATGGTTTAAGTTGCGAAATGCCAGTTACGTTTTTTTTATTGGTTTCGGATTATTCACTCACATACCAATGAAAAAGTCAAGACCAAAACTGTGTTTCGAGTAAGGATATAATATTGTAGGTACTTTGAGTGCTGAATATGGATATTGCCTGGAGAATGGGTAATGTGAGCCATTCAGGAGGTCATCGACAGCATCGAGGTTCCAACACTTGAGCGGGTCATTCAGAATTTCGCTATTCGTCTGCGCCACATCAGCGCCGATGATGGCAGGCGTATCGAACATATCAGAACCTAAATCTGAATATTTGTAGTGACGTTTACATGTTTAGTAAAGTGTGTGCACGCCGTAGTTTGTAACTAATTTACGTTTCTTTTCATATAGTTTAAGCACTAGGTGTTCCGTGATTTCCCTAAAACGCTTCAGGCAAATGCCGGAATGGTTCCTTTGAAAGGGCGCGGCCGACTTCCTACCCCGTTCTTCCCTAATCAGACGGGAGCGATGGCTTCGCTGTTTGGTCCCCTCCCACAAATCAACCAGCCACCAAACCGCTGTGGGGTACGACTCTTTACTTCTATTTCTCAGGTAATGCCCTACGTGACAGGACCATCCTTTAGCTACACCACAAAAAAACTACGTGCAGTGGAGATCTCACTCTAAACAAGCAGCATTTTTTGGCGTGATTGTGAGACTGAGGTGGACTTTTGTAATAGACTCTTAACTACTCTGAGTACCCACCACGTAAATTAATTTAAAAAAAGGTTAAAGGGTCTGATTTCTATAAAAAAAATTAAATGTGTCCAGTGTGATTAAACAGGTTTCTTGAACAAAAAGACAAAGATGAAACTCGATGAACAAACGCAAGTAACTCTAGTTACAAGCTATACAAAAAGTACTGTGGCGCAGTTGACAAAGTTGGGAGTGAGTGAAGTCCCTACCACGGTTCCCATTTACAGGGTTATTACAAATGATTGAAGCGATATCACAGCTCTACAATAACTTCATTATTTGAGATATTTTCACAATGCTTTGCACATACATACAAAAACTCAAAAAGTTTTTTTAGGCATTCACAAATGTTCGATATGTGCCCCTATAGTGATTCGGCAGACATCAAGCCGATAATCAAGTTCCTCCCACACTCGGCGCAGCATGTCCCCATCAATGAGTTCGAAAGCATCGTTGATGCGAGCTCGCAGTTCTGGCACGTTTCTTGGTAGAGGAGGTTTAAACACTGAATCTTTCACGTAACTCCACAGAAAGAAATTGCTGATCTTGATCTCCACCACGACCGACCCATCGGTTTCCAAATCTCCTGTTTAAGAAATGCCGAACATCATGATGGAAGTGCGGTGGAGCACCATCCTGTTGAGAGCTGAAGTCGGCGCTGTCGGTCTCCAGTTCCGGCATGAGCCAATTTTTCAGCATGTCCAGATAAACGTGTCCTGTAACGTTTTTTTCGCAGAAGAAAAAGGGGCCGTAAACTTTAAAACGTGAGATTGCACAAAACACGTAAACTTTTGGTGAATTGCGAATTTGCTGCACGAATGCGTGAGGATTCTCTACCGCCCAGATTCGCACACTGTGTCTATTCACTTCACCATTAGGAAAAAATGTTGCTTCATCACTGAAAACAAGTTTCGCACTGAACGCATCCTCTTCCAGAAGCTGTTGCAACCGCGCCGAAAACTCAAAGCGTTTGACTCTTCCATCGGGTTTTAGGGCTTGTAGCAATTGTAAAAGGTAAGGCTTCTGCTTTACCCTTTTCCGTAAGGTTTTCCAAACCGTCGGCTGTGGTACGTTTAGCTCCCTGCTTGCTTTATTCGTCGACTTCCGCGGGCTACGCGTGAAACTTGCCCGCACGCGTGCAACCGTTTCTTCGCTCACTGCAGGCCGACCCGTTGATTTCCCCTTACAGAGGCATCCAGAAGCTTTAAACTGCGCATACCATCGCCGAATGGAGTTAGCAGTTGGTGGATCTTTGTTTAACTTCGTCCTGAAGTGTCGTTGCACTGTTATGACTGACTGATGTGAGTGCATTTCAAGCACGACATACGCTTTCTCGGCTCCTGTCGCCATTTTGTCTCTCTGCGCTCTCGAGCGCTCTGGCAGCAGAAACCTGAAGTGCGGCTTCAGCCGAACAAAACTTTATGAGTTTTTCTACGTATCTGTAGTGTGTCGTGACCATATGTCAATGAATGGAGCTACAGTGAATTTATGAAATCGCTTCAATCATTTGTAATAACCCTGTAAAAGTGGTTAGCGCTATCAGACTATATTTCAGTCGATTGGCAGAGACTGTGAACCGCAAACCACTCTCCAATGTGCAGGATACACTGATTAGCCAGAACATTATGACCGCCGATCTACTATCGATATAAAGTAATCCAGGCGATAGCAGCGTCATCTGGAGAGAAATGACTGCTAGTCGGACACACGCTCGATGCATGGAGTATCAGTGAGCGAGCTGTCCGTGCATAGAATGCGGAAATCGCACGATCTATCTGACCGAGGGCAGATTGTGATAGCCCTGAGGCTCGGCACAAGGATTTCGGAATTTGCGCGACTTGCCTGGTGTTCGAGGAGTACGGTGGTGAGTGTCTTAAACGCGTGGCGAAATCCAGGCGAAACCACGTCCAGAATTCTGCGGTTGGGCGACCACCCCTCATTACAGATGTCGGACGTCGTAGGCTGGGCAGACGGGCAAAACAGGACAGGCGGCGAACTGTTGCGGAACTAACATCAGACTCTAATGCTGGGCAGGGTACAAGTGCGTGTGAACCACAGTGCACAGTGCACGATGGGTCTCCGCAGCCGACGACCCATGCATGTGCCAATGTTAAGGGGCTCCGGAACGCCCTATACTTGCAATGTTAAAATAACGCTTATAAATTACATCTTTCCTCACAAAGTATTTGAGGTAGGAAGTTTAACTTTTTACAGATTATTTATTGAAATATGGGCTGCAACTTAACACAGGGATTTTACAAAATTTTATTCCAGTTATTAAAGATGATTTTTTTAATTGTAATGAAAATTCACAACATTTTTTGCAATTTTTTATTTATATATTCAAAAATATACAGTTTTTTGGAAAAATGCTGTTTTAAATTATGCAGAAGGTACTGTGTAACATTTACTGAAAGTTTGAAACAAATATGTTTGGAAGATCCTTAGAAAACATGTAATTAGTATGAGAAAATAAAAGTTTTGGGAATCGAGCGACAAAGATTGGGTTAACTTTTTAGTGCATTCCAGGTCCATAGGATGGATTATCTTCATCCTCTGCAAACTCCTCCTCCAGCTTCCTCTTGTTCCTCCTCCTGTTTACTCTTGCTTGTATTTCTAGACTCTTTACAGCCCTGTCTGCAGCCCGAAGGCGTTCCTTGTCAAGCATGCATCGCTCGTACCATGTTAGAACCTATCTTCATTCCCATATTTCTAAATACCTTGCACCTTACAATGTTGCCATCCTTCAGAGGATTTCTAATAACTTTACTTTTACTCACTATTATACTTCAACAAAACAGAGACTCAAGAAACAGAATTAATTACGAATATTTTCGAGATAACGACAGAGTAAATAAACATGAAACAATCGACAATCACACCAGCGATATATATTGAACCATCACAGGTTAGCCACAACACATACTTTATCTCACATCACTAAAATGTACCTGATGAACACGGACGTTAATAATAACACCATTTGACAGCAGTTTAACAGCGCCACAGTGGGTCACGCCCATGTAGAACACATTTCAAAAAAAATTTAAAAATAGTTGTAGTCTTCGGAATTGAATAAATTATATATCTATTAAAAGGTAATAGTCTGCATATTCAGAAAACGCAAAAAAGTAAAAATTGAACTTTTCATGATTTTGAGCCTTTCCGGAGCCCCTTAACACTACGACATCGTCAACTACGACTAAAATCGCCACGTGACCATCGGCACTGAACGTTGGTGCAGTGGTAGAGCGTTGCATGGTCTCGTGAATCCCGAGACCTCCTTCATCATACCTATGGGAGGGCGCGAATCCGCCATCTTTCAGGGGAACAGCTCCTTGACAGTTGTACTGCAGGACGGAGACAAGCTGGCAGCTGCTCCATTGCACTCTGGGGAACACTCATGTGGGCGTCCATGGGACCAATGGAACTCGTGCAAGGTGCCATGATGGCTAAGGAATATCGTACACTGGTTGCAGACCACGTACATCCCTTCATGAAGATCATGTTTCCCGACAGCAGTGACATTTTTCAACAAGATAATGCGCCATGTCACAAGACCCAAGAGTGTGATGGAGTGGTACGAGGAACACAGTGGCAACCTGCAGCGGATGTGAGGCACCCAAGCCGCCGTAGATCTGAACCCGATCGATCACATCTGGGATGTGACTGAACGTGGCGCTAGAGCTCATCACCCCCTTCTACATCTACATCTACATCCATACTCCACAAGCCACCTGACGGTGCGTACCTTGGGTACCTCTATTGGTTCTCCCTCCTATTCCAGTCTTGTATTGTTCGTGGAAAGAAAGGTTGTCGGTATGCCTCTGTGTGGGCTCTAATCTCTCTGATTTTATCCTCATGGTCTCTTCGCGAGATATACGTAGGAGGGAGCAATATACTGCTTGACTCTACGGTGAAGGTATGTTCTCGAAACTTCAACAAAAGCCCGTGTCGAGCTACTGAGCGTCTCTCTTGCAGAGTCTTCCACTGGAGTTTATCTATCACCTCCGTAACGCTTTCGCGATTACTAAGTGATTCTGTAACGAAGCATGCTGCTCTCCGCTGGATCTTTTTTATCTCTTTTATCAATCCTACCTGGTACGGATCCCACACTGCTGAGCAGTATTCAAGCAATGGGTGAATAAGTGTACTGTAACCTACTTCCTTTGTTTACGGACTGCATTTCCTTAGGATTCTTCCAATGAATCTCAGTCTGGCGTCCGCCTTACCGACGATCAATTTTATATGGTCATTCATTTTAAATCCCTCCTAATGCCTACTGCCAGATAATTTATGGAATTAACTGCTTCCAGTTGCTTACCTGCTATATTATAGCTAAATAAAAACGATCTTTCTTTCTATGTATTCGCAGCACATTACACTTGTCTAGCCGGCCTCGGTGGTCTAGCGGTTCTAGGAGCTCAGTCCGGAACCGCGCGACTGCTACGGTCGCAGGTTCGAATCCTGCCTCGGGCATGGATGTGTGTGATGTCCTTAGATTAGTTAGGTTTAAGTAGTTCTAAGTTCTAGGGGACTGATGACCTCAGATGTTAAGTCCCATAGTGCTTAGAGCCATTTTTTTTTGAACACTTGTCTACATTGAGATTCAATTGCCATTCCCTGCACCATGCGTCAATTCGTTGCACACCCTCCTGCATTTCAGTACAATTTTCCATTGTTACAACCTCTCGATATACTACAGCATCATCCGCAAAAAGCCTCAGTGAACTTCCGATGTTATCTACAAGGTCATTTATAAATATTGTGAATAGCAACGGTCCCACGACACTTCCCTGCCGCACACCTGAAATCACTCTTACTTCGGAAGACTTCTCTCCATTGAGAATGACATGCTACGTTCTGTTATCTAGGAACTCTTCAATCCAATCACACAATTGGTCTGATAGTCCATATGTTCTTACTTTGTTCATTAAACGACTGTGGGGAACTGTATCAAACACCTTGCGGAAGTCAAGAAACGCAGCACCTACCTGGGAACCCCTGTCTATAGCCCGTGTCTCGTGGACGAATACCGCGAGCTGTGTTTCACTCGATCGTCTTTTTCGAAACCCGTGCTGATTCCCCGGAATTTTCGGGAATTAGGTGACTTTTGTGTGCAGATGTGGTGACAACTCCCTCCCAGCGACGTACGAAGGTCTCATTGCTTCAATGCTACGACGCTTCGCCGCTGTTATCCAAGACAAATGTGGACATACCTGCTTTTAGACAGTTGGTCATAATGTTATGGCTGATCAGCGTATATGTGGAGATACGAATGCTGCTGTTTGCAGTGGCGAACGCTACACTCGGTTACAAATGCACTTCCAATATTCCTGTGGACTAGAGCAGTCCAGTAGGTATCATGCATCATTGGGAGTCTGCAGAGCGGTGAAATGCGCGCGAACAGTAGTAACTCGACCGAAGTACCACAGCCCGGACCGCTCGACACGGGACCCAGAAAGCACCTCCGAACCAGACAAGAAATTGCGCTGCCTCGCGAACCAAGGTTCTCTGCCAGAAAATTCGCTCAAAAATTCGACCCGACTTGCCTCGCAACTAACATCAAATGTAAGGTGGGACCTTGTGGCTACCACACGACGCTTACACAGCCGCCTGATTATCAGTATCG
The DNA here is from genome assembly GCF_023864275.1 of Schistocerca cancellata. Taxonomy (NCBI): domain Eukaryota; kingdom Metazoa; phylum Arthropoda; class Insecta; order Orthoptera; family Acrididae; genus Schistocerca; species Schistocerca cancellata. Next base: position 545,520,881 of record NC_064633.1, read on the forward strand.
CTCCAGCTGTGTGATCACATGTGTCTGTCTCCGCCTTCCAGCTACTCTCTCTCTCTCTCTCTCTCTCTCTCTCTCTCTCTCTCTCTCTCTATCTGTCAATTCTCTGCCTTAATACTATCCTAAGCCACATGCACCACGCGGAACTCCTTGAAGAAACATAACCCACGAAAGGCGGAGCGTGTGCCATGTTTTCCCGCTAATAGCATAATTTTTAATATCCAACACTGCCTCCTTCCAATAAAAAGCAGATCTTTTTTCACCAGTGCTCTCTGTACTGTGATATCGAACAGGCGGCCTCCAGAACACCTGAGCATCACAGTCAGCTCCCCAGTCAAGACACAGATTAACGTTAAATACGCTCATTTTAGGTCAGGCTTTACCGTGTTCAGGGTGCTAACACAAAGCCGAATATCACACTAGATGGCACTACTCTGCAAGTGGTACATAACTTCTACTATCTTCGATCTACTATAGAATGAAACATGTCTGTTGACAAGGAAATTGATGCCCGCATTGGAAGAGCTGCGACAACTTTTGGCAAATTCTCTACACGTGTTTGGAAAAACAACAAACTCTCTTTGACCACCAAAATTATTGTATATCAAACTTGCGTCCTCAGCATCCTTTTATATGCATCGGAAACATGGACTACCTATGCCAAACAAGAACGTCGCCTTAACGCTTTCCACATGCAGTGCCTGAGATCCATCCTCGGAGTAACGTGGAAGGACCGAGTGACCAACGAAGCAGTGCTATCTAAAACTAACTGCAACATTATTTCAGCTATCTTGAAGCAGAGACGACTCCGCTGGCTGGGATACGTCCACCGTATGGATCCTGACAGATTACCACGTGAGGTAATGCTTGGAGAGATCTCTATAGCCAAAAGACCTGTAGGACGTCCTGTATTGAGGTTCAAGGACTCCTGTAAACGAGATAGGAGAGCTTTCGAATCGACACAAACAGATGGGAGGCACGGGCTAGCATGAGACCACAGTGGCGAGATGATATCTGGAATGTCGAAGCATGATGAAGGCTTGTTAGACGGATTAAGGCAGAAAAAACTTCGCAATGCTACCACTGCTCCTGCCTCAGCAGCCAGATACACTTGTGACAATTGCGGCAAGAGATGCCGTGCTGCCATTGGCTTGACAAGTCATATGAAAAAATAAAATGCAACCCATGAACACACAGACACTGCAACAATCATCTACCAAGATGTCGTCGCCAATATATATATATATATATATATATATATATATATATATATATATATTCCTGGAAATGGAAAAAAGAACACATTGACACCGGTGTGTCAGACCCACCATACTTTCTCCGGACACTGCGAGAGGGCTGTACAAGCAATGATCACACGCACGGCACAGCGGACACACCAGGAACCGCGGTGTTGGCCGTCGAATGGCGCTAGCTGCGCCAGCCAGTTTGCCGTGGCATACGGAGCTCCATTGCAGTCTTTAACACTGGTAGCATGCCGCGACAGCGTGGACGTGAACCGTATGTGCAGTTGACGGACTTTGAGCGAGGGCGTATAGTGGGCATGCGGGAGGCCGGGTGGACGTACCGCCGAATTGCTCAACACGTGCGGCGTGAGGTCTCCACAGTACATCGATGTTGTCGCCAGTGGTCGGCGGAAGGTGCACGTGCCCGTCGACCTGGGACCGGACCGCAGCGACGCACGGATGCACGCCAAGACCGTAGGATCCTACGCAGTGCCGTAGGGGACCGCACCGCCACTTCCCCGCAAATTAGGGACACTGTTGCTCCTGGGGTATCGGCGAGGACCATTCGCAACCGTCTCCATGAAGCTGGGCTACGGTCCCGCACACCGTTAGGCCGTCTTCCGCTCACGCCCCAACATCGTGCAGCCCGCCTCCAGTGGTGTCGCGACAGGCGTGAATGGAGGGACGAATGGAGACGTGTCGTCTTCAGCGATGAGAGTCGCTTCTGCCTTGGTGCCAATGATGGTCGTATGCGTGTTTGGCGCCGTGCAGGTGAGCGCCACAATCAGGACTGCATACGACCGACGCACACAGGGCCAACACCCGGCATCATGGTGTGGGGAGCGATCTCCTACACTGGCCGTACACCACTGGTGATCGTCGAGGGGACACTGAATAGTGCACGGTACATCCAAACAGTCATCGAACCCATCGTTCTACCATTCCTAGACCGGCAAGGGAACTTGCTGTTCCAACAGGACAATGCACGTCCGCATGTATCCCGTGCCACCCAACGTGCTCTAGAAGGTGTAAGTCAACTACCCTGGCCGGCAAGATCTCCGGATCTGTCCCCCATTGAGCATGTTTGGGACTGGATGAAGCGTCGTCTCACGCGGTCTGCACGTCCAGCACGAACGCTGGTCCAACTGAGGCGCCAGGTGGAAATGGCATGGCAAGCCGTTCCACAGGACTACATCCAGCATCTCTACGATCGTCTCCATGGGAGAATAGCAGTCTGCATTGCTGCGAAAGGTGGATATACACTATACTAGTGCCGACATTGTGCATGCTCTGTTGCCTGTGTCTATGTGCCTGTGGTTCTGTCAGTGTGATCATGTAATGTATCTGACCCCAGGAATGTGTCAATAAAGTTTCCCCTTCCTGGGCCAATGAATTCACGGTGTTCTTATTTCAGTTTCCAGGAGTATATATATATATATATATATATATATATATATATATATATATATATATATATATATATACCGTGACTGTTATTGATATCGAGTGAAATAACAAGTATAATGTTACCAGTCGCTGTTTTTAGGATGATATCTCATCTTTGTTTATAAAATATGACAATTTACGTGTGCTGTGTTACAACAGAAAAAGGAAGCTGCGATCACTGGAGACAGTGCCCTAAGTTACCCCAAAATCGTAACAAAGCACACACGTATGTCATACTAGCACATGTAAATCCACCTGATGACGTAGGTTTAAACCTTCGAAATGCGTCGTGGGCATAAATAAACAGTCACTGGTAACAGTAAACCTGTTGTTTCATTCGAAGACATAGATTCACCATTCGCGCAGAAAGCCTGGCGAGAGAGCCAACGTGCTTGGAATGCCAATGCGGAGGAGATCAAGCCGCAAGTACCTATTACGGCCACCGTAGCAAAACGTTTTCTTTCACAAGCCGATACGGCGTTCTCAGGAAGGCCCGCGGACGAAACGTTGTCAGGGCTAACTGCGAAAACTGAGGCGCGGTCTCTCCTCTGAAGGGATCTTCGACGTGATCCGCAGAAGAGCCATAAAAGTCAGGCGTCGGCCTCTGCTCAGAAATACCCCTTGTCCCGATAAAAGCGCGTCCCTGCAGGACACAGACAAACTCCCTTCTCCTAAGGCAGGTGCTCCACCGTTCATCCCACAGGAGGAAGCTGTGCGCATGACTACTCATCCATCGTCCCACTGTACATGAGCTCAGTCCTTTGGATTCTTTAAAGCGAGAGCAATGAAGTAGCTGTCCTGCTGTCTACACCACTGTACTCCCGTAATGCAACACGAATGGCCGGATCTTAATACGGTCCATAACGTGATCAGTTAGATGAAAGAGAGATGAGCCCGAAGGACTAGCCACCTTTCAAATTCGTCCTCCAATTCTTTTTAATCTGGCCATCGATGTATTCAGTAATTAACAACTTCGTTTTTATTTATGCGACTGATCTTAGGAAAAAGCGCCGCGCGGGATTAGCCGATCGGTCTTAGGCGCTGCAGTCATGGACTGTGCGGCTAGTCCCGGCGGAGGCTCGAAAAATGGTTCAAATGGCTCTGAGCACTACGGGACTTAACATCGGAAGTCATGTCCCCTAGAACTTAGAACTACTTAAACCTAACTAACCTAAGGACATCACACACATCCATGCCCGTGGCAGGATTCGAACCTGCGACCGTAGCGGTCGCGGGGTTCCAGACTGTAGCGCCTAGAACCGCTCGGCCACTCCGGCCGGCCGCGGAGGTTCGAGTCCTCCCTCGGGCATGGGTGTGTGTGTTTGTCCTTACGGTAATTTTGGTTAAGTAGTGTGTAAGCTTAGGGACTGATGGCCTTAGCAGTTAAATCCCTTAAGATTTCACACACATTTGAACATTATTTTAGGAAAAAGCCTGCGTCTAGAGAAAGCAGCACTAGAGACTCCAGGACTGTCATGTGGGAATGTCACATACGCGAAAATGTACTCCCCATCGTCTCTATGACATTCGTTGTTTCCCGACAAATATAACAAAACTCCTGTGCTTGAAATACCTGTTTGTCTAGTAAACCCCCAGGTGTTACAGTATACATATGGCGCGCGCGCGTGTGTGTGTGTGTGTGTGTGTGTGTGTGTGTGTGTGTGTGTGTGTGTGTGTTTGCCTAAATTTGAGTTTGCAACAAAAATATCATGACTATAAATTAACTGAAAACAGCCCTACCATTGACAATTAAAACTAGAGAAATGCATTAGATGAGATATTTAGTTGCGTGATATATCACTCCAGCTAAATTTAGAGGTCGATAATGTTGAACGGATATCGTGCTAGGATGAATACAACTAGAAATAAGAAAATAATTTGGTTTCAAATAATAGAAAAACTCAAAAATATATCTGTAAAGAATGTTAAATCCTACTCCTAATCTAGAATTGAGATTGGGAGAACATCTGTGAATTTTCTCAATATCATGCCCCATTAATTATATGGACATACTAAATTGTTTGATACTGATTAGCCCTGTGAAACCGAAGACCACCCTGACTGGCACCGACATTAAAGAGCTCAGAGAATAAGCAAATTGAACTCAGCACATTTACTATGATTGTTTCTGTATCTGCCGAGCTGTGGTGCGTATATCACCGTTTACAGTGCTATGAGGAATTGCACTGCAACTCTGTATCGTTTATCGCCACGCAGACGACGTGCACTGCGCACTAATACCAGTGTTGTCCAGAAAGTAAGTTCCGATCGGTCATGAAATGGAAACCACAGTGAAAACCAGAAGCGTTTTATTTGCAACAGCTAGGTACACCTTCCACCTACTTCCCTACATAGTCGCTGCTCCAACTTCGAGTTTTGTCGTAGTGTATTATCATCTTTCCAATAGTTTTGTCGTAGTGTATTATCATCTTTCCAATATCCTCGTCATACAAAGCAGCCGCCTGTGCTTTCGGCCAGTTATCTGCACTGGTCTGCAGCTCGTTGTCTGAGGAAAATTTTTTTCAAGCTAGCGGTCCTTGTGAGCAGAGATGAGACTCAGGGGGAGTCAATTACGAACTGTATTGTGGCTGATCAGACACTTCTCATCGGAAACGCTGCAGGAGCGTCTTTATTGCCCCTGCAGTGTGCGGCCGAGAACTGGCATGAAAAAGGAACTGCTCGACAGTTGTGTTATGTGGGCTGCATGACACAGGCGAAATCTCTAACCAGGCCCTCATACTCGACGGGAGGCGCTATCCCCTATGCATCTTTACGTGCTCACTGTTCACTCAAAACTGAAAAGAGCGACGCGACACGATCGATAGGCATACTAGAGACACTGCCCAACACATCTGTGCAAAGCTTTCCGGATTTTCGCAGTGGTTTCCATTTCGCTACCGATCGAAACTTCCTTTCTGCACAACCCTCGTAAATTCTGACTACACAATGGATGTATTATACCGTCCGCAAACTCCAAGAGCTGAAACTACTTCAGTACAACACAGAACATGAGTCAAAATAACTGTTTGCTTATAAGCCAGGAACAGAAACTCAAGTATTCGTTCATACGTACAGAGGCACTTTAAGTCTCAGACTAAACTGATATACAAAGAGTCGCCACTCTGCGTACAGAGAAACAACTCGCTCCCAGTGTCGGAATCAACTGTTTTTCAAATTCCAACAGTGCGACTTACCTTTCACACTCTTGTCAGTGCAGTCTCTGATGCAAAAAAAAAAAAAAAAAAAAAAAAAAAATGTTCAAATGGCTCTGAGCACTATGGGACTCAACATCTGAGGTCAACAGTCCCCTAGAACTTAGAACTACTTAAACCTAACTAACCTAAGGACATCACACACATCCATACCCGAGGCAGGATTCGAACCTGCGACCGTAGCGGTCTCGCGGTTCCAGACTGTAGCGCCTAGAACCGCACGGCCACTCCGGACGGCTCTCTGATGCACTCCCTGTGCGATGTGACCTTTAATAACACCTGCAGGAGAGCCCCTTTAGCGCCCTACGCCGGTCTCCAGCAAGGCTCACTCCGTCTGTGTTTGCTCTCCCTGTGACGAACTGCCACGCCCGCTACAAAAAACAGTGCTTCCCACTACATGTGTCATGAGGCTGCCAGCGAATCGCCTGTACTTCATACTCCGTGGAGAACACTTTCCAGGATGTTGTAAAACTCCTCCTACGACTAAGGACTCCGCCAATGAAATTCCCTTTGCTACTTTGGTGGGAAAGCATTTTAGTTTTCCCCAAAGCACAGCAGCTTCCTTCTAGCGGCTCCCAATTGAGTTTCCTGAGCGTCTCTGCACCACTCTTGCCTTGAATGGACAAAGCTGTGACGCATCATGCAGCTCTTCTTTGAATCTTCTGTGTTTCCAAACTTGTTACCCGGAACGAAAACACAAGTAACTGATAGTACCAGGATTTCTTCTACATCTACACTGAGACGACAACTCTGAATTAATACTTAAGTGATTTGCAGAAGATTCACAAAACCACTTTGACACTAATTTTTTTTTATCGTTCCAGCGTAGAAGAGCATGTATGAAAACTGAAGCCGAAATCGTTCTGAGCGATTTCTGATTTCTCTTATTGTAATGCGATGGTCATTTCGTCCTATGTAAGTGGGAGTCATCAAGACGTCTGGCATTTCGAGGAAAAAATTGTGTTTAAAATTGAATGAAAACATCACACCGCAACAAAAACGCCTTTTTTCTTTAATGAATGTCACTTCAACTCACTTGTCATATCCGCGACACTCTCTCCCCCATTTTGCGGCGATACGAAACGAGTTGAACCTTTTCGGTGACCTCTGTCAATCTTTTTTGGTAAGGATCCTATACCGCGCAGCAATACTTCAGAAGAAGACGGATAACCGTAATGTAGGCAATGTCTTTAGTAGATTTGTTGCGTCTTCTAAGCGTTCTGTCAATAAAATGTAGACTTCGGCTCGCCCTCTGCATAACATTTTCTGTTAATGCTTCCCATGTCAGTTGTTCGTAATTGTACTCTCTAGGTTTTTCTTTGAATCGACAAATATGTGTGATACATCATGTCATCTAAATGTTACAGCATTTTAGTACTCATTTGAAAAACATTACACTTTTTTATTGTTCGGCGTTATTTTCCCCTTTTGCACCATACAGCCATCTCGTCTGAACCATTTTACAAGTCGTTTTGAGCTTCTGATGACGTTACTAGACAGTAAGTGACTGCACCGTCTACAAACAACGTAATGGACTGCTTAGATTGTCTCTAAAATAGTTTATATACGTGAAGAACGACGGAAGACCTGTAACATTTCCTTTGGGAATCCTAGATATCATTTCGGTTCACTAGATACTTAAAACTGTGTCTTTACTAACAGAAAATCTTCTTTCTGTCAAAATCAAACTGGTGTGCTACCCCACTCTATTTATGCTGGCGTTCCATCTCAAGTAACTCTGGTTTGTTACTCTGGAATATATGACGGCTGCGACCGATTCTAGTGTCTAATTGTCAGAGGGGTAGTCAAACATTTCTTCTTTTTCCTGTGTACGCGAAGTAACTTTCACAACAAATGAATGTGTACTATACGAGCGTTTTCGAACCACGGCAAGATACTGTTCAAGACTGGTTTTTTTTTATTTTTTTTTATTTGTGTCCTTCGGACAAGGTCCACTCGGCCAGGCTCCACTATATGATATGTTACAAATTAAAAGGCATATCCAGTCCAACATATGCAGCCAACTTTCATTTCATATCGAAGCATCTCTCAATATCGTGCTATTATTTCATTATTGTACAAGTATTAATAACCAGCAGAATAATAAACAACTGCTAAACGAAAAGGCAGACGAAGCACTTCGGAGAACTTCGGAAGTGGTTCGGCTGTAAGATCAGAGCTGGTTCAGCAGTCTCGGAGAACGGACATGTTGTCTGCCACAGTACCAGTTAAGACTTAATTTTCAATGCCTGGTTTGTAAATGTGAGAGCTGGACTGGCAATCTTGGAGGACAGACATGTTGCCTGCAGCGGTCGGCATCAGTTTTTTAGCAATGTATGTTATTTGGACATGTAGTTGAGAACACTGTGATAGTAATACGGAAATACACAGTTCATTACTTTTTGAAGAAAGGAAATTATTTGTGACTCTAAAGTGGAATATAATTGTGCAGTTTCTCTTGTTCTGCTAAAAAAAAGGGAGTGACATCACTTATAAACAAAATAATTGAAAATTTAATTATTCATTCATTAACAGTTCGTCGTTAAGAGTTTGTTACAGCCTCAAGATAACGGATTCACGATCTACGTGCTGTTTTCTGCGCAGGGTGCAACAACCATAGTAGACTGTAGGTTGGTGGAACATTAATCAGAGCTTATGCATTCCACTCAGGGCGGTGGAAACAAATAGGCACCAAACGTGCACTGTAATCTTAGTGCACAGAGGACGTATGAAGGAGAGAAATTGTCGAGGGAAGGGTTCATCATACTGTAACCTCCCCCTCACTTATCGACCTTAATGACAGTGAAAAATTAAACCGCGTGTAGCTAATGGAAATTTTGGAAAAGCAATCGTCACCGAAGTTAAACTGTCGGTAAAGAGGGAGGAAAGGGTTACATCTAAATGAAAGGAAAAATGCAAATGAAACTGGTGGAAATTAATTTTGAAAAGGGGTAAAGTTAATAAAGAAAGTAAATGTGCGGCCGTTACGTCAACATTTAACTAGCGGTAATTAGATATTTGAGATTTGGGGAAATTACGGTCGCCAGTCCTAAGGACAATTACTATAGTAACTGAAAAAGAAAGATTATTACACATATAATTAGCACTAGAAGTGTGGCAACTGAAGGTTGACACGTGTAGTGTGAAAAACTGAAAGTTTGTCAGAAGTAATAAATTTCGCTACACTCTGACTTAATTTAGCAAAACAATTAATAAAACAGGAAAATCGAAAGTTAATTTAGTGACTGAAGTTAATAGTGAGCTTTCTTTCTGAAGCACATCGAAATTCAGTAAAATACGGTTAGTCTTGGACTACCTCAACAATCATTTCAAAAGCTACTTGAATCTACGCAATTTAGAAATAAGAGATTTAACTTTGAACTTGAATTAAATGATTCTGAACAATTAACAATAGTAAAATTTAGTACGTACCAAGCTGAGCTGCAGTCAAAGGTAAGCTAAAATACGGTAACAAAACTCGCACTCTTAATTTGTGCTTGTGCAATCTAAATATTGTAGCCAGCTATGAATACCTTAACTGAATTAAAGCAGTGAAATAAAATGATGCTGGCGTTTGAATTTCTACGACACTCGGGCTCATTTCGGAAAAGGAAGGGACCCTGCTTGGTAATGCAATTGGGACAATGAGCAACAAATGTTCATGCTAAGTTTCTGTAATTATAGTCACGAAAATGGTACAGTATGAAAAGCCGAGGTCTGCCATACAGTTCTAAAACTTTACGTGCTTCCAGTCTTCCTTGTTGGTTGATTGAAGGTCTGAAGCCGTCGATCGAGGAGGTGGCGACAGTCACTCATTGTCGGCCGTCGCTGTTGCAGAAGCTGGATGTTGGCGCGCCTTCTTCTCGACACGGTCACCAGACGAAACGGGCTCTTGATGTGCGCCAGCTAATGCTTCCCGTCCGCGACACCATGTCAGAAACTAGCATTGCAAGTCGAGCGCAATTACATGCTGCCAAACCCCGAAAGCGCGGCAACTCGCGGGAGCTTCACACAACACACCTGCTCCACTCGCTATTCCAGCCAGACACCCTCTGCCCGCGCTCCACGCGGCAGAGTTAACACTACCAAAGATCCTACACACTTTGATTCTTCACACGACCTATCGACGTAATCGTTCGATAGCAGTCTTCCCTAGGCAAGACCCAGCGTAAAAATACAAATAATATTTACGAAACAAACCAATTATATATCGACATAAATGCATAAATATATACATATATATATATATATATACAAACAGTAAAACAATTACAATATATAAAGAGACAGAAATGTCATATCTTGAGGTAACAAAGCAAGGAAAAAACATAATAGTACAATAGATGGAAATAGGAGGATATGCATTTCCGGCGTTACAATACGCACGTTTACACCCCTCTCTCCCACTCTCTCTTTTTCAGCTTACCATACGTCACCAAGTCTGGATAGAATCCTATTTCGGTTTTACAAAGAGTACTCTACGTTACCGACCCCTTACTTTGCTTGCATTTATCGCGAATCTTTCGCCCAACGCGAAGTCTCAAGCTACTGGAAAAAGCGCAGGTGACTCCTGTATATACGAAGAGTAAAAGAATGGATCCGTAAAATTACAGACCAATATCCTTAACATAGGTTTCCTGCAGAATTCTAGAACATATTCCGAGTTCGAATATAGCAAAATTCGTAGAGACCGAAAAGCTTATTTCTACGAATCAATTCCGCTTCAGGAAGCATTTCTCGTGCTAAACTCAGTTTGCTGTTTTCTCACATGACATTCAGCGAACTACGGATGAAGGGCAACAGGCACTTTCCATATTTCTAGATTTCCGAATAGCATTTGAAGTGGTGCCCCACTGCAGTCTGTTAACGAAGCTACGAGCATATGGAATATGTTCATAGATATGTGAGCGTCTCGAACACTTACTAAGTAACTGAATCCAGTATGTTGTTCCCGGCGGCCAGCGTTCATGGGGGACAACGGTATCGTCAAGGAGTGCTCCAGGGAAATTTGACAGGACCACTGTTATTTTTTGTATACATATACCATCTGGTGGACAGGATGGACAGCAGTTTGCGGGTGTTTGCTGATGGTGCTGTGGTGTACGGGAAGATTTCAAACCTCAGTGAATGTAGGAGGATACAAGATGACTTCGAGAAAATTCCTAGTTGGCGTGCTGCATGCAAGCTAGCTCTAAATGTAGAAAAGCGTAAATTAATGTGAATGAGTAGGAAAAATAAGGTGTTGTGTCTAGACAAGATAGCCTAGACACAATGAGAGGAAGCCGAAAGGCACGCGCTTAAACTCACGCAGGCTGGCGTGAGGTCTGAAACAGGATACGTAATGAATGCTATAAAGAAAAGTACGTAGCTTCTGGAATACTTAACTTTAATCCACATTTGTAGAACATCGCTCTTGATGATACATTAATAGAATCTCAATATCTATACTGGTAATGGCGCCTTGCTAGGTCGTAGCAAATGTAGCTGAAGGCTATGCTAACTATCGTCTCGGCAAATGAGAGCGTAATTCTCAGTGAACCATGGCTAGCAACGTCGGCTGTACAACTGGGGCGAGTGCTAGTACGTCTCTCTAGACCTGCCGTGTGGTGGCGCTCGGTCTGCAATTACTGACAGTGGCGACACGCGGGTCCGTCGTATACTAGCGGACCGCGGCCGATTTAAAAGCTACCACCTAGCAAGTGTGGTGTCTGGTGGTGACACCACATAAGGTACGAGCATATCGAATATGTTCATAGATGTGTGAGTGTCTCGACCACTTACTAAGTAACTGAATCCAGAATGTTGTCCTCGGCGGCCAGCGTTCATCGGAGTCAACGGTATCCGTAATGTTACGGATTCGGCATTAGTAATATCCTGCGTGACACAGCCACGTCGTTTAAATAGCTGAAGGCAAATCTGCAAAGCGATATTAGATGGAACGAGTACGTATGGACTGTGGCAGGAAAGGCGAATGGTCTACTCAGGTTTATTGGGAGAATTTTAGGAAAGAGCGTTTCAATTGTAAAGGAGACAGATGTAGGATTCTAGCGCGACCTATTCTTGAGTACTGCTCGTATTTGAGGTTGCCATTCTCCGAAACTAGTCCTCAGATAAACACATTAAGGACGATATCGTGCGACGCATCTACGAGCCAACAGCACGTAGATCGTGAATCCGTTATCTTGAGGCTGTAAGAAACTCTTAACGACGAAGTGTTATTGAATGAATAATTAAATTTTCAATTATTTTGTTTATAAGAGATGTCACTCGCTTTTTTAGCAGAACAAAAGAAACTGCACAATTATATTCCACTTTAGAGTCACAAATAATTTCCTTTCTTCAAAAAGTAATGAACTGCGTATTTCTGTATTACTATCACAATGTTCTCAACTACATGTCCAAATAACATACATTGCTAATAAACTGATGCCGACCGCTGCAGACAACATGTCTGTCCTCCAAGATTGCCAGTCCAGCTCTCACATTTACAAACCAGGCATTGCAAATTAAGTCTCAACTGGTACTGTGGCAGACAACATGTCCGTTCTCCGAGACTGCTGAACCAGCTCTGATCTTACAGCCGAACCACTTCCGAAGTTCTCCGAAGTGCTTCGTCTGCCTTTTCGTTTAGCAGTTGTTTATTATTCTGCTGGTTATTAATACTTGTACAATAATGAAATGGCAGCACGCTATTGAGAGATGCTTTAACATGAAATGAAAGTAAATACGTTGTTTAGTTTTTCTAATATTAATAACAGATATTACCATTTTGGCTCGCAACTTCCGAACGCAGCGGTCAATCGCGTAGAGGGACCACAATTTAGGCGGTCTTTGTCGCGATATCCGTATCGAACTAATCCTCCGTCATCGATACCTCACACCACATTACGTGTTCTTGCCACTGAATATGATGGCTGTAAAGCCAAAAATATTACAACTTACTAGGTGTGATCAAACAATAAGTAGAAACTTTTGTTTTTCATCAGGAATCTTTCTTTAGTCATCAACATCAACTTTTGCCCCTTCAGAGTAATCCCACTCAGATAAAATTATCTTACGCCAACGCTTTTTCCAATCTCGGAAACACTTCTGGAACTCACTTTTCGGTATGGTGTTCAGCTCCTTCCGCAGTTCTGTCTGCATCTCGTATATGGTCGCAAAACGATGTCTTTCACGGTTCTCTTCAGCCTCGGGAATAGAAAGAAGTCGCAGGGGATCTTGTCCGACGAATACGGTGACCGAGGTAACACAACGGTTTTGTTTTTTGCCAAAAAATTACGAACAAACATTCAAGTGTAGGCGGGAGCAATATCGTGATGTAATTTCCACGAGCGGTTTTGCCACAGCTCTGGTTGCTTTGATCGAACTGCTTCACACAAACGGTGAGTATTCCTTATTGACCGTACGACGACAAGGCAGGAAATTATAGTGCTTTACCCCATTTTAATCGAAGAAAATTGTGAGAATAACCTTCACATGTGATTGAACTTGTACTTCTTTTTTTCGTTGTTGTCTCCTTAGACAGTTTCCATTGCGACGATTGGGCCCTAGTTTCGACATCATACCCGTATATCCATGTTTCCTCACTTGTTATAACCTTCTCTAGCAGTTCTAGATCGCTGGCGATTTCACTCAGCAATTACTGGACGGTGTCTCCGCGACGTCGTTTTTGGTCGAAATTACAACAATTTCGGAACGAGCTTCTCTGTTACGCGTTTCATGCCCCAAAACATCCGAAAAAATTACTTGGCATGAGTCAAAGATATTCCATCATCAATAACCTCTCTGATAGTGATTCGGAGATTTCCCAGAACCATTTTCTTTACTTCTTCCACATTGTCGTCAGTAATTGATGTGTTAGGGCATCCAGGACGATCGTCATCTTCAGCGTCTTCTCGAATTTCTGCGAAACGTTTATAGGAGTCGTAAACTGTTGGCTTACTCATAGCATATTCCCCAGAAGCCACAGTCATCATTTCGAATGCAGCGCTGCATTTTATTCCATTCTGCAAACGTTCAGATGTGTGTGAGTTCTTAAGGGATCAAACTGCAGAGGTCTTCGGTCTCTAGAGTTACATACTACTTAAACTAACTTAAACTAACCTATGCTAAGAACAAAAAAAAGGTTCAAACGGCTCTGAGCACTATGGGACTTAACATCTATGGTCATCAGTCCCCTAGAACTTAGAACTACTTAAACCTAACTAACCTAAGGACAGCACACAACACCCAGTCATCATGAGGCAGAGAAAATCCCTGACCCCGCCGGGAATCGAACCCGGAAACCCGGGCGCGGGAAGCGAGAACGCTACCGCACGACCACGAACCACGAGCTGCGGACTGCTAAGAACAACACACACGCCCATTTAATTACTTTTGAATACATTATGCGAGTGACAGTGATCAATGTGTTACACATATTTACTATTGAAAACAGTCTTGATCACAATTTATTTATTACGGTGACCGGTTTCGACAACTACTGTGGTCATCTTCAGACCAATAAGTAAGAACCTCCTTCTGCTGGAGAATCATTTCTATGGGATTGACAGTGATCAATGTGTTACAAATATTTACTATTAAAAACAGTCTTGATTACAATTTATTTATTACGGCGACCGGTTTCGACCACTACTGTGGTCTTCAGACTATTGAGTAAGAACCTCCTTCCGCTGGAGAACCACTACTGTGTGAGTGACAGTGATCGATGTGTTACAAATATTTACTATTAAAAACAGTCTTGATCACAATTTATTTATTACTGTGATCGGTTTCGACCACTACTGTGGTCAACTTCAGACCAATGAGTGAGAACCTCCTTCTGCTGGAGAATCACTACTGTGGGAGTGACAGTGGTCAATGTGTTACAAATATTTACTATTAAAAACAGTCTTGATTACAGTTTATTTATTATGGTGACCGGTTCGATCACTACTGTGGTCAACTTCAGACCAATGAGTGAGAACCTCCTTCTGCTGGAGAATCACTACTGTGGGAGTGACAGTGGTCAATGTGTTACAAATATTTACTATTAAAAACAGTCTTGATTACAGTTTATTTATTATGGTGACCGGTTTCGATCACTACTGTGGTCATTTTCAGACCAATGAGTAAGAACCTCCTTCTGCTGGAGTAGTGGTCGAAACCGGTCACCGTAATAAATGAATTGTGATCAAGACTATTTTTAATAGCAAACATACACCCGTGCCCGAGGGAGGACTCGAACCTCTGGCGGGATGATTCCATTCTGCATCCAAAATTTAATGCAAATTCCTTGATCAATCTTTTTCGAAAATAAAAATTTTCCGAGCACCCGAAAACACGTATAGCCTTTTCGCCTGTCGACAGTAAAATAAATATTCAAAACAGCTTAAAATGCAAGCATGCAAAAGGAGCATGTGTACGAACAAGGAATAAAAACTGAAAATCGGATGTATAAAGCCTGCGAAATTAAAAAATTCCCATCGCTTTTTGCTGACTCATCGTATTTGTTTTCAAATCTTCCAGTTGATTCTCTGCGCCAGGGATGCTTATCACTACGTCGTTCATACGGGACTCTGTGCGATGATCAAAGGAGGGTATGTTTGTATGATTGTCCTGCGTGAGCGATTTGTGTGTGTGAAATCTTGTGGGACTTAACTGCTAAGATCATCAGTCCCTAAGCTTACACACTACTTTACCTAAATTATCCTAAGGACAAAAACACACACCCATGCCCGAGGGAGGACTCGAACCTCCGCCGTGAGCGACGCTGACGCTGAAAAGACGAGCCTATCCATGGCTCGAGCTGGTTTAGACAAAATTTGTCATTCCTGCGATTCCTGTAAAAGAGAGAAAGATATATTACCACTCTTGTCGATCGATTCTAGCTGGTGTAACCTGAAAAAGAGAAAGACACACTCTGGTGGGGGATTAGTAAAACTTAATCCCTCAGCAGGTCTGGCCAACGCGTGGTTGGCCTGTGATGAGGTTGTTGGCCCAGTCCACGGATAAGCCGGCTGCGGGAGCGTCCCGTCTTCTCGTAGAACTTCCTGGCGTTGGCGCGAAACCTGTCTCGGAGAGGCAGGATCGCGGTGTCCTCGTGAAGTTGGCGCGTCGAGATGCGCCTCGGAAGATGCATAGCAGTCTTCAGGGCGCGGTTCTGTATCGCTGCAGAGTCACAATGTGAGCATCTGCGGCTTCCTCCATACTACGGCCGCGTACTCTAACAGTGGGCGAACTAATGTTAGGTAAAGCGTGATGCCGTGTTGCGGTGGCAATGACGACTGCGTGTTTAGCAGCGGATACAGGGCGCGGAGGCGTCCAATTGCTCTCCCTTTCACATCACGGATGTGATGCTTCCAGGTGAGCCTGCGGTCTAGGGTAACCCCTAGGTACAGGGTGATTCAAAAAGAATACCACAACTTTAAAAATGTGTATTTAATGACAGAAACATAATATAACCTTCTGTTATACATCATTACAAAGAGTATTTAAAAAGGTTTTTTTTTCACTCAAAAACAAGTTCAGAGATGTTCAATATGTCCCCCTCCAGACACTCGAGCAATATCAACCCGATACTCCAACTCGTTCCACACTCTCTGTAGCATATCAGGCGTAACAGTTTGGATAGCTGCTGTTATTTCTCGTTTCAAATCATCAATGATGGCTGGGAGAGGTGGCCGAAACACTATATCCTTAACATACCCCCATAAGAAAAAATCGCAGGGGGTAAGATCAGGGCTTCTTGGAGGCCAGTGATGAAGTGCTCTGTCACGGGCTGCCTGGCGACCGATCCATCGCCTCGGGTAGTTGACGTTCAGGTTTCATAACTAACCTTTTTCGTAGGACTCTCCATACAGTTGATTGTGGAATTTGCAGCTCTCTGCAAGCTCTGCGAGTCGATTTTCCTGGGCTGCGAACAAATGCTTGCTGGATGCGTGCTACATTTTCATCACTCGTTCTCGGCCATCCAGAACTTTTCCCTTTGCACAAACTCCCATTCTCTGTAAACTGTTTATACCAACGTTTAATACACCACCTATCAGGAGGTTTAACACCATACTTCGTTCGAAATGCAAGCTGAACAACTGTCGTCGATTCACTTCTGCCGTACTCAATAACACAAAAAGCTTTCTGTTGAGCGGTCGCCATCTTAGCATCAACTGACGCTGACGCCTAGTCAACAGCGCCTCAAGCGAACAAATGTACAACTAAATGAAACTTTATAGCTCCCTTAATTCGCCGACAGATAGTGCTTAGCTCTGCCTTTTGTCGTTGCAGAGTTTTAAATTCCTAAAGTTGTGGTATTCTTTTTGAATCACCCTGTATTTCGCCGTCCCCCTCCATGGGATAGGTTCTCCCAGGATTTGGACTGGCGTAAGCCCCGGCGGCAGAAGTTTTCGGGTGAAGACGACTGCCTGGGCCGTGAGCGATTTCTTAAGGGCCAAATTTGAAACACACCAGACCGGATGGAACCCTAAGACCTTAGCGATTTTACGTAGGACCAGTGCGTAACACATGTCAGTAATATAGGACCGTCCGCAGACGGGACGCGTCGGCCGCAGGGGTGGCGACGGCGCAGCGCGGTGCGCTGGGAGGGTTCTGGCGACGCCGGGTTGGTGGGGAGAGGAGGGGGAGGGGGGAGGAGGCGCCGGAGGCGGTGGTGGGGGCAGCTCGGCGGCGCCGCGGGTAGTCGGGACGCGCGCGCCGTGCCGGCGACACCTGCGACTGCACCTGCGGCTGCACCTGCCCAGGCCCCGTCTGACAGTGGCCGCTGACCGCTCTGCCTCCGCCTCCACCTGCAGCTGCTCGCCGCCTGCCACTGCGTCTTGCCGCCCCCGCCGACATGCGACACCGCTGCCGCCCCCGACAGCCGGCCACGGTCCGGACGCAGGTGCCGCCAGCTCGCCAACTTGTGGAATGTAGCCGCCGCCCGGACTGCAACACGTTCGCCTCGCATGCTCGCCGAACTCGATAAAGGTACAGCCAGTTTCACACGCCATTCAATACTTCTGTGTTTCACGTGTCATGCAAGCGCCGTGCCCCAGCACAACCCACCGTCTGTCTCGTAATTAGGCTGCGAAAACTATACACCACCATTGTAACGCACGGGGAGGATATACAGTTTTGAAATACACGTTGCCAATGCCATTATGTGCTATTTTAGACTTTTCCGACAAAGTAAACATCGATAAAGCTCTCTGATTTTAGGCTTAATGGCGTCGTTGGAACTTTCTAACAGCCCAACTGAGAATCTGCTATTTATCTTCAACAGCGCCCTGATGACCTCAACAGGACTATACTGGAAGATAATACGCAGTTACTCTGAGGAAAAATTGCGAGTTTTCGGCGACACCAAACAAAGTAACGATAGGGGGCCTCAGCTATACTAATATTATTATATTTATGAAATAAAGGCTTTCCTTGCCGTGGAGAAGAGTGACTGACGCATTACGTAAACTTCTGTATTAGGCGCAATCATATAATATGATAACAGTCGCCATCGTTTACAGTTATACATTAGCCATATTTGTGAACTATATACCACTGGCGGAATTTGGTAAACAACGCTTTCACGACATGGGTTGCCATGTTGACGAATGTATTTACGTAACCGTTTACGATTTTTATCACGTTAAGCGACAGTCTGTAAAATAAAAAGAAGCGTGTGTTCATTCAGTTATAAATAAAGCCCCGTTTTTCTGCTGCATTCTTGCTTACAAACGAATATTTATTTAGTTTCTGCGGAAAAACATTACTCCACGAAACATATCATTTAGTCGCTCTCTAACATAATAGCATTCAGCAGTGTATAGATTGTGACAGCACGTTTCAACGCTGACATTTTATACATCGCATAATTACACGAAAAAGAGTTCTCAAAACATTCTTAGTGTATTTCACGTTTTCATTAATGTCATGCCCCAATGAAATTTGTACATTTCTGTCTCCATTCGCGAGAAAATTATTCAATTTGAAAAGCCGTTTCTGTGAATGGAAACAAGTGGCACCCTTATAATACGCTTATTTTTATTTTGAAAGCAACCGCACAATATAATAAGAATTGTAAACGTCCTTTACCATCTACAGATTCTTTATGTCATAAGCAGCATTTGGTAAACAAAACGTTCACGGCATGCGTCGCCATATTGAAGATGTAAGTGCGTAAGCGGGTATGACTGTTACAACATGACGATAAAATGAAACTGTGAATATTACGATATCTGTCATTCACAAACAAAAGTCTTTTTTATTCCTGGAATGTTGTTTATAAATGAATAATAACATCATTTCAGCAGGAAAAGCCGTCTCCATCGCAGTTATTAATAACTGTATTGCTTCAGAATTATTTATCTGCCATCGAACATAAAATACTGCGACATATAGTTTCCGGCTGTACGGTACAGTTTAAATTAACATTCTGTACACCGCTCCTGTAGAAGATCGGATATTTTCAGACAATTCCTGCTCTGTTTCAAGAGTTCATAAACTCAATACCCCAATGAAAATTATACATTTCTACCTCCATCTACGAGAAGACACTTCAATTTGATGTGCTGTTTTGCTGAAAATTGTTAAGACGTTTTCCGAAAGTTGTAAATGTTAAGGAGGTTTGTGCGGGTTTGTATTAAACAGTCATGCTCAAACTACGCACTATTTCGGTGAGTATCTTGTAGCACATCTTCAGCAGACCATATTGGGTGCTGAAGTTGAAGATCAGTTGTTCGTAAACACGTGTTTATATATGTTCTGCGGATAAAGGCTTCTTCAACAAATTATTATATTTATTGTTGTAATTTTATTTAACCACACTCTGTGGCAACGTAGCCGTAGCGAACAACGAATGGCTTCTGACTGTACATTTCAACTTTTTGTTTCTTAACACAACTTATTTCCACGACTATGCGTTCTCGAACAATTCTTACTGCTCTTCAGTGTTCGTAAATGCTATACCCAATTGAAATTTGCATATTTTTGCCTCCAGCCACGAGAAGACTACTGATTGCCGGAAACTGTTAGAATATTTTCCTGACAAAATATTAGCGAGGCTGTATGGATTGGTATCACATTATAGTCTCGCTGAAACAATATGTGTTTCAGTGAAGCACTTGCTATGACATCTTCAGATGACGAAGCTGAGTATTGAAGTTCAATATTCGTAGTTCCGTCGAAACGTCAAAAACACTCGAGAACTTACCTTTATTTAAAGTGTGGTCAGACTGCGTTTATCAGTTTCATGCTTTCGTAAGCGATAACCTAGATGCGTACCCTTCCTTTACCTCTTTCTCGTGTACATTAAGTATTACACCCCGCCATAACGCATCATCTATGTTTCCACGATCAGCCTGTGAAATCTATTTACTCCTCTCATAATGCTCAAGAATTCTGTCAGATTTGAAACAACAGTTCGCTAGTGGCAGCGTAGTGATATTTTTCTAATCTTTCCACACACAGTAAATACTGATGAAGATCTTGAATATTAAATCCAATACCGCCTCCGAAACTTTCCTTTAATCGCCTTGAAGCAAGGCTATAAGCCTCAACAATCTCGCAGAATACAGAACATTAAAAGATAATCATTCTTTCTTCAGCCAATTATGAAAGTAAAATTTTTCGGCGTCACAGTACGAAGAAATGCCGGAGGATCTCAGCAAGAACATTATTTATTCGTACGCTGTTATGTAGCCGCATCTAACATAACAACTGCCAACTCTTGTATTTATTTATTCAATTCACCGTCCATCTGGGAGGGGTGAGTCCATTGTGGATCTCTGGGTTCTTTTCCCCCAAAATCGTAGTGAAACTGAATTGCAACAATCGACTTCCCGACTGATTAAGACGGCAAAGTAACTGACAGTAGCATATAGCTTCTGACTGTAAAACACTTTATTGAGGCTTTAAACACAGATAGAGTTTACTGAAACGATTAGGGTAAAAACAATTCATGTTCGTGTTTGGAACATAAGGCCGCAGCTAACGGTACAGTATTTTAAAATCCTTTAGTCAATTACTTAAATTCAAGACTTTCTGACTCCATCCAAAAGAGACTGTTCAATTCTGAAATACTACTGCTATGTCAACTTCTAGCCTTTTACGTTAGGGTTAATGTTTTAGTTTTGTATTATCACTTAGCCTCATCTGCGATTTTTTTAATTTATTTGCTTGTCTTTCCATCTGGGCAGGGCCAGCTGTTGTAGAACTCTTGATTCATTTTAGCCAAGATTCTAGGAAAATTAGGTATGCTGCAAATAGATTTCCCGAGTGATGAATTAAGTAACTGACAGCGGTATATAGCTGTAGGATGTAAAATTCATCGCTGAGGTTTCCATACACTGCTATTTTACTGAAATGAGTGTTGTCAAGCACTTCTTCCTCCATTTTACATTTTCGTCTTCAAGCAGACTATACCATATTGTTGTTCTATGATAATTAGCCACCAACATTTACACTTTTCATGTTACCATTCAAGAGAAGACTATTTAACTTTGGAGTGCTGTTTCATTGACAACTGGGTGGGTTCTTAGCCGTTTCCGTGGCGTTTTAAGTATCAATGATGCTGTGCGGCTTTATGTCATATAGTCGCGCCATAACTACGTAACGTTTCTTCGGAGCACTTAAGTCTCATCTTCAGTAGACCCTGTTGGGTGCTGAAATTATTGCTTTGCCCCTAATCGTGTCGCTGAAAGAGACTGAATGGTTACTACAGGGTGTTTCAAAAATGACCGGTATATTTGAAACGGCAATAAAAACTAAATGAGCAGCGATAGAAATACACCGTTTGTTGCAATATGCTTGGGACAACAGTACATCTTCAGGCGGACAAACTTTCGAAATTACAGTAGTTACAATTTTCAACAACAGATGGCGCCGCAAGTGATGTGAAAGATATAGAAGACAACGCAGTCTGTGGGTGCGCCATTCTGTACGTCGTCTTTCTGCTGTAAGCGTGTGCTGTTCACAACGTGCAAGTGTGCTGTAGACAACATGGTTTATTCCTTAGAACAGAGGATTTTTCTGGTGTTGGAATTCCACCGCCTAGAACACAGTGTTGTTGCAACAAGACGAAGTTTTCAACGGAGGTTTAATGTAACCAAAGGACCGAAAAGCGATACAATAAAGGATCTGTTTGAAAAATTTCAACGGACTGGGAACGTGACGGATGAACGTGCTGGAAAGGTAGGGCGACCGCGTACGGCAACCGCAGAGGGCAACGCGCAGCTAGTGCAGCAGTTGATCCGACAGCGGCCTCGGGTTTCCGTTCGCCGTGTTGCAGCTGCGGTCCAAATGACGCCAACGTCCACGTATTGTCTCATGCGCCAGAGTTTACACCTCCATCCATACAAAATTCAAACGCGGCAACCCCTCAGCGCCGCTACCATTGCTGCACGAGAGACATTCGCTAACGATATAGTGCACAGGATTGATGACGGCGATATGCATGTGGGCAGCATTTGGTTTACTGACGAAGCTTATTTTTACCTGGACGGCTTCGTCAATAAACAGAACTGGCGCATATGGGGAACCGAAAAGCCCCATGTCGCAGTCCCATCGTCCCTGCATCCTCAAAAAGTACTGGTCTGGGCTGCCATTTCTTCCAAAGGAATCATTGGCCCATTTTTCAGATCCGAAACGATTACTGCATCACGTTATCTGGACATTCTTCGTGAATTTGTGGCGGTACAAACTGCCTTAGACGACACTGCGAACACCTCGTGGTTTATGCAAGATGGTGCCCGACCACATCGCACGGCCGACGTCTTTAATTTCCTGAATGAATATTTCGATGATTGTGTGATTGCTTTGGGCTATCCGAAACATACAGGAGGCGGCGTGGATTGGCCTCCCTATTCGCCAGACATGAACCCCTGTGACTTCTTTCTGTGGGGACACTTGAAAGACCAGGTGTACCGCCAGAATCCAGAAACAAATGAACAGATGAAGCAGTACATCTCATCTGCATGTGAAGCCATTCCGCCAGACACGTTGTCAAAGGTTTCGGGTAATTTCATTCAGAGACTACGCCATATTATTGCTACGCATGGTGGATATGTGGAAAATATCGTACTATAGAGTTTCCCAGACCGCAGCGCCATCTGTTGTTGAAAATTGTAACTACTGTAATTTCGAAAGTTTGTCTGCCTGAAAATGTACTGTTGTCCCAAGCATATTGCAACAAACGGTGTATTTCTATCGCTGCTCGTTTAGTTTTTATTGCCGTTTCAAATATACCGGTCATTTTTGAAACACCCTGTATCTTCAGTCGCTGCTCAGTCTCTGGACGCCATCCCGTCGACAGTTCATCCTTCAGTCAACGGTAGAAATTGTGGTCAATTACGCCGGCGAAAAATTAAGATTTTTTAACGGAAACACGAGAAAGTAACGCCGCAACACCTCAGTAACAATAATACTATTATTTTTCTTCGTTTATACGCAAAACGGCTTTTTCTTGCTGAATATTGTCCATAAACGAAGTTTTACATATTTGCTACTACCACAAATACCTCATTATTTTTATAGATATAATCCTATTTACATACCCTCTAACAGAATAGTTGCAAGCGAGTATTTACTTACAGATGAGAAACTGACAGCAACAGATAGGTTCTGGCAAACATTTCAGCTCTGAAATTTTCCATGCCGTAGCAAATGGCACACCGTGCTCCTTTAAGGAATCGTCGAAATTCATACGTTTCTCTCTAAATGTACGGGGAGACTCTTGAAACTGGAATTCGGCATTATCGGTATCTAACAGCCGCTTACTGGGCCTTTTAAAATCTAAATGTTACTGCCGCTACCAGGATTTTTGTTATATATTCGGCCGAAGTAACCTTCGAGAGGTGATATTAAATGAGGAAGTTGAGGCCCAGTTGCTCCATCTAAACAGTGCGTGATTTCAGTGGGATCGCCTGGCGTATAACTTCCGAGACCTTAATTTGACAATGTTAACAAAGCGTGCTTATCAGTTTCATGCCCTTATAATCATCGAGCCCTGTGAGATTTGTACATGTCCTCCGTGATGTACTAGGACACTATTCAGTTTCCAAATAACACATTGTCGATGACACTGTTGTGCTGTTTCGAGGTATTATCGACATGGGAAATACTCAGACGGTTGTGAACGTGGCAAACAGATATTCATCAACTGTATTCGCAGTTGCGAATGCAAACGACGATGAGCTATATAAAGAATGACAACGAAAATTTGTGCCAGACCAGGACTCGAACCCAGATTTCTCGCTTTACGCAAGCAGTCACCTTAACCGCCTTAGCTATTCGTGTACCCAAACCTTCATAAATCATCGTTCCTGCGTCACAAGCTGTTCTCGTACATACACCATGTAATTCCCGTATAGGAGAGGACACTTTAATTAAAAGTCGCTGCGTGGTATCGGCAGATAAATAGGCTATTCCATTGCATCGGTCTTCTTAACAACACAGGCACTGCAGTATGGAACAGATATTTGCTTCAAATACCTTGGAATCTCCCGAAGAAGTAAACACCACTGAATGTGTAAAATGTTTTTTAGTATGCACTGGCACAAAAACTTCGCACCTCTTCGATGGCAATATCGTCACGTTTCAGAGGTACTGCTAGGATTAGCGCCTGAGAGTTCCGACAATACTCATAATTGTTTGCAAGCAGACACGTCAGTTCTGAGTTTATAAGAGCTGTTACTCATCCTACGAATTATCTGTCCTTTGTATAATGAATTGCTGAAATTTATACATTTCTCTCACTGTGCACGAGTAGACTGCTTTGAATTCTGAATCCTTTACGAAATGTTTGTGTTGTTTGTAACTTTCAAGACAAAAACTGCAACGTTGAGGAGGTGATGTTATATTCGATGGTTTTGCTGAAACTGCACCTTTATTCATGTATCACGTTCTAGTCATATTCAAGCAATACCATAGATGACCAGCGGGGACGCCATACAAATGTTACGGAGTTTCAGTGATGCCATATAAATTAATGGCCGATATCTCAGTAATAAGATACTCTTGTCATAGCGTACGTACCAATCTCATCACGTGTTCGATAAGCGGTTTTCCCAGCCACAATCTGTAATCAGTCAGTGAATTTTGTGTACTCTGTAAACATGTTCGGTACAACTACACGATTTGTGAAGTAATGTACTACCAACGTTAACTGTCATGTAGTTCAATGTTTCCTGGCGTAGTAAAGGATAATTATTTCTTTCACGATTTAAAGAATTAATTTGGAGTGTTCTGCAACTGTAGAAATGTGGAATAATGAAGTGTTAGCTCCGGTTACACAAAATGCGTAATGGCATTCAATTTTGGTTCACCGTGTTCCATAGAACACACTTCCAGTGGATAAACGTCAGAGACATGGAACAAGTGAAGATGTACATTAACAAAACAAGATAATTCTTAAAATCTATTAACAATAAACTATCACTATACTGCTTATTATTGTTTTTCGTCGTG
The DNA here is from genome assembly GCF_023864275.1 of Schistocerca cancellata. NCBI lineage: Eukaryota > Metazoa > Arthropoda > Insecta > Orthoptera > Acrididae > Schistocerca > Schistocerca cancellata. The sequence continues at coordinate 545,546,211 of NC_064633.1, forward strand.
TCAGCTATATACAGGGTGTTTCAAAAATGACCGGTATATTTGAAACGGCAATAAAAACTAAACGAGCAGCGATAGAAATACACCGTTTGTTGCAATATGCTTGGGACAACAGTACATTTTCAGGCAGACAAACTTTCGAAATTACAGTAGTTACAATTTTCAACAACAGATGGCGCTGCAAGTGATGTGAAAGATATAGAAGACAACGCAGTCTGTGGGTGCGCCATTCTGTACGTCGTCTTTCTGCTGTAAGCGTGTGCTGTTCACAACGTGCCAGTGTGCTGTAGACAACATGGTTTATTCCTTAGAACAGAGGATTTTTCTGGTGTTGGAATTCCACCGCCTAGAACACAGTGTTGTTGCAACAAGACGAAGTTTTCAACGGAGGTTTAATGTAACCAAAGGACCGAAAAGCGATACAATAAAGGATCTGTTTGAAAAATTTCAACGGACTGGGAACGAGACGGATGAACGTGCTGGAAAGGTAGGGCGACCGCGTACGGCAACCACAGAGGGCAACGCGCAGCTAGTGCAGCTGGTGATCCGACAGCGGCCTCGGGTTTCCGTTCGCCGTGTTGCAGCTGCGGTCCAAATGACGCCAACGTCCACGTATCGTCTCATGCGCCAGAGTTTACACCTCTATCCATACAAAATTCAAACGCGGCAACCCCTCAGCGCCGCTACCATTGCTGCACGTGAGACATTCGCTAACGATATAGTGCATAGGATTGATGACGGCGATATGCATGTGGGCAGCATTTGGTTTACTGACGAAGCTTATTGTTACCTGGACGGCTTCGTCAATAAACAGAACTGGCGCATATGGGGAACCGAAAAGCCCCATGTTGCAGTCCCATCGTCCCTGCATCCTCAAAAAGTACTCGTCTGGGCCGCCATTTCTTCCAAAGGAATCATTGGCCCATTTTTCAGATCCGAAACGATTACTGCATCACGCTATCTGGACATTCTTCGTGAATTTTGTGGCGGTACAAACTGCCTTAGACGACACTGCGAACACCTCGTGGTTTATGCAAGATGGTGCCCGGCCACATCGCACGGCCGACGTCTTTAATTTCCTGAATGAATATTTCGATGATCGTGTGATTGCTTTGGGCTATCCGAAACATACAGGAGGCGGCGTGGATTGGCCTCCCTATTCGCCAGACAGGAACCCCTGTGACTTCTTTCTGTGGGGAACACTTGAAAGACCGCCAGAATCCAGAAACAATTGAACAGCTGAAGCAGTACATCTCATCTGCATGTGAAGCCATTCTGCCAGACACGTTGTCAAAGGTTTCGGGTAATTTCATTCAGAGACTGCGCCATATTATTGCTACGCATGGTGGATATGTGGAAAATATCGTACTATAGAGTTTCCCAGACCGCAGCGCCATCTGTTGTTGAAAATTGTAACTACTGTAATTTCGAAAGTTTGTCTGCCTGAAAATGTACTGTTGTCCCAAGCATATTGCAACAAACGGTGTATTTCTATCGCTGCTCGTTTAGTTTTTATTGCCGTTTCAAATATACCGGTCATTTTTGAAACACCCTGTATAATCTAAGAAGCTAGCGGGGAAACCACTAGTCTCAACAACAAAAATCTGCCGCTTCCTCATCCATATTGTATAGTACCTATTATCACATTCTGGCTGCTCCATATTTACAAGAATACACTGGTATTTTTGAAAGGAAATAGTAAACCTCGTATATAGCAACGGAAGTATATTTCCAATTCACTATAACTTAAGCAATGGACATTCTCACCTGCCATGTAGCGAACAGCAATTTTCAGTACATGAATCTAGATACTCAGACAATTTGTACAAGGAGGTATGAACTTAATTTTCTTTTGAGCTGCTTCGGAATTTCAGTTTCTTGCTTTGTGTTAGATGGCAGATAGTTGAATAGTTTTCTGCAGGTAAAGTCTACATGAAAATTATGTTTGTGTCTTGTGTTGTGGTTGTGGAATTCACAGTTCAGCAAGAACAAGGCGTAAATGAACTGGAAAGTGAGTATAAGATTTGCAAAATCCTGAAAAAGAGACCTCAGTACACAAACTTCTTACATCTCCCTTCTATCGAATATGTATACTATTCACGTTAGGTACATTACTGGAAATGATAATTCGGAGAGGAAGCATGGACTGAAAATCTCTTGTCTGCGGGTCAACACAATGAGAGATACTTCCAACGTATAACATGCAGAACTGAACTTCTTGATAATGCGCCTATGTGGTCTTTGTCTAGGCACCCAGCTACAAACCAAGTGCAAAATCAGTTATGATTATTACTACATAATCAGTTTCATCTGTGGCATTGCGAAATGGGTTTCTAGTACGCCAAGTTGGATGTGTCCCGAAAAACATAGACTTTGGAGGTACAACATGCAGCAAATTGTCGATTTATCACATTTTGATATATTTTTGGGAAATAAGTTCTTCTGTTTTTTTTTCTTTCTGGAACAATTTATTTTTAGTCCGTGTTTATCATCAAGAGAAACCCAAAATTATTCTCATATAATGAGTCATTGTGGTATGTTAACTTTATTACTACTGTGAAATAAGCACAGTAGTTTGTAAAACTGAATTATAAATTATATTCGTACATAAATTTTATGAACAGGTGAACGCTGTTTGAAATGTATATCCTTTCAGCAGATTTATTGGCAGCACACTCGTATAATATAGAGTTTATGCAACATTGCTTGGTAGAGGCTTTGGCTTCCGGCCACATAAATTAGCACTACAGTCTTACGCATTCATTATATTGTATCAGTAGAATGTGATAGTGAAACTCGGTGGTGACAATCTGCTCCGTGCCGTAACGGTCTTGGTTTTGCTGGAGGGTGAGAGGTTTTGAGTTGACGAAGCTAACGATGGATTGTACGAAATCTAGGTTACGGTAACTGACTGAACCGTAGCGGAATCTAATGTTTACATTTGTACCATATATAATGCACTTTCCTACGTCCAACATACCTTTCGTTATAAAAACTAAAACTGCACGAGAACTCAGAAAGCGTATGTTAAGTAACAGACACATTTACGACGACTATTTTGGTGCTTATAAGGTACGTGTACGGTATTTAAATTACGTTAAATACAAGAGTGTGCCACTACGTAACTTTTACCCACTGTGTCTCGGTATTAATAAACACTTATAGTGCCTCTTATTAGGAACTGTATTTAGTGGCAAATGTAACTGCAAGTAAATAAAATTACTAGTAACTATAATTACTGATAACTATAATCAGAAGTCGCAGTACTTGCCTCTAAAAAGTAACCTTTGATTCTTTGACAGATTTCGATTTGCATCCGTGGCAACTACAATTCTGAATCACTATTATCACTAAACAAGTATGTGACAACAGGGCAAATATGTGTGATATTAAAGTTTCGGCCTTACCGTAAAATTCGAACAACAGCGTCATACGAATGTCACGTGACTATTTCGGTGTGATGTTGGCGAGATGCACAGTATGCTATGCTCACTCCAAAGGTATTGCTGCCGTGCGGTTCGTTGACCATAGATAGTCTAAGCTGAGGTTGCGACATTCAGGAGCCACTCGACGATGGGTTAAGAATCCAAATGAGGTTAGTCATCAAATAAATTCATAATACTCGCAGAACATCACGGAAGTGTTTCCTTTTTAATATCATCATCATATTCTGTCTAGATCCGAGGAAAAATTCAGTTAATGTCATATAAATACAGGGTTATTACAAATGATTGAAGCGATTTCACAGCTCTACAATAACTTTATTATTTGAGATATTTTCACAATGCTTTGCACACACATACAAAAACTCAAAAAGTTTTTTTAGGCATTCACAAATGTTCGATATGTGCCCCTTTAGTGATTCGGCAGACATCAAGCCGATAATCAAGTTCCTCCCACACTCGGCGTAGCATGTCCCCATCAATGAGTTAGAAAGCATCGTTGATGCGAGCTCGCAGTTCTGGCACGTTTCTTGGTAGAGGAGGTTTAAACACTGAATCTTTCACATAACCCCACAGAAAGAAATCGCATGGGGTTAAGTCGGGAGAGCGTGGAGGCCATGACATGAATTGCTGATCATGATGTCCACCACGACCGATCCATCGGTTTTCCAATCTCCTGTTTAAGAAATGCCGAACATCGTGATGGAAGTGCGGTGGAGCACCATCCTGTTGAAAGATGAAGTCGGCGCTGTCGGTCTCCAGTTCTGGCATGAGCCAATTTTCCGCGGGCTACGCGTGAAACTTGCTCGCACGCGTTCAACTGTTTTTTCGCTCACTGCAGGCCGACCCGTTAATTTCCCCTTACAGAGGCATCCAGAAGCATTAAACTGCGCATACCATCGCCGAATGGAGTTAGCAGTTGGTGGATCTTTGTTGAACTTCGTCCAGAAGTGTCGTTGCACTGTTATGAGTGACTGGTGTGAGTGCATTTCAAGCACGACATACGCTTTCCCGGCTCCTGTCGCCATTTTGTCTCACTGCGCTCTCGAGCACTCTGACGGCAGAAACCTGAAGTGCGTCTTCAGCCGAACAAAACTTTATGAGTTTTTCTACGTATCTGTAGTGTGTCGTGACCATATGTCAAAGAATGGAGCTACAGTGAATTTATGAAATCGCTTCAATCATTTGTAATAGCCATGTACATGTGTCCGATTTTTATTGGTTTCGGAGTTACGAGTGTTAGAATGTAATCCAAACAAATACTCACAGAAGGTGCTAAGCAAAGGCAAATGATTAAGTTCAAAGACGATTTTCATAAATTCCTCCTCTCATATCAATGCACTACCGAATTTTCCTGACAACACTACGAGTAGCTCTTCTGAAGGCAACACTGTTCAGAAATCGAACGAACAATTCGTCATTCGTGTTTACTTTTTCTTTGTACAGTTCAAGTTTCAGTCGTCCCCACAAGCAAGAATCTAAGCGGGTAAGGTCGGAGGACCTTGGTGGGCCAGAAGAGTAAGCATTTATGCTGATCCATTTTGCGGAAAATGTTAGTTTTAGATAGTGCGTCGCCTGATGACTAGAAAGTCAAGATGACGGAGTCCTGTAAGACAATGCAGTAACACTACAGGTCTAATCAACTGATTTACAAAATAGCGTTCTTGAATTTATGTAAACACAAGCACAGCTTTACAACGTTAGCTTCAAAATAAAAATGGAAATAAATAAAATAAATAGTAGCAACTGGTGTATCAACCAGATACAAGTCCGATACATAAAAACTGATCTCTGTAACCACCCATATCTCTGCAACCAATAAAAGCGGGACACAAGTTATATGGAATATTTTATTCGAATTGGTATGTACTTCCACCTCCTGAAATATTTACTATTCCTCCGTCAAATATCCTTTATACAGGGTGTTAAAAAAAGTATTCCATACTTTTAGATGTGATAATATGGACCAGTATGAGACAAAAATATCCACCAAACACGGGCTCTAAAATGCATGTTTTAAGAGCTATGAACACATGTCTTCTTCGCTACTGTGATACATATCTCTCCCCGTGCAAGCTTTTTGCTGTTACAAACGACCTACAGAAAGTAGTAAACAAATGACACATTTCCTAATGGTTCAAATGGCTCTGAGCACTATGTTACTTAACATCTATGGTCATCAGTCCCCTAGAACTTAGAACTACTTAAACCTAACTAACCTAAGGACATCACACAATACCCAGTCATCACGAGGCAGAGAAAATCCCTGACCCTACCGGGAATCGAACCTGGGAAGCGAGGGAAGCGTGGGAAGCGAGACACATTTGCCTGTTATTGTTCATGAACACTGCACGCACTAAACACCGGTTAGTGTCGTTACTTTCTGTGTAAGTGTAGCACTACGTTAGTTCTAATGGAAACAGTTCGTGTTTTGATAAGTTTGGGAAATCCTTTTGCATTGTAATTTTATCTTTGCACTTACCAACCTAAATTAAATTAAAATTTAAATGGCTCTAAGCACTATTGGACTTAACATTTGAGGCCATCAGTCTCCTAGACTTAGAAACTACTTAAACCTAACTAACCTAAGGACATCACACACATCCATGCCCGAGACAGGATTCGAACCTGCGACCGCAACAGCAGCGCGGTTCCGGGCTGAAGCGCCTAGAACCGCTCGGCCACAGCGGCCGGCTACCAGCGTAAAGGCGGCCTATTATTCTACATGGAAAATGGTGGATATGGTCTTCTATTATGATCTGCAAAATGGAAACAACTATCGACACCTTGTCCTCTATGCTGAAAAATATCCAATACGCAGGGCACCAGTTGCGCAGTAACTCATCCGTCTTTTCTCGCAAACCATCAAAACACTAATTGGTTCGATTGGAAGTAATGTATGCAATGAACATACCCAGAACAGTGAACGCGATTTACAGCAACAGCGCTAACAAGTGTTTATTGCGTGCTCTTTCCATTAACAAGAACAATAGAATATACAATACATAAGTTCTCAACATCAAACCAGGCTAGTCACGTGATTTTGGGATGACGCTGTTTGTCTACAATTTGCGGTAATATCGAAACTCGAATATTACACTATTCGCTTTGTTTCAAAGCCATTTCTGCACGTTTGAGTTTTAGTAACAACTATGATGCAGTATTGTCGTTGCTACGGATGTAAAGAAAAGTCTGTGGAACGACGACAAATATATAACTGTAAACGTCACATTGATATGAGCCACTTAATATGTTGAAAAAAATCAACGAGGTACTACAAAGAGATTTTATGGGTATGTGTTTCCGATAATACAAGTGCTGCATAAATTTTCAAGTGTGCCTATCAGTGTGTACATATCAGTACTATGCAAAACGAGGATAATGGAATGTAGTCAAATTAAATCGGGTGATGCTGAGGGAATTAGATTAGGAAATGAGACACTTAAAGTGGTAAAGGAGTTTTGCTATTTAGGGAGTAAAATAACCGATGATGGTCGAAGTAGAGAGGATATAAAATGTAGACTGGCAATGGCAAGGAAAGCGTTTCTCAAGAAGAGAAATTTGTTAACTTCGAATATAGATTTAAGTGTCAGGAAGTCGTTTCTGAAAGTATTTGTATGGAGTGTAGCCATGTATGGAAGTGAGACATGGACGATAACTAGTTTAGACAAGAAGAGAATAGAAGCTTTAGAAATGTGGTGCTACAGAAGAATGCTGAAGATAAGGTGGGTAGATCACGTAACTAATGAGGAGGTATTGAATAGGATTGGGGAGAAGAGAAGTTTGTGGCACAACTTGACTAGAAGAAGGGATCGGTTGGTAGGACATGTTCTGAGGCATCGAGGGATCACAAATTTAGCATTGGAGGGCAGCGTGGAGGGTAAAAATCGTAGAGGGAGACCAAGAGATCAATACACTAAGCAGATTCAGAAGGATGTAGGTTGCAGTAGGTACTGGGAGATGAAGAAGCTTGCACAGGATAGAGTAGCATGGAGAGCTGCATCAAACCAGTCTCAGGACTGAAGACCACAACACTATGTTCTATCCAGATAAAAATTTATACATGACAATCTGACTAACTTTCTCCAATTTATGCACGTTCTCAAAACCTTGTGACTATCTGAGTACTTCTGCATGAAGAAGTTTCCTTATAATGTCATTGCAGAACAGATTAGACAATATGAATCTGGCAGTAGAAAAAGTAAATATATATATATATATATTGTACGCTGACGTTTGTTTTATTACTCCAAAATTCGAGCGTTTATGTGCATAGTGTGAGGTTTTACTTTCGTGATGAGACGACGAAAAACTGTTACGGATATTTTACTTTCGTATAAAAATCAGAAGGGTAAATGAAGAAAAATAGAAAATGGTAGGGGACAAGCAGATGCTGCAAATCACTTACCGTACTTACCGTAACAATTTCCTAATTCCAAATGAGTTGTTTTTTCGTAACCCTTCGACGCCGTCTATAGTATCATTGTAATGTAATTAATTAGAACAAAGGCAACAAGACACGTAATAAAATATTGCTGGCTGTTGCTTCTTATCCCGTTACCGAAAACAAGGTAAATGAAGTGGAATTTCAGCTTTGATACTGTGGCAAAAAAGTACAATACCATCGCTCTTCACTTCCTTAAACCAGTCTCAATTTTTGATACTAAATTGTTAAGATGACAGCAAAACGCATATACAAAGTTTCTCGGTACTTCTGAAATTGATCTGTCTGCAGCAGCTAAGTAATAACATTCAAAATGCGTTAATGTACGCCGTCCCAAAGTCACGTGACCTGAGCTGCAGGAGATGTTGCGGACAGAGTTCTCGTCCTGCGCATCCGAATGCTCGCGCCATAGAAGTTTATACGCTGCGGGAATAACAGAGAAAAGTATCCTCATATGTTTACTACCGAGCGAGGTGACGCAGTGGTCAGCACACTGGATTCGCAGTCGAAAGGACGACGGCTCGAACCAGCGTCCGGGCAACCTGATTTAGCTTTTCCGTTATTTCCCGAAATCGCTTCAGTCTGATGCCGAGATGGTTCCTCTGAAAGGGCACGGCCGACTTCCTTCTCCATCCTTCCCTAATCCGATGGGACGGATCCTCTCGCTGTTTGGTCCCCTCGCCCAAATGAACCAATCTATCATTTGTTCACTGCATTCTGTATGTCACTCGTAACAGCAAAAAAAAAACTTTGCCAGAGAAGAGATGCGTTCCACAGTAACGAAGATGAATAACGCTCATAACTCGTAAGGTATGTATTGCAAAGCACATTTTTATGAACGTTTTGTCTTCTTTTGGTCCACACTACCACGCCACAGAATAAGGAATACTTCTTTTTAACACCCTGTCGTTGTAGTTGTCGTCGTCCGCGTCTTCGGCCTGCCACTCGATTCCGAGTACGCGCAACTTCTTCCTGCGTAGAGCGAGCATTTCAAGTCAACTTATGGGTGTGTTTCCAATGACTGAACATGCCGATCCTGGCGTAAAGCATACATCCACACACATCACACAGAGGGGTTGCAGGAGGCCGGCGCTGTAATTGACGGAACTTCAATGCTTGTCTCTTGACCTCTTCATGTCTGCAACGTTCTCTTTCAAGTAAGTTGATCGCGGTGTATATAACGTTCCTCCACAGTAACCGGTCCATACCCCGTTGTTCCCATGCTTATACACTGAAGAGCCAAAGAAACTGGTACACCTGCCTCATACCGCCCCAAGGGCACCCAGAAGTGCCGCAACATAACGTGACATGGACGCGACTAATGTCTAAGTTAGGGCTGGAGGGAATTGACACCATGAGTGCTGCAGGCCTGTCCATAAATCAGTAAGAGTACGAGGGAGTGGAGATCACTTCTAAAGTTTAATGACCAACGGAAGTATTTAAACTCGAAAGAGTGTTCCTGGAGCCACTCTGTAGCAATTCTGGATGTGTGGGGTGTCGCATTGTCCTGCTGGAATTGCCCAAATCCGCCGGAAGGCACAGGATGCTTACGCATGTGTCACCTGTCAGAGTCGTATCTAGACATATCAGGGGTCCCATATCACTCCTACTGCCACGCCCAACGCCATTACAGAGCCTCCACCACCTCGAAGAGTCCCCTGCTGACATGCAAGGTCCATGGATTCAGCCGGTGTGGCCGAGCGGTTCTAGGCGCTTCAGTCTGGAACCGCGCGACCACTACGGTCGCAGGTTCGAATCCTGCCTCGGGCGTGGATGTGTGTGATGTCCTTAGGTTAGTTAGGTTTAAGTAGTTCTAAGTTCTATGGGCTGACTACCTCAGATGTTAAGTTCCATAGTGCTCAGAGCCATTTGAACCATGGATTCATGAAGTTGTCTTCACAACCGTACGCGTCCATCCACTCGATACAATTTGAAACGATAATTTTCCGACAAGGCAACATGTTTCCACTCATCAACAGTCCAGTCTCAGTGCTGATGGGCCCAGGGGAGGCGTACAGCTTTGTGTTGTGCGGTCATCAAGTGTACACGAGCTGGCATTTGTTCCGAAAGCACATATCGATGACGTTTCGTTGAAAGGTGCCCACGCTGACGTTGATGGCCCAGCATTGAAATCTGCTGCAATTGGCGGAAAGGCGGCACTTCAGTTGCGTTGCATGATTCTCTTCAGTCTTCGTTGGTGCCGTTCTTGCAGGATCTTTTTCCGGCCGCAGCGATGTCGAAAATTTTACGTTTTACCGGATTTCTGATATTCACGGTACACTCTCGAAATGGTCGTACAGGAAAAATGTTCAAATATGTGTGAAATTTATGGGACTTAACTGCTAAGGTCATCTGTCCCTAAGCTTACACACTACTTAACCTAAATTATCCTACGGATAAACACACACAGCCATGCCCGAGGGAGGAGTCGAACCTCCGCCGGGGCCAGCCGCACAGCGTACCGGAGAACCCCCACTTGCCCGCATCTCGTGGTCGTGCGGTAGCGTTCTGGCTTCCCACGCCCGGGTTCCCGGGTTCGATTCCCGGCGGGGTCAGGGATTTTCTCTGCCTCGTGATGGCTGGGTGTTGTGTGCTGTCCTTAGGTTAGTTAGGTTTAAGTAGTTCTAAGTTCTAGGGGACTGATGACCATAGATGTTAAGTCCCATATTGCTCAGAGCCATTTGAACCATTTGAACCAATCCCCACTTCATCGCTACCTCGGAGATGCTGTGTCCCGTCACTCGTGCGCCGCCTATAACACCCCGTTCAAACTCACTTAAATCTTGATAATCTGCCATTGTAGCAGCGCTAACCGATCTAACCACTGCACCAGACACTTCTTATATAGGCGTTGCCGACCGCAGCGGCGTATAAATGTAAATGTCGTGTGACTAGCGCCTCCCGACGGGTAGACTCCTCGGCGGCTGCTAGTCTTTCGATTTGACGCCACTTCGGCGAGTTACGCGTCGATGGGGATGAAATGATGATGATTAGGGCAACACAATACCCATTCCCTGAGCGGAGAAAATCTCCCAGCCGGGAATCGAACCTGGGCCCTTAGGATTGGAGCCCGCCGCGGTGGTCTAGCGGTTCTGGCGCTGCAGTCCGGAACCGCGGGACTGCTACGGTCGCAGGTTCGAATGCTGCCTCGGGCATGGGTGTGTGTGATGTCCTTAGGTTAGTTAGGTTTAAGTAGTTCTAAGTTCTAGGGGACTTAGGACCTAAGATGTTGAGTCCCATAGTGCTCAGAGCCATTTGAACCATTTGAACCTTAGGATTGGCATTCTGTCGCGCTGATCACTTTTTTTTTTAAAAATCTCATTTTGTTCGCCTTTGTTCGTTGCATCTGCTCGGGGCGGACGTCGTAAGACATCCGTTGTTGATCGATTAGCTCAGGTTTTTTTTATTACAGAGGGCTGCTAACCCTCTGACCGAACACGCTGAGCTACCGTGCCGGCTATCACTCAGCTACCGGGAGCTGACAGGGCCGTATTCTGCCTCTTTACATATCTTTGTATTTGAATACCCATTCCAATACCAGTTTTGTAAGTAGGCTCTTTATATTTTCTTATTGGCAACGTTACGTAGCGCTCTGTATGAAAATCACTGGCTGTGCTGTGTGCAGCCTGTGGCTAGTTTGCATTGTTGTTTGCCATTGTAGTGTTGGGCAGCGGCAGCTGGATGTGAACAGCGCGTAGCGTTGCGCAGTTGGAGGTGAGCCGCCAGCAGTGGTGGATGTGGGGAGAGAGATGGCGGAGTTTTGAAATTTGTGCATGAACTGCTATATATATTATGACTATTAAGGTAAATACATTGTTTATTCTCTATTAATATCTTTCATTTGCTAACTATCCCTATCAGTAGTTAGTGCCTTCTGTAGTTTGAATCTTTTATTTAGCTGGCAGTAGTGGCGCTCGCTGTATTGCAGTAGTTCGAGTAACGAAGATTTTTGTGAGGTAAGTGATTTGTGAAAGGTATAGGTTAAAGTTAGTCAGGGCCATTGTTTTGTAGGGATTATTGAAAGTCAGATTGCGTTGCGCTAAAAATATTGTGTGTCAGTTTAAGCACAGTCATATACAATTGTTCTAAGGGGACGTTACAGTTTCTTTGGCGTACTTATAGCAGTCGTCCTCAGAAAGCGTTTTAGCTGTTCCTTAAAGCGCTTAAGAAGGGCTCCATGACGTCTATTGTCAGAACAGAGTCTACCATTATAAATATGGAGGGTAAATCTGGTGTCACTCATGTGGTGAACAGGTCATAACCATCTCAGTTGATGCGCGGTAATGGTTTCCTCATTGCTGGCTTGATAAGCTTTCTCGAGAAGCGTGGTATTGATCACATCGTCCCCCAACTTAATATTCAAGATATATCTAATTTTTTGTTGGTGGAAGCACTCGAGTTCATCATGGCGATAAAAGTTAAATGTTTTACAAGCATACAGGAGCCTGGAGTTATAGCACCTCTGTACACCATGAGATTGTCAGGCTGCTTTGAGTTTTTAATCGTGAAGTTTCACCGGCAGTATCGGGAGCAACGCTCCAGACCTTCCGCTGTATCGCTGATATTCTTAAGGCTTTGCTGTATTCCGCTGGCAGCGACCTCAGTTGGCCGTGACCGGCCGTCGGCCCTGAGGGATGTTGGCGCTGCCTTCGGCGCCTCCTTTAAGGATTTTGTGTCGTTAGCAGCGGCCATCCGGACGCGACCAACTGCCGGCGACGTCTGGGCGCGGGGTCGATACGGGGTAATTGCAACCGAACTGGCTTGTTAGCTGAAATACGATCTGCCTCTTAGGGCGGAAACTCGTGCCGAGTCACTGTGGCGTTTTTCGAGCCTCCTGTTCGTTTCGCAGCGTCGAGAAAGTTTCCCCATGCAAAGTGCGCTGGTTTGATTGCTCCTTAACTCGCTAACTTCATGACTTGTAACAGTTACTCTCTCTTTCTCGTTAGCGACGTTGTGCACGAAACACAATGAGCATCTTCCTTCTTCGTCTAAAGCAAGTGTTGTACTTTTAGTTTCGTGCCACACACCCGCTGTCTCAGACCTAACGTACCAACTTATTTTCTCAAAAAAGTGAGTCTGAGTCCTTTTTTTTTTGTTTGTTTGTTTGTTTGATAAAGTTCATTCCTCCACAAACTCCTTCGTGAAGGATTCGAAAGAGAATCTCGCATTATCCACAGCCTTAATGGAAATTGAAAGTAACTAGATGAATCTTGCAACTTTAAATGACAAGATAATACGTTTTGGCGTATTTTGCATCCACTCTCTCTCTCTCTCTTTCTCTCTCTCTCACACACTCTCACTCTCTCTTTATGTCTTTCTTACTTATTTGATACGGTTTGCCCTACATTCCTGTTTTGCACCAACCTCTAAGTATCAGGTTAGCACTTGCTTGCACCCTACGACCTCAAGTATTTGTTGGATGCATTCTAGTCTGTCTTTCCCTACAGTTTTTGCCTTCTAAAGCTCGCCCTAGTACCATGGAAGTTATTCCCTGATGTCTTAACACGTGTCCTATCATCCTGTCGTTTCTTATCAGTGTTTTCCAGATGATGGTTCTTCGCCGATTCTGTGGAGAGCTTCCTTATTCCTTACCTTATCAGTCCACGTAATTTTTAACATTCCTCTGAACCACCACATCTCAAACCGTTCGGTTCTCTTTTTTTCGATTTTCCCGCAGTCCACAATGAAACAAGCAAAAACGGTTCCTGGCGCTGGAGAGTTGAACAACGTTCAGATAAGAAAAAGAAGAATTACAAGATTGCAAATGTACTGAAAAGTACCTTTTTAAAGTATTCGCGAGGAAAAAATAACTATTTCTTGCATTCCTATTTTTTAAAAAATATTTTCCCAGTACAAACAGTTAAAATTTATTCTTCTTTAACTGGAAATAATCTCTCTGGAAACGATAACAAATTTTTTTCGCTTCGTTATGCCTCACTCAGTTTTCTTTGATGGCCAGGCGTATTTAGCATAAAATTAACGGAGATGGATCCCATTTGCTCACTTACATTAATTTCTATTCCACGTAGTATGACGTTCACTATTCACTTACAATAAGTTTTTACATTTTCTGTGCCACAGTGGACTTTTTTGAAGACGTTATCATTTTTCGCTTTGGCTTCATTTATTGACAAACACGCGCGATTTCTGTTAAGCGAGTAAGACAGTTTTAAGTAGACAGGGAAAGATAAAGCAGATGTTGATACCACAAATACGGTATTTGATGAACTTTTTTTGTCAATCAGAAACTGGGTTAAAGCAGAAATTGACCAAACGTGGAAAAACAAGCGCACGTTTGTCAACCAATACAGTCAAGAAGGAAAAAGGAATATTTTTAGTTTAATTCAAAGGCTGGCAAGAGAAGCATCATTTTCGAGAGAAAGGGCTGGTATGTTTTGCAGCCCGACATTTCTTGATTTTCCTTTTGTCTCTACTCCTTTTCGTAAACTTTTTTCCAGTCACTTGCGCTTTGCGCCTAGTAACATCAGACATATTTTTCGTGTTATGAGTTTTCTTATTAGAGCTTGCCTATTTTGTGACTGAGCACACTCTCGATATATTTTTGGTGGGATATGGTAAAACATGCGTGTAAAATGCAGCGTCTTACGCAGATGAATATTATTAATCATGATGCTAAAATGGATAAAATGCCGGATGATATTTAGGCAAGTCTTTAAGTAGGTATTCGTTACTAATTGGATTTTATCTACATTTTTATATCAAAAATTACTTTTACTGAACGGTTTTAACGTTTTACCCTTGCAAGACGAGTACCTCAACCTTTATTATGAAACCAAATTTCCTTTTTCTCATTGCTGCTTCCCAGTCGAGCAAATAACAATTTAACTGACAGGTTTGTGACGGTTGTTTCTGGATTTCGTGAGACCGAAATCCTTGGGATGACCATATCCTGTGTACTGATATTTAGTTCTGACAGGAACATTCCGTCGCAAGCTTACATTAAGCTGAAGAGCACTTGGCTCTTAGCCGTGGCACACAGAGACTAAAACACGAGGCCAGTGGACGGAGACCGCCATGTGTTCGGGGAAGGCTTCGCTGGCACTCTGTGAATGAGTGAAAAACGCAGGCACGCCAGTTGGCGCATCACTTCCCTCAGAGAAAGCCATTAGCTAAATTACACTCGCGATGAGAACAGATCGTCCATTCGATGAAGAAGATCCCTCTTTCTGTGCAGCAAAATCATTAGCTGAAAGCAGTTCATTGCCTCTGTTTTCTTGACCTGAAGTGTAACGCGACAGAATGATAATTATACCTTTTTTTTCAACAAAGATCACTGTTTTTGGAATCAGACGAGTACTACGGAAGAAACATGAGTGTTGCGAATATGACCACCTACAATCTTGGCCGAAATTCTTGTCCCTTACCCGGTACGATATACATGGCTGAGTCAACTGAAAACCGTATTTTTTGACATTATTTCTATTTTGTCAATGAACGACATCATTGGAGAACCATGGCTATTGTGTTATAAAAGTTTTTTACCGTGAACAGCAGCAACCAGTCACAATTTAGTTTTGGTTTACTTTATTAAAAAGGCACCTTACTGGTTTCCATTGTGTACATTCATCTTCAGACGGAGCACATTGTCTGACGGAAAAAAAATTAATGCATCTGGATAGCCAACGTCGATTTGGATCTGATGGCGGCATATGCCACTTGGGGGATAGAAGATGTACTGATAGTTGTTCCAACGACGTCCGAAAAGAGATAACGTGCTGGTTTAGCTACCAGAGCGCCATCTGTGTCTATCCTTTAATAGGGGAGGCTTACAGCCAAGTGACTGCATGTGGTGCAAAAGTGTGAAGCAGACACCCGACCGCGGCACGGAGACGCACTCGTGCTTCCTACAGCTAAACGAAAGAGTTTGAAAGGGGTCAAATTGTGCCCTTCGGAGTGGCAGGACGGTCTTTACGAAGAATTGCCACACAAGTTGAACGCGCTGCGTCAGTTCTGCAACGATGCTGGTCTCAGTGGTCACTTGGACATTCTGACAGCCGTAGACGAGATTCTGGACGTTCACATCTACATCTACATCCATACACCGCAAGCCACCTGAAGCTGTGTGGCGGAGGGTACTTTGAGTACCTCTATCGGTTCTCCCTTCTATTCCAGTCTCGTAGTGTTCGTGGAAAGAAGGATTGTCGGTATGCCTCTGTGTGGGCTCTAATCTCTCTGATTTTATCCTCATGGTCTCTTCGCGAAATACACGTAGGAGGGAGCAATATACTGCTTGACTCCTCGGTGAAGGTATGTTGGCGAAACTTTGACAAAAGCCCGTACCGAGCTACAGAGCGTCTCTCTTGAAGAGTCTTCCACTGGAGTTTATCATCTCCGTAACGCTTTCGCGATTACTAAATGATCCTGTAACGAACCGCGCTGCTCTCCGTTGGATCTTTTCTGTCTCTTCTATCAACCTTATCTGCTACGGATCCCACACTGGTGAGCAGTATTCAAGCAGTGGGCGAACAAGTCTACTGTATCCGACTTCCTTTGTTTTCGGACTGCATTTGCTTAGGATTATTCCAACGAATCTCAGTCTGGCGTACGCTTTACCGACGGTCAACCTTATATGATCATTCCATTTTAAGTCACTCCTAATGCATAGTCCCAGATAATTTATGGAATTAACTGCTTCCAGTTGCTGACCTGCTATATTGTAGCTAAATGATAAGCGATCTTTTTTTCTATGTATTCGCAGCACATTACACTTGTCTACATTGAGATTCAACTACCATTCCCGGCACCATGAGTCAATTCCCTGCAGATCCTCCTGCATTTCAGTACCATTTTCCATTGTTACATCCTCTCGATATACCACAGCATCATCCGCAAAAAGCCTGAGTGAACTTTCGATGTTATCCAGAAGGTCATTTATGTATATTGTGAATAGCAACGGTCCTACGACACTCTCCTGCGGCGCACCTGAAATCACTCTTATTTTGGAAGACTTCTCTCCGTTGAGAATGACATGCTGCGTTCTGTTATCTAGGAACTCTTCAATCCAATCACACAATTGGTCTGATAGTCCCTATGCTCTTACTTTGTTCATTAAACGACTGTGATGAACTGTATCAAATGCCTTACAGAAGTCAAGAAACGCGGCATCTACCTGGGTACCCGTGTCTATGGCCCTCTGAGTCTCGTAGACGAATAGCGCGAGCTGTGTTTCACACGATCGTCTTTTTCGAAACCCATGCTGAATCCTACAGAGTAGATTTCTTGTCTCCAGAAAAGTTATTATACTTGAACACAATACGTGTTCCAAAATTCTACAACTGATCGACGTTAGAGATATAGGTCTATAGTTCTGCACATCTGTTCGACGACGGGGATGACCTGTGCTCTTTTCCAATCTTTTGTAACGGTACGCTCTTCTAGAGAACTACGGTACACCGCTGCAAGAAGGGGGGCAATTTCCTTCGCGTACTCTGCGTAAAATCGAACTGGCATTCGATCAGGTCCATCGGCCTTTCCTCTTTTGAGTGATTTTAATTGGTTTTCTATCTATCTGTCATCTATTTCGATATCTACCATTTTTTCATCTGTGCGGCAATCTAGAGAAGGAACTACAGTGCAGTCTTCCTCTGTGGAAGAGCTTTGGAAAAAAGACAATTAGTATTTCGGCCTTTAGTCTGTCATCCTCTGTTTCAGTACTATTTTGGACACAGCGTGTCTGGACATTTTGTTTTGATCCACCTACCGCTTTGACACAAGACCAAAACTTCTTAGGATTTTATGCCAAGTCAGTACATAGAACTTTACTTTCGAATTCACTGAACGCCTTTCGCGTAGCCCTCCTCACGTCAACAAAGCACAGGCGCCCGCCAGAGTCGCCGTATTGTAAAGGCAGCAGTGGCAGATTATACAGCTAACACAGCACAGGTAAGAGGGCTTGTGATCCCACATGTGTCAACACGAACTGTTGCGAACCAGTTATTAGGAGTGGGATTACGGCCACACACACATCTAGACCCTCTTCCCCTCACGTCACAGCAGCGACGGGCATGGCTCGACTGGTGCTGTCAAAGGATCACTGGAAAGATGGAATGACACGCCGTGGTCTTCAGCATTAAACCAGATTCTGCCTGCACTCCAGTGATGGTCGTTTCCGGGAAGGCCGTAGACGTGGTGAGTGCTGTCTCGAGAGTGCATTCGTCCAGGACACACTTGCTTCATGGTCTGGGGTGGGATAAGCCCAACTCACGTCCATCTTTGCTGTTTCTGGAGGGCACGCCACCAGCGCTCGTGACCTGCATAATGCAGTTGGACCCGTCCTTTCGCCGTTTTTGCAACAGGTAGGTGATGTGATGTTCCAACAGGATAATGCTCGCCCACACACTACCCGTGAAACTCAACGAGCCCTGGAGCAACTTCCCTGGCCGGACTAGTCTCTAATCGAACACGTGTGGGATATGATGGGACGAGAATTGACTTGTACGACTCGTCAACCAACAACTCTTACAGAACTACGTGAACATGTCGAGCATGCGTGGTACAACGTACTCCAGACCAGTACTGGCCATCTGCATTATCGACTGGAGAGCAGAATCAGCGCCAGCGTGAAGGCTACACCACGTACTAATATGAGTGTTTCAGCATAGGTCGATACTTGGTACCTCAGAGCCGTTTCTGCTATTGATCTATGAATGTAATCATTGGGCCGGCCGATGTGGCCGAGCGGTTCTAGGCGCTTCGGTCTGGAACCGCGCGACCGCTACGGTCGCATGTTCGAATCCTGCCTCTGTCAGGGATGTGTGTGATGTCATTAGGTTAGTTATGTAAGTAGACTGTATAGGTTTTTTAATTGGTAACGCCACATAGCGCTCTGTATGAAAATCACTGGCTGTGCTGTGTGCAGTCTGTGGCTAGTTTGCATTGTTGTCTGCCATTGTAGTGTTTGGCAGCTGGATGTGAGCAGCGCGTAGCGTTGCGCAGTTGGAGGTGAGCCGCCAGCAGTGGTGGATGTGAGGAGAGAGATGGAGTTTTGAAATTTGTTATACTGGATATCATGAACTGCTATATACATTATGACTTTTGAACACTATTGAGGTAAATACATTGTTTGTTCTCTATTAAAATCTTTCATTTGCTAACTATGCCTATCAATAGTTAGTGCCTTCCGTAGTTTGAATCTTTTATTTAGCAGGCAGTAGTGGCGCTCGCTGTATTGCTGTAGTTCGAGTAACGAAGATTTTTGTGAGGTAAGTGATTTGTGAAAGGTATAGGTTAATGTTAGTCAGGGCCATTCTTTTGTAAGGATTACTGAAAGTCAGACTGCGTTGCGCTAAAAAAAAATATTGTGTGTCAGTTTAAGCACAGTCATGTATAATTTTTCAAAGGGGACGTTTCAGTTAGGTTTAAGTAGTTCTAAGGTCTAGGGGACTGATGACCTTAGAAGTTAAGTCCCATATTGCTCAGAGCCATTTCAACAATTTTTGTAATCATTTCATGTACACTGTTGCAACAATAAATCTTTAATGAATTGGAAACCTCTCAAAAGGGAGAACTGTTTTTTTTTCTTTCGGGAGATATTTTTATCAAAACAGGTGGACCAATAATTCATTTTGGAACCAACGCGCAAGTGTTTTGATGAAGGCAAGTAAGCAGTCTAACGACGAATGGACATATTTGAAACCGGAAACTGTGTTGATTTTAATAAAGTAAACTAAATCCAAATTGTGGCAGATTGCTGATACTAACAACATTCCAGACCCAGGTCAAGGGTTCGATAGTGTGGGGGTCGCAGTTTGTTTATTACTTGCGGTCGCCCACGGTTTTGACGTACCACAGATGACCACGGTTTTAATGTTAATAACAATACAATATAAACATGATTTAATGTAACAATCTGTTTATTTATTTTTTGCTTTTTTTATTTTACACGTCTAGTTCTGTAGGACCAAACTGGGGAGCAAATCTCCATGTGCATGGAACGAATCAATACTTGGAAACATTATGAAAGTTAATAACAGATTAAATAAAACTTACACGAATCCTAGGCGGAAGACAAGCCGGCTGATACATACTAGCATAATCAGCAGTATAACACAACAATTTGCTATGTTTTTCCAGGACTCACCGACACAGTAGTAACAGTGCGCCAAGAGGAAATTCTTCAGTTTGGGCCTGAAAGTACGTGGATTACTGCTAGGATGGTTTAATCTTGTGGTAGATTACTGAAAATAGATCCAGCAGAATACAGTACGCCTTTCCGCACAAGAGTCAAGCTACGATCCAAATGCAGATTGGATTTCTACCGAGCGCTGACAGTGAAATCTGGTAATTATTGGGACTAAGCTCACATTACTAACAACAGATGACATTAAAGAAAACATATTGAGAGTACAATGTTAGAACTCCCAGACTCCTGAACAGGGATCGATAAGGCTTTCGCGAACTTACGCCACATACTTCTGGAATTGCCCGTTTCTGAGCCAAGAATACTCTCTATGAATAGAAATAATTTCCCCAAAACTTAATATCGTATGTCATAAGCGAAAGGAAATAAGCAAAGCACACTCTTTCCGTTTGGACTGTAAAATGTCGCAGATTGTGTTCTAATGATAAATACAGCAGCAATCAGTTTTTAAACAAGATCCTGAACGTGGGCTTTCCAGTACAGCTCACCGTTCATCTGGACACCAAGGAATTTCGAGTGTTCAAACTCACTAGTCTTATAACCGTTCTTTGAATCAAAATGTCAATTTTAGTTTAATTGTGTAGTACGAACAATATAAACTGTGTCTTAATGTGATTTTGTATCAATTTATTTTCTACAAACTGTGAACTTTATACCATCAGTGCTTAGTACGTCACTTTAGTCTAACACGCACGGAACTACATTCGTCAGAAAATTTGATAACAACATGAAACGAATTTAATTTTAGTCATATAAGAATAGCAAACTCTCACAAATTTCACAACATCATAATTTACACAATGTAAACTCTAAGTGTGTACTCACCGTGATCAGCATTTCACTTAGCCCTACGATTGTGAACACAGGCCTGTGAGCTATAGCATTCAGCGCATTAAATGAGGGGAGTTCTGTTTCTTTCAACCGTTTCCAACTACGTTCAGGAAGTCAGTTTCCTAGTTATATATTTTTTTCTCTTGGTTATATATATCTTTTTCTCTTCTGTCTTCCCTTACTGAACTTGCTGTGATTCGTCTATTCTACCTGCGGATCTGGGAATAGGGTCACATTTGTTGTTGCTACTAGGTACGGTCAGCTTGCCATTGTTCCCCTTTATCTGTCGTAAGGCCATCCGCGTCACACCCTCGCAGAAGCAAATGAGCCGGCCGCGGTGGCTGTTCTAGGCGCTTCAGTCTGGAACCGCGGGACCACTACGGTCGCAGGTTCAAATCCTGCCTCGGGCATGGATGTGCGTGATGTCCTTAGGTTAGTAAGGTTTAAGTAGTTCTAAGCTCTAAGGGACTGATGACCTCAGATGTTAAGTCCCATAGTGCTCAGAACCATTTTTTTTAGAAGCAAATGAAAAGTATCTGGTATTAAATGTAGCTTGTTGTTTATATAATTCGTCCCCATTTTCGTTTCTCTTAATTTTCGTGCCACTTTGCTGTCCAAAAGTTAGATGCGAAATTTGGAAATTAATATAAACTTTAACACAAAGGAAAAGCAGAGTACCACGAAGGCGTTAAGCAAATTGCTCACAAAATGACAGTCACACAGGTATCGACGGGAAATGTAAAACTGTAAACTATGGTGGCATATGAATGAATGTGTGACGCTGCAACGCAAATTCACCCCGCAGCTGACAAGGATAGTAAACAGTCCTTATCATTTGTTTTTCTGTACATGTACATCACAGATACGGATTTCCGTCCCAAGCAGTTAATTCGTTTGTGGTGCGTCGCTGAAGTCGCGCCTGCAAGATTCTTGATCATTTTTTTTTCTTTTTAACCATAATTCGATGGAAGCATCCGTTCGGATGTAGTATAATAATTTAAGGGACTAACTCAGCTCATTGTTTTTATATTAATGTGCAGAGTGTAAAGTGTGAAGTATGCAGACAATGTAGTGTTTTCCCGTGTTGGTTTTACAGGTATTTGACAATGACAAGTAGTTAAAATTAGCTAATCGCTCGATTAAACAAAAATCACATTCCAGCCTGCTATGGGCCATGTTTACGTTTATTAAACAGCTGG
Source organism: Schistocerca cancellata (assembly GCF_023864275.1). Classification (NCBI taxonomy): domain Eukaryota; kingdom Metazoa; phylum Arthropoda; class Insecta; order Orthoptera; family Acrididae; genus Schistocerca; species Schistocerca cancellata. The sequence continues at coordinate 545,568,285 of NC_064633.1, forward strand.
AGTCTGTGGATCCCCACAAACACAAAAATATATCTGATGATAAAACCGGAGTGTTGCGGAGTTGCTAGCTTCTATCTTTCGGCTCAAATCATCAAAGACATCAGAGCATAATCGAATAAAATTTTAGTGCACCCCCTGATACATGAAAAATGTTTTGAACCAGCAGGTTTCTTGAGATAAAAAGCTATTCCTCTAAAAGTTTGATGGAGATGTTATAAAACGTTACGCTGGCTGCAGTGCAAATCAACGATTGCACTATCGCGATAGCGCAGTAGTAAGAAATAACATTCCTTCAGATTATGGGCTTACAGGTTATGAGAGTTACATACATAGATATGGTTACAAACAGTCCTTGATTAATTTTGCATTTGTATCTTTTTGGCTGAGGGAGGGGGAAAGTAGCTAGCTACCTTGCAATAACATGAGGCGGCTCACTTGAGCTGCAGACGTACGCGTGTGGTGCGCCCGTTAATCCGGTTGTACATCGGACGAGCGGGAAAACAAGGTGCTAGAAGCTGCGATAAGAGCTTCTGACCTAGGGCGCTACGTAGGTCAACGTGCTACATGGATTGCAAGACCTGACACTCTGTATACATCACCAACATCTTACCTAGCTTTATAAATTTTTTATAATTTCTTTTAATTAATTTTAATACATTCAATCAAATGCTGTAGAGAGGCAACATAGCAGTTGTCAGCTCACTTCCAAGTGCCAAGTACAGATGTTAGGGTTGGCTCTGAGCACTATGGGACTTAACATCTGAGGTCATCAGTCCCCTAGACTTAGAACTACTTAAACCTAACTATCCCAAGGACATCACACACATCCATGCCCGAGGCAGGATTCTAACCTGCGACCGTAGCTGTCGCGCGGTTCCAGACTGTAGCGCCTAGAACCGCTCGGCCACTCCGGCCGGCAGAGATGTTAGGGGTACAGGTACATACACTGTGATCACTGACGCCTTAATATGTACCCATCTCTATGTGTTACTTGTTTCTTCTTTGTGTCTAACAGCCTTCCCACCACATCACATTATTTACTATCTGATGTTTTCTGCATGATCGTAACTGCTCCACGTAGTGGACTATCCCTGTCGGTATCGACAAGCATTTTGCATACACGTGTTCACACTTCAGTACTTGACCTGCTGCCCATGGGCTGTGACTGTTAGTCTGCAAATGAAGTAAGTACTGATGTAATTTTGTTCAGTATTCTGTCCTCGGCCACACAACTAAAAATATATGCACTTATACCTACGCAGCAGAATATTCTGGTACTTATGTCACAACAAGCCGAGGAGGTGTTTGTGTCTGGAGAAGCAGATAGAGACGGTTGAGAGGCAGCATGGCTATACCGAAGCAGGTATCCTCGCAGACACAAACCACATCACTCAACATTTCAAATCCTTTTTTGGGCGTTTGTGTGATCATGTGTCCTTTCAGGCAGACGAACGTGAAGGGGTTGCGGACTGTGCGTACGCCAGGTTTGGATGTTGAAACGAAACCTAGTATAAACTCAAGCAAGTGATCTGTCACCATGGTGTAAGCCAAAGTACGAGTATCTGTATCCTACACGACGACCGCTAGTATCCCTGTCAGCGGATTTCCCTCTGCGGGAAGGTTTTTCTCGATGGTTTTTGCACCTGACCATCACAATTATGGGCTTTCTGTCCTCTTTACCGACAAGGCAACCTTTACCAGAACAGGCATCATCAAGCTGCATAGTCGTCATGTGTGTGCCAACAGACACGTCACGCGCTCGGGAGGACTTTCATTCGTCAACTCCATCTCTCCATCTACCGTGACAGCGACTCATTTTCGGACACACGTTCATAGGACCATTTTTGCTCGATTTCCAGTCACGATTCCGTCCCTGCAGTTTGTCGGTTTTATTAATGTTCACCCTATATATATTTGGAGCAAACTGTTTGCCTGTCATGTAGTGTGTAAACTAGGAGGTCCATTCAAGTTCTAAGGCCTCCGATTTTTTTTTTCTAATTAACTGCTCACCCGAAATCGATGAAACTGGCGTTACTTCTCGACGTAATCGCCCTGCAGACGTACACATTTTTCACAACGCTGACGCCATGATTCCATGGCAGCGGCGAAGGCTTCTTTAGGAGTCTGTTTTGACCACTGGAAAATCGCTGAGGCAATAGCAGCACGGCTGGTGAATGTGCGGCCACGGAGGGTGTCTTTCATTATTGGAAAAAGCCAAAAGTCACTAGGAGCCAGGTCAGGTGAGTAGGGAGCATGAGGAATCACTTCAAAGTTGTTATCACGAAGAAACTGTTGCGTAACGTTAGCTCGATGTGCGGGTGCGTTGTCTTGGTGAAACAGCACACGCGCAGCCCTTCCCGGACGTTTTTGTTGCAGTGCAGGAAGGAATTTGTTCTTCAAAACATTTTCGTAGGATGCACCTGTTACCGTAGTTCCCTTTGGAACCCAATGGGTAAGGATTACGCCCTCGCTGTCCCAGAACATGGACACCATCATTTTTTCAGCACTGGCGGTTACCCGAAATTTTTTTGGTGGCGGTGAATCTGTGTGCTTCCATTCAGCTGACTGGCGCTTTGTTTCTGGATTGAAAGATGGCATCCACGTCTCATCCATTGTCACAACCGACGAAAAGAAAGTCCGATTCATGCTGTCGTTGCGCGTCAACATTGCTTGGCAACATGCCACACGGGCAGCCGTGTGGTCGCCCGCCAGCATTCGTCGCACCCACCTGGATGACACTTTTCTCATTTTCAGGTTGTCATGCAGGATTGTGTGCACAGAACGCACAGAAATGCCAACTCTGGAGGCGATCTGTTCAACAGTCATTCGGCGATCCCCAAAAACAATTCTCTCCACTTTCTCGATCATGTCGTCAGACTGGCTTGTGCGAGCCCGAGGTTGTTTCGGTTTGTTGTCACACGATGTTCTGCCTTCATTAAATTGTCGCACCCACGAACGCACTTTCGACACATCCATAACTCCATCACCACATGTCTCCTTCAACTGTCGATGAATTTCAATTGGTTTCACACTTCGCAAATTCAGAAAACGAATAATTGCACGCTGTTCAAGTAAGGAAAACGTCGCCATTTTAAGTATTTAAAACAGTTCTCATTCTCACCGCTGGCGGTAAAATTCCATCTGCCATACGGTGCTGCCATCTCTGGGACGTACTGACAATGACCGCGGCCTCATTTTAAAACAATACACATGTTTCTATCTCTTTCCAGTCCGGAGAAAAAAAATCGCAGGCCTTAGAACTTGAATGCATCTCGTACCAATCCAAGAGTCAATAGTGATGAAGTGCAGGCTCATACTCGTAACAAAGAATATGTGCTAAAATAATCTTTCGCTGCAGATCTAGAGGAAGGAGAATTCCATGGCTCAGAAATTTAAGAGTCTAGGGTCAGACTTTAGCTTGTCATCGTTTCAAAACGGCAGAGAACATGAAGAGACATTCCTAGTGTGTAATGGACCGAAACACAAAGACAAGGGGCTTTTCTATCTTCTCTTGCAGTTCCATCGATGTCTTTACGATAATCTTGAGTGTATTCTTTTGCTGTCAGTGTTCAACGTTCTACGGAATCTGTTGTGGTTGGCAGGAGAGCCAACACCGTGTTACTAGAGGAGGCCGAAAGGCACGCGTTTATTTCACGCAGGTTGGCGTGGGGTCTGGAACAGGACAAGGAAATTAGAATTCAGAAAAAACGGACGAAGCTGGTGGAATACTTAACTTTAATCCATTAATGATGAACGTCGGTTTTGACTGTACATGACTCACAATATCAACAGTAACTGATAATGGCGCCTTGCTAGGTCGTAGCAAATGACGTAGATGAAGGCTATGTTAAACTATCGTCTCGGTAAATGAGAACGTAAGTAGACAGTGAACCATCTCTAGCAAAGTCGGCTGTACAACTGGGGCGAGTGCTAGTAAGTCTCACTAGACCTGCTGTGTGGCGGCGCTCGGTCTGCAATCACTTATAGTGGCGACACGCGGGTCCGACGTATACTAACGCACCGCGGCCGATTTAAAAGCTACCACCTAGAAAGTGTGGTGTCTGGCGGTGACACCACAGAATCCAACGTAATTCAACAGCGGGAGATAAAATTGCCATTGTGAACGGATGCCTCGGAAAGAGGGCAGTGCCCGTGGAAAGAAAAGGATTATGGACGCTGCAGATCAAATCGCCCAGCATTTCTTTACAAACAGAGCTGTTGCAAAACTGTTGCCGCTTGCTGAAAGGCAAATGGAGGCATCAAAGGTATCGGTCGGAGGTCGTTAACATTAGGTAAATAAAAAGAGAAAGAAATATATCTTTCGTGTAGTCTGAGAGTTCCCCAGCGACTAATTTCAAGAAGCCAGATGTCCTGTGACGGTTATTAAGCTGTCGTGAGGCTGTGGAACATTTCTTTGAAGAGGTTCTCCGTTAATTCGCTCTGCAGTGACGCAAACAGCACTAAGCTATAAGCACATCAGTCGTAAAAGAAACAAATTAATCTTACCTGAGAGGTACATTTTAGTACTGGAGAGGTGATCAGTTACAAAATAAAAAAAATACTAAAATTAAATAAAAACAAAGTAAGCTTTGTCGTTTGCCCAGTCGCGCGGTTTTTATTGTGGCAATGTCTGTCTGTAATTAAATACATTAAAATAATTGTTTTTATGTGTTATTCTTAGATTTCGCTACTCTGCGATTTTCCTGATCTTTCGTTTTCATTTTCATGTACGTCGCTTTACTGGTGAGTATTCCATGATTAAGTTTTTGCTCTTTAGTAGTTCCCGTACAACATTTAATTTTATAGACAATATACACTCCTGGAAATTGAAATAAGAACACCGTGAATTCATTGTCCCAGGATTGGGAAACTTTATTGACACATTCCTGGGGTCAGATACATCACATGATCACACTGACAGAACCACAGGCACATAGACACAGGCAACAGAGCATGCACAATGTCGGCACTAGTACAGTGTATATCCACCTTTCGCAGCAATGCAGGCTGCTATTCTCCCATGGAGACGATCGTAGAGATGCTGGATGTAGTCCTGTGGAACAGCTTGCCATGCCATTTCCACCTGGCGCCTCAGTTTGACCAGCGTTCGTGCTGGACGTGCAGACCGCGTGAGACGACGCTTCATCCAGTCCCAAACATGCTCAATGGGGGACAGACCCGGAGATCTTGCTGGCCAGGGTAGTTGACTTACACCTTCTACAGCACGTTGGGTGGCACGGGATACATGCGGACGTGCATTGTCCTGTTGGAACAGCAAGTTCCCTTGCCGGTCTAGGAATGGTAGAACGATGGGTTCGATGACGGTTTGGATGTACCGTGCACTATTCAGTGTCCCCTCGACGATCACCAGTGGTGTACGGCCAGTGTAGGAGATCGCTCCCCACACCATGATGCCGGGTGTTGGCCCTATGTGCCTCGGTCGTATGCAGTCCTGATTGTGGCGCTCACCTGCACGGCGCCAAGCACGCATACGACCATCATTGGCACCAAGCCAGAAGCGACTCTCATCGCTGAAGACGACACGTCTCCATTCGTCCCTCCATTCACGCCTGTCGCGACACCACTGGAGGCGGGCTGCACGATGTTGGGGCGTGAGCGGAAGACGGCCTAACGGCGTGCGGGACCGTAGCCCAGCTTCATGGAGACGGTTGCGAATGGTCCTCGCCGATACCCCAGGAGCAACAGTGTCCCTAATTTGCTGGGAAGTGGCGGTGCGGTCCCCTACGGCACTGCGTAGGATCCTACGGTCTTGGCGTGCATCCGTGCGTCGCTGCGGTCCGGTCCCAGGTCGACGGGCAAGTGCACCTTCCGCCGACCACTGGCGACAACATCGATGTACTGTGGAGACCTCACGCCCCACGTGTTGAGCAATTCGGCGGTACGTCCACCCGGCCTCCCGCATGCCCACTATACGCCCTCGCTCAAAGTCCGTCAACTGCACATACGGTTCACGTCCACGCTGTCGCGGCATGCAACCAGTGTTAAAGACTGCGATGGAGCTCCGTATGCCACGGCAAACTGGCTGACACTGACGGCGGCGGTGCACAAATGCTGCGCAGCTAGCGCCATTCGACGGCCAACAACGCGGTTCCTGGTGTGTCCGCTGTGCCGTGCGTGTGATCATTGCTTGTACAGCCCTCTCGCAGTGTCCGGAGCAAGTATGGTGGGTCTGACACACCGGTGTCAATGTGTTCTTTTTTCCATTTCCAGGAGTGTATATTCAAATGATACAGTACCAATATTTCACAAATTGGCTATTAGCTTTTATTTTGGTGCCTCAGTGTGAACTGATCACGCCTTCTTGCGTCAGCACGCAAAAATTTGGCCTCTTCTCATAATTACTTTGCGAAGCATTGTCATGTCTGGCGACAAGTTTCTGAATAGCGAGAGGTGAAATTAAAGCGTGTGAGTAGCGACGAAGTTAATTAGAATGTTGGGGAGAAATAAAGTTTGTACAGTAGTAATGGTGACGGAAAGAAAGTGAGCGTGCGTTGGCGTGTTTTTGTTAGTGACGATGATGTTTATTCTAAGTATGAAAGATGAAAGACAGGAATAAGCGGTAAGCAGCGTGTGGTATGTGGACATTACAGTCACAATGTCACTTCGAGTAGCCCAGTATCGAACTATGGAAGTGAACTGATAAACAAAAAGTCGGAATACAGTATAATAATTGAGAAACTAGCTGTGATAGACTTTATTAATGGCCAAAGTTAACTTCGTAACGGACATTCTTTTTAAAGTGTAAATAGTATGTCGGCCGCGGTGGTCTCGCGGTTAAGGCGCTCAGTCCGGAACAGCGCGACTGCTACGGTCGCAGGTTCGAATCCTGCCTCGGGCATGGATGTGTGTGATGTCCTTAGGTTAGTTAGGTTTAAGTAGTTCTAAGTTCTAGGGGACTGATGACCACAGCAGTTAAGTCCCATAGTGCTCAGAGCCATTTGAACCATTTTTTTGTAAATAGTAAACTTCTGAGAAGTGAAAGTGTCACGGAAACATTTGCAAACGTGGACATTTATTTGCACGATATAGTATGAACGTGGAAGTGAGCGTTTGGCGTCATTGGCCGGGAGGCCCCTTGCAGGGCAGGTCCGGCCGCCTTGGTGCAGGTCTTACTACACATTCGACGCCACACTGGGCGACCTGCGCACCGGATAGGGATTAAATGATGATGAAGACAGCACAACACCCAGTCCCTGAGCGGAGAAAATCCCCAACACATCCGGGAATCGAACCCGGGCCCATAGGACGGCAATCCGTCGCGCTGACCACTCAGCTACCTTTTTTTTTTTTTACTCATTTTGTTCGATTTTGTTCGTTACATCTGCTCGGGGCAGACGTCGTAAGATATCCGTTTAAGTTAGTTGTTGATCGATTAACTCAGTTTTTTTTTACAGAGGGAGGTAACCCTCTGACCGAACACGCTGAGCTAGCGTGCCGGCATATCGGGGCGGACAGTATGAACGTACGAACACAACAAACACTGTTTATAATGGAATAACCAGAACCTTTTCCATCTTATCCACTTGTTTCTTTCTAAGTACCACATGACTTAAAATACAACTATCTTTTTTTTCTCCAAGAGGTTATTTAATGAAAACTGCTTAGTCATTTTATTTTATTATTTAACGAGCCAGGATAACCGCGCTCAGTAGCACGCCACTTCCGGGATTCGGGGAGGCGCACTGACCCCAAACTGGCGAATTAACGAGGCGGGCCCATATGCAAGTGTCTGGGGGTGGTTCTTAGGCGAATTCCGACTAGGTGATTGGCGCCCATGTCCCGCCTCAGTTACACGATTCTCAGGCATTTAGAATACGTCCTCACGCTTTTATTGAAGTGAGGTCGGGAGGGGCAGGAGGGGAGAGGGGTGCAGGGGAGTGGAAGCGACAAGAACGGCACCCGGCGACCTTCTATCACTAAAACTGCCAAATCCAGTAACTAACATTCCGGCTTAGTCAAGATTTGTCGTGAAGAACAGATAAAAAACAAAGGATGAGAGTTTTAATTCATACACAGTCTCAACTTTTTCACTGTCAGTGTAGTGTAGAAGCTGACTCTTGTTTTCCTTTCAGATATCTGTCGTCTACTGTGGAACACCACCTACTAAAGAAATATCCAGATCGTCGTGTAGCATTCGCAATGTGTCACGAAAACTAAGCAAAACAATAAAATAAAGACTAAGAATACATAAAAACACGAAATCCGCTATAATAGGGTGACTGAGCTCGGTGAAACTCCTCCCTCCAGCCGCTCTGTCTTCCACCACTACCACCATTATCAACGTCAACATCAAAACATTCTTTTCGAAAAGCTGTGAAACTGAGGTCCCCTTCCGTGACGACACGTTCTGTTCCGTTGACTGCTGAATGCCGCCATTTGAAATGCTTTGTGAGGTCTTTTGACTTTCTCTTATGCCCTAGTGTGGGTCTGCTCTAATGGCACAGACTCACTCAATACCGTCACACAGCGGGTCTGATTCCTCTTGACGAAACAGAAAATTGAAGGCTACTGCTAAAAGTTTCTAACAGTCGTGTTATCGACTCGACGCTCTTTTCATATATATATGGGGAATCACAGGACCTACAGTCAGACGATCCTGCTACATGTCTCATTTTTCATTCTCATCGGACAAAAGGAAAACACATAAATAACAGATAATGTGCAAACAGTCGAGTGCGTAGTGGCAACGTAGCTAACAAGGGCTAAATAAAATGAGAGAACTAGTTTTAACTTCGAAAACGTGTAGTGATAGGAAAATAACTTACATAAAATCTTTGTTATAGCTGGTAACAAGTAAAGCAAAATGATTCAAAAACCTCTAGGCACAGTTTTCGCACCGATAGTCATTTCCGCCGTGGGCTTTGCGTGGGCCATTATTGCATGTCCTGAACACTTGACCACAACCTCACTGTTGGAACCTCTTTCGGAAACCAGCAGTCCACCCATTTCCAGTTTTTCTGGTCTCTTTATTGAAACTGTGCGTAAGTTTATTACTCCAGGACATTTCAAATGCTCCGCATCGGAAATCCTTAGCTGCCAATCGAAAAATCTTGTTTCTAACACCAGAAGTTAACTTAAATTTCCTTTTCTCGTTTTGAGATAAAAATCACTGAAATCCTCCAAATACCTTCTATTCAGTATTCAGTATTAATTAATGGAAGAAAACAGTGCTAATCAGGGCAAGTGTATTGGCCACTGGCTGCCCACTGAGACCGACTACATGACATTTATAGACTTGTAATAATTATTTAAATTTGTTATAATTACATGAAGTGAGGGCTTACCTTACATGAAGCGTCTCAAAACTACACAAAACGTGACTGCGATATAACGCGATATCCTGGCTTCTTCAAATGACTACGCATGCATTACTGAGGAGATTGTACTTCACATCTTTATGCAGTTCCCGTTCGACTGCAGCACGGACCACAAATTCAAATGGCTGCTAAGCCATCCTCACACGGGACGAATTTAATAACGCTGACGTGGAGCTGTACGAGTTTTCCGACGCCACTTCCAGATATTTCACGTTGAGGAGCCATTTCGTCACGTGGAACGCAAAATACGTTCTGCGATATTTCGGAACGTGCCACGCAAAGTAGAACCAATAAGAAGCAAGTACACTTTGTACGTCATAAGAAGAACTTGCGAGACGCTATGTTGTAGACGCCATTTCCAGCAGAAGCACATATTTGGTAAAGTTCCTTCTCATAACTCACACCTTACATGTATATGCTATTTGTAAGCACCAGCACATGGAGGATCTATCGAAAACGCGTCTCCGTTCGTGCGATTTGCTGTGATACAATTACAGGAAACGTCGTATTACTGGTTGCAGAAATTTCTTATTTAGTTATTATCGCGTTATGAGTTGCACGTTATGAAACAATGCCGTTTTAAAACAACGACACACTGAAGATTTATCAAAAACTCGTCGTTCTTGGTAGGATTTGTTATAATCAAATTTCAGTTAATATAGCGGCGATTAAAGCATTCAACTTCAACTTAGCATAGTTGTTAGTGTCACCGAATTACGAAACATTGTGTAGTGAGTTCTCATCCTGCTGTATTCAGAATTTTTTTTCACCTTCGTGTTTTCTGAAGGTTCTGGTACTTTGTTATTAAATTGTGTTACGTAAATACAAGAGCGGTGTGTTCATAGATACTGAAGATTGTTTTTACGTGTACTACAGACAGAACAACATGACTATCATATGGACAAGGGAAGAAATGTACGTTTTAGTGGAGCTAAGGTAGGAATTTTACGTACGTCATTTTCATAACAAATTGTACGGTTTGCGAGCGAAACAAAGCGGACAACTGCCGCTGCAGAAGGCTGAGAGCGCGGACCACGTTAACCAGTTTCTCCTGCAGTTCGGTAGGCAATTGCTATGTTTACCGGTAGTTTCGGTAGAACTGGTAGGGCAAGAGGTTCAAATGGCTCTGAGCACTATGCGACTTAACTTCTGAGGTCACCAGTCGCCTAGAACTTAGAACTAATTAAACCTAACTAAACTAAGGACATCACACACATCCATGCCCGAGGCAGGATTCGAATCCGCGACCGTAGCGGTCGCCCGGCTCCAGACTGTAGCGCCTAGAACCGCACAGCCACTACGGCCGGCAAGGGCAAGAGGCATAAATGAATTTGTGAGAGAAAAACTGGTAGCCGACGACTTCTCTCTCTCTCTCTCTCTCTCTCTCTCTCTCTGTCTTTTTAGATAATTAGAACAGCGCATCATTCAGTGTTAGTCCACTGTGTATTTTATATCCTTACAGAGTATTATTTGCATTCTATAAACAATAACAATTAACTGATAGAATAACTTCTGCGCTTGTATGTCACCAAACCAATTACTTTTGATGCAAGTACAGTTTACACGAACAAACATAAAAAATTATTGTTGTTATTTTTTACTCACTAGAACATTCTTCAACCGCGCGGGATTAGCCGAACGGTCTGAGACACTGCAGTTCAACCTTATTCGGAGAGATGTCTTCCTCGGTTGTATATCTTTGTAAAGCAATGAGTACACCCTATCAATCAATATGTTAAGTCTTTCCAGCACCTCATCTGTCACTTAAAACTCCTTTCACTTCTGACAATGTTTGTTAAAGCGAAAAATGCCGATCTGCAACGTGCTTCGGAGTCCAAGTCGCACTGCAGGTTCTCCTATAACTGGCTTAGGAAGTCAATTCAAACGTCGGAGGAAGGCAACGTGTTACCATCTCCAGTAAAACACGCCTAGTGGTGCACCGTAATGTTCAGACAAATTTTCTGGTTGACGACGGTCTTACTTTACTTTTATTTAAGACCACGAAGCTGTACTACAAAAACTTGTACTCAGCTGGCATTGAAATTCTCCTACATACCGCTACCCATACACTGTGCGGCTGATCCCGGCGGAGGTTCGAGTCCTCCCTCGGGCACTGGTGTGTGTGTTTGTCCTTGGGATAATTTAGGTTAAGTACTGTGTAAGCTTAGGGACTGATGACCTTAGCAGTTAAGTCCCATAACATTTCACACACATTTCAACATTTTTTTTTTTTGAACATTCTTCATTGTGATTAAAGGCAAGAGTTTAGTAATATTACTGACAAATGCGAACGTTGTTTTTGAATAGCAGAAACATGTTTTAAAGAAGTTCGACGAAGTATTGAAGCAATACTTGATATTTTTGTTCTGATGAGCTTTTTAAATTTTTAACTTTTTTTGTGGAAGTAGGGTTTCCAGCGCTATGTGATAAACTGCACTGTTTTCTTCATTTTTACTTCAACAGCCCTCTGTTTCGCATTACAAATCAATAATTTTCGGATAAAATCTGAATTAAACGTTGATAGTTTCAACTTTGCTGTAAATAATGTTTGTGTTTCACGTAAAAAAGGGAAGAGTAACTATGTTGTACCAAAATGTTCGGAAGTTATACACCATATCCTCACTCAGTTTGTAGACGGTTCATTACTTCCGGTTTCTAGGCCAATCTAAGAAGACACTGGCCGCGCATATAAAGAAAGCGATCGTTTTGAGGTAACGCCCGACAGTTATGCAACTCACCTAACGCACAGGTAAAGCAAGGGCGACTTAACTGAAGAAAGCTGCCAGGAAAACTACGGTAATCTACGCATACTAATGATGGTCTGTGGTAGCCTGTGGTAGTCTTCCAACTGTAGATATACCGTAGAAGTGACATACGAGGTGCATTCAAGTTCTAAGGCCTCCGATTTTTTTTACTAATTAACTAGTCACCCGAAATCGATGAAACTGGCGTTACTTCTCGACGTAATCGCCCTGCAGACGTACACCCTTTTCACAACGCTGACGCCATGATTCCATGGCAGCGGCGAAGGCTTCTTTAGGAGTCTGTTTTGACCACTGGAAAATCGCTGAGGGAATAGCAGCACGGCTGGTGAATGTGCGGCCACGGAGAGTGTCTTTCATTGTCGGAAAAAGCTAAAAGTCACTAGGAGCCAGGTCAGGTGAGTATGGAGCATGAGGAATCACTTCAAAGTTGTTATCACGAAGAAACTGTTGTGTAACGTTAGCTCGATGTGCGGTTGCTTTGTCTTGGTGAAACAGCACACGCGCAGCCCTTCCCGGACGTTTTTGTTGCAGTGCAGGAAGGAATTTGTTCTTCAAAACACTTTGGTAGGATGCACCTGTTACCGTAGTGCCCTTTGGAACGCAATGGGTAAGGATTACGCCCTCGCTGTCCCAGAACACGGACACCATCATTGTTTCAGCACTGGCGGTTACCCGAAATTCTTTTGGTGGCGGTGAATCTGTGTGCTTCCATTGAGCTGACTGGCGCTTTGTTTCTGGATTCAAAAATGGCATCCACGTCTGATACATTGTCACAACCGACGAAAAGAAAGTCCCATTCATGCTGTCGTTGCGCGTCAACATTGCTTGGCAACATGCCACACGGGCAGCTGTGTGGTCGTCCGTCAGCATTCGTGGCACCCACCTGGATGACACTTTTCGCATTTTCAGGTCGTCATGCAGGATTGTGTGCACAGAACCCACAGAAATGCCAGCTCTGGAGGCGATCTGTTCAACAGTCATTCGGCGATCCCCCAAAACAATTCTCTCCACTTTCTCGATCATGTCGTCAGATCGGCTTGTGCGAGCCCGAGGTTGCTTCGGTTTGTTGTCACACGATGTTCTGCCTTCATTAAAGTGTCGCACCCACGAACGCACTTTCGACACATCCAACTGTCGATGAATTTCAATTGGTTTCACACCACACAAGTTCAGAAAACGAATGATTGCACGCTGTTCAAGTAAGGAAAACGTCGCCATTTTAAGTATTTAAAACAGTTCTCATTCTCGGCGCTGGCGGTAAAATTCCATCTGCCGTACGGTGCTGCCATCTCTGGGACGTATTGACAATGAACGCGGCCTCATTTTAAAACAATGCGCATGTTTCTATCTCTTTCCAGTCTGGAGAATAAAATATCGGAGGCCTTAGAACTTGAATGCAGCTCGTACGTTTAGCATCGGTGTCGAAGATGGGTGTAGAACATCGAGGAGTGGCGGCCAGACATCATCAGCGCAGAACGACTCACCTTCACGAAAGGGACCGCGACTCGCGTTCCGCTTTCACCGCGTGGCGCGCGCGTGAGTCAGAGCGTGCCGGCGCGGTGTCACGGCAGCGCTTTTAGCCGCGGCAGGCTCTTTGAACTGACGAGAGAAGGCCAGGGAAGCCCCGGCCACAGCGCCGGCCACTAAATCAGAGCGAGGTGCGCTGAACGCGACGTAAATAGAAGCGACGCTCATGACGCGGACGTTGTCGGCTCGTAAAGCGGCGCGCCCCGCGGACAGCTCGCCTGCTAAGCAGGCGGAAATACGGCGCTCGCTCACATAAATATCCTCCGCGCAGTCCTCTGGCGGCCTGCTGTTTATCCGCGGTCGCACGGGTGCCTTTCCGGACGGAGAAAGTGTTTCCGAAAACTCCGCACGCGTCTTTCTGCGGTCGCCGTTCGCAGAAGCGGGCAATGTAACAGGTGTCGCGGTAGCGCACTTCCCAACAAACCTCACTAACCCACCTTTACCTGCTGTAAAGTGAACTTGCGATGCTTCACGCTGTATGCTTAGTACAAATATAAACAATTGTCGATATCAAGTATTCGATAATTCCACAGTATCGTGGTAAACATCTGAGTATCGCTACCAGAAGTGCCGATTCTTGTTCGAAATAATACACTAGTGGCCATTAAAATTGCTACACCACGAAGATGACGTGCTACAGACGCGAAATTTAACCGACAGGAAGAAGATGCTGTGATATGAAAATGATTAGCTTTTCAGAGCATTCACACGAGTTTGGCGCCGGTGGCGACACCTACAACGTGCTGAAATGAGGAAAGTTTCCAACCGATTTCTCATACACGAACAGCAGTTGACCGGCGTTGCCTGGTGAAACGTTGTTGTGATGCTTCGTGTAAGGAGGAGAAATGCGTACCATCACGTTTCCGACTTTGATAGAGGTCGGATTGTAGCCTATCGCGATTGCGGTTTATCGTATCGCGACATTGCTGGTCGCGTTGGTCGAGATCCAATGACTGTTAGCAGAATATGGAATCAGTTGTTTCAGGAGGGTAATACGGAACGCTGTGCTGGATCCCAACGGCCTCGTATCACTAGCAGTCGAGATGACAGGCATCTTATCCGCATGGCTGTAACGGATCGTGCAGCCACGTCTCGATCCCTGAGTCAACAGATGGGGACGTTTGCAAGACAACAACCATCTGCAGGAACAGTTCGACAACGTTTACAGCAGCATGGACTATCAGCTCGGAGACCATGGCTGCGGTTACCCTTGACGCTGCATCACACACAGGAGCGCCTGCGATGGTGTACTCAACGACGAAGCCGGGTGTACGAATGGCAAAACGTCATTTCTTCGGATGAATCCAGGTTCTGTTTACAGCATCATGATGGTCGCATCCGTGTTTGGCGACATCGCGGTGAACGCACATTGGAAGCGTGTATTCGTCATCGCCATTAGGCGTATCACCCGGCTTGAAGGTATGGGTCGCGGTAGCAATGTAGTTGGTTACACGTCTCGGTCACCTCTTGTTCGCATTAACGGCGCCTTGAACGGTTGACGTTACATTTCAGATGTGTTACGACTCGTGGCTCTACCCTTCATTCGATCCCTGCGAAACCCTACATTTCAGTAGGATAACGCACGACCGCATGTTCCAGGTCCTGTACTGGCCTTTCTGGATACAGAAAATGTTCGACTGCTGCCCTGGCCAGCAGATTCTCCAGATCTCTCACCAATTGAAAACGTCTGGTCAATGGTGACCGAGCAACTGGCGCGTCACAACACGCCAGTCACTACTCTTAATGAACTGTGGTATCGTGTTGAAGCTGCATGGGCAGCTGTACCTGTACACGCCATCCAAGCTCTGTTTGACTCAATGCCCAGGCGTATCAAGGCCGTTATTACGGCCAGAGGTGGTTGTTCTAGATACTGATTTCTCAGGATCAATGCACCCAAATTGGGTGAAAATGTAATCACATGTCTAGCATAATATATTTGTCCAATGAATACCAATTTATCATCTGAATTTCTTCTTGGTGTAGATATTTTAATGGCCAGTAGTGTAATAAACGTTTGTAACCGTACTGACGTGTGTTTGCTGGGACTTGGTAGCTGCAGTTCTTAACGTGATTCTTGCTGAAACTGTTTAGTTTTGTAAAATGACATTAAATGATAGACACAACACCGCAGAGGTTATCTCGAACTCTTTTTAACACCTCTTGCTTTCAAAGCCACTACGCTGATCAGCTTTTACCCGTGGATTCATGTAGTTCAGAGGTCAAAGGCCAGTGCTTACCCTTCGAATATCTTAACAGTAGCAAAATATTCACTGAACAGCTCCATCATAAACTTAGTTCCAGAGTCAATGCACGTATAAGGTGTTGACACAAACAACAGATATGAAGCTTGCCAACTGACAATTAATCACATTGCGAATACATGTATAACCACGAGCTGTATAACGGAATGGTGAAAACGTAAATATGTGCAAGACCTGGACGCGAACCCAGTTTTCCCGCTTATCGCTAGCGGTCGCCTAACATTTGGCTATCCGAGCGCGACTTCAAGCGTATGTGTACAACCTGGACTCGTATATCCACTACGTCCATCCTTGTACAGGGGAGACATTTTACTTGATATTCGCATGCTCGGTGTCGGCGGTTGGCTCTGAGCACTAGGGGATTCAACTTCTGAGGTCATTAGTCCCCTAGAACTTAGAACTACTTAAACCTAACTAACCTAAGGACATCACATACATCCATGCCCGAGGCAGGATTCGAACCTGCGACCGTAGCGGTCCTGCGGTTCCAGACTGCAGCGCCTAGAACCGCACGGCCACTTCGGCCGGCAGGTGTCGGCGGATAAATACGATATGCACGCACGTCCGAAGGAATTTTGCATCGTACTTCTGAATAACTCAGGCAATGCGTTGTCTTAATAATACGTTTGGTTGGGATGATTTACCTGGCTAAAAATACATTTTCGATTTCGTATGACCATAAGATGTTCGCCACATAGCCATAAAGAGCGGTCTGGGTGAACCGCGCGGGATTATCCGAACGGTCTCGGGTGCTGCAGTCATGGACTATGCGGCTGGTCCCGGAGGAGATTCGAATTCTCCCTCGGGCATGGGTGTGTGTGTTTGTCCTTAGGATAATTTAGATTAAGTAGTGTGTAAGCTTAGGGACTGATGACCTTAGCAGTTAAGTCCCATAAGATTTCACACACGTTTGAACATTTTTTTGGTCTGGCTGAAATGTTGCCCTCGAAAACTATTTATGAAATCATTCTGAACAGAAAGTCTTGTTTAAGCAATTCATTGTTTAATGACGCCGTTCGCTTTTTTAGTTCATCATCTGATTTTATACAACAAAAAAGAAAGGAAAATATAAATAGCCAGGGTTACTGTGCTATGATCCACAGCTCGAAATAAAAATATCAATGAAGCATCTACGAACCATTAGAAAGAATATGTACGCTTCACCTGCAGTCATGTAATTTTTCATTTTGACTCTGCTGCGGTACTACTACTTCAGTTTTAAAATATTTTCTTATTACCTTTATTTACTATATAAGTACATGCCCGTATATTGCGTTCTTGGCGTACGCTAATTTCACAGCATAACAGCAGACTAAGTTTTTTTCCTAACGTTTCCTAGACACCTCTTGGATGTTTTTATTTCGAGCTGTACGTGATAGAGGCATACCTCTGGCTTTTTATGTTTTCCTTTCTGCTTTGTTGTAGAAAAGGTGATGATGCCCTAAAAAAGGAAACTCGTCATTGAAAAATAATTTTGCGCAATCAAGGCTGTTTTTCTTCAAACTAATTTTTAGAAATGCCTATGAACAATAATTCAAATTTGTTATTCATTTTGATTTGTCGTAGGGCAAAGGGAAAAATTAGTGAATATAGAATTACAGTCAGCCAAGGACTATTCTCTTTTAACAATGGGTTGGATAGCCGGATAATTGACATTAAATGAACTATTTTGTGATTACTATGTATATACCGGCAGGAATTCACAACTCACGGTAAAATGCCTAAAATGTCCAACTTTCCAGATCGAATAATTAGTAAACTATGCCAGTGCAAGTGGGAATTTTTGCAATCAGAAAAATTAGAGCTACAAAACTTGGTAACTGAATTTTGGACGTAATCGTCAGTTGAAAGTGGATCATTCTGGAAGACGTAAACTTTAATTAAGACGCCTGACTTTTTCTAAAAGGATCATGTCTGAAATGTTATTCTTAATTATAGTTTACGTTTTCCAGAATGCTCCATTTTTGACTGATTATTACATCCAAAATTCAGTTACCTACTTTTGTAGCCCTACTCTTTACGATTGCAAAAATTCCCACTTGCACTAGGGGTTGGGGGTGGGGGATGAGGGCGTTACCCTGAGGTATGACACTTCAGTCAGATATACGTAATAGCTCACTCCGAATTCTATCTCAACGTGTTCGTGGAGCATCTTAAATTTTGGATATTTACTGATAAAAATTATTTGTAGGTCTTCTGTAACTTACACTGTGAGCAATAAAACTTTAAGATTCCTTGTTTGAATAAGAAAATAGTTAATTTGTGTAACAATCATACATGTGATATGTGATGTGTGAAGTGCGACACTGTCGCACTTTTATGGTTTTAGATAATAACAGTACACGGAATACGTGTAGTCGTTTGTTAAAAGGTAGTGAAAAATCTTGAAAAACGAAACAGACATTTTCAATTCCAGTAAGCATGTTAGGGTGTAGTAGCAATAGGTAAATATAATTTATTCAGACAGAGAAAACAATTTACATTGCTGTCAGGTAAGTGCGTGGTTCGTACTTCTTATGTTACACTATTCCTTCAAGTTCAGTGGTAATTAAAATGGATACATTATCTAAGTAGCATACACGTAACAAGTGTGAGGACGGAAAAATTATTACACCAAAAAATTTGGCGTAGATGCAGCCGTAGCACGAACTATCTCGTTCACGTGACTGGGTATAGACACCTCGCAGTTTAGTTTCGTGTATGCATGTTACCTCACGGTGGAGAGATAGAAAATGATTGCTGAAAATGCCTATGCAGGCGGCTGAGTCGGCTTGCCGCCAACGTCATTAAATGTATTGCCGATGAGAGGGAGATAGGAGTGACAGAGCATGTGAAAAAGCTGACAGGACGTATAATCAAAATGTTAAAAGTTGATTAGGTCTGCGGTGTGCAAATTGCGGCAGAAGGTAAACGATGGCAGGTCAAATGTTAGATCATCTACGTCAAGGAAGAAGAAGCAAAGTACGCTCGATAAATATCCTACTGACGATGTGGATACATGTGTTACCGGGCAGCAATTTCTGCGATATTAAGAACAATGCTGAGAAGCACCAATATTTACGAAAGCTACACAGCTTTTTCAAATGAACTTGGACTTCAAGGCTAGCAAGAATACTATGCGAAAAATTATTCTAATTATGAGATTTCGTTTTGAAATGGTGGAAAGAAACGAGTAACCATGTACAAGGAGACGACATGGTTAAATAAACATAATACACTAGATTTTAAGGAAAAAATGAAGCATTAGAATTAAGGCTGTCAGTGGTTTATTCAGACAAAACTTGGGTTCAGAAACTTTACGCTGTGATTAATTGTTGTCATAGTGATAGTACGCGACGAAACTGTCAGACTAAAGCGCTAGTCACTGGTCAACTGAAGTGCTGTACCGGACATTATCGTACATAAGTACAGCGTGCAGTTGCGCTCCGGTTACAACGACGGGCTCTGTTACCGTCTTCCCTTCTTGTTTTTTGTACGCAAACGGGGCGGTGCTGTCACCTTTCCCCGGTTTCAGTTCGCTGTGTCGTGTGATACAAAACACACACCGTCTGTAATAAGCGTAAGTGATTTCAGTAACGTATATTGGTAAATACTGAGTATGTGCCCACTACGCCAGGAAAATTTAAGAGTAAATATTCCAACTGCAAACAAAGTACAGGCGTAGGCATGAAATACGTGCTACCAACACGTGTCATTATTTTAGTGCATCATTACAAGTTTTTCTTAGAGAACTCATGCACAAAACTTCTTTAAGAAAATAAAAAAAGCAAGAACTCCCATTCGAATACGGAGCATAATATGTACAATACGCTGTGTTTGCCTGAATGATCACGACTATCAAAAGAATCCTCGATCCAGGCGTCGTCGCCTATAACTTTGACGCTATGCAGCGCCGCTGCATGACGTTCCCTAACATGGCTCCCTACTCAAAATGTTATGTACTCACTCCTCTCATCTTGTACTTGAGAATGCCTAGAAAACCAGATCTCATGATTGCGTGAAATAAATGAACAGTAATTTAAAGTCAGGCGGCGGAAGTTTCTTTCAAAACGTTCTAAGCGACTGTGGTCTGCCAGGAAGGAAAAGTTATTGACGGTGTATGTTACTAAAATCGGGTATGTTTATTATAGTCTGCATATGGCGTATAATATTTATTACTGCTCGTGCGTTTGCTTTATACCATCCAAATACTGCATATACGAGGGCCTTTCAGAAAGTAAGCTCCGATTGATCGCGAAATGGAAACGACTATGATAATCCGATAAAGCTTTGCACAGATGTGTTGGGCAGTGTCTCTAGTATGACCCTAGACAGCATCACGTCACTCCTCTCATTTCTGAGCTCACAGTGATCGCGTAAAGTTGTCTAGAGAATAGTGTCTCCCGCCAAGTACGAGGACCTGGTGAGAAATTTCGCCTGAAGCTATACAGCCAACATTACATAACTGTCGTGCAGTTTCTTCTACAAGGCAATATTCTCAGCCGCATTCTGAAGCGGCAATGAAGATGCTCCTGCATCGTTTTCAATTGGAAATGTTTGACTACCCACAATACAGCCCGTAATTGACTCCCCCTGCGTTTCATTTCTGCTCACATTAACCGCTGGCTATGAAGACAACATTTTGGCACAGAAAACGAGCTGTAGGCCAGCGTAGAGAATTGGCGGAAAGCACTGGCGGCTGTCTTTTATGATGAGGGTATTGGAAAGTTGGTACAACGCTACGACAAATGTCTTAGTCAGAACGGCAACTACGTAGAGAAGTAGCTGGATGGTGTAGCTAACTGTTAAAAATAAAACATTTCTAAGTTTCACTGTGGTACCCATTTCGCGATCAATCGGAGCTTACTTTCTGAACAGCCCTCGTATTTTAACTTTCACTACTCCAGCAGCGAAAGGTTAATATTTTCTCCAATATCAATCGATACTTACGATTCCGATACTCTGATACTACGATAGTATAAAATTATCTAACCTAAAGATACATACTATTCATTATACGAAGTGAAAATTACCGCAAAATCTTTCTGTACTTCGTTTCGGCAGTGCAAATGCGATATTTTCTATATGCGGCAACGAATAACCGATTAGTGTGACCGAAAAAGAAATTTTTATACTGGGAACACTGGAGCTTTCTCGCAGGCAGGACAGCTAATGCTTTCGTTTTTGTTAAATATCGGCAATCCAGTGTATTATACCGACACCACTGGGCCAGAATTCATCGACCTAGTCTTCTACCCGTCCAGACGCAATCACGCTTTTCCCAAATTTGTGCTGTATAGGGCCGAATAGGTTCTCCTCTGACTCGGGCTTGCTGCAGCAGTGGCAGTTCATACGCCAGCGGGAAACAAATCAAAACTTTCGATAGCTAGTGTGCGTAAAAAAATAACGAACGGACCGGTTGTGAGTTGATACAGGTGCGTTTCCCTGGAACAGGGGCAGGTGGCCATGCATGCGTCTCCGCTGAAGCCTCGCGTGAAATTTAAAATTAATTGGGATCTGCTCGCCGCGGACGGATGCAGTTCAACGGAGCAGTACCGATGCTCGAAAAACAGCGCTGCCGACCCGTGTACGAAACAACTCTCTCTCGCTCTCTCTCTCTCTCTCTCCGTCCCTCCCTCCCTCACTCTCTCTACCTCCTACTTCTCCTACTTCCGTCCGGAGAAGGACTGCATATTACTTTTCCGCCATCTGCACCGTGACTTAATGAAAATTTAATGGCAGTTCCTATGCCACACACAGTCGCGTCGTAAGCAATGTTGTTGTTATAGTCATCAGCTCGTAGACTAAACGCTAGTCCATTTGTACAGGTCTTTTGATATCTGCACAATTACTACACCCCACATCAGTTCGAAACTGCTCACTATTTTCTGTTCCTTGGTCTCTCTTTAGAATTGTTATCCTCAACACTTCCTTCCATTACCAAACCAATCATTCCTTGTTGGCACCTGGTATGTCCCGTCAACTTATCACTTCTTTCAGTCAAGTTGTCACACACACCTTTTTGCTACCCAGTTCGATTCAGTTCATCTTCGCTAGTTTCTTAATCTATCCACCTAATCTTCAGAACTGTTCTGCAGCACCTACAGTGCACACAGGAGTAGCGGAAAGTGTGCTAAGTAAATCATCCACACGTATGCTGCAATCTAGACAGATACTTTGGAAGAAGACTTTCTAGAATTTAAATTTATATACTGAAGTACGTTCGCAAATTCCGAATAGGGCTGTACAATGACTATAAGATAGTAACATATGATAATTTGTGCCGCACTGGAATTCGAACCCAGATTTTCCGCTTTACACCATAACCGCCTTGGCCATCCCAGTTGTAATTTGCGAATGCCTTTCATAATTTAAAACGGCTGTCAATCTCAGCAGCACCTGTTCCTTCGGACGTGTATCCATATAGAAGGAACATTGCATCGAACTATACAGACATTGCCCTACTGTAAATTTATATTCTGCTATCTGAGGAAACCGGCGTTGCCCCGGTAATTCTTCAAATCTTCTTTAGTCTCTCCAGCTCTTCATTCCCTATCCCTACCCATCGCCCTTGTCTCCGTCCATCTCCTCGTCCACTCACCCTCTCTGCTCAGTTCTTACTTCCCCTCTTTCTCAGTCCATCTCCTCCTCCCCTTCTCAGTCCATCTGCTCTTTCCCTCTCTCTCTATCCATCTACTCTTCCTCCTTCTCTCTCCATCTTCTCCTCTCCCTCCCTCTCGTCCACCATCTTTTAATCTCTCTCGTCCATCTCTTCCCCTCTCCCTGTCCATCTCCTGCTCTCCCTTTTCTCTGTTCACCCCCTTCTCCCCCTGTCTCTGTTCACATCCTCCTTCTCCAACTGTCCATCGCCCTATTATCACCCCCCCTCCCCCCATGGGAGGTTGGTAGTTTCATAATAGCGCTCGCAAGGCGCTGTTATAGGAGTAGCGGAAAGTGTGCTATGTTTCCAAGTGCTAATATTCAGTACGACAATAACATCCTTATAATCTGACAGCAACTGGCATTGGAAAAAATTCTAATTATTTCACGCTTTAATCTGAAGAATCTGAACTATTATGCCTGTAGCAGGTTCACACATCATCAAAGAGACAAGTGTGTATAGCGACTATGGAATTCTAACTTTCCACATAAGATAGTGAAATGCGGAAAAAATTTTATTTAGACATTTTTTATCTTAATCCTTTTTCCTCTCTTAAATAATTTAGTGCCGAGGATACGTAAATCATCCACGCGTATGGTTAATAGCAATTATCTGTTACCTGTTACTTTATTCACTGTCGAGGCCTACACCTGTTAACTCGTAACTAGGCGTGTCCGTACAAACGAAAACTGAATCTTCTACTGGAATCCGCTATTATGGAATCTGTTATTATTCTTATATTGATGGGAAGACCATGGACCTACTTATAATTTGTTACGTCTGTACTGGCGTACAATAAAATAAATCATGGTAAAATGATTATCAGCTGCATAAGGACCTCTTCCAGCATGTAATGAGTACTGTTAAGGAGAAGAGACTAAATGCGCCGGCCTGAGTGGCCGAGCGGTTCTAGGCGTTACAGTCTGGAACCGCGTGACCGCTACGGTCGCAGGTTCGAATCCTGCCTCGGGCATAGATGTGTGTGATGTCCTTAGGTTTAAGTAGTTCTAAGTTCTAGGGGACTGATGACTTTAGAAGTTAAGTCCCATAGTGCTCAGAGCCATTTGAACCATTTTTAGACTAAATACTATAAACAAGCCTTTATACCATTTATATCGTGTATTGATCTTAAATTAAATTTTGCTGTAGTACTGTTAATCAGTAAGACTTCATAATAGCAGATTCGAGTGGAAGATGCAATTCTCGTTAGTACTTACACTCCCAGCTGCGAGCTAACAGGTTTAGAAACGCATTATGTTGGGTGGGGTTGGGTTGTTTGGGGGAAGAGACCAAACAGCGAGTTTATCGGTCTCATCGGATTAGGGAAGGACGGGGAAGGAAGTCGGCCGTGCCCTTTCACATGAACCATCCCGGCATTTGCCTGGAGCAATACGCATTATATCTGCTGACCTGAGCGAGCGAGTTAGTTAAGGACTACCTTCGTGACGTACGCACCGCGGCCTGTCTCTCTCGTGGGCCTCGATTCACTGTGAACTTACATCATCTTAGAATGCATTTCACACTGCTACATCGTAAAGATAAAGTAAAATTTTGACTTGATCGAGTCGACTGTACTGGTGCAGTAAGACATAATCAAAATATATAACGGTAGTGCTAAGAGTCAGGGAGTAGTACTAAAATGACTACAGCGATGTCTGAATCACCCGCGCAAGCGTTCCTGGATTCTAACTCGATCGGCAGTCAGAGATATGGAGATCGAGTAAAAATGACTCGAAATAAAATGATATAATTTTGACCCCTCCGCAGTATTTATTTCCACATACTAAGTAATATGTAGAGGTATACCAGTTTGGTTATTACTGTTTCCACAGTATGTTCATACAAATAATAAGTCAATCACCTATCAAATTTGGTTGAAATTGCTCCGCGTGTTCCAGAGCTATGCTTCAATGTCACCCGATTTCCGTTCCCACCGCTATGACATGTAAGTGGTTGTTAACATCACTGTTCTTCTTTCCATATAGTAAGTAATCAACAAACTCTCGACTCCTTAAAGAATCGAACTCCCATATATAAAAGAGCCTCGAGCTTCTAATTTCTTTAAAAATGAGTTAATGTTGACGTTAAGCACGCAAGCGAGCAGAAGTTTCCAAAAAGTTTGAAATTAAAGTTTGTAAGTAGTCGCCTAATGGTCTCACTATCAAACAATGAATGAGTGCGGTATGTACAATTTGTGCTCTGTTTTGAGAAAACATAGCTTTTACGCTCTCAGTATTTATGACGTCGCATCTTCTGAACTATGTGTCGTACAACGATATAGGTTTGTACGTACATTCAACGGTATAATTACGTGGACACTGTCTGCAATATGCATTGCAAATACATTAAACAGTAAAGAAGTTATGAATTACGCTACGCCGCACTTGGCTATTTTACTCACGATCAACGAAAATGTAGTAAGCGATAAACTTTTTTTGCATCTTTCGTGGGGGAGGGGAAGTGTAGGGGTGTACCAGCGAGAAAAATTTTCGTAAATGTTTGAAATTATATGTAGTTTTGAAGTTTGTTGAAAATCGCTGGTGGTTTTCATTCTCAAATATTAGATGAAATATGTGTGGGTGTTTGCGGGCGCTGCTTTTTCACCACCCCTTTGAGAGGTAGGTGGTTCTTAACCCCTCAGCGCTACTTTCCAGATAGCATTTGATATGTGCACCAAGTTTGGATGAAATCCATCCAGTTTAGGAGGAGGTGTGGAACATCCGCACATGCATGAGTACTTACAGCACGTTTTTGTAATAAACAGAGATGTTAACATGTTTCTCTCTTTCAGAAAATTTTTCTTGTTATTGCCAGTCTGCATTTTATAGTTACCCTACTTCATCCGTCGTCAGTTATTTTCCTTCGCAGATATCACAACTCGTCAAATACTTCTAGCATCTTACTGCAGTACCTAATACAATTCTCTTAGCATCAGCTAACTTAACTACCTTACATTCCAGTATCATTTCTTTACTTTTATTTTCATCTTATAAGCTCTTTTCAAGACTGTATTCATTTCGCACAACCGATCTTCCATATCCCTTGCCATCTCTGACAGAACTACTTTGTAAACTAAGTAATCTGTTAAATGTTGGAATATCTCACTCTATCGTAATACCCTGCCTGAACAATACAACTTTGTAATTGTACCAAAGTAGTATGACAGTGGATTCATCTTCTTCAGAGAGAAAATTATGAGGGACTGAGGTGGCGCAATGCTTAAGAAATCGTACTTGTATTCCAAACGGTTACTGTTCAAATCCTCATCTGCCAACTAACTTCTGATTTTTTTTTTTTTCTGTATCACTTAAACATACAACTGCCGGCCGGAGTGGCCGTGCGTTTCTAGGCGCTACAGTCTGGAACCGCGTGACCGCTACGGTCACAGGTTCGAATCCTGCCTCGGGCATGGATGTGTGTGATGTCCTTAGGTTAGTTAGGTTTAAGTAGTTCTAAGTTCTAGGGGACTGATGACCACAGCAGTTAAGTCCCATAGTGCTCAGAGCCATCCTGATTTAGGTTTTCCGTGATTTCCCTAAATCACTCCAGGCCAATGCCGGGTGGTTCCTCTGTAAGGGCACGGCCGACTTCCTTCCCCATCCTTACCTAATCCGATGAGACCGATGACCACGCTGTCTGGTCTCCTTCCCCAAACCAACCAACCGTATATAAGAGTTGTCTAGTGACTCAAATAAATTATCCCGCGGACTGGGACTTCATTAAACTCTTGTTGGAACACAGCGGTGCGTCGACGATATTCTACGCCCCGTTTTGTTTCTGAAGCATCCCCAACTCTCTTGTGGTTTCCTTTCTGGGTACTCCACGTCGACGTCTGTTCGTAGATACGTATCGTAGGTAGGTTTTCCGGCTTTACTTCCCGGCGTGACAGCGACGACTCTCCGATGAGGTGCGGGCCTTGTGTTTTGCTATTACTGCGAGTCTTGGTAAATATCGCTGCATTTTACCTGAAAATTCCCAGAAAATCTCTCCTACACCCTCTTACCCTTCTCACGTCTTCATAGCATTTACACTTTTTATCGTGTTACCTCACGATATTTAATCTATGAGACCGGTTAGAACAGCAGTGTGATATTATCTATTTACACTCCTGGAAATTGAAATAAGAAGACCGTGAATTCATTGTCCCAGGAAGGGGAAACTTTATTGACACATTCCTGGGGTCAGATACATCACATGATCACACTGACAGAACCACAGGCACATAGACACAGGCAACAGAGCATGCACAATGTCGGCACTAGTACAGTGTATATCCACCTTTTGCAGCAATGCAGGCTGCTATTCTCCCATGGAGACGATCGTAGAGATGCTGGATGTAGTCCTGTGGAACGGATTGCCATGCCATTTCCACCTGGCGCATCAGTTGGACCAGCGTTCGTGCTGGACGTGCAGACCGCGTGAGACGACGCTTCATCCAGTTCCAAACATGCTCAATCGGGGACAGATCCGGAGATCTTGCTGGCCAGGGTAGTTGACTTACACCTTCTAGAGCACGTTGGGTGGTACGGGATACATGCGGACGTGCATTGTCCTGTTGGAACAGCAAGTTCCCTTGCCGGTCTAGGAATGGTAGAACGATGGGTTTGATGACGGTTTGGATGTACCGTGCACTATTCAGTATCCCCTCGACGATCACCAGTGGTGTACGGCCAGTGTAGGAGATCGCTCCCCACACTATGATGCCGGGTGTTGGCCCTGTGTGCCTCGGTCGTATGCAGTCCTGATTGTGGCGCTCACCTGCACGGCGCCAAACACGCATACGACCATCATTGGCACCAAGGCAGAAGCGACTCTCATCGCTGAAGACGACACGTCTCCATTCGTCCCTCCATTCACGCCTGTCGCGACACCACTGGAGGCGGGCTGCACGATGTTGGGGCGTGAGCGGAAGACGGCCTAACGGTGTGCGGGACCGTAGCCCAGCTTCATGGAGACGGTTGCGAATGGTCCTCGCCGATACCCCAGGAGCAACAGTGTCCCTAATTTGCTGGGAAGTGGCGGTGCGGTCCCTTACGGCACTGCGTAGTATCCTACGGTCTTGGGGTGCATCCGTGCGTCGCTGCGGTCCGGTCCCAGGTCGACGGGCACGTGCACCTTCCGCCGACCACTGGCGACAACATCGATGTACTGTGGAGACCTCACGCCCCACGTGTTGAGCAATTCGGCGGTACGTCCACCCGGCCTCCCGCATGCCCACTATACGCCCTCGCTCAAAGTCCGTCAACTGCACATACGGTTCACGTCCACGCTGTCGCGGCATGCTACCAGTGTTAAAGACTGCGATGGAGCTCCGTATGCCACGGCCAACTGGCTGACACTGACGGCGGCGGTGCACAAATGCTGCGCAGCTAGCGCCATTCGACGGCCAACACCGCGGTTCCTGGTGTGTCCGCTGTGCCGTGCGTGTGATCATTGCTTGTACAGCCCTCTCGCAGTGTCCGGAGCAAGTATGGTGGGTCTGACACACCGGTGTCAATGTGTTCTTTTTTCCGTTTCCTGGAGTGTATTTATTACTAAATCCAGCAGGATGCTCGTTGCGATAATTACCAAACAAAACCGTTGTCGTGGCACCGTAGGAAAACTTGGACAGTTTGACACCACTGAATTTGCCAACTACGTGCGCGGAGGCTGTGAGAACGCTTCCTGAACAAAAGGTACACTTGCCCCCAATTTCCGTGTCCACTCGACGACCCGTGCTGCCAGGCCACAAGAGGCACACAGCTGAGCAATTCGACTGGGATTAACATAGCCGTGTGGGCGTAGCGCGCTCTGTGTGATTTCAGCGGGCGAGCTCCAACTGCAAACAGCGGCATCCAAAACACGCGCATCATTAATTAATCGTGCGGCACAATTGCTGTGTGCCATCGTATGTTCGAAATAGTTCTTTTAATCTCGTTAATCAAGTTACTCTACAGTTTGCTTTCACTGGCGGTGCAAACTCTTGCCCTACATCCATCGAGTACTGCAAATTTTCTGTTTGTATAGTAGTACAAAGATGAGTCAATAACAAGATTTTAAACATGGCTGCAACAGCAACTGTTGAAATTCTTCACGATAAAGGATGACAGCCAAAAACAGTTGCAGGATAAAAATTTTATTAAAATTCTTGACCAAGGTTTCGGTACATATAAATATACCTTCATCAGAAGTAAAAAATCTAAAATTACATACTGCAATGTAGATAAATAAAACAATTGGCGAAGTAATGATGCCAAACTGTTCGCTTTGACCCTGTGCCCATAGTCATGTTGTACAAATGGAGAAGATGTCTTAATTATTGACGACGCCAATTGTTTTATTTATCTCCATTGCAGTATGTAATTTTAGATTTTTTACTTCTGATGAAGGTATATTTATATATGTACCGAAACCTTGGTCAAGAATTTCAATAAAATTTTTATCCTGCAACTGTTTTTGACTGCCATCCTTTATCGTGATGAGTCAATAACTATAATTTCATTATAATAGTCTTTAGGTTGACAGTTCTCATTAGGACGCTTGCCAGCCGCAAGATATTCTGTTACGCCTCCCTTGCGGGAGGTTTCAGTATTTCAGCGTTCCGTTTTGCTCGCTTGCAAAGTAAACATCTCTGCATCACATTCCATTTGCACTAACAACAGATTTTGTTACCCTTTTTTGTGGCCTGAAGGTTTACCAGGTGCTGAAATTCACAGAAGACATTCAAGAGGGAGACAATGTTTTACTACGCAAAGTGATTATCATGAGACTGAAAAAATCTAAAACGGCCTAACAAGTGTGATACTGATGTCGACATTCATCAAGTCCGTGATCTGATTCTGAACGGCTGTAAAGAGTGGAGTCTTATTGGGATACGGTTAAAGACGATTGCCTCAGGGGTTAGTGCATGGACGTATGGAAACCTCCGTAAATGACGTTAAGCCAAGTAATTTAATATTAGACACAGGGGGTCGCAAATGTGGGTAAATACCCCAAAAGTCGATGACAAATGTTGAACATGTGACGTCACCAGATAACGTACCTCGCCGCACCTGCAACAATTCAGCCTACTAGTCTTTCGCTTCTGATCATCCTAACCCAAGGCAAGTAATCACGTCGGTGTGGCTCCGGATCCACGTGCGCGACTTAAGCACACGGGGCTTAGGGTTCGAATCTTGCGTCTAGCGAGCAGTATTTTTTTCATTGCGTTAGACAAAAATCTATTGTTTTCAACATATGATCCAACACAAAATAAGCAGTCTTGCATATGCGGAAGATTTAGTTGTGATGGCAGATTCGATTGAAAGTTTGCAAAGTAATATTTCAGAGCTAGATCAGAAATGTAAGGACTTTGGTATGAAGATTAGCATCTCCAAAACGAAAGTAATGTCAGTGGGAAAGAAATATAAAC
This sequence comes from Schistocerca cancellata, assembly GCF_023864275.1. Classification (NCBI taxonomy): domain Eukaryota; kingdom Metazoa; phylum Arthropoda; class Insecta; order Orthoptera; family Acrididae; genus Schistocerca; species Schistocerca cancellata. The sequence continues at coordinate 545,598,206 of NC_064633.1, forward strand.
GGATTGAGTGCCAAATAGGAGGAACAAAGTTAGAACAGGTGGACGGTTTCAAGTACTTAGGATGCATATTCTCACAGGATGGCAACATAGAACTGGAAGCGAGGTGTAGCAAAGCTAATGCAGTGAGCGCTCAGCTACGATCTACTCTCTTCTGCAAGAAGGAAGTCAGTAGCGAGACTAAGTTATCTGTGCACCGTTCAATCTTTCGACCAACTTTGTTGTATGGGAGCGAAAGCTGGGTGGATTCAGGTTACCTTATCAACAAGGTTGAGGTTACGGATATGAAAGTAGCTAGGGTGATTGCAGGTACTAGTAGATGGGAACAATGGCAGGAGGGTGTCCACAGTGAGGAAATCAAAGAAAAACTGGGAATGAACTCTATAGATGTAGCAGTCAGGGCGAACAGGCTTAGATGGTGGGGTCATGTTACACGCATGGGAGAAGCAAGGTTACCCAAGATACTCATGGATTCAGCAGTAGAGGGTAGGAGGAGTCGGGGCAGACCGGTTAAGAATGATTTTGAAGTAATAGGTTTAACATCAGAAGAGGCACCAATGTTAGCACTGAATAGGGGATCATGGAGGAACTGTATAAGGGGGGCTATGCTCCAGACTGAACGCTGAAAGGCATAATCAGTCTTAAATGATGATGATGATGATGATGATGATGATGAGACAATAATCTGTTTGTACTGATGTAAGACTTGTTTTATTTACCGGTCTCGTGGTCTCCGCTGGTTTATGGGCAAAATACAGTACGGCAAAAACCTACCGTATTGCGTCACAGTTGAATCAGTATAAGCTTCTTTGCCAGTAAATGACCTACGTATTCTTTACTAAGCTATATCTGCAAGGAGAAAAAAAAGAATGGGACGGAAGGAAGCACAAAATGAGAACATCTTTTACTTCGTTACAACGAGGACAATAATTTTATAGCTTCTACATTTACAACAGATCATACTTACAAAAGATGCTCGAAATTTGCACAGTTCGATCGAATGCAAGTATTGCATCGTTCAATCATCCCTTTACGCCCTAGCCCAACAGCTGAATAGGCGTCGGGGTGCGTCACCTGATGACATCACATGTTCAACATTCCTAATCCAATTTTTGGGAATTTGTCGATGTTTATGTCCCCCCATGTGTTATATTAAATTACTTGTCTCAGCATCATCTACGTTGCTTCGGGGGGCATTTAAACATTAATAAGTAATACATGTATATTAAGGTGATACTATCTTGGTGGTGAAGGATGTCGAGTCCAATAATGTATCAAACAGTGTAATTCAAGACATAATTTTATGGCTTGTAGAGGAAAAAATCAGTCCAAGCACAATAAGACTCGGTTTATAGAGATTCTAACACACAATTATACTAAAACTGACATTTTGATTGCTCCGATTGGGCGTATGATTAGTGAGTCTGAACAATCAAAATTTCTAGGTGCTCAGACAGGTGGTAAGCTGTCATGGAAAACTCACGTTCAGGATCTTGTTCAAAAACTGAATGCTGCTATCTTTACCATTATAACAGTATCTACAGTAAGTGTCTGTCCAGCGTTTACATTAGTACACTTTGCTTGCTTTATTCGCTTTTACATACGATCATATATTCTGCGGTAACTTTCTTCATTCACAAAGGGTATTTTCGGCTCAGAAATGGGCATTTCGAGCAATATCTTCCGTAAGTTTGCGAACCTCTTGCCGATCCTTGTTCATAAGTCTGAGAATTTTAATATTGGCCTCTCAGTTTATATTTCCTTTAATGCCGTTTGTTGTTAACAGTATGAGCCTATTCCCAAGAATTAGCAGCTTTCATTCAGTTGATACTAGGCACTAATCCAGTCCACATCTGGATCGCACCTCTTTGACTATAGTCCAGAAATGTTTGCTGTGTTGTTCTGCATCCATTTTCAATTAGGATACCACAAGAATTAAAAAATCTCAGCATTAACGCACGAACTTTCAAGTCTAAATTGAAGAATTCCTCGTGGGTCACTTCTTGTATTCTGTCAGGGAGTTCCAGGGAAGAAATTATGCAGATTCCTATGTTACGTTATTTACTGAGCAGCTCGTCATCAGCATGTGATTTGTGTGAGTTTTACTTCTTTCGTTATAAACTTTTCTGATGCTTTCAGTCACTTTCAGTCACTTTCCATACACTGACTCGTTCCATGACGGTGGAAATTTGCTGCTCAGTCTTGTGCCATGGAAATAAAAGTGGAAACCAAAACCTAAATAAAATAAGCTACAAATGACTACTGAGAAAGTGCCAAAACAAATGCACATTAGCCATGGCTCTGCATACGTGAGACATGGCTTAGCCATATGGTTCCAGAATGAGATTTTCACTCTGCAACGGAATGTGCGCTGATATGAAAATTCCTGGTAGATTAAAACTGTGTGTCGAACCGAGACTAGAACTGTAGACCTTTGCCTTTCGCGGGCAAGTGCTCTACCATCTGAGCTACCCAAGCACGACTCCCGACACCTCCTCACAGCTTCATTTCTGCCAGTACCTCGTCTCCTAACTTCCAAACTTTACAGAAGCTCTCCTGCGAACCTGTAGAACTAGCATTCGTGAAAGAAAGGATAGTGTGGAGACATGGCTTAGCCACAATCTGGGGGATGTTTCCAGAATGAGATTTTCACTCTGTAGCTGAGTCATCTCTCATTCTGGAAACATCCCCCAGAATGTGGCTAAGCCATGTCTCCGCACTATGCTTTCTTCCAGGAGTGCTAGTTCTGCAAGGTTCGCAGAAGAGCTTCAGTGAAGTTTGGAAGGTAGGACTGGCAGAACTGAAGCTGTGAGGACGGGTCGTGAGTCTCGCTTGGGTAGCTCAGTTCGTAGAGCATTTACCCGCGAAAGGGAAAGGTCCCGAGTTCGAGTCTTGGTGCGGCACACAGTTTTAATCGGTTAGAAAAATTTTGTGCAGAAATTTTTTGATTTACCACGTAAATGTTATGAGTGCGTTCCTGAAAGCAAAGTACAAAACAATATCTGTGAATCACTATGATTGTGTTATCGTGGAAGTAGGCTGTACCCAAAGTAATACTACAGTGGATGTAGAAAGAAAGTTTAGATTTTAGCATCCCGAGTGAAACGCTGTCGGGGGGTCTCTTACTAGGAGTTTCCGTGGCGTCACGTGAAGTCGCATTCACAGCCGCGGATAGAAGCGACGCACTATTAGCGATGTGTAGTTCGCGAGACGAATTAGACCAGCGATGCTCCACTGGTTTATCCGAGGACGTTTATTGGCGGAACCGGACTAATTCAACGCACCGGTAAGCGTAACCAGTGTAAATATGGGTGGCCAGATCGCTTTGTACTGCGAGGCAGGATTAAAACTGTCACTGTTGTGAAAGCAATAATTAATGCCGATTACTGTTCCCATTCCATGTTAATGATCTACCACATTTCTTTAAATCAGGAGGGAAAATTGGTCCATTACCCAACGATAAAAGCATTGTTATTAAAGCGATTCTGGAATACAAAAGGATGTAATCTTTTTAATATTGTTAACTACTTTTGCACAAGTGGGCTATCTTTAAATTTCGAAAAACACTGCTCTTGCTGTCCTTTTGTCACCAGTGAAAAATAATAAAACTGTATAGAAAGTTGCTTGATGTGCATATTGATCAAAACTTCTACTGAAAAAAGATACGCTTAGTAGATCTGCTAAAACGAATAGTTTTAGCTACATTTATTGAGGTATCGCCAAAATACCACAGTGCCTCACCAGTGTCGGCAACGATCATTGACATCCCGGTCATTAACGATGTCTCGCAGCATTGCGCAACGACGAATAGGAGGCGCTACTGAAGACTCACCATCTCTCTCAGCACCGCAACGCCATCGCATGGACGTCAATATAGAACAGAGCATGTACTCGCTCTACCCCACTTCGTGACCTCTTATGAAACAGTCAACATTATGTAATTATAATACCAGTGCCATTCAAGTCGCAAGCGCAACTGTACTTTTGTAAATGTTGAAGTTGTACTTCAATTTGTAATTTTATGCATCATGTGATGCTTTAACGTTCAAAGACAGTTGTAAATATTCAGCACACTTCAGTGACAATGGATGTTGTAAAATTAAGCAAATCTTTTCTTCATTCTTTTAATAAAGTGAGCTAATCTTTCATATGTTTTAACCAGACATCTCCCAGATCAATCAATGACCCCACAGTTATAGCTGGGTGATTGTAGTTTCGTCAGGTCGTAGATATCTGCAGGTTAACATATTTTACATATTTTCATTCACTGATATCCTGTGGAATAATGTTCTGGGAGAACTCCTCACTGAGGCAGAAGGTATTCAGTGCGCAAAAGAAAGCTGGTAGAATTAAATGGGGAGTTCACGCGCGTGTAAGCACGTATAGATAGCAGGCCCCTGTTGAAACAGTTGGGAATAATAAGCACTGCTCCACAGTACATTCATCCCTCACGAAATTTGTTGTCTACACTCCACTGCAGTTTGAGAGTAATAGAGATATCCACCTATAAGTACCGGGTGATCAAAAAGTCAGAGTAAATTTGAAAATTTAATAAACCACGGAGTAATGTAGATAGGGAGATAAAAACTGACACACACGCTTGGAATAACATGGGGGTTTATTAGAGCCACCCCATATTGCTAGACGCATGAAAGATCTCTTGTGCGCGTCGTTTGGTGGTGATCGTGTGCTCAGTCGCTATTTTCGTCATGCTTGGCCTCCCAGGTCGCCAGACCTCAGTCCGTGCGATTATTGGCTTTGGGGTTACCTGAAGTCGCAAGTGTATCGTGATCGGCCGACATCTCTAGGGATGCTGGAAGACAACATCCATCCAATGCCTCACCATAACGCCGGACATGCTTTACAGTGCTGTTCACAACATTATTCCTCGACTCCAGCTACTGTAGAGGAATGATGGTGGACAGATTGAGAATTTCCTGTACAGAACATCTTCTTTGCTTTGTCTTACTTTGTTATGCTAATTATTGCTATTCTGATCGGATGAAGCGCCATCTGTCGGACATTTTTAGAACTTTTGTATTTTTTTTTGGTTCTAATAAAACCCCATGTCATTCCAAGCATGTGTGTCAATTTGTACCTCTCTATCTACATTATTCCGTGATTTATTCAGTTGTCAAATTTATACTGACTTTTTGATCACCCGGTATATTAGAATGAAAAATGATCTGCAGTTTGAAAGACCCCCGTTATATCCTTTATTGGGTTTTGTGTGATTTACCAAACCCGCCAAACAGTTAATTAATAGATGAAAGGCCATTGGTTTTTCTGCTGTGATTTCGGAGGTATTTCAGCAGACTGCGGCTGTTCTGAGACGGAACAGTTAATGATTAAAAGTTTTTCTATTATTAGAAGACAACAAAAGTTGCGATATACATACTGATATGTATTTTCTAATAACACACAAATTCTGAGGCAGTTGGTACATTAGCCTTTCACGTTTAGTTCCAGTTATATTTTTTTATTGGTTGCTGATTTTAAGTACTTCGGCACACGCAGTGATGATTGTTAACGTTCACAACAATCCTCACTACAATCCATGGTTGTTGCTGGACGACGCGGTTGACGCGAAACACGTAATTCGGTACTTGTCACTTTTGGTTTTGTGTCACTCACGAATCGGTATTGACGAGGATCAACCCCACGACGATAAGGAGACGCGCTCAATTTTCACACTTCGGTGAATTTGCAATTTACCCCTCACTCGGCACATCCGCCATTGACACAGCACTCTGTCCGACCGCCATTTTTCTTTTTGCGAGTCTTCCCAGTACTGATTTCACTCGACACTAATCTCACTGCCTCCTGCGGCGCTCGACAATCGACTCCTGTCTGCTGTCTACCTAGGTGTCGGATACTAATATCTATGTTCGTGGGATCACGGATCCCTTACAAGTGCCACAGGGGAGTGTTATGGGACCATTGCTATTCACAATATATATAAATGACCTAGTAGATAGTGTCGGAAGTTCCATGCGGCTTTTCGCGGATGATGCTGTAGTATACAGAGAAGTTGCAGTATTAGAAAATTGTAGCGAAATGCAGGAAGATCTGCAGCGGATAGGCACTTGGTGCAGGGAGTGGCAACTGACCCTTAACGTAGACAAATGTAATGTATTGCGAATACATAGAAAGAAGGATCCTTTATTGTATGATTATATGATAGCGGAACAAACACTGGTAGCAGTTACTTCTGTAAAATATCTGGGAGTATGCGTGCGGAACGATTTGAAGTGGAATGATCATATAAAATTAATTGTTGGTAAGGCGGGTACCAGGCTGAGATTCATTGGGAGAGTCCTTAGAAAATGTAGTCCATCAACAAAGGAGGTGGCTTACAAAACACTCGTTCTACCTATACTTGAGTATTGCTCATCAGTGTGGAATCCGTACCAGATCGGGTTGACGGAGGAGATAGAGAAGATCCAAAGAAGAGCGGCGCGTTTCGTCACAGGGTTATTTGGTAACCGTGATAGCGTTACGGAGATGTTTAACAAACTCAAGTGGCAGACTCTGCAAGAGAGGCGCTCTGCATCGCGGTGTAGCTTGCTCGCCAGGTTTCGAGAGGGTGCGTTTCTGGATGAGGTATCGAATATATTGCTTCCCTCTACTTATACCTCCCGAGGAGATCACGAATGTAAAATTAGAGAGATTAGAGCGCGCACAGAGGCTTTCAGACAGTCGTTCTTCCCGCGAACCATACGCGACTGGAACAGGTAAGGGAGGTAATGACAGTGGCACGTAAAGTGCCCTCCGCCACACACCGTTGGGTGGCTTGCGGAGTATAAATGTAGATGTAGATGTAGATGTAGTTCCCTCTAGTGAATCAAACTTTGGTACAGAAGGAAGTGCAGTCTTTTTCATGGTCTGCTCACTGAAAAAAATGTCTGACAGACAGCCAATTTCAAATGTACACTGTCTTATGAAAGTATCTGGACACTTATTAGTGGACATTATTGTAGGAAGTGTCTATCTTCTGCCTTTACGCCTGCTTGAACTTTGCTGTAGGTACTTTAGGTGAGGTGTGTCAGCGTCTGTGGAGGAACGGAAGTCCAGTCTCCCACAACAGCAGAATCCGTAGAAGGTAGTGATATTGCACGCTGCAGACTGAAGCGAAGTGGACGGTCCAACTCACATCAAAGGTGTTCCAGTGTGTTCAGACCAGCCCATTTCAGGAATATCAGTCACAGCATAGCAATCCGTTTACTACTGTGCTTATTCTTAGAGTGCAGATAGCGAGATTTTCACCGCTCTCGCTCAGGCTGTTTCTCACTCATTTAAAACGGAAGACTGTACGCCTACACAAGACAATCAGTATCAAAATACGGAAGCCAATTTTCTATGGTACAACAGAGGGCTCAGCCGAAGAAGACACGAGAGAAAGATCCCCTCTCTTTGAAATGGCTCACATCTGTCAAATTGTAGAATAACAAAGAGTGTTTTCAAACGTATAGAGGGTATCTTTCATCTTCTGAGTTCCCATACATCCTTTTCCAGCTTAGTATTAATTAGATTTCTGTGAGTATTAACTGCAGGATTATCACTCTACAGTATCAGTATTGTTTCTGCTTACATTACTATACGTAGAACACTAATACTGATACTGTTGTGTCTGATACTTAATTTTTTAACTGTAGAAATATCACTACTCTGTAAACGATTGTCATAAAGGATCGCCAGCACCCTTTTCTAAGCCAGCTTTTATCGTTATTTCAAGTAAATACAGTGCTCAATAGCGCTCAGACGTGTGTCAAAGGAAAGGGCTTCAAGCTGTGACGGCTCACGTCAGCAAAGGGTGCACAGTTTCCAATGCTTGCTCCACCATCATAGCTCACTTTTCGGGGATTTGCTTGCATTAGCTTCTTTCCCCCGGAGAAATAAAATAATACTGTCTCTGTGATACAAGTATGGGACTGGCGCTATCAAAATTAAACAGGCGAGGAAAACTTTTATCGATATGGTGAAATGTCGAACATACATTACCTGATTGTAACTATTCAGACTCACCTATGTAACAGGCAGCTGAGTACTAGACCTTACGATAGGCGGATCCGCCATTATAAAATGAGGCTGGGAGTACTGTGTTGTCAGTAGAGGACCAATTACACAACAATCGGTCGGTCACCAGAGCTCCGTGAGTTCGAACGTGCACTACTCATTGGGTGTCACCTTAGCAACATACCCGTCACGGTCGTTTCAACGCGTCCAAAGCTGCCCAGTCGACTTACGGCGACATCATTTGGAAGTTTCAACACGAAGGAACAACCGCAACTAAACCAAGACTAGACAGATCTCACGTACTGACAGACAACGATATCGAGCATTGCGGATGGTTATCGTAAAACAGCACTTTAAATCAGGAAGTAAGCGCTTCTGAGTTCCAATGCACCACCAGCAGTGCATCAAATACGATGACTCAGTGCAGGGACTTAAAAACAATGGGTTAGGTAGGTCGAGCAGCTGCTCATGAGCCAACGTTTCCGCGCGGTTTGAGGCGCCATGTCACGAACTCCGAGGCCCCTCCTGCCGGAGGTTCGATTCCTCCCTCGGGCATGGGTGTGAGTGTTGTCCTTAGCGTAAGTTAGATTAAGTAGTGTGTAAGTCTAGGGACCGATGACCTCAGCAGTTTGGTACCTTAGGAATTCACACACACACACACACACACAGGCCACAGGTTTATGTAGTCAGTACTAAGGTATGCTACAGGCGGACTAAAGAGAAATGCCACGAGACAGTGGATGACTGGAAAAAAGTAATTTAGAGTGATGGATTACACTACATCCTTTGGCAATCTAATGGAGTTGTCTGGATTTTGCGGATGACAGAGTGACGTTACTTGCCAGCAGAGTTGATGCCGTCATAAAAGCTACGATTTGACACGCCTCATATTAACGTACACTAATAAGTGGCTGGATGCTTTTGATCTGATAGTGTATAGCCAACTAGATGTGGGTATTCCATGAGTTCCCAAAATTGATCAAGAGAAATTCCGGTGTCGTTCCTTTCAGAGGACCAAACGGGTTGTCTTTTCGATCCTTCCTATATTAGGCATACGTTCAAATTATCAGAGATGAACAACGGAGAGAGCCAATTAAGGGCTGCATTGTGGGTGATCAAACACTTCCCCCTGCAGAATGCGGCTGAAAATTGTCTTGAAGAAAGAAACGCACGACATTTATGTTATGTGGGCTGCATAGTTTCAGGAGAAATATCTCGCCAGATCCACATATTTGGCGGGAGACACTTGTTTTAGACATTTCTACGCAATCGCTTTGCGGTCTGAACTGAAAAGAGCGACATGAAGCGATCAACAGGCCCACTAGAGACACTGCCCAACACATCTGTGCAAAGTTGCATCGGATTTTCGTAGTGGCTTACATTTTGCGCCTCATCGGACCTTAGTCTGCGAATCTACATCTACATCCATACTCCGCAAACCACCTGACGGTATGTGGCAGAGGGTACCTTGAGTACCTCTATCAGTTCTCCCTTCTATTCCAGTCTCGTATTGTTCGTGGAAATAAGGATGGTCGGTATGCCTCTATGTGGGCTCTAATCTCTCTGATTTTATCCTCATGGTGTCTTCGCGAGATATACGTAGCAGGGAGCAATATACTGATTGACTCCTTGGTGAAGGTATGTTCTCGAAACTTCAACAAAAGCCCATACCGAGCTACTGAGCGTCTCTCCTGCAGAGTCTTCTACTGGATTTTATCTATCATCTCCGTAACGCTTTCGCGATTACTAAATGATCCTGTAACGAAGCGCGCTGCTCTCCGTTGGATCTTTTCTATCTCTTCTATCTAGTACGGATCCCACACTGCTGAGCAGTATTCAAGCAGTGGGCGAACAAGTGTACTGTAACCGACTTCCTTTGTTTTCAGACTGCATTTCCTTAGGATTCTTCCAACGAATCTCAGTCTGGCGTACGCTTTACCGACGATCAACTTTATATGATCATTCCATTTTAAATCACTCCTAATGCATAGTCCCAGATAATTTGTGGAATTAACTGCTTCCAGTTGCTGACCTGCTATATTGTAGCTAAATGATAAGCGATCTTTTTTTCTATGTATTCGCAGCACATTACACTTGTCTACATTGAGATTCAACTACCATTCTCTGCTCCATGAGTCAATTCGCTGCAGATCTTCCTGCATTTCAGTACAATTTTCCATTGTTACATCCTCTCGATATTCCACAGCATCATCCGCAAAAAGCCTGAGTGAACTTTCGATGTTATCCAGAAGGTCATTTATGTATATTGTGAATAGCAACGGTCCTACGACACTCTCCTGCGGCGCACCTGAAGTCACTCTTATTTTGGAAGACTTCTCTCCATTGAGAATGACATGCTGCGTTCTGTTATCTAGGACCTCTTCAATCCAATCACACGATTGGTCTGGTAGTCCATATGCTTTTACTTTGATCATTAAGGGGCTCCGTAACGCCCTATACTTGCAATGTTAATATAACGCTTATAAATTACATCTTTCCTCACAAAGTATTTGAGGTAGGAAGTTGAACTTTTTACAGATTATTTATTGGAATATGGGCTTTAACTTAACACAGGGATTTTACAAAATTTTTGTTCAGTTATTAAAGATGATTTTTTTTCAATTGTAATGAAAATTCACAACATTTTTTTGCAATTTTTTATTTATATATTCAAAAATATACAGTTTTTTGGAAAAAGGCTGTGTTAAATTATGCAGTAGGTACTGTGTAACATTTACTGAAAGTTGGAAACAAATCTGTTTGGAAGATCCTTAGAAAACATGTAATTAGTATGAAAAATAAAAGTTTTGGGAATCGAGCGACGAAGATTGGATTAACTTTTTAGTGCATTCCAGGTCCATAGGATGGATTATCTTCATCCTCTGCAAACTCCTCCTCCAGCTTCCTCTTGTTCCTCCTTCTGTTTACTCTTGCTTGTATTTCTAGACTCTTTACAGCCCTGTCTGCAGCCCGAAGGCGTTCCTTGTCTAAAGCAAGCATCGCTCGTACCATGTTAGAACCTATCTTCATTCCCGTATTTCTAAATACCTTGCACCTTACAATGTTGCCATCATTGAAAGTCGCAACAGCAACTTTACTTTTACTCATTATTATATTTCAACAAAACAGAAACTCAAGAAACACAATTAATTACGAATATTTTCGAGATAACGACAGAGTAAATAAACGTGAAACAATCGACAATCACACCAGCGATATATATTGAACCATCACAGGTTAGCCACAACACATACTTTATCTCACATCACTAAAATGTACCTGATGAACACGGACGTTAATAATAACACCATTTGACAGCAGTTTAACAGCGCCACAGTGGGCCACGCCCATGTAGAACACATTTCAAAAAAAATTTCAAAATAGTTGTAGTCTTCGGAATTGATTAATTATATATCTATTAAAAGATAATAGTCTGCAGATTCAGAAAACGCAAAAAAGTAAAAATTGAACTTTTCATGATTTTGAGCCTTTCCGGAGCCCCTTAAACGACTGTGGGGAACTGTATCGAACGCCTTGCGGAAGTCAAGGAACACGGCGTCTACCTGGGAACCCGTGTCTATGGCCCTCTGAGTCTCGTGGACGAATAGCGCGACAAATTTAGTGCATACAAATAGTCTCTCTCTCTCTTGTGCAACATCAGGTAATGGAAGAGAAAGGAGAGGGGAACGGAGGGAAAGGAGGGCAGCGGTGCACTGCGTGTCCTCCGCCACACACCACAGGCGACACGGCAGCAGACACGGACGCCGTGGTGCGACGTGCGCCGCGGACGGCCTGCACTAGCGCGGAGCCGCGTCGCTGTCCACACGTCACCGCGGCAGACGCCGCTTTGTGCCGGCGACATCGACCGTGGCCGCCGTCAGACTGCGCGCCGCGGGCATCTGTGGCGCGCTGTGCGGCCGGCCGGCCCCACCCAGATACGGGGCCACTGTGCGACAGCCGGGCGCGAGCCCGCCTCTGCCCCTCCACCTCTGGCTGCGCCTGTCACCCCAAATCCTGCCTGCCCGGAGATCACGCAGCTCCGCCAGTCGGAGACTACGTGCATACCTAGACGTACCCTGATAGAAAAAAGAATCGCAACGAGGAGGAGTTGTGCGACGTAAGCGAAAGTTGATAGGCGTGTTTCTACGTCCTAAAGGTGATGTCTGTTCAAATTTCGCGTCAGTCGAATAAGACTGACGCTAGCAGCGCTGCTATGAGAATGAAAATCAGATTTGTCTTAAACACACGCATTACTTCCCTGTGATATGCGACGTGGTGAGTTGATGTTACTCAAAAATGCCCTCAAGGTGATTACGATTTTTAACATTTCTATGTAATTCTTTACAGACGAATGGAAAACCTTGTAGAAGCCGACCTAGGGGAAGATCAGTTTCGATTCCGTATAAATATTGGAACACGTGAGGCAATACTGACCCTACGACTTATCTTAGAAGCTAGATTAAGGAAAGGCAAACCTACGTTTCTAGCATTTGTAGACTGAGAGAAAGCTTTTGACAATGTTGACTGCAATACTCTCTTTCAAATTCTGAAGGTGGCAGGGGTAAAATATAGGGAGCGAAAGGCTATTTACAATTTGTATAGAAACCAAATGGCAGTTATAAGAGTTGAGGGGCATGAAAGGGAAGCAGTGGTTGGGAAGGGAGTGAGACAGGGTTGTAGCCTCTCCCCGATTTTGTTCAATCTGTATATTGAGCAAGCAGTAAAGGAAATAAAAGAAAAATTCGGAGTAGGTATTAAAATCCATGGAGAAGACATAAAAACTTTGAGGTTCGCCGATGACATTGTAATTCTGTCAGAGACAGCAAAGGACTTGAAAGAGCAGTTGAATGGAATGGATAGTGTCTTGAAAGTAGGATATAATATGAACATCAACAAAACCAAAACGAGGTTAGTGGAACATAGTCGAAATAAGTCGGGTGATGCTGAGGGAATTAGATTAGGAAATGAGACACTTAAAGTAGTAAAGGAGTTTTGCTATTTGGGGAGCAAAATAACTGATGATGGGCGAAGTAGAGAAGATGTAAAATGTAGACTGGCAATGGCAAGGAAAGAGTTTCTGAAGAAGAGAAATTTGTTAACATCGAGTAAAGATTTAAGTGTCAGGAAGTCGTTTCTGAAAGTATTTGTATGGAGTGTAACCATGTATGGAAGTGAAACATGGACGATAAATAGTTTAGACAAGAAGAGAATAGAAGCTTTCGAAATGTGGTGCTACAGAAGAATGCTGAAGATTAGATGGGTAGATCACATAACTAATGAGGAGGTGTTGAACAGAATTGGGGAGAAGAGATGTTTGTGGCACAACTTGACTAGAAGAAGGGATCGGTTGGTAGAACATGTTCTGAGGTATCAAGGGATCACCAATTTAGTATTGGAAGGCAGCGTGGAGGGTAAAAATCGTAGAGGGAGACCAGGAGATGAATACACCGAGCAGATTCAGAAGGATGTAGGTTGCAGTAGGTACTGGGAGATGAAGACGCTTGCACAGGATAGAGTAGCATGGAGAGCTGCATCAAACCAGTCTCAGGACTGAAGACCACAACAACAACAACATGTAATTATTATCTACTCGTCGGTAAGGTAATCCTCAAAACGTCGAAGACAGATGAACTGACTTATCAAAAGTGCATGTCATCTGATGTTATCTAGAATCATAAGTAGAAGGTTAAAGCGAAGTTTTTCTCCGCACAACTGAAATATTGGTAGATTGCCTGGATCTTCATGACGTCTGTGGTTTACAGTGTAAGTGATCGGTTCCAGTTTTTAAATATTTATTCTTCCGTTCGTAACAGCTGATAAAATCCATCGTGACACATTGCAAAGAGGCCGAGTTGTGCAGTATGTCTTCGTAAAACAACTTACTGGTTCACAAATCAAGAAACAAACTTTTTCACAACTTTAAATCTTAGTGAAATAATATTCAAGTAACTAATACAGGCTACACTTCGAGATATCAGCCTCGCTGCTTCCCTGTTTATATATTGTAAATAATGGATCGTCACTTGGACCGCTATTACTTAATAATGACAACATATTTTTAATCGCATTTACAATTAAAAGTTCCAAAGCTAAGATGTTCTGATTACACAGAATAATACGTCTAAAATTACAGAATTGAGTAGTATGTGAAATTTATAATGTAAAAATGTTTTTAAATATGAAAATTCCATCTGAATGTGTGTACAATAATGAACTTCACAAAATTAATTAATACACGCTAATTACACGACGACTCACATTCCTAACAATAATTGAAGCTAAGAGTGTAAAACGAAACAGGTTTTGATTGACGGAATTTGTAACAGATGCCTAGAATTTTATAATTAGGCGTATATCTGGTTACAACAATACGAGTTTAATGAACAAAGTCATTAAGACGGAATGTTCTTTACAGCTTTCATCCTAAATTTACGTTTTACAATATGTGCCTTCATTTGCAAGCGACAGAATAACTTCTTGAATGAATAAACTACATTCATAAAAATCCAATTATTTGAAGAATTACAGTTGGTGATTAATACCATATATTTTATTCCTACTATTTTCACTAATTCAAGTCTTCCCATTACTACAATGAAAGTCACAGTTTGTTAAAATACATCGTCGTTTGTTTTATTTTGTAATAGTGTCTATTAATTAGTCTCCAATTTAGTGTCATTTTTATGAAATTCACGAATCACAATACCAATCATTTTAAAGTGAGGTATTGTACTACACGATGTCGTGTAATAGAGCTATAAGAAGCTGAAATATTCTTCCCCGATATCGCAGAAAGATTTGGCAGGAATGTAGTCAGTACACATGACTGCTGGCAGCGGTGGTTACGAGGATGTATGGTCAGAAGAAGACCGGCTTCCAGAACAGCCACATGCCACTAGCAGAGAGGAAGAGCATCATATTCGGTGTATAGCTCTGGCGCATTGTACAGTATTTGCGACAGATATCTGAGAAGCAGTTGGCACCACAGCTACACAACAAACTGTTACAAACCTGTTACTTCAAGGACGCTCCGAGCCACACACATTTAAGCGTGCATTCGACTGATACCAACCCACTACCATTTGCGACTTCAGTGGCGTCAAGCGAGATATCGTTGGAAGGCAGGGTGGAGGCTTTTGTGTTTTCTGGGTCAAAGTTGGTTCTGCCACGGTGCCAGTGTTGGCCGTGTGTTGTTTAGAAGGAAACCAGGTGAGGATCTGCATCCAATCTGTCTGTGTATTAGACGTACTGGGCCTAACTTGGAGTTACGGTCTGGTGTGCAATTTCGTCTGACAGCAGGAACACTCTCGTGGTTATCCCACGCATCCTGATTGCAAATTTGTACGTCAATCTGGCGATTCGACCTGTTGTGTAGCCATTCATGAACAGCATTCCTTGTGGTGGTTTCCAACAGGATAACGCTCGTCCACAACAGCTGTTGTAACTTAGCATGCTCTACGGAGTGTCAACACATTGCCTTGGCCTGCTCAATCACCAGATCTGTCTCCAGTTGAGCACATATGGGACATCATCAGATGACAACACCAGCGTCATCCACAAACAGCATTAACCGTCCCTGTATTGACCGACCCAGTAAAACAGGCATGGAACTGCTTCCCACATACTGACATCCGGCACCTGTACAATACATGCACATTTGCTTGCTTGCTTGCATTAAACAATCCGGCGGTTATTTTTGTAAAATTTGTGGTAAGTTCCTATGGGACCAATCTGCTGAGGTCATCGGTCCCTAGGCTTTTTAATCTAACTTAAAATAATTTACGATAAGGACAACACACTCCCATACCCGAGGGAGGACTCGGACTCCGCCGGGGGAAGCCGCGCGAACCGTACAAGGCGCCCAGACCGCGCGGCTACCCCGCGCAGCTCCGGCGGTTACATTGATTATTAATATACGGGCGTTTCACATTTGCAATGGCTTATCTCTCGCTTACATTAACCTGCGATCGTGCAATGTTAAACACCTAATTATCTTACGCAGACACATGTATTTCCCAAACTTCATTACTCTACATTAATTATATTTTTGTGCTCCGATTTTTTTCTGTCATAGTGTTGGCAGAGTTTGGGCAGGCGTGAAATGAAATAATGGGTAATCCGCATTATGTACAAGCACCAAAAGGGAATAATAAGGTATGACGGAAGATTAGGGTTTAATGTCCCTTCGACAATTGTTGCTAGATCGGAGGCTCCTACTGAGGGACGATCGAAAGAAAACCCGTGGTGACCTCTGAAAGGAACCATGCCGAGACTTTCCTTAACCAATTTTGAAAAATCATGGAAAACCCAACTCTCGATGGCCGGGTGGCTAAATACTATCAGACCAAAAGTATCCACCCATTTATCGGTGGATATTAATAAAAAGTGAGTCAACACTTCGCTTTTATGACGGCTTGAACTCTGCAGGGGACATATGTAATGCGGTGTGTGAATGTGTGTGGAGGAATGGCTTCCTCAAGAGACGAAACCAGACAAGGTAGTAATGTTCGATGCTGGGGTCTGGAGCGAAGTCGCGAATTTAACTCAGTCCAGATGTGTTCTATTGCCGGCCGCGGTGGTCTAGCGGTTCAGGCGCTCAGTCCGGAACCGCGCGACTACTACGGTCGCAGGTTCGAATCCTGCCTCGGGCATGGATGTGTGTGATGTCCTTAGGTTAGTTAGGTTTAAGTAGTTCTAAGTTCTAGGGGACTGATGACCACAGATGTTGAGTCCCATAGTGCTCAGAGCCATTTGAACCATTTTTTTGTGTTCTATTACGTTAAGGATGGGACTCTGAGCATTGCAATCAGTTTAGGGAACTGCTTACTGACAGGGTGCAGTGTCAAGCTGATAGAAACATAATGAGGTGAGAAAAGTCTTGGGACACCTCCTAATATCGTGTCATACCTCCATTTTCCTAGCGTGCTGCAGCATCTCGACGTAACACGGGCTCAACAATTCGTTGGAAGTCTTCTGCCGAAATAATGAGTCGTGTTACCTCTGTAGGCGTCCACAATTGTCAAAGTGCTGCAGTGGCAGGATTTTGTGCACAGCTGACCTCCTCGTAGTGGCCCATAAATGTTCGAAATGATTCATGTTGGCTGATCTGAGTAACCAGACCATTCGCTCAAACTCTCCAGAATGTTCTTCAAACCAATCGCTAACAATTGCGGCCCAGTGACATGGCGCAATGTCATTGATAAAAATTCCATCGTTGTTCGAGAACACGATGTCGAGTCAGTGAATGGGTGAAAGTGGTCTGGAGGTAGCTGAACATAACCATTTCTAGTCAGTGATTGGGTGCAAGTGGTCTGGAGGTAGCTCAACATAACCATTTCTAGTCAGTGATCAGTTAAGTTGGTCCCGACGACACAGTCGATTCCATGTAAACAAAGTCCCCGCCATTATGGGGCCATAAACAGCTTCCACAGTGTCTTGTCGACAACCTGGTTCCATGGCTTCGTGAGCTCCGTGCCACACTCAAACCCTACCATCTGCTGTTACCAACTGAAATCAGAACCCATCTGACCAGGCCGCGGTTTTCCAGACATCTATGGCCCAAGCCAGGCTGTTCCAGCTCGTCGGCTCCGTTGTGAGCCGCGGAGCGCTCCCTGCTCCAGGGAGCCGCGTCGCTCGCTGTGACCATTCAAGTGGGCCGGCACGCCGGCACGTGGCACGGCTGGCTGAGGCAGGCGGCAAGGCAGGCGTTTTGAAGTGCCAGCTGCGTCTTACAAGATCGACAACCTCATACTTTAGCTGCTAAGACGTGGTGACATGCTACACCAGGAAATACGATGTTCAGGAAATAAATAAAGACTGCAAGCCCAACATGTGCGGTGCTTTCGTCAAGCGCTAGCGAAAATGCAACAAAGCTCTGCGCCTTTTTCGTGAGCTGTGTCTCTAAATCCACTGCCATGTCCAGGAGTCGACGAGACATTGTTTGCTTTGACAAGCAAACCCCTTCAATTGCCTGCACCTTCCTTGGAAACAAACATTCTACAACTGCTACCATTCACGATTTTACGAGTGGTCCCACCGAAAACGGCTTGCCACTTGTCGCAATGATGTGAGCGACCCTGTAGCTTGCTTGAATTGCAGATTCAGTAGTGTTGTCTCCGCTCTCGTTCACCTGAAAATTATAAAAGCATTACAGAACACGAATTATGTTGCTTGTTTTGATACCCTCCGTATTACGAAACCGTTTTTAAACTTACGTCTCCTGGTATGCCGTTCTTAAGCCTGGCTACCAGTTCTCTGCGTGCAACGCCTTCTAACTGATCGTAGTGCGCTGCGTGAAGACGTGTGTAATGTCGTTGTATATTGTACCTCTTCGCAGAATTAAATACTTTATGACATACAAGACACTGCGGACGACCATCCCTCACAGTGAATAGAAAGGTATGCTCCAATAGAGGTACAGGGTTCCCGCGGTTAGTCATAGCTGTCATTGAACACAGATTATTGCGTCAGCTGCGGCTGCATGCGGCCAGGGGGCAGTGAGTACGCTTTCCCCCTCCACGCCGGCTCCGAGCTGCCGCAGTGAGCGCTCCGGAGCGCTCGGGCTCCATGGAGCTCGGTTGGAACAGCCTGGCCCAAGCGATACCGTCACAAGGCCAGGAGTAGCACTGCAGGCGATGTCGTCCTGTTAGCAACGGCACTCAAGTCGGTCGTCTGCGGCCATACCCCATTAACGCCAAATTTTGCAGCACTGTCCTAACGGATACGTTTGTCGTACGTTTCACATTGATTTCTGAGGTTATTTCACGCACTGTTGCTTGTCTGTTATCACCAACAACTCAGCGCAAAAGCCGCTGTTCTCTGTCGTTAAGTGAAGGCCGTCGGCTCTTGCGTTATCCGTGATGAGAGGTAATGCCTGAAAGTTGGTATTCTCGGCACACTCTTCTCACTGTGGATTTCGGAATACTGAATTACCTAATGATTTCCGAAATGGAATGTTCCATGCTTCTAGCTCCAACTACCTTTTCGCGTCTGTTAATTCCCGTCTTGCAACCATAATCTGATCGGAAATCTTTTCACATGAGTCACCTGAGTACAAATGACAGCTCCGCCAATGCACTGTCGTTTTATACCTTGTGTACGCTTGTGTGTTTAAGTGCATATCGCTACCCCATGACTTACGTCCCCTCAGTGTACCGCCCGCAATACACAGTGCTGTAACAGGTGTCCTCCCGAATTTAGCGTTTACTGAAGCTCGATAAGAGAGCCCAAGATTGTAAAAGTTTTATAGAAGTTTGAAATATGGCGCGTACTTCAATGTGAGATGCTTTTAATAATTTCCACAACGAAATTCTGTCTCGAAATCTTGCAGAAAACCCAAAGAGATTCTTGTCATACATAAAGCACACCTGTGGCAAGACGAAGTCAATTAGATTAATACTAGTTCCATGGATCATGAATACGATATTTCGTAATGATGTGGAACGAGTCAAATTTTCCAATACATGACATAATTAAGTTAATTTAACAACATACTTAAGTTAATATAACAACTCTTTCATTTTTTTGTGTTTTTTATTTTTTATTTTTTATTTTTTTAAATATATTTTTTTTAATTTATATCTAAAAATTCCTCTATGGAGTAGAAGGAGTTGTCATTCAGAAATTCTTTTAATTTCTTCTTAAATACTTGTTGGTTATCTGTCAGACTTTTGATACTATTTGGTAAGTGACCAAAGACTTTAATGCCAGTATAATTCACCCCTTTCTGTGCCAAAGTTAGATTTAATCTTGAATAGTGAAGATCATCCTTTCTCCTAGTATTGTAGTTATGCAGACTGCTATTAGTTTTGAATTGGGTTTGGTTGTTAATAAAAAATTTCATAAGAGAGTATATATACTGAGAAGCTACTGTGAATATCCCTAGATCCTTAAATAAATGTCTGCAGGATGATCTTGGTTGGACTCCAGCTATTATTCTGATTACACGCTTTTGTGCAATAAATACTTTATTCCTCAGTGATGAATTACCCCAAAATATGATGCCATATGAAAGCAACGAGTGAAAATAGGCGTAGTAAGCTAATTTACTAAGATGTTTATCACCAAAATTTGCAATGATCCTTATTGCATAAGTAGCTGAACTCAAAGGTTTCAGCAGATCATCAATGTGTTTCTTCCAATTTAATCTCTCATCAATGGACACATCTAAAAATTTGGAATATTCTACCTTAGCTATATGCTTCTGATTAAGGTCTATATTTATTAATGGCATCATACCATTCACTGTATGGAACTGTATGTACTGTGTCTTATCAAAATTCAGTGAGAGTCCGTTTACAAGGAACCACTTAGTAATTTTCTGAAAGACAGTATTGACAATTTCATCAGTTAATTCTTGTTTGTCAGGTGTGATTACTATACTTGTATCATCAGCAAAGAGAACTAACTTTGCCTCTTCATGAATATAGAATGGCAAGTCATTAATATATATTAAGAACAACAAAGGACCCAAGACTGACCCTTGTGGAACCCCATTCTTGATAGTTCCCCAGTTTGAGGAATGTGCTGATCTTTGCATATTATGAGAACTACTTATCTCACTGATGACAGTGCCACTAAAGCAGAGTTATTAAATACGGTTTTCCGAAACTCCTTCACCAAAGATGACGAAGTAAATATCCCTGAATTCCAATCAAGAACTACTGCCAAGATGAGAAACATAGAAGTAGATATCCTCGGAGTAACGAAGCAGCTTAAATCACTTAATAAAGGCAAGGCCTCCGCTCGAGATTGTATACCAGTCAGGTTCCTCTCAGAGTAGGCTGTACAATAGCTCCATATTTAGCAATTGTATACAACCACTCGTTCAACGACAGATCCGTACCTAAAGACTGGAAAATTACTCAAGTCACACCAATACCCAAAAGAGAAGTAGGAGTAATCCGATGAATTACAGGCCTATATCACTAACGTCGATTTGCAGTAGGGTTTTGGAACATATACTGTATTCGAACATTATGAAGTACCTCGAAGAAAACGATTTATTGACACATAGTCAGCACGGTTCCATAAAATATCGTTCTTGTGAATCACAACTAGCTCTTTATACTCATGAAGTAATAAGTGCTATCGACAGGGGATTTCAAATTGATTCCATCTTTTTAGATTTCCAGAAGGCTTTCGACACCGTTTCTCACAAGCGTCTTCTAACCAAACTGCGTGCCTACGGAGTATCACCTCAGCTGTGCGACTAGATTCGTGATTTCCTGTCAGAAAGGTCACAGTTCGTAGTAACAGACGGATAGTCATCGATTAAAACAGAAGTAATATCCGGCGTTCCCCAAGGAAGTGTTACGGGCCCTCTATTGTTCCTGACCTATATTAACGACATAGGAGACAATCTGAGTAGCCGTCTTAGATTGTTTGCAGGTGATGCTGTCATTTACCGTCTTGTAAAGTCATCAGATGATCAAAACGACTTGAAAAATGATTTAGATAAGATAGCTGCATGGTGCGAAAAGTGACACTTGACCCTGAATAAGGAAAAGTGTGAAGTCATTCATATGAGTACTAAAAGAAATCAGCTAAATTTCGATTACGCGATAAGTGACATAAATATGAAGGCTGTTATTTCAACTAAATACTTAGGGATTACAATTAAAAATAACCTAAACTGGAACGATCATATAGATAATAATGTGGGTAGAGCAAACCAAAGACTGCGATTCATTGGCAGAACATTAAGAAGGTGCAAGAGGTGTACTGAAGTGACTGCTTCCACCACGCTTGTCCGCCCTATTCTGGAGTATTGCTGTGCGGTGTGGGATCCGCATCAGGTGGGACTGACGGATGACATCGAAAAAGTACAAAGAAGGGCAGCTCGTTTTGTATTATTGCGAAATAAGGGAAAGAGTGTCACAGACATGATTCTTGAATTGGAGTGGCAATCATTAAAACAAAGGCGTTTTTCGTTGTGGCGTTATCTTCTCATGAAATTTCAATTACCAGTCTTCTGCTCCGATTGCGAAAACATTCTGTTGGCACCCACGTACATAGGGAGAAATGATCATCACGATAAAATAAGAGAAATCAGGTCTCGCACAGAAAAATTTAAGTGCTCGTTTTTCCCGCGTGCCGTTCGAGAGTGGAACGGTAGAGAGACAGCTTGAAGGTGGTTCATTGAACCCTCTGCAAGGCACTTTATTGTGAATAGCAGAGTAATGACGTAGATGTAGATGTAGAACACACCCACCTCCACCTCCGTACTTCACTGTTGGCACAACACACGATGACAGCTAATGTTCTCTAGGCATTCTCCAAATCCAGATCCTTCAGTCGGACTGCCACCGTTGTGTGAATGCTCTGAAAAGCTAATCATTTGCATACCACAGCTTCATCTTCCTGTCAGTTAAATTTTCCGTCTTTAGCGCGTCATCTTCGTGGTGTAGCAATTTTAATGGTCAGTAGTGTACATTTCTTGCATGTAGCCCCTACACTGATTTCCCGAGTAAGGGACTATTTACACTTCATTGACTACAGTCTGGCACTCCCACACGCAGGAATCCCGAAGGCACACTAAATGTTACCGCAGTATCTCCCACTGCGCCAACGTAATATTTACTGCAGTGCGTCTCCTTATTTTTTAATTATCCGTTGAGGGGCGCACTTGTTAAACTGATGACCGACCAGTAGAGCAAGACGGACAAGGACACTGCTGAAGACCTGTGACCTTCTGGAGACTGCCGTGCCATCGTTCCCCCGTTGTTTTGGAACGCCTCATTACTTGGCTAATTAGCGTCTCTATCCCGCCCGCACCGTGGCTCGAGTTTCCCGAATAAAACGCAAGGCTGCAAATGCCGCGGCTGCCCGGTGCTAGAGCTGTAGCGGGTCAGGTTTTTTACGTGCCAAGTGGATTCCGAGCAACCTGCAATAGTTGGTAGGCGAAACACTAATCCAAAGGACGGGGATAAGTTCAGAAGTAAGATAAACATTTGCACTAGCAACAAAGTGACGGCACAAGTTGACGCATAGTCCGGGACGTCCTCCTCGTTAACCCAACACGTCCGCCGAGGTATTCTGTCTTGGGTTCACAGTCTACAGGATCCTTTTATTTATTACTGGCTGTTTTCGGCGACACTTTGCTGTGGTTCAGTCTAATTCAATGGAAAAGAAAGAAGAGAGAAGGAATACGTTTCTAATAGTTACAAGAACTAGATATACTCCATAATCTCCTTTTCCCCCTGCCTCTGGCCATCACCTCCGCCCCCCTCTCCACCCCCCTCTCTGTCTCTATTTCCTCCTCAAACAAAATGGTTCAAATGGCTCTGAGCACTATGGGACTCAACATCTTAGGTCGTAAGTCCCCTAGAACTTAGAACTACTTAAACCTAACTAACCTAAGGACACCACACACACCCATGCCCGAGGCAGGATTGGAACCTGCGACCGTAGCAGTCCTGCGGTTCCGGACTGCAGCGCCAGAACCGCTAGACCACCGCGGCCGGCATTTCCTCCTCTCCCTCTATCTTCTGCTGCCCCCTTTCCCTAACCATCTCTTCCTCTCTACTTTCCATAGCATTTTCCTCCCACCCCTCTATCCAGTTCCTATTCGCGCTCTCTCTGATACTGAAATCTCGTTTATTGTTACTGCAAATTCACATTTTTTAAGTAGTATTCTGATCATAACTGGATAAGCCGTAAATACAGCTTCCCTGTTTGCTGACAACGTGTAATTACTAAATAAAAACCTAACTCTGTCTGACCAGGCCTCGGAAGGCCCAAAGGTACCGATCGACCGCCGTATCATCCTCAGCTTGTAATCTCCCCACGGAAATTTACCCTCTACCACGCAATAATTAATAATGGTCAACCAAATCATCCACATTTATTCACTTTTGGAAAGTATCTGATCGGATTTCTAGTAATATATGCGCCGACAGCTCGTCGACGCCAAGGTATTTTTCTAGTAAGATTATTCTTTGGAATAACAGAGATACATAGATGTATTCTCCATGGTTATTATAGAGGGAGAAGGAGTACAGCTTCGGAAGTATCTGTTGGAAGATTGTCGGGTTGCTAAAAGAGACATATTTGCTCTTCTTCTCGCTAAAGCGAGCTATTAAAGTTTGTGCCACTAGCGGGTTATTGGTGGATAGAGAAAAACGGTAAACGAAAATTAAGTAAGACTTGGAATCAACAGAAAACGGAACATGTAATGGAGATGGATTGAATATACTATTTTCCTCAGAAATAAGGTTTGTGACCCTTTTATTCTAGAGTGAATGACGAATGAGTTCTCTGTCTGAATCATTGATGATTGCCTTGGCCCTGTAATTAGTGGGGAAGTTTCAGCTGTGACGAAGAGAGCCTGCAGTCACCGAGTTTCGATAAAATCGTCCAAAAAGGCTTCGTCCACATCTGAAATTCTAAATCTGTCGTAAGAATGAACGAATTGTTCAAACGATCGATTTTTCCCAACTGAATGCAGCGCTTAACAATAATAACAAATGTAAAGATCTTTTCCAGCAAACCAGCCGCTGAATATTAAGACGAAGGGCTCCACCAGAGATTCTATTGGGCTGATTCCACGTAAATGAAATAATATATTTAAAACTGTACACAGATAAAGGACAGAGAGAGAGAGAGAGCGAATGAAATTCGAGAAAATACTCAGAATCCTCCATTAGCATAACTGTTTGCCTGTCTTATCACGGATCAGCCTCAAGATAAAACAGGAGGCCCTAACTGTATTGTACCGATTTGTGTGTGAGAGTGAAGGGGTAATAAAGGCGACAGATACACCTCTGTACAGACAAAACATTACACCAAGTTAGCGGCAAGCTGCATTCACATACTTTCATCAATTACAGTAGAATTCATTATAAGCTGATAGGCGTCACGGGAAGCGGATACGGAGAGGCGTGTGGTCAGCACAGCGCTCTCCCAGCCGTTGTCAGTTTTCGTGATCGGATCCGCTGGCCTCGCAATGGCTGAGGGCACCGCGCTTGCCATCAGCGCTTGGCGGACCCACACGGTCACCTATCCAAGAGCTAGCCAAGTCCGACAGCGTTTAACTTCGGTGATCTGACAGGAACCTGTGTTATCACTGAGGCGAGGTCGTTGACCATTTTACATCAATACAGGGCTATTACAAATGATTGAAGCGATTTCATAAATTCACTGAAGCTCCATTCATTGACATATGGTCACGACACACTACAGATACGCAGAAAAACTCATAAAGTTTTGTTCGGCTGAAGCCGCACTTCAGGTTTCTGCCGTCAGAGCGCTCGAGAGCGCAGTGAGACAAAATGGCGACAGGAGCCGAGAAAGCGCATGTCGTGCTTGAAATGCACTCACATCAGTCAGTCATAACAGTGCAACGACACTTCAGGACGAAGTTCAACAAAGATCCACCAACTGCTAACTCCATTCGGCGATGGTATGCGCAGTTTAAAGCTTCTGGATGCCTCTGTAAGGGGATACCAACGGGTCGGCCTGCAGTGAGCGAAGAAACGGTTGAACGCGTGCGGTCAAATTTCACGCGTAGCCTGCGGAAAATTGGCTCAGGCCACAACTGGAGACCGACAGCGCCGACTTCATCTTTCAACAGGATGGTGCTCCACCGCACTTCCATCATGATGTTCGGCATTTCTTAAACAGGAGATTGGAAAACCGATGGATCGGTCGTGGTGGAGATCATGATCAGCAATTCATGTCATGGCCTCCACGCTCTCCCGGCTTAACCCCATGCGATTTCTTTCTGTGGGGTTATGTGAAAGATTCAGTGTTTAAACCTCCTCTACCAAGAAACGTGTCAGAACTGCGAGCTCGCATCAACGATGCTTTCGAACTCATTGATGGGGACATGCTGCGCCGAGTGTGGGAGGAACTTGATTATCGGCTTGATGTCTGCCGAATCACTAAAGGGGCACATATCGAACATTTGTGAATGCCTAAAAAACTTTTTGAGTTTTTGTATGTGTGTGCAAAGCATTTTGAAAATATCTCAAATAATAAAGTTATTGTAGAGCTGTGAAATCGCTTGAATCATTTGTAATAACCCTGTACTTATACAAGGATATATTAAAAATGTAGGACCTATATAAGTCCATACATATATTACAGTAACATATAATAATTTGAAGTGAATCATCTACATCTACATCATACTCCGCAAGCCACCTAATGGTGTGTGGCGGAGGGTACTTTCGGTACCACTATCTGATCCCTCCACCCCTGTACCACTCGCGAATGGTGCGCGGGAAGAATGATTGTCGGTAAGCCTCTGTATTCGCTCTAATTTCTCGAATTTTCTCATAGTGGTCAATACGCGAGATGTATGTGGGGGAAAGTAATATGTTGTCCGACTCCTCCTGAAAAGTGCTTTCCCGAAATTTCAATAGTAAATCTCTCCGTGATGCACTACTCCTCTCTTCTAACGTCTGCCAGTGGAGTTTGCTTAGCATCTTCGTAACGCTCTCTCGCCAGCTAAACGATCACGTGACGAAACGCGCCGCTCTTCGTTGGATCTCTCTCAGTCCTACTTGATAGGGATCGCAGATAGATGAACAATACTTAAGAATCGGCGAACAAGCGCCTTACAAGACACTCCTTTCGTGAATGAGTTACATTTCCTTGATATGCTTCCGATGAATCTGAGTCTGGTGTCTACGTTTCCCCACTATCTGTTCCATATGGTCATTCTACTGAAGGTCGGTCTGGATAGTTACGCATAGATATTTTACGGCAGAGGCTGTCAAGTGATTTTTAAAAGTTCCGGTAATAACGTTTCATCTTTATATACTGGATACTAATTTTATATTATGTATATTAAAATATGTAGCCTATGTCCATTCTAAAGTTTATCAGAGCATTGTGCAAAAATATGAAGTAAGTCGAACAAGAAGTCTTCCAGATATTTGGTGAGAGAGAGAGAGAGAGAGAGAGAGAGAACACGCACGTACTCGGATTTAACGTTGTGTCAAAATTTCGAAGCATTCGGAAAGTAACTTCCGCAGATTTAAGATTCTGAACAAACGAATTTTTATATTATATGCAGATTTACTCTATAATTACTGTATATGAATTTATATGCTATATGGCGGTCCAGTCAGTATAAAAAACACGTGCATATTCGAATGCAACGTTGTGTCAGAATTTGAAAGGAATCGGTGAAGAACTTACGGAGATACACTCCTGGAAATTGAAATAAGAACACCGTGAATTCATTGTCCCAGGAAGGGGAAACTTTATTGACACATTCCTGGGGTCAGATACATCACATGATAACACTGACAGAACCACAGGCACATAGACACAGGCAACAGAGCATGCACAATGTCGGCACTAGTACAGTGTATATCCACCTTTCGTAGCAATGCAGGCTGCTATTCTCCCATGGAGACGATCGTAGAGATGCTGGATGTAGTCCTGTGGAACGGCTTGCCATGCCATTTCCACCTGGCGCCTCAGTTGGACCAGCGTTCGTGCTGGACGTGCAGACCGCGTGAGACGACGCTTCAGCCAGTCCCAAACATGCTCAATGGGGGACAGATCTGGAGATCTTGCTGGCCAGGGTAGTTGACGTACACCTTCTAGAGCACGTTGGTTGGCACGGGATACATGCGGACGTGCATTGTCCTGTTGGAACAGCAAGTTCCCTTGCCGGTCTAGGAATGGTAGAACGATGGGTTCGATGACGGTTTGGATGTACCGTGCACTATTCAGTGTCCCCTCGACGATCACCAGTGGTGTACGGCCAGTGTAGGAGATCGCTCCCCACACCATGATGCCGGGTGTTGGCCCTGTGTGCCTCGGTCGTATGCAGTCCTGATTGTGGCGCTCACCTGCACGGCGCCAAACACGCATACGACCATCATTGGCACCAAGGCAGAAGCGACTCTCATCGCTGAAGACGACACGTCTCCATTCGTCCCTCCATTCACGCCTGTCGCGACACCACTGGAGGCGGGCTGCACGATGTTGGGGCGTGAGCGGAAGACGGCCTAACGGTGTGCGGGACCGTAGTCCAGCTTCATGGAGACGGTTGCGAATGGTCCTCGCCGATACCCCAGGAGCAACAGTGTCCCTAATTTGCTGGGAAGTGGCGGTGCGGTCCCCTACGGCACTGCGTAGGATCCTACGGTCTTGGCGTGCATCCGTGCGTCGCTGCGGTCCGGTCCCAGGTCGACGGGCACGTGCACCTTCCGCCGACCACTGGCGACAACATCGATGTACTGTGGAGAGCTCACGCCCCACGTGTTGAGCAATTCGGCGGTACGTCCACCCGGCCTCCCGCATGCCCACTATACGCCCTCGCTCAAAGTCCGTCAACTGCACATACGGTTCACGTCCACGCTGTCGCGGCATGCTACCAGTGTTAAAGACTGCGATGGAGCTCCGTATGCCACGGCAAACTGGCTGACACTGACGGCGGCGGTGCACAAATGCTGCGCAGCTAGCGCCATTCGACGGCCAACACCGCGGTTCCTGGTGTGTCCGCTGTGCCGTGCGTGTGATCATTGCTTGTACAGCCCTCTCGCAGTGTCCGGAGCAAGTATGGTGGGTCTGACACACCGGTGTCAATGTGTTCTTTTTTCCATTTCCAGGAGTGTATATTGAGATTTACATTTTTATTTATATAGATGTCAATGTTCGTTCGTCCAAAATCTTAAATCTCTGAAAGTTCTTCACCGATTGCTTTGAACTTCTAACACAACGTGGCTTTAGAATACAGTCGCGTTATTATATACCTACCGGAGCGCTATATGGCACCGAATATATAAATTTTTTTTGTTATTTATGTTTCATTTCACCTGGCAAGATTAGATCCTTCAGGAACTCTGTGACATCTAGTCAGATATCCTTAGTGGGACATTTTAATATTACAATAAGGACAATTCTGTGGCACAAGCCATTCGCTGGGCCAATGGCCTGTTATCCGTACCGTAGCACAACTGTATCTGCAGCAAACCCAGAACATGTACTCTCGTCTGACGAACTGCAACTTTTGTTGAGCAATGGGTTAAGCGTGGGATGACAAGTGTAACTTACTTTCCGAAATCACTCCGTATTTTATCCGGTAGGCTTATTTTACGTGCCACAACGTCGCGACTTATAAAAGCGGCCGCCGTGGTGGCGTGAGGTTAGTCTCGGCGTGGGAGACCACCAACACCAGCCTCTTTACGGCACGCACACTCCTATCGGGTGGCAATTTTGTACCTGAGCCGGACAACATGGTTAATTTCATATAGGAGAATTCCAAGCCTGTCGAGGCCCATCAATGTTGGCCGCATCCAGCACGTGGCCGAGCGCTTCCCAGTATTCATGGCGGTGTAAGATGAGGCAGAGGTAGTCATCGATCCAATTACTGCAGATGAAGTACAAGTGCAGCATTGGACATGAATTCCAGGGTAGCAGGGGGTCGTGTCCTGTCAACAAACCTAATCTTTCGGAAAATACTACATCCTGTCAAATAGTATCTCGAAGGTGCTTTGAATACAGCCATCCGCTGTGGAACCTCCCCGAGGTTGTAGAAGCACGTTGAGGTAGCAGTCATACTAAAGACTAGAAATGGTTTAT
Source organism: Schistocerca cancellata (assembly GCF_023864275.1). NCBI lineage: Eukaryota > Metazoa > Arthropoda > Insecta > Orthoptera > Acrididae > Schistocerca > Schistocerca cancellata. The sequence continues at coordinate 545,627,762 of NC_064633.1, forward strand.
CGCTCGAGCAAAAATTGCCGCCCTGTTTGCCAATTGGTTCACTAACCGCCTGGTGTGTAAGGTAAACCAACATGTTGCTTGCAGAGAAAGAAGTAAAGAGGTTATTTTTACGTGGTCGAAAACCACTAAGCCCTTCACGGGAGCCGGCCGCGGTGGCCGTGCGGTTCTAGGCGCTCCAGTCCGGAGCAGCGCTGCTGCTACGGTCGCAGGTTCGAATCCTGCATCGGGCATGGGTGTGTGTGATGTTCTTAGGTTAGTTAGGTTTAAGTAGTTCGAAGGTCTAGGGGACTGATGACCACAGCAGTTGAGTCCCATAGTGCTCAGAGCCATTTGAACCATTTGAACCTTCACGGGAACCAAATAGTAGTCAAATTATCGAATCAAGCGAATTCGTAGCAAAAAATTCCATACGCAAATTTGCAACTGAAAAACGTGGCGTTCGACGAAAGGAGGCAGCTGTTAGGGAACGTTGAAATGAAATGAAATGATCGTAAGGCATTGCTGGCCAGGATGTCCCATCCGTGGAAGTTTGGCCACCGAGTGCGAGTCTGATTTCAGTCGACGGCACATTGAGCGACTCGCGTGTCGGTGATGAGAATGAAATGATGATTAGGGCAACATAACACCAAATCTCCAATCCGGCCCGGAATCGAACCCGGGAGCGCTATATGGGAGGCAAGCTCGTAACCACTCAGCGAAACAGGTGGACAGGGAACGTTGTTCAGTATATAAAAGAAAAGCAGTTTTTAGAAGACGTTCATACGCAGAATGCCCCTGTATGTCTGTGTAATTTGTGAACTTCTCAAGAATACGGCCTGTCTTCGAGGAAAGAGCACCCACATAGGGAAAAAAACGCACTAGATCTGAAGGAATTACTATCTTCTTCCCCATCACATACCTAGGCGCTTAGAAGAGATGATACTACGGCTATGGAAAAAGCTAACGAGGAGCAGATGGACAGAAAGGAAGTCCAGTGAAGATGTTTTGAAGGAAATCAGTCAGCAAAGGAACGTCATAGCAACTACTCAAAGAATGATAACGGATCTTTTTATGTTAGATACAAATATTTTAACAAATACACCGTCCGTCCAAAACGTTCTGTGACTGATTTTATTCCTGGTAAGAAAGCGACGTCAGCGAGGTAACTACGGCGGCAGCTTGAACTATCAACTGTAAAAAACAGATGAGCATTTGACCAGCCAGTTGTGAGTAGGAAGTGTTAAGTAGCTGACATGCTAATGTGACGAGACTTGGTGTTATCAATGCCCATGAAGGGGCAACGTTTCGACGGCATACGCTACATTCAAGAAAATGTGATGCGCGAGTTGAACATCCCAAACAAGAACTTTTATGACAGTTTCACGAGGTTATATGAATGTTCTGTGCGTTCTACATGAATTATGTCTTACGATAGTCGATTAAATTTTGGCCATGCAGCCGCGCAAATAAAATTTTCTCCACTAATATTTCGGCCGCGTATCGTCCGACCATCCTGACAGTGAGTCACAAGACTGTCGACAAGATGCCAAGCGCGGCTTTATATGCTCCACCGCGACGGTACTGCGCATGCGGGTCACAGATGCTGGTCGGCGGCAGAGAAATACGCTTACACATGCGCCGCCTGTGGCGAAGGCGTACAGGCATTCGATTCGCTTATCGATGTATGATCGGCGGCGGTGACACCATGACGACTTCTCTGCAGTTTAACTACCCCAAGAGCCGGATTCCATGCTTTGTACAAATTAAAACCATTATCTCTATTTCTTAAATTATTAGCTAATCTAATCTAATCTCTTTAGCTTCCTTGAAGACAGATTCTCAAAAAGAAGAGATGGATGTTAAAATCTTCACATCACTGTAATTCATGGAATGCCCTGTATCAATACAATGCTCGGCCACAGCTGATTTGTCTGGCTGTAACAAGCGTGTGTATCTTCGATGCTCCACACACCTCTGATGAACGGTGCGTGTTGTTTGACCTATGTACGACTTCTCACTATTTCCGCAAGGAATCTGATACACACCCGCTTTACGAAGCTGTAAATCGTCCTTCACAGAGCCGAGTAAAGCTGCAATCTTCGTGGGGGGGTGGGGTTGGGGACCGGAAGATCACCTTAACACAGTGCTTCTCAAGAATACGGCCTGTCTTCGAGGAAAGAGCACCCACATAGGGAAAAAACGCACTAGAGCTGAAGGAATTACTATCTTCTTCCCCACCACATACCTAAATTTTAGGTTTTGCATCAAATGCTCTACGAATTTGTTGCGGAGAAAATCCATTCGATTTAAAAATGTTCTTGAGGGATGTAAGCTCTTCTTGCAAATTGTCTTTATCGGATATACAGTGCGCCCGATGCACTAAGGTCGTAAGGACACCTATGGTCTTTGAAGGGTGATGGCAGCTGCTGGCATGAAGATATAGATTTGTGTGTGTTGGTTTCCGATATACGGCACATTAGTACATGCCGTATATCGGAAACCAACACACACAAATCTATCAGTGATGAGAGTAGGTACAGTCTGCATGAGAGTGATGGATGTGCACGTGTATGGTGTAGATCTGGTTGAAAATGGCTCTGAGCACTATGGAACTTAACATCTATGGTCATCAGTCCCCTAGAACTTAGAACTACTTAAACCGAACTAACCTAAGGACAGCACACAACACCCAGCCATCACGAGGCAGAGAAAATCCCTGACCCCGCCGGGAATCGAACCCGGGAACCCGGGCGTGGGAAGCGAGAACGCTACCGCACGACCACGAGATGCGGGCGTAGATCTGATGAGCTGCTTATTACAGAGAGGATTCGTCCACGACACACAGGCCCCATCAAAGGCTTTATACTGAGGGGCCATCAATTACAATTAACGGTCACATTTGGTGTGTCTGTAGAGTGAAATAACCAGAGCTTGCTATATTGCAAAATATGTTAACTCCGCACTCCAGCCATTTTCTCGACAGGCAAGTGACGAGCTTTTTCAACAGGGTCAACATACGACTGCTGCGACACAATGTGTTCTTCGTGGTGGTGAATAACTGCTCTGAACAGCAAGGTCACCAGATTGGTTGGTTGGTTGGCTGGTTTATCCGGGGGAGGGGACCAAACAGCGTGGTCATCGGTCCCATTGGATTAGGGAAGGATGAGGAATGAAGTCGGCTTTGCCCTTTCATGGAGCCATTCCGGATTTTGCCTGAAGCGATTTAGGGAAATCACGGAAAACCTAAATCAGGATGGCCAGACGCGGGTTTGAGCCGTCGTCCTCCCTAATGCGAGTCCAGTGTGCTAACGACTGCGCTAACTCGCTGGGTGGTCTCGCGTCCGTCGGCCGTCGTAATATAATATATTATTATTGTTATTATTATTATTTTTTGATTGTTGCCGACTTACGTGGTGGGCCTTAATAAAAATGATATTCCATTTAATTTTGATTTTACGGTTAAATGCTTTCCTGAAGTTCTCCTTTTTAACAATATTAATCTCAAATTATTTGTTACGTTAATTAATGTTAGACTTGCTGCATCTTACAAACATGAGCATACAAGCTGAACAATGTAATAAACTTTTCATATTAATTTCCTCGGCTAGTCAATTCACTTTAAAGCAAAAGATCTTTAGTTATTAATTACAATTGTGGCCCACACACGTGCGAGAGTATTTTTTCTTACCTCCGTTAACCATTGTATTGTAGTCGGAGTCCTGGCTCTGGGTCTCGGCTATGGTACTGAAAATAAGAATCTTAAAGCTAAGTATTTTCTGCAACGTCGGGCGGCTGTGAAGAAAAATTAATATTATGTTAATAGCGGGCGAGTATTTCGCTTCCGCTAATTTTTATAAGTTAATATCGCCACGTAATGGCGTCGTTGGCTGCATCGGCCGCTGCGATTGTTGAACTGTAAATTACTTGAATGCAGGTTAATTCAAGGAAGGCGGACATGAAATCGGGATCACCTCTTACAAATTAAAAGTGCATAATAATATTCAATTAATATATTATCTGCTTAACTCATACAAATATGCTTACATTTGTCAGCACTCGAAAGATGTCCGTCTATATACACTCAAGACAAAGGAGGAAGTGAAGACGACTAAAAAATTAACAAAAGAGCGTATCTTGTCGTCTCTTTAGATCACTTTGTTATATTTCTTTGCATTGTATTTCTTTGCATTTCTCGACAGAGAAATTATTGTTTTACGGCTACATGAAAAAAAAATATTATTCAATTTATGAATGTCTCTTATTTATAAATATTGTTTTTAAGTCTTTTCGTAATATGGCACTGGGGACGCTATGGTGGTCATCAGAAATCTGGCCAACTGAACACGTATGTGACATAATGAAGCAGGAACCTTCTCGCTTTCCAGGATCTGCAAGAACCATTGCTGACTTACAACAAAAGGCTCAAGACGCTTGGTACAATCCAACACAGAATGCCATTCGAGCCTTTATGTTCGTTCGCATGCAAGAATATACACCTGCGTTCCCGCCTGAGGGGTACACTGTACACTGATGCGACTTTTTGGGTACACTTTACTGTAACATGTGTGTCTCATTTGGTCTGAATTTTAAATCATATATTCCTACAATTATGAACGATCTGCCACCTCACTTAGCAATAAAATGGTCTTGCCCTTGAAGGTGTCGCGTTTTTTTCCGGCAGTGTGTTTCTTCATGACGAGTATACAGTAGACGCTCCCGTATTCCAAAATAATAGCACTCTCCATCACAGGGCAGCACGCTTGCAGTGCTGGTTTGATAAAAACGACTTGACTGGCCCGCAAATTCACCCAATCCTAATTCCACAGACGATGTCTATGTCTTTTTGGAACACCGGGTGGAACTCTGCAGTCAACATCCGCGTAAACTGGCAGCTCTATGGGATCTCACCATGAATGAGTAGCTTCAGCTGAATATGGCATACATTGAGCAACTTGCGAACTCTCCACCTCGCTGTAGTGAACCCACTACCAAGGCTAGAGGTGCTGTTACGTGTTGTTAGCGGTATGTCTCCTAGGGCTACCTAATTACTTTTACGGCGTGCTTGAAATTGGTGCTGTTCATGCACAAAAACATTTGTTTTTGAAACTGAATTTGAATTTGCTTCTAGACGTCCCAGTACTCCATCTGTGCAGCACATAGATAAAAACAATAACGATAGCGTCGAATAATGTTGCGTAAGTTGGCGTCCGCTAATGTCATGACGTCTCATCACTACTGAGTCTCAGTTTTCCTTTCTTCTTATGATTTCCAACATCCTACGTCTCACTTTTGTTGAATACTGTGCTCCATACGTAGACATTCATGAAATCCATTCCCACATCAGTATCTAATATCAGCAGAGCTTTACTCGCTTGTCGCAATCCACTCTACAAAACCCAAAAAGCATGCAGAGTGCTACGACTGGAAATTTACCTTAGACTGTTGTGTAACAACCAAATCCACAATTGTGCCTTTATTTTGCGAAAGGAAGAGTTGTAAAACATGTCACACGGCGATAGTGACGAAATAGCAAGTAACAAAACTTTCAGCTTATCACACAGTCATGTGCAACAGATTATATACCAGTTTTTTATATGTGCAGGTATTGGCAAATATTTAAGCGTTGCTGATAGCTATGCTCACACCTCTTAGAAGATTCTAGAGTGTAGCAGCATCGTCGAGTGAACGGAGGAAACCACGTAACCCTCGCAACCTTACACCATACAGAGAAGTAATACGAGGTACGAAGTAATTTCGAGAAATGTTGTGCGTGCATTATACACAATTACTTGAAAAAATATTTTCAAGCGTGCACGTAAATTAGCAGGGAAACAAGGGGCAATTAGTAATATCTAAAAATAAAACCGTAATCCTAATTATGGCGAGCAGTAATTTTTCAAATTGCGCAGAAATTTTATACCTCAATTGTACATGATTGCTAGCTATTTCAGCGGAACAATTTGAGAAGCGGGAAGTAGCAAGGAGGATAATCTTGCCGTCGTTCCATTTCATTACTAGCATCATAGTTCCTTGACCCGCTGAATGAAGTATATTTCACGTCCATTTTTTACGTTTTCTCAAGCAAACAAATACTTTGTACTGAAGTCGAAGGAAAGCAGTCCATTATTATTGACTATCAGATTTTACAAGTTAACAAAAAATGTAGAATCGGTAACAGATAACAGGGGTCGACTGTAGAGTGCAGGATTGTTCCGCCCCCAACATTCCAACGCAAGAGGCTGCGACACGTTCACAGGACCAAGTGTGTTAAGTGTTCTTGAGTGCAGTCCTTCCACTCTCGTATCATGCATTACTGATATCTGTAGGAAAGTCAATACTTGGAATACATTCATACAGTAATGCGAACTATTTAGCTGGTTCCATTGAACTTCACGGTCTACACCGCACCTAATAAATAATTAACTGGTTTCTCGAAATTATTACGTGATTGGCACTGATTGTTGTAACATATTACTCCCAGTTAATATTTTATCTGCCGGTCTGTGTGGCGGAGCGGTTCTAGGCGCTACAGTCTGTAACCGTGCGACCGATACGGTCACAGGTTCGAATCCTGCCTCGGGTATGGACGCGTGTGATGTCCTTAGGTTAGTTAGGTTTAAGAAGTTCTAAGTTCTAGCAGTTCTAAGTTCTAACAGTTAAGTCCCATAGTGCTCCATCTGTGTCCCCCCCCCCCCCCCCCCGCCCCACTCCTGAAATATAACTATCAGTTTTAAAGTGTCACAGTTACGTATTATTTAATAATAAAAATAAAGTGTTTAATTACCATAAAATGAAGCCAATATTTGTATTGGTTTAGCCTACCAAGGACCACATGATGGAACTCATATCTTCTTTCCCTTTCCTTTCTTTCTTTCGAGCAATTTTCCGTTCTTTCCCTGTGTTTTTCTCTTCTTTCTTCTGCCCATACTGCCCCTGTCTTTTTTTTATTTTTCTCCTGGAAGCCCTTCATACATTTTCTTTTGCTCTGAACTTTTCTCCGGCTCCTATTTTTCCTCCGTTATTTCCTTTTGCCTCGGGTCTGCTTTAGCTTCTTTGTTCCGTTGGCATTGATGTTTTGGGTTTCTATCAAAGATGTGAAAAATTCTTATTGTTATTCTTTTTTCGTCTAGCCGTTTTAGGTGGCCATAGAATAGAACTCTTCCCTTCCTCATTGTGTCTGATATTGGCTCTATTTTTTCTCAATTTTGTTTATTACTTCTTAATGTCCATTTACCACTCTCACCTTTTGGTCCCAAGACTTTCCTGATTCTTTATGTTTCCTTCTTTGCTGTTTTATCTAATTGTTTAACTGTATTTAGCGAAAGGAATTCTGAAGCATAAACGCATTCTGGTTTAATGACAGTGTTGTAGTGCTGGAGTTTTGCATTTATGGAAACAGATTTCTTGGTGTACGGCTCTGTCGTTAATCGAAATGCCATCTCCATTTTCTTTGTCACTGCTAAGTCAGCTCTTTCGTCCAGAGCATCTGGCTGTATTATTTCACAGATATATTTAAATTTTGTATTCTTTTCTATCCTTCCTTGATCATTTTTCATACATTTCGGTGACTCCTTCGCATATGTCATACACTCTGTTTTTTTCAAAAGATGCGTATAGGCCTGCTGTTTGAAGCTATGTCTTGTAGAAGATTTATCTGGATTGTTGCATCTTCTACGTATTCGGCTAACATGTCAAGATCGACCGCAGAAGCCAAGCAAACAATTCTCATGTTATGCCCTTTTCTCCCAATTATGATTTTTTAAATTCCCTTGTCTTCTGTTTCTTTTCCTCCATTCCCTGATTACCCATTCTAGTACACTATTGAACACCAGTATGGACAATCTATCCCCTTGCTTACCCCAGTTTTGATCTCAACGCCCTTCGAGGTTTCTATTTGTTAGAGTGTCTTTCATGATTGCTACTGATTTGTTGTCACTGTAACAATAACAATAATAATTTGCTAGCGTACTGCCACGCAGAAAAATATATCGTTTCAGAAACATACGATCGAAAATTTGGAGGTATGAATAACGTCGTAAGTCACAAAATACAGCATCGAAGTCTGTACGCGAAGTTATCAGCACTCCGAGCGTGAAAACTGGTGTGCAAAGTAAGGCAACAAGAGCCTGTAAATGAGAAAAACGTTATTTATTTCAGTCGCTTCCAAAGTCAGTTGTTTGGCTTTTTCTTCTTCTTAGTGGACGGTCTTTCCCTGTCTGTTTTCTCGTACTAAATTTCCCTTGGTTTGCCAAGAGTAGGTAGTAAGTTCTAGAATTCCTGGCTATTTCCAAGACTCTTGGGTTTCGAGCTCCTTTATTCTTCGAAAGTTATATGTGAAGTTTGGAAATTGATATAAAAAATTTGATCAGAACTATCCGGACACCTCTATGTGAAGCAGAATCCACATTAGACGTCACGACAAGCGGACCAGTCATTGTAAATTCGGCGGCGAGTATTGTGCTGTCAATAGAGTAGCAGCAGCAACAGAAGAATGGGTCTGTCAGGAGAGCTGAGTAACTTCAAACTTGGGCTAATCGTTGGATGTCATCTGAGTAACAGATGCATCAGGGATGTTTCAACCCTTCTAAAGCTACCAAAAACGACTGCTGATGATGTGATTGTGAAGTGGAAACGCGAAGGAACAATCACAGCTCAACCGAGACCAGACAGACCTCTTGTAACGACGGACAGGAACCGTCGAGCACTGCCGAGGGTGGTTATAGAAAATCACATGAAAGCGGGGAAAGAATCACTCGTGAGTTCCAAAGTGCTACCAGCAGTCCAGGTAGGACAGTGTCTGTGAGCAGGGAGTTAAAAGTAATGGGGTACAATGGTCAAGAAACTCCTCATAAACCACATATTTCCGTAGCCAGTGCTAAGTGACAGTTGAGATGGTGCAAACATAGACGCTGTTGGTCACTGGATGGCTGGAAATGAGTGATTTAGACTGGCGAATCACGCTATACCCTGTGACACTCCAATAGAAGGATCTGGGTTGTCGAATCCCTGGAAAACTTTACCTGCCATCATGTGTATTGCTTATAGCGAAGTAAGAGGAGAAGGCGTTACAGTATGGACAGCTTTTTCGTGGTTAGGGTATGCTTCACTTGTTGCGATTACTATAACGCTAAGCTTGGAAGGATGTGAACATATTTTAGAGCATTGTGTACTGCGTATATCAGAGGAACAGTTCGGAGACGATGATTATAACATTGTGACAGAGCACCCTGTCATAAAGCACAAACAGTGAGCCAATGGTTTGTGGACAGTACTATTCCTAAAATGGACTCTCCTCCTCAGAGTCCCGACCTGAACCCAGTGGACTGCCTTTCGCATGGGCCAGAACATCGACATTGCTCCAGACCCCAGGGTCCAACATAACTATGTTCTCTCACGGCTCTTGTAGAAGAAAAGAGCTAAAATTGCTCCATAGCCATGCATAACCTCATTTAAAGTGACCCCAGCAGAGGTCAAGACTTCACGAAGGGTAGACTCAACCCATATTAATATCCACTATGTGTCCGAATATTTTTGATCATTTAGGGTAGGTTGAAATACACTGAGGTGACAAAAGTCACGGGATACCACCTAAAATCGCCTTGGACCCCCCTTTTGCCCGCTGTAGTGCATCAACTCTATGTGGCATGTACTCAACAAGATGCTGTAAGTCGCCTGCACAAATGGTGAGCCATGATGCTTCTACAGTCGTCCATAATTGGGGAACTGGTGCGGTGCACGATTTTGGACACGAACTGACCTCCAGTTATGTCCCATAAATGTTCTAATAGATTCATTTCGGACGATTGGGGTGGCCGAGTTATTCACTCTAACTGTCCAGAATGTTCTTCAAATGTCGCCCATTGACATTGCGCATTGTTATCCATAAAATTCAATCGTTGTTTGGGAACATGAAGTCCTCGAAAGGCTGCAGACTAGAGCTGGGTGATCCGCTCTTGAACTAATTCATAGAGTTGAATCTTTCAAAGGAGTGAACAATCAGTGATTCAGAAAAAAAGAAAACGGTAGCTCCAAACGTTTCCCACGGCAAAGAGAGAGAGAGAGACGGAGCATATCAGCAGCGCCTCTGCTGGTCAGAGCACAGTGCACGCCACACAACACAGCCAGCGCCGGCCTCTGCCCTGCTTCTACCTTGGCTGCCTGCATTGTGCAGTGCTCCATTGGATTTTGTGTTTCACATATGCCGTGCCGTCTCTGTGCGTCGTCTGCCACATGCAGTGTCGCACTCTGTCGGCGATTGTTTCAGTCGCACGTCCTGCCCTCTGGGCAGCTGATGCGAGCAACAGGACAGAGAGCCACCTAGCGGATAACATAGGAGCTACTTGCAACAACCTGCTCGCAAGGGAACGGACGATTTGTCTCGGAGCGGGTGAGTTCACCGCTCCCCCCCCACCCTCGGAACTCGCCCGTTCAACACTCATCCCACCGTCTCGACTCTAGCCAGAGCGTTGACCAAAGCGACTCAGGTGTCACTCTGGACGCTGCGGTCTCAGCTCACGCAGTAATACAGCTCGCGCCTCGACCTACTCGTCTCAGCGCCTCTGCATCGGAGTTCATCCCTACTGGATATTGTTCTTCGTAGTAATACCACTATGTATATTACATTATTATGTTATGTATACATCAATTGTTTTTATTTTATTTTTATTTGTTTAAACTGATTAGATTAGGTTCCTGATACCTCCTCTTACTATAGGATTTTTATTATGGACACTAGAATTTACGCTTTAATTACGAGCGAACCGATAAATGTATCGCAAAATGTGATACAGCAATATTTTCCTTGTTTTATTCTGCGTAAGGCTATATGCAGCACTTTCGTTTTACAGTCAAATTTATATTTTGCGATTTTAGGCGTCTTCGGAAGGAAACGTTCACTTTAAAAATATATGGCTTGCGATGTATTTGTATGAGATTAATGAAATTTTAATACATTATAGCCAAATATATTGTTAATGTAAATCTCAAGTTACGAAATTTTCCGATCACCCAAAAAACCACGATAGTGCAAAATAAATCAATAATCAAAAACTTTGTCATATCGTCGAAATTTCAATAAACAATACAAAATTCTTACTCATTATCTGTGTTCAAGATCAAAATACAGGTATAGTACTGGAATAAACCAAGTTTAAAGGGCAATGTGCCTTCCATTTATTTTCTACTGTAAATGAGTGGTGAGTCATCAAAAAGAGCTAATTCATTTCAGGGAGTGAACAGTTCTGATCCAATCTCTGAAAAGAACAGTTTTGCCCATCTCTACTGCAGACTAGCCGAACAGAACCATTTCCAGTCAATGGGCTGTTCAGTTAGACCAGAGGATACAGTCAATTCCATATTAAGGCAGCCCACTCCACTATGGAGCCGCCACCAGCTTGCACAGTGCCTTCGTGGGGTCTATGCCGCACTCTGACCCTACCATCAGCTCTTACCAACTGAAATCGGGACTCAACTGACCAGGTCACGGTTTTCCGGTCGTCTAGGATCCACCCGATATGGTCACGGGCCCAGGAGAGGAGCTGCAGGTGATCTCGTGCTCTTAGCTCGCCTTGTTCGGCTGCTGCCATACCAAAAAAAAAAAAAAAAAAAAAAAAAATTCAAATGTGTGTGAAATCTTATGGGACTTAACTGCTAAGGTCATCAGTCCCTAAGCTTACACACTACTTAACCTAAATTATCCTAACGACTAACACACACACCCATGACCAAGGGAAGACTCGAAACTCCGCCGGGATCAGCCGCACAGTCCATGACTGCAGCGCCTTTAGACCGCTCGGCTAAACCCGCGCGGCCTGCCATACCCCACTGGCGCCAGATTTCGGCGCACCGGCGCACTGTCCTAACGGATAGGTTCGTCGTACCTCCCACATTGATTTCTGCATTTATTTCACGCAGTGCTGCTTGTCTGTTAGCACTGAAACTTCAAGGCAAACGCCGCTGCTCTCGGTCGTTTAGTGAAGGTCGTAGACCACAGCGTCCTCTGTAGCCAAGGATGATGCCTGAAATTTGGTATTCTCAGCACACTCATGACACTGTGGATCTCGGAATACTAAATTCGCTAACTATTTCCGAAATAGACTGTCCCATGCGTCTAGCACCAACTACCAGTACGCGTTCAGTCTGTTGATTCCCGTCGTGTGGCCATAATCACGTCGGAAACCTGTCGATATGAATCACCTGAGAACAAATGACCGCTCCGCCAATGCACTGCCCTTTTACAGGGTGTTTCAAAAATGACCAGTATATTTGAAACGGCAATAAAAACTAAACGAGCAGCGATAGAAATACACCGTTTGTTGCAATATGCTTGGGACAACAGTACATTTTCAGGCGGACAAACTTTCGAAATTACAGTAGTTACAATTTTCAACGACAGATGGCGCTGCAAGTGATGTGAAAGATATAGAAGACAACGCAGTCTGTGGGTGCGCCATTCTGTACATCGTCTTTCTGCTGTAAGCGTGTGCTGTTCACAACGTGCAAGTGTGCTGTAGACAACATGGTTTATTCCTTAGAACAGAGGATTTTTCTGGTGTTGGAATTCCACCGCCTAGGACACAGTGTTGTTGCAACAAGACGAAGTTTTCAACGGAGGTTTAATGTAACCAAAGGACCGAAAAGCGATACAATAAAGGATCTGTTTGAAAAATTTCAACGGACTGGGAACGTGACGGATGAACGTGCTGGAAAGGTAGGGCGACCACGTACGGCAACCACAGAGGGCAACGCGTAGCTAGTGCAGCAGGTGATCCGACAGCAGCCTCGGGTTTCCGTTCGCCGTGTTGCAGCTGCGGTCCAAATGACGCCAACGTCCACGTATCGTCTCATGCGCCAGAGTTTACACCTCTATCCATACAAAATTCAAACGCGGCAACCCCTCAGCGCCGCTACCATTGCTGCACGAGAGACATTCGCTAACGATATAGTGCACAGGATTGATGACGGCGATATGCATGTGGGCAGCATTTGGTTTACTGACGAAGCTTATTTTTACCTCGACGGCTTCGTCAATAAACAGAACTGGCGCATATGGGGAACCGAAAAGCCCCATGTTGCAGTCCCACCGTCCCTGCATCCTCAAAAAGTACTGGTCTGGGCCGCCATTTCTTCCAAAGGAATCATTGGCCCATTTTTCAGATCCGAAACGATTACTGCATCACGCTATCTGGACATTCTTCGTGAATTTGTGGCGGTACAAACTGCCTTAGACGTCACGGCGAACACCTCGTGGTTTATGCAAGATGGTGCCCAGCCACATCGCACGGCCGACGTCTTTAATTTCCTGAATGAATATTTCGATGATCGTGTGATTGCTTTGGGCTATCCGAAACATACAGGAGGCGGCGTGGATTGGCCTCCCTATTCGCCAGACATGAACCCCTGTGACTTCTTTCTGTGGGGACACTTGAAAGACCAGGTGTACCGCCAGAATCCAGAAACAATTGAACAGCTGAAGCAGTACATCTCATCTGCATGTGAAGCCATTCCGCCAGACACGTTGTCAAAGGTTTCGGGTAATTTCATTCAGAGACTACGCCATATTATTGCTACGCGTGGTGGATATGTGGAAAATATCGTACTATAGAGCTTCCCAGACCGCAGCGCCATCTGTTGTTGAAAATTGTAACTACTGTAATTTCGAAAGTTTGTCTGCCTGAAAATGTACTGTTGTCCCAAGCATATTGCAACAAACGGTGTATTTCTATCGCTGCTCGTTTAGTTTTTATTGCCGTTTCAAATATACCGGTCATTTTTGAAACACCCTGTGTGAATCACCTGAGTAGAAATGACCGCTCCGCCAATGCACTGCCCTTTTACGTACACTGTACTACCGCTATCTGTATATGCGCCTATCGCTACCCCGTTACTCTTGTCACCTGAGTGTATAACCGCTTTTGCTAATTGTTTTGGAGAGGATGGAGGCAAAGTGTCTCCCTCACCCCTTGCACCAGTGCTACACCGCAGAGGGAGATAACGAATGCAACGTGTGTTGCTGGGTGTTTTCTGTCGCCAGCCGTGAGTTTCGACGGCACACGCTGTGTCCTCAGACGTGCTCGAGCCACGTGGGGGGGTCGGTTTGCCCGCGGCGCGGCGGAACCGCTGCGGCCCGTCGGCTGCTCATTAACGCCGCCCACTCGAGCCGCTCTCTGCCTGCCCACACACACACACACACCACACACACACACACACACACACACACACACACACATACAGCGCCTGAACTGACTGACAATTGTCGCGCCATCCAGATTAGACGCCGCTCGCAGTCGGGTCTGAATAGGCGCCGCGAGATATGACGAGCCGCCTCATTCAGCCCGCACTAGAGGCAGCCCCTCTAAAACGGATGCTCAACGCACGGTTTGCTCCCAGCGCAGCCGTCTGGAAACGTCGAGAGCGCCCGAAAACAGAAATAAATGCAACGTACTTCATATGAAACACGTCTGTCAACACTTCTACATTACGAAAGAATGACCCAAACAAATCTAAATTTCAGAGATTGTGCAAAACAGTGTATCAGTCATCATCATCGTCATCATCATCATGACCTTGTAAAGGGCTGAATCATTCCTAGTTTGTTCCGCCCTCAAAACTTTTGGCCCGCCCAGATCGTCGTCCAGTGGTCTTTCTTCTGTACTTGCAGTTATTATTATTATTCACGTATGTGCCCAATAGAACCACACGAGGTACAATCCATCAACGTCACTTTTGATGGCTGGCCTTCCTTTGTGTCCAATTTGTTTCATTCTTTAAGAATGAAGTCTCTTTCACCAGACCGTTTTCTAATTTCCCATTTCCTCCTGGCCAACTTTGTGAGCAAATATCTTTTGCCTGAATGTTTTCTATCTGTAATGCTTGCCTGAGTTATACCGGCTACTTAAAGATCCTCATTAATCGCAGCTATCCATTTAATTGGTTCAGTTTTGGCCTTACTTCTATTTTCGTAGAATTCTACAATTCGTTTTATCAACCTAGTGGGTGCCATTCTTTTAATGTGCTCATAAAATTTAAGTCCTCGTTTTCTCATAACACCATCTATGTTAGTGTATTCGTCTATTTCTTTATTACTTCTCAACCTGTAAGTTTCTCCATCAGTAAGATTGGGGCCTAATATTTTCCTAATAATCTTTCTTTCTTTCTTTCTTTCTTTCTTTCGAATTCCTTCAATATCTCTCTTTCTATTGAAAGTTTGTGCTCCATAAAGACATTCAGTTTTGATTGCAGTGCTGTAATCTCTAAGTTTACTGAATGTAGAAAGTTATTTTTTATCATAAATACTTTGTGTTGATCCGAATGCATTTGCCTTTTTTTGACAGCGATCTTCGTTTGCAGCTTTCTCCAGATCGTTTTCTTGTATGATTTCCTCCAAGTATTTAAACTGAAAACCCATTTTTATTTTCCATATTTTGTGTTCAAAAACTTTGGTGCTTGTTTGTTGAATGTCGTATATTTCATTCTTTCGAATGATATTTGTAGTCCTAATTTTTCTGCAATTTCTTTTAGAATTTCAATTTGTTTTTCAGCTGTGGTAATACCCCAAGTTAAAATTTCCAGATCATCGGCAAATGCGAGGCAATCTATACTAATATTACTTCTGGATAACTTGATTGATTGATCTTTACTTTGACTCGACTTTTGTTTTCACCATTGTGTAAGCATCTTTCCCAAAACACAGTTAGACAATAATCGGTAGAGTCCATCTCTCTGTCTAACACCAGTATTAATATCAAATGGTTCAGAAATTTCTCCCATGAATTTAGCATTAGAGCTAGTGCCAGTTAACGTTTCGTAATCGTTAGAGTTTTATTATCTAGCTCTTGGTCCTTTAAAATTTGGAAAACAAATTCACTATCAACTGAGTCTTAGGCCTTTTTAAAATCCACAAATGCACATACAAAACTGTTACCAGAAAGCCTTTGGTGCCTAAGTATTAGTTTTAAATGGAGAATTTGTTCTGGACAGGATCTATTTGGTCTAAAGCCTGCTAGGTACTTGCAATTTAGCAATATCTTTGCAGTTCTGCCCAGGTGGAATTCTTAACCTGCCATTCGGTTTTCAAAAGCAGTTGGAATAAAAACAAAAATAATAAACACAAGTTAAACCTGACACAAAAATTGTTTCTTAAAAATTAAAAGTAGCTAATATTTCATCATGCAATGCTCTCATTCATGGCCTTTATTTACATCTTTGATGATAGTGATTTTATTGGCGTTAGGCTACGGTATGTGGCGTGTTTCTGCGCTCTAGGCTTCATTTCCAACCATGAGGAACATCTTCAGAGGCTCTCAAGAGGTAGTTGGTGAATATTCAAACGTAAAAATGTTTATGAAACTGAAAATTTCGCACAATGTAAACCGTGTTATGAGTTGGCTAGTTTCATCTGGCTAAACATGTTTATGTTTGAAAATTAATCAACTACTCCTTCATAGCTCTTGAGAGTGTCTCTTGTAGATTCAGATCGGGAGTTAGGTCACTAAAGTATCTTAGACTGTAGGCTAATGCACATGAAACCAACATCATCACGTGAAATATTCATCACTTGGATTTCAAGTTACAAAAGAATTACGTCAAAGATTCTGAGTTTTATCCACGTTGTACAAAATATACAAAGAAGAAACGCTGCACCATTTGAGGGAAAGGTGTTAAAAATAGCGACACAGTGATAATAAAGTCTGTTAATTTGTTAAAAAAAAAAGTTCAAATGTGTGTGAAATCTTATGGGACTTAACTGCTAAGGTCATCAGTCCCTAAGCTTACACACTACTTAACCTAAATTATCCTAAGGACAAACACACACCCATGCCCGATGGAGGACTCGAACCTCCGCCGGGACCAGCCGCACAATCCATGACTGTAGCGCCCGAGACCGCTCGGCTAATCCCGCGCTGCTGTTAATTTGTATTTCAAAGAAACCTACTGAGGTAGACCAAATACTTAACAATACAGAGTACGTGATCGGAACCTTGATACAAGAATATAAAAAAGGGTTTAAAAGTAAACATCACTAAAACTAAATACTTTCTGACTGGTGGAAAAAAATCCCACCCCTTCTTTCAGTACCACGTCACCGACTGACCAATGTAAGAATATGGGGGAGAATATTATACTGCGTGGCAAAAAGCTTGAAGCACTCAGAAGACTTGACCGAATGTTAGTGTGAATTCATTCACGTAAACATCACCGGTGGGCACGTAAGTGATTGCAGTTGCAATTCTCTGCGAAAGGTGGAACGGCCCCCAAGAATGCATTAGTGCTGTTCGTGTTTAGTGTTGTTACCAGGCTTGGTAACGTATATAAGAGGCGTGACCAGATCCAGATGTTGATTGGTATCAGTGAATTACACTGAGATCCCACGTACTCGTTTGAGTAAGCATTATCTGCAAGTGACACAGTTCGAATGGGGCCTCATTCTCAGTCTCCAATTGGCCGGCTGGTGGACTCGTGCAATGTTTAGATTTGTGGGGCATTCGGATGTGACTGTGGCCAGCTATTGGACTGCATGCGAGGGTTGAGACCAGCGGTACACGTCGTCAAGGTTCCGGTCGATAAAGGGAAGGTCGTCGTATTATGCACCGAGCGCATCAGAAGGCCTTTACAACTGCGCCTCCCGTCAGAGAACAAGTAATGGGCTCCCTGCAACATTCTGCGTCATCTAGCACTATTGATCAGGGACTATCAACAACAGGACTGGCAATTAGTGTATCGTGAGTGGGCTGCAGTGACCACAACATCAACAGCCGAGTTTGGAGTGTGCTGCGAGCGGGAAGCATTGACTGCAGTGTGTTCAATAATGAATTACGATTCTACACTACGTCGAATGACCGTCGTCAATGAGAATGGCGGCGACCTGGGAAGGGGTCCCATTCTTCCAGTGTTTTGTAGAGGCACAGCTGCCCTGCGACCTCACCTGACCTCCATGTGACACTATCGGGGAGCCATTTTTTACAGGGTAATTAATGTTTGTCCACACATGTCACGTCTCCCTACGAACTGTCTGCACTCGTGGCCAGCAAAGTCCCTAGATTTGTCCCTGACAGAACATGTGTGGGATCAGTTCGGGCGTCTGCACCGTCCCAGTACCTCTTTACAGGCCATTAAAGGCCAGTTACGACTGGTTGTTGGGCAGCTTGCTCCAGGAGAGGACACAGTGGCTTCAGGACACCCTTCCCAACCGAATCCGCGCGAGCATCCTGGCCAGAGAGGGTGCAACCTCATACTGGTAAATGGACTCGTGCGCCAGGTTCTTTGTAGGTTTGTCTCTACATTGTAATCACTTAAATAACATCACATACCCTCTCAATCCCTGGAGTTTCATTTCGTTTCCTCCTTCCATTCTGGGTACTTCATTGTACTGGTCAAGCAGTGTTCAAGTGACTGGAAACTTTACAAAGCAAGTATAACAATAATTAGGATGCAGAATAATAACCGTTACCAGTCACAATAGATGGTGATTTAACTCACGACCGGTTTCAAGGTTGTGCCTGTCTCAGATGATTTACATTCATTTACGTGTTTCCATACTCAGTGTCGCAGATCACTGTTTAAATAAAAAAACAAGTATTGCGGTGATGACTACATAGGCAAAAATGAAAAATTTGGAAGTGGTTAAGCGACATGTGTTGTAGAATATTATAGTACTTACGTATAGCATATTCCTTTTCACATAACATTATCACATTTTTTACAAAAATATTTCGTTTTTTACATGTTAACTGTATATTAGTCGCCATGCTAGTCATTAGTGCTTCCATATTATGTATTTGATAAAGTAGTGCCACTTTAAATGTTACTAATTTCAGAAGCACATGTACTCACAACATTCAACATTGGAAAACAAATTTTAGGGTCAAAGAGCTTATGTCAAAGAAGTGCAGAGGCGATGCGCATACAGATACATAACAGACATTACAAATTACGAAAATGAGATTGTTACATGTTTCTGGAACCCCTACGCCATTTATAATACATAGAACGGTTGCTGAGCAAATGATACATGGTTAACTAGATTTTGTAATTTTTTCTCCCAAAAAAATGCTACTTGTGAGTGGGCCATGAACTACATTTTTTAAATATTTCATTAAAGATCGGTAGAAATGACTTTTTTGCAAGGCTTACTTGTTCACTGAGAATTACCTGTCGTGATTTGGAGCTATGGACGTAAATTTCGAACCCTTCAAGATGATCCATTTTCTTTCCTTTTTTAACAATGTGTAGTATCTGCAGGTTATCTTTAATTTCTTTGTATGATGGTCATGTTCTTTCAGATGTGTTGGAAAAGTGGATTTATAAAAATTATGTAGCCTGAAGGTATCCATGTGTTCCTGGTATCGTTTAGTGGAACTCTTTCCTGTCTGGTCTAAATAGAAGTGTGCCACACTCTGTAATCAACGGCGATGATAATACGTGTAAACAAACCAGAAACATTTATATTTGGAATTCTGGCCATATTAGATCTCGTCAAATGTTACTTTCGTTTATTTCTGTATGTGTCGGAGGGGGTCTTAGTGATCAGGTTTTTTTCCAATTAAATGCACGTCTGCGTGTTACTGTGTTCGTTTAACGAATGTTGCAGCATTCTCTAGAACTAGTTATAGATTGTAAACTATGACATAAATCACCGTATTAGGTGTTTCGAAATTAATCGGCTGCCTTCGCGTCTTCGTTCATCGCAGCAACGGTTCTCAATAGATTCAAAGTTTAAAAAATGGTTCCCATAAAATAAAGCTGCAGGTTAATTAAGGGGATGCTGTAGGTGATGATAAAATATTTGGATATGGACAATTCTGAGATACTGAGCGTCTAATATGCAGAAAATATTATGGTTTTTAGTATAAAGCCCATTTCCTGAAATACGCATTTGTGCCTACATGTGTCCCGTCACGAAGAAAACAACTGAAGATATGTCTCAGATGTCGTATAAATGTCAAGCAATGAGTATTATACAGCTAAGTGGAACAGAAATTATAATGATGTACGAGAACTGAACTGTTAATTCAAATATACAATATAATAAACGGAAGCGCCAAAGAAACTGGTATAGACATGCGTATTCAGATACAGAGATATGTAAATACGGCGGGATACGACGCTGCGGTTGACATAACCTATATAAGGCAACAAGTGTCTGGCGCAGTTGTTGAACGGTTACTGCTGCTACAATCGCAGGTTATCAAGATTTAAGTGAATTTGAACGTGTTGTTAACAGTCGGCGCACGAGCAATACGACACAGCATCTCAGAGATGGTGATTTTCCCGTACGACCATTTCACGTGTGTGTACCATCTCTGGAACCCGGTAAAACATCAAATCTCAGACATCGCTGCGGCCAGAAGATGATCCTGCAACAACGGGAGCGAAACGACTGAAGAGAATCGTTCAATGTGACAGAAGTGCAACCCTTCCGCAAATTGCAGCAGATTTCAGTGCTTGGCCATCAACAAGTGACAGAGTGCGGATCATTCAACGAAACATCATCCATTTGTGTTTTCGGAGCCGAAGGCCCATCCTGTAACCTTGATGACTGCAGGACACAAAGCTTTACGCCTCGCCTGGGCCCGTCAATACGACATTGGACTTTTGATGACTGGAAACATGTTTCTTGATAGGACGAGTCTCGTTTCAGATTGTATCGAGCGGATGGACTTGTACGGGTACAGAGACAGCCTCATGAATCCATGAACCCTTCATGTCAGAAGGAGACTGTTCAAGTTGGTGGTGGCTCCGTAAAGGTGCGGGGCGTGTGCAGTTGGAGTGCTATGAGATCCCTGGATGCGAGTCAGACAGCTGACACGTACGTAAGCGCCCTGTCTGATCAACTGCATCCATTCATGTCCATTGTGCATTTCGTTGGACTTGGGCGACTCCAGCAGGACAATGCGACACCTCACACGTCCAGCATCGCTAGGGAGTGGCTCCAGGAACACTTTCTGAGGTTAAACACTTGCGCTGGACAGCAAACTCCGCAGACACGAACATTATTGAGCACACCTGGGATGCCTTGCAATGTTCTGTTCAGAAGAGAGGTTCACTCCGTCGTACTATTACGGACTTTTGAACAGCCTTGCAGGATTCATGTTGTCAATTCCCTCCAGCCCTACTTCAGACATTAGTCGAGTCCATGCCGTGTCGTGTTGCGGCACTTCTGCGTGCTCGCAGGGGCCCTACACGATGTTAGGCGGGTCTACCAGTTTCTTTGGCTCTCAGTGTATAATAACAAATGAACGTAAAATTCGGGAAATTCGTTAAGCAGTAGAAAACAAAAATGCGCCCAGTAAAACAATTAAGCAAATTTGAAAACGTATAATTCACTTTTTAGGTAAAATAACGGATATTTAGCAAAAAGTACTAGAGTAACTGTGTTTTTTATACCAATTTTTAAGGAGGAAAGTAGTAATTTTTTATTAAAGGTTAAAATCACGATATCATCGGAACAGTAAACATTCTAACAAAATTAGGTATTTGTTGATCTTCACTACAGGCTTTTTTCAACTTCTGAGCCAGATTTTTTAAAGTCTTGTCTCCATTATTAAGCGCAACGCCAGAAGCGCCTCTTTAATGTCCTAAAGCGAAACTGACCGGCGTCTGTCAGATTGTCAGTTATTTGTGCTTTTTTAGAAGTATTTTTCTTGTCAGCAACTTGAATGCACGAACTTGAATGCCGAGGGGAGTTCCGTCTGGTATCAAACGTCGGAGATGTCAATGGTTTGTTGTTGCACACATAAGTTCGTTAGCTATCAAAGGTTACCAGCTTAAACTAATTTTATGAAGTATTTGACTCAATTTTTTGAAATCAAAGATAATCCCATAAGGAGGAATATATTGGAATTTCATTATGATAGAGATTATTTCAGTGATGCATGTATTATATGGAGCGAAATGGATGTACAGCTGAAAGAGGATGATTTTAATTTGATGAAAGTAAAAGAAACTACGAGTATTTCTGTGCCAAAATGGTCTTGTACAAAGAAAATAATTTCGCGAATCTTTAACCTGTGCAAAAAAATGGTAATGATACTATGTTACATTGCCAGGATTTACAAATAGGTTTGAGGGTATCTTTAACATGATCATTCCAGATTGTCCGATAGTTCTTGTATTTATCTGCCTTTGATATGTGATGGATTGTGTGGATGATATTATCCTGAAAGTATTACAGTGTGTCTCCATTGCCATAGATTCTACACATTAACTTGAATACTAGTCTGGTTGCCACAGCCCACAACGATTTTGAAATTTCTGAAAGAATGTTACCTAAAATTTCGGAATTTTTGTTGGCGAGTCTACAAAGCTGTTTCTAACTCTAACTCCAATACGGAATAATTTCTTTCTCTCATTAGCAGACTATTCTTTCCACTCAAATAGCCCGTGAATACGTTGTTTAAATGTAACTGCTGTACTATGCATCCAACAGTGAAATACTTGTTTGCGTTCTTAATGTTGACGCCCTTGCTTTTGATCTCAGCGAAAGGCATTTCGATTATTCTGTATGCTGAATCTGTTCTTCGGGCGACAATTTCGATTACATCGTATTTTTCCTGCAGTCATTTCGCTTAAACTTCCCAGCATTTCCTATTGCCTTGAATCCAAGGAGACTTTTATTTCAGTCTTCCGTAACATTTCAGATATGAAAATCATAAAACCCGGGTCAAGGTACTTGTCAGCTGTAGAAAGTGGTCAGAGCAGTAAAGTATATACAAGTATCACTTGGCAAATGGCGTTAAATGCATGAGTCTGAACAAAATTTTAATTCTGACAAACGTTTACAGACGCAGTGAAAGCATGGTTGTAACTTCCAAAAAATTCTTAGCAACTGTAGAACCCAGCGTAAGTAAAATTATTTAGCATGTGTTTCGTAACAGAAATTCAAAATCGAGGCAGTTGCTGAGATAAAGTTTTTTATATAATGTGCCCACATATCTTTTCCCTATCGTCCTTGGTTCAGTAGATACAGGTCACGCACATGCAAAACGGCAGTTTTAGAGCGTTCTCCCTGCCCTGCAAGCAGCGTCTTCGCGTAGCCGCAGCGTCAGCAGACCGTGGAGAGGGCTCGCGCGGTTTTTGCTGGTGCCTTTATCCACCATCCGCCGGTCGCGAGTAGCATCAGGCAAATCCCGCGCTCTCGGCCGCAGACGCAACATATTGCCTCTCAGAACGGCAGCTTTCAATTTCTGCCCGCCGCGGAGCCAGTATTTGCAGCACGTCTGGGTTTGCCCGGAGATGATTGACGGCCTACTGCACAATCTGGCCGCCTCTACACGCAACGTTAGGGCGGTTCGCGAGTCTCAGATGTGACTTCGTAGCGAGCGTCCTTTCTACGCCCAAAATGTCTCGTACACTAACAGAATATTTGTCGTACAAATTTTGATTTGCGTTACGATTTCCACATTGAAATGCAAATTACGAGGGCAGTTCAATAAGTAATGCAACACATTTTTTTTCTGAAACAGGGGTTGTTTTATTCAGCATTGAAATACACCATGTTATTTCCCAATCTTTTAGCTACACAACACTATTTTTCAACGTAATCTCCATTCAATGCTACGGCCTTACGCCACCTTGAAATGAGGGCCTGTATGCCTGCATGGTACCATTCCACTGGTCGATGTCGGAGCCAACGTCGTACTGCATCAATAACTTCTTCATCATCCGCGTAGTGCCTCCCACGGATTGCGTCCTTCATTGGGCCAAACATATTGAAATCCGACGGTGCGAGATCGGGGCTGTAGGGTGCATGAGGAAGAACAGTCCACTGAAGTTTTGTGAGCTCCTCTCAGGTGCGAAGACTTGTGTGAGGTCTTGCGTTGTCATGAAGAAGGAGAAGTTCGTTCAGATTTTTGTGCCTACGAACACGCTGAAGTCGTTTCTTCAATTTCTGAAGAGTAGCACAATACACGTCAGAGTTGATCGTTTGACCATGGGGAAGGACATCGAACAGAATAACCCCTTCAGCGTCCCAGAAGACTGTAACCGTGACTTTACCGGCTGAGGGTATGGCTTTAAACTTTTTCTTGGTAGGGGAGTGGGTGTGGCGCCACTCCATTGATTGCCGTTTTGTTTCAGGTTCGAAGTGATGAACCCATGTTTCATCGCCTGTAACAATCTTTGACAAGAAATTGTCACCCTCAGCCACATGACGAGCAAGCAATTCCGCACAGATGGTTCTCCTTTGCTCTTTATGGTGTTCAGTTAGACAACGAGGGACCCAGCGGGAACAAACCTTTGAATACCCCAAATGGCGAACAATTGTGACAGCACTACCAACAGAGATGTCAAGTTGAGCACTGAGTTGTTTGATGGTGATCCGTCGATCATCTCGAACGAGTGTGTTCGCACGCTCCGCCATCCCAGGAGTCACAGCTGTGCACGGCCGGCCCGCACGCGGGAGATCAGACAGTCTTGCTTGACCTTGCGGCGATGATGACACACGCTTTGCCCAACGACTCACCGTGCTTTTGTCCACTGCCAGAGCACCGTAGACATTCTGCAAGCGCCTATGAATATCTGAGATGCCCTGGTATTCCACCAAAAGAAACTCGATCACTGCCTGTTGTTTGCAACGCACATCCGTTTCAGACGCCATTTTAACAGCTCCGTACAGCGCTGCCACCTGTCGGAAGTCAATGAAACTATACGAGACGAAGCGGGAATGTTTGAAAATATTCCACAAGAAATTTCCGGTTTTTTCAACCAAAATTGGCCGAGAAAAAAAATGTGCTGCATTACTTATTGAACTGCCCTCGTATACACAAATAAATGACATACCGAAGGGTCGGCCACGGTGCGTAAAACCTTACGCGTGCACGATGTACTGCAGACGTGCTGTCTAGGCTCTCCCTGACTTCAGTTCTCTTCAGTTCCGCAGAGAGGCGCTGGGTAGCCGCGCGATCAGGGGCGCCTTGTCAGGGTTAGCGCGGATACCGCCGTCGGAGGTTCGAATCCTCCCTCAGGCATGGGAGTGTGTGTTGTCCATAGCGTAAGTTAGCTTAATTTAGATTAAGCAGTGTATAGGCTGAGGGACCGATGCCCTCAGCAGTTTGGTCCCATAAGATCTTACCACAACATTCCAAAAGGAAGTTCCACAGAATCGTGGTGTCAGTGCTGTTCATTTGTTGTTGCACAAAAAGGCCCAGTCTAGCGGTCCGTAATGACAGCTTTTAAAAATGAATGGGAATCGAAGAGTGGAAGAAGGAGAATTCACAATATCTATTAGGCAGCTGCATAATCGATGACTACCACAAACTTGTTACGAAACGACATCACGAGACAATTCAGAAAAAATTTAAAGATTTAGTTGACGACGAAACAGCAAAAAATTACAACAATCCACAGACGATTTGTAGGAGATTCATTGTTCGGTGCATGAAGAATTACTCTGCGGTACTTCAGCAGACATGGAGCACGTGTTTGGTAGGAAATAGCAAACTTTATGAAGCGATGTGCATTACTCCATCTTCAATTGCAACAATTTTTGATGTAATTGAACGAAGAGTATGTAGAGGGTTGTATTATTACAAAGAACATTGGTTAACAGAATGAGATTTTCACTCTGCAGCGGAGTGTGCGCTGATATGAAACTTCCTGGCAGATTAAAACTGTGTGCCCGACCGAGACTCGAACTCGGGACCTTTGCCTTTCGCGGGCAAGTGCTCTACCAACTGAGCTACCGAAGCACGACTCACGCCCGGTACTCACAGCTTTACTTCTGCCAGTACCTCGTCTCCTACCTTCCAAACTTTACAGAAGCTCTCCTGCGAACCTTGCAGAACTAGCACTCCTGAAAGAAAGGATATTGCGGAGACATGGCTTAGCCACAGCCTGGGGGATGTTTCCAGAATGAGATTTTCACTCTGCAGCGGAGTGTGCGCTGATATGAAACTTCCTGGCAGATTAAAACTGTGTGCCCGACCGAGACTCGAACTCGGGACCTTTGCCTTTCGCGGGCAAGTGCTCTACCAACTGAGCTACCGAAGCACGACTCACGCCCGGTACTCACAGCTTTACTTCTGCCAGTACCTCGTCTCCTACCTTCCAAACTTTACAGAAGCTCTCCTGCGAACCTTGCAGAACTAGCACTCCTGAAAGAAAGGATATTGCGGAGACATGGCTTAGCCACAGCCTGGGGGATGTTTCCAGAATGAGATTTTCACTCTGCAGCGGAGTGTGCGCTGATATGAAACTTCCTGGCAGATTAAAACTGTGTGCCCGACCGAGACTCGAACTCGGGACCTTTGCCTTTCGCGGGCAAGTGCTCTACCAACTGAGTTACCGAAGCACGACTCACGCCCGGTACTCACAGCTTTACTTCTGCCAGTACCTCGTCTCCTACCTTCCAAACTTTACAGAAGCTCTCCTGCGAACCTTGCAGAACTAGCACTCCTGAAAGAAAGGATATTGCGGAGACATGGCTTAGCCACAGCCTGGGGGATGTTTCCAGAATGAGATTTTCACTCTGCAGCGGAGTGTGCGCTGATATGAAACTTCCTGGCAGATTAAAACTGTGTGCCCGACCGAGACTTGAACTCGGGACCTTTGCCTTTCGCGGGCAAGTGCTCTACCAACTGAGCTACCGAAGCACGACTCACGCCCGGTACTCACAGCTTTACTTCTGCCAGTACCTCGTCTCCTACCTTCCAAACTTTACAGAAGCTCTCCTGCGAACCTTGCAGAACTAGCACTCCTGAAAGAAAGGATATTGCGGAGACATGGCTTAGCCACAGCCTGGGGGATGTTTCCAGAATGAGATTTTCACTCTGCAGCGGAGTGTGCGCTGATATGAAACTTCCTGGCAGATTAAAACTGTGTGCCCGACCGAGACTCGAACTCGGGACCTTTGCCTTTCGCGGGCAAGTGCTCTTTCAAGAGTGCTAGTTCTGCAAGGTTCGCAGGAGAGCTTCTGTAAAGTTTGGAAGGTAGGAGACGAGGTACTGGCAGAAGTAAAGCTGTGAGTACCGGGCGTGAGTCGTGCTTCGGTAGCTCAGTTGGTAGAGCACTTGCCCGCGAAAGGCAAAGGTCCCGAGTTCGAGTCTCGGTCGGGCACACAGTTTTAATCTGCCAGGAAGTTTCAACATTGGTTAAGCCAAGGGGCATGGCTGGGACGATTTTACGATTTAAGACCCGTTATTGTCGAATTTCTGAAGAAGAAAGGAATGTAGGATCAAAAATTAGAAGATGCTGAATGAATTGGAGATCTCTGGCTTTAAGTAGACTCGACTGGACACGACCTACATAAGACGTTGCAAAGACGTTGCAAGGTAAGAAACAAGTTATTTCTAGTTTCGTGGGGATGCGTTTAAGAAGCAAATCGCATTGCGGAAGCTGAAAAAAATCGGTTTTCTTGAGTTCACTGACATTAAAGAAAAAGTGAATTCTGAAGAATTCATTGTGGCGTTTAAAGAATTATAGGAATAATTCTTAAATTTAATTTTAGCTGTTTTCGAGACCGTTTGCGTTACAATTTCAAGTGCCCCTGTACATGTGCTGATGGAACTGATCATCTGCGATACAATTCCGTTTTAAAAGACAACTTCTTTTACGATCAAACTGTTCTGGAATTCTACGTTATTTTCCTTGTGAAGAGTTTCCACACCTTGATAACGAGATTCCCGATGTAATACAATGTTTGAGCTATCGTATTCGTATGTGTGAAATACGTTTCCGATTTTGAAACTTACTGAGTCACAATTATGTGGCAAACCAAAAGACAAAAGTCTTCGAAATATTCTGTATGTATCCGTACGCAAACAGTTTTCATCGGGCCAAAAATAATTAAATAATACTGAAAATATTTTGTTTGTGATTTCTGTTGTTATCGAACACGAAAACAAGCCATGTGCAGCATGTACAGTGCTCCTTGCACGATTGCATTACCATCTAAATGCGGCACGTTCGCAGTTTTTCCCCTCTTCCCCCTCAGACAGCGAGGTCTGGTAGTGGGGGGAGTGTGCAGCCAGGTATCGTAGTAACGTGCATCAGAATGTCCGTAGACGACGCTATTCCGTACAGAAAAACTCGCAACCAGCTCCAGTTCCAAGGCCCAAGCGATACACACTACTGCTTAGGGTGCCATGCTAATTGAAAACCGGAAGGGGTGAAAATATATGAAAACAGAAGCAAAGCATTCCAGTATACATGGGTCTACAAATGAGTTGTTTGCTCGACAACTGCGAATTTGTGGTACTGAGTTACACTAACCTCAGTTAGAAAAGCTTATGCCAAATGAATTAAATTTCAAATTATGGAACTTTAAGTTTCAATTTCAAAGAAAAATTAACAGAAATTTTATATTTTCATCATTTCCACTTAGTTTAATCGAGAACACATTTTTAATGAAGGTAGA
This sequence comes from Schistocerca cancellata, assembly GCF_023864275.1. Classification (NCBI taxonomy): domain Eukaryota; kingdom Metazoa; phylum Arthropoda; class Insecta; order Orthoptera; family Acrididae; genus Schistocerca; species Schistocerca cancellata. The sequence continues at coordinate 545,656,092 of NC_064633.1, forward strand.
ACAATATCATACTTTTAGCTCTCTTCGCTTTCACTTACAGCATTTTTACATCTCAGAAATTATCTTAATGAAGATAAAATGTTTCTTCTTTAAATATTTTGTGAATAAATCTGTCTAAATTGCTATTAAATTTATTTATTTCGCTGATTCAACTATTAACGTTATCAGGTATCTGCCATACAGCAAGAAGGTACAAAAGATGAAAAATTAAAAAGTTAAAAAATGCTTTTAAAAATACACTCAGCTAATAGCGTAAAAGTGGCGAACATGTGTCAGTGTCAGTATTAAACTCGATGCCTAATCGGGGCAACAGTTTAGAGCTGGTTCAAAAATGCATACAAACACGTAAGTTCTAGGCGCAACAGCTGGCGCTCGTTGGAAGGAACGTTGCCTTCAAATTTTGTTTTGTTATCTACATTTTTCTCTCTTTACACTTATAAAAAAGACATTTTTTGAAATACGAACACTGGAAGTCAAATTATGAAACACAGTTTAAATGCGTAGAGTTGTATACTCATCAAATTAGCCCATTTAGAGTTCGTTAAAAGAACAACAAGCGTTCCGTAAATCTGCTACAAAATAATATCCACGTAACGGCTGCTTTCTTTCTTTGTTGTTATTTCATCCCCGCGTCTCTTATGGGCGGGAATGGGGTGGGGGAGGGGGGGCTATCAGCGTTACAGGCAATCCGCTCTTCAGACAATGGCAAATAAAAAAGTAAATTAGATGAAAAAACAAGAAACAGATGGCGGAGATATATACACTGAATTAACCACATTTTAAAGATGAAAAATAAAAAGTAATTTTTGAGGTACACGATGGATGATGTTTTGCCTTGGTAGTTAAAAAGAGTAATAATATAAGGTAAACTGAAACCCAATAAGCGCAAATTTAAAAAGCTTAAAACGTGTTGACGAAACACTGATATTTCGAAGAAGCATTTTCCTGTCAGTATAAACGGAAGGACCTGCCATGGAATAGAGGGCCAGTTGGTGAAGAGGAAAAGGTCGGCCAGTGAAGAGGTTAGGAATGTGGTGGTATAAGGATGGAGTACGGGTGCATTGCAGTGATGGCGTATCAGTGGCTGTTAGGATAGGAGAGGGGGTGGAGTAGAGGGGGCATTTGGTACACTAATAGTTGTTGGAAAAAGGTTTGTGGGAAAAGAAAGGCGGATAACGAAAAAAGGTTTTAAGGAAATGTAGAGAGGGGACGGGTAACATCTGCATAAACTGTACTATTAAATATATTTTGCACTGAAAGATGTTGCTGTGGGGCAAAACAGATATAGCTCTTATCTACATCTACACCTACATGGATATTCTACAAATCACATTTAAGTGCCTGGCAGAGAGTTCATCGAACCACCTTCACAATAACACTCTATTATTTCAGTCTTGTGCAGCTCGCAGAAAAAACTAACAGCTATATCTTTCCGTGCGAGTTCTGATTTCGCTTATTTTATTATGATGATCTTTTCACCCTATGTAGTTCAGCATCAGCAAAATATTTTCGTATTTGGAAAGTTGGTGACTGAAATTTCGTGATTACACCGCAACGACAAACGCCTTTGTTTTAATGATGTCCACCCCACATCATGTATCATTTCAGCGACACACTCTCCCCTATTTCGCGATAATACAAAACGTGTTGCTCTTCTTTTAACTTTTTCGATATACTGCGTCAATCTTGTCTGGTAAGGATCCCACACCGCGCAGCAGTATTCTAAAAGAAGACAGACATGCATAGCGTAGGCTGTCTCTTTACTAGATCTGTTACTTTTTCTAAGTGTCCTGCCAATAAGACTCATTTTTTGGTTAGCCTTCCCCACAACACTTTCTATGTGTTCCTTCCAATTTAAGTTGTTCCTAATTGTATTTCCCAGGTATTCAGTTGAATTTGCGGCCTTTGGATGTGACTGATTTATCGTATTACTGAAGTTTAACGCATTCCTTTTAGCACTCATGTGGATGACCTCACACTTTTGGTTATTTAGGATCAGTTCCCAATTTTTGAACCATACAGATATCTTTTCTAAATATTTTTGCAATTTGTTTTGATCTTCTGATGACTTTACTAGTCGATAAATGACAGCGTCATCTGCAAACTATCTTATACAGCTGCTCAGATTTTTCCTCAGATCGTATGTAGGTAAGGAATATCAAAGGGTCTATAACACTACGTTGTGGAACGCCGGAAATCAATTCTGTTTTACTCGATGAATTTTCCGTCAATTACTGCCACCTGTGACTCTCTGACGCGCTGGAGAGACGAGCGGTCTAAAGCGCCTTGTCACGGTTCGCACGGTTCCCCCCGTCGGAGGTTCGAGTCCTCTCTCGGGCATGGCTGTGTGTGTCGTCCTTAGCGTAAGTTAGTTTAAGTTAAATTAAGTGGTGTGTTAGGAACTTACATGAATCCCCAAATTTTTTTTCTCTGACGGGAAACCACGAGCCCAGTCACATAACTGAGACGATACTCCATAAGCACACAATTTCACTACAAGCCGCTTGTGTGGTACAGTGTCAAAAGCCTTCTAGAAATACGGAATCAATTTGAAATCCCTTATAAATAGCACTCAACACTTCGTACGAGTAAAGAGCTAGTTGTGTCACACTTGATCAGTTTTCTAAATCCATGTTGACTGTGTGTCAATAGACGGTTTTCTTTGAGGTAATTCATAATGTTCGAACACAATATATGTTCCAAAATCCTGCCGCATATCGACGTTAATGATATGGGCCTTTAAATTAGTGGATTACTCCTATTTATAAATACGTGAAACTAGTGAATACAAAACTGTGCCAAACGAGCTACAACATGGCCAAACAATACATAGAAATACTTGTAAACCCTATTGCAAAACATAAAGCAAGCAGATTATTAAATTAAAATGTCACGGAAGGCAGCTCCACCTTGCGCAAGTACCAGAAACTTGTTCCACGAGAGAGATGGTCTGACGCGCACCATCACGCCACAATCAACAAATATCAAACAGCAATTCTCGAAAGAATGTTTAATACTAAGCGCAGGAATAAGAGTGAGAAATTTATTTCTGTTTCAGCAGAATCTCTTTATAGTACTTGTCTTAAAAGAAACAAAACTCTTGTCTTGTAGTCGTTATATGCAGATCTAACGAAGAACTTAAGGAAAGGCATCGGATGTCTGAAGTAGGGAAAGGGAGGTCCGAAATGATCTATCGCTTGTGAGGAAAAATGTTCTCGAATAGGGCCACAGCATAAATAAGTGTAATGTATCGCGCATAAATATGCGAGAACACCGGTTATTGCACGATTATTCGACCACCAAACAGTGACTAGAGTCAGTCACATTCATTGCAGATCAAGAAGTATGCAACGGAACGGTTTAAAATGAAACAACCACATAAAAGTAATCGCAGATGAGGCGTATGACAGACAGAGATTCATTAAAAAAGGGCTCAGGACTTCTAGTCCACCCACAAAGCAGGGAACTTACAGAACCCCTCGTTTGACTGACGTTTGTCCACTGCAGTATTGCATATTGCTCGTCAATGTGGGATCCTACCAGACTGGTAGAGGGAATGGTGAATATATAAAGAAGAGCGTGCGAGTTTCGTTACGTGTTCATTTAGGAAGCACGAAAGAGTCAGAGAAATGATTAACAGACTCCAGTGGAGACGCGACAAGGCGCTCTGCATTACTGTAGTTCCGAGAGTGTACGCTCGTATTGAGTCAATATTGCTACAGGTGAAGGGAACGGAGAGGGAAAAACCCACTGGCAGCATACAGTCTGCTGCTCTCGAATAACACCAAGTGGGTCGCCGAAATTAACTCCCCATCCGAGGGATGTATCACCATCAAGCGTCGCACGCACTCACTTCGCGAAACACTGGGGAGAGGACACTGGCGCAAAGATTGATGATCAGGAACTCTACGCCACCCCCTGTCCTCCGCTTGCCCGTCAATTACTTGCATAGAAAATTTTCCACCACCAGGACTCGAACTGGCTTACCTTCTAACCGAGCGCCACCGTACAGGTGTACGTTAGTGAATCCGGGTTGAAAGCGAAATATCGATTCATAAATAAAAATAAAATATAAATTCAGGTCGGGGACGCAGGCGTTGTAGCTATTGATCCGAAACCCGAGTATTTTACCCAAAGATTTAACATATAGAGGCTATCTATGCCTTAACAGTGCTCTGAGTGGCACCAGCAAGCAACACTGACCGCCATATTTTGTAACGTCAACACACTGAACATATCAGTTAGATGGATGCAACACAAAGTTTGTTTTGCGATCGAACTCTAACGTAAAAGTATTTTTGACGATATTATGAAAAAGATAGGTTGTTACTCATCATATAGTGGAGACTCTGGGTCGCGAACAGGCGCAACAAAGAGACTGCTAAACAAGTAAGCTTTCGGCCAAAAGGCATTGTTCTGAATTAGACAACACACACACACACACACACAAACACACACACACACACACACACACACACATACATTCACGCAAAGACAACTCACATCACATGACCACTGCCCTTGGCTGCCGAGCCCAGACTGAATCACATATCATTCCCAATGCCTATTCAAACCAGCAGATAGAGTATTAAGGAATTGTCAAACGTCAATTGCGTAAAACAGCTTTGTCTTAAGAGTGTATCTTTATGTATTCAGAATGTTGACAACAAACTGAGTTTGTTTACAGGTTTTCATCATCTAATGGTTTCCACGAATTTGCAGAGTAAAATCATTAGAGTACCCTAGTAAAGCTGTTGGTCAAAAGTTATTTAACTTGTAGGTTACACCATTTGTGGTAAACTAAATTAATGGAAGACAGAAGAAAACAGATCAGACAAATATACACACTCTTAATATTGTTTAAAGGACAATGATGGGTCTTTGCTGTAAATTGGCCAACTTAATACAGAACTATAGTCTCAGCTACATTTTAATGTGAAATAACTGTACGCCTAGCTAATAGAATAATACTGTATTTATCATCAAGCTCTTTAGTGACTGTGTACCAATAACGTTTTTTATTTCATTTCTTTTTAATCCCATAAACTTTAGCAAAAAGTTCTTGAAACCACTAGACTGCGAACACAATGCTTTTGCATGTTAAACAGTAATACTTCTCTACACTGACAGCAGCATGTTGACAACAGATTTATTGTGTCCTGTAGGATGTTGAATCATGCAGCAGATTTACAATATTCAGTCTCAACGTACTGAGCTTAGGGGATCCGGTAATTGTTCTTTTCCGAGAAATAAATATCCTAACGCAATATGACAGTCCTGACTTCCATTACAATTGCGTGAAGCCACGCAAAAACAACATACCGCTAGAACAAAAACATCTGCCTGATCGGAATTCTCATCCACAGCAACGATAATTAACTCTTGGAACAACGTTTTTAAATATTTTTTGCTCGACTATCATTCGCGAAATACCAACGATCTGCTAAATGTGCCTCTGATAAATATGTAAGGCAGCACTTCGGGGCGTAAAATGCCACTGGGGGCAGAAGCAGATTAACCGAATGTAAAAGTTATAAACGAATTCGTCTGTATCTGTAAGGAACGATACATCGGTAATTATAGAACTGCGCTTGTTTACATTATAGTAAAGTCACCAAAATAATACAGCAGTTCTAACATCGCAAATGTCGCGCTTAAAATGCCGTAGTAAACGGCAAACGCACTTTGTAATGGGAATTATTTCCGGAAACTCGTCATTTCAGTGAGAGGTGGCAGCAAATGGTGTTCTATAACAAAAACAAACACGATTTCGTGCTAGTAGAGGACTAGCGTCAACGAAACTGACGGTGCAAAATTAGGCTACTAAATTTCCAATTGGCTTCAACTTGGCATGTTGTTTGTAAGAGTAAAGATTATTTAAACCGAGTAACTCTAGGAGTTTGTACGGGACACCAAGACAAATATTTTTCTCTAATGTCATAATTACCTGTGCGCATTATCTTAATCCGGCAGAGGGCATAATCATTCTCAGCACTCGTGCAATTGTGCATAACATGGGGTGAATCAAACAAATGTAAGAAACGTCATTCAAAAGCAATTGTTAATTCATCCGAGTTACAGCGTGTACACAACCTGGAACCGATGATTATCCGTTCAGAGCGTGGTATTCGCCGTAGTGCCTGGAACAGTGTCACATTGTAATGGTCGCCTGGTCGTAGATATTGCTAATTGCTATAATCGCACTATTTCACTCCCATTTACGGAGCTTGTTAGCACTTGGATGTTAGGTTGGCGCCATTAAAATGCATTGCGTTGTGGTAATCGCTGCTACTTGCTGGATCGCTGCTGTGTCTCGATGCTGATGCTGGCTCTAAATCTGGTTGTCTAGGGTTAAAAACATGAGGTCCCGTGTTTTTTATGTGCTTTTGATGATAAAGAACGAGCGAAACCAACAAATATGTAAACTTCAAATATTTATTACTCTGGTGGCCATCTTAATTCCACTGTCCACCAAAGATCATGACTCAACACAAAGTAGTACTTCCGTTACATGTTCTTTGCATTGTTTATCCACCTCAAACAATAACACACAAACACACTTTACCAAAGTGACATTCCGACTGCCTCTCGACCCTTCTTGCTGCTCGTATTTATAACATTGTCAAAGAACTACTAAAAAGAGATATAGTTTATAAGTCACATGTACATCTGTTGTCATAATTTGTGCAGAAAAGTTATTAATTTGCATCGAGTGACATAATTTAACATGTTATTAAAATGACAGACAGATTTGTTGACTTGACAGAATAATTCTTTGTTACAAAAAGGCAGTTTTTTAGAAGTTTGTCAATTGACTTCTCTAATTTGCATAAATAAGTAAATAACACGAATTATTAAGAATTACATTGGTTTTCGTCTAAAATAGGATTGATTTCGTGAATACTGAGTGAAAACGCTCCTAGTGAACAAATAGGTTTCACTGGGTGATTTTTATTTAAGGAGATCCAAAACACCTAAGTTGTCCACTATTTTTCGTACTTCATATTAATTATTTACGATGAACTCACTGTTTTTACATGATGACATTTGCTGTATCAGTGATCAAGTGATATTAACTTTTGTGTGGGTCAGTTATTCAGTATAATTTAATGGGTTGACTGTTTATGGAGACATGTTATGCAATCATTGTTAACATACACAATACCTTTGCTATAATCATAAATACTCGTTAAACTGGTTGAATTTGGAGGGTATCGCATACTTCGGTACAGTAAAGCCTTTAATATGTTCCGTTACAACATGCATCCTTGATTTCCGTCCTCGGTACTGTTTACAGATGGCGCAACGTTCTAGCGTGAAGGGGTCTTCAACAGCCACAGGTCGCATGTTTTGGAGTGAGGTTAATCCACATGCCACATTAACTCGCCCTCATCAGTTCCGGTTCTACGTGAATGTGTGGGCACAAGTCGTTGGTGGCTGTATTCATTGGGCAATACCTCCTAGCTAGGCCACAAAATGACAGCCATTATTACAGTTTCCTCGCCACAGCACTGTCATAGTTCCTGGATGACGTGCCACTCGGTACAAGACAGCGGGTATGTTTCCAGCGTGACGGCTCGCCGGCTCATTTCTGTCATCCTGAGCGTCGATTCTTGAACCAAACAGTGTATTGTCAGTAGTTGTCCTGTACCATGGCCTATTCGATTCCCTAATTTGACCGTTCTGGACTTTTTTGTGCGACGAGAGATGTGAGACTTTGTTTAAAAAAAACCTTTTCAAACAGGAGGGGGTCTGTTGCCTGGATAGTAGCAGCAGCAGTAGGAAATAACGACGCCCCTGCAGTGTTTGACCGTGTTAGAACATGACCCAACGGTGTAACCTAAGTTTGAAAGTCAGTGAAGGCATTTTTGAACATCTCGTCGGTTATTGTGTTGTGTCAGTGCTGTTGTTTCTTGGAAATAACTAATTAAAACTCATCAGTAAACACTTCCGGGCTAAGTTGCCGTGGTCGATCTGTAGAACTTCTTCTCCCTGACGTTTCGTTCTCAACTACGGAGAACATCTTCCGAGGTGAGTCGACGACTTACCTCGGAAGATGTTCTCCGTAGTTGAGAACGAATCGTCAGGGAGAAGAAGTTCTACAGACGACTCACCTCGGCAGATGTTCTCCGTAGTTGAGAACGAAACGTCAGGGAGAAGAAGTTCTACAGACGACTCACCTCGGAAGATGTTCTCCGTAGTTGAGAACGAAACGTCAGGGAGAAGAAGTTCTACAGACGACTCACCTCGGAAGATGTTCTCCGTAGTTGAGAACGAAACGTCAGGGAGAATAAGTTCTACAGACGACTCACCTCGGAAGATGTTCTCCGTAGTTGAGAACGAAACGTCAGGAAGAATAAGTTCTACAGGCGACTCACCTCGGAAGATGTTCTCCGTAGTTGAGAACGAAACGTCAGGGAGAATAAGTTCTACAGACGACTCCGTAGTTGAGAACGAAACGTCAGGGAGAAGAAGTTCTACAGACGACTCACCTCGGAAGATGTTCTCCGTAGTTGAGAACGAAACGTCAGGGAGAATAAGTTCTACAGACGACTCACCTCGGAAGATGTTCTCCGTAGTTGAGAACGAAACGTCAGGGAGAAGAAGTTCTACAGATCGACCACGGCAACTTAGCCCGGAAGTGTTTACTGATGAAGACGCCGGCCGTGAAAGCCTACATCGAATAATTAAAACTGTTTGTGATCTTTTTTTCATCGCAGGAAAAAACAGCAAAAAATGGCTCTGAGCACTATGGGACTTAACTTCTGAGGTCAGGAGTCCCCTAGAACTTAGAACTACTTTAACCTAAGGACATCACACACATTCATGCCCGAGGCAGGATTCGAACCCGCGACCGTAGCGGTCGCGCGGTTCCAGACTGTAGCGCCTAGGACCGGTCGGCCACCCCGGCCGGCGAAAACACGTCAGAAGAAGTGTTTTCATTGTCTCATTCAATCTCCCAGAGTTTGTTTGTTTTATTCATCTTCATCCAGAGAAAACTCCCTCTGTCGGTACAAAAAAATCTTCACGGAAAAATATGACATTGGAGAAAAATATTTGTTTCGGTATCCTGCGCAACCTCTCAGAATTTGTCGGTTTAAATAATTTTCACCCAGTGTAGTTCGTTCATTTTACCCGTAAGGGCGAGTCTGAAATACGCGGTGCCCCTAGCAGCTAAGCTATAAACGTAAACGACCTCTATTGTCGAATGAACCTATCATTGATTCCTTTGGCTGCACAGTTCTCGAGTCTGCGCTTCGCTTCCGAGACACACTCGTACATTAGTAACTTGTAGAAAATTATGTGGAGCAGTGTGAGGGCGGAAGTTGTGGCAGCGGCCGTGACCGCCCGTTCTTGGAGGTAGGCCGCAGAGCGGAACTTGCGGCGTTCCATTGGCGTTTCGCCCTCAAAGGGTTTCCGGGAACGCGCGCGCGCGCCAGTATTTGCATGCTCTGCTGGGCCTCCATTGGGAGCGTAGTAAGGGGAGGCCCAGAGCGCCTGCGCCTTTGGGACCACCTCGAAACCATACTGTAACACAAGCCAGGCGTCGGCTGCCTCTTACTTGCTGACACTAACAGGCGTGGACGCCTCTAAGGGAGCCACCACGAGAGGGTGGAGTCTCACCTGTACTAGTAACTGACAGGGGAGAGTTGGAAGAGCAAGAGTGATCACTATGAATGACAGTCAACTGCTTCACGCAACCCAGAACTGTGCTATGGTCTTCACCGAATTACCACGTGAACTGCATCACATCGTTGCATTACTGCTGGAGTCATATAACGACATAGTGAGTCCTGAAAATAGCGACGAAATTGCCAAATCGATAGGGGAGTAAAATGGAACCAGTATACTTATATCGATACGGTGTTTGTTCTTTCAGACATGTCTGAAAGAACAGACACCATTGATGACCTGCAGCCGTCTGGAACTAAATTATAATTATATTAATAACTTCGGCTGCTAACGGGCGTTGATTTACATCAACGGGGACAGGTGAAAATGTGTGCCCCGACCGAACTCGAACCCGGGATATCCTGCCTACATGGCAGACGCTCTATCCATGTGAGCCAGCGAGGGCACAGAGGATAGTGCGACTGCAGGGGCTATGTTGTGCACGCCTCCTGCTAGACCCACATTCTCACCCTGTATGTCCACACACTACATTCGTTGTGTCCCACCCCAAATATGGAATCTGTTGTGTACGAAAAACTACGTAGAGTTCTCAGAACGAAGTTTCTCATAAGGAAAGTTTACTATCAATGTTTGTGACTTACCGCAGTGAGACATAGACTTTTAATTCAGTCTTCCACACCGAGCTACGCACAGTGGTTAGAACACTGGGTTCGCATTCGGGAGGACGACGGTTCAAACCCGGGTCCAGCCATCCTGATTTAGACTCTCCGCGATTTCCCTAAATGGCTTCAGGCAAATGCCGGCACGGTTCCTTTGAAAGAGTACGGCCGACTTCCTTCCCCATCCTTTCTTGATCAGATGGGAGCGATCACCTCGCTGTTTGGTCCCCTCCCACCAAATCAACCAACCAACCGTTCTTCCATTTCGTCTGCGGATTCAACGGGGGTTCTGTAAACAAGGTTTCACATCTCTCGTCACACCAAAAGGTCAAGAAGGGTCAAATCAGGGAATTGAGTAGGCCATGGCACAGGACAACAAATGTGTGTGACTCACCGCAGTCAGACATAGACTTTTAATTCCTTCTTTCACTTCGTCTTGCATCTGCATCTACACAAATACTCCGCGCGCCACCGTGCGGTGCGTGGCGAGGCTACCGTGTACCACTACTTCTCCTTTCCTTTCCTGTTGGACCTGCCTCCGTATGAAGCCTAATTTCTCGTATCTTCGTGGGCCATACCAGTTCAATTTTACACAGAGTACGCGAAGGAACTTGCCCCCCTTCTTGCAGCGGTGTACCGTAGGTCTCTAGAAGAGCGTAGCGTTCCAAAGGATTGGAAAAGGGCACAGGTCATCCCCGTTTTCAAGAAGGGACGTCGAACAGATGTGCAGAACTATAGACCTATATCTCTAACGTCGATCAGTTGTAGAATTTTGGAACACGTATTGTGTTCGAGTATAATGACTTTTCTGGAGACTAGAAATCTACTCTGTAGGAATCAGCATGGGTTTCGAAAAAGACGGTCATGTGAAACCCAGCTCGCGCTATTCGTCCACGAGACTCAGAGGGCCATAGACACGGGTTCACAGGTAGATGCCGTGTTTCTTGACTTCCGCAAGGCGTTCGATACAGTTCCCCACAGTTGTTTAATGAACAAAGTAAGAGCATATGGACTATCAGACCAATTGTGTGATTGGATTGAGGAGTTCCTAGATAACAGGACGCAGCATGTCATTCTCAATGGAGAGAAGTCTTCCGAAGTAAGAGTGATTTCAGGTGTGCCACAGGGGAGTGTCATAGGACCGTTGCTATTCACAATATACATAAATGACCTGGTGGATGACATCGGAAGTTCACTGAGGCTTTTTGCAGATGATGCTGTGGTGTATCGAGAGGTTGTAACAATGGAAAATTGTACTGAAATGCAGGAGGATCTGCAGCGAATTGACGCATGGTGCAGGGAATGGCAACTGAATCTCAATGTAGACAAGTGTAATGTGCTGCGAATACACAGAAAGATAGATCCTTTATCATTTAGCTACAAAATAGCAGGTCAGCAACTGGAAGCAGTTAATACCATAAATTATCTGGGAGTACGCATTAGGAGTGATTTAAAATGGAATGATCATATAATGTTGATTGTCGGTAAATCAGATGCCAGACTGAGATTCATTGGAAGAATCCTAAGGAAATGCAATCCGAAAACAAAGTAAGTAGGTTACAGTACGCTTGTTCGCCCACTGCTTGAATACTGCTCAGCAGTGTGGGATCCGTACCAGATAGGGTTGATACAAGACATAGAGAAGATCCAAAGGAGAGCAGCGCGCTTCGTTACAGGATCATTTAGTAATCGCGAAAGCGTTACGGAGATGATAGATAAACTCCAGTGGAAGACTCTGGAGGAGAGACGCTCAGTAGCTCGGTACGGGCTTTTGTCAAAGTTTCGAGAACATACCTTCACCGAAGAGTCAAGCAGTATATTGCTCCCTCCTACGTATATATCGCGAAGAGACCATGAGGATAAAATCAGAGAGATTAGAGCCCACACAGAGGCATACCGACAATCCTTCTTTCCACGAACAATACGAGACTGGAATAGAAGGGAGAACCGATAGAGGTACTGAAGGTACCCTCCGCCACACGCCGTCGGGTGGCTTGCGGAGTATGGATGTAGATGTAGATGTAGATGTAGAAATGTAGGGTGAAGGCAGTAGAATCGTTCTGCAGTCAGCTTCGAATTACGGTTATCTGAATTTTCCCAATAACGTTCTTCCTCTAAAAGAACGTTGCGTTCCCTCCAGGGATTCCAATTTGAGTTTCCGAAGCATTTCGGTAATACATGTGTTCGAACCTATTGGTAAGAATTCTAGCAGCCAACCTCTGAAATACTTCGATGTCTTCCTTCAATTCGACCTAGTGTGGATCCCAAGCACTCAAGCAGTATTCAAGCATGGGTCACACTAGTGCTGTATCCTCTACTCATGAATTACACTTTTCGAAAATTCTCCCAATAAACCAAAGTCGACCATTCGCCTTCCGTCGTTCCATTTCATATCGCTTTCCAATGTTATGCTTAGATAATTAAACATTAGGAGATTCTTTCTCCTGCATTAACTTACTTTTGTAGCTGACTGCCATTCATCCACCAATTAGAAATTTTGTCTAAGTCATCTGGTATCCTCCTACGGTCACACGTCGACGACACATTCCCGTATACCACAAAAAAAAACAGCTGCAGACTGATGCTCACCCTGTCAGACAGATCATTCACGTTTACAGAAAGTAACCGCGGTCCTATAACATTTTTCTGGGGCACTCCTGACGAAACGCTTGTCTCTGATAAACTCTCGCCGTCGAGGACAACGTACTGGGTTCTGTTACTTAAGAAGACTTGGAGCCACTTACAATTCGGAGAACCTTTTCCGTATGTTCGTACCTTTGTTAACAATCTACAGTGGGGCAACGTGTCAGATGCTTTTCTGAAGTCTAGGAATGTGTAATCTGCCTGTTGTCCTTCGTCCATGGTTCGCACTATATCATGTGCGGGAAGTGTAAGCTGATTTTCATGCCAGCGATGATTTCTTCTGGTTGTTTTTGTTCTTCTCCCATCTACCTCTTCTTCTTCTTCGTCTTCTTCTCGCTGAGGGTTTAATGGTATCACCTGTTCTAATCACCAGGCTTCAGCTACCTCCTCCGTCCTCTTCCTCGCTGTCTTGTCCCTCCAGGTCTGTAGCCAAGAATTTGTTTTGGAAGTCTATGCATTCTGTCTACATCTTCCTACAACCTGTTTCTATTTAGATGTATTTTTTCTTTTTTTTTTTTGCATTGACTCAACATGTCATTCGTTCCCTAATGTGCAATCTTCTCTTGTAGCACTCTTTAACGCTACGGAGAAATTTCCGCAGCCTGGATCCCGGACATATCCTAGGTATTGCCACGACTTTGTGAAACCTCATCTGTGTCTTTTTCTTGTTTTTCTAGCATATTTCTACTGTTCCACAGATTACGTTAAATATTAGGAGCTTGTTATCAATTTCACTGTCGAAATTTCGTCCTGTGTCACAGCCGGCATACTGAAAGGTTACCTGTTCCAGTATTGCATTATTTATTACAATTTTAGATTTCATAGGCGACTTTCCCTCGAATGCCATAAGCATTGTTTTATAAGGGGAGATGTTCGTAATATATTTAGAAACCAACAAATTGGGATGATCGGTGGCTTTTTGAAGATTAACTTCACGCTCTTGAATTAAAAAAACAGGGTGTCTCAGCAAGTAACGGAGAGATCGATTCTGGTAGTAACTGGAAGAGGCAGAAAAATTTCTGGAGTGGAAGACTGAATTATGATTGGAATTAAAATTAAATGGTGATGAATTTATGATAGATGCATTTCCGGTCATAATACAGTGTCATATTGTTAGAGAAGACAAAAGACTTTAAGACCAGTCGCTCAAAATGGATAATGTCTTACAATGACCTTATAAGATGACCATCAACAAAGTTAAAACTAGAGTAATGGACGGTAGTCGAATGAAATCATTGTATTCTGAGAGAATTAGAATAGGAAATTAAGCGCTCAATATAGTAGAAGAGTTTTGCTGTTTGAGGAGAAAAATAAATAACATTGACCGAAGTAGAGAACATATAAAATATTTTGAATATTTAATTTTTTAAATGTTAAATATAAATTTAAGTATTTTGTGAAAGTATTTGTCTCGAGTATCATCTTGTAAGCAACGAAAACGTGAACGATGACCAGTGCAAGCAATAACAGAAAAGAAGGTTTTGAAATGTGACTCTGCAGAGGAATGGTGATGAGCTGAGATGAAGATACTCGCACAGGATAGATTAGCATGGAGAGCTGCATAAAACCAGTCTTCGGGTAGAGTATCACAAAAAGAGACGTTAAAGAGATGTTAACGAATTTTGGGTAGATAACATTAGAAAATAAGTAGGAGCAACATGAAAGTGCGTAACTGTGCACTGTAATCTATGGAGTAATCTAGGGGTGGCCTTTATCCCGCAGTGGATGTCATAACGCTGATAGTGATCATAAATAAGGTTGGCTTGCCCGAATACTCTAAGTACAGGATGTTTCACAATGCTTTGAGGATTAAAATTTGAATAACACACAACCTAATCGTGAAACAGAGTTCAACATTTTGGATCTATTTATTCAGATTTACTTGTGAAACACTACATCGGACAAATGACGACCATTCGAGGCTACAGAATACTCGAGGTGTATCGCCCACTTTTTGAACGCATCTTTCGCAACTTCCGGAGTAATTCAGGAAATTTCGTCGTGAATTCGATCATTCAATTGATACAAGCATCTCCACCGGTCGGTGTACAAAAAAAAAAAAAAATGGTTCAAATGGCTCTGAGCACTATGGGACTTAACATCTATGGTCATCAGTCCCCTAGAACTTAGAACTACTTAAACCTAACTAACCTAAGGACATCACACAACACCCAGTCATCACGAGGCAGAGAAAATCCCTGACCCCGCCGGGAATCGAACCTGGGAACCCGGGCGCGGGAGGTCGGTGTACACTCTCGTCTTCAAATAACCCCATAGAGAAAAATCTGGATAGTAGGGCCTGTTCATTGGAGTTCGTCGGTTCTCCGAGGATCGGTAGACTTTCGCTTCTATGCATTGGCAGCTACACGGAAGTTCCTTACCCATTTCAATAGTGTTCCACGAACAAAAGTTGGATATCGCAGCTAAATCTTGAAATTGTTACGAAAGGCACGTTGCACGCGCACTACAGATTCGCCGCAGCGGAAATAGCACTCCACCGCGAACACACGATGTTGCCTCGACCAGTACGACATGATTACTGACCTGCATATGGAATGAAACTTGACACTCCGCACTACTAATAGACTGCGCCACCGTCGCTGTATCTTTCTTTTAACGTGCGTTATCCACTTTTGAAATAACCAAAACACAGCGAAACATCATACATTGCCGCACTGCATTTAATATTGGCAGCGATTGCGCGCGTAAGAGGCTGTAGCTGCTCTGCGGAAGGAAGAGAGTTGGGTCTTGAGCGAACAGTTGTGGACTGATACAAGCCGGCCGCGGTGGCCGAGCTGTTCTAGGCGCTTCAGTCCGGAACCACGCGGCTGCTGCGGTCGCAGGTTCGAATCCTGCCTCGGGCATGGATGTGTGTGATGTCCTTAGGTTAGTTATAAGTAGTTCTAGGGACTGATGACCTCAGATGTTAAGTACCATAGTGATCAGAGCCATTTGAGCAATTTGACTTACACAAAAATCAAAACAGGCAGTTATTAAGAAATCGACGATAAGAAGGAAGATTAGAGTAGAAACGAGCCGTGTTGACTGTGGTGGCACGAGCGCAGCTGGACACGTATCCGCCGCAGTGTTTGTCCTCCGTAACGTCGGGAAACCGCAGGAAACCTGTGTGAGAACGGTCCGCTGCTTCTGACTACGAATCGCCTGTCTGACTCAGCGCTCCATCTCGCCCGGTACAAATCGACCGTAGCAGTAGATATCGATGGGTCGGTCGGAAAGTCTGTTGGATTTACTACTCCCTCAGGATCGGCTTCCTGCGGCGTAGCGTGTCTTCATTGACATTCAATTGTCTTGAATTGATTGACTGCCATTAAAGCCCCGAGGCGAAAGAATCCGCCCAGAAGGAGGCGGAAGATGAAGTGGTATGCAGAAAACGTCCGTAAATCTTCGCCTCCGTATAGAGGTTCGCATTCTACGGCACTGAAGCGAAGTTCTTGTTCTACAAAGACTCATTATGGTAGTACAGTCCCTCTGTCTCCGCCTGAGGTTAATTAAAAGACCATGGCTTCTATTCGACCGACTGCGCCAATGTGGCTATTTACACTGCTTGTCAGTTGCTAACAAAGAGGGACGTTGTTGGACAGGAATAAGCACAGGCAATGATAGACGACATAAACTACAGCACATAGAAATGGAGTGGTACATATTTCACCACATGAGAAAGCAGGATAAGAGACGTAAATAAGGTTCACAGCTGAGACTCCCAACATAAAAACCTATGTAAGAAATATGCCCTCCTCAGGTACTAATGTCCATTTTGCACCTGTTATTCATGCCGGCTACCAAACTGTTGAGCCGCCCTTGGGGAATACTATACCAGAGCCCCCTCAATGCGATTTTCAGTCACACGGTTGTGAGATGGGGTGGTCGTTCAGAAACACGTTTGCCGAGAGCACCCCCGGTATGCTCTATAGGGTTTAGGTCCGGAGAGAACCCAGGCCATTCCATACGTTCACTCTCTCCAGCGCCTCATCGGTCTTGTGTAGTCGCACACTGTCGTCCATAAATAGAACGTCGGGACCTACGGCAGCCTTCAACAGACGGACATGACTCACAATTATCTTCTTGCACTACTGTTGTGCTGTGACAGTATCTCGAGCAAAGATATGCGGCGGTATTCGTCATTGGGCGTAATGCCTTCCATACCATAGCGCCTCGACTATACGGATAATGTTCATGAGCATTTTGTGATGTGTAACGTGTTCCACTCTCTCTCTCTCTCTCTCTCTCTCTCTCTCTCTCTCTCTCTCTCTCTCTCTCTCGCTCCACACTAACGGGTGACCAGAATCAGTTGTCACAGTGAAGGGAGATTGTCGGAGACACCACTCTGGTCCCGAGCCATCATGCTTCCTACACCAACAAACTCATTCTCGACGACGATGTGGCTGAAGTGGGATCCATTTAACAGGCTTCCGAGAGTACAGCCAACCTGATTTAATCGCGGTATATGGTTGTGCCAGAGACACGTATAGCGGTAGCGGTTGCAAGGTCTGCAACCATCTGCCTAGGAGTGAGATGTCTGTTCCTTTTCTCCTCCAGCGCGACGTATCGATCCTCTTGTTATGTGGTAGTCCGTCTGCGACCACCGGCAAGCTTTCGCATAGTATTTCCACCTTCAGTGGCCTTTATCGATAGCAAAATGACGCTTTTGGAAACAGACACTGTGGTCACGGTAGTGACAGTTTGACCCGTTTGGATTCATCCAACCGCTCGTCCACGACCGCAGGCACTCAAATGATATCTTGTAGACATGTTGCCGTACCTCAAGGAATATCACATTAGCCGGTTCCACAAGAACTTTTGTCAAACACAGTACTGAATTAACTGTCGAATGCATACAGAGCGTTCTTGCAAACGCTTTGCTGCAGGTAACACGTCCCGCCCTCTACATTTCCTTTTACTATCATTGGTTGGGTCTTTCGTAACAACTGTCGATTGTTCCGTAGCAACTCTCAGGAAATGTAAAATATCAGTAAAAGACTGTCGCCAGATTAATAGTACTGCAGGAGTCCGTCGGAAGTCCAACCGTTCACGTTATCATAACAGTATGCTCAGAAGTTTTATGGAACAATGGGCATCGGTTCGATCCTACTTGCAATGTTGGGTTGCAATGTTGTGACTGTGAAGAGATTCCAGTCGCAGTGTGAATGACGATAGCAGAACACAACCTATTATTTGGGCGGATTATGCAAGAAAAATTATGAATATAGCAAACCTGTTAAATATTCCACGTATGCGTAGTGCATTTTAGCGCAGAAGCTATAAGAACTTGTCTGTGTTAAGTTTCATTATACGGCCGCTTTTGCACGAGGCCTATGACCAACACTATCTTTGTATTACAGGGCGGGATCAAACGTAACCGCCTGGCTCTTACTTCCTCACGCAAGACTTGCAGCTCGGGTTTATGTGTCGCCTTATTTGTGTCATGCTACGTCCTCTTGTTTTCACCCTCGCTGACGACACTGACTTTTCTTAAGATTATATCTATACATATTCAATATTGCCTCCTCTCTTTGCGTGTGATTGTGTGCCAATGGATCATAACATTCATGTGACTGCAGCAGGTTTAAAAATTTGAGAGTTCGCGTATTTTTCTCTAGTGAATCGTCTACGCAAGGAAACAGCATACAGTACAGTGGAATACCACAACGCCTGCTAAGTCATCACTGTAAGAGAGTTTATAGCCAAGTTTGGGTCCAATATTTTAGAGATCTACAGAAAAATATTGCATCGCTTCGACAGTCTGGACATTAATATACTGCAAGACGGCATGAAAGCTAGTGACGAAAGCGAGCACGATAGTATGACACCGCATAGTACCGACGGGCGGAATCGAGAAACTTGCAACGGTTAGCACACTGGACACGCATTCGGTAGGACGATGCTTCTAATCCGCGTTCGACCATCCTGATTTAGGTTACCCGTGATTTTCCTACATCGCTACAGGCAAATGCCGGGATGGTTCCTTTGAAAGGCCACGGCAGATTTCCTTCCCCATCCTTGAAACAATCCGAGCTTGTGTTCCGTCTCTAATGACCTCGAAATCGACGGGGCGTTAAACTAAAATCTTCATTCCTTCGAGAATCGTATTCTCGAGAACGGAAAGGAATCGAAGGCGCAAGTGAGAGCCGAGAAATTGGAATGTTCACAGGTACAGCCTAGATGCCAGGGGCATCACATGCAATCAAGCAGCAAGTTGTCGGTACACTGATGTATACCGTCGTCAATGATTTGTGATTTCATTTAACGTGCTTCGCCTCTTAGGAAAATACATGTTGAATCGAAAAGACTTATTTGGTCTACAAGAATATATTTTCTACGTGAATGATGACAGAGGCTTTGGGTAAATTTTCACAATCATCCGATTGTACAAGGGTATATTTTTGCAGGAACGCACACGCAACACTGAAGTACCTTTTATAATTACGTTTATGATCGAAGTTGAAAGTTTCGTCTAAGGAGAAAGCAACTTACTTTGCGTAACATCGGTTTGACTTCTGTTATAGAAGAATCTTAGAGAAACACTTTGACTGCCACTTACAAAATGAAGAAGTTCTATTCATGAAGAATAGTTAGTCGAAGGTGCTCCTAATATATCGATTTATTGAGATATAATGTTCCATACCAGCAGTTTATCAGTCATTTATTTAACAAATCGATTGCAAAGATTTTAATTTTTATACATACGTTTGTAAAGCTTGGACATCTGAAAGGACACATTATCTTTGAGTGATAAGAAAAACATTATTTTGAGTAAAATAGCGCTCAGTAGGCAGAATGGCAGCAGCGAGGATAAGCAGTCGCAGTCTACTCTTCGGTGAGATGTTATAGTGATTGTTTTAGCTGAGGAAGTCTAGACCAGAGCAAGTGGTTCTCTTTTGGAGATGAGAAATGCTGAGAAGTGAAGAATAGCTGTGAATCGAATATTATTAGAGGAAAGATTTTTGGAATGTGGTATTGGCACAGAAACGACTCAGCACCCAAAAGGTATTTGTCACATTGCTTTGCGTGCATTTAGAGATGATTGTAGTTTGTTAATTTTCTTTGTTCAGTGATTTCGAGTGTTAGGTAAAAGTACCATCTATTGCTCCATTTCCAATGTGTCAGCAAGTTCCATCCACTTCTGTTAGTTGAAATGACATTTTGATCAATAATTTATAAGTAAAACTCATAGAAAATTTATATTTCACCAATGCTTGATGCCTGTGATATGGTTAAAATGAACGAGTATTTTTATTAAAAGCAGCTTAAATGTTAGATTTGTAATTCTGAAAAACTTAATTAAGTTCTGATTTCGTTGTATTTTTGATTTATGGTCATTCTCTCCCTTTTCTTAAATAACATACGTTTTGAATGCACAGAGCTCTAGGAGTGTTTTTAGCTAATAAATAAAACAATGAGTTGATAGGGTGTTGTCTTTCTTGAGAAATGGTAAATTATAGCATGCAGTGCAGCACTTTTCTCTGACAGCTTATTATGTCGCAACAGCAATGTCATTGGCAGCTACGCCGATACAGAACGGAACCAAGCGTCCTTTTCAAGTACGTCACAGTCGGAGTCGAAGTATAGAACACACTTGGAAGGAGATTTCCTTGTTATGTGCAGTGAAATCACATAGACTTTAACACATTCTCTATACGTCTCCACGACAATATTACTTTCGTTTAATACTGGCAATGATCAAAATTGATTTCATTATATTTCTAAATTAAATAATTTTTAATTTTATGATCTTTTCATTACTTTCTTTCAAAGTTTTTCATTCATGTTCCGAGAATGTTCAATGTGCGTTCCACGACAAAGATGCAGACGATAAGGACATCACACACATGTATGCACGAGGCAGGATTCGAACCTGCGACCGTAGCGGTCGCGCGGTTCCAGACAGAAGCGCCTAGAACCGCTCGTCCGCAACGGCCGGCCACAGAAAAGAAAAATATCGTATACTGTGGGATCAGACGACCTCGGAGACCAGTGCTGCAATGTGAGATCTATTAAATGTTGGCTTCGACGAAAAGTTTATATTTCAAGTATATTTATGCAAACCGAGATAGGTTTGATACTGAAGGCATTGGCGCCCGTAACGACACATCTGAAATAGATCGTAAATAGCTCATTAGCGGACCCAAATTTTGCAGAACGGTTCTGGTTCTGTTGTCTTGTACGTCCATCGATAACAGTTGTTCCTATTAATTATAATACAACCTGTACATGGAAACATCCTGAAACGTTATGTCCGTCTCTTCCATGGGTACCAGCTGATAAATGGTTATGACAGACATGACACCACAAACGTCAGCAGAAGAGGCCTCAACAGCATGTTCATCTTATATCCTCTTTCCAAGACAGTATCCATTCGGTTCATCACTAAGTCCTTTTCTGTCTTTAACAAATTACAATATACTCATTTGGGGTAGACTACAACCTTTCTCAAGTACAGCTTCCCTTTCTTGTCCTTCGTCTCACATGAATTGCACTCGAGTTTCCGCACAAGCTGTACAGTGAAGAAAAAAAATTACAACACCAAAAAAAGATTAATGTAGAGTAACGAAATTTTGGGGATACCTTTACCTGGGAAATATATTTAAATGATTAACGTCGCAAAATCACAGATTAATGTAAAAGCGAGGCAAGCCATTGCAAATGTCAAATGTTGGTGCATTAATAACGGGTGTAATTGCCAGGCTGCTGCAAGTAAGCTCGTAAAAGGTGCATGCATTGTGTTGTACACTTGACAGATTGCAGTTTGTGGGATGGAGTTTCATGTCTGTTGCACTTGATTGGTCAATACCTGGACGGTTAATGCCGTTTCTGGATCACGCTGGAGTTGTCTGATGATGTCCCATATGTGCTCGACTGGAGACAGACCGATCACGCCAAGGCGACATGTTGTCACACTGTGGAGAATGTTGGGTTACAACAGACGTATATGTGCGAGCGTTATACTGTTGGAAAATACCCCGTGGAATGCTGTTCGTGAATGGCAGCATAACAGCTCTAATCACCAGACTGTCGGACAAATTTGCATCTGGCTAGCGTGCGATAGCTGCGAGAGTGCTGTTGCTGTCATTCGAAATCGCAACCCAGATCATTCCTCCAGTTGTAGGTCCATCGTGTCTAGCGAGCACAAAGGTTGGTTGCAAGCCCTCAACTGCGCTCCTCCAAACCAAGACACGCCTATCACTGGCACCGAGGGAGACCGAGCTTTCACCAGAAAACACAACGGACTCCCATATTGGCCTCCAATGAGCTGTCGCTTGAACTGACGATTAACAACAGCAGAAAACGGCAAAACAGCTTATAACATAAGAGGCGTAAATCTACACCGCTGTAATAGAATGCAGAGTGACAGCGACCACCGATGATACATGGACGCAATTGTAAAATTTGTATATGAGAAAATATGGTAACTAACATTGTAATGGAATAAAACAAAAATATTATGTAACTCTAGCAGACGGTCTGAAGACGGCAATCTAGTCTAAAGAGAGTCGCCAGAATAAAACACTAACCTTCAACAGCCGCAGTTCGGATTTCTTTACATAATGTCTCTAACATATGCACTAATGGCCATTAAAATTACTACACCAAGAAGAAATGCAGATGATAAACGGGTATTCATTGAACAAATATATTATACTTGAACTGACATTACATTTTCACGCAATTTGGGTGCATAGATCCTGAGAAATCAGTACCCAGAACAACCACCTCTGGCCGTAATAACGGCCTTGATACGCCTGGGCATTGAGTCAAACAGAGCTTGGATGGCGTGTACAGGTACAGCTGCGCATGCAGCTTCAACACGATACCACAGTTCATCGAGAGTAGTGACTGGCGTATTGTGACGAGCCAGTTGCTCGGCCACCATTGACCACACGTTTTCAATTAGTGAGAGATCGGGAGAATGTGCTGGGCAGGGCAGCAGTCGAATATTTTCTGTATCCAGAAAGGTCCGATGACCTGCGACATGCGGTCGTACATTATCCTGCTGAAATGTAGGGTTTCGCAGGGATCGAATGACGGGTAGTCCACGGGTCGTAACAAATCTGAAATGTAACGTCCACTGTTCAAAGTACCGTCAACGCGAACAAGAGGTGACTGAGACGCGTAACCAATGGCACCCCATACCATCCGCCGGGTGATACGCCAGTATGGCGATGACGAATACACGCTTCCAATGTGCGTTCACCGCGATGTCGCCAAACACGGATGCGACCATCATGATGCTGTAAACAGAACCTGGATTCATCCGAATAAATGACGTTTTGCCATTAGTGCACCCAGGTTCGTCGTTGAGTATACCATCGCAGGCGTTCCTGTCTGTGATCCAGCACCAAGGGTAACCGGAGCCATGGTCTCCGAGGTGATAGTCCATGCTGCTGTAGACGTCGTCGAACTGTTCGTGCAGATGGTTGTTGTCTTGCAAACGTCCCCATCTGTTGACTCAGGGATCGAGACGTGGCTGCACGATCCGTTACAGCCATGCGGATAAGATGCCTGTCATCTCGACTGCTAGTGATACGAGGCCGTTGGGATCCAGCACGGCGTTCCGTATTACCTTCCTGAACCCACCGATTCCATATTCTGCTAACAGTCATTGGATCTCGACCAACGCGAGCAGCAATGTCGCGATACGATAAACCGCTATCGCGATAGGCTAAAATCCGACCTTTATCAAAGTCGGAAACGTGATGGTACGCATTTATCTTCCTTACACGAAGCATCACAACAACGTTTCACCAGGCAACGCCGGTCAACTGCTGTTTGTGTATGAGAAATCGGTTGGAAACTTTCCTCATTTCAGCACGTTGTAGGTGTCGCCACCGGCGCCAACCTCGTGTGAATGCTTTGAAAAGCTAATCACTTGCATATCAAAGCATCTTCTTCCTGTAGGTTAAATTTCGCGTCTGTAGCACTACATCTTCGTAGTGTAGCAATTTTAATGGCCAGTAGTGTATCTTCAACAGTGCGGGAACATTGTACCGTAAATCGCTTTCACGTTGTTGCAACTTTAGTGGCCAGCAGGTGTTCGAGTGAGCGACTGACTGCCGATCTCAGGAGAGAAAGGGAGACGGAAAGGAGCGCCCCTTGGCCGTCCTCGTTCTGCAACCCGCAGCACGCGTCGTAGACCGCGCAGCCTCGGCCAGCCAGCTCCGGCAAGGTCACGGCCGCTGAAGCTGGCCTCGCTGCCTCATTACGGACGGCTCCCATTCTAGGCGGCGCGCCCGCCGGGGCCTAAATATACGACGCCGCGACACGCAGGAACGTACGCCACGGGGGCAGCACAGCGAGAGAGGGCCGCGACCCACAACTGGCGACCTCGAGGCGACGCGAGCGACTGTCTGCACCAAGTCGACTACTCCTGGATGCGCGACACACACCAGCGTGTGAAGGCGCCACCAACCATGTCGCGAGCGGGTCATCAACCGATTGATTGTGTCGAGTGTCGTCGTCGTTCTTGTTGTTGAGGTGTTCAGTTCGAAGACTGGTAGGTACAGCTCTTCACGCTAGTGTACTCCATGCAAACTGCTTCTTCTCTGAATAACTACTGAACAGCAATAGCAGCAATAATTCCATGTGGGACAATAGCCTGATGCAACTCTTTCAGTTGGAGATCACTTCAGCGACTTTCGTCTACCTAATCTATTAATCCTTCTGCGAAAAGGCAGCATATAGTTGAACGTCTACATCTACAATTACGTAGGTGGGTGCCAACAGAATGTTTTCGCAATCGGAGGAGAAAACTGAAATTTAATGAGAAGATCCCGTCACAATGAAAAACGCCTTTGTTTTAATGATTGCCTCTCCAATTTATCATGTCTGTGACACTATCTCCCCTATTTCGCAATAATACAAAACGAGCTGCCTTTCTTTGTACTTTTTCGATGTCATCCGTCAGCCATCTGATGCGGATCCCACACCGCACAGCAATACTCCAGAATATGGCGGACAAGCGTGGTGTAAGCAGTCTCTTTAGTAAACCTGTTGCACCTTCTAAGTGTTATGCCAATGAATCGCAGTCTTTCGCTTGCTCTACCCACAATAGTATATATGTGATCGTTCCAATTTAGGTTATTTGTAATTGTAATTCGTATGCATTTAGTTGAATTTTCAGCCTTCAGATTTGTATGTCTTGTCGAAATTTAGCTTTTTTCTTTCGGTATTCATGTGATTAACTTCACACTTTTCTTTATTCAGGGTCAATTGCAACTTTTCGCACAGATATCTTATCTAAATCATATTGCAAGTCGTTTTGATCATCTGATGACTTTACAGGACGGTAAATGACAGCATCATCTGCAAACAATCTGACAAGGGAATGGTCAGACTTGTCATGTCGAAACCTGTGTTGCTTTTTTTACCACTGTGAGTTAACATTGCAAGAAGTCCGTATGCAGAATTTTAGCTGCTGACATGACCTGGAAGTCTGTAAACAATTTTATGAAGTAAAACATTATTGTCGCATGGTTTCCGCGCTTATAACTGCCTCTTGTACAACCCTGACCTCTCTCGCTACGTTATACCAACGCTATCTAGGGACAAGGTGGCGTTAGCTACGCGCCGCTCTCTTGCCACAGCAGTGAGAGAGCTGATTCCCCCAATGAAAGCGATCGTATTCGTTGACAAATATGGCTGATATGTTATCTACAACATTCTTTCCAAATAGCTATGAAATAGACAGAAATAAATGTACGGTTTAGAACACGTCCAAATTTTATTTCTTGTAATTACCGCAAAAATGCGAAATATTGATACAATGTTCAAAACATAGGTTTTTTGTGCACCAAGAAGATACAAGCAAAGACGACATATGACAGCCCTGCGAATCACAGACGTTGTTAGATGGCCGTATACAAAACTGGACTGGTGTTAGGAATGAATCAGGCCTAGTTTCAGTATATTTCGAGGAGTGCCACGCATATTTAATCAAATTCTGAAACCGTGGGGAGGAAAATTGATAATGTACTGCTGATTGCAGCTTGAGAATATTGTCACGGTGATAGACTCTGTTAGTTTTCTGTAAAATGCCTTCCACTGACGGAAAAATCCTCTGTCTAAAGGTTGAATTACGTTCGTCGTGCCGGGTGGAATCTGAAGTATCTCTACTTCTTTGTCAGGATGGGCTCGAAATACAGCTTTTAATGAATCAGACCTTTTATGACCTGACCACGAATCTAGAAGGAGAAGAGATTTGTTCCCGCAGAACGGAAGAAAAGCATGACGCATGAAAAATGTAACGTTTTCATTTCCCATTTTTCCAGACTTCGATGCGTCTACCACAATATTGTTTGCTTAGAACATTGTTCTTTTGACACGTGGTCCAAAACGACCAGTTGCTTCTTGAAGACACACATAGTTTAGGCAGCAATGAACCATCCAGACTAATTATGGGCATTATAGTATATGAATGGGTGAGTGCTGTCATGGACTGCGCAATCGCCTCAATATGATTTTCCCCTTTGAATGACAGTGTTCTTTTCGCAAGCATTTCTTTTTGAAAACCTGACTGATCTACATTGTACACGTACGATTCACTAAAACCAGTGATCTTATTTTTTGCATTCGTAAGAAAAGCTATCATTTCGATTTGTGTCACTTCATTTTCCGACCTGTTTCTCGATACAAATTTTGTTATTTTTCTTGCCACAATTTTATGTGATCTTTTGAAGCGACTAATCCAATTTTGAGAAGCCGTAAATTCTTTAGCGCCTATCGCGTTGGCAATCTCTAAGGCCCAGTCACGCAAAGTTGTATCGTTGACACTAAATGACTGTTGTCTGGCATCGGTAAATAGCTCAAAAAGTCGCGCATTTATCTCCGTCGCAATTTCCGGTCGACTCCTACGTCGTCCAGCGACTTCCTTTTTCCATCCATACATTTCACGTTCAGAACGGACAAACCGATACTTATTTTGAACAGTACTGACACGTAGGCGTTTCTTACCACTTTCTTTCAACCAATACGTCACCTCTTTTTCTTTGCCTGATAAGGTAATTGTAGTTGCTGGTGTTACCTCCGGAGATAATTGATGATGGTACGTGGCACTATCACTCGAAGAGTCTTCATGAGTGCAACTTCCGTCGGTGTCTTCGCCGTCTGTAGATTCACAGTCTGCAATATCGAGTGTTTCAGTTGTTTCTAGCCATATGTCTGCGCCATTTACATGCTCGTCTAGAAGTTTAACAACCATGTCGCACAACACGTAGTCTTCAAGCGTGTTTTCTGTTGATTGCTTCATTTGGCGTCTGTGGTATATCTCCATGGCAAGCAGCAAAACATGTACAGAGTTCGCCACCACCTGTGAGGGGAGATTGAATGTTCACCGTAAAGTGGCTTGCGGAGTATAGATGAACATGTGCAGAACATCTTTGACATCTCTAACCAGTTTCAGGACGTTATGTTTCGAAATACGTACCAGAAATTAAAAGGACGTGCATGCCACAGAAACGAATATTCGTTTCCCCTTTGCACCAAAACCGTGCAGCGATATTCCTCTTTAGTGAACGCCGCGATAAGACGGCCGCACTTGCCGACCATGCCCACAACGCTCGCGACTCGCCATTTCCAGGGGTGGTCAGCCGTCACTGCAAGCGACAAGCAGGAAACACAGCCATGTTCGTGATTTTTTTTTTAGGTGACTTCCAGTTCATGTCAGCAGCTACAATTTTGCATACGGACCTTTTGCACAGTTAAATAACAGTGCTAAAAAAAGCAATACATGTTTCGACATGACAAGTCTGACCATTCCCTTGTAAGACGGCTACTCAGTTTGTCTCCTATCTCGTTAATAT
The DNA here is from genome assembly GCF_023864275.1 of Schistocerca cancellata. NCBI lineage: Eukaryota > Metazoa > Arthropoda > Insecta > Orthoptera > Acrididae > Schistocerca > Schistocerca cancellata. The sequence continues at coordinate 545,683,840 of NC_064633.1, forward strand.
GCATCAGGAACAATAGAGGGCCTATAACACTTCCTTGGGGAACGCCGGATATTACTTTTGTTTTATTTGATGACTTTCCTTCTATTACTACGAACTGTCACCTTTCTGACAGGAAATCACGAATCCAGTCGCACAGCTGAGTCGATACTCCGTAGGTACGCAGTTTGGTTAGAAGACGCTTGTGAGGAACGGTGTCGAAAGCCTTCTGGAAATCTAAAAACATGTAACCAATTTGATATCCCCTGTCGATAGCACTTACTACTTCATTAGTATAAAGAGCTAGTTGAGTTTCACAAGAACGATATTTTCTGAAACCGTGGTATGTGTCAATAAACTGTTTTCTTCGAGGTACTTCATAATGTTCGAATACAGTATATGTTCCAAAATCCTACTGCAAATAGAAGTAAGTGATGCAGGCCTGTAATTCAGCGGATTACTCCTACTTTCCTTTTTGGGTATTGGTGTGACTTGAGAAATTTTCCAGTCTTAAGGTACGGATCTTTCTGTGAGCGAGTGGTTGTATATAATTGCTAAATATACAGCTCTTTTATTAGCATACTCTGAGAGGAACCTGACTGGGGAACTTCCAGTAAAGGATCTGCTAACGGCAGATAAAAATACACCGCCGAGAAAAAAATTGCAACGCCAAGGAATTGTGCGACATAAACGAAAGTCGATAGGCATATTTGTACATGTGGAAGATGTTGTCTATTCCAATTTCGCACCAGTCGCGTAAGAGTGGCGCTAGGAGTGCTACTATGAGGACGCAAATCAGATTCGTTTTAAATACACTCTATAATGGTCGTGAGCGTTAGTTACCTTTCGTATTGGACGTGTTAGTCAAGAAGGCCTTCATGGCGACAAAGACGCCATTATGAGCACCTCATTGAGTTTGATCGAGGTCGTCTATTAGTTACACGAGGAACTGGACGTTCCTTCTGCGATACTGCAGAAAAACTTGGCAGGAATGTAGTCACTGTATATGAATGCTACCAGCGGTGTTCACGAGAATGTACAGGTGCAGGAAAACTCGGCACTACCGAGGAGGAAGGCCATCGTGTTAGGCGTGTGGGTCTGCCGCATCCTATTGCGTCTGTCGTAGCAGTCTGAGCAGCAGTTGGCACCACTGTGGCACAACAAAGTGTTGTAAATCTGTTACTTCAAGGACAGTTCCGGACAAACGCCCTGTAGCATGCATTCCACTGACCCCAAACCAACGCGATTTGCGACTTCAGCGGTGTCAAGCGAGAGCTCATTAGAGGGCATCGTGGAGGTGTGTTGTGTTTTCTGATGAATGCTGGTTCTGTCTCGGTGCCAGTGATGGCCAAAGATGTCCGAGGAGGACAATTGAGAATTTGTAACCAACTTGTCTGCATGCTAGACACATTGGACCTACATCTGGAGGTATGGTCTTGAGTGTGATTTCGTATTACAGCAGGAGTACTATCTGGTTCTCCCACGGATCCTGACTGCAGATTTGTACGTCAGTCTGGTGATGCGACCTGTTGTGCTGCCATTCACGAACAGCATTCCAAGCAGAGTTTTCCAAGAGGAAACGCTATCCCACGTACTACTGTTGTAACCCAACATGCTCTACTGAGCGTCGACATATTGACTTAGCCTGCTCGATCACCAGACCTGCCTCCAATCGAACATATTTGGGACATCACTGGTGGACAATTGCAGCGTCATCCACAACCAGCATTAACCATCGCTATATTGACAAACCATGTGCCGCAGGCATAGAAGTTGTGAAGGAAACGCTTTCTGCATATTTATTATGACCATGAATTTGTAATCAGAAAATGTTTAAAGAAAGACTGCATGAAGTAAATTAATGTTGTGTAAACTCCAAGAACCCGTTTTACTTCTGGAAACTTCAAAAGCAAACCTCTATATGAAAATTTCCCCACTCCTGTTAAAATTCTGATGGTGGAAAACAGTAAAACACTCTGAAGCTAATTTGATAAATAATGACACAGTATAGTGTAATTTTGCTTACCAGTAACAGTTAAACTCAGATAAATTTGCATATAAACATGAATGAATGGAAATATGACGTTAAGTGACATGTAAACAATGACTGCGTATTTTGACAGCTGTCAGATTCAAAGTTCCCCCTAATGCGTTAACTTGAACCAATGCTGAATAAGCTACTTCTTTGTAATTGGTCGGTGTAAATAACTTCAATGGTCGACGTCTCAACTTACACGTCTGGCCACATTTCACAGTACAATACATAAATTCTCCTGCCTACAGCGACTGGATATACACGTCGAAGCACAACCCTCCAGAAGACACACACAATGTATCCGACGACAAGTATAAATACATCGAAACGCAAAAACAAATAAAATGTTATCAATAACTGCTGTTAGTAGTGGGGTCAACAATCACTGAAGGTGAACAGTCTTTACAGTACACTACTACATTTTTATTTAAGAAAAGAAACATTTATAGATAGTCTGTTACAAAGCAGAAAGAAATCAAATTGGTTACAATTGTGAGTTTCTCGAAGAGATGAATGGTTTTGAGTCTTATCTGTTCTGGATCGGCGTGATGTGGCGACGGCGGTAGAAGCAGTTTGAAGTAGCTGATATGAATCCTGTAGGTTCATCCAGTCGTGTCCTCGGCATTAAAATATCTTCTTTCCTTAGATCCTGTTTCGGCTGGCGGTGGTACTAAGTTGCGTAGCATCTATTTGTCGTAGGTCGGAACAAAGTAAATGCTTGTGCAGCACTTGAAGATGGTACTGCAACTTTCACGCACAATAGTTTGGCACAGTCCACACGTCGTATTTAAATTAATATTCCATTTATTATAATTTGCACAATTGCGAAGTTACACAGTTCATCTGCTGCTAAAAATCATGGTTCACGATAACAGTGTTCCCGCGAAAACAGTCACTTACGTAGCAACACAGTTTCCACATTGGCGGTTAGTGTTTTAGCATACGTCATATTTCGGTCTCAAGAAAAATTAGCAATATTAAAATCACAGTTTATGTAACGCAGTTCACTTCCAAACCGACGACGACAATACTGTCCGTTTACGAGTGCATTGTACCTGCCACAAGCCTCATTCTGCAAAAACTAACAGCGTTCGCGTAATACAACGTTCATTTATAATGTCCACCATAAAGTTAAATTTCAAACCATGTCTAATGCACGAAAGTCCGGTATTAATATCGCGTTAAAAGCGCACCATTACTACACACAATACTTGCTTCCGTACCGCCTCGCTCACGCGCTGTCAGCTGTCTGCCACACTGTTCGACCCGACAACTATCGATACCTCTCTCGCTCCACTGCTCTTACAACACTTCTGCCTATTGCATTCCGATTAATTAAACTATTTGAAAGATCATCAGAAAAAATTTAAGTCTTTACATAAGCAACTCGCACATAAAACAGCAATGGTTGGTTGGTTTGGGGAAGGAGACCAGACAGCGTGGTCATCGGTCTCATCGGATTAGGGAAGGATTGGGAAGGAAGTCGGCCGTGCCCTTTCAGAGGAACCATCCCGGCATTTGCCTGGAGCGATTTAGGGAAATCACGGAAAACCTAAATCAGGATGGCTGGGCGCGGGATTGAACCGTCGTCCTCCCGAATGCGAGTCCAGTGTCTAACCACTGCGCCACCCCGCTCGGTAAACAGCAATGTAAACATAGTCACACTTCATGTTCTACACTATATAACCATATGAAAACTATTCTACGTCACCAGAAATATATCTATAAAGTACAGGCTAGTAAAAGAAAGGAAAGAAATTGTATCTCGCTATTAGTCATGGCATCACAAACTCGAACACGCAAACTACACTACTGGCCATTAAAACTGCTACACCACGAAAATGAGGTGCTACAGACGAGAAATTTAACCAACACGAAGAAGATGCTGTGATATGCAAATGATTAACTTTTCAGTGCATTCACACAAAGTTGGCGGCCGGTGGCGACACCTACAACGTGCTGACATGAGCAAAGTTTCCAACCGATTTCTCGTATACAACCAGCAGTTGACCGGCGTTGTCTGGTGAAACTTCGTTGTGATGCATCGTGTAAGGAGGAGAAATGCGTACCATCACGTTTCCGACTTTGATAAAGGTCGGATTGTAGCCTATCGCGATTGCGGTTTACCGTATCGCGACAATGCTGCTCGCATCGGTCGAGAACCAATCACTGTTAGCAGAATATGGAATCGGTGGGTTCAGGAGGGTAATGCAGAACGCCGTGCTGGATCCCAAAGGCCTCGTATCACTAGCAGTGGAGATGACAGGCATCTTATGCGCATGGCTGTAACGGATCGTGCAGCCACGTCTCGATCCCTGAGTCAACAGATGGGGACGTTTGCAAGACAACAACCATCTGCACTAACAGTTCGACGACGTTTGCAGCAGCATGGACTACCAGCTCGGAGACCGTGGCTGCGGTTACCCTTGACGCTGCATCACAGACAGGAGCGCCTGCGATGGTGTACTCAACGACGAACCTGCGTGCACAAATGGCAAAACGTCATTTTTTCGGATGAATCCAGTTTCTGTTTGCAGCATCATGATGGTCGCATCCGTGTTTGGCGACATCACGGTGAACTCACATTGGAAGCGTGTAATCGTCATCGCCATACTGGCGTATCACCCGGCATGATGGTATGGGGTGCCATTGGTTACACGTCTCGGTCACCTCTTGTTCGCATTGACGGCACTTCGAACAGTGGACGTTACATTTCAGATGTGTTACGACCCATGGCTCTACCCTCCATTCGATCCCTGCGGAACCCTAACATTTTAGCAGGATAATGCATGACCGCATGTTGCAGGTCCTGTACGGGCCTTTCTGGACACAGAAAATGTTCGACTGCTGCCCTGGCCAGCACATTCTCCACATCTCTCACCAATGGAAAACGTCTGGTCAATGGTGGCCGAGCAACTGGCTCGTCACAATACGTCAATCACTACTCTAGATGAACTCTGGTATCGTGTTGAAGCTGCATGGGCAGCTGTACCTGTACACGCCATCCAAGCTCTGTCAGACTCAATGCCCAGGCGTATCAAGACCGTTATTACGGCCAGAGGAGGTTGTTATGGATACTGATTTCTCAGGATCTATACACCCTAATTGCGTGAAAATGTAATCACATGTCAGTTCTAGTATAATATATTTGTCCAATGAATACCCGTTTATTATCTGCATTTCTTGTTGGTGTAGCAATTTTAATGGCCAGTTGTGTAGCATCCGGCACCTATACGACACAATGCGTGCACGTCTGCCTGCTTGCATGCAACATTCTGGTGGTTACACCGGTCATTAATGTACCAGCATTTCACATACTAGTAGGTATCAGATAGATTATATAATGGTAAGACAGAGATTTAGGAACCAGGTTTTAAATTGTAAGACATTTCCAGGGGCAGATGTGGACTCTAGATTGAAACTGAAGAAACTGCAAAAAGGTGGGAATTAAGGGGATGGGACCTGGGTAAACTGACTAAACCAGAGGTTGTACAGAGTTTCAGGGAGAGCATAAGGGAACAATTGACAGGAATGTGGGAAATAAACACAGTAGTAGAAGAATGGGTAGCTTCGAGGGATGAAATAGTGAAGGCAGCAGAGGATCAAGTAGGTAAAAAGACGAGGGTTAGTAGTAATCCTTGGGTAACAGAAGATATATTGAATTCAATTGATGAAAGGAGAAAATATAAAAATGCAGTAAATGAAGCAGGCAAAAAGGAATACAAACGTCTCAAAAATGAGATCGACAGTAAGTGCGAAATGGCTAAGCAGCGATGGCTAGAGGACAAATGTAAGGATGTAGAGGCTTATCTCACTTGGGGCAAGATAGATACTGCCTACAGGAAAATTAAAGAGACCTTTGGAGAAAAGAGAGCCACTTGTATGAATATCAAGAGCTCAGATGGAAACCCAGTTCAAAGCAGAGAAGGGAAAGCAGAAAGGTGGAAGGAGTATATATGGGGTCTATACAAGAGCGATGTACTTGAGGACAATATTATGGAAATGGAAGAGGATGTAGATGAAGATGAAATGGGAGATATGATACTGCGTGAAGAGTTTGACAGAGCACTGAAGGACCTGAGTCGAAAGAAGGCCCCGCGAGTAGATAACATTCCATTAGAACTACTGACGGCCTTGGGAGAGCCAGACCTGACAGAACTCTACCATCTGGTGAGCAAGATGTACGAGACAGGCGAAATACTCTCAGACTTCAAGAGGAATATAATAATTCCAATCCCAAAGAAAGTAGGTATTGACACATGTGAAAATTACCGAACTATCAGTTTAATAAGTCACAGCTGCAAAATACTAACACGAATTCTTTACAGACGAATGGAAAAACTGGTAGAAGCCGACCTCCGGGATGATCAGTTTGGATTCCGTAGAAATGTTGGAACACGTGAGGCAATACTGACCTTACGACTTACCTTAGGAGAAAGATTAAGGAAACGTAAACCTACGTTTCTAGCATTTGTAGACTTAGAGAAAGTTTTTGACAATGTTGACTGGAATACTCTCTTTCAAATTCTAAAGGTGGCAGGGGTAAATACAGGGAGCGAAAGGCTATTTACAATTTGTACAGAAACCAGATGACAGTTATAAGAGTCGAGGGGCACGAAAGGGAAGCAGTATTTGGGAAGGGAGTGAGACAGGGTTGTAGCCTCTCCCCGATGTTATTCAATCTGTATATTGAGCAAGCAGTAAAGGAAACAAAAGAAAAATTCGGAGTAGGTATTAATATCCTTGGAGAAGAGATAAAAACTTTGAGGTTCGCCGATGACTTTGCAATTCTGTCAGAGACAGCAAAGGACTTGGAAGAGCAGTTAAACGGAATGGACAGTGTCTCGAAAGGCGGATATAAGACGAACATCAGCAAAAGCAAAATTACATTAACCTGTGATCTTGCAATTTTAATTACTTAAGTATGTTACCTAGACAAATGTATTTCCAGAGTTTATTTACTCGGCATAATTTATTTTTTCTGCTGCGATTTTTTTCCCGTCAGTGTATTTAGTGGTCCGATAGGGCTTCGAACGCACTACATTTCAGTTTGTTGGCACGGGCTTTACCACTAGAGCACCGGTCCGAAAACTATCAAATTAACTATCCCTTTATGCCTCCGGATTAGTAAAATCACCGCCACCTTCTTTAACTCAAACTATACCAGAAATTTCTTTTCCAACATATTTGATTGAATACCTCTTCATTATAACTCTCCGACCTACTCATCTAATCTTCAGCATTCTTATGTAGCACTGCATTTCAAAACTTCTTTTCTCTTCTTGCCGGGATGTCTTTTCTGAAGGTATTTGGCTGGATTACAGCCTTGAATGGAAGTGAAGCGTGTATGAAAAACAGCTTAGACAAGAAGAAAACAGAAACATTTGATGTGTGGTGCTACAGAAGAATGCTGAAGATTAGATTAGTAGGTCGAGTAACTAATAAGGAGTTACTCAATAGATTTGGCGAAAATAGAAATTTACAGCACATCTTGACTAAAAGAAGGGGAATGGTTGATAGGAGACGCCCTAAAGCGTCAAGGAATCGTTACTATGTTAATGGAGAGAAACGTTGGGTGTAAACAGTACACAGCAAGCAGGCTAAAATGGGCATAGGCTGGCGTAGTTATTCATAAGTGAAGAGGCTTGCACAGAATATACTAGGATGAAGAGCTGCATCAAAGCAGTCTTCGGGGTGAAGACCGGAACAACAAAACTAAAATCCAAGAAAATACTTCCAAATGTTTAAATTTCTAATACATGGTAAAATATTTCTTTTTCAGAAACTCCTGCCAGTCGCAACATATAGCATCTCCATTGCACCCTTCGTCAGCTAAATTCCCATATCACTTTTCGTGTTCTACTATCTAATTCCCTCAGCATCGCCCAATTTGATTTCTTGCTATGTAAGGCACACTACAAAACAAACAGAGAGATCCATTGCTGTCAACTTAAGGAACTGGCGATAAATGATTAGAAACAATAACAACTGTAAAATAGTAGGAGTAACAGATCACAGCGACCTAAAGTGGAATGACATGACAGAACTAATTGGAGGAGAAACAGACAGACTGTGAATCATTGGAAGGCTCTGGATGGAAGTCTAATGGCCCACGAAAGAAGTGACTTGCAATATATTTGAAGAACGGCTCATCATCACCAGTCATCAATCTGTGAACATTACCGGTTTGGCTTAATAGAAGAGAGAGAGTGGTGAGTTTTGTCTCGGGATCGTTTAATGACAGCGAGAGCGTCACTTCGATGAACTACAGTGGTAGGCGTTACACGGGAGGCGTTGTGCTTCAGAGAGAGGTTTACTGTTCAAATTTCGAAACCTTATGTTCCAAGAAGAGTCAGGCTATATGTTACTTCCTCCTACACAGGTACGATGTGAGAAGAAATGTTACAGCTCATACGGCGGATCATCTGCAGTCGCTCCTGCCATTCATTATTCGCGAATGAAACGGTGAACGGGGGAAATGACATTGTTACGCGAAGTACCATTCACTACACACCGTTAAGATGACGTGCAGGGTATGGATGCAGATGCAGAAACGAATGTATTTAGAGCCAATCGCGGTCTTCTTAATACGTCAAGAGAAAGAAAGAAGATTCCATTGCAATTTGTAACAATTTACTTTTTAATCCATAAAATAATTACTGGACAAGTTGTTAAAGCTATTTGATTTGATGGTTAAATGAATGATAGTCATTACATTCTGAAATACTGGTACAAGTATCAGCTTGTCTCGGTGTGAGGATTGTCTCGACACTTATTTAACACTCAACAATTTATCATCAAACATAAATTTATCCATGTCATACGGATGTTGTTTAAGCGCTGCAGCTGTATTGTAAGACTTTTATGAAATGATACATACTGCCAAACTACGAAATTACCAACAAAAGTGACTCATCATGCTTATCACACAGTGTACACACTATAGAATATTTATCTTCCTCTACAGGGGACTTCTTCGGCACAGAACCTCACAGGCACACACAGCAAAAGAAACTGACGTCACTTTATATTAATTACAATGTAAAAGTAACTGTAAATGCACCTAATGATGGCAGAATGCTGCTGAATCATATCCTCCAAATAAAATATTAGTAAAAGATGACTGTTGCAGTAAATATGATTTACTAGAAATTTATTACCGAGTTTGAACTCGGTTGTGATCATCATATATGCCATCTTGTCAAAACTTCGCTTTTTCGAATACTCTCCACTAGTATTCCATGACATTTATATGTACAAAAGAAGCTACCGCATTCCGCACAGTAGCTGGCAGATTTCTGCACCTCACGTAATGTGTGAGAGGCATTCATTACTTCCATAACTTTGACCAATGGCCATTTTTGGTAGCGCATCTGAATGGCAGCTCCCTGAGGTCTCTGATTGTTATAGGAATGTCTTTCCAATCTAATGCCGAGCGAGATGGTGCAGTGATTAGTGCACTGGACTCGCATTCTGGAAGACGACGGTTCAAACTCGCCTCGGGCCATCCCGATTTAGGTTTTCCGTGATTTCCCTAAATCGCCTCAGGCCAGTGCCGGGATGGTTCTTTTGAAAGGGCACGCTCTAATTCCTTCCACATCCATCCCTAATCCGAATGGACCGATGACCTTGCTGGTTTGTTCCATCCCCCAGATCAATCAAACCAAACCAAAGCAACCAATCTAATAAAAGTTGGCGGAGTGATCAGTACTTTGTGGCTTAGTCGAGAGCTGTCCTGTGTCCCGAAATCGTTGCCTTAAATCACTGCGGAGAGTTACTTGGTACATTAGAGCTTATATGAATGTGTGGTGTCTGTTCCCTCGGACGAGCATGGAGGACATGGACGCAGACTGTGAATAGGTGACGCTGGGTGATTGTATGAGGCGGCAGGGAAACGTGCCGAGATGGTCCGCGCACTTGCGATAAACACTGTATTCGGGTGGCGCAGTGGTTAACGCACGTGTCTGATAAGCAGCAGATCCGAGCTTCGAGTTCCGCTACGGCACGCATTTCCACTCGTCGCCGCTCATTCCACTCATAGTGCCGATGCAGTTGGTTCCCTTCCTTCCCTTTCCTTTCTCGCCACTTCATCTTCTATTTACACAACATTAAGGCTTGTCGCTGCTGCAGAAAGTAACATCTTATTACCTTATGCATATTTTGTTGCTTCTACACTCCACTGTCAAAGAATACCCCTAATCTTCTATTTCTTCCACTAACTAAAATGATAGACGATATGCTCTGATGAGCCAAAACGTTATGTCAAAGAGAGTGTTGGTCCAACTTTGGAACGCAATACAGCACAGCTTCTGTGCAACATAATTTCGAAAAGTTCGTGTTGGGTTTCAGGAGGTACATGGTCCCTGATGCGTACGCACAGGTCAAGAAATCCCCAGAAACTACGGGTCAATCGTTTGTGGACGCGAAACTGGCACGCACCAGCATCCCAGCTGTGCTCCAATAGGCTCAGATGAAGTGAATGTGGTGGCTCGAACATCAAGTTCAGTTCACTGCCGTACTCCTGAAAGCGCTGCAGCACGATTCGGACCTTGTGAGACGGAGATTTATCCTCGTGGAAGACGCCATCGCAGCCAGGGAAGATGTCAAGCAAGGAAGGATGCAGGTGGTCCGCTATAACTTTCACGTACCCAGCATTTGTCATTATGGTTTCAGTTACCACCACGGATCCCATGGCAACACAGGTGATGACCCCCATCGTATAACCCCCCCCCCACCCCCCTCCCCCCAAGAGCCAGCATCCATTGCGCGCGCGTGATTCCTGCAGCCGTTCGCCTGCATAACGGCGTATCTGGACATGAATGGTTCAAATGGCTCTGAGCACTATGGGAATTAACATCTGAGGTCACCAGTCCCCTAGAACTTAGAACTACTTAAACCTAACTAACTTAAGGACATTACACACATCCATGCCTGAGGCAGGATTCGAACCTGCGACCGCAGCGGTCGCGCGGTTTCAGACTGAAGCGCCTAGAACCGCTCGGCCACAACGGCCGTCATATCTGGACATGACAGGAAACGTGATTCATCCCAGCAGACCACACTTCTATTGATTCACGGTCCAACTCAATGATCCCATGTCCACTTGTGACCTCCCCCTCACTTATCGACCTTAATGACAGTGAAAAATTAAACCGCGTGTACCTAATGAAAATTTGGGAAAATCAATCGTCACCGAGGTTAATTTGTCGGTAAAGAGGGAGGAAAGGGTTACATCTAAATGAAAGGAAAAATGCTAATGACACTTGGAAATTAATTTTGAAAAAGGGGTAAAGTTAATACAGAAAGTAAATGTGCGGCTGTTACGTTAACAATTAACTAGCGGTAATTAGATATTTGAGATTTGGGGGAAATTACGGTCGCCAGTCCTAAGGACAATTACTATAGTAACTGAAAAAGAAAGATTATTACACATATAATTAGCACTAGAAGCGTTGCAACTGAAGGTTGACACGTGTAGTGTGAAAACTGAAAGTTTGTCAGAAGTAATAAATTTCGCTACACTCTGACTTAATTCAGCAAAAGAATTAATAAAACCGGAAAATCGAAAGTTAATTTAGTGACTGAAGTTAATAGTGAGCTTTCTTTCTGAAGCACATCGAAATTCAGTAAAATACGGTTAGTCTTGGACTACCTCAACAATCATTTCAAAAGCTACTTGAATCTACACAATTTAGAAATAAGAGATTTAACTTTGAACTTGAATTAAATGATTCTGAACAATTAACAATAGTAAAATTTAGTACGTACCAAGCTGAGCTGCAATCACAGGTAAGCTAAAATACGGTAACAAAACTCGCACTCTTAATTCGTGCTTGTGTAATCTAAATATTGTAGCCAGCTATGAATACTTTAACTGAACTTTGAAATTAAAGCAGTGAAATGCTATAATATTACTTTAATGCTGGCGTTTGAATTTCAACGACACTCGGGTTCATTCCGGAAAAGGAAGGGACCCTGCTTGGTAATGCAATTGGGACAATGAGCAACAAAGGTTCATGCTAAGTAGCTGAAATTTTGTGATGCAACAATTTTAAAAGTTGGAAAAGCTGAGGTCTGCCATACAGTTCTAAAACTTTACGTGCTTCCAGTCTTCCTTGTTGGTTGATTGAAGGTTTGAAGCCGTCGATCGAGGAGGTGGCGACAGTCACTCATTGTCGGCCGTCGCTGTTGCAGAAGCTGGATGTCGGCGCGCCTTCTTCTCGACACGGTCACCAGACGAAACGGGCTCTTGATGTGCGCCAGCTAATGCTTCCCGTCCGCGACACCATGTGAGAAACTATCATCGCAAGTCGAGCGCGATTACATTCTGCCAAACCCCGAAAGCGCGGCAACTCGCGGGACTTCACACAACACACCTGCTCCACTCGCTACTCCAGCCAGACTCCCCCTGCTCAGCCCGCGCTCCACGCGGCAGAGTTAACACTATCAAAGATCCTACACACTTTGGTTCTCCACACGACCTATCGATGTATTCGTTCGATAGCATAGTTTTCCCTAGGCCAGACCCAGTGTATAAATACAAATAATATTCACAAAACAAACCAATTATACATCGACATAGATGCATAAATATACAAATAGTAAAACAATTACAATATACAAAGAGACAGAGACAGGTAACAAAAATAAGGAAAACAAATTTATAGTACAATAGATGGAAATAGGAGGATATGCATTTCCGGCGTTACACACTGCCATCGTAACTGACGATGCTATTGGGCCAGCATGGGAACACGTTTGAGTTGTCAGCTGCAGAACCACATTTTCCATTTTCAATAATGTGCGCTAACAGTGTGCTCCGATGCACAGGCAACTGCAACAGCAATGTACTCTGCCATCAGATCTGCACCAGAGGCCATGGCTCAAGGCAATCAAGTCGATGTAGTATTCCTTGACTTTCGAAAAGCATCTAATTCAGTACTACATCAACGATTATATTAACGAAAATACGACCATGTAGGAGTAAGAAATGAAATTTGTGAGTAGAATAAGGGTTTTTAGGATTATCTTGAATGGATATTCCTCAATATATATATATATAGAAGGAACTTCAGGCGTGCCTCGGGGAACTTTGTTAGGCACCAGGCTGATTTACATATTAAAGACCAAACAGGAAATATCAGCAATAACCTCAGACATTTCGCAGTTGGTACTGTTATCTGTAACGAAGTGGTGTCTGAAAAAACTGCACAAATATCCAGTCGGATCGACGTGCGAGCAAGGAAATGTGTGTCGTTTAATGAGTGTGGACTAATGTTTCACCATTTATGTCATTTAATGCGTCTTCTTAGTGTGCAGTCAGTCAGAAGTAAGATGGCGTCCACTTAATGATTTCGATCCAGCGTGCTTTGCGTCGGCGTTTTGGCAATGCTCTTACTGAACATAAAAACATTCGTCGTTGGTATTGCCAGTTTGAAGGTACAGGATGATTGTGCAATGTTAGGAGTCGCTGTCGGCCTCGCATTTCTAATGACATTGTGGAAAGAATTCGGAAAACGTTTGAGCGGAGTCTACGAAAGTCTGCTCGCCGCGCAAGCAGAGAATTGACAATGCCTCATACGACTGTCTGGCGAGTGTTGGCACAACAACATACGTTAGTTCCTCAGTGACACTCTGCCTCAATGCTCGATAAGACGCACGGGACCCCAAGACATTGCCCTGCATTCTTGGTCTCCACCATCCCCAGACATGACCCAATGCGATTTTTTTGTTTGGGATGTGTAAAGTAAAGTGTGTTGATCTCCCCTGTACCTCGTCACATAGAAGAAACGAAGAACATGCAGACAGTCGCCATTACTTCTGTAAAAGCAGATACATTGTGTAAAGTTGATTACAGATTTAGCTATCGTCTAGATATTGTTCGTGCTGTGCTGGTGGACATGTAGAGCATTTGTAATGTCATTTTTCAATTCATCCCATGTTTGCGGTATGTTTTTATCAATAAATATGAAGTTTTGAAATCAGGTCATTCCTTTTGAAACGCCCTGTACTTGTGCATTCTGTCTTAAAATATTGATGAAATGTGTTGGACTCATACCAGTGAGGACTAACAGAAGACACTGAACACACACAAAAAAGGGCAGCAGGAATGGCCAGAGGTTTGTCTGACTCGCGATAGAGCGTCACGGATCTGTTGAAACCTGTATTGGCAGATTCTTCAAGACATTATTTTTCTGCAAAAGCCTTCTTTCAGAATATCAAGAACCAGTGTTAATTGAAGAATCCAGAGATTGTCTTCATCTCACCCATATTGATCGTGAAGGCGAAAAATAGGACAATTCAGTTCGCATAGAAGTATTTAAGTAGTCATTCTTCCCGTACTCAATATGCAATTGGAACAGGAGAATACCGTAGGAGGTGGTACTATTTGTCATGCACGTGACATTGGTTTGCAGATTATGTGTGTATACGTAGCTGTATAGCGGAGAGTTCTACAGTACCGACCGTCTTACGGTATCGGCCAGCGCTAATTCTCGTTTCTAGTACTAAATGACAGCACATACAGGGGGTAAGCTGGAAGACACCACGATCACACTCATGATACGTCGGGCACTTTGCCCAGCGTTCACTTGTTTGTTCGTAGTGAGCGTTTAACGTTCTTTGGGTGAGAGGATAGCGGAAGAAGTAAGTTTGAAGATTGTGGTACTTGTTTATGAGGTGAATAATTGAATTTATTTTTACATTTATTTTAACTGTATTGTTTAATGTTACTTTCAAGACATCGCGTATTAAACAATACGCAATCTATAGCGTTTTTTTTTTTTTTTTGCGCTACCCCAGTACTGGCCTGACAGATGTCTCCCAGTACCGACCAGTCAGAACATTAGGGAAAAAACAATAACAACTCTTTCTCTTCACTTTGCACAGTGAAACGGCCGAGAATAAGAGGAAAATGAAAGGAAAATAGACTGAAGAGAATATGAGGTTGGCAATAAACGAAGTAATACCAGGGACAATGATATCAAGGCAGGCAGTTGAGTGTTTTCATGTACCAAGAAGCAATTTGGGTGATCGAATAAAAATAATTAAAACAAGTACATCTGTGGATCTAACCCTCAGACTGGCAGGTTTAAGAAGACAAGCAGGGATGATATGGAAACACAGTTAGTTCTGTACATGAGAGATTTAGACAAGAAATTCATGCCACTTAGTAGGAAAGAATTCTTGAATTTAACATTTGCTTTGGCTTAACATTTAAAGAGTAATATAAGGAGTGGGCTCATGCTGGGTGTGTAGATCAAGAAAGTATATTGTATTTTACTTTTGATCGTTGCAATAAGTGAACAATAGTTTTTGTAATTAGTGAATTTTCTTCATCTCATAATGTGTTTAAAAATGGTTCAAATGGCTCTGAGCACTATGGGACTTAACTTCTAAGGTCATCAGTCCCCTACAACTTAGAACTACTTAAACCTAACTATCCTAAGGACATCACACACATCCATGCCTGAGGCATGGTCGCACGGTTCGAGACTATAGCACGTAGAACCGCTCGGCATAATGTGTTTAATGGTTTTCGTTACTTGTGCAGTGTTAATTATCAGTAAAATCTGAAAATCTTCCTATTGAGGCATTGGCCAGTCGAGCGGTTCTAGGTGCTACAGTCTGGCACCGCGCGACCGCTATAATCGCAGGTTCGAATCCTGCCTCTGGCATGGATGTGTGTGATGTCCTTAGGTTAGTTAGGTTTAAGTAGTTCTAAGTTCTAGGGGACTGATGACCTCAGAACTTAAGTCCCATAGTGCTCAGAGCCATTTGAACCATTGGCCAGTACTAGAAAACATCTTTTGCATTGACTGAAAAACCACCTGTTTTTACTTCTAGACGGCCTGTCACTTCTGTAAAATTTCAGGGAAATCATACATGTACATCCATAAAGCATTAGATTAAGGACCACATTCCTGTATTAAATTCCCAAATTTTTTAATTTTTCATATTTTACAAGAGGAAAGGTTAAGGTGTCCGGTACTGTAGGACTCTCCCATAAATGTGACACGCTGGCAGCGGCATGTCGGCGTTTCGTTCAACTGAGACTGCACCATCGTCAGGCTGACGTACCTGAGGCAGGCAGTGGAGGGGGAGCGGGGGCGGCAGCAGGAGCCCTCGGCGCTCTCGGTGCCGGCTTAATTAGAGCACGGCCGACATCGAGGGTGGCGGGCGTTAGTTAGCCGGGACCCAGTGCCTCCCTGCCCCACACCGGCCTACAGCGACACACCACAACATGTGTACCAGACTCGCTGCCTTCATGCCACCTGCCACCGATTCTCGCACATTCTTCACTTTCCTTCCAGATGCGTAAAAGAAGGTAAATATATCAGTAACCCAAAGGTTTGATTGGACAACACAGAGCTTTACTAGCCATGGTTCTACTGGAGTTGGTATGCCGATGCGTTTCTCCAATCTTTAAACTGACTTAACCAGCCATTTATTGGGGAACCTTTAGTGTTAGCGATACACTTCATCGCTTTTCGTATCAACAAACATTGTGAGAAGGGAAACAACTTATAAGGGACAGATAAAAATCGTAGAACTGACCATGGATCGAACCCGAAACCCCTGCCTCTGTGGTCTGGCACTTTACCACTTTTTTTCACATTCCATGAATATTTATTGTAATGACGGTGTTTAGCTTTTATGGTTCAAATGGCTCTGAGCACTGTGGGACTTAACATCTGAGGTCATCAGTCCCCTAGAACTTAGAACTACTTAAACCTAACTAACCTAAGGACATCACACACATCCATGCCCGCTGCAGGATTCGAACCTGCGACCGTAGCGGTCGCGCGGTTCTCGACTTAGCTTATATATATATATATATATATATATATATATATATATATATATATATATATATATATATATATAGCGGCCGGCTTAGCTTTTATATTACACATTATTTTCCACATAAAATTCTACCGATATTTACAATACGAGAAGAAACCACATACGTTTTGTGCAGATATGATTTCGTATGTACTGGATTCCTTTATAGTTCACAGCATCATAATTCAGATCTGCTAGTGACTTAACGACAAATTAAGGGCTATTCCAAATGAGATACCGAAACTGGTATGAGTATGCTGTGAAAAGTTTAATAATGCTATTTCTTCAAAAAAAAAGAAAGAAATTCACAATCGAACACATTAGTAACTAAGATAGTGAGTGTAGAATGACCACTCTGCAAATAACAGTGCTTATCGATTTAGTACATTCAGTTGGAATACTTTCAGGAAGGGCAGTCTAAATGTGCACACTAAAGCTTTCTGAATCAACTTTTCTCTGACTTAATTCTCATTATACACAAAAACATTTCAGTGAATCTCAGAAACTAAATAGCCTGTAGCCATGTCCATGATGACATAACGTGTGTTGGGGGCAAAATAGACATTCAACGAAACACCTAGTTTCAGGTCCCTGGGGCAAAATAGACATTCAACGAAACACCTAGTTTCAGGTCCCTATAGTCAGCAATTATGAACAAAAAGTGATACTTTCCAAGTACATTGCACCAATAAAGAATCACATATTGGGTATCTGGCAAAAATTCCTCCTTGTGAAGTTGTAGTAGGAAAAACTATGACAAACAAGAAAAGTAGGATGGGTGGATGGGAGAGCCCTTCCTGCCACAAGGTAACAATGCGGACGCGATCGAACCGCGGTATTGACCGTCTAGGCATGGCTGAACTACAGACAACACGAGCCGGGTACCTCCTTCCTGGTGGAATGACTGGAACTGATCGGCTGTCGGACCCCCTCCGTCTAATAGGCGCTGCTCATGCATGGTAATTTACATCCTTGGGCGGGTTTAGTGAAATCTCTGAAACAGTCAAAGGGACTGTGTCTGTGATACAATATCCACAGTCAATGCCTATCTTCAGGAGTTCTGGAAACTGGGGTGATGCAAAACTTTTTTGATGTGTGTACATCACCTTATGGGGTGTAGAGGAGGGTGCTTCTGGTACTACTGTCATACTCCCCTCCCCTCCCCCCCCCCCCCTTGCTGTTCCATTCGGGAAATATGCTTGGGAACAATTATTGTCGGGAAACCTCTGTATTAGATCTCATTTCTCGGGCGTTTTCGTTGCGAGCACTTCAAGAGGCGTGTGTAGGAGCAAATAATATGTTGCCCGACTCTTGGCGAAACGTTCTCCCTGCGAATTTGAATGGTAAACCTGTCTGTGATGCACATCGCCTCTCCTTCAGGGTCTGCCACTGCTGTTCGTTGAGCATCTCACGCCAACTAAACGATCCCGCACCGAAACGCAACGCGTTTGTTATATCTACCCCATCCCTTCTGTTAACCCCACCTCGTAATGCCCCGAACTAATGAGCAATACCCAAGGCTTTGTCGTGTTAGCCACTTCTTTCGCTTTGGTAGCCTACCTTAGATAGCTCACTCTGTACTGTAAACAGTAACAGCGTCTTAAAGCTTGCTTGAGATTTTCCCGAACTTATTTTAGAACTGTAGAGTTTACCCTTTTATGAAGTACGCGTATAAAGTCCCATTTCCGTACGGCGCAATAAGAAACTTCACAGCTGGCATCGCTGTTGGCATCTTTCAACCATTCAGCAAATGAGATGTGTGCAAATGTGGCCAAAAATTTTGTTTGCATTTAGTGCTAAAATTTATTGAGAACTATTTGCGACTATCTGCGAAAATTTCCTTCAGGAAAAACTCTCCCAACACATGCAAAATGGCTGTATTCTTGTTTACTCCATCATCACCATGAGAAAACGTGTGCTCCGTCAAACGAAACTAGGGCAGAGTGCAACATCACTGTTATACTATTATGTCCGTACGGCCATAAACCGCGCTGTTTGTATATTCTTTTGGTCGTGGCAACCAGCGTTTAAGGGGTGATAGCAAGTTGTGTCGCTTGTCATTCATTTCAGTAGCTTTATCGAAGACCGCTGGTAATTTGTTTCAGTAGTTAAGCACCATTTAGATAACACTCGTTGTGCTAATGTCTTACTTTCCTGCATTGTTGTTACAGACCCAGTAACATGTTGAAAGTGTGTGCCATAGAAGTGCATTCATACACACAGACATATATTTGCGTGTGTGTGTGTGTGTGTGTGTGTGTGTGTGTGTGTGTGTGTGCGTGCTTGATAACATATTCTCTGAATAGACATTAAATATTAAATTAAAGATACAGCAGTTTTCAAAACACTATTACACACACACACACACACATATACATAGGCAGTATACAGGGTGGACCATTGATCGTGACCGGGCCAAATATCTCACAAAATAAGCGTCAAACGAAAAAAACTACAAAGAACGCAACCTGTCTAGCTTCAAGAGGGAAACCAGATGGCGCTATGGTTGGCCCGCTAGATGGCGCTGCCATAGATCAAACGGATATCAACTGCGGTTTTTGAAAATGAACCCCCATTTTTATTATATATTCATGTAGTACGTAAAGAAATATGAATGTTTTAGTTGCACCACTTTTTTCGCTTTGTGATACATGGCGCTGTAATAGTCACAAACATATGGCTCACAATTTTAGACGAACAGTTGGTAACAGGTAGGTTTTTTAAATTAAAATACAGAACGTAGGTACGTTTTAACATTTTATTTTGGTTGTTCCAAGTGTTACATGTACCTTTGTGAACTTATCATTTCTGAGAACGCATGCTGTTACAGCGTGATTACCTGTAAATACCACATTAATGCAAAAAATGCTCAAAATGACGTCCGTTAACCTCAATGCACTTTTCAATACGTGTAACGACATTCCTCTCAACAGCGAGTAGTTCGCCTTACGTAATGTTCGCACATGCATTGACAATGCGCTGACGCATGTTGTCAGGCGTTGCCGGTGGATCACGATAGCAAATATCCTTTAACTTTCCCCACAGAAAGAAATCCGGGGACGTCAGATCCGGTGAACGTGCGGGCCATGGTATGGTGCTTTGACGACCAATCCACCTGTCATGAAATATGCTATTCAATACCGCTTCAATCGCACGCGAGCTATGTGCCGGACATCCATCATGTTGGAAGTACGTCTCCATTCTGTCAGGCAGTGAAACAACTTGTAGTAACATCGGTAGAACATTACGTAGGAAATCAGCATACATTGCACCATTTAGATTGCCATCGATAAAATGGGGGCCAATTACCCTTTCTTCCATAATGCTGCACCATACATTAACCCACCAAGGTCGCTGATGTTCCATTTGTCGCTGTCATCGTGGATTTTCCGTTGCCCAATAGTGCATATTACGCCGGTTTACGTTACCGCTGTTGGTGAATGACGCATCGTCGCTAAATAGAAAGCGTGCAAAAATCTGTCATCGTCCCGTAATTTCTCTTGTGCCCAGTGGCAGAACTGTACATGACGTTCAAAGTCGTCGCCATGCAACTCTTGGTGCATAGAAATATGGTACGGGTGCAATCTATGTTGATGTAGTATTCTCAACACCGACGATTTCGCGATTCCCGATTCTCGCGCAATTTGTCTGCTACTGATGTGCGGATTAGGCGCGACAGCAGCTAAAACACCTACTTGAGCATCATCATTTGTTGCAAGTCGTGGTTGATGTTTCACATGTAGCTGAACACTTCCTGTTTTCTTAAATAACGTAACTATCCGGCGAACAGTCCGGACACTTGGATGATTTCGTCCAGGATACCGAGCAGCATACATAGCACACGCCCGTTTGGCATTTTGATCACAAAAGCCAAACATCAATACGATATCGACCTTTTCCGCAATTGTTAAACGGTCCATTTTAACACGGGTAATGTATCACGAAGCAAATACCGTCTGCACTGGCGGAATGTTACGTGATAGCACGTACTTATACGTCTGTCACTATTACAGCGCCATCTACCAGAAAACGAAAAAAGTGGTCCAACTAAAACATTCATATTTCTTTATGTACTACACGAATACGGTATAAAAATGGGGGTTGCTATTTTAAAAAACGCAATTGATATCCGTTTGACCTATGGCAGCACCATCTAACGGGCCAAACCATAGCGCCATCTGGTTTCCGCCTTCAAGCTAGACCAAGCTAGACGAGTTTCGTTCTTTGTAGTTTTTTCGTTTGATGCTTATTTCGTGAGATATATGGCCCGGTTACTATCAATATATATATATATATATATATATATATATGTGTGTGTGTGTGTGTGTGTGTGTGTGTGTGTGTGTGTGTGTGTGTGTGTGTGTGTATATACGGACAGGGAACTATTCGAGGTGGTGGAGGCTCTGTAATAGTGTGGGGCATGTGGGACTGGAGTGATGCGTGAGCCCCTGATACGTGTAGATACGACTCTGACAGGTGACACGTGCGTAAGCATCCTGTCTGATCACCTGCATCCATACATTTCCCTTGTGCATTCCGGAAGACTTGGACAATTCCAATGCGAAACAACAGCCCACACGTCCAGAATTCCTACAGAGTGAATCCATTCTTCTGAGTTAAACGCTTCCGGCAGCCACCAAACTCCCCAGACATGAACATTCTTGAGCATATCTGGGATGCCTTGGAACGTGCTGTTCAGAAGAGATCGCTACCCCCTCGTACTCTTACGGATTTATGGACAGCTCTGCAGGATTCATGGTGTCGATTCCCTCTAGCACTACTTCAGACATTAGTTGATACCGTGTACCGACGTGTTGTGGCACTTGTGCGTGCTGGCGGGGGCCATACACGATATTACATAGGTGTCTGAATTTCTTTGGCTCTCCAGTGTAAATAAATGCATAAAAAAGTCAGTAACACTTCTAACTGATGAGTCACTTTATTGGTATATAATGTCGTCAGGCACAGTGGTTGTGTAAGTAGATGGAATAATGTGAGTCCTGTTTTATACCTGCAGAATCGTGTGCTCATTCTCGCTTCTATGCTGATATAGTCCACTTGCACGCGATAACAGATTCAGGCGACGTGTTTTCTGTTAAATGGACGGAGAATGATGAACTGAGTCTTCGAGAATCCGAAGACGGCGAGGTCGGTGGAATGTCGTAGGACCTGTTGGCGTGTTTAAAGCCAGTTTACAGAGCTCATTCATGATCTCTGATACTTCCACGTATTTTCGTCGGTACTAGTCTTCTGTTGAAGTTTTACGGACAACCGGAAGTCAAGGAACAGTGGCAAGGGGTAAACGGAAAGCGTCGCGTTCTTGCGATACTGTGGGCAGAGCACTAGAGATGGGGGATGCGCTCTTGAACTGATTCATAGAGTTGAATCTTTCAAAGGAGTGAACAATCAGTGATTCAGAAAAAAAGAACGGTAGCTCCAAACGTTTCCCACGGCAGAGAGAGAGAGAGAGAGAGAGAGAGAGACGGAGCATATCAGCAGCGCCTCTGCTGGTCACAGCACAGTGCACGCCACACAACACAGCCAGCGCCGGCCTCTGCCCTGCTTCTATCTTGGCTGCCTGCATTGTGCAGTGCCCCATTGGATTTTGTTTCACATATGCCGTGCCGTCTCTGTGCGTCGTCTGCCCCGTGCAGTGTCTGGCGCAGCTTAACTTCGCATCGCACTCTGTCGGCGATCGTTTCAGTCGCACATCCTGCCCTCTGGGCAGTTGATGCGAGCAACAGGACAGAGAGCCACCTAGCGGATAACATAGGAACTACTTGCAACAACCTGCTCGCAAGGGAACGGACGATTTGTCTCGGAGCGGGTGAGTTCACCGCTCCCCCCACCCTCGGAACTCGCCCGCTCAACGCTCACCCCACCGTTCTCGACTCTAGCCAGAGCGTTGAGCAAAGCAACTCAGGTGTCACTCTGGTCTCTGCGGTCTTAGCTCACGCAGTAATAGAGCTCGTGGCTCGACCTGCTCGACTCAGTGCTTCTGCATTGGACTTCGTCTCTACTGGATATTGTTCTTCGTAGTAATACCGCTATGTATATTACATTATTATGTTATGTATACATCATTTGTTTTTATTTTATTTTTATTTGTTTAAACTGATCAGATTAGGTTCCTGACGACTCCTCTTACTATAGGATTTTTATTATGGACACTCAAATTTACGCTTTAATTACGAGCGAACCGATAAACGTATCGCAAAATGTGATACACCAATATTTTCCTTGTTTTATTCTGCGTAAGGCTATATGCAGCACTTTCGTTTTACGGTCAAATTAATATTTTTTTTCTTATTCTGGTACGGATTTTGCGACTTTAGGCATCTTCGGAAGGAAACGTTCACTTTAAAAATATATGGCTTGCGATGTGTTTGTATGAGGTTAATGAAATTTTTATACATTATAGCCAAATATATTGTTAATGTAAATCTCAAGTTACAACATTTTCCGATCACCCAAAAAACCACGATAGTGCAAAATAAATCAATAATCAAAAACTTTGTCATATCGTGGAAATTTCAATAAACAATACAAAATTCTTACTCATTATCTGTGTTACTTCAAACTAGGATCAAATAAGATCAAAATACAGGTATAGTACTGGAATAAACCAAGTTTAAAGGGCAATGTGCCTTCCATTTATTTTCTATTGTAAATGAGTGGTGAGTCATGAAAAAGAGCTAATTCATTTCAGAGAGTGAACAGTTCTGATCCGATCTCTGAAAAGAACAGTTTTGCCCATCTCTACAGAGCACGAGAGTGGAGATAAGAGTGCTAGCTGCTGGCTGGCTGGCTGGCTGACTGGGTGAGACGTGAGCGCCAGGTGTGTGGCGGCGCGGCTCGGCGGGCCGACTGCGCGTGCGCGGACGCCGCCCGGCTGTCGGCGCTGCGGCGGCCGTCGTCAGCCGCCGGATGCGGTGACGGGCGCATTGTGCGCGCCGCGGCCTTCATTTAGATAAAAAGCCTTTCTGTGTCGCATTCGGCATTGATCAGCCGCAGCCGGCGCCTCCTCGCTCTCAATCGCGGCGACACGACAGCCGCTTCTCGCAGCCGCGGTCCGCAGCCGCTGTGGAGGTGTCAGCCGAACGCCCGGCGAGCGCGTACGGGCCGCACGACCAAAACATCAACAGCTTTCAGGGCGCGTCGCGGTGGGCCGCGCGCGGACGTCAACTGTAGCATCGGATGAGACGCTCCGGAGGAACGCTGTCCTTATCCTCGTCTGGCCGTCCAGATTTTCTCAGATAAATGTTTCTCAAATTTCTCGCTGCGTCAGATTTGTGTATAAGCTGGAGTATTCAATGATGTCTTCTGTAACAATCGTTAGGAGTTACGTGTCTAACTAATAAGTTTGTCGTACTTTTGTACAGTGTCTGATCGAAAGCCTCCGGACACGTACTAGCGAACTTCAGTATGTGGTGTGTGCCTATATGATCGCTTGTAATATCTCTTTATATTCGATGAATTATTCTGATACAATTCTACCCTTGAATGACGTTTACTAATTTTCTATCTTCATACTCGCAGAATCCATGCGAAAAGTAGTTCATACAATAGCTATGCCATGACCGCATAAGTATTCTTTGTCGTACTCTCTCTGGTGGTGGTTAGAAAAAAAAAAGTAAGGGAGCTTCCGAGATTGTCTTCGTGCCGATTAGCATGAGCTTGGTTTGGAAGAACTGTAATTTGATTATTGAGATTTATCACAGAAGATAACTGATACGAACTGTACGATTAAAAAGGAAATATATATATATATTGCTCCTTCAAAAAAAGGTGTGTATGTGACATTTGGGAATTAATGATATTTATCGATATATTGCGTAGTTGTTAATCAGAAGGGAACTTCCGAAAGACTGGATACGAACCTGCATTTAATAATCCAAGAACTCCATTACTTCTTCGGAAGGTTAAACTTCATCAAAGCCAAATATCCGCTTGGTCTGAGGTTTCCCCACTGATTATACAACGCTCCCAAAATTACGAGGCATTTTATTTGTACAGATTAGCAGACTGCCGCAAAGCACGAGCCTGCAGAGAAGAAGAATCATCGCCTGATTTCATTCTAACAAGTAAAATTTCAGAATCATTTTGAGTGACTGAGCTATGACTGTGTTTCCTATCATGAATGATTGATTGCTCGAACGAATTGAGAGCTAAAGAATTACGTAGATAGGAGGAAAAATTACAGGCTTCAACTCTCCTGGAAGGATAGCAGACCAGTCTGTTTTACTGGTCGAAAATACACTTGCCAGTGCAATGGTGGGTTCTTTACTTTTCTGCAGGAGGAGACCATGTGGATAAAGAAATGGTTCAAATGGCTCTTAGCACTATGGGACTTAACATCTGTGGTCATCAGTCCCCTAGAACTTAGAACTACTTAAACCTAACTAACCTAATGACATCACACACATCCATGCCCGAGGCAGGATTCGAACCTGCGACCGGAGCGGTCACGCGGTTCCAGACTGAAGCGCCTTTAACCGCACGGCCACACCGGCCGGCTAAGACCATGTGGATACTATAACACGAAAAATATTAGTTCACGTTATTATAACACAGATGAGAAAATTAGTTACTTAACTTTGTACAGTCCATTTCTACGGGAACCTCATTAATATTTACAACTAACTCTCAACATTAACGTATCGCTCGATGGAGAAAAAATACAAGTCTGTCAATCAGATTACATTTAATAATATTTTACACGTAAAGTTCTGCCTATTGCAGTCAGTTCCACAAGAGAGTGTACGCCATAACCGCAGCGGCATCTCTAGTACTGTATACTTATATGGATATGGTGTCTGTTCTTTCTGACATGTCCGAACGTCTAGAACGAAATGAGAATTACATATTATTACTTTGAGCTGCTGACGGGCGTCGATATATACACTCCTGGAAATGGAAAAAAGAACACATTGACACCGGTGTGTCAGACCCACCATACTTGCTCCGGACACTGCGAGAGGGCTGTACAAGCAATGATCACACGCACGGCACAGCGGACACACCAGGAACCGCGGTGTTGGCCGTCGAATGGCGCTAGCTGCGCAGCATTTGTGCACCGCCGCCGTCAGTGTCAGCCAGTTTGCCGTGGCATACGGAGCTCCATCGCAGTCTTTAACACTGGTAGCATGCCGCGACAGCGTGGACGTGAACCGTATGTGCAGTTGACGGACTATGAGCGAGGGCGTATAGTGGGCATGCGGGAGGCCGGGTGGACGTACCGCCGAATTGCTCAACACGTGGGGCGTGAGGTCTCCACAGTACATCGATGTTGTCGCCAGTGGTCGGCGGAAGGTGCGCGTGCCCGTCGACCTGGGACCGGACCGCAGCGACGCACGGATGCACGCCAAGACCGTAGGATCCTACGCAGTGCCGTAGGGGACCGCACCGCCACTTCCCAGCAAATTAGGGACACTGTTGCTCCTGGGGTATCGGCGAGGACCATTCGCAACCGTCTCCATGAAGCTGGGCTACGGTCCCGCACACCGTTACGCCGTCTTCCGCTCACGCCCCAACATCGTGCAGCCCGCCTCCAGTGGTGTCGCGACAGGCGTGAATGGAGGGACGAATGGAGACGTGTCGTCTTCAGCGATGAGAGTCGCTTCTGCCTTGGTGCCAATGATGGTCGTATGCGTGTTTGGCGCCGTGCAGGTGAGCGCCACAATCAGGACTGCATACGACCGAGGCACACAGGGCCAACACCCGGCATCATGGTGTGGGGAGCGATCTCCTACACTGGCCGTACACCACTGGTGATCGTCGAGGGGACACTGAATAGTGCACGGTACATCCAAACCGTCATCGAACCCATCGTTCTACCATTCCTAGACCGGCAAGGGAACTTGCTGTTCCAACAGGACAATGCACGTCCGCATGTATCCCGTGCCACCCAACGTGCTCTAGAAGGTGTAAGTCAACTACCCTGGCCAGCAAGATCTCCGGATCTGTCCCCCATTGAGCATGTTTGGGACTGGATGAAGCGTCGTCTCACGCGGTCTGCACGTCCAGCACGAACGCTGGTCCAACTGAGGCGCCAGGTGGAAATGGCATGGCAAGCCGTTCCACAGGACTACATCCAGCATCTCTACGATCGTCTCCATGGGAGAATAGCAGCCTGCATAGCTGCGAAAGGTGGATATACACTGTACTAGTGCCGACATTGTGCATGCTCTGTTGCCTGTGTCTATGTGCCTGTGGTTCTGTCAGTGTGATCATGTGATGTATCTGACCCCATGAATGTGTCAATAAAGTTTCCCCTTCCTGGGAAAATGAATTCACGGTGTTCTTATTTCAATTTCCAGGAGTGTATTTAACAAAAAATGGAAAAAGACTAAAGATTACAGGGTGTTACAAAAAGGTACAGCCAAACTTTCAGGAAACATTCCTCACACACAAATAAAGAAAAGATCTTATGTGGACATAGATTTCAAAAAGGCGTATGATTGCATCCATAGATCTTCAATGATGAAAATATTAAGGAATTTTGGACTTCATCCTAAATTAATAAAAATGATACAGTTAACCTTAACAAACACCAAATCCAAAGTAAAATTTAGAGGAGAAATATCTGAACCATTTACGATTAAAACAGAGTTGAGACAGGGAGATTGTTTATCACCATTGCTATTCAATTGTGCTCTTGAATATGTAATGAGAGAATGGTACAAGGAAAATCCTATGAATATTAAAATTGGAACTAAGAAAGATAAAATAAACCTAAATTGCTTGGGATTTGCTGATGACCTAGCATTACTAGCTAATAATATTCAGGAAGCCACGAAACAAATAACATGCTTACAAAATATAGCACAAAAATTAGGACTCCAGATATCATTTGAAAAGACTGAAATAATGGTAACGGATCCACTTGTAATAGATCACATCACTGTGAACAATAGGGAAATTAAAATAGTGAAACAATTTAAATACCTGGGTGAAATTATAACACATAAATTGGACGAGAAACCTGCATGGCGAGCAAGAACTAATAAAATGATAAAAGCTCAAAAACTAACATGGTCTACGTACAATAAAAAATGTCTATCAATTAAAACAAAATTAAAACATTACAAGACGGTGGTTCAACCAGAGGTTACATATGGAAGTGAAACACTTTTTAAAGTCACCCAGAAAAACAGAATTGACAAAATTTTAAAAGTAGAGAGAAGAATTGCTAGAACATGCATAAATAAGAAATATCAAAAAGCTGGGCAATGGCGGATAGTTCCAAATGAAGTGGTATACAGAGAACTGGAGCCCATCACCGATACTATACGAAAGAAAAGGATCTCTTTTTGTGGTCACATTCTGAGGACACCAGAAACCAGATTATCAAGGAAAATTATTGAGAAACTCTGGAATTTGAAACAACAAGGAGGATGGCTTAAGGAAATAAGAGAGGATATGGAAGAACTGGAAACGCCAAATTTAAAGAAGTTGAGGGACACAGAAATAAGATTTAAACCAAAAATTGACAAACGACATACAATGAAAAGGGTATTTACAGATGAGGAACGACGAAAAGCATCGGAACGAATGAAGAGATACTGGGCCACTCGGAAGGGGAAAATACCAAAGAAGAGGACCAGAAATGATTGACTGAAGTGGTCCAATGAGGCCGTAAAAGCAGAAGAAGAAGAAGAAGAAGAAGAAGGACATGTGTCCGGAAACGCTTAATTTCCATGTTAGAGCACATTTTAGTTTCTTCCACCTACGCTCGATGGAGCACGTTATCATGATTTCATACGGGATACTCTACCTGTGCTGCTAGAACATGTGCCTTTACAAGTACGACACAACATGTGGTTCATGCACGATGGAGCTCCTGCACATTTCAGTCGAAGTGTTCGTACGCTTCTCAACAGCAGATTCGGTGACCGATGGATTGGTAGAGGCGGACCAATTCCATGGCCTCCACGCTCTCCTGACCTCAACCCTCTTGACTTTCATTTATGGGTGCATTTGAAAGCTCTTGTCTACGCATCCCCGGTACCAAATGTAGAGACTCTTCGTGCTCGTGTTGTGGACGGCTGTGATACAATACGCCATTCTCCAGGGCGGTATCAGCGCATCAGGGATTCCATGTGATGGAGGGTGGATGCATGTATCCTCGCTAACGGAGGACATTTTGAACATTTCCTGTAACAAAGTGTTTGAAGTCACGCTGGTACGTTCTGTTGCTGTGTGTTTCCATTCCACGATTAATGTGATTTGAAGAGAAGTAATAAAATGAGCTCTAACATGGAAAGTAAGCGTTTCCGGACACATGTCCACATACCATATTTTCTTTTTTGTGTGTGAGGAATGTTTCCTGAAAGTTTGGCCGTTCCTTTTTGTAACACCCTGTATATTCAAAAACATAATGACAACGTGTGCAAAATTTGGATCAGTTATCTCTGAAATAGTAAAAGCTACATTCGCTTACATGTACCCATGCATTTTGTCATGTCCCCCCTTATCTTTTGTGTAGTAATGAGTCGTAGTAACGTTTACACTAGGAACAGTGGTTTTCACCATCTTCCAATAAAAGAATTTCCAACTTATTGGAATGGCGACAGAGACTAGCGGTGGCGCTAGCCAGGATATGGGATAACTGGCTGTCCGCAATTTTAGAGAAGGCACCCCCCTGCAGCCCTTCCTCGCCTCCCGCCCTCCCCCACCCCACAACCACCTAGCAATGTCGCCGCCTCGCCGCTAATTTCCCCCAGGATCGCCGGCCAATAGCCGCCCCGGCCAGTGCAGCAGCGCATGGAGGCGTTTATTACATACCAACTGCCGGCGCCGTGGTCGACCCATTATTCTGGAAACAGCAGCCTACTTCTACCGCAGTCAGGAGACGCAATAGTTCGCTCTGCTGACCGAGATTGTATCCCTAAAAGCCTTGTTTCTGATCTGTATCAACTAATAATACTAGTTGTCACACCTTTAGGTGTGGCGTTTCACTTATTTAATGGCATTTTAATTGAGTTTAACTTCTAACTGTCCCAACCTCCTCTCCCCCCCCCCCCCCCCCGTCACCACAATTCCCGAGCGCTTCACAAGTAATATAGTTCAGGCTCAGGCCAATGATTCATCGAAGAGGTGCCCAACACACAAAATCCTCGATAAAGTACAATGTTTAATTATTTAAACGTATTTTTGTGACCCTAAAACAGTATCTGATGGCTTACATAGATGTAATTACTACTACCTTAAAATAAAACTTCAATCAGTCACTTTTTTAAAATACTTGTTTGTAACATATAAAGAACAGTGTATGTGTATATGTCTGGGATCTCACCCCAAACCCCTGGATTTCAACTGAATTTGCCACAGAAACTGGAAGCCTCACGATTGTCAGCACTGTGAGCTTTAAACAGGAGCATCATATGGGAAAAACTGATTTTTCCTGCACCAAGTGTATAGACTTTCTGGCGTGACAGGCATGTTGTGTGCGAATAGTAGCAACCTGTCAAATCAACCTGCTTTACAGAGAAGCCTACATTTCATGGGCAAAAAATGATTTTTTTAAGCTGCTACATGTAGGCTGTCCTGCATGACTCGTACACTCCTGGAAATTGAAATAAGAACACCGTGAATTCATTTTCCCAGGAAGGGGAAACTTTATTGACACATTCCTGGGGTCAGATACATCACATGATCACACTGACAGAACCACAGGCACATAGACACAGGCAACAGAGCATGCACAATGTCGGCACTAGTACAGTGTATATCCACCTTTCGCAGCTATGCAGGCTGCTATTCTCCCATGGAGACGATCGTAGAGATGCTGGATGTAGTCCTGTGGAACGGCTTGCCATGCCATTTCCACCTGGCGCCTCAGTTGGACCAGCGTTCGTGCTGGACGTGTAGACCGCGTGAGACGACGCTTCATCCAGTCCCAAACATGCTCAATGGGGGACAGATCCGGAGATCTTGCTGGCCAGGGTAGTTGACTTACACCTTCTAGAGCACGTTGGGTGGCACGGGATGCATGCGGACGTGCATTGTCCTGTTGGAACAGCAAGTTCCCTTGCCGGTCTAGGAATGGTAGAACGATGGGTTCGATGACGGTTTGGATGTACCGTGCACTATTCAGTGTCCCCTCGACGATCACCAGTGGTGTACGGCCAGTGTAGGAGATCGCTCCCCACACCATGATGCCGGGTGTTGGCCCTGTGTGCCTTGGTCGTATGCAGTCCTGATTGTGGCGCTCACCTGCACGGCGCCAAACACGCATACGACCATCATTGGCACCAAGGCAGAAGCGACTCTCATCGCTGAAGACGACACGTCTCCATTCGTCCCTCCATTCACACCTGTCGCGACACCACTGGAGGCGGGCTTCACGATGTTGGGGCGTGAGCGGAAGACGGCGTAACGGTGTGCGGGACCGTAGCCCAGCTTCATGGAGACGGTTGCGAATGGTCCTCGCCGATACCCCAGGAGCAACAGTGTCCCTAATTTGCTGGGAAGTGGCGGTGCGGTCCCCTACGGCACTGCGTAGGATCCTACGGTCTTGGCGTGCATCCGTGCGTCGCTGCGGTCCGGTCCCAGGTCGACGGGCACGTGCACCTTCCGCCGACCACTGGCGACAACATCGATGTACTGTGGAGACCTCACGCCCCACGTGTTGAGCAATTCGGCGGTACGTCCACCCGGCCTCCCGCATGCCCACTATACGCCCTCGCTCATAGTCCGTCAACTGCACATACGGTTCACGTCCACGCTGTCGCGGCATGCTACCAGTGTTAAAGACTGCGATGGAGCTCCGTATGCCACGGCAAACTGGCTGACACTGACGGCGGCGGTGCACAAATGCTGCGCAGCTAGCGCCATTCGACGGCCAACACCGAGGTTCCTGGTGTGTCCGCTGTGCCGTGCGTGTGATCATTGCTTGTACAGCCCTCTCGCAGTGGCCGGAGCAAGTATGGTGGGTTTGACACACCGGTGTCAATGTATTCTTTTTTCCATTTCCAGGAGTGTATGTTGTGTTGGAGCGGTATTGGCCTACTTTAGCGATCTACTTTGCTAGGAGGGCCATACGTGAGGGGCAAACAAATGAGCTGGCTGGAGTGGCCGAGCGGTTCTAGGCGCTACAGTCTGGAACTGTGCAACCGCTACAGTCGCAGGTTCGAATCCTGCCTCGGGAATGGATGTGTGTGATGTCCTTAGGTTAGTTAGGTTTAAGTAGTTCCAAGTTCTAGGGGCCTGATAACCTCAGTAATTAAGTCCCATAGTCCTCAGAGCCATTTGAACCAAACAAATGATTTTCAATCCCCTGATTGTTAGTTTTCCCTGCATGACAAGTGTGTTGAGGGGGTAGTATTAACCTGCTTTATTGAACTGTATTACTGGGGCTACATGTGCTGATAACCATTGCTGGGGATGAGACAGATAGGGATGGATAGAGTGGAAGGGGAGGAGGAAATGGACAGTGGGGAGGAGGGGGAGATGCATGAGACAGGTGGAAGTTTCAGAGGGGTAGTGGTTCAGTGGAAAGGAAGAGGTGGAGGCAAAGATGGAGAGAGAGGGGTAGGAGGATATGGTCAAAGGGAGGGGGAGGAAGATACAGGCAGTTAGAAGGTTTGGAGGAAATGGACAGAGAGAGGGAGAGGAACAGTGAAGAGACAGAGAAAATACGAGAAGGAGATGGACAGACAGAGCTGGCAGGGTGAGGTAGATAGACAGAGGGAGTAAGAGGTGGACACAGAAAGGGGATAAAGATGTGTTTTCAATACATGTTTCGAAAGCAGAAGTGAGCAAAGCCATGGGGAAAATTTTACTGTATTCAGTAATCTTGATACGGCGCACCGGAAGCCATGGGGAAAATGTTAGTGTATTCAGTAATCTTGATATGCTGTCCACTCCTGGGAGCTGAGTGGTCAGCGCGACATAATGTTAATCCCAAGGGCCTGGATTCAATTCCCGGCTGAGTCAGGGATTTTCTCCGCTCAGGGACTTGGTATTGTGTAGCCTAATCATCATCATTTCATCCTCATCGACGCGCAAGTCGCCGAAGTGGCGTCAAATCGAAAGACTTGCACCTGGCGAACGGTCTACCCGACGGTAGGCCCTAGTCACACGACATTTTATCTTGATATGGTTCACTGGAAGTTTCACACTGGACAGAGACAGGGTGTTTCTGTTATCATGTTAAAAACTTTCACGATGACTGCCGGAAAATGTATTAAGTTGAGGTAAGGGACCCTGGTCCGAAACCGACTGAATCGGAAGTTATAAGCGATAATCTTTTTAATACCGCTGACAGTGAAACACATGTTCCGGTACTGCTGCAAAACTTGCAAGGTAGGCACCTGTCACAGGTGGTAGCGTGGATCAAAACAAGAAAAAACGTCTAGTAAACATGGAGTCTAAAACGCATACCTTAATACCTCTGAACACTTGTTCAGCTTTGATACTGCGAAACATCTCTTCTACTGATAGCTCTTTGGTTTTCATACATTTGGAGAAAGTAGTATATTCCAAAACAAAAAAAAGCGAAGTAAATATGGCTTTACAATTCATACTGTAAGAGATATAGGCACTTGTTCAGTAGAAAAGATATGATTCACATTTGCCTAGGTGAACAAGTTCTCATAGCTCTTGCAGTATGTATTTTAGATCCCATATTTATTAGACATTTGTTTCTTGTTTTGGTCCACAGTACCTTCTCCAAAAACATAGAGAGACGAATGAACTTGAAGTAGAAGAAATGTGTTTCTCAGTGTCGAAGAGTATCACGTGCACAAATTAAGAAGTGGTACTGTCCAAAACTGTATTTGGCTTAAAATACAATAAATTTGGTGGGATATATTCCAAAGTGGCGTTACATCGAATGAAACAAGTGTTGCAAGACAATCACGTGTGCGAGAGTGGACTGAACTATAGTGAGATTAAATTTGTTGCGTAATAAACAGTGACGTTAATTGCAAACACTTCTGTTTAATGATAAACTATTAACAAACGCATTATGTTAAGCAATGCAAAGATGTTGAAAATTGTATCAAAGATCGAAAGCGACACAGGGTTCGTAATAGACAAACTATCACAACTCGTACCATTCCCTTGTTCATCTGCGTGTAACTTCTTCGCCCCCAACTAAATTACGTTCCGATGGCGTTGATTAAATTTTCGACTGCTAAATAATCATTTTAATTATAAAGAGAGGGAGAGGAGTATTACACTCGGCACTACCGTCGTCAGTTGGAGATACATCTAGAATATCATTTCGTAAATCATTTGCAGCTCCGTGTCATTCTAATCAAAGTATTTACTCTGTAAATCCTTTTGTTAAGTGAGCAAGTGTTCCTGCAAAAGCGGCAACAGTTCCGCGGCGACTCAGTTTACGTTTCTGCTCCCCTGCACCTCAAACGTTTTGCTGCTGTTCCTCCTAAGTGGAAGCGGAGCACAACTTATTTAAACTCATTACGTCCCTCTCCATCTTCAGCCGGCATATCTCTTCGCCTGTAAGCATCAGCCCGTATTGTCCCTCTCCCGGGAAATGGGTACTACACCGGCAGTCTCATCAATGACACGAGAGTCCAATTTGAGGAGACGGTTAGCGGAAACAAACTCGGCCGTCTCCCGTGATTACAGAGCACTCTCTTCGCGCGAGCCTGCAGCCTTAGCGCGGCCCCAGGAACGTGCCGTGGGGGACACATTTCCTCAAATTGCCGTCTCATCCCCGAGGCCGTGTTTCTGCGGGCATTATGCTCGCACGTCCCATTCATTCGCACCGTCCCGTCTCCTCCGCTCTCTCTCTCCGCAAATAGGGGTGCCTCAAGTTCCAGCGGCAGTGAGCCCACCTGGTAGATGGGGAAACACGGCGACAGTCCGAGTGCGACTTCTGTCACTGACTGTATAATTCTGTATCTTCACAAACAGTTTGATGCACAATTTGTCATTTTTTGGTTCATTTTGTTTTCGATGATACGACTTCTGCCTACGAACAATTATCATGGCTACGTGCAGCTAAATATGGAACCCCTTGTGTGATCTATCATCTGCCGAATCATTGCACTCCCTCTGATTTATCTTCAGCTCTAAAATTACTATCTGAGAAACAATGCATAAGTACTCTTTCTCGACGAAAAAAATTTTTCTCTATA
The DNA here is from genome assembly GCF_023864275.1 of Schistocerca cancellata. Lineage (NCBI taxonomy): Eukaryota > Metazoa > Arthropoda > Insecta > Orthoptera > Acrididae > Schistocerca > Schistocerca cancellata. The sequence goes on from NC_064633.1 coordinate 545,718,805, forward strand.
CCACTACATAATAGAGCCATCTCCTCAAAATTATTTTCTATATCAGGAAATAACTTTGGAACTTTATTCCCCAAACTATCAGAGGAACTGATCTCCTTTCCAAGTTCATAAAACAGCTAATTTACGCCTTCTATATTAAACACAGCTTGAAAATTACTGAACTTATTAATTTTATCGCTGCTATTAATTATTAGGCAACGGCCATGCCGCAGTGGATACACCGGTTCCCGTGAGATCACCGAAGTTAAGCGCTGTCGGGCGTGGCCGGCGCTTGGATGGGTGACCATCCAGTCGCCATGCGCTGTTGCCATTTTTCGGGGTGCACTCAGCCTCGTGATGCCAATTGAGGAGCTACTCGACCGAATAGTAGCGGCTCCGGTCAAAGAAAACCATCATAACGACCAGGAGAGCGGTGTGCTGACCACACGTCCCTCCTAACCGCATCCTCAACTGAGGATGACACGGCGATCGGATGGTCCCAATGGGCCACTTGTGGCTTGAAAACGGAGAGCTATTAATTATTAATGATTTAGAGAAACTTTTTGACAATGCTGACTGGGATACCCTCTTTCAAATTCTGAAGGTGGCAGGGGTACAATATAGGGAACGAAAGGCTATATATATTTTTTACAGAACCCATAAGGCAGTTACGAGTCGAGGGGCACGAAAGGGAAGCAATGGTTGAGAAGGGAGTAAGACAGGGTTGTAGCCTATCCCCGGAGTTATTCAATATGTACATTGAACAAGCAGGAAACAAAAGAAAAATTTGGAGTACGAATTAAAATCAAAGGATAAGAAATAAAAACCTACAGGTCTGTCGATGACATTGAAATTCTGTCATAAACAGCAAAGGACTTGAAAGGACAGTTGAACGGAATGGACAGTGTCTTGAAAGAAGGTTATAAGATGAACATCAATAAAAGCAAAACGAGGATAATGGAATGTAGTCGAATTAAATCAGGCGATGCTGAGGAAATTAGATTAAGAAATGAGAGACTGAAAGTAGCAGATGAGTTTTCCTATCGAGGAAGCAAAATAACTGATGATGATTGAAGTAGAGAGTATATAAAATGTAGACTGACAATGGCAATGATAGCGTTTCTGAGGAAGAGAAATTTGTTAAATCGAGTATAGATTTAATTCTCAGGAAGTCCTTTCTGAAAGTATTTTTATGGAGTGTAGCTATGTATGGATGTGAAACATATGCCGCGCGGAGTGGCCGTGTGGTTTGAGGCGCCATGTCACGGATTGCGCGGCCCCTCAAGCCGGAGGTTCGAATCCTCCCTCGGGCATGGGTGTGTGTGTTGTTCTTATCATAAGTTAGTTTAAGTAGTGTGTAAGTCTAGGTACCGATGGCCTCAGCAATTCGGTACCTTAGGAATTCACACACATTTGAACAGTGAAACATGGACGATAAATAGTCTAGACAAGAAGAGAACAGAAGCTTTCGAAACGTGGTGCAACAGAAGAATGCTGAAGATTAGATGGGTACATCACGTAACTAATGAGGACGTACTGAATAAAATTGGGGAGAAGAGAAATTCTTTGTGGCAGAACGTGACTAGAAGAACGGTTCGGTTGGTAGGACACGTTCTGTGGCGACAAAGGATCACCAATTTAGTATGGGTGGAAGCGTGAAGGGTAAAAATTGTACAGGGAGACCTAGAGATGAATACACTAAGCAGATTCAGAAGGACGTTTGCAGTAGTTACTCGGAGGTGAAGAGGCTTGCAAAGGATAGAGCAGCATGGAGAGCTGCATCAAACCAGTCTTTGGACTCAAGACCGCAACAAGAATGTCTGGTATTACTTATTTATTACACAGGTCTACAACTTTATACTTTTCAGTTTTTCAAAAGTCGCAGTACGTTGTCATAACGTTTTTTGATATGCTAAGTTCAGTAAGGCCAATTGTCTGCCTATACGAGCTTTTGGCTGTTATACCGGGAAATGTGGCTCTTACGAGTCACCTACGATATCGGTAGCATCTTCGCAAGATGATGAATCAGGTGTTGAAGTATAGTGCACTGCTCTGTCCGGACTCCTGAACTTAATCTACTGGACCTTTTAAATCTCAGTGTATACTGAAACAATGAATGACGTCAACGACTTGCAGCGCCGTATTGATACTGCCTGCATAGATGTGGGGCAGGAACCAAAAATCATTGACTGGCATCGTCGGTCCACACATTGTCACGCCGAACGCGAATTATTGTAAATGTATGGCGTGTCCCTAAAGGAATGGTCGAAATTCAGCAATTTGTCAGGAACAATCATTAGAAACAAAAAAGTCTAGTAAACATTGGTTCTAATATGTGTACCTTAAGAACCATGCACAATTCTCAGTCTTAGATAGTGTGAAACAAATCTCATGTGCTGCAAGCTCTTTGCTTTCCTTATTTGGAGAGTTGGTTGTATGGACCAAAACAAGAAAAAGTGTCTAGTAAACATGGAACCTGAAGCGCATACCTCAAGATCTATGAGTACTTTTTCACCTCTGCTACTGTGAAGCACATCTCTTCCACTGAACAAGTGCTCATATCTCTTAAGTTACACGATTTTGAGCTCATGTTAACTAGACTTATTTTTTCGAATGATCGTTCCTGTCACATGCCTGAATATTGGCCATTCTTTCTGGGGCACCCTGCACAGGAGAACTAATTTTAGATGCCACTTTACAAAGGCCGTGTGCTTAGCCTTTTTCTCAGAAGATCAGAAAGAAAAATTAAGGAAAACATGGGTGAAACCCAGGGTGGATTCGGGGAAGGAAGTGTAACACGAGATGCTGTTGCAGGATATAAGATGATAGAATAAAAAATAGTAGAAGCTAACAGGTATAGTACATCTGTTTTGTAGACTGGGGAAATACACGTAATATATAATACGTGCAAGAAGAAAGAGGGAAAAAATGAGATGAAGAATGAAGTGCTCGCATTAGGAAGGGTATACGATGGGGGTGTAGTATTTCGCTTTTGCTGTTCAGTCCGTACATCGTCAGTGATGGAAATAAAAAAAGTTTCAGGGATGGGATTAAAATTCAGGATGAAAGTATAACAATGATAAGATTCGCTGATTACATAACTATCCTCAGTGAAACTTAGTAAGAACTGCAGGACCTATGAATTTCGACATGCACCATTTTACATTGTCCAGCGCTTTTTCTAGGTCGAAAAATCCTATAAAGGTGTTTTGAAGTTTCTTAAATCTTGCGTCCGTTATGGAGTGCAGTGTCGGGAAGGCGTCTCTGCTACCATTACCTCTCCTAAAGGCAGAATGGTCGTCATCTAACAGATCCTCAGTTTCATTCTCCATCATTCAGCACATATTATTGTCAGCAACTTGCATGCACGATACTGTTCGTAATTGGGTAGTTCGCTGCCTTCGTAGAGATAGGTATAAGGAGCACACAAGGCGAAACTGCAGGCTAGGGACGGGAGAAACCGACCGGTAAAAGCTGACACTGGTATTTGTTTTCGGAATAACCAGTACTTTTCGGTATTTGTTTAGTCTCGGTTACAAGTGGCGTGTTTTTATTCTTCACTACTAACCGTACGCCCCGGTAGGTGAGTGCTCAGCGCTACAGAATGTCAATCCTAAGGGCCCGGGTTCGATTCGCGGCTGGGTCGGAGATATTCTCGGCTCAGGAACTGGTTGTTCTGTTGTCCTAATCACCATCATTTCATCCCCATCGACGCGCAAGTCGCCGAAGTGGCGTTAAATCGAAAGACTTGCACCAGGCGAACGGTCTACCTGAAGGGAGGTCCTAATCACTTGACATTTAGATTTTTTTTACTACTAACCGAGTAAATAAATCGAAATATCAGTTAGCGATAGGTTGGTTGGTTGTTTGCGGAAGGAGACCAGACAGTGTGGTCATCGGTCTCATAGGATTAGGGAAGGATAGGGAAGGAAGTCGGCCGTGCCCTTTCAGAGGAACCATCCCGGCATTTGCCTGGAGTGATTTAGGGAAATCACAGAAAACCTAAATCAGGATGGCCGGACGCGGGAATGAACCGTCGTCCTCCCGAATGCGAGTCCAGTGTCTAACCACTGCGCCACCTCGCTCGGTAGTTAGCGATAGCAGTAGTGCTAAAAATTTTTTAGGAAAGGAGTAAGTTTTATTCTTAAAATTTACAGTGGTTTGAAATATTGAATTATTATAGAGAATGGGAAAAGCGATCAGTGATATTTTAATTACAATGGCGACAGAAACAAGCAACAGAAACGTGGCATAAGAACTGGTACAGAATTGGTGAGATAATAATTTCCCTGTGGCCGTGTGTCGTGGCTTCAGGTACGTGTGTACGTGCAGCGTGTAAGACTTGCCCCAACTTTGTGTGTGTGTGTGTGTGTGTGTGTGTGTGTGTGTTTCTCGCTGTCCTCTCCAGACACCCGTTGTATTGCCTGTTGGCACCCCAACCCTAGTCTGGAAATATTTTTACAAAGTGACGCAGTAATTAAGAACAATCTATCTGCTATTTCTGTGCAATAATAAGAGGAAGGAAATTATGATAAAAGTAATAAATTAAAAACTTAACAAGAGTTCATTCATAGTGTATAATAAAAACAAAAGGTAGCTGATCTGCCTTTGTCTACAGAATATGCCTTTATCTACTTGTAGCCCTTGAAAATGGACAAATTAAGACAAAAAGCGAAGTTATTCAACCACATTGTTCACCGTCTAGCACTGACTATTCTTATTGCCCAAATAGTGGTATCATCCCCAACTAAAATATGATTTTTTAAGCAGAGTTTATACTCGATCGATTAAGTATTCTTTTATTTAGCTATTTAATTTAATATTTTGCTACTAAGCGTCTTGTAAATGAATCAAAATTTTTCCATCATTGTTCGATTTCTACGTTTATTGAAATAAATAATAAAAAATTAAAATCGTTTATTTCAGAAAGCGGCTATTTTAAGCGGTTTTGCAGTCAGGTTAAACTGCCCTTAAAAATTATACAGGGTGACACACGGGAGATGGACCGTTTTGAACTGCGTAGTGCTGAGGGCGCGGTGGTGGGAGGTGGTCGTGGTGGGGATATTCTGATCCACACAAGACGCCATTTCGTTTACTCATTCACTATGGAGCAGTGGGACTTGCAACGTCGAGTGTTTCTCTATGACAGTTTCGTGAAAAGTGGTGAGTCTGTTATTATTGCGCAGCGAGTGTTTCGTGCGCGATTTAATGTCGGTCGACATGGAGCTGTTCCGAGCCGTAACACAATCCTCAGATGGGTGGAAAACTTCATATCAGCTGGAAACATACTGGATAAGAAGCATCCTGGCCCGAGACGCAGAGTAACGACACCAGAAAATGTTGAAAGGGTGAGGCAAGCGGCAGTCAGAAGCCCAGGACGGTCAGCTAGACGTCATGCTAGTGTGTTACGAATCAATCGTGAATCGGTTACGCGAATTTTGCATAAAGAATTAAAATTCCATCCCTACAAAATGCTCATTGTCCATCAACTTAAGGAAACTGATTTTGCTGTACGAGAAGACTTCGCTTACAGAATGCAAGTGATTTTGGGATCGAATGAAAATGAAATTTTATTGATGAGCGATGAAGCTCATTTTCATTTAAACGGGACCGTGAATAAGCAAAAACCTACGTTACTGGGCTCCAGAGCATCCACAACTTATCCACCAGCGTCCTCTACACTCAGAAAAAGTAACAGTCTGATGTGCTCTTGGCTCTGTTGGCATTATTGGACCTTATTTTTTTTTAAGAGAACGGGGCCACAGTTACTGTTAATTCGGTTCGCTACATTCGTATGCTTGATACATTTTTGAAACCAGAACTAAGAAGACGACGAGTTCCTTTAAAACGCGTTTGGTTCCAGCAGGATGGGGCAACATCGCACACCGCAAACACTTCAATGAATGTTCTTAGACGCATGTTTCCTGGCCGGATTATCTCACGTTTTGGCAATGTTCCTTGGCCTCCCAGGTCTCCCGAGTTGTCAGTATGTAACTTTTTTCTGTGGGGGTACCTTAAGAACTGTGTCTGTAACCAGAAACCACGAAATTTGAACGAGTTGAAGAATGCAATCATCAAGAAATTGCTGCCATCACTGCAGAGATTTTAGTCCGTGTGATGGAGGATTTTGGGAAGAGACTTGAGTCCTGCATTCGAAATGATGGACATCACCTTGACGACATTATTTTTCACAAATAATTTCGTTAACTAAAATGCAAATAGTGAGCTTTGATTTTGTGTAAATAAACTTGCATTAATTTTAAAGTTGGCTCAGTATTACGAGGGCAGTTCAATAAGTAATGCAACACAATTTTTTTCTGAAACAGGGGTTGTTTTATTCAGCATTGAAATACACCAGGTTATTCCTCAATCTTTTAGCTACACAACACTATTTTTCAACGTAATCTCCATTCAATGCTACGGCCTTACGCCACCTTGAAATGAGGGCCTGTATGCCTGCACGGTACCATTCCACTGGTCGATGTCGGAGCCAACGTCGTACTGCATCAATAACTTCTTCATCATCCGCGTAGTGCCTCCCACGGATTGCATCCTTCATTGGGCCAAACATATGGAAATCCGACGGTGCGAGATCGGAGCTGTAGGGTGCATGAGGAAGAACAGTCCACTGAAGTTTTGTGAGCTCCTCTCGAGTGCGAAGACTTATGTGAGGTCTTGCTTTGTCGTGAAGAAGGAGAAGTTCGTTCAGATTTTTGTGCCTACGAACACGCTGAAGTCGTTTCTTCAATTTCTGAAGAGTAGCACAATACACTTCAGAGCTGATCGTTTCACCATGGGGAAGGACATCGAACAGAATAACCCCTACAGCATCCCAGAAGACTGTAACCATGACTTTACCGGCTGAGGGTATGGCTTTAAACTTTTTCTTGGTAGGGGAGTGGGTGTGGCGCCACTCCATTGATTGCCGTTTTGTTTTAGCTTTGAAGTGATGAACCCATGTTTCATCGCCTGTAACAATCTTTGACAAGAAATTGTCACCCTCAGCCACATGACGAGCAAGCAATTCCGCACAGATGGTTCTCCTTTGCTCTTTATGGTGTTCGGTTAGACAACGAGGGACCCAGCGGGAACAAACCTTTGAATATCCCAACTGGTGAACAATTGTGACAGCACTACCAACAGAGATGTCAAGTTGAGCACTGAGTTGTTTGATGGTGATCCGTCCATCATCTCGAACGAGTGTGTTCGCACGCTCCGCCATTGCAGGAGTCACAGCTGTGCACGGCCGGCCCGCACGCGGGAGATCAGACAGTCTTGCTTGACCTTGGGCGATGATGACACACGCTTTGCCCAACGACTCACTGTGCTTTTGTCCACTGCCAGATCACCGTAGACATTCTGCAAGCGCCTATGAATATCTGAGATGCCCTGGTTTTCCGCCAAAAGAAACTCGATCACTGCCCGTTGTTTGCAACGAACATCCGTTACAGACGCCATTTTAACAGCTCCGTACAGCGCTGCCACCTGTCGGAAGTCAATGAAACTATACGAGACGAAGCGGGAATGTTTGAAAATATTCCACAAGAAATTTCCGGTTTTTTCAACCAAAACTGGCCGAGAAGAAAAAGTGTTGCATTACTTATTGAACTGCCCTCGTATTTCATTAAAAACCGTCCGTCTCCCGTGTGTCACCCTGTATAATCGATAACCGGTTGTCACAGCGATAGCCGCCACCGCACCCATAGGGAGACTTCCGTATTTCAGGCACGAGTTGGTTGGGGAATACGCACAGCACTCACAGGTCGCCCCTCCCACTGCTGAGCCTCAGCCTGGCGTGTCGGAGAGGGGAGGGAGGGTGGGTTGAGGTACCGCCCTTCTCACCCCCGCTGCCCTTTGGACGCGCCCTGCAGCCCTCAGTACGCGCACGAGAATAGCGACCGCGGCGGCGGGGCGACCTTTCGCCTTGTGCATGGAAAGCTTCTCCGACGCGTTTCCAGGGGAGCCTACGTGGCGAATAGGTGCAGAGAGTCCATACAGCGAATAGCACCGGCTCGTCACCAGCTACGCATCCTCCACAGAACTTTGTAACTATTCCACACTCGTGCTTGGTAATCTACATAAATAAAAATGTGTTACCGCATATACGAGGGTCGTTCAGTAAGTAAAGCCCCACAATTTTTTTTTTTCTCAGAACACATTTATTCTTAAGAGTCAGACTTTGGTGACAATGTACATCAACATGTCTTGTGCAGGTTACGGCAAGAAAGGAAGAATGAATTGATTCCAAATTGTTAAGGCTTTCGTGGCCACTTGTTGACAAACTGCCTATTGGCTTCTGTCTCGGGTTCTTCGGCCGACGTTCATCTAATGATTTTTCTGACGTTTCGCCAGCACGAGTGGCTGGCATTGTCAAAGCTTCACCCTCCATTGCCGGTGGTGAACTGGAGGCGAGCTCGCGGCCGCAGGCTATATGTACCTGGCGCGCCAACGTCCGAGGGATTCTCCGCAGTCATTTCCGGTGCGTTTGTCCTCTTGCTACCTGCGACGGTCGTTCGCTGCAGTACGGGAAGCCAGGATCCGTTTACCTTAAGGCTTTCCTCTTTCTTGTTGAAACTGTTCGCGTGTTTTTGGATTTCTACAGCTTCTCTGAACAAGCGCGTGTGATAGTGCTTCTCTACAGACAGAACTTCCGTGTCGGCGAATTTTATTACGTGGTCGGTCTCATTCAGTGCGTGCTCTGCCACGGCCGATTTCTCCACCTGCCCCAACCTGCAATGTCGCTTATGCTCTTTGATCCTGGTGTTAATGGGTCGTCCCGTCATTCCGACATAAACTTTTCCGCATGTGCTAGGTATACGGTTTGTCAATGAATTGATTGTTGGTGTTAAAACGATCATCCTCCTTTACCTCCTCTGCATTACTGCAGATGATGTGTCACTGAGCACATTTGGTCTGTGCATGCATTACACGTGAGGCGCCTAGTTGTTTCCACTGCACTGTGTGGAATACGAAGGTTCTGTTATAGTTCACTAACCTGCCGTCTTCAAGTTTGACGCTACTTCGGCGATTTGCGCTGCGCATCGACGACGATGAGATGTGCAAAACGCAAACCCCAGTCCTTGAGTGAACAAAATCTCTGACTCTGTGAGGAATCCAACCCGGGATCCCAGGGTTTAGAGGTAGCAACGCTAACTAGCAGACCAAGAGATGCCGACTGCAGCGCAAAAAAGCAGTCATCCAGATACGGTAAGACTTTCCCAGCATAGACTACCGTGGATGACTGTATCAACAAATTTTTCAGGGTGACGACCAGGTTCAATGATCAGTCCCATATAACTCGCCATTTTGTGAAGTTATAAGCAGCTTTCACCAGCGATGTGATACTACTGAGACAATGCGACTTAACCCTCATACCTTTATAATAACGAATCGGTAATGGTTTCACGTGACACACGGAGACGAGAAAGGTATGCACGGTCCGATGATATTAATGTGACCACCGCCTATATTCGACGTCAACCTGCAGTAACCATTCGCAGACGTCGGGTAGCAGCATCACTAGCAGCGGAGGGTGTGCAAAGCTTGTTGGGCGGAGTGAGGGGGCGGGGGGGGGGGCCATAATCAGTTGCCGGCGGGGGTGGCCGAGCGGTTCTAGGCGCTACAGTCTGGAACAGCGCGACCGCTACAGTCGCAGGTTCGAATCCTGCCTCGGGCATGGATGTGTCTGATGTCCTTAGTTAGGTTTAAGTAGTTCTAAGTTCTAGGCGACTGATGACCTCAGGAGTTAAGTCCCATAGTGCTCAGAGCTATTTGAACCATTTTTTTTTTGTGCTCCAGTTGCTTAAGTATAGCGCGCATGGTAAAATGGCGCTACCTAAAACCAGCGCCGAGGCAACTGTTGTGCACTCCAGACCATAAATGACAGGGGTGAACGACGGGCGCTAAGATGTGTACCTGCGATTAGATGTGCAACTGTTGAGCGACTGACCGCCCAGATGAACAAGGGGCTAACAACAGTGTCTCCACAACGACCGCTCACTGAATGTTGCTGCGTGTAGCCCTCCGCAGCAAGCACCTGACTCGCGCAAACATGCTGATTGTTGTTCAACGGCGCCGAAGGAAATTCGGAAATTTGTGGTAAGAACTTAAAGAACTTATGGGACCAAACTGCTGCGATCGTCGGTCCCTAAGCTTACACACTACTTAATCTAACTTAAACTAACTTACGCTAAGGACAACACACACACCCATGCCCGAGGGAGGACTCGAACCTCCGACGGGGGGAAGGGGGGCCGCGCGGACCGTGACAAGGCGCCATAGACCACGCGGCTGCCCCGCGTGGCTAGGCGACCAAGGCCAGAATTTCCAAACCAGTACGCAACTGTACGAGGTGCATTCAAGTTCTAAGGCCTCCGATTTTTTTTTTCTAATTAACTACTCACCCGAAATCGATGAAACTGGCGTTACTTCTCGACGTAATCGCCCTGCAGACGTACACATTTTTCACAACGCTGACGCCATGATTCCACGGCAGCGGCGAAGGCTTCTTTAGGAGTCTGTTTTGACCACAGGAAAATCGCTAAGGCAATAGCAGCACGGCTGGTGAATGTGCGGCCACGGAGAGTGTCTTTCACTGTTGAAAAAAGCCAAAAGTCACTAGGAGCCAGGTCAGGTGAGTAGGGAGCATGAGGAATCACTTCAAAGTTGTTATCACGAAGAAACTGTTGCGTAACGTTAGCTCGATGTGTGGGTGCGTTGTCTTGGTGAAACAGCACACGCGCAGCCCTTCCCGGACGTTTCTGTTGCAGTGCAGGAAGGAATTTGTTCTTCAAAACATTTTCGTAGGATGCACCTGTTACCGTAGTGCCCTTTGGAACGCAATGGGTAAGGATTACGCCCTCACTGTCCCAGAACATGGCCACCATCATTTTTTCAGCACTGGCGGTTACCCGAAATTTCTTTGGTAGTGGTGAATCTGTGTGCTTCCATTGAGCTGACTGGCGCTTTGCTTCTGGATTGTAGAGTGGCATCCACGTCTCATCCATTGTCACAACCCACGAAAAGAAAGTCCCATTCGTGCTGTCGTTGCGCGTCAACATTGCTTGGCAACATGCCACACGGGCAGCCATGTGGTCGTCCATCAGCATTCGTGGCATCCACCTGGATGACACTTTTCGCATTTTCAGGTCGTCATGTAGGATTGTGTGCACAGAACCCACAGAAATGCCAACTCTGGAGGCGATCTGTTCAACAGTCATTCGGCGATCCCCCAAAACAATTCTCTCCACTTTCTCGATCATGTCGTCAGGCCGGCTTGTGCGAGCCCGAGGTTGTTTCGGTTTGTTGTCACACGATGTTCTGCCTTCATTAAACTGTCGCACCCACGAACGCACTTTCGACACATCCATAACTCCATCACCAAATGTCTCCTTCAACTGTCGATGAATTTCAATTGGTTTCACACCATGCAAATTCAGAAAACGAATGATTGCACGCTGCTCAAGTAAGGAAAACGTCGCCATTTGAAGTATTTAAAACAGTTCTCATTCTCGCCGCTGGCGGTAAAATTCAATCTGCCGTATGGTGTTGCCATCTCTGGGACGTATTGACAATGAACGCGGCCTCATTTTAAAACAATGTGCATGTTTCTATCTCTTTCCAGTCCGGAGAAAAAAAATCGGAGGCCTTACAACTTGAATGCACCTCGTACTTCCACTGGGTGGTGACAGGTCGCCTTTTCAGATGAATCACGTTTTATGCCGCATCGGAAGTGTCCAGGCCGGAGAAGGGAGCGCTACAGTTTGAATAATGTTTTCGTGGAATTCCGTCGCTGATCTTGTCATTTTGGCAGGCACACTGGATAAACACAACTATGCATCCATCCTTGGATACCTCGTCCACTCCTACATTCAGTTTGTTTTTCTCGGCAGGATGGCATCCTTCAGCAGGACAATGCAACGTGTTACGCAGCTCGCCGTGGTCGCGCGTGGTTCGAAGAGCACCGAGATGAGTTTACCGAACTCCCATGGCCACCAAACTTCCCCGGATTGAAACCCAATCGATAAATTGTGGGACCAACTCGATCGGGCTATTCGCGCCTTGGATCCTCAACCGAGAAACCTAGCGTAACTCGCCGCGGGACTGGTGTCAGCATGGTTCCACACCCCTGTCGGTAGCTTTCAGAGACCGAGTGACTCTCTTCCTGCAAGCCTCGCTGAGGTCCGCGCTGCAAAAGTTGGTTATACTGGCTTTTGATAGGTGGTCACATTAAGGGGAGGTTTACTATCTTTGGGTCGAAAAAAGCATGTTTTTGAGATTTTTTTCTCTGAATGTGTTATAGATATCAATGGCAAATTTGGTCAAAATGTTTATTGATATTTCCTCTACAAACTGGAATTTTTTCGACCGGAAATGCCGAAGAGCAAAGGCGGAAATGTCGTCGGAACGAAACAAAATTTCGATGTAGACCTCCACGCGCAGTATGTCACAGGTCAGCCGGCTTGTCTGAAATAAAAATTGAGTTGACGTTAGCGAAGTATATAAGATTCTTTCGGAGTTGTACCTCGCTTAAGTTATTTCGACCATAGGAAACAAAATGGCGGCCATTTGAAAAAATAGTGTTTTTTTTCATCGATTTTTTGACTCCATCGGCCAAGGAAAAATATTTGTAGTTGATGGATCGGAATAAAAGTGGTACAACTCCTAGACAGTTTAGTTAGCTTCGTCGGAAACAAAGAATCATGCCAATCGGTTCAGTAGATTTGAAGTTACCACACCGCGCGATAAAGAAATATCATTTCGTTTGAAGTTTTAACTTCATGTAAATGCAATATTATGCAACTTACCTTTAGTTTGCTATTCCAGGTCAATAAACAAGTCCTTCCTATTCCTCACATAGGGTGTTCTGCTCGATCTGGGCCATCCTGCGCTGCTCCAGAGCAGCTCGTACGGCCGGTCACAAGCGGTTTGCGGCCGCTTGAATCCGGTGGGCGTCCGAAAGCTTGGCTAACTGCGTCGAGTAGACTCCCAGGGTGACGTCCATCGTTGTCATGGTCTTCAGAATTGCTGAAAACCCTTCGTTGAAGCTGCTCACTGCCGTGAAAGTCGCAATCTCCTCAGTCTTCGTACCAGAATGCAAATGCTTGGGGGCTAACTTCCCAACACACGCGTTCAAACTTTCATTTTAATTTTGTGTGTTTCCTCCCAAGTACCGGTACAATAACTTGTCCTCCGAAAGAAAAAAAACTGGTGCGTGAAAAAGGCTAATCTCAGACAGGTGCTTTTTTTTTTTGGTTCAACTGCGAATAACAAACATTTCCGTTCCGTATTTGGGAAAATCGTTTCAGGGGTGGATTCTAGACACTTTTATAGATCCAAAAATGCAATTTTAAAAAATCAATTTTTTTAACCAAAATATGGTAAACCTCCCCTTAATGTGACTGGATACTGTGTAATTTATGAACGAAAGACCGTCGACTGTCTGCATTTCAGTTTATAGATTTTTATTTCCAATGTGCATTTCAGATTGAAGGCTTCCATCATCAGGGTTTTCAGCACTGACGTGAGTCTTTCCATATCGAACTTGTGCTGCAGCTGCACCTGCATGCTGCCGGAATCTCGTTCAGTGATGACCCATTGCGAAATTCCTCGATATCGTTTGCGTTTTATTGTACACTGATCGATACAGACCTAAGAAATAAACGATGAAAATTTTCGATGCAAGTAAGGCTACTTCATTAGCTCAAAAGAAAAGCACCATGTGAATATTGAAAACCCCCAAAAATGGTTCAAATGGCTCTGAGCACTATGGGACAACTTCTGAGGTCATCAGTCTCCATGAACATCTACTTAAGCCTAACTAACCTAAGGATATCACACACATCCATGCCCGAGGCAGGATTCGAACCTGCGACCGTAGCGGTCGCGCGGTTCCAGATTGAATCGCCTAGAACCGCTCGGCCACTTCGGCCGGCTGAAAACCCTTATGTTGGAGGTTTCGCTCCGAAAGACATATCAGGAACGAAAATCTAAAAACCGAATTTCAGACTGTCGACGGACTTTTTTGCATTCATAAAATATATTGAACTGGTGTATATTGACTTCACTCGCGACGCTGGAGTTTCTTAATAGGGGCATATAAAAAATTCGTCAGATGATTTATTGTTGCGAGTCGAGAGAAAGGGAGATGATTTTTTTTATAGGCGGTAATTTGAGATGGAATTTTATTGGCCCATATTGCCATATCCGGAGGCAGCTGGTTTTTGTGACTTTGGAGCTCCCGCGGTATACGGTAGCAGTTAGGACGGGACAATAAACTGTCATTTTAAATTACTACCAATAAAGAACGTGAATTCCATTCCTCTCAGCTCCCTGCATCCACTCACGGGCGAATTTTATTTACAGCCCTTGGAAGGGATTGGCTACTACATAAAACTGCTTGATATTACCCGTCTCTTTCCATATCGATCTTATTACTTGCATTTCTTTTATTGGATTTCTTTATGTGATTCAAGTTTTCGTATTTGATTTTTCTTTCAGTAATTATTTCCAGCATTACCACCATGTATTCACAGAGACACACTGGTATTTATGGGGTGCAGATTTCGTCAACTAAAGTTGATAAGCCTGATGTGGCCGACATAGTTTTCTACTGTCTCTTTGAAAAGCATTCTCAAGTAATTGAAGTACCTCAGTGATGTGTAATGCTGAAGCACAATGAAATAGCTAACTTATTTCTTCCAAACAACAATTTTGTAATTAATATTAACTAATTTCAATATTGAAACAAATGCATCGATAACTTACAAGATAGTTTTCCCCCAGAAAAATCCAAGTCCAAACTTGTGGTCAGTGACTAAAATGCAACCATTTGATGTATATGTAAATCATCACATTTTATATGCCTTCGATTGCGACATCTATGTAGCCACTTTCTTTTTTGTATGTTTTAACCCTTCTATCCCAAATTCAGCAGTGAATCATATGGAAAACTGCAATTCAGCGGCATTGCAGATTTTGAAAAAATACGTTTGATTAGTAAGATAGCAATTCTGACATAGGGCTTATTTGACGTGATATGGATGATGTCATAAGCCATCATATAAAAGGTGAAAATGAGCAGTTGTGGGCAGTACTGGAGAGTGTTGAGTTAGACCGATTATTAAAAAAGTGTTTCTGATGGTTTCATTCTGTCAATAGTAAGGCAGCAACAATGCCTACACCAGGTGAAGATAGAAGCAAACATTACGGAAAGGCTTTTCCAGCCATTTAAAAACACTTCAGATATTATACGAAGTTATAGATTTGCAACCTTGGACAAGGTAATCAGCACAAAGTGGGCTCGACTTTTGTACGTCCGCCTCGGTAGCTGCGGAGTCAACGCGACAGATTGCTGACCGAAGGGGCAAGAGTTTGATTCCCTGCCGGGCCGCTAGGGGGCCGTCCGCGGTTGCCGTGTGGTTCTAGGCGCTTCAGTCTGGAACCACGCGGCTACTGCGGTCGCAGGTTCGAATCCTGCCTTGGGTATGGATGTGTGTGATGTCCTTGTGTTTGTTCGGTTTAAGTAGTTCTAAGTCTAGGGGACTGAACACCTGGGATGTTAAGTTCCATAGTGCTTAGAGCCATTTGAACCATTTGAACCGCTCGGGGACTGGGTGTTCTGTCGTTTTCATCATCACTGATCCGCAAGTCGACTGAATGGCGTCGCATGAAGAAACTTTCAGTCCGCAGGAGGGCCATCACACGACAGAGAGAGTCTGCATACCGGGGGGAGTCATTCCGGGTGTGGAAAGCCTGCTCCCGGATGCCATAAAGAGTACAGGGTGCAGCCTGCTGCAGGTTGTGGCTCATGTCGGTACGAATGACGTGTGTCGCTGTGGATCGGAGGAAATTCTCTCTGGTTTCGGGCGGCTAGCGGAAATGGTCAAGACTGCCAGTCTTGCTTGCGAGATCAAGGCGAAGCTCACCATCTGCAGCATCGTCGATAGAACCGACTGTAGTCCTTTGGGGCAGAGCCAAGGGGAGGGTCTGAATCAGAGGCCCAGGCGGTTCTGTGACCGTGTAGGCTGCAGATTCCTTGTCTTGCATCATCGCGTGGTGAGTTTCCGGGTTCCACTACACACAGGAAGCGGCTACACGGGTAGCGGGGACTGTGTGGAAGGGACTGGGTGGTTTTTTAGGTTAGAGAATCTCAGGGAACCACAGAAAGGGCGTCCGTCTAAGAGGGGGCAGGTAAAACGGAGTAAGTTGGTTGTAGAAACGATCGATATGGTAGTTGTAAATTGTTGTAGCTGTGTTGGGAATGAACCAGAGCTCCAAGCCCTAATAGAAAGCACTAAAGCTCAAATAGTTATAGGTACAGAAATCTGGCTAAAGCCGGAAATAAAGTCAGCCGAATTTTTTTTTCAAACGATCTAACAGTGTTCAAAAAGGATAGGTTAAATGCAGTTGGTGGTGGAGTATTTATTGCTGTCAGAAGTAGTTTGAACTGTAGTGAAATTGAAGTAGATAGTTGCTGCGAAATAGTATGGGTAGAAGTTATACTTGACAATCGGACTAAACTATTAATTGGACCGCTCTACCGACCCCCGACTCAGAAGATATAGTTGCTGTACATTTCAAAGAAAACTTGAGTCTCATTTCAAATAGGTACCCCACTCACACAATTATAGTCGGTGGTCACTTCAATCTACTCTCGATATGCTGGAAAAGCTATACGTTTAAAGCCAGCGGCAGGCATAAAATGTCATCCGAAATTGTACTGAATCCATTCTCAGAAAATTATTTTGAACAATTAGTTCATGAGCCCACTCGAAGCGTAAATGATTGCGAAAGCATACTTGACCTCTCGGCAAATAATCCTGGACAAATTGTGAGAATCGTGACGAATACAGGGATTACCGACCACAAGGCAGTTGCTGCTAGGCTGAATACCGTAACACCTACAACCATGAAAAAGAAATGAAAAGCATATCTATTTAAAACAGCTGATAAAAAATGCTCTTAACACCGTTTTAAGATACAGTCTTCACTCCTATCGTTCTGATCATGTAAGCGTAGAAAAGTTGTGGAATGATTTCAAAGAGATAGTATCGACAGCAATTAAGAGAGATATATACCACATAAATTAATAAGTGAAGGTACTGATCCCCCATGGTACACAAACGGGTCAGATTGCTGTTGCAGAAGCAGCGAAAAAAGCATGCCAAATTTAAAAGAACTCAAAATTCCCAAGACTGGCAAAGTTTTGCCGAAGTTCGAAATATAGCGCGTACTTCAATGTGAGATGCTTTTAATAATTTCGACAACGCAACTCTGTCTCGAAATCTGGCAGAAAACCCAAAGAGGTTCTGATCAAACATAAACCACACCAGAGGCAAGACGCAGTCAATACCTTCACTGCGCGATAACAACGGTGATGTCACTGATGACTGCCACTAAAACAGAGTTAATAAACACGGTTTTCCGAAGCTCCTTCACCAAAGCAGACGAAGTAAATATTCCTGATTTCCAATCAAGAATAACTGCCAAGATGAGAAACATAGAAGTAGATATCCTCGCCGGCCGGTGTGGCCGTGCGGTTCTAGGCGCTTCAGTCTGGAACCGCGTGACCACTACGGTTGCAGGTTCGAATCCTGCCTTGGGCATGGATGTGTGTGATGTCCTTAAGTTATTTAGGTTTAAGTCGTTCTAAGTTCTAGGGGACTGATGGCCACAGATGTTAAGTCCCGTAGTTCTCAGAGCCAGATATCCTCGGTGTCGCAAAGCCGCTAAAAATCACTTAATAAAGGCAAGGGTTCCGGTCAAGATTGTATATCAGTCAGGTTCCTCTCTGAGTATGCTGATAGAATACATCCATATTTAGCAATCATATACAACCGCTCGCTCACAGAAAGATCTGTATCTAAAGACTGAAAAATTGCTCCAGTCACACCAATACGTAAAAACTGAAATAAGAGTAATCCGTTGAATTACAGGCTCATATCACTAACGAAGTACCTCGAAGAAAACGATATATTGATACATAGTCACCACGGATTCAGAAAATATCCTACTTGCGGAACACAACTAGCTCTTATTCTCATGAAGTAATGAGTGCTGTCGACAGGGAATCTCAAATTGATTCCATAATTTTAGATTTTCAGAAGGCTTTCGACACTGTTTCTCGGAAGCGTCTTCTAACCAAACTGCGTGCCTACGGACTATCGCCTCAGTTGTGCGACTGGATTCGTGATTTCCTGTCAGAAAGGTCACAGTTCGTAGTAATATCCAAGGAAGTGTTATAGGCCCTCTATTGTTCCTGATCTATATGAACGACGTAGGAGACAATCTGAGTAGCCGTCTTAGATTGTTTGCAGATGATGCTGTCATTTACTATCTTGTAAAGTCGTAGGTGACCAAAACGAATTGCAAAATGATTTAGATAAGATGGTGCAAAAAGTGGCAGTTGAACCTGAACAAAGAAAAGTGTGAAGTTATTCACATGAGTACTAAAATAAACCCGCTAAATTTCGATTACGCGATAAGTCATATAAACCTGAAGGCTGCAAGTTCAACTAAATACTTAGGGATTACAATTACAAATACCCTAAATTGGAACGATCACATAGAAAACCAAAGACTGCGTTCATTAGCAGAACACTTAGAAGGTGCAACAGGTCTACTAAAAAGACTGCTTACAACACGCTTGTCTGCCCTATCCTGGAGTATTGCTGTGCGGTGTGGGATACATATCAGGTGGGAATGACTGATGACATCGAAAGAGTACAAAGAAGGGCAGCTCGTTTTGTATTATCTCGAAATAGGGGAGGTAGTGTCACAGACATGATACGTGAATCGGAGTGGCAATCATTAAAACAAAGGCGTTTTTCGTTGCGACGGGATCTTCAAAAATGGTTCAAATGGCTCTGAGCACTATGGGACTCAACATCTTAGGTCATAAGTCCGCTAGAACTTAGAACTTAAACCTAACTAACCTAAGGACATCACACACACCCATACCCGAGGCAGGATTCGAACCTGCGACCGTAGCAGTCCCGCGGTTCCGGACTGCAGCGCCAGAACCGCTAGACCACCGCGGCCGGCACGGGATCTTCTCACGAAATTTCAATCACCATTTTTCTCCTCCGATTGCGAAAACATTCTGTTGGCACCCACCTGCATAGGGAGAAATGATCATCACGATAAAATAAGAGAAATCAGGTCTCGGACAGAAAAATTTAAGTGCTCGTTTTTCCCGCGCGCCGTTCGAGAGTGGAACGGTAGAGAGACAGCTTGAAGGTGGTTCGTTGAACCCTCTGCCAGGCGCTTTATTGTGAATAGCAGAGTAATCATGTAGACGTAGACGCAGGCAGACAGAGACAGAGAGAGAGAGAGAGAGAGAGAGAGAGAGAGAAGGAACGAAAAGGAATAGGTTCATCTCAGGGGACGGGAGTGAAGATTGTATATCAGTTAAGCAGCAGTGTCTCAGTAGGATTAATAACCTTATACTTACAGCAGTGGCCGAATCAGTGGTTCATCGTTTCATAAAATTACATGGTCTGCAACCCAGAAGATTTTCGTGGTCTCTGATTCCGGTCGCGGAAGCTCATGAGCGTACGTTAAAAAGAACTTGTCCAATTGGCGCGTGTGCTCGATCTCTCTTGATCTCGTCCTCAACGGTATCCCACTTGAGCCCATTTTCTCAAATGCTTTGGACAGGTCAGAGACAGTGGGATGTTGCGGCTACCAGGCTGAATCGCGACCAGCAAGGTGGCGTCCACGCAGCGCTGCGAAGCCAGTTGGTCTCGACACCCGAGCCACCGGATCGATGCCCGGTGTCCCACGGGGGGCAAAGTCGCGACGCGCCAAGCCAGGTGCCCCCACTGTGCCACGGTCGCCACCACCACCAATAAAAACAACAGCCAAAATAACAACAGCTCTTCCCTCACCGCCGGAAGTAACACCCCCCCCCCCCCACCCCCATCCCCTCGTCATCCATTGCTTTCTCCCGCACCAGGAAAAAGTCGGCCTCAACTTGCCGTCCCTGACCTCCAGTACAAACACCTGGCATCTGGCAGGCTGAGTACTTTCAAATGGGAAACCTAAGGTCATCCTAAGTTCAGCCCTCCTGTAAACAAACGCACGCAAGGTGGCTGGTCGTCGGTAGCAGTGGATATCCCCCAAGCAATGTTAACTTTTGTTTATTATTTAATCTGACAAGAATTAGGGCCCTCTCTTAACATCCAATTAGGCATTCTACGTTTCTTCTATTACATACATTACGAGAAGTGAATTATAAGCTACATTTAATATAGAATACTACGTTTACAAATTACTAATGAGGAGAACATGGCCAGTGACACACCCCGATTTCCTAGAAGCTTCGCTCAGTGGAAGAGGAAACAAAATAAGTGAAAATATGTCTCGGCTTATCCATAGGTATTCGACAGTTTCTGAAAAAACGACGATCAAAGTTTTCGACGTAATTTAAATGCTTTTCAGAACGGGAAAAGCGCAGCTCGAATGGTGGAATAGTAGCTAGCGTCGTGGTCTCCCACTTTTGTTTCTCTTGTTCGATATTCAGTTATTGTTTTTTTTATTTTTTTATTGTATTTTTTCATTTATCTACCCATGTCCGTACAAGATCGCTACACGAATGTTTTTTATCTATTCAGGGGTTACAAGGGCGTTATATTAATTGTACAATTACAGTGGGGTTTCACTATAAGGATCATATATATATATATATATATATATATATATATATATATATATATATATATATATATATATATATATGTGTGTGTGTGTGTGTGTGGGTGGGTGGGTGGCATTTTCAGTGGTTACAATCTTTTAAACTGTAATATTTTTATATTTCATTCTTACACCAATTCTTACATTTTATTCTTATGTTCATTCTCCTGGAAGATTCCCTTGTATTATATCAGCCGTAGAAACATTCGAAACAGAAATTCCGAACACCACGAGCATTATCGCGAAGGTAGATTTGTCACAATGACATTTTTACCTATGAATTTCGTACGGCCAACACTCCTAAAGGATTTTACGCGTCGACAATAATTTCGCAGCAACCTATGCATAACGAATCACTTTTCCGAAAACTGGCGCTTGAAACCGATCATGAATCAAGATACACTATAGGAATTTCACCGAAAACAATTCCAAATAATTTTATCATTCCGTTTGGTTTTTAATTCATTCACCAGAATAACAATTAGCAGGACTACGTTAGTTCAATACATATTGGAAAACATTCGTGTGGTAATCTTCTACGGACATAGATAGATAAATGAAGAACAAAAATGAAAATAATAGTCGGGTTTCGAATACGGGTCGCAAAAGGGTGAAGCCACGACCCTTACCACTGTGCCACCGCTTCGTTTGAGTTATTCACTCTCTAAAAGGCAAATAAAGTATCTCGAAAACTACGACCGTCGATTTCTCAGGAGTGTCCGAATTTCTAAGGATAAACCGAGACACGTGTTCGCTTATTTTGGCTCCTCGGCCAAGTTTCTGGGAAATCCGTTTATCGCACTTGCCGGGTTCTCCTAGTAATTAAAGCAGTCATCAGTCCGAAGATGTCTTAAAACACGACTGTGTTTTATTAGGCATGTTCGTGTTGGATGTGGTGTACCGTTGCCTTCTCTTTATTCGTGAAACTACATTTTAACGACAACTCAAAACTACGATGCAAATATGAATTTTTCACGTCAAAAAACATAGTCAGAAGTGAAAGAAGTGGTAAGTGGCAGATAAAAATCCTGTGATTGACGGAGCATCGAACCCGAAACTTTTGGATTTGTAGTCTACCGCTTCGCTGCAGAGACACCGACCCACAATCAAAAAATTATACTGAAAAAAGGAAGAGAACAACCAGTTTACATTCGTTTATGTAAGAACAACAACAATGACAAATTATAGGAAGGTATATTTAAACTACAATCGATAGTAGAAATGGAAATGAGAGAACTGATGAAAGAGCGAGTGAAAGAGGAACGTGATAAAACACAATCAATGAAGATAGGTGAGATGAAAATGAAAGTGTCTCATTGAGAAATAAAAAGCAAAAGAAGTGTAACTGGGAAAGGATACTTACTTTACTGTTCGCCAAATGGAAAACTGGGTGGGTACATTAATTTTAGGGAAGTCTTGTGAGGATGACCAGATGAAGTGCTCCAGCTTCAGAAACAAGGGATTTAATAGTTCGCAGAGTACAGGGCAGTATGTACCACAGGCAGACGGCAGCAACATGTACATCTACAGAGGTGTTGGTGCATAATTTTGTTTTATGGATGGGCACAACTAGGATGCTAGGTAAGTGAGACGTTGTCATGGGGGTGCATTAAGAGTAGTCTTACGCTGTACGTTGCTTTGAAGCCTGCACCACCTTGTTAGATTGCCCAAAACATTAGCACAGATTGCTTCTGCTTGTCCGAAACAGTTGCTTTCAACAGAAAATATTACAGTGTTCTCATGAATAGCACATCGTCAGGAATGTATTTACAGACGTTTTCTCTGATCTTAAGTGCATATCTTATCCGACAATAACACGCATTTCGTGTCGTTTCTGTTCTACGCTGTGAATAACCAAGAACAGAAGCGTGTGGCGCTTTAATGAGAACTTAAGAACGAAATGTGAATCCTTCACACTTTAGACAATAATTAGAATGATTAGTACTCTCCTAAACGACGCAGTATGGCATATATTTGATCAAAACACTTCCACCAGAAGCCAATGTTTAGGATGTCTAGCGTGGCAAATGTGGGCATCAAGTTTGTAAAGTAATAACAACTCCTTTTATATTATACTTCCGCGGACGTCGTGGTTTTCCTTTTTTTGTATTATTTTGATGAGATGGCAGGTACTTGATCTACATCTACATATATACTCCGCAAGCCACAGTATGGTGCGTGGCGGAGGGTACCCGCTACTAGTCGTTTGCCTTCCTTTTTCCACTCGCAAATATAGAGAGGGAATAACGACTGTCAATATGTCTCCATATGAGCCCTGATTTCTCTTATCTTCCTGATCCTTACTCGAAACGTACGTTGGCGGCAGTTGAATCGTTCTGCAGTCAGTTTCAAAAACCGGTTCTCTGAAATTACTCAATAGCGTTCTCTCAGAGGCTTCTTCGTATTACTTGCGTGTTGTTCGAACCTATAGGTAATGAATACAGCAGCCCGTCACTGAATTGCTTCGTTGTCTTCCTGTAATACAACCTAATGCACATCCCGAACATTCGAGTGGTCCTCAAGAAGAGGCCACACTAGTGCCCATTACAGATAAACCAACTTTCCCAAAATTCTCCCAATGAACTGAATTCGACGATTCGCCTTCCCCACTACAATCCTATCACGCTCGTTCCATTTCATATCGCTTTGCAACGTTAGCCTGAAATATTTAAACGAAATGACTACGTGGAGCAGCACACTACTAACGGTATATTCTAACGTTGAAGTTTGTTTCTCCTACTCACCTGCATTAATTTACGTTTTTCTACCTTTAGAACCATTCATCAAACCAACTAGGAATTTTATCCAGACAATCTTGTTTCCTCCTATAATCACTCAACGACAACGGCTTCCCTTAAAAAAATCTCTGATGCGACGTACTAGCGTCGATGTTCGTTGAAGAAACGACGAACCAGACTGTATCGTATGTTAGTGACGTAACTTGTCTGTCGGCAGACAACCTAACTGGCGGTACGACGCACTGACATAGTAAAAAATGTGGATGTTGTAGATGTAACGCAAACAGGCACTCATAATTACGAGAGCTATGTTTATTTTTTTTTTCAACCTACGATCGGTCGCGAAATTAAAGCCACACAGATAATCCGCTGAAGCTTTGCGCAGACACGTTGCACAGGGTTCTTAGTACGCCCGTTGAGCTGCGCAGGGTAGCCGCGCGGTCTAGGGCGCCTTGTCACGATCCGGGAGGTTCCCTCCTTCGGAGGTTCGAGTCCTCCCTCGGGCATGGGTGTCTGTGTGTGTTTTCCTTAGTGTAAGAATAAGTAGTGCGTAAGCTTAGGGACCGATGACCTCAGCAGTTTGGTTCCATAAGACCTTACCACAAATTACCAATTTTCCGCCCGTTGATAGCGTCGTGTCGCGTGTCTCAATTCAGAGCGAACAGTGACAACGCGAAGCTGCTTAGAACAATAGTGTCTCCCGCCAAGTGTGGAGTGCCTGCTGACAAGGGGACCATGCCAATTCCCCTCGCCGATTTGATTCATACTGACAGGGAATGTAGAGCACTACAAGGACTTCAACACATGTACACAGGAAGACGCAAATGCTCAGCCGTTCCCGAGAAAATCGAATTTGAAAATTTTAAGTGTGCTTATATCTTTGTACTTGGTATCATCGCAAACGCTCCAATACGCCGCAGACAAGCGAGTAAATTCTTAGTTTCATAAGCGCGAGGTTTATGGGTCGAATCCCGTTTCCGGGTCTTTTTTTTTTTTTTTTTTTTTTTGGTAATTCTAGCAACAGATATGTGTGGTGTCACCGCCAGACACCACACTTGCTAGGTGGTAGCTTTAAATCGGCCGCGGTCCATTAGTACATGTCGGACCCGCGTGTCGCCACTGTCAGTAATTGCAGACCGAGCGCCACCACACGGCAGGTCTAGAGAGACGTACTAGGACTCGTCCCAGTTGTACGACGACTTTGCTAGCGACTACACTGACGAAGCCTTTCTCTCATTTGCCGAGAGATAGTTAGAATAGCCTTCAGCTAAGTCCATGGCTACGACCTAGCAAGGCGCCATTAACCATTTCTATAGAGAGTCTCACTTGTATAATCAAGAATGCTGTATACAAATGATGGATTAACGTTAAGTATTCCAGCAGCTACGTACTTTTCTTTATAGCATTTATTACGTATCCTGTTTCAGACCTAAGCAAGCCGGCGTGATTTGACGCGTGCATTTCGGCCTCCTTCTCTAAAAACAGTGTCGGCACGTCTGCCGACACTTCAATATGCATGCTACGCCACGAAACTGTGTGATGACCGACAGCCGATTGTGAAGTTTGTTTTGCTATAGGCACAGTGAAAATATGATGCACGTGCATAAATGCGGCTATCATTATAAGTGCTGTGTGTCCCAGTAATTATTGTTTCCCATGTTTCTATTATCAGTGTCATACTGATTCGTGGAGTGCTCCAAAGTTACGCATAATACTTGCCACAGATATAGATACAATAATATAAATAAAATTACTATAAAGATTTGATTGGTTGGTTGGTTGATTTGGGGAAGGGAACCAAACAGAGAGGTCATCGATTCTGTCGGATTAGGGAAGGATGAGGAAGGAAGTCGGCCGTGCCCTTTGAAAGAAACCATCTCGGCGTTTGCCTGAAGCGATTTAGGGAAATCACGGAAAACCTAAATCAGGATGGCCGAACGCGAGTTCGAATCGTCGTTCTCCCGAATGCGAGTCCTGTGTGCTTACAACTGCACCACCTCATTCGGTTAATGATTTGATGGAAAGTTCCTGTGTATCCCTTTTTGATTTCCAGTGACCTTAAGAATTTTTTCTCCTTTTTTCAGGACAAAGATTATCGCAATAACAAATGAATCACTAAATAATGACAGTTTGAACAACCACAATAAATTTGTTGTTAGAATTGAAGAAAAGGAAGTAGCGGCAGAGAGATTCGATCGAAGGACCTCGCCCTTTTACAACTAGGAGCTTGCTCGCTTGGCTGCAGATTCATTGAATACAAGCAACAGTACAAAATATATCACAGACAAAATTTTCAAACTTGATTTTTCCGAACGCGGTTGAGAGTCGCGTCTTCCTATTTACTTACGTTGAAGACATAGTCGCGCCTTACACACCCTGTCAATATGAACCAAATCGGCGACAAGTTCGCAGGGTCCCCTTTTGAGGGCTTCCGCCTGATTTCATGCAACCCACATAACGTTAACTGTCGTGCATTTCTGTCTTCGGCCGCACACTGCAGTTGCAACAGCAACGCCGGTGCGTTTCATCAGCCGTCATACCCGGCCGCTGTGGCCGAGCGGTTCTAAGCGCTTCAGTCCGGAACCGCGCTGTTGGTACGGCCGCAGGTTTGAATCGTGTCTTGGGCATGGATGCGTGTGATGTCCTTAGGTTAGTTAGGTTTACGTAGTTCTAAGTCTAGGGGACTAATGACTTCAGATGTTAAGTCTTATAGTTCTTAGGGCCATTTGAACCAATCAGCCGTCATACAGCCGAGATTTGTCTCCCTCTGATCTCCTCTTAGCTCAGGTGGACCGGTGGCTATGAGGATAGCATTTTGGTATAATCAACGGGCTGCAGACCAACGTAGGGAAGTCACGGCAAGCACAGGCGGAGGAGCATTGGAAAGTTGATGCCACGTCGCAACAAGTGTATAAGTCGGAGTGGCGACTATGCAGAGAAGCAGCTGGAAGGTGTAGTTAAATGTTGCTAGTAAAACATTTTTTTTTTAATTTTCACTGTGGTTTCCATTTAAGTGACTGTGGTTTCCATTTGGCTGAAAAAATAGGCCTCTTAGATCTAATCACCTAGTGATTGCAATATCGGAGATTCGTTAGAACGAGAGGCTGCACAAATTTACGTTTCACACGCTGTGGAAGTATGCTCCGAATCCTTTTGAGAGCATAGAGGCAAGCGGGAGTTTTCGTGTATTAGCGATAGTATTTTGTGCCCAGTTGAGGGGCTCATCCAAAGTTACACCCAAATTCTTCTCTGTTCTCTGATATGATATTGCAGTATCACTGGAAACAGGCTCTACTCCTGTATTAGGTGATCTATTGTTATTCCACCACGAGTGTTACGCTGAGGTACACTGAAGTGGCAGAGGGCATCACCATTTTTGATAGTAAATCTTGATGGTAAATCTTCCAGTCATGTACGTATTTCATATCTAACTGGACAGTGTGAGTTAACGAGCATTTCGCTCCCATTTAAGTATATGGCCGTAAGAGTCAGCCTACAGGAATTGTGAAACGAGCCCTGTCGTCCAGGACCGCGTGCTACAAAGGGCGCAGATTCACCACGATATGGGGAAACTCACAGGTGTCTATTGTCTATTGAGGCCTGAGCGCTGGGGTGTGCGAGTGAGACAGAAGAGAATCTACGTCATACGGAAATCCAGTAGAAGCCGTTGGTGGCTGAGGAGACGTAGCAGTGTTAAATGTGGTGGACCTAAGATCGGCTATAAAGGGAAACATTTATGGAAACTATTTAATTCTGTAGTAATGCAGGGAATCAAACCACAGTAATTTTAATCTGCCATCCTCCATAAAATTTCATGGTGATCCCAATAAAACTTGAATATTGATCATATTTATAATAGTCTAGGATTTACAGTTAAAGTAAAATTAACAAGTTTTATAACAAAGACCTGAATGCTAAAATCTGAACGCTTTGGTTGATCTTAGCGATCGACATTTCATATAGAAGCGGATCATTAAAATGACAAATGTTGTAAATATCAACTTGTAACTTTGTTTGTTTAAAACATACAGTAAATTTAATTTATCAGTATTTTCAGTTAAGCATCAGATCATCTATTCCTCCACACAAAACACTTTGAACGATGACAGCATGACACCTTATTGAATCATTAGGTAATAGAATATTTATTGTAAAGTTTAGTGCATAATTGTTACTTTTGTTCTTTATTTATTTATTTATTTATCAGAAAGAACATTGGTGCGAGGCTACTTGCCGTGGCATTCAAAGTTAACAAGGAAATTGTACTGGTTTTATGTAAAAGACTTTAATTTTTATTATGTAATGGATATTATTGTTACTTTATTTAGAACGTCAAAGTGGTCAAGCTTTGATTATTTAAATATGTTAAAATGTAAAGTAATGTAGAATAAACTGTATCCAATCAGATGCACGGATTCAGGAAAGGGAACTGCGCTGATCAGTTGAGCAAAGATGTTCGGCGCGCGGGAAACGCGGTCGGAGACGGGCGGAGGGCAGTTCTGGTCGAGACACCAAAGGGGACAGTTGGGACTGAGACACGAAAGCGGACAGTCGGTCTTTAGGCAGCTAGGAAGCGAAACGACTTAGAAAATTTCTCGTTTTGTGGTATCGCGGGACTTAGTCTCTGAGCGGCGAGTAGTCGCGCGCCTGGTGTAAACTGCAACTTTTCGCGTGCTTAACGAGCTGGAGTATCGAACTTGTAATTCGCGATGAGATTGTAAATGATCGTACTGTTTCAGATGGATATGCGCTCGAGTGTAACAGTAACTCTAAATACGACCACTTTCGCTATTAGTTTGCTTTCTGAATAAACATTATTCTAATCAAATTGTCACAAGTGTCTAATTTAGGGCGTGTAATGCGACACGTGCGTTTCAACCTCTAGACGAGTTTGAGCCAAGACATTTCGACGAAGAGGAACCGCATGTGAGCCCGAACATCTGTGGAATGTTAGCTCGCTACAGCCATATTAAAAAGAAGTAAGAAGCTGTTGTTGTCGTCTTCAGTCTGGAGACTGTTACGATGCATCTCTGCAAGCTTGTTTATCCCGTGGAAGTACTGAATGTTCAACTCTGAATAACTGCTGCATCCTCCTCGTACGTCCAGTTGAACCAGCATACAGTACACATTCCTCGGTTCCCCTCTGCAATTTTCTCCCACCACACTTCCCTCCATTACCAAATTTCTGCTTCTTGATGCCACAGGCCTGCCCTGTCAAGCGATCTTTTCTTTTGCTCTAGTTGTGCCTTACATTTCTTTTTTCTCCAGTTTGATCCAGCAACTCCTCTTTAGTTATCTAATCAGTGCGTTGTTACAGTCACTTAATAGTGTTCAAAGTAACAGTCGGCGCTAAGATTGTGCTACAAATTTTATGAAATTTTACGCATATTTCTCCTTCTTATTTAGGTCCATAATTTGTTTTAGCCATTATGAGCTCATCGAAGTTTCGAGATGTGGGATTGTGTCGAAGAAAATGTTCTCAACTATATCATATGAAATGAAGTGTGATCGATAACTGTTTGTCCTAATGGTTAAAAAGCGTAACCATCTCGTTAAATAACAATAATAAGACTCAACACTCAGTAACCGTTCAAATTATCATAAAATTACAATTAAAAAGTCAAGAATGATGAGGTGTTTCCAAACGCTCTGGTTACCCTCCCCAGAAAGTTGTTTTTACCTCCTTAAATCAACTGATAGTTTACTTTTCTCCATTTTCTGCTTGTGTTCTCCGCTTACTGTGATAACAATTGTTAATTTTCTGAAAAATTTTAACATTATATTCCAAAGTGAAACCACCTCCTTAAAAGAAATGGTTCAAATGGCTCTGAGCACTATGGGACTTAACATCTATGGTCATCAGTCCGCTAGAACTTAGAACTACTTAAACCTAACTAACCTAAGGACAGCACACAACACCCAGCCATCACGAGGCAGAGAAAATCCCTGACCCCGCCGGGAATCGAACCCGGGAACCCGGGCGTCGGAAGCGAGAACGCTACCGCACGACCACGAGATGCGGGCCACCTCCTTAAAACAGTTGCCAATATCTTCTTGTATTCGTTGCTTACTATGGTAATGAAGTTTATTTTGTGAAAAATTTTAAAATTATGTTTGTTTCAATATGGGTTACACTCAAAGATTTAAGTACGTCTTACGTTCACAGACAACAGCTTACGACGAATCGCCTCAACACTTTGTGATTTGCTGGGAGTTGCCAGTGAGCCGTCTCGATCTCCCGGCTGCACTCGAGTGAGATCACGTGCTTATTTACGTAGTACTTTAAATATGAGATCCATTTTCAATGAATTTATGGAATCACAAATTATTAGCAACAGCTTCGGCGGCTCTATATTATCTGTCACTGTAAAGGAACTAGAGGAATGTGTTTGTTGATATCGCCAGCCGCATTCCTATGCCTAACTGTGAGCTAGTCTGTCAGCTTCAATGTGGCTGATTTGTAGCTTTGTTATTGTACGAACGTCTCTGTTGATTTGTGTAAGTCACACTCAAAAGCCATCTGTCCGTTCAGCTTGACTTTCCCGAATAATGCAACTCTGTTTTGACATCGTAAAATCGTAAGTCCTTCTACCACTGATACAGATGTTAATTTATGTAACTTGTTGTTTGTCGTAAATAATCTTGTGGTAAGGCGTCGGTCGACAATGGTTCACAGTGCATATTTCGAGTGAAAAATAGCTTCATGAAGCAAACTTTTTTTTTTCAACTTCATTTTTCTTTTAGTCCGTGTAGAGACATTTTGCCCTATCACAGGCGGACAAATATGCATTACTTGACGTCTTCACTGAAAACTTATTCATACTGATTCATGGCCACAGTTGAGGTGTTTTGAAAAAGAAAGAGATTTAACGCCCCGTCGACGTCATCGATGTCGTTAGATGCGGAGCACAAGCTCGGAATTTTTCAAGGACGGGGAAGGAAATCGGCCGTGCCCTTTGAGAGGAACCATCCCGGCATTTGCCTGAAAAGCTTTGGGGAAATCACAGAATAACTAAATCTGGATGGCGGGAAGCGGATTCGAAGCGTTGTTCCCTCGAATGTGAGTGTAGTGTACTAACAACTGCGTCACCTCACTCATTCGGTATTTTGCAACACAAAAATGTATACACTACTGATCGAGATGATGATGTTTGGCTTTTGGGGCGCTCAACTGCGTGGTTATCAGCGCCTGTACAATTTCCCAACCTTTGCTCAGTCCAATTTCGCCACTTTCCCGGATGATGATGAAATGATGAGAACAACACAAACACCCAGTCATCTCGAGGCAGGTGAAAATCCCTAACCCCGCCGGGAATCGAACCCGGGACCCCGTGCTCGGGAAGCGAGAACGCTACCGCGAGACCACGAGCGGCGGACTCACACACTATTGATCGAGGAAATTTTCTAGTTTTTATAGGAATTTGATTGTCACGTCAATGATAAAAGATTTCTTACTTGATGTTAATTCCGCATTCGTCTTTATCTTCAGGCTTCCGATGCAACACGAGTTATGTGGCTGTACAGCAAAGCCTAGTATTCCCCATCGTGGTTAGATGGTAAAATCTACTTTCCTTACAGTCCCTCTGATAGGCCCATAAACAACATCCGTGTCGTGTATGTACCACGTTTGCCTGAAATCGCTCCTGGCATTCCATAGTTATGCTTTCATGTCTCCTATCTTCCACCTTCACCTTCACCGCCCTTTCCCAGACAGGTGTGTGTGGGAGGTCTTAACCTCACAGCAGTTATTTCCTGGTGTGAAGTCGTATGTGCAGTAAGGTTGGTGAATTTATTCCGTACTGTAGGAAAGCAGCCTACTCACGCTGTAGTAAATTCACATCAGTTTCCATTGTGTGCTAGTCAGTCTGCTGTAACTAGCTCTGACGTCATAAATGTTGCGCAATACCTTAAAAATCAAGCAAATGACCTAAAACTTTTCTAGCATGTCAGGAATAATACTAAATTAATGTGTGTTAAATATCAGTTCGATAACTTCAGCCATTTTCGAAATTTGGACGTTTTTCTTAAAAAAATCATTGGCGCAACAGAAAAGAGCTAGAGACTTCAAAATTTATATTTAGATTCATCTTTCATAATGATTTAATAAAAACAGTACTTTGGATTTCACAAATTAAGACTTTAGTGAAAATTCATGATTTTCTGGTTTTCGTCTCAAAACTGAAGGAAGCAAGATAGATTAAGTAGGCTAATAAATAAGGCTAGGATGTTTAGATTTAAACAGGTTGGAGGTCCGCTATGACTTTGAAGATGTGAAAAGTTTCTTTTGAATACCTATAAAATTATAGCGATAGCGGATCTCAAAAGGGCCAGTTCAGAGCTCATCTGCTGCGTGCAGTGTAATTTAATTAATTCTCTCGCCCAAAATATTTAACTTAGCCACGTCAAAATTTTATTATCAATACTTACCTGCGTGCTGAATGCACGTTTAAATTAAGAGCTTCATCGGCCATCAGCAAAAGAAGCTATAAATTATTATGTAACTTGAAGTGGTGCGTTACTAGCCCAGCGGCTAGTCGGGAGAGCCGATTTGATCAGGCGTTCCCTTAGCCGTCCGCACCGCGGCTATATATATAAGAGCGCTGCGCGAGGAAGGAAGGCTCCAGTTCTCTCCAGACGCTGAATAGCACGACATCTGTGTCGGGAGTCGCGTCGCTTCGGTATCACTGCTACAAACAGCCTCGGGTGCCGTAATAAGTTACTAGAGATACGTGGAACCGTGAAAGCATTTCAAGTGAAGGGTTAATTCTGGGATGATTTTCATTATCTAGCCTCAGTTGGCGTATTGTCGTATTTTCACGTGCCGTCGCGGGACAGACATTCTACCAATTATTTAGCGTGGCGTTTGATGAAATATTCTCATCAAATTTTGGCGAGCATTCATTTTAACATTTAATTCGGACATTTATAGTTGCATCAGCGCATTAGACTCTGAACTGCTCTGTTAGTTAGGTTGTAGGGATACTTGTGTTTTTATCAGTGAACTTCAGAATATACTCAACTATTTTGGAAAATCGTTTTTGATTAGAAATCCCGGACAATCTCCTAATTCCTCAGAGCTATAAGCTGCAGCTATAATGGTATTCTCAGATGAAGTGGGCACTAGGAACTCTAATTACAGGCTTCACGTTTTGTTAAATCACTTTCTGGGTGCTAAAAAGTAAGTAGAGAGCCAGTGTTGAGAACGGCGAAAGACAGCATTAATAACATTCTAAAAGCCTGAAACTAAAACAACAGCAGAGGTATACAGCAACTTATTTTTACGAGTTAACCGCCGCCCCACAGTACCTTCAGGAATATGACGAAAGCCCCTCTCTCCTCCTACCTCCCCCCTCCTCCCCGCACTCTCCATCTAGAAATAAACAAATATTTACTGCCCGTCATAAAAATTGTGGTATCGAGATGGAGGCATGCGATAAACGCCAAACTGGCATTAGCGTACTACGAATGATTATCGTTTCATCGCACCTACACAAATAAGTCAGAATAGCCCCGTCTACGTTCTGTATGTATGGAAAGATCGCGGCAGTATTTTTGGAGCCGGTCCCCCGTCGTTAGGCAGAGGTCTGCGGCCGTGCTCCAGACTGCAGTCGTTAGGTACCTTTCGTTGCTCAAGCGATTTACGATGAATTACTGCTAGAAGCGGAGTAAGTTATTTCGCATAATCTTTACAGAATCTTATAGGTATCTCATCTGGTACTGAAGCCTTTCCACTTAAGCGATTATAGCTGCTTTCCAATTCCGCGATCGGTTATCTCAATATCTGCCATTTCGACGTTCGCACGACGATTGAAAGGAGGGACAGTGTTACGATCTTCCACGGTGAAACTACTTCGGACGACCGAATTGCCGGCCGGAGTGGCCGAGCGGTTCTAGGGGCTGCAGTCTGGAACCGCGCGACCGCTACGGTCGCAGGTTCGAATCCTGCCTCGGGCATGGATGTGTGTATTGTCCTTAGGTTAGTTAGGTTTAAGTAGTTCTAAGTTCTAGGGGACTGATGACCTCAGAAGTTAAGTCCCATAGTGCTCAGAGCCATTTGAACCATTTGAACGACCGAATTCAGTATTTCGGCCTCTCTTTGTTATCTTTCGTTTCGGTGCCGGTGTGGTCGCTTAGAGAATGAATAGGTGATCTTGACCTACTTACTGATTTTACATACGACCAAAATCTCTTAGCGTTTTTACCCAGGTCAGTTGACAGCGCCTTACTTTCAAAATCATTGAACGCTTCTCTTATTGCTCTCCTTACGCGCATTTTCGCTTCGTTCCGCTTTTGTTTGTCAGCTAGATTTTTACTTCTCTTGAATCTGATATGAAGTGCTCTTCGTTTGCGTAGTGCTTTTGTAACACGGCTATTAAACCATGGTGGATTTCCCATCCATTAAAAACTTGAAACTTCCTGGCAGATTAAAACTGTGTGCCGGGCCGAGATTCGATCTCGGGACCTTTGCCTTTCGCGTGAGTAATGCTTGGGTAGCTCAGTTGGTAGAGCACTTCCGCGCGAAAGGCAAAGGTCCCGATTTCGAGTCTCGGCCCGGCACACAGTTTTAATCTGCCGGGAAGTTTCATATCAACGCACACTCCGCTGCAGAGTGAAAATCTCATTCTGGCGTTAAAATCTTACTCGGAACATACTCGTTTAGGGCACGTTGAACGACGCGTTTGAAATTTTCCCATTTGTTCTCCACTTTTTCGTCCTCATCACCGAATATTTGATGCTGACTGCTGAGATATTCTGAAATCTGTATCCTGTCACTCTTGCTGAGCAATTATATCTCCCTACCTTTGTTAAAATTCCCTGTACGACCCGTCGTCATAGATGCTGTCAAAGCCTTATGATCAGTGGTACGTTCCTCCACGTTAACTGATTCGATATGTTCAGGTCTGTTTGTTGCCAGGAGGTCTAAGACGCAACCCTCACGTGTTGATTCCTTATCTGCTGAAGGTAATTTTCGGAGAAGACATCCAGAACAATGCCACACGAATCCCTGTCTCTGGCACCAGTGTTGATGGCAGAACACAATTATTGAATGTCCCTCGTATATCTGCCATCGGAGCACAATTCGACTTGATGCACATCCGGGTTAGAGCTGTTGCTGCCGCCAGAGCTGACAGCCCTCTGTACTGAATTTCACGCCCTCTCCCCCCCCCCCCCCCACCCAAGTGACCTAAATATTAATTCGCGTATGCTTCCTATAGTTCAATTCTTTTATCTTGGCGGGTCGCGCATGCCCGCCCAGACGCGGGAGATTGCTGCGTTGCCAGCTGCACGCGCCAAGCAAACTTACGTTTAGGGGGGAGCGCGCAGTTTATGAAATAAAGCCACCACGGCCGGATTAACCCTTTCGCTGTTACAGAGACTTGCTCCCCGCAATTTGCGCTGTGCGCGATTTTGTCATCACTGCACTGCTCGACTGTGCAGATACATGGTGTTCCGACTGCTTTGACACACTTATCATTCGATTTCACAAAAACTATTTGGTCCAATAATTTGATTTTTACACATCTTCTTGACTGATACCTTCCCCCCCATAAATGACTTAATTTTGTTTCGATGTTCAACGCAGTTATTGTGCAGAATTAAATGTAGTAAACGATTGCACTAAATTTTGAAGAGTTTGCAGAGGTAAAGTCCATAGCGTATACTTTCCGTATGCTCGATTTTAGTTGCCACTAGAAATTTCAAAAAATTACATTCAAACGAATAAAATTCATGAAGTAAGACACTTCGATATTGTATTTAAATAAAGAAAATATTAAGCACCAAACAAGATTTGAATTCAGAACCTTACACTCAGCAGTCAAACACTTTAACAATTGCGCTAACGCAGCTCATCGCCCCAATGTCCTTCCTGGAGGATTTTAAAGTCTGACGCAAAATACCGACAAACACTGTTGGTATGACTATGAAATACTCACGTTTCGTCGAAGTACAATAGGAAATAAACAATTACTGCTGTTCTTTATTGCGAAAAATCGGTTAGTGAGAATGATACAAACACCTTTCCTTGCTATCGCCTGAATTAGGAGGCTTATTGCTTGTTTGGTTTAATTAATTAATAGAATACGAAGCAATCGGTATGAAGAACGCTTTTACCAAACTTTCTATAAAAGAAATTCTGCTATCAAGACATTGCTTTTGTTCAGTTACTTTATTTATGACTGAACGTTTCTAAAACTGAAGACATTCGTCCGTGCTCTGCACTGCAGTCGAGCTCTGGCAACGTCGTTCTCTGTTCGTTGGCTGACTGTGTTTTGTGACGTCAGATGCTCAGAACGAACCTAAACTCGGCCGCCGTCGTAAATGACGCGCACTTTAGTATACTGTATGCACACGACACTTGCTATCCTCTCTGGTGTGGCAGTTTTAATGGTCAGCAGTGCATATATATAGGGTTGCGCGGTACCGTAATCGAATGCTCGGTCCGATACGTCTACGTGTAATATCTCTTTATATTCTATGAATTATTCTGATACAATTCTGCCCTTGAATGACGTTTACTAATTTTCTATCTTCATACTCGCAGAATCCATGAGAAAAGTAGTTCATACAATAGCTATGCCATGAGCGCATAAGTATTCTTTGTAGTACTCTCTCTGGTGGTTGTTAGAAAAAAAAAGAAAGGGGGCTTCCGAGATTGTCTTCGTGCCGATTAGCCTGAGCTTGGTTTGGAAGAACTGTAATCTGATTATTGAGATTTATCACAGAAGATAACTGATACGAACTGTACGATTAAAAAGGAAATATATATATATATATATTGCTCCTTCAAAAAAAAAAGGTGTGTATGTGACATTTGGGAATTGATGATATTTATCGATATATTGCGTAGTTGTTAATCAGAAGGGACTTCCGAAAGACTGGATACGAACCTGCATTTAATAATACAAGAGCTCCATTACTTCTTCGGAAGGTTAAACTTCATCAGAGCCAAATATCCGCTTGATCTGAGGTTTCCCGACTGATTATACAACGCTCCCAAAATTACGAGGCATTTTATTTGTACAGATTAGCAGACTGCCGCAAAGCACGAGCCTGCAGAGAAGAAGAATCATCGCCTGTTTTCATTCTAACAAGTAAAATTTCAGAATCATTTTGGATTGACTGAGCTATGACTGTGTTTCCTATCATGAATGATTGATTGCTCGAACGAATTGAGAGCTACAGAATTACGTAGATAGGAGAAAAAATTACATACGTTATCAGACAGATGATGCAGAGTGCCGCCTCTCGCGCCCCCTATATTCTTCCCGACGGCGCCGCCAGCGCCGGGCTGCGCTCCTCGGCTCATTAATACAAATGGCGGCCGTGTCGGGTGGCGGCGGAGGCCCCACGGCTCAGCTAAAGTAGCTCCTCGTCGGAATTACCGCCATCACGGGGCGCGGAGTCGCCGGGTCATTATGCCAGTACCGCGAACCCGGCTATCCCACTGGGCATCGTGCCCGAATACGCGCCGCGAGTAGTTCGCAATATTCCGAGAAAATTTGCGCCGAGTATGTACTGCAGTTTATTAATACCGAAGTAAGAGGCACACCTATTTAGGTGTAGTACAGTAGTACCACGATCGAAAGTTCTGGCACGACTACACCAGCATGAGACTGCTAATTCTAGAGGTTTAAGACCGCAAAGTGTTTCGCAGTAGTGTCCTCGCCTAATACTCCTAACGTGCGTAACTCAAGTTTCGATTTGTAAACTCCCGTCCAAGTTTCCGACCACTTATGTTCGCGTCACACTAGGTAAGGAAATTTAATTTAGTTATATTCCAAGTCGGAAAAGAACGTTTTCGTCAAGTTAGAGCATGGGCACCTGTCATAATCATGTATAGTTACCACTGACAGTGTGTTTTGTACTAAAATATTTCATCTTTACTTAGAACCACCATATTGATGAATGAAATACGCCATAGCCTCTGCCATTTGATTTTAATATAACTTATACACGTGTGGAGCGCACAGGCCCATACCTCTTACGTAAGTGAAAGCGGGCTAGTATATATATAATCAGAAATATTACGAAACTAAATAACAATACGAAACGCTTTGACTTAATAAAATGTCATTTGCAACCTGAAAATAACGGGAAAATTAACTGTTGAATGACCAACGACTATAAGATGGCGTAACCTCTCAATCAATTCGAATACACATATACAAATGTATACAATATACACTATTGGCCATTAAAATTGCTACACCACGAAGATGACGTGCTACGGACGCGAAATTTAACCGACAGGAAGAAGATGCTGTCATATGCAAATGATTAGCTTTTCAGAGCATTCACACAAGGTTGGCGCCGGTGGCGACACCTACAACGTGCTGACATGAGCAAAGTTTCCAACCGATTTCTCATACACAAGCAGCAGTTGACCGGTGTTGTCTGGTGAAACGTTGTTGTGATGCCTCGTGTAAGGAGGAGAAATGCGTACCATCACGATTCCGACTTTGATAAAGGTCGGATTGTAGCCTATCGTGATTGCGGTTTATCGTATAGCGACATTTGCGGCTCTCGTTGGTCGAGATCCAATGACTGTTAGCGGAATATGGAATCGGTGAGTTCAGGAGGGTAATGCGGAACGCCATGCTGGATCCCAACGGCCTAGTGTAACTAACAGTCGAGATGACAGGCATCTTATCCGGATGGCTGTAACGGATCGTGCAGCCACGTCTCGATCCCTGAGTCAATAGATGGGGACGTTTGTAAGACAACAACCATCGGCATGAACAGTTCGACGACGTTTGCAGCAGCATGGACTATCAGCTCGGAGACCATGGCTGCAGTTACCCTTGACACTGCATCACAGACAGGAGCACCTGCGATGGTGCACTCAACGACTAACCTGGGTGCAAGAATGGCAAAACATTTTTTCGGATGAATCCAAGTCCTGTTTACAGCATCGTGATGGTCGCATCCGTGTATGGCGACATCGCGGTGAACGCACATTGGAAGCGTGTATTCGTCATCGCCATACTGGCGTATCACCCGACGTGATGGTATGGGGTGCCATTGGTTACACGTCTCGGTCGCCGCTTGTTCGCACTGACGGGCCCTTTGAACAGTGGACGTTACATTTCAGATGTGTTACGACCCGTGGCTCTACCCTTCATTCGATCCCTGCGAAACCCTACATTTCAGCAGGATAATGCACGACCGCATGTTGCAGGTCCTGTACGGGCCTTTCTGGATACAGAAAATGTTCGACTGCTGCCCTGGCCAGCACATTCTCCAGATCTCTCACCAACTGAAAACGACTGGTCAATGGTGGCCGAGGAACTGGCTCGTCACAATACGACAGTCACTACTCTTGACGAACTGTGGTATCGTGTTGAAGCTGCGTGGGCAGCTGTACTTGTATACGCCATCCAATCTCTGTTTGACTCAATGCCCAGGCGTATCAAGGCCGTTATTACGGCCAGAGGTGGTTGTTCTGGGTACTGATTTCTCAGGATATATGCACCCAAATTGGGTGAAAATGTAATCACATGTCAGTTTTAGTATACTATGTTTGTCCAATGAATACCAGTTTATCAGCTGCTTTTCTTATTGGTGTAGCAGTTTTAATGGCCAGTAGTGGTAAAATATATTTGCAAGGCAGTCTCCGCCATGAGTCGTATGGTGACTTGCGAATTCTGTCCATAGATGTGGTAAGTTTTAAGAGACAATGTAATCGTACAAAAACAAATGGGATTAAGATTTGGAAGCTCGTACGTAGAAGCTGTTTCTATTTTGAACGACGGGGTTGCTCGAAGTTTTGATGCGAATAGTGCTCGGATAGCTCAGTTGGTAAGAGAACTGCGGTGAAAGCCAAGATTCCACACTTCAGTCCCGATCTAGCATACATAAAGTTTCTGGAACCAAATATACGTACGATCTTTGTAGGTTTGCAAAACACCTTCGGTTAATGCTGGTTCACAAAGAAAAGACATAATATTGCTGACATCTACTTGAACAACTGCAACCTCCACTATGAAAACAACGTAGTTTTAGATCAGCGTGACTACGTGTCATCTGAGATTTTCACGGTGGTGAAACTGGAATATGTTATCCCAGGTTACAACGTGCGCGAGTTGAGTCAAAATGATCGAGCTGTCACCACCATTGTCCGCAGGAGTTAAAAACTTCTGTCGTCGGGATATGCAAAGCTGTATACAGGGTGTCCCAGGAGGAATGGTCAATATTCACACACGTGACAGAAACGATCGTTAGAAGCAAAAAAGTCAGTAAACATGGGCTCTAAAACGCAAACCGTAAGAGCTATGACACTTGTTTATCTTCGCAACTGTGAAACACATCTCTTCCACTGAACAAGTGCTCATACCTCTTAAGGTATGAAGTTTAGAGCCCACGTTAATTAGACAAGTTTATTGTTTTGGTCCATACTGTTTCCGCCCAAAATATGGAATCCATAGTACTTACTGTGAAGCAAGTATCTTCCACTGTATCTAAGCTGACGAGGTGCTCATAGCACTTAAGTTATGCAATTTAAAGCCCATATTTACTGGACTTCTTTGCTTAGAATGATGGTTCCTCTCATACCTGTGAATACTGGCCATTCCTATTGCGATGCTGTGTATATGCGATTCTTCAGCGTATAAACCAGTGCACACACAACTCTGAAAAGTGACAGCGTGTTCTCCTTCAACTTTTATGTTTATTCCCGCCCCAATACATAAACATATGTTATAAACAATACTACACTCCTGGAAATTGAAATAAGAACACCGTGAATTCATTGTCCCAGGAAGGGGAAACTTTATTGACACATTCCTGGGGTCAGATACATCACATGATCACACTGACAGAACCACAGGCACATAGACACAGGCAACAGAGCATGCACAATGTGGGCACTAGTACAGTGTATATCCACCTTTCGCAGCAATGCAGGCTGCTATTCTCCCATGGAGACGATCGTAGAGATGCTGGATGTAGTCCTGTGGAACGGCTTGCCATGCCATTTCCACCTGGCGCCTCAGCTGGACCAGCGTTCGTGCTGGACGTGCAGACCGCGTGAGACGACGCTTCATCCAGTCCCAAACATGCTCAATGGGGGACAGATCCGGAGATCTTGCTGGCCAGGGTAGTTGACTTACACCTTCTAGAGCACGTTGGGTGGCACGGGATACATGCGGACGTGCATTGTCCTGTTGGAACAGCAAGTTCCATTGCCGGTCTAGGAATGGTAGAACGATGGGTTCGATGACGGTTTGGATGTACCGTGCACTATTCAGTGTCCCCTCGACGATCACCAGTGGTGTACGGCCAGTGTAGGAGATCGCTCCCCACACCATGATGCCGGGTGTTGGCCCTGTGTGCCTCGGTCGTATGCAGTCCTGATTGTGGCGCTCACCTGCACGGCGCCAAACACGCATACGACCATCATTGGCACCAAAGCAGAAGCGACTCTCATCGCTGAAGACGACACGTCTCCATTCGTCCCTCCATTCACGCCTGTCGCGACACCACTGGAGGCGGGCTGCACGATGTTGGGGCGTGAGCGGAAGACGGCCTAACGGTGTGCGGGACCGTAGCCCAGCTTCATGGAGACGGTTGCGAATGGTCCTCGCCGATACCCCAGGAGCAACAGTGTCCCTAATTTGCTGGGAAGTGGCGGTGCGGTCCCCTACGGCACTGCGTAGGCTCCTACGGTCTTGGCGTGCATCCGTGCGTCGCTGCGGTCCGGTCCCAGGTCGACGGGCACGTGCACCTTCCACCGACCACTGGCGACAACATCGATGTACTGTGGAGACCTCACGCCCCACGTGTTGAGCAATTCGGCGGTACGTCCACCCAGCCTCCCGCATGCCCACTATACGCCCTCGCTCAAAGTCCGTCAACTGCACATACGGTTCACGTCCACGCTGTCGCGGCATGCTACCAGTGATAAAGACTGCGATGGAGCTCCGTATGCCACGGCAAACTGGCTGACACTGACGGCGGCGGTGCACAAATGCTGCGCAGCTAGCGCCATTCGACGGCCAACACCGCGGTTCCTGGTGTGTCCGCTGTGCCGTGCGTGTGAACATTGCTTGTACAGCCCTCTCGCAGTGTCCGGAGCAAGTATGGTGGGTCTGACACACCGGTGTCAATGTGTTCTGTTTTCCATTTCCAGGAGTGTATTTTCAAGGTAAATTCCAATCAACTTATCATTCACATTTTTTTATTCTACGTCTACATCTACATCTACATCGAAACTCCGCGTGCCACCTGTCGGTGTGTGGTAGAGGGTACCTTGAGTACCTGTATCGGTTCTCCCTTCTATTCCAGTCACGTATTGTTCGTGGAAAGAAAGATTGTCGGTATGTATCTGTGTGGGCTCTAATCTCTCTGATTTTATCCTCATGGTCTCTTCGCGAGATGTACGTCGGAGGGAGCAAAATACTGCTTGACTCCTCGGTGAAGGTATGTTCTCGAAACTTCAACAAAAGCCCGTACCGAGCTACTGAGCGTTTCTCTTGCAGGGTCTTCCGCTGGAGTTCATCTATCACCTCCGTGTCTCAACACAATTTTTTTTTTCCTTTCGTTTATTGCTACTACTTCATAATACATATTATTTTCACAAGTAGTCTCACAACGAGACATATTTTTTTGTTGTTGCACTGTGCAATAGGCACCATAAATCATTGCAAACACGATCTGTTAGCGGAGGTACCGATGCCGAAGCTCATACTATGTTTCTTCACCTGCGGAAGACGTTCGATACAGTTGTCCACTGTCGTCAAATGAGCAAAACGTATCACATCAGGCTTGTGGTTGGAGCAGAGAGTTTTTAAATAACAGAACGGAGCATGTTTATAAAGGGTAGAAATTTCAAATGCAAATCTAGTTTCTGGTGTTTCCCAAAGGAATGATACATGGCCATTACCGTTCACAATATACCTCAAAGACAAAAATAACGACGCACCACGAACGAGTTATGCAAATTGGTCACAAATTGATATTCATACAGGTATCGACGGAAAATGCAAAACGGTAAACTTTGGCGGCTGATGGATGAATGTGTGACGCTGCAGCGCAATTTCACACGTCGATACCAGGACATAAAGCCTTTGCGAATTTCGTTCCGCGCACTTTTGTGTAGCAACTATGCCCCTCAGACAGGCACGTGAACAGTATACGCACATGTCAGCATTCGAGAGAGGACGTGTATGGGCTCAAAGAAGCCGGTTGTAGTAATCGGCAAATCGCTCCACATTTGAATAGTAGTGATGTCATTATTCGACGATGTTAGCAGAAATGGGTGAACCACGGCCAAACGCTGAGTCAAGAAGGAAGCGGTCGACTTAGAGCAGGGGCGGGCAAACGTTGCACGCGGCTCATGAGCACACAGCGCTGCACGTGTGCTGCTCGCGTGCAATCGTCGAATGGGACTGTGGTGACAGCTGGTAGGGTGCGGCAGTGTAGTACCAGGCTAAGCTGTGGACGTTGAAGCGAAGCGACCACTACGTAGTGAACGTTGTATTTCAAGAACCGGAAAATGCAGAGTGAATCAAAGAAACGAAGGAGTGGAGATTTGCTATCTTTTAAAAAGGAATGGGAGAATCATTTTTTCTTTGTGCAAAAAACGTGAAAATTCGAAATGACAGTATTCTCGCTGGTCAGCGGAAGTTTAATATTGAACGCCATTATAATAAATTTCAATATGTTCCCGCAAATAGTGCAATAAAAGAGGATATTCTCAAGCGATTTGGGGATATATCATACTTATCCCAAGGTTTTGAATAGTTCTCGAGACAATTTGCTGTTTCTGTAGATGTTATTCATCCCAGTTTGCAAATGGAATTAACAGATCTACACTGTAGATTCTACAGCGTAATTCTCGTATGAGAGTTAGTTCCTTTTGGCAAGACGTGTAATAGATTTTTATCCCAACTTTCCACAGCAAGAGTTTC
The DNA here is from genome assembly GCF_023864275.1 of Schistocerca cancellata. Taxonomy (NCBI): domain Eukaryota; kingdom Metazoa; phylum Arthropoda; class Insecta; order Orthoptera; family Acrididae; genus Schistocerca; species Schistocerca cancellata. The sequence goes on from NC_064633.1 coordinate 545,762,126, forward strand.
CTCGTCTCCATCGTGAAGCCGCGAAGATAATATGTTTGGCTCGGCAAACGTTTGCGAGAGATTTTTTTTTTTTTTTCTGGCCGGCCGGAGTGGCCGTGCGGTTCTAGGCGCTACAGTCTGGAACCGAGCGACCCTTACGGTCGCAGGTTCGAATCCTGCCTCGGGCATGGATGTGTGTGATGTCCTTAGGTTAGTTAGGTTTAATTAGTTCTAAGTTCTAGGTGACTGATGACCTCAGAAGTTAAGTCGCATAGTACTCAGAGCCATTTAGAGAGAGCCATTTTTTTCTGTTATGGAAATTAATAAGTCTCGGTTAAGAGTAAACATCAGTAATGAAAATTTACGTAGCTGTTCGCGTTTGTCTGTATGTAGAAATTTTGTTCCAGACATTAAACGTATTGTAAACTCCACCTGTGATAATTAAATACAACGTATCGTAGGTAATAGGTACTTTTTCAAACCATGATTTCTTTCAAGCACTCGTACTAACCTTATTCCTTCATTCAATAAAGCAGGCCACGAAACAAAACGCATTACAGAGGAAGAAGCGGAGAGACGGTATGGTGGGGAGGGGACAGAAGCGGGTGGCCAGCTTGCCCCTGTGTGCACGCAGAACACCTGTTTACTGCACAGGTGCATGTGCACCGCACACGTGCAGGATTCCTGCCCGCCCCTGACTTAGAGGAACGGAGCAATCGTCCGAGAGGCACTCAGAGCCCAGAGCCCAGGATTCATCACTGTCATCGATCCGACGTGCAACTGGTGCTTCAGTGACCACAAGGACCATCAATAGGCGGCTCACAGAAGGGGTTCTGGGCTCACAGGGCACCTTTCCCGACTACCATTGATTTCTGTTCACCAACAAACTCGTTTGCAATGGTGTCTGCCACATTCGGCATGGGATCTCCTTGACGTGAGTAGAATTGTGTTCAGTGATGAGTCCCTCATCGAACCGAGCAATGATGACCAGCGGATAAGTGTGTGGAGACGCCCCGGACAGTGGTGGGACACCGATCTTATTGTCGCCAGCCACCCGGCCGTACAACCAGGGGGAACCATTGCTCTTCATGGCAGGACTTCGGTTGTCACCTGCGGCACCGTTATAGTACGACGATATTCGACCCCCCTTTTGTTGCCTTCCACGGCAAGCCATCGAGGCTTACATATCAGAAATACAGGGTGATTCAAAAAGAATACCACAACTTTAAAAATGTGTATTTAATGAAAGAAACATAATATAACCTTCTGTTATACATCATTACAAAGAGTATTTAAAAAGGTTTTTTTCACTCAAAAACAAGTTCAGAGATGTTCAATATGGCCCCCTCCAGACACTCGAGCAATGTCAACCCGATACTCCAACTCGTTCCACACTCCCTGTAGCATATCAGGCGTAACAGTTTGGATAGCTGCTGTTATTTCTCGTTTCAAATCATCAATGGTGGCTGGGAGGGGTGGCCGAAACACCATATCCTTAACATACCTCCATAAGAAAAAATCGCAAGGGGGTAAGATCAGGGCTTCTTGGAGGCCAGTGATGAAGTGCTCTGTCACGGGCTGCCTGGCGGCCGATCCATCGCCTCAGGTAGTTGACGTTCAGGTAGTTACGGACAGATAAGTGCCAATGTGGTGGCGCTCCATCCTGCTGAAATATCAATTGTTGTGCTTCTTGTTCGAGCTGAGGGAACAGCCAATTCTCTAACATCTCCAGATACTGTAGTCCAGTTACAGTAGCACCTTCGAAGAAAAAGGGACTAAAAACTTTATTGGCTGAAATGGCACAGAAAACGTTCACCTTAGGCGAGTCACGTTCATACTGAGTTGTTTCCCGCGGATTCTCAGTGCCCCATATACAGACATTGTGACGGTTGACTTTCCCGTCAGTGTGGAAAGTTTAAACACAATCTTTGAAACGAAAGATTCATCTGTTTCCATTTGAGCAAGGATAAAATGACAGAAATCGATTCTTTTAATCTTATCAGCTGCAGACAGTGCTTGAACCAATTTCAGACGATAAGGTTTCATAACCAACCTTTTTCGTGGGACTCTCCATACAGTTGACTGTGGAATTTGCAGCTCTCTGCTAGCTCTGCGAGTCGATTTTCCTGGGCTGTGAACAAATGCTTGCTGGGTGCGTGCTACATTTTCATCACTCGTTCTCGGCCGTCCAGAACTTTTCCCTTTGCACAAACACCCATTCTCTGTAAACTGTTTATACCAACGTTTAATACACCACCTATCAGGAGGTTTAACACCATACTTCGTTCGAAATGCACGCTGAACAACTGTCGTCGATTCAGTTCTGCCGTACTCAATAACACAAAAAGCTTTCTGTTGAGCGGTCGCCATCTTAGCATCAACTGACGCTGACGCCTAGTCAACAGCGCCTCAAGCGAACAAATGTACAACTAAATGAAACTTTATAGGTCCCTTAATTCGCCGACAGATAGTGCTTAGCTCTGCCTTTTGTCGTTGCAGAGTTTTAAATTCCTGAAGTTGTGGTATTCTTATTGAATCACCCTGTATAATGCCATCTTTACACAACGAGAGTTTCTATTGCTTCTGTTCGTGTTTCTAAATCTACCTTGTCCAGCAAGGTCGCTAAATCCCACCCCCAATTGAGAACGTTTGAAGCATCATGGGCAGGGCCCTCCAGCCAGGTCGGGATTTTGACGACCTAACGTGAAACTTGGAAGGAATTTGGCACGATATCCCTCAGGAGGCCATCCAACAACCCTGTCAGTCAATGATAATCAGAATAATTGCTTATATAATGGCCAGAGGCGACCCAACGCAATATCGACTTGCTCATTTATACTTGTTTTGTAAATACAACTGCCTTTCCTGCTGCTAGTTACTTTATTTATCCCATACACGTTTCACCTTCTCCTGTTCTAAGGCATCATCACTGGGATCTATAACAATACAGTTTTGTTAATTTTAGATTATTAAGCAGTTCACTTCGCGATTTTTTTGTAAAAAAAAAGTAATTACTTACGATTTGCTGATCTGCGTTTCATCACATATGGTCTGCAGGTCGCACTACCACTTTTATCACTGTCATATAATCTCATCTTTGTGTTCTCGCCTTCCACACACTTTCACCATGTTTCTCACTCTTTTTTGTGGTGGACTATTGTTCTTTTGTCACTCGATACAACTATTTCCTCGTACACTGTTTTTCACAACGTAAATATTGCGACCCAATTACGTGTTTCATCTTCTTTGGTATGTTTACCTACTTGTTGCCAACCTAACGAAGTATATTTTCGAGAATAACTTCTATGCATGATGTTTATACCGTGTGTGTGTATGAGTAAGAGAGAGAGAGGGGGACAGAGCCGACGAGTTTTTCTTATGTTTTTTTTTGGGGGGGGGGGGGGATGGGGTGTACTAGCTGTTACCGGTTGGTTGAAAACTTTGGTGACAGCTGATTTGACTTTTCGTTTCAATACTCTGTGGAGGGGTTCATGGATGAGTAAGTGTGAAGATGCTGGATTCTATTATTATTTTATTGGACAGTATCATTATATTAATACTTTTTGCGAACGTTATTCTATTATTTTATCTGTTAGTGTCAATAATGAATTGCGTGGCTGTGTACTTGGTCATTCAACAGGATTTTCCCCTCTGCTTTGGTTTTCTGTATGTGGTAATTTTGTTGCATGGTTAGGAGTTGTTTTTTATTGTTGATTCTAATTATTTTCATGTCATCTTGTCTAGTGGTTGGTTTGTGGTCATTTTCTCTTAGGTGTTCTGCAAGAGAAGATCTAGAGAAGATGACACGAAAATAATTAAAATCAACAATAAAAAACACCTCGTAGCCGTGCAAGAAAGTTACCATACACAGAAAACCAAAGCAGAGGGGAAAATCCGGTTGAATAACCAAGTACACATGCCAAGCAATTCATTATTTACACTAATGGAATAACGTTCGCAAAAAGTATTAATATAATAATACTGTCCAATAGAGTAATAATAGAAGCCAACATCATTACACTCACTCATCCATGAACCCCTCCACAGAATATTGAAACGAAAAGTCAAATCAGCTGACACCAAAGTTTTCAACCACCCACTAACAGCTAGTACGCCCTCCTCCCTCCCTCCCCCCCCCCCCCCCACAAAAAAATAAAATAAAAAAACTCGTCGGCTCTATCCCCCTCTCTCTCTGACTCATACACACACACATGGTACAAACATAATAAATAGAAGTTAGTCTCGAATATATACTTCGTTAGGTTGGCAACAAATAGGTAAACATACCAAAGAAGATGAAACACGTAATGGAGTAGTCACAATATTTACGTTATGAAATACAGTGTACGAGGAAATAGTTGTATCGAGCGACAAAAGAACAATAGTCCACCACAAAAAAGAGTGAGAAACATGGTGAAAGTGTATGGGAGGCGAGAACACAAAGATGTGATTGTGAAACTCTTTTTTTTAGATTGTATATGAATGAGCCAGTGGAGAGCACCGGAAGCTTCATGAGGCTGTCTGGCAGTGAAGCTATTGAACATACAGAAATCGTAATGCCGAAGGATTGTTGCAAAATACAGGAAAACCTTAAGAGGATCGACGCTTGGTGCAAGGACTGCCAGTTCATCCACAATTATTGCACGTAAACAGTCGAAACATACGTTATTGTGTGATTTCACGGGTACCAAACAATCTGTGAACACAGTCACACTCACTGCAAGTGTGATGCGGAGCTATCTAAAGTGAAACAGACACATAAAACTAATGGTAGGAAATCGAACACACCTACAAAGGCGACAGGATACAAAATCCTCATTCGATCAATATCTGTGTATTGCTTCTTGTACTGGGACCTTAAACAAGTTGGATTTATAGAAGCAATAGATAAGATTCAGAAACACGGCAGCGCGTTTCCTCACGGGTTCATTTAGTAAGCGTGAAAGCGTCGCAGAGACTTACCGACAATCATTCTTCCCACGCTCTATTCGTGAGTGGAACAGGATTGGAGGGCTCAGTTAGTCGTACAAAAAGTACCCTCCTCCACACACCATTAGGTGTCTTGCGGGCTATGATGTAGATGTCGATGTAGACGCTCGTCCTGTGCCAACGCTACGACAGAAGCGTTGTGTTTCATGATGTGACTTACTATTCAAATTCCGCTAGCGTACGTTCCTGGAAGAACCAAAAAAATTTTGCTTCCTCCTACATACATCTCCTGAAAATACTCTAAAGTTAAATTGGAGAAATTAGAGTATATACGGGTGACAGCCTTGGGAGAGCCAGTCTTGACAAAACTCTACCATCTGGTGAGCAAGATATATGATACAGGCGAAATACCCTCAGACTTCAAGAAGACTATAATAATTCCAATCCCAAAGAAAGCACGTGTTGACAGATGCGAAAATTACCGAAGTATCAGTTTAATAAGTCACGGCTGCATAATACTAACGCGAATTCTTTACAGACGAATGGAAAAACTAGTGGAAGCCGACCTTGGGTAAGATCAGTTTGGATTCAGTAGAAATATTGGAACACATGACGCAATACTGACCCTACGACTTATCTTAGAAGCTAGATTAAGGAATGGCAAACCTACATTTCTAGCATTTGTAGACTTAGAGAAAGCTTTTGACAATGTTGACTGGAATACTTTCTTTCAAATTCTGAATGTGGCAGGGGTAAAATACAGGGAGCGAAAGGGTATTTACAATTTGTACAGAAACCAGATGGCAGTTATAAAAGTCGAGGGCCACGAAAGAAAAGCAGTGGTTGGGAAGGGAGTGAGACAGGGTTGTAGCCTCTCCCCGATGTTATTCAATCTTTATATTGAGCAAGCAGTGAAGGAAACAAAAGAAAAATTCGGGGTAGGTATTAAAATCCATGGAGAAGAGATAAAAACTTTGAGGTTCGCCGATGATATTGTAATTCTGTCAGTGACAGCAAAGGGCTTGGAAGAGCAGTTGAACGGAATGGATAGTGTCTTGAAAGGAGGGTATAAGATGAACATCAACAAAATCAAAACGAGGATAATGGAATGTAGTAGAGTTAACTCGGGTGATGATGAAGGAATTAGATTAGGAAATGAGACGCTTAAAGTAGTAAACGAGTTTTACTATTTGGGGAGCAAAATAACTGATGACGGGCGAAGTAGAGAGGATATAAAATGTAGACTGGCAATGGCAAGGAAAGCGTTCCTGAAGAAGAGAAATTTGTTAACATCGAGTATAGATTTAAATGTCAGGAAGTCGTTTCTGAAAGTATTTGTATGGAGTGTAGCAATGTATGGAAGTGGGACATGGACGATAAATAGTTTAGACAAGAAGAGAATAGAAGCTTTCTAAATGTGGTGCTACAGAAGAATGCTGAAGATCAGATGGGTAGATCACATAACTAATGAGGAGGTATTGAATAGGATTGGGGAGAAGAGAAGTTTGAGGCACAAGTAGACTAGGCGAAGGGATCGGTTCGTAGAACATGTTCTGAGGCATCAAGGGATCACCAATTTCGTATTGGAGGGCAGCGTGGAGGGTAAAAATCGTAGAGGGAGACCAAGAGATGAATACACTAAGCAGATTCAGAAGGATGTAGGTTGCAGTAGGTACTGGGAGATTAAGAAGCTTGCACAGGATAGAATAGCATGGAGAGCTGCATCAAACCAGTCTCAGGACTGAAGACCACAACAACAACAACAGCATACAGAGGCTCACTAACAGTAGTACACAATGTACCCTCCGTCATAGACCTTAAGGTGACTTAGGGAGTACACAAGTAGATGTAGGTAAACATAGGCAACATGTCTATAGGTACTAATAATCAAAGCAAAACATAAAATTTCGCACCTGTTTGTCGTTCTACGGCGAAATTCCGTTTTTCATTGCGAGCAGCAGGAAAAATTCCAGAGCATTGTAAGTTGATTTTTATAATACAGGTGAGTTAATTTGAAATATGGGACGCACGCTCGTTGTTACCATCGATATAAGGTATTTGAACCACTGACACACTTCTCGTCCGTTTTTCCGGGTAGTGCGGCAACAACACGCTGCTGAATTAAAGCGCCGGCACTTGTGTCAGACAGTGTTCCTGCTCGTCCCACGTAACAGGACCACAAAGGCCACGAGCAGCGCTTTCTGTCCATTCCGCCCTGACACCGCCAATAGGTCCGTTAACAGAGTCCCGTAATGCCATTACATCGTATGGTCACGTGGATGCGAGTGGTCATTAAATCCGGGGTGCGTCATTATCGGTTCATTACTGCGGCGTATCCGGAAATTATGCATGCTGCACCGATTAACAGCGTTTGTCGGAAAATGCGAATAAAGGGTCCTGCATTACTTAATGATATGACGTCAGAATGCTGTGGAGCAAACTGTATACACATTTCATTTAAAGTGGCTGTTGTTACCTTATGTTTATTATCCCTCTTATCAAAGTTTATATTCCTTCTCGATGGTGTCTTCCCTTATCGAAACACACAAATATAATGTTTTACGATTAAATAATAACGATGGTCTGCATGAAGCGTTATTGATGATGGGAGTTCTTTCTTGTTGTATATAAGTGATGACCGTGGGGACTACTTGTAATTTTACTTAGGAGTGTTGGGTAAGAGTGTGGGTTTGAAGAGTATATATGTACCATGTAATGTGACCAGCAATGATTTCACTGTTTCCACTTTTCATGTCACAGTAGAATTTTCATCGATCGTCCTCAGTTATCAATTGTACCATCTACACGCTCTTTTATTTCCGTGCTCCCACGGATGTTATATGCTGATATCTTAACACATCTCTTCTCTTTTTGTAGTGAATGTTTTCATTGCACTGCTATCCTCGCAGATACCGCGGAGAAATTCTCAATTCATATCTTACGGCGTCCTTCTTTAACACCACATCTCTAACTATCCATTTCTCTTCTTGTCCAGTTTTCCCTCCACCCATGATTCACTCTCATACAGTCTTGTACTCCAGAAATTTCTTTCTCGACTGACGGATTATGTTTGACACTAGAAGACTTCTTTTGGCGAGAAGTGGTCTCTTTGACTGTTTTAGTCTGCTTCTTGTGTCCTTTATGCTTCGTTAGTGTTGCTTTATTTTGCTTGCAAAACTTTTCACTTCCTTTAATACGTTGTCTTTACTTTTGATGTTAACTAACTCGATAATATCATTTCTGCTGCTCCTTAATACATTTGATTTTCTTCGCTTTACTTTCACTCCATATTCCGTGAAAAGCGATGTGTTCATCCTTCTCAAAGAGTCCCGTGTGTTTTCCCCATTTTTATGGAGCAGTAATTCTACCATAGAATCTTGTCGTTAAAACCATTGCACTGTGAATTTCAAATCCACTTCTCAACCTTTTTTGTATAGTTTATTGACGCTTTTGATTTACAGGATAAACAGGAGAGGATATTATAGGAACAATATTGGAAATAACTAATAGGTAGTAGGTAAACGTTGAGTAAAATTGCAGGTAGGCACGGAAATATAAGTTGGATTCATCTTGTCCGGTGGAAGGAGTAGGCGAAAGGGAAGCTGGATATTATACACATTTTCATCGCTGTGGCAGATGGAAGCGACTAATATTACTTTGGGAAATCGTGAGGTATGTTTTGAAATTGGTGCAACCGGATAGACAATAATAAATAAATAAAATGCAAGAACAAGTCGACAATTTGAGCACCACATGGGTGAGGCTCTTTTATTGGTTAGCTGGTCGGTGAGTGGCCACACAGAGAAAACCATAAAAAGCCTAACCAATCACAAACTCAGGTTTGTGCCTTCCATCTGAAGAACAAGCAGGCTTCAAGGAAACTGCAAGTAGATTGGGAGGACGTCCATTTAGACCACTGCTCGACACCTACGTGTTTAAGTGTAACAATGGATCGCACCCTCACATAACAAAAAGCAATTCATAAACACCAGTGTCACTAGAAATAACATCCTCAGCAAACTGACTGGAACCAACTGGGCTACGCAACCGGGAACGTTGAAACCTACTGCCCTGATCCTGTGCTGCTCTGCCGCAGAGTATGCTTGCTCTGCTTGGTACAGACAGATGACCTTGCTGTTTGGTTCCCTCCCCCAAACCAGCCAACCAACCAACCAACCAACCAACCAACCATGTTTGGTACAGAGCCCATCACAATAGACATGTTAGCAGTTCTCTGCATGTAACATGTTGGGTCATCACTGGTTGCTTAAACCAACAACGCGTGATTTAAGTTTAATTTTTCTCAAGAATCGCTCCCCCAGCTGTTAGAAGTTGCGTCCTTGAAAGTGAGACCTACAGCACTTGCGTCACACGTCCACTGACTATATGGATACCATCCTCCCTTCCAACGACTGAGATCTAGGAGGATTTCTCGTATACAACTGAAAATATAAACGAACCTCCTCAGACTTCGAGGTTAAGATTATGGAGGACGAGAGACACCCGCTTTGCTGGTTGCATACTAACAAACAAACGAACACCTTGCCACCTGACAAGTGGCACAGTGGTGTACCTGGAATTCGTTAAACATACACTGAGGAGACAAAAGTCATGGGATAGCGATATATATATATATATATATATATATATATATATATATATATATATATATATATATACAGGGTTATCCATTGATCGTGACCGGGCCAGATATCTCACGAAATAAGCGTCAAACGAAAAAACTACAAAGAATGAAACTTGTCTAGCTTGAAGGGGGAAACCAGATGGCGCTATGGTTGGCCCGCTAGATGGCGCTGCCGTAGGTCAAACGGATATCAACTGCGTTTTTTTAAAATAGGAACTCCCATTTTTATTACATATTCGTGTAGTACTTAAAGAAATATAAATGTTGTAGTTGGACCACTTTTTTTCGCTTTGTGATGGGTGGCGCTGTAATAGTCACAAACATATGGCTCACAATTTTAGACGAACAGTTGGTAACAGGTAGGTTTTTTAAATCAAAGTACAGAACAGAACGTAGGTAAGTTTGAACACTTTATTTTAATTGTTCCAATGTGGTACATTTATCTTTGCGAACTTAGCATTTCTGAGAACGCATGTTGTTACAGCATGATTACCTGTAAATACCACATTAATGCAATAAATGCTCAAAATGATGTCCGTCAACCTCAATGCATTTGGCAATATGTGTGACGACATTCCTCCCAACAGCGAGTAGTTCGCCATTCGTAATGTTCGCACATGCATTGACCATGCGCTGACGCATGTTGTCAGGCGTTGTCTGTGGACCACGATAGCGAATATCCTTCAACTTTCCCCATAGAAAGAAATCCGGGAATGTCAGATCTGGTGATCGTGCGGGCCATGGGATGCTGCTTCGACGACCAATTCACCTGTCATGAAATATACTATTCAATACCGCTTCAACCGCACGCGAGCTATGTGCCAGACATCCATCATGTTGCAAGTACATCGCCATTCTGTCATGCAGTGAAACATCTTGTAGTAACATCGTTAGAACATTACGTAGGAAATCAGCATACACTGCACCATTTAGATTGCCATCGATAAAATGGGGGCCAATTATCCTTCCTCCCATAATGCCGCACCATACATTAACCCGACAAGGCCGCTGATGTTCCACTTGTCGCAGCCATCGAGGATTTTCCGTTGCCCAATAGTGCATATTGTGCCGGTTTACTTTACCGCTGTTGGTGAATGACGCTTCGTCACTAAATAGATCGCATGCAAAAAAATGTGTCATCGTCCCGTAATTTATCTTGTGCCCAGTGGCAGAACTGTACATGACGTTCAAATTCGTCGCCATGCAATCCTTGGTACATAGAAATATGGTACGGGTGCAATCTATGTTGATGTAGCATTCTCAACACCGACGATTTCGCGATTCCCGATTCTCGCGCAATTTGTCTGCTACTGATGTGCTGATTAGCCGCGACAGCAGCTAAAACACCTACTTGGGCATCATCATTTGTTGCAAGTCGTGATTGACGTTTCACATGTGGCTGAACACTTCTTGTTTTCTTAAATAACGTAACTATCCGGTGAACGGTCCGGACACTTGGATGATGTCGTCCAGGATACCGAGCAGCACACGAGGGCAGTTCAATAAGTAATGCAACACATTTTTTTTCTCGGCCAATTTTGGTTGAAAAAACCGGAAATTCCTTTTGGAATATTTTCAAACATTCCCGCTTCGTCTCGTATAGTTTCATTGACTTCCGACAGGTGGCAGCGCTGTACGGAGCTGTTAAAATGGCGTCTGTAACGGGTGTGCGTTGCAAACAACGGGCAGTGATCGAGTTTCTTTTGGCGGAAAACCAGGGCATCTCAGATATTCATAGGCGCTTGCAGAATGTCTACGGTGATCTGGCAGTGGACAAAAGCACGGTGAGTCGTTGGGAAAAGCGTGTGTCATCATCTCCGCAAGGTCAAGCAAGACTGTCTGATCTCCCGCGTGCGGGCCGGCCGTGCACAGCTGTGACTCCTGCAATGGCGGAGCGTGCGAACACACTCGTTCGAGATGATCGACGGATCACCATCAAACAACTCAGTGCTCAACTTGACATCTCTGTTGGTAGTGCTGTCACAATTGTTCACCAGTTGGGATATTCAAAGGTTTGTTCCCGAACTTCTCCTTCTTCATGACAACGCAAGACCTCACACAAGTCTTCGCACCTGAGAGGAGCTCACAAAACTTCAGTGGACTGTTCTTCCTCATGCACCCTACAGCCCCGATCTCGCACCGTCGGATTTCCATATGTTTGGCCCAATGAAGGACGCAATCCGTGGGAGGCACTACGCGGATGATGAAGAAGTTATTGATGCAGTACGACGTTGGCTCCGACATCGACCAGTGGAATGGTACCGTGCAGGCATACAGGCCCTCATTTCAAGGTTGCGTAAGGCCGTAGCATTGAATGGAGATTACGTTGAAAAATAGTGTTGTGTAGCTAAAAGATTGGGGAATAACATGGTGTATTTTAATGCTGAATAAAACAACCCCTGTTTCAGAAAAAAAATGTGTTGCATTACTTATTGAACGGCCCTCGTACATAGCACACGCACGTTGGGCATTTTGATCACAATAGCCATACATCAACAGGATATCGACCTCCTCCGCAATTGGTAAACAGTCCATATTAACACGTGTAATGTATCACGAAGCAAATACCGTCCGCACTGGCGGAATGTTACGTGATACCACGTACTTATGCGTTTGTGACTATTACAGCGCCATCTATCACAAAGCGAAAAATGTGGTCCAACTAAAACATTCATATTTCTTTACGTACTACACGAATGCGTGATAAAAAATGAGGGTTCCTATTTTTAAAAAAAGCAGTTGATATCCGTTTGACCTATGGCAGCGCCATCTAGCGGGCCAACCATAGCGCTATCTGGTTTCCCCCTTCAAGCTAGATGAGTTTCGTTCTTTGTAGTTTTTTCGTTTGATGCTTATTTCGTGAAATATTTTGTGTTGGCAGAATGAGTGTGTTAAAGTGGGGTTTCCCTAGCCCACCTAGGGTCTGCGAATATACCTAAATCACCCACAGGCCACTTCATGAGCAGTATTAGATGCGCTGTAAGATGCACGGCGGATGACTTGATGCAGTAACGCGTAAAGCGTAAAGCAGAATACTGGGGAGACAGTATTTGATTTGCTTTATGTACACTCCTGGAAATTGAAATAAGAACACTGTGAATTCATTGTCCCAGGAAGGGGAAACTTTATTGACACATTCCTGGGGTCAGATACATCACATGATCACACTGACAGAACCACAGGCACATAGACACAGGCAACAGAGCATGCACAATGTCGGCACTAGTACAGTGTATATCCACCTTTCGCAGCAATGCAGGCTGCTATTCTCCCATGGAGACGATCGTAGAGATGCTGGATGTAGTCCTGTGGAACGGCTTGCCATGCCATTTCCACCTGGCGCCTCAGTTGGACCAGCGTTCGTGCTGGACGTGCAGACCGCGTGAGACGACGCTTCATCCAGTCCCAAACATGCTCAATGGGGGACAGATCCGGAGATCTTGCTGGCCAGGGTTGTTGACTTACACCTTCTAGAGCACGTTGGGTGGCACGGGATACATGCGGACGTGCATTGTTCTGTTGGAACAGCAAGTTCCCTTGCCGGTCTAGGAATGGTAGAACGATGGGTTCGATGACGGTTTGGATGTACCGTGCACTACTCAGTGGCCCCTCGACGATCACCAGTGGTGTACGGCCAGTGTAGGAGATCGCTCCCCACACCATGATGCCGGGTGTTGGCCCTGTGTGCCTCGGTCGTATGCAGTCCTGATTGTGGCGCTCACCTGCACGGCGCCAAACACGCATACGACCATCATTGGCACCAAGGCAGAAGCGACTCTCATCGCTGAAGACGACACGTCTCCATTCGTCTCTCCATTCACGCCTGTCGCGACACCACTGGAGGCGGGCTGCACGATGTTGGGGCGTGAGCGGAAGACGGCCTAACGGTGTGCGGGACCGTAGCTCAGCTTCATGGAGACGGTTGCGAATGGTCCTCGCCGATACCCCAGGAGCAACAGTGTCCCTAATTTGCTGGGAAGTGGCGGTGCGGTCCCCTACGGCACTGCGTAGGATCCTACGGTCTTGGCGTGCATCCGTGCGTCGCTGCGGTCCGGTCCCAGGTCGACGGGCACGTGCACCTTCCGCCGACCACTGGCGACAACATCGATATACTGTGGAGACCTCACGCCCCACGTGTTGAGCAATTCGGCGGTACGTCCACCCGGCCTCCCGCATGCCCACTATACGCCCTCGCTCAAAGTTCGTCAACTGCACATACGGTTCACGTCCACGCTGTCGCGGCATGCTACCTTTGTTAAAGACTGCGATGGAGCTCCGTATGCCACGGCAAACTGGCTGACACTGACGGCGGCGGTGCACAAATGCTGCGCAGCTAGCGCCATTCGACGGCCAACACCGCGGTTCCTGGTGTGTCCGCTGTGCCGTGCGTGTGATCATTGCTTGTACAGCCCTCTCGCAGTGTCCGGAGCAAGTATGGTGGGTCTGACACACCTGTGTCAATGCGTTCTTTTTTCCATTTCCAGGAGTGTATTTTGTCAGTGAGTACCATAAGTGATGAAATTTGTGTTTCTATCATTCTTTGTTTCTGATACAAATAAATAAATGCGCGACCTCGAAGCAGACTTCTATCCATACAACGACTGTTACGGTGCTACTGAACCTCGCAGTGGTGTAACAGCCCAGCTGTCGGTAATTGGCGGTCGGCTATCGGCTATCAGCTGGCAGCTTCCTGTGAGTTGACCGGGCTGCCCCCCCCCCCCCCCCCCCCCCACTGGATGGCGCCAAGTCACGCGAACCGTAATGGATGAGCGTGCAGCGCGCTACTATACTGTGGATGCCGCCACAGCTGGAAGCTTAGCACCGGCCGAACGTCTGTACTGAGATAACAGGGCAGCTGACGTGAGAAGCAAGCGAATCGAAGCCTTTCAGAAGGGTGGTGATAAGTGGATTTACGAAATAAGGAATTAATAGCTTCTCCGCGGAATCAACGAGTAAATACAGGGCTATTACAAATGATTGAAGCGATTTCATAAATTCACTGTAGCTCCATTCATTGACATATGGTCACGACACACTACAGATACGTAGAAAAACTCATAAAGTTTTGTTCGGCTGAAGCCGCACTTCAGGTTTCTGCCGCCAGAGCGCTCGAGAGCGCAGTGAGACAAAATAGCGGCAGGAGCCGAGAAAGCGTATGTCGTGCTTGAAATGCAGTCAGTCATAACAGTGCAACGACACTTCAGGACGAAGTTCGACAAAGATCCACCAACTGCTAACAATTCTGCGATGGTATGCGCAGTTTAAAGCTTCTGGATGCCTCTGTAAGGGGAAATCAACAGTTCGGCCTGCAGTGAGCGAAGAAACGGTTGAACGCGTGCGGGCAAGTTTCACGCGTAGCCCGCGGAAGTCGATGAATAAAGCAAGCAGGGAGCTAAACGTACCACAGCCGACGGTTTGGAAAATCTGACGGAAAAGGCTAAAGCAGAAGCCTTACCGTTGACAAAGTCAAACGCTTTGAATTTCCGGCGCTGTTGCAACAGCTCATGGAAGAGGATGCGTTCAGTGCGAAACCTGTTTTCAGTGATGAAGCAACATTTTTTCTTAATGGTGAAGTCAACAGACACAATGTGCGAATGTGGGCGGTAGAGAATCCACACGCATTCGTGCAGCAAATTCGCAATTCACCAAAAGTTAACGTGTTTTGTGCAATCTCACGGTTTAAAGTTTACGGCCCCTTTTTCTTCTGCGAAAAAAACGTTACAGGACACGTGTATCTGGACACGCTGGAAAATTGGCTCATGCCACAACTGGAGACCGACAGCGCCGACTTCATCTTTCAACAGGATGGTGCTCCACCGCATTTCCATCGTGATGTTCGGCATTTCTTAAACAGGAGATTGGAAAACCGATGGATCGGTCGTGGTGGAGATCATGATCAGCAATTCATGTCACGGCCTCCACGCTCTCCCGACTTAACCCCATGCGATTTATTTCTGTGGGGTTATGTGAAAGATTCAGTGTTTAAACCTCCTCTACCAAGAAACGTGCCAGAACTGCGAGCTCGCATCAACGATGCTTTCGAACTCATTGATGGGGACATGCTGCGCCGAGTGTGGGAGGAACTTGATTATCGGCTTGATGTCTGCCGAATCACTAAAGGGGCACATATCGAACATTTGTGAATGCCTAAAAAAACTTTTTGAGTTTTTGTATGTGTGTGCAAAGCATTGTGAAAATATCTCAAATAATAAAGTTATTGTAGAGCTGTGAAATCGCTTCAATCATTTGTAATAACCCTGTAGATATGTGGATAACACTAAGGGGAAGAAGAACAGTATGATAGAATAAGTGTTCAGATATCAGAAGCTAACTTCCATGCTACTAGAGGTAGTATTAAGAGCACAGCATTCTAGAGAGAGGCAGATATTGGAATATATACAACAAATTATTGTGGTGATAATGTGACATAGATATTTCAAGGAGAATTTGACAGACCACTGAAAGAGATTAGTCGAAACAAGGCACGTGGAGTAGGGTGCACTATGCGGTGTGCAGAACGCATGACAAATGGGAAATACTCTCTGACTTAAAGATGAATGTAGATACCCAATATCACGATGCTGACAGGTATGATTAAAACCGAAATATCGGTTTAATAACTCTTCACTATTTTCTGATCGGATGGCAGCGGCATGTACGGCGAAGTTTTTATTAAAAAATTGGGATTTATTGTAATAGAGAGTACATAAGCTTTAAGTAACAACGGTTAAGTAATCATTTTAGCCATATGAGTGTGACGGCACTCCCGGCAACATATTCTCTTACACCCCATCTATAAAACAGCTTCAAACTTGTAATTAGTATACAAATAAATTAATGTGTTAAATATTTAATGATATGCTTGTAAGAGAGAGAAAAATTAGAAAATGTGTGAAATTATGTTTATAGTTTATTGGAGGTCGCTAAGTGTTCTTGTTATAAAACAGTGACTGTGTATAGTCTAGGTACTTTGTGTTGCTTTTTTAGTAAGAGCTAGTTTTTCACGCATATCAGTGTATATGGCATCATAGCTTCCGAACTACTGTATGTTTTACTTGGTAAAAAACTTTCAAGAGCCAAGAGCGAACAAAATCGTCTTTATTTTTGAAAACATGTTTCGACATATCTTCCGATCTTCAATAAATTTTTGTTACAAAACGTGTCCGTTGTGAGTTACGTCCTCATGGCATCTTGTATTATGGTAGATAAAATATAGCACATTTATTTCTGACAAACCTTTCTATAATGTGCTGTATTTTATTCACCATAATGACAACTTGGCATGAGGACCTCACTCAAAACGAACACGTTTTGTTACAAAAAATTTTTGAAGGTCAGAAGAGGACACTTATATCTGTCGAAACTGATTGTCAAAAATAAAGACGAATTTATGCGATCTTGGCTATTGAATGTTTTTTACCAAGTAAAACATAGCTCAGTCCTAATTTCTCAACACGAGGAAATTCAGTGAACTATGTTTGCTACAGTGATATCATTTTGCAACTATATTCGGTGGTGTATGTGGATTCTATCTGCAAAATTTGTTGCGAAAGGAGTTAGTAATAAAGAAGAAATACGTTAAAACGTCCTCCCGAATGCTGAAGTTGTACTGCTTGAACAGCTAAAATGCAGTAAAGCATATTTTTTTTTTCCTTTCATCCCTTTGTGGTGGTTGTTAGAAAGAAAACGTTTCGAAAAGGTTTGATATGATGTGGAAGGTTTGTTGCAAGTCGCTGAGTGACTCATTCTCAAATACTAGGTACGGTCTGTGTTTTTTCGCCCCGTGAGTTCCATTACCTCAAGACATATACACAGTTTCTTACTTGAATACTTCACTTACTTTGTTAGACCTTTAATGTAAGACCATACTTCTTAATGAGTAGATCTTGACAGCGTTTTAAATTTTTAAATTTGGTCAATAATAATATGAAATACTGAGAGTCAAATTTTTGTTGTTCCGGGAAACCGACAAAAGAGGAAACTTACAACGGTGACCATGAACCATAGACTACGAATCATGAACCCAGATAGCCGGTTCATAACATGGAACGGTGCTTGGTTATCACAAAGCGTGACATGTTTGGTACGCCACAAAAGCACGCAGTACCCGACGTTGCATGCAGCTAGCTGTTGTCAAAGTGTACTCACAAGCGCATGGGTTAATGCATTCGATTTTACAAACTATGCCGATCCATGTGGAGAGGAGCGTATTTTCTCACGACCAACTGTCAAGCCTGTATACTACAGGCCGCTAAGTACTAAGTTCGTGCTTATATCAATGGTCTAGAAAACTCATCTTCGAAAAAAAATTTCGAGTACCAAAATAGGTTATCTTTATGGTCAAATGTGTGTGAATTCCTAAGGGACCAAACTGCTGACATCATCGGTCCCTAGACTTACACTCTAGTTAAACTAACTTATCCTAAGAACAATACACACACATCCATGCCTGAGAAAGGAGTCGAACCTCCAGCGGGACGGGCCGCGTAATCTGTGACATAGCGCCCAAGACCACGCGGCCACCCCGCGCGGCTAGGTTATCTTTATGTACTTCAACGTGCTGAACACGAATCTTGCCTTTTTTTCCACAGCACCCACTGTTTTGGTGTAAATTGTGGTAGACGCTATCTAATTGCATTCGGTTTTTGTGTTGCTTGAACAATATGATTTTGTCTGTAAATGCTAATTTATCAGCACAAAGAGCAGGAACCGCTAGTGAAATAAGTTTTCGTACATATCTAAATAATTTTCTGGCGTTTCTGCGTCTCTAATATGTGGCACTGCTACCCTACAGTAGTGTCCGGCAGTAATCAGCCATGATATCTGTTGCACATTGTCCCTGATAGGGTTGCTCCAACCCAGATATGGTCTGATGAAATTTTTTCCCATGTTCATCGGAGACTTGTCCAAGAACATCAGCAGGAAAAGAATCCAGACGTGAGTGAAGAACGCGCGGTTTTAAAAACATGTTACAACCAAGGTTACAGTAGGACTGTAGTAGTTTGTTGACTAACACATCGCTATTGTTTTTTCTCTTGTTTCCAAAGAAATCAGAGCACAGCTTTTTGAAAGAATTCCAACAGTCCAGTTCAGCACGATCGTGAATAAGCTGTCTAATTTGAGGGCCAACAAACACACCTGCTTTCACTTTGGCTTCACACAACGCAGGGAATTTCTGTCGTAAGAACATAAAACCTGGTCCACTTTTGTCCATCGCAACAACGTACGACTTCATAAGTCTCCGTTTTAAGTCAATTTGTGGTAACAAAATATCAAATTCACTAATGGAATGTTTGCTACTTTCTTCCAACCAGGGTGCATTTGTGTAGGGGCAGGCCGCATCCGTCTGTGGTAATGACTCTTCCGATCAAGGCTATCCCGTTCGCAAAGAAAACAGCAATGCTTTGTATACTCAGATTGTAATCCTGTAAGTATCGCAGTTACTTTGAATGCAGCACAGATTTGCCACTTGTCGCTTTTGTACTGAAATTTATTCAATAAAAGTTCCATACTGCTCTATTTTTCTTTCAAAATAATGGCATAAGCTACGAGAACAGCAGGCTATACAATGCTGTTGTGAAGGTGTACCGCTTTGAGGCTGGTTTTGGAGCCATCAACGAATAGTCGTCATTCCTCTGATATATGTTTCATCCCATAACATTAAACGTACCATTCACGCCATTACAGTAACAGAGCAAGTCTTCCCCGTCAAAGAATGGTGCGAAGGCAGCCTGAAAATTTGGAAATTTGTGGTAAGCTCTTATGGGACCAAATTGCGGAGGTCATCGGTCCCTAACCTTACGCACAACCTAATCTTAAACTAACTTACGCTAAGGACAACACACGCACCTATGCCCGAGGGTGGACTCTAACCTCCGACGGAGGGAGCCGCGCGGACCGTGACAATGTCTAGTGACTATGTCTAGTAAATTCGACTGCTTCAGTTGCGAACTTCATCCGCAGACAGCATGATTTATTCAAAGAACGTATAGAAAAGCAGCTAGTTGGTGTGTTCGACATGTTCCCATATCTCGAAAGGTTGAACACACCGTCATTGTACGCGAAAGAACTTGCCCCCCTTCTAACAGCCGTGTACCGCAAGTCTCTAGAGGAACGGAAGGTTCCAAATGATTGGAAAAGAGCACAGGTAGTCCCAGTCTTCAAGAAGGGTCGTCGAGCAGATGCGCAAAACTATAGAACTGACGTCGATCTGTTGTAGAATTTTAGCCCGCATCTCGTGGTCGTGCGGTAGCGTTCTCGCTTCCCACGCCCGGGTTCCCGGGTTCCCGGGTTCGATTGCCGGCGGGGTCACGGATATTCTCTGCCTCGTGATGGCTGGGTGTTGTATGCTGTCCTTAGGTTAGTTAGGTTTAAGTAGTTCTAAGTTCTAGGGCACTGATGACCATAGATGTTAAGTCCCATAGTGCTCAGAGCCATTTGAACCATTTTTTGTAGAATTTTAGAACACGTTTTTTGCTCGAGTATCATGTCGTTTTTGGAAACCCAGAATCTACTATGTAGGAATCAACATGGATTCCGGAAACAGCGATCGTGTGAGACCCAATTAGCTTTATTTGTTCATGAGACCCAGAAAATATTAGATTCAGGCTCCCAGGTAGACGCTATTTTTCTTGACTTCCGGAAGGCGTTAGATACAGTTCCGCACTGTCGCCTGATAAACAAAGTAAGAGCCTACGGAATATCAGACCAGCTGTGTGGCTGGATTGAAGAGTTTTTAGCAAACAGAACACAGCATGTTGTTAACAATGGAGAGACGTCTAGAGACGTTAAAGTAACCTCTGGCGTGCCACAGGGGAGTGTTATGGGACTATTGCTTTTCACAATATATAAATGACCTAGTAGATAGTGTCGGAAGTTCCATGCGGCTTTTCGCGGATGATGCTGTAGTATACAGAGAAGTTGCAGCATTAGAAAATTGTAGCGAAATGCAGGAAGATCTGCAGCGGATAGGCACTTGGTGCAGGGAGTGGCAACTGACCCTTAACATAGACAAATGTAATGTATTGCGAATACATAGAAAGAAGGATCCTTTATTGTATGATTATATGATAGCGGAACAAACACTGGTAGCAGTTACTTCTGTAAAATATCTGGGAGTATGCGTGCGGAACGATTTGAAGTGGAATGATCATATAAAATTAATTGTTGGTAAGGCGGGTACCGGGTTGAGATTCATTGGGAGAGTCCTTAGAAAATGTAGTCCATCAACAAAGGAGGTGGCTTACAAAACACTCGTTCGACCTATACTTGAGTATTGCTCATCAGTGTGGGATCCGTACCAGATCGGGTTGACGGAGGAGATAGCGAAGATCCAAAGAAGAGCGGCGCGTTTCGTCACAGGGTTATTTGGTAACCGTGATAGCGTTACGGAGATGTTTAACAAACTCAAGTGGCAGACTCTGCAAGAGAGGCGCTCTGCATCGCGGTGTAGCTTGCTCGCCAGGTTTCGAGAGGGTGCGTTTCTGGATGAGGTATCGAATATATTGCTTCCCCCTACTTATACCTCCCGAGGAGATCACGAATGTAAAATTAGAGAGATTAGAGCGCGCACGGAGGCTTTCAGACAGTCGTTCTTTCCGCGAACCATACGCGACTGGAACAGGAAAGGGAGGTAATGACAGTGGCACGTAAAGTGTCCTCCGCCACACACCGTTGGGTGGCTTGCGGAGTATAAATGTAGATGTAGATGTAGACATTTACAAGGCGCAAATACAATAAGCCACCCCGCTCATCCCCCCCCCCACTGCCTCCACATACACACACACACACACACACACACACACACACGCCCACACACACACACACACACAGACACACGCTAAACAACTAGCGCCACCAAACAAAGAATGATGTCTAATGTAGGAAGTTACCGATTGTGAATATTAATTACCAACGGGTTGAGCAAGTAGCATTAACTGTGTCACTATGGAGAAGGGAGAAAGAAGAATTCCAAGCAGAATATAAGCAGGAACCTCCGTCTCTACTCGCAATATCACTTGCTAACTTAATCTCATTCGCTTCCTTATTAACTGTACCCCAGCAACTGGAAGTCCACTCCAGAGTCTCTGGGCTAATATATTCCACAGAGTGACCAGTACCAAGGGAATGTTCTATTGGGTCGGTGCCTATGTTCGTAACGTTTCCCCATAAGTTTTAATAGACACGACAGATACACGTATCAGAGACTTTAAGTTTCGCTTCGCTATCTATAACAGTCTGCCATCGCTGGGGTAGCTTTTCGATTCCGCGACTGAATAAAACACGTGGTTTTATTTTTATTTTTTTTTTAAGTGTCTGAGAGAGGGGTCGAGGGCAAAGAGGACAGGGGTCGTCTTCCGAGGCCTGGTGTCGAGGTCCCGTTTCCGCCCTCCCAGCGCTATGGAAATGAAAACTTTATTGGATCAAATTCACTTATTTATAGGTGTACATATATACAGGGTGAGTCACCTAACGTTACCGCTGGATATATTTCGTAAACCACATCAAATACTGAGGAACCGATTCCACAGACCGAACGTGAGGAGAGGGGCTAGTGTAATTGTTTAATACAAACCATACAAAAATGCACGGAAGTATGTTTTTTAACACAAACCTACGTTTTTTTTAAATGGAACCACGTTAGTTTTGTTAGCACATCTGAAGATATAAACAAATACGTAATCAGTGCCGTTTGTTGCATTGTAAAATGTTAATTACGTCCGGAGATATTGTGACCTAAAGTTGACGCTTGAGTACCACTCCTCCCCTGTTCGAACGTGTGTATCGGAGAGCACTGCAACATACATCGCGTTTCTACAGAATGATCTGCCAACGTTGCCTGAAAATGTCCCACCGGAAACGCGTCGACGTATGTGGTATCAGCATGATGGTGCACCTGCACATTCCGCAATTAACACTAGGCTGACCCTTGACAGGATGTTCGACGGGCGTTTCATAGGACGTGGAGGACGCATAAATTGGCCAGCCCGTTCTCCTGATCTTACACCTCTGGACTTCTTTCTGTGGGGTACGTTAAAGGAGAATGTGTACCGTGATGTGCCTACAACCCCAGAGGATATGAAACGACGTATTGTGGCAGCCAGCGGCGACGTTGCACCAGACGTACTGCAGCGTGTACGACATTCATTACGCCAGAGATTGCAATTGTGTGCAGCAAATGATGGCCACCACATTGAACATCTATTGGCCTGACATGTCGGGACACACTCTATTCCACTGCGTAATTGAAAGCGGAAACCACGTGTGTACGTGTACCTCACCCCTCATGGTAATGTACATGTGCGTCAGAGAGAAAGACCAATAAAAAGGTGTTAGCATGTGGACGTAATGTGCTGTTCCAGTCTATTCTATACCTAAGGTCCATCACCGTTCCTTTTGGATCCCTACATAATTCGGTGCTCTCCGATACACACGATCGAACAGCGGAGGAGTGGTACTCAAGCGCCAACTTTATTTTACAATATCTCCGGATGTAATTAACATTTTACAATGCAACAAACGGCTCTGATTACGTATTTGTTTATATGTTCAGATGTGCTAACAAAACTAACGGGGTTCCATTTAAAAAAACGTAGGTTTGTGTTGAAAAACATACAGGGTGTTTCAAAAATGACCGGTATATTTGAAACGGCAATAAAAACTAAACGAGCAGCGATAGAAATACACCGTTTGTTGCAATATGCTTGGGACAACAGTACATTTTCAGGCGGACAAAGTTTCGAAATTACAGTAGTTACAATTTTCAACAACAGATGGCGCTGCAAGTGATGTGAAAGATATAGAAGACAACGCAGTCTGTGGGTGCGCCATTCTGTACGTCGTCTTTCTACTGTAGGCGTTTGCTGTTCACAACGTGCAAGTGTGCTGTAGACAACATGGTTTATTCCTTAGAACAGAGGATTTTTCTGGTGTTGGAATTCCACCGCCTAGAACACAGTGTTGTTGCAACAAGACGAAGTTTTCAACGGAGGTTTAATGTAACCAAAGGACCGAAAACCGATACAATAAAGGATCTGTTTGAAAAATTTCAACGGACTGGGAACGTGACGGATGAACGTGCTGGAAAGGTAGGGCGACCGCGTACGGCAACCACAGAGGGCAACGCGCAGCTAGTGCAGCAGATGATCCAACAGCGGCCTCGGGTTTCCGTTCGCCGTGTTGCAGCTGCGGTCCAAATGACGCCAACGTCCACGTATTGTCTCATGCGCCAGAGTTTACACCTCTATCCATACAAAATTCAAACGCGGCAACCCCTCAGCGCCGCTACCATTGCTGCACGAGAGACATTCGCTAACGATATAGTGCACAGGATTGATGACGGCGATATGCATGTGGGCAGCATTTGGTTTACTGACGAAGCTTATTTTTACCTGGACGGCTTCGTCAATAAACAGAACTGGCGCATATGGGGAACCGAAAAGCCCCATGTTGCAGTCCCATCGTCCCTGCATCCTCAAAAAGTACTGGTCTGGGCCGCCATTTCTTCCAAAGGAATCATCGGCCCATTTTTCAGATCCGAAACGATTACTGCATCACGCTATCTGGACATTCTTCGTGAATTTGTGGCGGTACAAACTGCCTTAGACGACACTGCGAACACCTCGTGATTTATGCAAGATGGTGCCCGGCCACATCGCACGGCCGACGTCTTTAATTTCCTGAATGAATATTTCGATGATCGTGTGATTGCTTTGGGCTATCCGAAACATACAGGAGGCGGCGTGGATTGGCCTCCCTATTTGCCAGACATGAACCCCTGTGACTTCTTTCTGTGGGGACACTTGAAAGACCAGGTGTACCGCCAGAATCCAGAAACAATTGAACAGCTGAAGCAGTACATCTCATCTGCATGTGAAGCCATTCCGCCTGACACGTTGTCAAAGGTTTCGGGTAATTTCATTCAGAGACTACGCCATATTATTGCTACGCATGGTGGATATGTGGAAAATATCGTACTATAGAGTTTCCCAGATCGCAGCGCCATCTGTTGAAAATTGTAACTACTGTAATTTCGAAAGTTTGTCTGCCTGTAAATGTACTGTTGTCCCAAGCATATTGCAACAAACGGTGTATTTCTATCGCTGCTCGTTTAGTTTTCATTGCCGTTTCAAATATACCGGTCATTTTTGAAACACCCTGTACTTCCGTGCAATTTTGTATGGTTTGTATTAAACAATTACACTAGCCCCTCACCTCACGTTCGGTTTGTGGAATCGGTTCGTCAGTATTTGATGTGGATTACGAAATATATCCAACGGTAACGTTATGTGACTCACCCTGTATATGTATACATATATATTTTCCCATGTATTTATTTAGTTTTATACACACACACACACACACACACACACACACACACACACATATATATATATATATATATATATATATATATATATATATATATAACGGGATCCTACTACCGCCACCAGAAGCTTCCGAGACGTCTTCGCGTAATGAATGTGAGGGGGACTCCGTCTAAAACGTTTGCTTCTGAGGATCAGTCTTGTCTCGTGAATAATTTTGAAGTGTGCCTTCTCGTACTCGGAACGCCCCAATAGGCAGGAGGATCCTCGAATAATGCGCCTAAATAGTTTGATAGTCGCGTGCGGTACAATGCATGGTGGCGGTACGCCTCCTGAGTCGTTGTCAGGTGGAGCCACAAGTCCAGACCGTTTTCGGGAGCGGCTTGCAAAATGTAATATAGCACCATGCCCTTCAGCCAGTTGCCGGCGTTCGTTCTTGCAGTGGGAACGTAAGTGGTATCTGGGTGTAGGAGTTCGTCTGGCGTGACAGACTGTGGTTGTCGTCGGAACAGGAGCGCCAGCATGCGTTGTACAAGATCCCAGCATCTGCCTGTCACAGCACATGTCAGCCGGTGCGCATCCGAATCGTCGACGGCCCAGTGCGGACACAAAGTGTCGGTGAAATGAATGGAATCGTGGTTTTGAGGCATTACGTATCAATACTATATTCTCCTTAAGGTCTGCAAACGCTGGGTTAACTTCTCGATTCCACGACTGTAGAAATCGTGTGGTTTCGAGGCTAACAACTCGTCGAGTCATGTCGGAGCGCATTTACGTCCGGGAAGAAAGCTCCTTGAACGTTGTTCGACAGAGAGCGGAAAAGGTGAAAACCTGAGCGCGCTAGATCAGGTGAATAAGGTGGGTGCAGAACGACTTCCGACCCCAACTCCCGTATAGTGATTTTTGGCAGTCAAGCACAATGCGGGCGGGCGTTACTGTGGAGTATCATTGCTTCACGCAGGCTTCCTGGTCGTTGTTCTTGGATTTAGAATGCAAGAAGTCTCAGTTGCTGACAATAAATGTCAGTAGAATGATGGTTAGCCTACAACTCGGGGAAGCAAACTTGTAGCACACCACAGCGTCGCTGTCCCACTAGATGCATTGTGTTGTTGTGGTCTTCAGTCCAGAGACTGGTTTGATGCAGCTCTCCATGCCACTCTATCCTGTGCAAGCTTCTTCATCTCCCAGTAACTACTGCAACCTACGTCCTTCTGAATCTGTTTAGTGTATTCATCTCTTGCTCTCCTTCTACGATTTTTATCCTCCACGCTGCCCTCTAATACTAAATTGGTATCCCTTGATGCCTCAGAATATGCCCTACCAACCGATCCCTTCTTCTAGTCAAATTGTGTCACAAATTTCTGTTCTCTCCTACTCTATTCAACACCTCCTCATTAGTTATGTGATCAACCCATCTAATCTTCAGCATTCTTCTGAAGCACCACATTTCGAAAGCTTCTATTCTCTTCTTGTCTAAACTATTTATCGTCCACGTTTCACTTCCATACATGGCTAAACTCCATAAAAATACTTTCAGAAACGACTTCCTGATATTTAAATCTGTACTCGATGTTAACAAATTTCTCTTCTTCAGGAACGCTTTCCTTGCCATTGCCAGTCAACATTTTATAACCTCTCCACTTCGACCATCATCAGCTATTTTGCTTCCCGAATAACAAAACTGGACTACTACTACTACTACTTTCAGTATCTCATTTCATGATCTAATTCCCGCAGCATCACCCGATTTAATTCGACTACATTCCATTATCCTCGTTTTGCTTTTCTTGATGTTCATCTTATATCCTCCTTTCAAGACACTGTCCATTCCGTTCAGATGCTCTTCCAGGTCCTTTGCTGTCTCTGACAGAATTACAATGTCATCGGCGAACCTCAAAGTTTTTATTTCTTCTCCATGGATTTTAATACCTACTCCGAATTTTTCTTTTGTTTCCTTTACTGTTTGCTCAATATACAGACTGAATAACATCGGGGAGAGCCTACAACCCTGTCTCACTACGTTCCCAACCACTGCTTCCCTTTCACACGCCTCGACTCTTATCACTGCCATCTGGTTTCTGTGCAAATTGTAATTGGCCTTTCGTTCCTTGTATTTTACCCCTGCCACCTTCAGAATTTGAAAGAGAGTATTCCAGTCAACATTGCCAAAAGCTGTCTCTAAGTCTACTAGATGCATAAAATTATCTTTTGTGGATGCGTGTAGGCCTTGGTAGGCTCAACCATTCCTTTCTATTACTTATGTGAGCATAAAGATACCATTTATCGACACAGAATAGGAGTGGTCAGTGTTTTTCACAACCCAGGTGACGACGACCAAGCAGAGATGCAGATATGACCACCCGCTGATTTTTGTGATTTTGGCTACGAACTTGCGGTACCCATACAATCGATTTTTTAACATCCATATTGTATGCAAACGTCGTACGATTGTGGAAAGACACAGTTCATTACTTTTTCTGCCGCGTTCAAATGATCTCCATCAAACTCCGACAGTCTTCCTGAACATGAAGAGTCACTAATGTCAAAACGATCCTCTTTAAAACGAAAACACCAATTTCTTTCCGTGCTCTGTTCAATGCCGCAAATGTTTCTGGCTGCCTCCGCCGCTGTCACCCCTTTCTTATGTTCCGATATCTCCACTTCGAACTACATTTTCTAGCGTCCACAGCTCCACTCACTGTCTCCAAATGACAAAAAGACAATGTGGAAGCTCAAATAGCAACAGTGAACCAGAAATAAAAAACCCACAGCAGCCGGAAGGTCAACGTGCATATTACGTATCAACATACGAGGGCAGTTCAATAAGTAATGCAACACATTTTTTTTCTCGGCCAATTTTGGTTGAAAAAACCGGAAATTTCTTGTGGAATATTTTCAAACATTCCCGCTTCGTCTCGTATAGTTTCATTGACTTCCGACAGGTGGCAGCGCTGTACGGAGCTGTTAAAATAGCGTCTGTAACGGATGTGCGTTGCAAACAATGGGCAGTGATCGAGTTTCTATTGGCGGAAAACCAGGGCATCTCAGATATTAATAGGCGCTTGCAGAATGTCTACGGTGATCTGGCAGTGGACAAAAGCACGGTGAGTCGTTGGGCAAAGCGTGTGTCATCATCGCCGCAAGGTCAAGCAAGACTGTCTGATCTCCCGCGTGCGGGCCGGCCGTGCACAGCTGTGACTCCTGCAATGGCGGAGCGTGCGAACACACTCGTTCGAGATGATCGACGGATCACCATCAAACAACTCAGTGCTCAACTTGACATCTCTGTTGGTAGTGCTGTCACAATTGTTCACCAGTTGGGATGTTCAAAGGTTTGTTCCCGAACTTCTCCTTCTTCATGACCACGCAAGACCTCACACAAGTCTTCGCACCCGAGAGGAGCTCACAAAACTTCAGTGGACTGTTCTTCCTCATGCACCCTGCAGCCCCGATCTCGCACCGTCGGATTTCCATATGTTTGGCCCAATGAAGGACGCAATCCGTGGGAGGCACTACGCGGATGATGAAGAAGTTATTGATGCAGTACGACGTTGGCTCCGACATCGACCAGTGGAATGGTACCGTGCAGGCATACAGGCCCTCATTTCAAGGTGGCGTAAGGCCGTAGCATTGAATGGAGATTACGTTGAAAAATAGTTTTGTGTAGCTAAAAGATTGAGGAATAACCTGGTGTATTTCAATGCTGAATAAAACAACCCCTGTTTCAGAAAAAAATGTGTTGCATTACTTATTGAACTGCCCTCGTAATATGTTAACAGAACTGCACTCATTTAGCTTTCGATGTTATCCTGTAGGATAGCAGTTCGCAGTTTCCATAAGCGATCGTCAGTTGGTGCGATTAATTAGCGCAACTGGAATCGCAGTCCGGACCCTGCAGTGGCTGCGGAGGGTAGAGGTGGCCTCTGCTAAGCGCCGGTGGCCGTTTAAAACGTGGCCGATCGATGTCTGGGGCACAAATTAAATATTCAGCCGCGATCACAGCGCCCCCGCTAATGTATTGGCCGGACCCACGGCGCAGGTTTCGCGCGTTTGCGCCGGTGACAGCTGATACGGTCCGCTTTGAACTTTCAGAATTACGCGAGTGAAACAAAACGAAAAATGGGGTAACGCAGACACGCAGTAACGCAAAAGGGAAAAACTGCATAACACCGGCGGACCAAACGCTGGTATTTCCCTCTGTCGCTGTGTTTCTGCAGCACGCAGTGGTATTAAGCGGGTGTCACTGCTGGAAAAGACAGCTCTCAATAATATTAGTTTAATCTGTCATGCCATTCTCGCCACACCTGATATTTGTGGACCACATGAAACGTAATCGGTCTTTAGTGGGCGAGAACCGACAAGCCACAAGGTTCTGACTGTTAATCGACTGAGGAAATACATTCTTTTCTTTTCAAGTGTATTTGGCCGAGACGCGTTTTCGACATTTGTCACTATTCAGCTGATTTAACGTCGTTAATATTTATGGGTGTTTCACCAACTGCATGGCTCATACAGCAATTGCTCAGTGCGAGATAAGGACTCTTTTTAATTACATTTTCATTAAACTCACGAATTATAGCCAACAATGCAATTAACTGACACCGACTTAAATGGAAGGTATTGCACTATGAACACCTTTACTAAACGGTGTCAGACTAATGGTTCAATACTCTAAAATGGTTCAAATGGCTCTGAGCACTATGGGACTCAACTGCTGTGGTCATAAGTCCCCTAGAACTTAGAACTACTTAAACCTAACTAACCTAAGGACATCACACAACACCCAGCCATCACGAGGCAGAGAAAATCCCTGACCTCGCCGGGAATCGAACCCGGGAACCCGGGCGTGGGAAGCGAGAACGCTACCGCACGACCACGAGATGCGGGCTTCAATACTCTAGTCACTGGAAGCAATTACTTCCATAAAATAATTAGTAGTATACGCACGAAGGGATCTGAAGTGGAACGACCACATAAAATTAATCACGAGTAAGGCAGATGCCCCACTGAGATTCATTGGAAGAATCTTCAGAAAATGTCGTCGATCAACAAAGGAAGTAGCTTAAAAAACACTTGTTCTCCCATACTTGAATAATGCTCGTCAATATCGGATCCGTGACAGGTAGGGTTGATGTAACAAATACAAGGTGTTACAAAAAGGACTTCACAACTTTCAACATTCATTTAAATTAATCCGTAGTACCTACAGAGGTGATTATAGTGTAAGGAAACACATCAAGTTTTGTCTCGCTTAGTTCGCTAGTGCCGAATCGCACCGTAAACTGCGCTAGCGGCAGTAGCGTTAAAGATGGCCGCCTTCACTGGACCCGAGCGTGCTAACTGTGTATTTTGGTTTGAAGAATCGAAGTCGGCGACAACAGTTCAGCGTAACATCCGTACCAAGTACGCTAATGATCTTCCTAGCAGGCCTACAATTTATGAGTGGGATAAATGTTTTGTGGAAACAGTGTGTTCGGTGAGACGTGGGAAATCATCAGGCCGTCCAAGCACACCTGACGAAGTCGTTGAGCGAGTGAGACAACGTTTTCTCAGCAACCCTACGAAATCGACCCGGCGTGCTTCTCGGGAACTGCAAATACCACATACGACTGTTTGGCCTGGGTTGAGAAACCGTTTGCATTTGAAACAGCACAGATTGACCGTCTTCCAGTTCAATGGATTGGCCGCGATGCGCCAATTGCATGGCCCCCACGTCCTACAGACCTGACACCACTCGATTCTTTTATGCGGATTCATCAAGGACATCGTGTGTATAGCTCCTGTGCCGATTCCTCTACCTGAACTTAGAGCAAGGATTTACGCCGTCACTGAGCAAGTTGCACCTTCAATGCTACAGCGAGTTTGGGAGAAATTGACTTCCGATGGGATGTGCGCAGGATAACCAACGGAAGCCACATACAACATATTTAGTTTAAAGTAAAAAAGTTTGATGTGTTTCCCTACAAAATTACACTAAACCCAGTTCTATAGATTTTTTTCAATAAATTTATCTGAATTTTTAAAGTTGTTAAGTCCTTTTTGAAACACCCTGTAGAGAATATCCAAAGAGGAGCAGCACGTTTCTTTGCAGGTTCATCCGGTAAGGGCGAAAGCGTCACGGAGATAGTCAGCCAACTTCTGTCGCAGCCGCTACAAGGCAGGCGCTCTGCATAGCGTTATCGTCTTCTGTTAAAGTTCTGAGAGCGTACGTTCCTAGGAGAGGCGACAAATACAGTGCATCCTCCTACTTATGTCTCGCAAAAAGATTATCAATATAAAATTGGAGAGATTCGAGCCCACACGGAGACTTACCAGCAGTCTTTCTTCCCACAAACCATAATACGTGACTGGAACAGGAAAAGGGGGAATTGACACTGGAACACGAAGTACCCTCTGCCATAAACTGTAAGATGGTTTGCGGAGTATAAGTGTAGATGACATAGGTGTAGATGCATGTGGGATATGTTGATTAAACTGGCGGGTTATATAGATACAATATGCAATCAGTGACTTTTTGGATCAGATACGATTCACTGTACCACTAACTACACTACTGGCCATTACAATTGCTACACCAAGAAAAAATGCAGATGATAAACGAGTATTCATTGGACAAATATATAGTACTAGAACTGACATGTGATTACGTTTTCACGCAATTGGGTGCATAGATTCTGAGAAATCAGTACCCAGAACAAGCACTTCTGGCCGTAATAACGGCCTTTATACGCCGAGTCAGAGCTTGCTTGGATGGAGTGTACAGCTACAGCTGCCCGTGCAGATTCAACACGATACCACAGTTCATCAAGAGTAGTGACTGGCGTATTGTGACGAGCCAGTTGCTCGGCCACCATTGACCAGACGTTTTCAGTTGGTGAGAGATCTGGAGAATGTGCTGGCCAGGGCAGCAGTCGAACATTTTCTGTATCCAGAAAGGCCCCTACAGGACCTGCAACATCCGGTCGTGCATTATCCTGCTGAAATGTAGGGTTTCGCAGGGATCGAATGAAGGGTAGAGCCACAGGTCATAACACATCTGAAATGCAACGTCCACTGTTCAAAGTGTGGTCAATGCGAACAAGAGGTGACCGAGACGTGTAACCAATGGCACCCCATACAATCACGCCGGGTGATACGCCAGTATGGCGATGACAAATACACGCTTCCAATGTGCGTTCACTGCGATGACGCCAAATACGGATGCGACCATCATGATGCTGTAAACAGAACCTGAATTCATCCGAAAAAAATGACGTTTTGACATTCGTGCACCCTGGTTCGTCGTTGAGTACACCATCGCAGGCGCTCCTGTCTGTGATTCAGCGTCAAGGGTAATCGCAGCCATGATCTCCGAGCTGATAGTCCATGTTGCTGCAAACGTCGTCGAACTGTTCGTGCAGATGATTGTTAACTTGCAAACGTCCCCATCTGTTGACTCAGGGATCGAGACGTGGCTGCACGATCAGTTACAGCCATGCGGATAAGATGCCTGTCATCTCGACTGCTAGTGATGCGAGGCCGTTGGGATCCAACACGGCGTTCCGTATTACCCTCCTGAACCCACCGATTCCATATTTTGCTAAAGTCATTGGATCTCGACCAACACGAGTAGCAATGTCGCAATACGGTAAACCGCAATCGCGATAGGCTACAATCCGACCTTTATCAAAGTCGGAAACGTAATGGTACGCATTTCTCCTCCTTACACGAGGCATCACAACAACGTTTCACCAGGTTACGCTGGACAACTGCTGTTTGTGTATGAGAAATCGGTTGGAAACTTTCCTCGTGTCAGCACGTTGTAGGTGTCGCCACCGGTGCGAACCTTGTGTCAATGCTCTGGAAAGCTAGTCATTTGCATATCACAGCATCTTCTTCCTGTCTGTTAAATTTCTCGTCTGTAGCACGTCACCTTCGTGGTGTAGCAATTTTAATGGCCAGTAGTGTAGTTTGGAATCACTGCAGGCTCTTCATTAAATGCAGGTGTTACATGAAAAGTATTTTCTGGACCATGGAACCATCACGATAGGGTTGTGGTGCTCCATATTTTCCGTTATTTCCGCTAACACATATTGGCGGTTAAAGGCTTTTAGGACTTGATAAGAATGGCAGCGCGGGTTAGCCGCGCGGTCTGGGGCGCCTTACCATGGTCCGCGCGGCTCTCTCTGTCGGAGGTTCGAGTCCTCCCTCAGGCATGGGTGTGTGTTGTCCTTAGCGTAAGTTAGTTGAAGTTAGATTAAGTAGTGTATAAGCTTAGGGACCGATGACCTCAGCAGTTTGGTCCTATAAGGTCTTACCACCAAATTTACCACTTGCTAAGATCAAAGACACGACATCTCTGAACATTACTTTATTAAAAGTGACGCACCATTTTCGCGCGTCCATTTCCGTAAGTAAATTGCTTAGTTATCCCGCCAGATATGACTGACAACGACCGCTGGAAAGCACTGCGGTCGCACTCACATTGATGACCATGTTCTGTTTCGTGTCCCAGCTCGTTTCTGAGAGCACACCAAGTACTTTGGAAACCAAATTTGGTGTGCTGCACTTTAGGGAACACGTCACATCTAGGGGTGCACAAAGGCGTCCTCTCGTGGCATTTGAAAGTGTTCGTGGAAGGGAACCTGGTCGAATTTCGTGACGTCACAGCGTGGAATGTCGCGTTCCACTTCATTGCGAAGCGTGTTAGGGAGTGTAAGTAGGGTGTTTATGTTTTCTTTATGTAAGGAGGCTGTTTATGTTTTAATTCCTGTAACATTGATGTATATGTTTATTTCTATTCTGTTGTAAAGCCTGTACTACAAATGTTATCTGTATTGTTATGTTCTTTAATGATTTATTTTGTACCTTTGTAATTGTATTCTCATGTTATAATATTGTAATTGACACCAGTTCATCAATTTAAGTAACTTGTAAGTTACATTTCACTGCACACGTTTCTGTTGGTCACAGTAATGCACAATATGTGAGAAGTAGGGACTGTTGTGTTTGCATGTGTGTTAATAATTCAGCAAGGGACTGGATAACAGCATTGTTGGTTCTAAGGACAATTCCAAAAACTTTGTGAGTGCACAAGTGGTGATTATGGACTTGCTATATTAACTGCAAGACTCTTCAATGGTGATTGTGCACCCGCACAGTCACAACAGATGGCTGCTGGCCATCTCTACAAGGACTGCAGTGGGTCTGCATCTTTGATGACTCACCAATACCATTATTTCCATAAGGACTACAGTGGGTCTACACCTTTGCTGACTCACCAATACCATTATTTCTACAAGGACTGCAGTGGGTCTGCACCTCTGGTGGCCCACCAATACCACAATCTCTACCAGGACTACAGTGGGTCTACTCTGTGATGACCTACCTACCAATATTCATCAACTTCGACTGACTCTGCTGAGGGTTTGCTCTGTTGTGGCCCATTACCTGTCAGCATGTCAAGAGTCAGCACTGTCTTTCCGTTGGAAGGACAACACTACTTCTTCAAGACTGCATGGAAAACTACTTCCGTGTGCATTGTCTTTTACTGCTCAGACTTTGATAAAAGAAACGGCAGTTTTACTGTGATGAATGATCAGGACTGTCTTAATGGACTGTGAGAAAATTTTAGCTTTTGACGACCATTGTATTAATAAGTGTGTGCATTTGATATCTTTGTTATTATAATTATGTAAAATTTTATCAAATCATTATTGGCCACTGGCCAAAACAATTTGTAAAATTTTTTGTGGGGAGCACGGGGGCTATGTAAGTAGGGTGTTTATGTTTTCTTTATGTAAGTAGGCTGTTTATGTTTTCTTATTGGAAACGTTACGTAGCGCTCTATATGAAAATCACTGGCTGCGCCGTGTGCAGTCTGTGGCTAGTTTGCATTGTTGTCTGCCATTGTAGTGTTGGGCAGCAGCAGCTGGATGTGAACAGCGCGTAGCGTTGCGCAGTTGGAGGTGAGCCGCCAGCAGTGGTGGATGTGGGGAGAGAGATGGCGGAGTTTTGAAATTGAACTGCTATATATATTATGATTATTAAGGTAAATACATTGTTTGTTCTCTATTAAAATCTTTCATTTGCTAACTATCCCTATCAGTAGTTAGTGACTTCCGTAGTTTGAATCTTTTATTTAACTGGGAGTAGTGGCGCTCGCTGTATTGCAGTAGTTCGAGTAATGAAGATTTTTGTGAGGTAAGTGATTTCTGAAAGGTATGGTTTAATGTTACTCAGGGCCATTCTTTTGCAGGGATCATTGATAGTCAGATTGCGTTGCGCTAAAAAAATATTGTGTGTCAGTTTAAGCACAGTCGTGTATAAATGTTCTAAGGGGACGTACCAGGAGAACCTTCCAAGTCAGATTTATGTAGCGTAGAGAGGAACGTACCAAGTGAGGTGCAACATCGGTTTTACGTCTCAAGCTGAACTTAGGAGACACCATATTGGATCACGTCACATGGTTTGAACTCCGTATTTGGTGGTTTGTATATTGTAATATACGTGCTGTGAATATACGCTATTTCGAAGCAGTAGCATAGTGAGCATCTTTCTCAAACACGTCGTTATGTTACGAGTAGTTATAATAAAATGACGGGAAACTACACTGGTGAGGCAAAGAAGCTGGTACACCTGCCTAATACCGTGTAGGGCCCCCCGTGCCGCAATACGATGTGGCATAGACTCGACTAGTGCCTGAAGTAGTGTTGGAGCGAACTGGCACCATGAATCCTGCAGGGCTGTCCATAAATCTGTAGGAGTACGAGACGGTGCATATCTCTTCCGAATAGCAACTTCCAAGGCATCCCAGATATGTTCAATATTGTTCATGTCTGGGGAGTTTGGTGGCCAGCGGAAGTGTTTAAACTCAGAAGAGTTCTCCTGGAGCCATTCTGTAGCAATCCTGGACGTGTGGGGTGTCGCTTTGTCCTGCTGGAATTTCCCAAGTCCGTTGAAATGCACAATGGACGTGAACGAATACAGCTGGTCAGGCAGGATGCTTACAAACGTGTCACCTTTCAGAGGCGTATCTAGACGTATCAGGGATCCAGTATCACTCCAACTGCAGACGCCCCTCACCGTTACAGAGCCTCCACCAGCTTGAACAGTCCACTGCTGACATGCGGATTCCATGGATTCATTAGGTTGTCCCCATACCTATACTCATCCATCGGCTCCATACAATTTGAAACGAGACTCGTCCGACCAGGCAACAGTCATCAATAGTCCAATGTCGTTGTTGACCGACCCAGTCGAGGCGTAAAGCTTTGTCTCGTGCAGTCATCAAGGATGCACGAGTAGGCTTTCGGCTCCGAAAGCACATAAAGATGATGTTACATTGAATGATTCGCACTCTGACACTTGTTGACGGCCCAGCACTGAAACCTGCAGCAGTTTGCGGAAGGGTTGTACTTCTGTCACGTTGAACGATTCTCTTCTTTCGTGTTGGTCCCGTTCTTGCAGGATCTTTTTCCGGCCGCAGCGATGTCGGAGATTTCATGTTTTACCGGATTCCTGATGTTCACGGTACACTCGCGAATTGGTAGTACGCGAAAATCCCCACTTTACCGCTACCTCGGAGATGCTATTGTGTCCCATCGCTCGTGCTCCGATTGTAGTACTACGTTCAAACTCACTATAATCTTAATAAACTGCTACTGTAGCAGCAGTAAGCGATTCAACAACTGCCCCAGGCCGGCCGCTGTGGCCGAGCGGTTCTAGGCGCTTCAGTCTATGGATGTGTGCAATGTCATTAGGTTAGTTAGGTTTAAGTAATCTAAGTTCTAGGGGACTGATGACCTCAGATGTTAAGTCCCACAGTGCTCAGAGCCATTTGAACCATTTTTTGATTTGCGCCAGGCACTTGTCCTATGTAGGCGTTGCCGAAGCAGTGCCGTATTCTTAGTGTTTACATATCTCTGCATTTGAATATACGTGCCTATACCAGACTCTGAGGCGTTTCAGTGCACAAATCAGTAGTCAAATGCGTCTCGTATTTGATGCTTTTGGTATTATAGCTTGCGCACTATAAAAGTATGCCGTTTTAGTGCTATGAACCATCAATGATTTATCAAAAGCGCGTCGCTTTTGGTGCAAATAATGACATGTACGACGATTGCAGCTTTTAGACATCAGTATAATATATAATTAAGATGCAGCTCTCATATTAGAATTGTAGTGTAGCTGATAGTGTTGTGGACTATAAACGAAAGGATGGAATGTTCGCCTCCGGGTACCGGCTCATATATTTTCACCTTTAGTTTTCTAAAAGATTTTGGGACTTCCCTTTTAGTTTGACAGAGGTATGATCCGCAATACTCGACGTTATTTATTACAAAGCAGTTGCACCCAGCCACGATTTGCTATGACTCAGTACGATTAATTTGAAAAGAAAGAAAAGAGAAAGCAAACACTTCTAATGTGTGTGGGAACTGGATACACATCCTTATCTCCTTCTCTTCCCTGTCTCTGTCCATCACTTCCTCCTTCTTTCTTTGTACATCTCCTCCTCCTACTCCTCCTCCTCTCCTTCTCTCCGTCCACCACTTTTTCCCCTCTCTCTTTCTATCTTCTGCCCCCCCCCTCTCTCTCTCTCTGTCGCTCACCACCTCCTCCTTCCCACTCTCTCTCACCTTCTCTCCGTCTACCAAAGCCTTCCCCCTCTATTTGTCCATCTTCTCCTGCCCACCTTTATCTCCAACTCCTCCTCCTCCCACTCTCTGTCTATCTCCTCCTTCCCATTTTCTACGTCAGTTTTCTCCAACTCTTATGTCCATCTCCTCCTCCCACTCTCTCTGACCTTGAATCTTGTTTATTGTTATTGAAAATTCAGATTTTATAGTAATAACCTAATCATAAAAATGAAAAGCCATAAATACAATTTTTCTTTTTACTAACAACGTTTTACTATTGTACATTGTATATATATATATATATATATATATATATATATATTTATTTATTTATTTATTTATTTATTTATTTATTTATATGTTAAAAAGTGTATAGCCTATATGTGCCGAAACGCTTATTGCTGAACGTGTAAAAAATTGAATTAAAAAGGTGCATTTTGAGATTTTTGGTAACAATATTTTCCTTACATATAGAGAGATAGAAACTCTACATACATTAATGAAGTACGTGTCTAAAAGCACGCCTCTATTAGAATTCAAAGATGAGAAAAAATTTCAAAGTAATCGGTCAATATCTTTCGTACATCAGAGATCATGAACAAACCCACATTTACATTTTTATAGCGTTTCCCCCTTTCTTACATATATACTACATGTACACTGGTCGGCCAGAACATTATGACCACCGACCTGCTATCGATATAAGCCCGTCCAGGCGGTAGCAGCATTTGCTGACGAAGTATGCCTTCCAGTCACACACGCACGATGCGTGCTGTATCAGTGAGCGTGCTAACCATGTG
Source organism: Schistocerca cancellata (assembly GCF_023864275.1). Lineage (NCBI taxonomy): Eukaryota > Metazoa > Arthropoda > Insecta > Orthoptera > Acrididae > Schistocerca > Schistocerca cancellata. The sequence continues at coordinate 545,800,422 of NC_064633.1, forward strand.
TAGGACGGGGAAGGCGCGCGACCCGTGTGAATGTGACTGAGGGCAGACTGTGATGGCCCTGGGGCTCGGCACGGGGGTTTCGGAAACTGCACCACTTGTCACGTGTTCGAGGAGTGGTCTGGTGATTAACTTCATCATGTAGCGAAACTGAGGTGTAACCACGTCCAGATATCGTGAATTGGGCGACCACCCTTCAGTATACAGGGCGAAAAGTATTTAAACCGACAACGACTGATAAATGAACAAAGTAAGAGCATATGGACTATCAGACCAATTGTGTGATTGGATTGAGGAGTTCCTAGATAACAGGACGCAACATGTCATTCTCAATGGAGGGAAGTCTTCCGAAGTAAGAGTGATTTCAGGTGTGCCGCAGGGGAGTGTCATAGGACCGTTGCTATTCACAATATACATAAATGACCTTGTGGATGACATCGGAAGTTCACTGAGGCTTTTTGCAGATGATGCTGTGGTGTATCGAGAGGTTGTAACAATGGAAAATTGTACTAAATGCAGGAGGATCTGCAGCGAATTGACGCATGGTGCAGGGAATGGCAATTGAATCTCAATGTAGACAAGTGTAATGCGCTGCGAATACACAGAAAGATAGATCCTTTATCATTTAGCTACAAAATAGCAGGTCAGCAACTGGAAGCAGTTAATACCATAAATTATCTGGGAGTACGCATTAGGAGTGATTTAAAATGGAATGATCATATAAGTTGATCGTCAGTAAAGCAGATGCCAGACTGAGATTCATTGGAAGAATCCTAAGGAAATGCAATCCGAAAACAAAGGAAGTAGGTTACAGTACGCTTGTTCGCCCACTGCTTGAATACTGCTCAGCAGTGTGGGATCCGTACCAGATAGGGTTGATAGAAGATATAGAGGAGATCCAACGGAGAGCAGCGCGCTTCGTTACAGGATCATTTAGTAATCGCGAAAGCGTTACGGAGATGACAGATAAACTCCAGTGGAAGACTCTGCAGGAGAGACGCTCAGTAGCTCGGTACGGGCTTTTGTCAAAGTTTCGAGAACATACCTTCACCGAAGAGTCAAGCAGTATATTGCTCCCTCCTACGTATATCTCGCGAAGAGACCATGAGGATAAAATCAGAGAGATTAGAGCCCACACAGAGGCTTACCGACAATCCTTCTTTCCACGAACAATACGAGACTGGAATAGAAGGGAGAACCGATAGAGGTACTCAAGGTACCCTCCGCCACACACCGTCAGGTGGCTTGCGGAGTATGGATGTAGATGTAGATGTAGAACGTCCAGACGTCGTGAATTGGGCGACCACCCTTCAGTATACAGGGTGAAACGTATTTAAACCGACAAACTCTGGGAGATTGTAGGGGACATCAAAACAAATATTTTTCCCTAGTGACATTTTTTCCTATGAGGAGTATTTAAACCGGTACAGGAAGATTTCGCTGGCGACAAATTAATTAAACCAACAAACATTTTTCTATTTTTTATGACCAACAGACGACACATTAACACAACCCAATATCAATTACAGTTGATTTTCAAAAATGTCTCCATTGACACGTAAACAAAGGTTACACTGCCGGATCATGTTCTGTCTGACACGGGCAAAAATATCAGGAGTGGCCTGAATTGTTCCCCACACAAAAAAGTGGGGATCGAGCAGGCCATGGTACAGAACCACCTCTGCCATTCCACGTGTCTGGGAACCGTCGGTCCAGGAATCGACGCACACGACGACTGAAATGTGCCGGCGCCCCGTCATGTTGGAACCACATGCGTTGTCTTGTAGGGAGCGGGACGTTTTCTAGCAATTCTGGCAATGCTCTGGCGAGTAAATTGTAATAGTGCCTGCAATTTAATGGCCTAGGTAGCAGATGCAGCCCAATTAAACAGTCCCCTACAACACCGACCCACACATTAACGAAGAACCGCAGCCCGCATCTCGTGGTCGTGCGGTAGCGTTCTCGCTTCCCACGCCCGGGTTCCCGGGTTCGATTCCCGGCGGGGTCAGGGATTTTCTCTGCCTCGTGATGGCTGGGTTTTGTATGCTGTCCTTAGGTTAGTTAGGTTTAAGTAGTTCTAGGGGACTTAGGACCACTGCAGTTGAGTCCCATAGTGCTCAGAGCCATTTTGAAGAACCGCACTTCATGAGCGCTAGTAACTGTGGCATGTGGGATATTCTCACTTCAAACATGCGAATTGTGCATGTTGAAGATTCCATGACTCCCGAACGTTGCTTCATCGGTAAACAACACAGAGGATGGAAATGTAGAATGCATTTCACACTGTTCCAGGTAACACTGCGAAAACAGTGCTCTGGATGGATAATCAACTGCTTCCAGGTTGTGGACATACTGTAAGTGAAATGGACGTAACAATTGCTCTCGAAGGACCGTTCTTACACTCGTCTGATTCGTCCCCATTTTACGTCCAGTTGCACGAGTGCTGATTGAAGGATCCCGCTCCACATGCTGCAAGACAGCTTCCTCAAATTTCAGCGTTCTTACCGCGTGACGGCGTCCCTTTCCACGTAACCTGCTAAATGATCCGGTCTCACGCAGACATTGGTACACAGCAGCAAAGGTCGCATGATGCGCGATACAGGGATTAGGATATTGTTGTTGATAAACCCGCTGTGCAGCTCCTCTGTTGTGGTGCGCTACGTATTACGCACCAACGATATCAGTGTACTCACTCCAAGTGTATCGCTCTATTAGTAAACAGAGACAATGCACTTCTACACGGGTGGACAGCAGTTTCCTACAACTCAAGAGCGTAATACGCCCTCTAACAGCTGAAGATCGTAATACAGCCTCTAACAACTGAAGAGCGTAATACGGCCTCGTTGTTGTTGTTATGGTCTTCAGTCCTGAGACTGGTTTGATGCAGCTCTCCATGCTACTCTATCCCGTGCAAGCTTCTTCATCTCCCAGTACCTACTGCAACCTACATCCTTCTGAATCTGCTTAGTGTATTCATCTCTTGGTCTCCCCCTACGATTTTTACCCTCCACGCTGCCCTCCAATACTAAATTCGTGATCCCTTGATGCCTCAGAACATGTCCTACCAACCGATCCCTTCTTCTGGTCAAGTTGTGCCACAAACTTCTCTTCTCCCCAATCCTATTCAATACTTCCTCATTAGTTATGTGATCTACCCATCTAATTTTCAGCATTCTTCTGTAGCACCACATTTCGAAAGCTTCTATTCTCTTCTTGTCCAAACTATTTACCGTCCATGTTTCACTTCCATACATGGCTACACTCCATACAAATACTTTCAGAAATGACTTCCTGACACTTTAATCTATACTCGATGTTAACAACTTTCTCTTCTTCAGGAACGCTTTACTTGCCATTGCCAGTCTACATTTGATATCCTCTCTACTTCGACCATCATCAGTTATTTTGCCCCCCAAATAGCAAAACTCCTTTACTACTTTAAGTGTCTCATTTCCTAATCTAATACCCTCAACATCACCCGACTTAATTCGACTACATTCCATTATCCTCGTTTTGTTTTCGTTGATGTTCATCTTATATCCTCCCTTCAAGACACCATCCATTCCATTCAAGTGCTCTTCCAAGTCCTTTGCTGTCTCTGACAGAATTACAATGTCATCGGCGAACCTCAAAGTTTTTATTTCTTCTCCATGGATTTTAATACCTACTCCGAATTTTTCTTTTGTTTCCTTTACTGCTTGCTCAATATACAGATTGAATAACATCGGGGAGAGGCTACAACCCTGTCTTACTCCCTTCCCAACCAATGCTTCCCTTTCATGTCCCTCGACTCTTATAACTGCCATCTGGTTTCTGTACAAATTGTAAATAGCCTTTCGCTCCCTGTATTTACCCCTGCCACCTTTAGAATTTGAAAGAGAGTATTCCAGTCAACATTGTCAAAAGCTTTCTCTAAGTCTACAAATGCTAGAAACGTAGGTTTGCCTTACCTTACTCTTTCTTCTAAGATAAGTCGTAAGGTCAGTATTGCCTCACGTGTTCCAGTATTTCTAAGGAATCCAAACTGATCTTCCCCGAGGTCGGCTTCTACTAGCTTTTCCATTCGTCTGTAAAGATTTCGCGTTAGTATTTTGCAGCTGTGGCTTATTAAACTGATTGTTCGGTAATTTTCACATCTGTCAACACCTGCTTTCTTTGGGATTGGAATTATTATATTCTTCTTGAAGTCTGAGGGTATTTCGCCTGTTTCATACATCTTGCTCACCAGATGGTAGAGTTTTGTCATGACTGGCTCTCCCAAGGCCGTGAGTAGTTCCAATGGAATGTTGTCTACTCCGGGGGCCTTGTTTCGACTCAGGGCTTTCAGTGCTCTGTCAAACTCTTCACGCAGTATCGTATCTCCCATTTTATCTTCATCTACATCCTCATCCATTTCCATAATATTGTCCTCAAGTACATCGCCCTTGTATAGACCCTCTATATACTCCTTCCACCCTTCTGCTTTCCCTTCTTTGCTTAGAACTGGGTTTCCATCTGAGCTCTTGATGTTCATACAAGTGGTTCTCTTATCTCCAAAAGTCTCTTTAATTTTCCTGTAGGCAGTATCTATCTTACCCCTAGGGAGATACGCCTCTACATCCTTACATTTGTCCTCTAGCCATCCCTGCTTAGCCATTTTGCACTTCCTGTCGATCTCATTTTTGAGACGTTTGTATTCCTTTTTGCCTGCTTCATTTACTGCATTTTTATATTTTCTCCTTTCATCAATTAAATTCACTATTTCTTCTGTTACCCAAGGATTTCTACTAGCCCTCGTCTTTTTACCTACTTGATCCTCTGCTGCCTTCACTACTTCATCCCTCAAAGCTCCACCGGTTTAAATAATCCTCATAGGAAAAAATGACATTAGGGAAAAATATTTGTTTTGATGTCCCCTACAACCACCCACAGTTTGTCGGTTTAAATACTTTTCACCCTGTAGATGTAGGACGTCGAAGGCTGGGCAGACTGGTAAAAGACGACAAGCGGCGGGCTGTGGCGGAAATAACATCAGACTTCAGGGCAGAGTGCAAGTATGTCTGAACACAAGTCAGTGCGCCAACTGTCCTAACGATACTCCCTCGCAGCCGACGACCCATGCATGTGCCAGCGTCCACACCACGACATCGGCAACTACAACCGATTGTTAAATCACGGTGTCATGGCAGTGTAAATTAATAAAATTTTCTCGAGCTTCGAGCAGCTTCAAGAGGTTTACTATCCACGAGCTTTCGAACCACTTCACAATGGCTGAAGAGCACGCGTTTGGATTTCGTTGCTAATTAAGCACTTGCTGCAACTGGATGGTTGTGCAAATTATATAGATTTATTAAAACTTTGCTATAGCTAATGCTCAACGAATTTGTCGTCACGGATTATCAGTTGCCTGTGTCGGCAAGGGACGTGTTTTCTGCGGGTTTAATTCTAGCGCGGCCGTGACGGTTAGTTCTGGTACGCGAGGCTGCGGATGGCATTTGTTATTTCACGAGCGCAGTTCCCGCCTCTGCATCTGACATGTTACATTTTTAATTGTGTACATTCCGGCGCGTTTTGCTTCCGTCGTGTTGCTGCTCGGCACCTGCCAGTAAAACAAATGAAGGGCGCTGGGAGGAACACCCACACCAGCGGCAGTCGAAAGATCTCTGTCGGTATGTGTCGGCTGCTGGGTCGAACTACTGTGCGGAAGTGGAATGCGGAATAGGCTTAGGAACATCAGTGCATTATTAATTAATAGCGCTCTAAACCATTTGTGCAATAGGTCTTGGGAGGCACATAGATAAAAGAAACTCACTGAACTTGTAACCTCCCCCTCACTTATCGACCTTAATGACAGTGAAAAATTAAACCGCGAGTACCTAATGAAAATTTGGGAAAAGCAATCGTCAACGAAGTCAATCTGCCGGTAAAGAGGGAGGAAAGGGTTACATCTAAATGAAAGGAAAAATGCAAAGGAAACTAGTGGAAATTAATTTTGATAAGGGGTAAAGTTAATAAAGAAAGTAAATGTGCGGCCGTTACGTTAACTATTAACTAGCGGTAATTAGATATTTGAGATTTGGGGGAAATTACGGTCGCCAGTCCTAAGGACAATTACTATAGTAACTGAAAAAGAAAGGTTATTACACATATAATTAGCACTAGAAGCGTGGCAACTGAAGATTGACACGTGTAGTGTGAAAACTGAAAGTTTGTCAGAAGTAATAAATTTCGCTACACTCTGACTTAATTCAGCAAAAGAATTAATAAAACCGGAAAATCGAAAGTTAATTTAGTGACTGAAGTTAATAGTGAGCTTTCTTTCTGAAGCACTACGAAATTCAGTAAAATGTGGTTAGTCTTGGACTACCTCAACAATCATTTCAAAAGCTACTTGAATCTACGCAATTTATAAATAAGAGATTTAACTTTGAACTTGAATTAAATGATTCTGAACAATTAACAATTGTAAAATTTAGTACGTACCAAGCTGAGCTGCAGTCACAGGTAAGCTAAAATACGGTAACAAAACTCGCACTCTTAATTTGTGCTTGTGTAATCTAAATATTGTAGCCAGCTATGAATACCTTAACTGAACTTTGAAATTAAAGCAGTGAAATCGAATGATGCTGGCGTTTGAATTTCAACGACACTCGGGTTCATTCCGGAAAAGGAAGGGACCCTGCTTGGCAATGCTATTGGGACAACGAGCAACAAAGGTTCATGCTAAGTTGCTGTAATTTTGTGATGCAACAATTTTAAAAGTTTGAAAAGCTGAGTTCTGCCATACAGTTCTAAAACTTTACGTGCTTTCAGTCTTCCTTGTTGGTTGATTGAAGGTTTGAAGCCGTCGATCTAGGAGGTGGCGACAGTCACTCATTGTCGCCTGTCGCTGTTGCAGAAGCTGGATGTTGGCGCGCCTTCTTCTCGACACGGTCACCAGGCGAAACGGTCTCTTGATGTGCGCCAGCTAATGCTTCCCGTCCGCAACACCATGTCTGAAACTAACATGGCAATTCGAGCGCAATTACATGCCGCCAAACCCCGAAAGCGCGGCAACTCGCGGGAGCGTCACACAACACACATACTCCACTGCACTACTCGAGCCCGACTCCCCCTCTGCCCGCGCTCCACGCGACAGAGTTAACACTACCAAAGATCCTAAACGCTTTGGTTCTACACACGACCTATCGATGTATTCGTTCGATAGCATAGTTTTCCCTAGGCCAGACCCAGCGTATAAATACAAATAATATTCACAAAACAAACCAACACAAATGCATAAATATATATATACAAACAGTAAAACAATTACAATATATAAAGACACAGAAATGTATATCTTCAGGTGACAAAATAAGGAAAAATGTATAGTACAATAGATGGAAATAGAAGGATATGCATTTCCGGCGTTACATTGCTTACATGGGAAATAGGGAGCATTGGAATTATGAGGACGGCCACAAGTCTCAATCAGTTTTATTTTTATCAGTTTCGCTCTGTAACTACGAAATAGGTAAAAAAAAAATTCTCTTGCGACTTATCGCTACCTTCATAAACTTAAAACTGATTAACATCCTTCTTTATGTTGTACGGCATTATTACATAAAATATAAATTTTAAAATATAAACTATAAAATGGACGTATGAACGTCTTACAACGGTATTCCTCAGGGAGAGACTGTTTTTACCGGAGCTGCCTGCATTGGGCAGACAAATAGGCCAGTCAGCTCATACGTCGAAGGACACGAACGCTACGTACGATTAGAACAGCAAAACACACTGAAGCGCCAAAGAAACTGGTATAGGCATGCGTATTCAAATACTGAGATACGTAAACAGGCAGAACACGGCGCTGCGGTCGCCAACGCCTAAATAAGACAACAAGTGTCTGTCGCAGTTGTTAGATCGCTTGCTGCTGCTACAGTAGCAGTTTATCAAGATTTAAGTGAGTTTGAACGTGATGTTATAGTCGGCGCGCGAGCGATGGGACACAGCATCTCCAAGGTAGCAAAGAAGTGGGGGATTTTCCCGTACGACCATTTCAGGAGTGTACCGTGAATATCAAGAATCCGATAAAGCATAAAATCTTCGACATCGCTGCGCTTAGAAAATTTCCTACAAGAACGGGACCAACGAAGACTGAAGATAATCGTTCAACGTGACAGAATTTCAACCCTTCCACAAATTGCTGCAGATTTCAATGCTAGGCCATCAAGTGTCGTGCGAACCATTGAACGAAACATGGACAATATGGGCTTTCGGAGCGAAAGCCCACTCATATGCCGTTGATGACTGCACGACACAAAGCTTTCCGCCTCTATTGGATCCGTCAACACCGACATTGGACTGTCAATGACTGGAAACATGTTGACTGGTCAGATGAGTTTCGTTTCAAATTGTACGAAGCTGATGGTCGAGTGCGAGTATCGAGAGTTCCTCATGAGTCCACGGACTCTCCATGTCAGCAGATACTGTTCAAGCTGATGGAGGCTCTGTAATGGTGTGGCGTGTGCGCAGTTGGAGTGATATAGGACCACTGATATGTCTAGGTAGGACTCTGACACGTGACGCCAGGTAAACATCCTCTTTGATCACTTGCATCGATTCACGTCCATTGTGCATTCCGACGACTTGGACAACTCCAGCAGGACAATGCGACACCCCACACGTCCAAAATTGCTACAGAGTGGCTCCAGGAACACTCTTCTGAGTCTGAACATTTTCACTGCCGAACTAACTTCCCAACATGAATCCATTGACCCTGTATATCACAGGTGACTGTTCAACCTGGTGGAGGCTCTGTAATGGTATGGGGAGTATGCAGTTGCAGCTCTGATACGTATAGATACGACTCTGACAGGTGACACGAACGAAAGCATCCTGTCTGATCACCTGCATTCATTGTACATTCCAACCGACTTTGGCAATTCCAGCAGGACAGTGCGACACCCCAAACGTCCAGAATTGCTACAGAGTGGCTCCAGGAAAACTCTTCTGAGTTCTGATGGCCAACAAAACTCCTCAGACATGAACATTATTGAGCATAACTGGGATGCCTTCCAAAGTACTGTTCAGAACAGATCTCCACCCCCTTGTACTCTTATGGATTTATGGACAGCCCTGCAGGACTCAGTGTGTCAGTTCCCTCCAGCAGTACTTCAGACATTAGACGCGTACATGGCACATCGTGTTAAGCACTTCTGCGTGCTCGCGGGGCCCTACCGATATCAGGGAGATGTACGAATTTCTTTGCCTCTTCAGTGTACATCGGGGATAGCGGAACACCACCGTGATTGTGGAAAACCTATCATGTTCCATGAAGGCCATGTACTGACAAAAGAAGGTAGTGAACGCATCAACGCAAAATAGGGAAATGAAATTATCAAGCAGCCTGAGAGCATCAATAGATAGCATGGCTACAAATTTCCGCCGTGCTGGCTGCCGAATATCCCAGTCCGACGGGTCGGGAGCGGTCGCAGGACAGAAGCCTCACCGAGCATCGACGCGATGCCCTGTACATACAGCTGCTGGGGGTGGACAAAATACGGAAACATCGCGAGAAGCGCATGTTTGAACAGAAATTCAGCTGCTAGCCAAGCCTGCAGGTGGCGCTGCTGTATTTAATCATAAACGGCACCTGCGCAGTACCTTCAATACGTTGCAAGTGTCAGCCGTGGTCAGAACAGTGTTCTCTGAAATTGCGAGTGCATTATGTCGGAGCTAAGTGTATTCGAACGTGCGCAAATTACGTTGCTTGTATCGTGAGTGCTTACGTAACCAAGGGACCCGAAGTCTATGGTGATTTCAGAAGATTTATACTGGGAAACCGGAAAAAACATCATTCGTTAACTCACTGCGCTGACAGAAGCGTGCGTTGAATGATCGTGAGGCACTCTTGTTAAAGACGATTTTGGCGAAAGATAAGAGGACGAAGGCTACAAAACACAGCCGGCCGAAGTGGCCGTGCGGATAAAGGCGCTGCAGTCTGGAACCGCAAGACCGCTACGGTCGCAGGTTCGAATCCTGCCTCGGGCATGGATGTTTGTGACGTCCTTAGGTTAGTTATGTTTAACTAGTTCTAAGTTCTAGGGGACTAATGACCTCAGCAGTTGAGTCCCATAGTGCTCAGAGCCATTTGAACCATTTGCTACAAAACAGGTCATCCCCGTTTTCAAGAAGGGACGTCTAACAGATGTGCAGAACTATAGACCTATATCTCTAACGTCGATCACTTGTAGAATTTTGGAACACGTATTATGTTCAAGTATAATGACTTTTCTGGAGACTACAAATCTACTCTGAAGGAATCAGCATGGGTTTCGAAAAAGACGATCGTGTGAAACCCAGCTCGCGCTATTCGTCCACGAGACTCAGAGGGCCATAGATATGGGTTCCCAGGCAGATGCCGTGTTTCTTGACATCCGCAAGGCGTTTGATACAGTTACCCACAGTCGTTTAATGAAGAAAGTAAGAGCATATGCACTATCAGACCAATTGGGTGATTGGATTGAAGAGTTCCTGGATAGCAGAACGCAGGATGTCATTCTCAATGGAGAGAAGTCTTCCGAAGTAAGAGTGATTTCAGGTGTGCCGCAGGGGAGTGTCGTAGGACCGTTGCTGTTCACAGTATATATAAATGACCTTGTGGATAACATCGGAAGTTCACTGAGGCTTACTGCGGATGATGCTGTAGTGTATCGAGAGGTTGTAACAATGGAAAATTGTACTGAAATGCAGGAGGATCTGCAACGAATTGACACATGGTGCAGGGAATGGCAATTGAATCTCAATGTAGACAAGTGTAATGTGCTGCGAATACATAGAAAGAAAGATCTTTTATCATTTAGCTAAAATATAGCAGGTCAGCAACTGGAAGCAGTTAATTCCATAAATAATCTGGGAGTAGGCATTAGGAGTGATTTAAAATGGATTGATGATATAAAGTTGATCGTCGGTAAAGCAGATTTCAGACTGAGATTCATTGGAAGAATCCTAAGGAAATGCAATCCGAAAACAAAGGTGTAGGTGCACTTGTTCGCCCACTCCTTGAATATTGGTCACCAGTGCGGGATCCGTACCAGATAGGGTCAATAGAAGAGATAGAGAAGATCCAACGTAGAGCAGCGCTCTTCGTTACAGGATCATCTAGTAATCGCGAAAGCGTCACGGAGATGAGATAAACTCCTGTGGAAGACTCTGCAGGAGACACGCTCAGTAGCTAGGTACGGGCTTTCGTTGAAGTTTCGAGAACGTACCTTCACCGAGGAGTCAAGCAGTATATTGCCCCGTCCTACGTATATCTCGTGAAGAGACCATGAGAATAAAATCAGAGAGATTAGAGCCTACACAGAGGCATAACGACAATCTTTCTTTCCACGAACGATAGGAGACTGGAATAGAAGGGAGAACCGATAGAGGTACTCAAGGTACCCTCCGCGGCACACCGTCAGGTGACTTGCGGAGTATGGATGTAGATGTAGAAGTCACTGTAGCACTGAACGCCCCACTGACGAATCCTGTCAGCATCAAAACACGAAAGAAGCTCCAGAAGCAGCGAATTTCGGGGCGAGCTGTAATTCAAACGCCACTCACAATGATGCTCATGCCTGTAACAAGAAAACGCCGTGCCGAAGCCATAAAATCTGGACTGTGGAGCAATGGAAGAAAGTCATTTGGTCGGACGAGTCTTGTTTCACACTGTTTCCAACCCCTGGCCGAGTTTATGTCCCAAGAGTGAACATGACAGGATTCCGGTGATGTTTTGGGCAGCCATTTCGTGGGCCTCACGGTTATTCTGCACGGCCACATTACTGTTGAGGATTATGTCACCACTGTGGCTTATCAGATCCATCCTATGGTACAATATTTGATCCCCAACGGTGACGCTGTGTTCCAAGGTAACAGGGTCCCTACTCACACAGCTCTATCATCCTGGAGTGGTTTTGTGAACACGAGGATAAATTCTCGCATTCCCGGCCACCACAGTCACTAGATCTCTGTATTTATCCATTCCGAAGCAACTCGAAGCTGTTTTCATGGTAAACAGTTTTTCTACACCGTATTATGCATGGTGTGGTGTTTTCAGTGTTTCAAAAATGGCTCTGAGCACTATGGGACTTAACATCTGAGGGCATCAGTCCCCTACAACTTAGAACTGCTGAAAACCTAACTAACCTAAGGACATCACACACATCCATGCCTGAGGCAGGATTCGAATCTGCGATCGTAGTGGTCGCGCGGTTCCAGACTGAAACGCCTAGAACCACTCAGCCACAACGGTCGGCTTCAGTGTTTCCATATTTCTGTTCACCCCATATAAAACTGTCAGTGTATTTCGGCGCACAACAGGAAGAAAATATACCCACCAGAAGCCGAGCGCTAACCTGAAATAGGTACCAATCGTAGACAAAGTGGATGGTGCACGAGTAGCCTCCTTACTACCCTCTCCCTCTCGTCACGACTAGCTTGAGTATATTTTAAATATAAAGTCCCAGAAATATGACATATTGACATCGATGGTTTACATAAATAGAAGTACCTTTCTTCCAGTAAAACCAGTCTTTCCCTGTCGAAGGCCATTGTAATACGGCCGAGACGACAGTTTTCTCGTTTACATTTTTAAATATGTTACATAACGACGTCATATGTAAAATAACCTTTTTAGAAAAAATAGTTTAGATACACTACTTGCCATTAAAATTGCTGCACCTATTGAAGGCTACTCTTGAATGTTGATTGTACACACAACACATCATCTTTGTGAGGCGACGGGAAATTAGCAACATCAGCAGGCACTGTACGTTGTTAATACACTACTGGCCATTAAAATTGCTACACCACGAAGATGATGTGCTACAGACGCGAAATTTAACCGAGGGGAAGAAGATGCTGTGATATGCAGATGATTAGCTTTTCAGACCATTCACACAAGGTTGGCGCCGGTGGCGACACCTACAATATGCTGACATGAGGGAAGTTTCCGACCGATTTCTCATACACAAACAGCAGTTGACCGGTGTTGCCTGGTGAAACGTTGTTGTGATGCCTCGTGTAAGGAGGAGAAATGCGTACCAGCACGTTTCCCACTTTGATAAAGGTCGGATTGTAGCCTATCACGATTGTGGTTTATCGTATCGCGACATTGCTGATCGCGTTGGTCGAGATCCAATGACTGTTAGCAAAATATGGAATCGGTGGGTTCAGGAGGGTAATACGGAACGCCGTGCTGGATCCCAACGGCCTCGTATCACTAGCAGTCGAAATGACAGGCATCTTATCCGCATGGCTGTAACGGATCGTGCAGCCACGTCTCGATCCCTGAGTCAACAGATGGGGAGGTTTGCAAGACAACAACCATCTACACGAACAGTTCGACGACGTTTGCAGCTATCAGCTCGGAGACCATGGCTGCAATTACCCTTGACGCTGCATCAAAGACAGGAGCGCCTGCGAAGGTGTACTCAACGACGAACCTGGGTGCACGAATGGCAAAACGTCATTTTTTCGGATGAATCCAAGTCCTGTTTCCAGCATCATGATGGTCGCATCCGTGTTTGGCGACATCGCGGTGAACACATTGGAAGCGTGTATTCGTCATCGCCATACTGGCGTATCACATGGCGTGATGGTATGGGGTGCCCTTGGTTAGACGTCTCGGTCACCTCTTGTTCGCGTTGACGGCACTTTATGAATAGTGGACGTTACATTTCAGATGTGTTACGACCCGTGGCTCTACCCTTCATTCGATCCCTGCGAAACGCTACATTTCAGCAGGATAATACACGACCGCATGTTGCAGGTCCTGTACGGGCCTTTCTGGATACAGAAAATGTTCGACTGCTGCCCTGGCCGACACATTCTCCAGATCTCTCACCAACTGAAAACGTCTCATCAATGATGGCCGAGCAACTGGCTCGTCACAATACGCCAGTCACTACTCTTGATGATCTGTGGTATCGTGTAGCAATTTTAATGGCCAGTAGTGCAATACCGGTAGGTACAGTATTAAACAAATCGAGTACGTCACCGCGTTTATTTTGTCTGTAACACTTGCAGGTATTCAAGCAAACACTAGGCGTTACAAGAACGTCTACGCGCCGCAGGCCACGCTACTGTGAGTGGTGCGGTTCGAGCACCACTGACTGGATGAGAATCCGTGACACTTCCCTCCCTTATTAAATCAACCCGTAACTAAACCCTTGTTAGGAGCCTCTCTATTTCCTCTAAAAGGCCTACCGGGTAAGAGTCTCAGAATGAGGACCGGTACTACGGTATCGTTCGACCGAGGGTTTCGTAATGAGTGCACTACACTTCCTGGGGAGTATTCCACTGAATCTCAGTCTCGAATACGTCTTTCCTGTAATTAGAGTTAAGTGATCGTTCCATTTTATATCGCTTCATACGATTACATATATTTAAAATGCTGGACTGCTATAAATGATCCATTCGTTTTCAAAGCTCTATTTCTTTCTTTCTTTCACGGGCCTTTGTCCCGCTCCAACGCGGGATCGGCTTTGTTATGACGGAATTGGCAGTGTTAATTGCAGAGCGTGGCCGGATGACCTTCCTGCCGCCACCCCGAACCCTCCTGGGATGGAAGTAGTGTACCCCAGCTGTCTGCGTCTAGTGTAAGTCATGAAAGAGTGCGAACGCTTTCAAAAGTCTGTGAGTCGTGTAACTGAGGCGGAACTTGGGGACCAACACGGTATTCACCTAGTGGTATGTGGAAAACCGCCTAAAAACCACATCCAGGCTGGCCGGCATACCGGCCCTCGTCGTTAATCCGCCGGGCTGATTCGATCCGGAGCCGGCGCTCCTACCCGAGTCCAGGAAGCAGCGCATTAGCGCTCTCGGCTACCCTGGCGGGTTTTTCAAAGCTCTATATTTTACAAATTGATACGTGTAGAAGTCATCCTGGAGGCTGTACCGGTAGAACAGGCGGGCTTCCGGCCGAAAAGAAGCTGCACGGATCAGGTCCTCGCTCTAACATCCAAAGACAGCAAAAAACATCAGTGGTATTTGTTGACCTGACGGCGGCGTTCGACACTGTCTGGAGACAGGGCCTGATTTATAAGCTCCTCCGCATCGTGCCATGTCTAAAAACGGCTAACCTTATCAACGAAATGCTCTGCAATAGACCATTCCAGGTTGTCATCGGTAACAACAGAAGTAAATTCATGAAACTTAATAATGGCCTGCCCCAAGGTTCAGTACTGGCTCCACTGCTTTTCAGCATGTATATAGCCGATATGCCTAGGACGAGATCCAAAATATTCGGATATGCGGACGACTGGGCCTTGGCCACACAACGTCGAGTGATGGAGGAAACTGAGATCACACTATCCAGCGATTTGACCACTCTAGGAAAATACTTCCGTGACTGGAGGCTCCAACCCAGCCCATCCAAAACAGAGGCCACTTGTTTCCACCTGAATAACAAATTAGCAAACAAAGAGCTCAAGATCCGCTTTGATGGCGGCATTCTTCCATATAATAGAAAACCAAAGTATCTGGGCGTGACACTCGATAGAACATTGAGCTATAAACAACACCTTGTAAACACTGCTGAAAAAGTCAGAACTAGAAACAACATTGTCCAAAAGCTTTGTGGCACTAGTTGGGGGTCCACTGCCTCCGTTCTGCGTAGCTCTGCGCTAGGACTTGTCTATTCTGCAGCAGAGTACTGTTCCCCAATATGGTTAAATAGTGCTCACATCAAGAAGGTGAATGCAGTCTTGAACCAAACGATGAGGATTATCTCTGAAACGATCAGGTCAACTCCTGTCCAATGGCTGCCTGTATTGAGCCATATCCCGCCGCCACATTTGCGCAGAGAACACGCACTTGTCAGGGAGTGTCGAAAAATCCAAAATAGCCCAGATCTTCCTATCCACACCCTGAGTAATGGAATTGAGCAAAATAGATTGAAATCCAGACACCCCCCTCTCGCAAGTGCCAAAGATCTGGTAAAGAACGCTTTTATTCTTGAGGACCGCTGGAGAGAAGAATGAGAGGAAAAGACACCGCCTCAGGTTAACACCTTATTGGGAACATCTAACAGACCTCGGGGCTTTGACTTGCCCCGCAAAATCTGGTCTACCCTTAACAGGATCAGGACGAGCCACGGCCGTTGTGCGGACTCCTTGTACAAATGGAGCATAGTGCCATCACCACAGTGCGACTGCGGCGCTGACAGGCAGACAATTCACCATATCGTGGTAGAATGCCCTCTGAGGGCCTACCCTGGGCCAACAAGGGACTTCATGGATGCGACTAACAGTGCAATCGATTATATTTCTAACCTAGATGTTTGTTTGTGATATTGTAACTGTTTTGTGTGTTATGTACTTTTAGATTTTTCATACGTGATTTGTACTTGCCATACGCTAAATAAATAAATAATAAATGATACATGTACAAATATGACTGTTGCGTGAATAGAACCACAAACTCGACGAGTTACGAGTTCGCCTCTAGTCACACGACACACGTCCAAGCCGTAGTCATGTTCCTGTCATGCCGTATGTAGCAACATAATACCAGCCTTTATGCGTTCTCTGAGCTGTTACACAGTTCACGGCGGCAGGGGTACTTAAACACGGTCCTTAATGTACGCCCCTAACGAAAAAGTCGCAATGTGGTAGCTGACGTGGGAGGGGGGGTAAGGGAATAGATCCACATCATCTTCAGCTCTACGACCAGTACGGCGATGCGGAAATTCGTCATTTAGGTAGCGACGAACATCGATGCTCCAATGGATAGTAGTGGCGAATGGGGAGGGGTTAGGGGGTGGGGAGAGTGCGCCATCTTGTTGGGAGATGAAATTCTTGGAATATGCAGTCAGTTACGGAAACGACCACAACTGCAACATACCAAGGTAAGTTATGGTATGCAAGGAGTTTTCAGTCTCCAGTGTTCTGTTTCGTAATGAAAAAGATAATGGACAGAAATGTATGGAAAAGCTTTGTTCATTTATTTATTTATTTATTTATTTAGCCACTATAGAAAACCTGATGTTGTTACTTTGTGAATATTGAAGACTGTTACTGTAATACATTTTTTCCCTCTCAAATTTTGAGAATCTGATATACTACTGTCCGATGTAAGGTAGTATGAACTACATAGCTGTTCTCACAACTTTTCCAGGTACTTTTTGATAGAGATAGCGCTAGCCGACAGTAGTAGGAACAATGTTACAAGTAATCAATATTCTAGGACGTACTAACAATCTGTGTACCTATTTAACAGATTAAAAAAATGGTTCAAATGGCTCTGAGCACTATGGGACTCAACTGCTGAGGTCATTAGTCACTTAGAACTAGTTAAACCTAACTAACCTAAGGACATCACAAACATCCATGCCCGAGGCAGGATTCGAACCTGCGACCATAGCGGTCTTGCGGTTCCAGACTGCAGCGCCTTTAACCGCACGGCCACTTCGGCCGGCTTAACAGATTACATAGCTGGAGAGATGCTGACTCAGTTTTTCAGGATAGCAAATGGGAAGTTGCGGTACAGAAAATGGCCCAGAGATCACCAGTGTGTGTGTGTGTGTGTGTGTGTGTGTGTGTAGTGAGTAAAGTGTTATGAAACAATGTGTGTATAGTGTGTGCAGTGACTGATAGTGAGATATGAGTGAACAATGTGGCATTACATTCTTTAATAAATTATTTGTAAAAAAGAGTATTGTATACCAGGAGTAAGTCTAATGATTGTCTCTAACTAGAAGTCTGTAAATATATGTGTGTATGAATGAGGCTATTTGAAATTGACCTAAATTTGTAAATACTTTGACATCTCCTACATCCTTGTAAAAACGGATCTATGGATGAATAAAGCTACTACTACTACTACTACTACTACTACTACTACTGTAAATAGTGTAAAAACTCGTATAAAAAGTTACAGGTAAGTCCGTTGTGGTTAACAATTTATAGATTTGACCAAACATATAACACGCAAATACTCAAAACAGTGCTCTAGTGTGTTAACACGTTTTCCACCGATCCGTTCAAATATCAGTGATGAGCATTTTCAATCAATGTGCAAGCAGATATTGGCTCTGAGCACTATGGGACTCAACTGCTATGGTCATAAGTCCCCTAGAACTTAGAACTACTTAAACCTAAGGACAGCACACAACACCCAGCCATCACGAGGCAGAGAAAATCCCTGACCCCGCCGGGAATCGAACCCGGGAACCCGGGCGTGGGAAGCGAGAACGCTACCGCACGACCACGAGATGCGGGCACAAGCAGATATTCCTGCATTTTATTTTTCGTGTTTACAGGGTATACTCGTACGTCGACATGTGCCTAAAAAAGGGTCTGGACTGGTGGGGAATGTCACAACGCACTGGAACGTGGAATAATGTGATCAAGTTAGTTCCTACTTCTGCCCGGCTGAGAGTCGCGTTCGCGGAACCGTATTTGTAATGCACCTGGTACGCGCACGCGCGGCATTGATTTCAGACGCAGCTGGACACGTTGGGCAGCTGTGATATTTTCGACTATTATTAATAACCGATAATAACTCATGAATGTTTTATTAGCGCGGATTGATATTCATTTAAACCCGTGGGAATAAGCGTGTAGTTTGGGCGTGAGGACTTCATGGTGCCGTGCATCGCCTGTAAATGCGTTACGCGAGAGCGTCGCTCGCTTCGGAAACCAGAATTGTTACTACCCGGTCGCCAGCCAGTTCCCAGGGGAAACGAAGAAACTCGGGAAATTTGCGAATCTCATGAATAATATAACGCCTGAGGCTGTATTCAAGAAGAAGGATGACAATGGGTAAATGCCAACCACTTGGACAAAGTCCAACACGGAACGTTCATAGCACAGCGCTGTTTGCATCGCAAAGACGCGTGTAACACATCTTTACAGTAGACTATTTCCTCACCTAGCTGCTGACGAGGCCTTCAGTTACACCCTGTTTTCTGTCATCTCCGGATGACCGTCTGTAATCAATGTGCTGATATGTTGGTGGACTGCCAAGTACAGTTGAAGTACTAAGTTTAACTTAATTTTATCCATTGTTTGCGACGTTTCTTCCGTGACTCTATTACTTTCGAAATAACGAAGAACAACCGCCTTCAGCCACATATCTTGATTTCATTAAAATGCACAATGCATTTCGAGCCCTAGGGGCTCAACGTCAGGTGCTTTGAAAGCCTACATTGTGTTCGAAAATATGCTGTGTCAAAATGTTTTGTGAGGACTATACATCTGCTACTAGAAACACCCCAGAATTAAACGAAATGTAAAGTTGACATAGACTGTCAAAGTACCTGAAGGCCAGCCCCCATGGCTCGAAATGCATCGCGCATTTAATAAAATCAAGATTTGTGTCTGAAGGCGGGTGTTCTTTATTGTTAAGAATTACTAAGAAACCACTCCGTCTACAGGCCACAAGTGGCCCAACGGGACCATCCGACCGCCGTGTCATCCGCAGGGAGGATGCGGATAGGAGGGGCGTGGGGCAGCACACCGCTCTCCCGGTCGTAATGATGGTAGTTTTGACCGAAGCCGCTACTATTCGGTCGAGTAGCTCCTCAATTGACATCATGAGGCTGAGTGCACCCCGAAAAATGGCCACAGCTCATGGCGGCCCGGATGGTCACCCATCTACGTGCCGACCACGCCCGACAGCGCTTAAGTTCTGTGATCTCAGGGGAAAGAATTACTAAGACCTAAGTTAAAATCTTTGGGCAAGTAATTGATCGTTCTAATCGAGGATGGTACCACAGACCAGAGGTTAATAAGCATGTGTCATCTTGTGGCGAATGCTGGTGCCCTGTTCACAGCTCAAAATACCGCTAGTATTTCGAGGTCCTCTTTGAGCTTTCGATGCAGTTGCCGATTTATCTCCCCGTAAATGGGGAGAAACACCAGTGACTAGTTTTTTACATCGATCACTGCCTGTCATCCCGGAAGAAAATACCAGCATTGAAATCATTCATTGTAAGAAAGAACAGACACCATAAATATAACAGTAATACACTCCTGGAAATTGAAATAAGAACACCGTGAATTCATTGTCCCAGGAAGGGGAAACTTTATTGATACATTCCTGGGGTCAGATACATCACATGATCACACTGACAGAACCACAGGCACATAGACACAGGCAACAGAGCATGCACAATGTCGGCACTAGTATAGCGTATATCCACCTTTCGCAGCAATGCAGGCTGCTATTCTCCCATGGAGACGATCGTAGAGATGCTGGATGTAGTCCTGTGGAACGGCTTGCCATGCCATTTTCACCTGGCGCCTCAGTTGGACCAGCGTTCGTGCTTGACGTGCAGACCGCGTGAGACGACGCTTCATCCAGTCCCAAACATGCTCAATGGGGGACAGATCCGGAGATCTTGCTGGCCAGGGAAGTTGACTTACACCTTCTAGAGCACGTTGGGTGGCACGGGATACATGCGGACGTGCATTGTCCTGTTGGAACAGCAAGTTCCCTTGCCGGTCTAGGAATGGTAGAACGATGGGTTCGATGACGGTTTGGATGTACCGTGCACTATTCAGTGTCCCCTCGACGATCACCAGCGGTGTACGGCCAGTGTAGGAGATCGCTCCCCATACCATGATGCCGGGTGTTGGCCCTGTGTGCCTCGGTCGTATGCAGTCCTGATTGTGGCGCTCACCTGCACGGCGCCAAACACGCATACGACCATCATTGGCACCAAGGCAGAAGCGACTCTCATCGCTGAAGACGACACGTCTCCATTCGTCCCTCCATTCACGCCTGTCGCGACACCACTGGAGGCGGGCTGCACGATGTTGGGGCGTGAGCGGAAGACGGCCTAACGGTGTGCAGGACCGTAGCCCAGCTTCATGGAGACGGTTGCGAATGGTCCTCGCCGATACCCCAGGAGCAACAGTGTCCCTAATTTGCTGGGAAGTGGCGGTGCGATCCCCTACGGCACTGCGTAGGATCCTGCGGTCTTGGCGTGCATCCGTGCGTCGCTGCGGTGCGGTCCCAGGTCGACGGGCACGTGCACCTTCCGCCGACCATTGGCGACAACATCGATGTACTGTGGAGACCTCACGCCCCACGTGTTGAGCAATTCGGCGGTACGTCCACCCGGCCTCCCGCATGCCCACTATACGCCCTCGCTCAAAGTCCGTCAACTGCACATACGGTTCACGTCCACGCTGTCGCGGCATGCTACCAGTGTTAAAGACTGCGATGGAGCTCCGTATGCCACGGCAAACTGGCTGACACTGACGGCGGCGGTGCACAAATGCTGCGCAGCTAGCGCCATTCGACGGCCAACACCGCGGTTCCTGGTGTGTCCGCTGTGCCGTGCGTGTGATCATTGCTTGTACAGCCCTCTCGCAGTGTCCGGAGCAAGTATGGTGGGTCTGACACACCGGTGTCAATGTGTTCTTTTTTCCATTTCCAGGAGTGTATCTACGCCTTGGCGGCATTTCATGACACCTTCAGTGGAGCTGCGCACTAGGTCCGACCTCTTGCGGGAATCATCGCAGATAGGACAGTAATATGTATGCCGTGACGCATTTCATGACATATTCCGTGTGCATGCACCCTGCGAGCAGGGATGAAAACGGAGAGAGGTGCTAAGGAAGTAGAGTGCGATAGGTTAGGAATTTGGGCTGAACGGAAGGCTTACCCGGGTAGTCGAAGCAGTTATAAAGTGACGACTCACATAAAGCAGGAAATCCCGGTGCGAAACCTGGTCGGCCACTGATGTTCACTTGTCGCCACTGAATTATTTTAATGCTCTCATACGGCAGTATTTCTCTTTCATCAATTTCATTGTACTGGCATATACTGGGTGAATAATGACCAAGGGCCCATGAAGAAAAGACGTACGTCTTTTCGAAATTTCATTAATCGCTTAGATACATGACTAACATTTGTTATTCCAAATGAAACTATGGTAATTTCTTACGCCAGTGTAGCAGATCTGTAAGAGACAAATTCACTGACAGAACTATTTCGTAGGTCCGACGAGAAATTGTAGAGTAAACAAAGGCGGTCTTCGTGCTGTTCTTGCAGTCGTTTGAATCGCGTATCACCTACAAGTATGATAGTCTGTCGAATAAAGTCGTTAGCGGTACGTATCGATTGGCTTGCCGCAGCTACACGGTCCAGTCACACTACTGTCTTCACAGCCTGCGCTCGGCGTCGACGTGGAGTAGTTACTCTCAGACTACAGGTAACAGGAGCAGCAGCTGGTAGCTTGGTGGGGAGGGAGGGGGTAGGGAACGGGGCAACGCGGAAAACAGCACAGTCGCTCTAATGCCGGGAAACGACGCAGTCGATGCAATTCGGAAACGGAGTAATCTATCTGACTCCAGAAGGGCATGATCGGTGGTTGGGGGGGGGGGGGGGGGGGCGCGGAAAACAGCGCAGTCAATGTAATGTAGCTGACCCCAAAATGTGGGCATGATCATTGGGCTTCGAGCCAAGGATGACAACGTTTCTGAAACGGCCAATTTCGTCAACCATTCGCGTGCCGCCTTGGTTAATGTATATGCAATGGATGGCAAATTGCTGCTATCCAAAACCAGCCCCGAGGCAACTGTGGTGCACCACGAGGAATAGAAGACAGGGGTGAACGACGGCCACAGGGATGTAACCGGCGAATAGATGAACCAAGGGGCTACCAGCAGTGTCTCCTCTAGACTGTTCAGCGAACGTTCCTAGAGTGTGCCTTCGCAGCAGGTGTCTTGTCTCTGTATCCATGCTGACTGCTGTTCAGCGGCGATGAAGACTGGAATTTGCAGGCCAGTACTGCAACTGAACGTTTACTGAGTAGCGACAAGTTGTCTTTTCAGATGAATCACGTTTTATGCTTCATCAGTCAGATGACCGTTTCCATATACTTTATATATGGCGCGAAGCGTAAGAAAGCAAACACCCAACAATAATCACCGAAAGTTTCCAAGCCGGAGGGCATTCCCTAAGCGATCTCATCTTTCTGGAAGGCACAATGGGTCAACTCAAGTGTGCTTCCATCACTGGGGACCTTGTTCACACCTGCATACAGTTTGTTTTTCCTCAGCACGGTAACATCTACCAGCAGTATAATGCAACGTGCCACACAGCTGGCAGTGTACATGCGTGGTTCGAAGAGCGCCAGGAATTACGCTCATGCTCATAAATTAAGGATAATTGCACAATGTGGTGCCACACAACGTGGCACTACACAAAACTGCCGCTAATAGCATAGGCACATAGTGAACACACACGACACAAATCTATAAATCCACGGTATTGGTAATAAGTTGAGAAAACCGTCCCGAAACACATGTGCTACAAAACGCCACTGTTTCCTGAAAAAAATGGTTCAAATGGCTCTGAGCACTATGGGACATAACTTCTAAGGCCATCAGTCCCCTAGAACTTAGAACTGCCGGCCGGTGTGGCCGTGCGGTCTAGGCGCTTCAGTCTGGAACCGCGAGACCGCTCCGGTCACAGGTTCGAATCCTGCCTCGGGCACGGATGTGTGTGATGTCCTTAGGTTAGTTAGGTTTATGTAGTTCTAAGTTCTAGGGGACTGATGACCACAGATTTTAAGTCTCATAGTGCTCAGAGCCATTTGAACCATTTGAATTTGAACTTAGAACTACTTAAACCTAACTAACCTAAGGACATCACACACATCCATGCCCGTGGCAGGATTCGAACCTGCGACCGTAGCGGTCCTGCGGTTCCAGACAGTAGCGCCTAGAACCGCACGGCCACCACGGCCGGCCTGTTTCCTGAGCATGTACCCCGACATCAATATGGCATATGAACACCACGAACACGTACACAGGCCGCACAACGGGTTGGCATACTCTGGATCAGGCGGTCGAGCAGCTGCTGGGGTATAGCCTTCCATTCTTGCACCAGTGCCTGTCAGAGCTGCTGAAGTGTCCTAGCGGTTTGAAGTCTTGCAACGATACGTCGACCGAGATCATCCCAGACATGCTTGATGGGATTTAGGTCTGGAGAACTGGGAGGCCACTCCATTCGCCTGATATCTCCTGTTTCAAGTTACTCCTCCACGATGGCAGCTCGGTGGGGCCGTGCATTATCATCCATCAAGAGGAAGGTGGGACCCACTGCACCCCTGAAAAGGCGGACATACTGGTGCAAAATGACGTCCCGATACACCTGACCTGTTACAGTTCCTCTGTCAAAGACATGCAGGGGTGTACGTTCACCAATCATAATCCCACCCCACACCATCAAACCACGACCTCCATACAGGTCCCTTTCAAGGACATTAAGGGATTGGTATCTGGTTCCTGGTTCACACCAGATGAAAACTCGGCGAGAATCACTGTTCAGACTATACCTGGACTAGTCCGTGAACATAAGCTGGGACCACTGTTCCAATGACCATGTACTGTGTTCTTGACACCAGGCTTTACGGGCTCTCCTGTGACCAGGGGTCAGTGGAATGCTCCTTGCAGGTCTCCGGGCGATTAATCCGGGTCTGTTCAGTCGTCTGTAGGCACTGTGTCTGGAGACAACTGCTCCATTGGCTGCGGTAAGGTCCCAAGCAAGGCTACCTGCAGTACTCCGTGGCTGTCTGTGGGCACTGATGGTGAGAATCGGTCTTCTTGTGGTGGTGTACCCTGTGGACGTCTCGTACTGTAGCGCCTGGACACGTTTCCTGTCTGCTGGAATCTTTTGCCATAATCTTGAGATCACATTTTGTGGCACACGGAGGACCCGTGCTACGACCTGCTGTGTTTGATCAGCCTCCAGAATCGCTAGTATTCTACCCCTCACAACGTCATCCATATGGGTTCTTTCAGCCTTTTCAATACACAGTCACCATTAGCACGTCTGAAAACTCCTGCTCGCTTACTCGCCGCACTGTACTGTGACATGCACCAACACACATCTGCGTATACTGACTGCTGCCAGCGCCACCGTGCGACGATCGCAGGTCAAATGCAACGGTGCAAAATGTGATTTAAACCGCCCACCAGAGCGTTGTTTAACCATGTATCAGCATTATCGTTAATTAATGATCATCAGTGTAGTTTAACGTACTCTCTTGTCACCAAACTCTCCAGATTTAAACCCAAAACGAGAATCTGTGGGACGACGTCGATCGGGATGTCCGCGCCATGAGTTTTTATGGATCGTTAAGCGAGTAACCCAGCGCAGCTCGTCATGTCACCGGAGTCGCCATGGCTCCACATCCCTGTCGATACTTCCAGAATCTGACTGACTCTCTTCGTGGTCATGTCGCATCGGTTCGCACCGCAAAAGATGGTTGTTCAGGCTTTTGACACGTGGTCACATCACTGTGACTGGACAATGTAGTTTCAATGTATACACTGATGAGCCAAAGCACTGAATGTATCTCATCATAAAAGTGTTTGTATCCTTTTTTAATTAATGTAACTACGTCTGCATGACAGAAAAAAGTGCCCGCTTCTCGTGGTCGTGCGGTAGCGTTCTCGCTTCCCATGCCCGGGTTCCAGGGTTCGATTCCCGGCGGGGTCAGGGATTTTCTCTGCCTCGTGATGGCTGGGTATTGTGTACTGTCCTTAGGTTAGTTAGGTTTAAGTAGTTCTAAGTTCTAGGGGACTGATGACCATAGATGTTAAGTCCCATAGTGCTCAAAGCCATTTTTTGAACAGAAAAAAGTAACACTTGCTATATAAATGGTCTACATGTCAACACTTTTTTTTAACTTCTGTATTTCACGTAATAATAACGTCTGTGTCATTCGCAAGTGATTTTGTGTGTGTTGACGACATTCACTTGTCATCTAAAGATGGCCTAAGATGCCGAAAGCAGGTTTCTGACCAAATAAACATAATTCTGCAGAAAATTAGGAAATGTTTCCTACTTGATATTACGAGGGGCGCTCAATAAGCATGGCAATGCACTTTTCGGGCCAATTTTTGTTGAAAAAATGCAGAATTTGTTGTGGAGCATCGTCAAATATTTCCGCTTCAGCCCTTACAAAAATGGTTCAAATGGCTCTGAGCGCTAGGGGACTTAACATCTAAGGTCATCAGTCCCCTAGAACTAAGAACTACTTAAACCTAACTAACCTAAGAACATCACACACATCCACGCCCGAGGCAGGATTCGAACCTGCGACCGTAGCGGTCTCGCGGTTCCAGACTGAAGCGCCTGGAACCGCTCGGCCACTACGGCCGGCTGAGCCCTTACAGTTTCACAAAGTTTCGTTACGTGGCGGCGCCGCTATGCATAGCCTTCAAAATGGCGTCTGCAACGAAGGTGCGTTCCAAGAAGAGAGCTGTCATCGAGTTTCTTTTGGAGAAAAACCAGAGCATCGCAGACATTCATAAGCGCTTGGTTGGTTCGTTGGTCGGTTGATTTGGGGGGAGAGGCGAAACAGCGGTGTTATCCTTCCCATCGGATTAGGGAAGAATGAAGTTGGAAGTCCCCCGTGCCCTATCAAAAACCACCCCGGCATTAGCCTAAAGCTGTTTAGGAAATCACGGAAAACCTAAATCAAGAGGAATGTCCGAAAGAACAGACATCATATCCATATATAACTATTTCGTTCTGGCAATACCGGCCATGACCTCCTCCTTCTGTGCGGATGCACACATATTCCCCGAACTCTTACGGGACTTGGTAAGAATGTCTTACACGAGTAATGAGTCTGTTGGGGTCGGACACTACGAATGTAGTGTGTGGACATACAAGGTGTGAATGTGGGTCTCACGGGAGGCGTGCGCGAGATAGCCCCTGCAGTCTCACTATCCTCTGTGCCCTCGGTGTCTCAGCTGGATAGAGCGTCTACCATGAAAGCAGGAGATCCCGGGTTCCAGTCCCGGTCGGGGCACATTTTCTCCGGTCCCCGTTGATATATATCGACGCCCGTCAGCATCTGAAGGTATTAAAACTAATTCTAAGGCAAGAGGGTTGGACACGGGTTTGAATCGTCGTCGTCCGTAAGGCGAGTCCAATGTGCTCGCCCCTGAGCCGCCTCGCTCGGTCATAGACTCTTGCAGAATGTTTATGGAGTCCTGGCACTGAACAAAAGCACGATGAGTCATTGGAGGAGGCTCAAATGCTTCAAATGGCTCTAAGCACTATGGGACTTAACATCTGAGGTCATCAGTTCCCTAGACTTAGAACTACCTAACTCTAACTAACCTAAGGACATCACCAAAATCCATGCCCGAGGCAGGATTCGAACCTGTGACCGTTCCGGACTGGAGCGCCCAGAACCGCCCGGCAACCGCGGCTGGCCTTCTGGGTCTCTGAAGGGGTTATTTACTCTGAGGTCCTCCCACGCGCTGGAACCATCAACTCTAAAGTGTACTGTACTATCTACAGAAAACTGAAGAAACAGCTTTAGCGTGTTCGTCGCCCCAAAAATGCAGTCGAATTTCTCCTTCTTTATGACAACCCCAGGCCTCACACAAGTCTGCGCACTCTAGAGTAGCTCACAAAAATTCATTGAACTGTTCTTTCTCGTTCACTTTACAGTCCGCCCCCGGTAGCTGAGTGGTCAGCGTGACAGGGTTCGATTCCCGGCTGGGTCGGAGATTTTCTCCGCTCAGGGACTGGGTGTTGTGTCGTCCTGATCATCATCATTTCATCCCCATCGACGTGCAGGTCGCCGAAGTGGCGTCAAATCGAAAGACCTGCACCAGGCGAACGGTCTACCCGACGGGAGGCCCTAGCCACACGACATTTCATTTCATTCACTCTACAGACCGGATCTTGCACCTTACGACTTCCAGCTATTTGCCCCAATGAAGGATGCACTCCGCGAGAAGTAGGATTTGGGTGATGGGGGGAGGTTATTGATGCAGCAAGAGGCTAGCTCCGACGACGACCGATAGGATGGTACGATGCGGTCTTCCAGTAACGTGGCGTGAGGCCGTCGCATTGGGCGGAGATTATGTTGAAAAACTGGGTCTTGTAGCCAAAAGAATAGGAATAACATACCAACGTGCTTTCAAGAAAAAGGTGTGTTTCATCACTTACTGAACGCCCGTCGTATGCGTAGACCACGGATTGTCAGCCTGGAAGTAAACACCAGTCTTGAAAGCCTTCATTTTGTTAGGACCGTTGAGAATAGTTCGGTCAATTTGGAATCTGCTTGCGTCAATCTTACAGTTCTGAAATCCAGATAATGTATTGGAAGTTCTAGCCCTGGCTTATACTGGAATAAGCGTCTAACTTTTTGAACCGTTAAAGATACTTATAATCTGTTTGCACCCACACTAATAATGATCAGCTGCTCATGAAATAAAGGCAGTCGCCGTTTCGAAATTTTATTACACACGTAGACTGAACTTCATTTCTGTAAAGGAAACTATCGTAGTTTCTTACGCCATTGTAGCAGACCTATAACAAACAAATTCACTGACGTAACTCTTGTCTAGATCCGACAAGAAATAATAGAGTACAAGTAAGCTTCGTGAGGGGCTTTTCGTGCTGTTCTTGTGGCCGTTTGAATGGCGTACCTACTGGAAGTACGCTACTCCCTCCGTTAAGAGACGCTTTAGCATCACGTATGAGGTGCAGTCAAGTTCTAAGGCCTCCGATTTTTTTTCTAATTAACTACTCACCCGAAATCGATGAAACTGGCGTTACTGCTCGACGTAATCGCCCTGCAGACGTACACGTTTTTCACAACGCTGACGCCATGATTTCATGGCAGCGGCGAAGGCTTCTTTAGGAGTCTGTTTTGACGACTGGAGAATCGCTAAGGCAGTAGCAGCACGGCTGGTGAATGTGCGGCCACGGAGAGTGTCTTTCATTCTTGGAAAAAGCCAAAAGTAACTAGGAGCCAGGTCAGGTGAGTAGGGAGCATGAGGAATCACTTCAAAGTTGTTATCACGAAGAAACTGTTGCGTAACGTTAGCTCGATGTGCGGGTGCGTTGCCTTGGTGAAGCAGCACACGAGCAGCCCTTCCCAGACGTTTTTGTTGCAGTGCAGGAAGGAATTTGTTCTTCAAAACATTTTCGTAGGATGCACCTGTTACCGTAGTGCCCTTTGGAACGCAATGGGTAAGGATCACGCGCTCTCTGTCCCAGAACATGGACACCATCATTTTTTCAGCACTGGCGGTTACCCGAAATTTTTTTGGTGGCGCTGAATCTGTGTGCTTCCATTGAGTTGACTGGCGCTTTGTTTCTGGATTGAAAAATGGCATCGACGTCTCATCCATTGTCACAACCGACGAAAAGAAAGTCCCATTCGTGCTGTCGTTGCGCGTCAACATTGCTTGGCAACATGCCACACGGACAGCCGTGTGGTCGTCCGTCAGCATTCGTGGCACCCACCTGGATGACACTTTTCGCATTTTCAGGTCGTCATGCAGGAATGTGTGCACAGAACCCACAGAAATGCCAACTCTGGAGGCGATCTGTTCAACAGTCATTCGGCGATCCCCCAAAACAATTTTCTCCACTTTCTCGATCATGTCGTCAGACCGGCTTGTGCGAGCCCGAGGTTGTTTCGGTTTGTTGTCACACGATGTTCTGCCTTCATTAAACTGTCGCACCCACGAACGCATTTTCGACACATCCATAACTCCGTCACCACATGTCTCCTTCAACTGGCGATGAATTTCAATTGGTTTCATACCACGCAAATTCAGAAAACGAATGATTGCACGCTGTTCAAGTAAGGAAAACGTCGCCATTTTAAGTATTTAAAAGAGTTCTCATTCTCGCCGCTGGCGGTAAAATTCCATCTGCCGTACGGTGATAACATCTCTGCGACGTATTTACAATGAACGCGGCCTCATTTTAAACCAATGCGCATGTTTCTATCTCTTTCCAGTCCGGAGAAAAAAAATCGGAGGCCTTAGAACTTGAATGCACCTCGTACAGCTCGCCTCGGTGGCGCCAGTTTCAATGTATGCGCTGATGTGCGAGAACATTAAGGCCGCTGTCCGACGCGAGACTGAATGCGGCACGGTACGGTGCAGCTACGTAACTTCGCAAGGAAGGCATGTGGACACGACTATCTAATGCAAAACTGACCACCAGTAGTCATGAGAAGCGAACCAGCTGGTATACCAGTAAGCTTTTCATCATCTGTTGAATGGATCTCCGCATAAAAAACTTTTTCTTTTTATTAGTTAATTTAACTATTTCTGCATGAGAATAAAATGTTATACTTCCTACAGGGTGTTTCAAAAATGACCGGTATATTTGAAACGGCAATAAAAACTAAACGAGCAGCGATAGAAATACACCGTTTGTTGCAATATGCTTGGGACAACAGTACATTTTTGGCAGACAAACTTTCGAAATTACAGTAGTTACAATTTTCAACAACAGATGGCGCTGCGGTCTGGGAAACTCTATAGTACAATATTTTCCACATATCCACCCTGCGTAGCAATAATATGGCGTACTCTCTGAATGAAATTACCCGAAACCTTTGACAACGTGTCTGGCGGAATGGCTTCACATGCAGATGAGATGTACTGCTGCAGCTGTTCAATTGTTTCTGGATTCTGGCGGTACACCTGGTCTTTCAAGTGTCCCCACAGAAAGAAGTCACAGGGGTTTATGTCTGGCTAATAGGGAGGCCAATCCACGCCGCCTCCTGTATGTTTCGGTTAGCCCGAAGCAATCACACGATCATCGAAATATTCATTCAGGAAATTAAAGACGTCGGCCGTGCGATGTGGCCGGGCACCATCTTGCATAAACCACGAGGTGTTCGCAGTGTCGTCTAAGGCAGTTTGTACCGCCACAAATTCACGAAGAATGTCCAGATAGCGTGATGCAGTAATCGTTTCGGATCTGAAAAATGGGCCAATGATTCCTTTGGAAGAAATGGCGGCTCAGACCAGTACTTTTTGAGGATGCAGGGACGATGGGACTCCAACATGGGGCTTTTCGGTTCCCCATATGCGCCAGTTCTGTTTATTGACGAAGCCGTCCAGGTAAAAATAAGCTTCGTCAGTAAACCAAATGCTGCCCACATGCATATCGCCGTCATAGATCCTGTGCACTATATCGTTAGCGAATGTCTCTCGTGCAGCAATGGTAGCGGCGCTGAGGGGTTGCCGCGTTTGAATTTTGTATGGATAGAGGTGTAAACTCTGGCGCATGAGACGATACGTGGACGTTGGCGTCATTTGGACCGCAGCTGCAACACGGCGAACGGAAACCCGAGGCCGCTGTTGGATCACCTGCTGCACTAGCTGCGCGTTGCCCTCTGTGGTTGCCGTATGCGGTCGCCCTACCTTTCCAGCACGTTCATCCGTCACGTTCCCAGTCCGTTGAAATTTTTCAAACAGATCCTTTATTGTATCGCTTTTCGGTCCTTTGGTTACATTAAACCTCCGTTAAAAACTTCGTCTTGTTGCAACAACACTGTGTTCTAGGCGGTGGAATTCCAACACCAGAAAAATCCTCTGTTCTAAGGAATAAACCATGTTGTATACAGCACACTTGCACGTTGTGAACAGCACACGCTTACAGCAGAAAGACGACGTACAGAATGGCGCGCCCACAGACTGCGTTGTCTTCTATATCATTCACATCACTTGCAGCGCCATCTGTTGTTGAAAATTGTAACTACTGTAATTTCGAAAGTTTGTCCGCCTGAAAATGTACTGTTGTCCCAAGCATACTGCAACAAACGGTGTATTTCTATCGCTGCTCGTTTAGTTTTTATTGCCGTTTCAAATATACCGGTCATTTTTTAAACACCCTGTATGTAAATACTTTATACATAAACATTTTTGTATCGTCTGTGGAAATAATATCTCTGTAAGCTGCACATCATTTTATCTGAGTTTGTGAAATTCAGTTGTTATCTGAAGATAGCCGAAAGCTGAGTCATGGACAAATTAATACAATTTCGCAGAACATCAGGAAATGTTTTCCATTTAATATTGTTGTCATTATCTGTCAACATCGTCAGAAAATTCAGTAAACGTTAATTTACATACACTACTGCCCATTAACATTGATACACCACGAAGATGACGCGCTGCAGGCGCCAAATTTAATCGACAGGAAGAAGATGCAGTGATACACAAATGATTAGTTTTTCAGACCATTCACACAAGGTTGGCGCCGGTGGCGACACCTAAAACGTGCTGATTTGAGGAAAGTTTCCAACCGATTTCTCACACACAAACAGCAGTTGACCGGCGTTGCCTGGTGAAACGTTGCTGTGTAAGGAGCAGAAATGCGTACCATCACGTTTCCGCCTTTGATAAAGGTCGGATTGTAGCCTATCGCGATTGCGGTTTATCGTATAGTGACATTGCTGCTCGCGTTGGTCGAGATACAATGACTGTTAGCAGAATATGGAATCGCTGGGTTCAGGAGGGTAATACGGAACGCCGTGTTGGATCCCAACGGCTTCGCATCACTAGCAGTCGAGATGACAGGCACCTTATCCGTATGGCTCTAACGGATCGTGCAGACACGTCTCGATCCCTGAGTCAACAGATGAGGACGCTTGCAAGACAACAATCATCTGCACGAACAGTTCGACAACGTTTGCAGCAGCATGGACTATCAGCTCGGAGACCATGGCTGCGGTTACCCTTGACGCTGCATCAAAGACAGGAGCGCCTGCGATGTTGTACTCAACGATGATCCTTGGTGCACGAATGGCAAAACGTCATTCGTTCGGAAGAATCCAAGTTCTGTTTACAGCATCATAATGGTCGCATCCGTGTTTGGCGACATCGCGGTGAACCCACATTGGAAGCGTGTAATCGTCATCGCCACTGGCGTATCACCCGGCGTGATGGTATGGGGTGCCATTGGTTACACGTCTCGGTCACCTCTTGTTCGCATTGACGGCACTTTGAACAGTGGACGTTATGTTTCAGATGTGTTACGACCCGTGGCTCTACCCTTCATTCGATCCCTGCGAAACCCTACATTTCAGCAGGATAATGCACGACCGCATGTAGCAGGTCCTGTACGGGCCTTTGTGGATACAGAAAATGTTTGACTGCTGTCCTCGCCAGCACATTCTCCAGATCTCCCACCAACTGAAAACGTCTTGTCAATGGTGGCCGAGCAACTGGCTCGTCACAATATACGCCAGTCACTACTCTTGATGAAGTGTGGTATCGTGTTGAAGCTGCATGGGCAGTTGTACCTGCACACGCCCTCCAAGCTTTGTTTGACTCAATGCCCAGCGCGTATCAAGGCCGTTATTACGGCCAGACGTGGTTGTTCTTGGTACTGATTTCTCAGGATCTGTGCACCCAAATTGCGTGAAAATGTAATCACATGTCAGTTCCAGTATAATGTATTTGTCCAATGAATACCCGTTTATCGTCTGCATTTCTTCTTGGTGTAGCAATTTTAATGGCCAATAGTGTATAACCTTCATCCTGTACGCTGATGAATGATCTGAGTGTCTTTCCGTCAGCCCTGTACTACCAGGGGAAAAGACCTTCTACGCCGAATGACCCCGCAGCCGACGCGTCGCTAATTCGCAAAGCCATTCGCGAGCGGAGAGGGGCTCTCAGGTGATTGCGTGGGCGTGCGCGACGGCTTCTGCCGTAGTGACGTCATCGGCCAGCTCGGAGGCTGCTGCGGTGGCCCGCAGCATGCAGAATTGAGACGCGGCGCGCAGGTGGTGCTTCGGCCGTTATTTACCCGCGGGTATTATTCAGCAGCTGCGGACCCCCAGACGGCGGCGCTGAATGTTTGATACGGGGCCGCGTGCAGTTATAACTGCTGCCTGCACTCGTGTCGCAGCGAAACTCCATACTTCAGGACCTCGGAGCCACGTACCCGTATTTCGTGACGCTTTATAGCCCGTTACCCGTCCAGAAACAGCGGCTCCCCCGCTCGTGCCAGGTCATAAAGTGGCATATGTCTCTTTTAACCGGCTGGCAACCAACATGCGCACTCGCAGAAGAGAACGCACCCACGCAATGATGACTACCTTATCCCTACACCAACAAAGGCAAGTGCTATACATGGAACCGAACAGTCTCTTTAGTAACTGATGGTTGCAAAATAGTAACACGAGTTAGCTACAGAAGTATGGAACGACTAGAAGAACTGACCTGGGAGAAGAACATGTTGGAACCTGGAAAAATGTTGGAACACGTGAGACAGTACTCACTCTGTATTTACGCTTAATTTTTTCCCGTCACTCCTGGTGAGCCAATTTATTCACCGTTACAGTTTCAGTTGGTCTAACATTAGGTAGCAGAACGATCAATAGAAATGTAATCCCAGAACATCACATTTTCCCAAATGCGGTCACGACGTGAGCAGACAATACGTATGTAATAAACTGGAACGTCCGTATGGAGTATGATCATGAAGCACGGCACTGGACGACGTGGTTTCTGTGGAAGGAGGGTGTAGACGCTGAATTCACAGGTGACCGGTGCCAGTGGGTGGAGAGTGTGCAGCGTCACGAAAACTGCGTCACCAAACGAGTCGTAAAACGACGGCTGCCGTCGCAAATAAGGAGTTCCAGCTGTGCCATAGCCGCCTTATGCTCCTGAATCACCTTTAACTTCCGCGCGCCCTTCCCCATTCATCTTTCTAGAGTCTGTCGCAGCCATCACAGGACGGCTGCTCGCAGCTCCTAGGAGTCCACGAAATGATGTCCGCGCAGAGGTTTCTTCATAGACACGAGCAGGTGGTAATCAGACGGGGCCAGGTCAGGAGAGCACGGTGCGTGTGGCAGTACCTGGAGTCCCGCTTCAGCGATGGCAGTCGCGGTTTACCGAGTCGTATGGGGACGAGTGGTGTCATGTCCGTGACGTATGTAATAAACTGGAACATCTGCAGTCGTCCATCCGTAGCCATTTATCATACAGGGTGGTCCAGTGATAGTGACCGGGCCAAATATCTCACGAAAAACGCATCAAACGAAAAAACTACAAAGAACGAAACTTGTCTAGCTTGAAGGGGGAAACCAGGTGGCGCTATGGTTGGCCCGCTAGATGGCGCTGCCATAGGTCAAACGGATGTCAACTGCGTTTTTCAAATAGGAATCCCCATTTTTATTACAAATTCGTGTAGTAAGTAATGAAATATGAATGTTTCAGTTGGACCATTTTTTCGCTTTGTGATAGATGGCGCTGTAATAGTCACAAACATATGGCTCACAATTTTAGACGAACAGTTGGTAACAGGTAGGTTTTTTAAATTAAAACACAGAACCTAGGTACGTTTGAACATTTTATTTCGGTTGTTCCAATGTGATATATGTACCTTTGTCAATTTATCATTCCTGAGAACGCATGCTGTTACAACGTGATTACCTGTAAGTACCACATTAATGCAATAAATGCTCAAAGTGATGTCCGTTAATCTCAATGCATTTTCCAATACGTGTAACGACATTCTTCTCAACAGCCAGTAGTTCGCCTTCCGTAATGTTCGCACATGGATTGACAATGAGCTGACGCATGTTGTCATGCGTTGTCGGTGGATCGCGATAGCAAATATTCTTCCACTTTCCCCACAGAAAGAAATACGGGGACGTCAGATCCGGTGAACGT
The DNA here is from genome assembly GCF_023864275.1 of Schistocerca cancellata. Lineage (NCBI taxonomy): Eukaryota > Metazoa > Arthropoda > Insecta > Orthoptera > Acrididae > Schistocerca > Schistocerca cancellata. The sequence continues at coordinate 545,835,848 of NC_064633.1, forward strand.
GCGGGAGGTGGTATGGTGCTTCGACGACAAATCCACCTGTCATGAAATATGCTATTCAATACCGCTTCAACCGCACGCGAGCTATGTGCCAGACATCCATCATGTTGGAAATACATCGCCATTCCGTCATGCAGTGAAACATCTAGTAGTAACACCGGTAGAACATTACGTAGGAAATCAGCATACATTGCATCGTTTAGATTGCCATCGATAAAATTGGGGCCAATTATCCTTCCTCCCATAATGCCGCACCATACATTAACCCGACAAGGTCGCTGATGTTCCACTTGTCGCAGCCATCGTGGATTTTCCGTTGCCCATTAGTGCATATTATGCCGGTTTACGTTACCGCTGTTGGTGAATGACGCTTCGTCGAAAATAGAACGCGTGCAAAAAATCTGTCATCGTCACGTAATTTCTCTTGTGTCCAGTGGCCGAACAGTACACGACGTTCAAAGTCGTCGCCATGCAATTTCTGGTGCATAGAAATGTGGTACGGGTGCAATCGATGTAGATGTAGCATTCTCAACACCGACGTTTTTGACATTCCCGATTCTCGCGCAATTTGTCTATTACCGATGTGCGGATTAGCCGCGACAGCAGCTAAAACACCTACTTAGGCATCATCATTTGTTGCAGGTCATGGTTGTCTTTTCACATATGGCTGAACACTTCCTGTTTCCTTAAATAATCTAACTATCCGGCGAACGATCCGGACACTTGGATGATGTCGTTCAGGATACCGAGCAGCATACACAGCACACGCCCGTTGCGCACTTTGATCACAATAGCCATACATTAACACGATATCGACCTTTTCCGAGATTGGTAAACGGTCCATTTTAACATGGGTCATGGATCACGAAGCAAATACCGTCCGCACTGGCGGAATGTTACGTGATACCACGTACTTATATGTTTGTGACTATTACGGCGCCATCTATTACAAAGCGAAAAAAGTGGCCCAACTAAAACATTCATATTTGTTTGCGTACTACACGAATATGTAATAAAAATGGGGGTTCCTATTTAAAAAAAAACGCAGTTGATATCCGTTTGACCTATGGCAGCGCCATCTAGCAGGCCAACCATAACGCCATCTGGTTTCCCCCTTCAAGCTAGACGAGTTTCGTTCTTTGTAGTTTTTTCGTTTGATGCTTATTTCGTGAGATATTTGGCCCGGTCACTATCAATGGACCACCCTGTATAGCTTCCAGTTTTGGTGGTTAAATACATCGTCCTCAGGCCTTAACTGACTCTGAGAGGGTGAACTAAAGTCTTTCATCCCCTCAGCGTTAGTTAAGTCCTGAAGACTGTGTATTGAATCACCGAAACTGGTAGCTATATAATAAATGACACTGAAAGGACAGCTGCAAGGGTTCCACCTTCTTACATAAGTGAACGACTGAAGTAACCTTCAATCAGACAGACGGACACACAAAAACTATTTTCGTGAATGTGCACACTCACTCCTCACTGCCAGCAGTCACTTGTGAATATGCCTCTTTTCATAGAAACCATATCGTCCAGTCTTGTCCTTGATGATCACGTCGCATGTCGTAATGACAGCAGTTGCGTAAATGGGCAGTACTGTGCAAAGAGCTACACTTCTACTGGTGATTGTCCTGCCACCTACGATTAGATCGAAGAACTACATCTTGCAGCTTTAATTATTAATCAGGTGGCGCATCATGAACGATGGTGAAAAAAAATAAACTGTAGATAAGTACGGATAGCCCGTCATAGATCTATTTTCTGGAAGCCACTGTTAAGGGTATGACTGAGGATACTACCTTTTGTACCACTTTCATTTATTTTATTTATTTTGCATGTGGCTACATTACAAAAAATATTTACAGTTGTCTCAAATTGCAGGCTAAATATCCATGTCACGAATATAGTCTACTAATCCCTCCATCATCACTAGGAAGTGGCCTGATATTCAGGGAATGCTCTCAGACGACATTCTCGAGCTACATAGTCAACAGTCCGCTTTTCAGTTCCGCCGGCTGGAGTGGTTCAAATGGCTCTGAGCACTATGGGACTCAACAGCTTAGGTCATAAGTCCCCTAGAACTTAGAACTACTTAAACCTAACTAACCTAAGGACATCACACACACCCATGCCCGAGGCAGGATTCGAACCTGCGACCGTAGCAGTCCCGCGGTTCCGGACTGCAGCGCCAGAACCGCTAGACCACCGCGGCCGGCCCGGCTGGAGTGGCCGAGCGGTTAAAGGCGCTACAGTCTGGAACCGCACGACCGCTGCGGTCGCAGGTTCGAATCCTGCCTCGGGCATGGATGTGTGTGATGTTCTTAGGTTAGTTAGGTTTAAGTAGTTCTAAGTTCTAGGGGACTTATGACCACAGCAGTTGAGTCCCATAGTGCTCAGAGCCATTTGAACCATTTTTTTTTCTTTTCAGTTCCACAGACACAAGTTAGAGAAGTTGTTTTCTTCCACTTGTTTAGAGAATCAGCAGACATTGGAGCGTTGGTTGTTGTACGGTTCATAACCTCCCGGATATCGCCTGGCAATTCAAAGCCAGGTGGCTTGGTCTATATGCAGGGCATCTTAACATCTTCCATGGTAGCATTAATCTGTCATTTGTCTCTCCAGCGGCGATTAGTATCAAAGCCATTGCCAACTAACATCCTCGCGGTGTCCATGGCTGGGTTACGAGAGCGAAGCCTTCTTTTCCTGTAGGTTGCAGTACCTACATGAACAGGAAGGTGAGGATGTGTCTGCACTCTTTTTCGCTCCCGTGCAGATGCACTTCCCCACCATATGGCTAAGTATGACTAACCAGAAAGTATGTCTATGTCTGATTGTACCAGTTATAAGACGCGTGGTATGACTTAGTTGTGTGTCAACAAGTCTTATGTGAGCACTGTTCATCCAAGCTGGGGGGCAGTATTCCACTACAAGGTAAACCAAGCGGAGAGCTGAAGTGTTGAGTGTCGATGCAGATGATTTAGAAGCTGTGCTGCAGAGTTTATGGAGAAGGTTATTTGAAGTTTTTATTTCGACAGCTGTTCTTAGCATACGTTGTTTGTAAAGCAAGTTCTATCAGTCCCGACCCCTAGATATTTCGTGTCTCGGTTATACCTCCTTTAAAGTAGACCAGCACTTTGTTGGCAAACTTGTTGTTTTAATGTTCAGGCATATGTCTCTGCGACAATTGGCTGCAACCCCTATTTGCAGAAATATTTATCAATAGGTGGCGTATCATTGGTCGTTTAGGACTCAGTAGCTTCGAGACTTCTTTGTCTCATTCTGAGGGGCCAGCATCAACCAACTGTCTTGATATGGTTTCAGGTATATCAGGTATGTACAAGCTGAATAGGGCAGATCCTTGTGGCAGCCCATTGTTTAGTTTCGCCTCTGAACTCGTTATGTTTCACATTGGCCGGCCGGTGTGGCCAAGCGGTTCTAGGCGCTTCAGTCTGGAACCGCGCGACCGCTACGATCGCAGGTTCGAATCCTGACTCGGGCATGGATGTTTGTGTTGTCCTTAGGTTAGTTAGGTTTAAGTAGTTCTAAGTTCTAGGGGACTGATGACCTCAGATGTTAAGTCCCATAGTGCTCAGAGCCATTTGAACCATTTGTTTCACATTGGTATTTGATAAAATAGGCTGCTGAGCACTTTATTGATGAGACAGCCAATTTTTAACATATTTTTAGTAGATCGCTTCCTTCTCTGTATTTCTGCCTCTTCGATACAAATTTTGCAACTGATCTTACACTAACTTCTCAATGAGCTAGAGATTTGAAATTTTGAACGTAGCTCAGCATTGGATAATAGTGCAATTGTGTGAGGGTAAGAACCACCTATCTGAAACAGTTGACATGGAGGGGGGGGGGGTGAACGGGGTGACAAAGAAGCATAACACAGCACCGCCTGTTCGGTTGGAGTTCCTGCACAACTACTGTGCGTAGCAGATTGCGTCACAGTCCCTACACGCGCAATGGGTGTAAATCACCTGTTGCAAAATCAGTCTGCCACAACTCATTCGGTTTATAGGTGCACTTTCGTAACGCCTGAAGCGATTTCTACCAAACTGAGCACACGTATCACTCGCAACCTCGAAAGAAATTACTGTGACAATAAGTCCCCCCAGCCACACCTAAGACTGAAATTGGGGTAAAAATAGGTGATGTAAAAGCAACTCAGAGACGCTTGGAGCAATTTGAACCAAATTTAGTACAATCCACCTTTTTGATTTGCAGCTCCTTGTATTGGCCGTGTTTGCAGTTAAAAGTTTTGGATGTGAGGTCCGCCAGTTATGCAAAACACCATTTTTCTCAGTACCCAAACATGTTTCGGCACCACTGTACCATCATCAGTGGGTTTTCGTTTTTATTTATTCTTTACATTTGGTGTGCATGAATTTTCTGGGTCACTTTTGTGTTAATTACTACAGGCAGCTTGTCATGTTTCCGTGTGACAAGCACTTCCATTCTCCGCATCATGCTGAGATGTTGTGATGCATACGTAACTATAACAAGTATTTTCCACAAATAACGTACTAAAACACTTTTCACTGCACCAGAACACAGTGTGATTCTGGTTATTAGTATTAAAACCACAATGTTGACGGTGAATTTTTAATAGCTTTGAAAATAGTTGTAAGATTTATAGTGAAAATCGTGGGGCGCATGCAATATATAATAGATGTGCGATTAGTTCACCTTGTAAGTATTATACATTGCATGCGCCTCACAGTTTTCATTGTAAATGGTTCAAATGGCTCTGAGCACTATGGAACTTAACTTCTGAGGTCATCAGTCCCCTAAAACTTAGAGCTACTTACACCTAACTAACCTAAGGACATCACACACATCCATGCCCGAGGCAGGATTCGAACCTGTGACCGTACCGGCCGCGCGGTTCCAGACTGTAGCGCCTATAACCGCTCGGCCACTCCGGCCGGCTTCGTTGTAAATCTTGCAAGTATTTTCACAGCTATTAAAAATTCACAACCACAAATTATCAAAACTATATGTACAGGGAATATGTTGTGAGATGATCACATTGGCTAAATCATAGGTAAAGCGAGCTGCAGACTCCCATAAATCTGTATGGGACTTGAAGAGATTATTTTATATATTTTAGTCAGATTTAAAGACTAAAAATTTATTTTCATTTATTATTAGGCTTGGGATGACTCGTAGAAGTTTAAATATGACACTTTACCCCCAGAGAGTATTACGCAGTCGCAGATTAATGAATAAGACTGTAATATTGTAACTTTATTTTTGGTATGCTGATGTGTAAGGTTGTAACTTTAATTTTGGTATACTGATATCGGTGCTAGTTGACAATGAAAGTGGGTTAAAAGCCGTGATCTGTCTGGGGACGTTAACCGTGGATTACTGGGCAACTGTTTCATCAGATATTTAGCAGACTAACATTAATGATAATCTTTTAATAGTCATACAAAACCGGTAAAATATATATATAAAAAAGGAGAATTTAAATAAAAAGAAAGAAATCAGTTTATACTTGGAAATTTATTTTAAGATTGTTCATTGGAATTTCAGCATATTATACGTGAGTTATAACTGAGCTGGTGCCTTATTTACGATTGAAAAGAATGTGAGATTGTAATCTTACGGAACACATAAACTATGGAGCCAAGATTGGGAGACTGGATACAACACTGCATTCATAAAATAACACACGAAGAACATTGAAACATAAGCAAGAAGAAATTAACCACAACCAACAGATTCAGTTTTTACCCAAAGAAATTACGTTCATACCACAATCCTGTCCGTCATGTAATTACCACACACTGGTATACTAAATTCATATTAACTCTTTGTGAAGTCTTCGCAAAAAGAATAGCTGAGGGCTACTTTGATGATTACACCACATGCTCCACGTGGTCAACTTGGTTTACACAAAGCGTACAACTCCACAATAATTTTGATAATTAAAATACATTAGATCGAAAAGCACTTGACAAAAGAAAAACCTTGAACTGGTTACTAACGTCTTACTATTAACCTGATGGGTCAAACAGTTATATAAGCACGTGGTAGTGGTCTCGCAAAGTACACCCCATGTGAGCTGAACATAAAGAAAAGTTGCTATATTGAAAATATAGTCAAGACGAGACGTTATAATCACACAAACATTCGCATTTAAGATTGATGAACTTAGTTAGAGTTACTGATCAACACGTGGTTCCACTTTACTCACAAAGTAGTAACAAAGCAACTACCGCAAAATAATCTGAATTTAACACGAGAATTACACTCCGCTGCACTTTAAGATAGCATTAGATATTTTAGAGCTAAACCTGAAATCAAAGTGATTAAATTTTCAGTTAGGCTGAACTTAAGAAATCCATTGTCCTACGGACTTAACAGACACGCGCTTAGCCGGAGATCTTACCACTTCAGACGCTCGCCACGGCCACACAGCAACTGCCTACTGCCCAGCGTGCTTCCTCGGTCTCACAAAGACCAACGGAAGTGGCCAGAGGGGCAGCTTCCTATACCAACATGACAACGGACGGACAGGACCATACTAAGGATAGAAACCTCTTTGCTTTTAGGAAGCGTAGCTACCTGTTCCGACGTTGGTCCTACTGTTCTCTAGCAGACAGCCTTGTCTGCTACCCTCAAGCATGCAACTAGAAATACATATGCTCATTCATCCTCTCACACAAAAGGGAAGGGGGATGACAGTATCTTATCATATACAGTATATAAAAGAAAGCGGATGTAGGTTCCGTATGAGACTGTGTGACATGAATTACATATAAGAATTACATATAAACTGTGCTTTAAAGTGTAGTAGTGTGACAGATCGTTCTTGTTTATGTGTAAAAGTAACACGTTCCACTGCTCAGTCTCCTCCCAGATAGTCAGAAACGCCACAGTACATTTAGAAGAGGAATTTATTCCATAAATGGCAACAGATTTAAGAAATTAAACATGAAAGGAATCCAACAGAGACCTTTCATAACCCCAACGCTCCGGGAAAAGACTGTGCAGGGAATTTTCTAGCCATGCTAGGACATTCCCAAGCAGGCTTCTCACACCTTACTTAAACCAAAAGTGTAAAAGAAAAGGCAAAAGGACACCAGCTACTTGCTAAAACACAATAATTTCAACACATCTTTAGAATCTACCAATTTCATACAGAAAAAAAAAGAATACAATCTGTGACACCTATTTAAAAGGTAGTGTAGACCTAATTCGGTCAGCAAGTAAAAACAATGGTTCCTGTGTCATTAATATGAAAACAATTTCTGGTTGTTACCCTTATGGAGTTCACCAGTATTTGCTCACTGCAAGAGCCAACTGATCACAGGAAAATTTATGACTGTTTATTAACAAGCAAAATTTATGAAAATAGCAAAGGTGCCACAGCAATTAAAAAAAAGAACATCAAATAACATCGGTATTAAAAAGCAGAACATAACAATGCACAATCTGCAAAAGCAACGAAATGATAAGAGAAAAAACATGTTTTACAAAGTGGTTATCGCAAAAAAATTCTATATCGTATAAAACTAATAATTTGTAGAATTAAAATAACTATGTGGCACTCATTTAATCACTCTACTATATTTCAATTAGCTAGCAAACAATGAGCACTGTGTCATTATACTGAAACTACAATAATTATGTGATTGTTACCCTTAAGGGGTTCCTCACAGTAAATATGCCCCAAGCAAAGGCTAATCGATCACAGTTCAATGAGAATAAAAAGCTATCTGACTGATAAACGATGCAATGCCACAGCAATGAATTTACGAAACAAAATATCACAAATCTAATACGTCACACAAAAACAAACATTGATAAATAAAACAGTACAATAGTCAACATCTAAAACAAAAAAAAACACCTATAAATAAAACACCTGCAAAATACAAGAGTCAAAGTCTAAAAAAGATAAATAGAACACCTGCAAAATACAAGAGTCAGTCTAATAAACACCAATAAATCGAACTCCTGCAAAATACACGAGTCAGAGTTTCTCTGACAGAAACACACGTATATGCACTGGACTAAGAACCGTATAATCACTGTTCACTGACACACTCAGTAGTTCCACTGTTCCGAGGCACAATATAAGGGAAAGGGGGGGGGGGGGTTCGTCGCCGCAGCTGTCCGTAGGGATTTTTGTCCATCTGTTGCGTGCGATCCCGCCGTCTCTGCCCTCTCATGAAGTTTCTCTCGTGTCACGTACATCTCGATTTGGTTCCATGTTTGTATTGTCAAATTCGTGCGGTATCCTCGTTTGATACGCCAGGTTGATATTCTCGGGCAAGGATGACACTTAATGGCTCTTCTTTTGTGCCACCCTTAGCGACCAGAGAACATCGAACCAAGATTTACTGTCGCTTGACAGTAGGCATCCATCAGGAAATGTCGATAGGCGTCGTTGACGTCTGCAAGTTTCTCTGGGCAGTACCTGTCAAAAGGCTCCACGCCCCTTGTGTTGTTTCACCGCGGCCGTCTCGTCACGGTCGCGTGCGTGTGGTGCGTTGCCAGCAGATGTATTTCCGCGCGGTGGACCGCTCGCCCATCTCAGGTCATCGCCTCGAGGAAAGGTCGCCCGGGGCGGCCGCCCATTAGCTCCAGGTACAAGGGAAAGTGTTTGCCGCTTACTCTCCTTTTGTTGTCGGCCGCGCTCCCAAAGTGGCCCGGATGACAGCGTGTCCCGCTGGGAAACCCGCCAGTTTACAACTAGTCCGGCTGCTCCCGCTGTCTCTTAAGAGTTTTGCCGGTTCGCTTTCAGGTTCTCAACTGCATTCACAGAAATTTTTCATCATCCTTATGTGATTACACAATGTCATACATAATACCACTTAGTATTGTCTTTCACAATTTTTAAGAACAAAGTGAGACTTAATATTTTTTTAAAATAAAAAAATTAGATGAATCGACAATATAAAATAAAATTTAAATGACTTGACAATGTAAAAAAAATAAAAGTGAAATGACTTGACAGTATAAAAATAAAAATTTAAATGAACTGACAATATAATATTTAAATCCACATCACTAATGTGGTTCACTTACGTTTTAATAAATCAAATGCTATTTATTAATTCACTAAAATGAATAGGATTATGCCTTGCGCAAGTATAGGTCAGGACAGCATAGGGTTCACATGTTATTTACACACACATACATGCACACCTGTTGTCTATTCTACAAACTAACTACCCATAAACATGCATTACTCAATATTCTACTTCTATCCACTACTAGTTAAGCCCATAAGCTACTTCAATGCTATTTCAACACCGTGTATATACCACTACAACATTCTTCTTGACGCTCGCGGCATACGTCTTGTCACATGATAAATATGGAGAACTTTCCTTAAACATACACATTAAAAAGAACAATGGTTATTTACAAGCCAAAACATTTATACCAGTTCGCACACCTGAAAAGAGACTCGCAATTATACATTTATCATACTCATATATTCACACATAAAACAGTAAGAAAATTTCACCTAAAATTACGTTATCACAACAATTAATCACGCAGATGACTCTGAGAAAGTTAAAAATATTTGCATTATACAGGTTATATTACATTTTCTTACCCATTTTGCTGCGATTTCGTTCCTTCTTTACGTTACCTTTCGCTTCCAAATCAGTTATTTCGCCTGTGGTGGTTATTCTGGATTCATTTCTCATGAATGGCAAAATTGTGGTCACCTCTATTCTGTAAAACAGTATCATCTTAACATATTGAACTTACAACAGACACAAAAGATCCGAATCCTCCTGTAGTTTAAATGACAAATGTTTTGCTTTATCCTTATTACCTTAAACCAAGCTTTCCTTCGTTCCCATAATCAAAATTATTTAATCATCCTCTACCTTCAAGAGGGAAATTTCCTCAGTACAAATCATATAGGCTGCAGTGCATCCCGCACCAGCGAAAACAGTAAGCTGTAATGCTCACAGCATCAGCAAAACACATAAACGTCGCTTTTCTAGGACAAGTATTAACGCAGAATAATTTTTTTTTAGGCTTTGGCTCAACATCAATCAAGACCACAAAAAGAATCCATATTTCTGTTCCATTCTCCATTTGCTGAAAAACTGCTCGTATTTGACTACCACAATAATATTTCAGAGCCACGTAAATTACACAAACCACAATTCTTCTTTCACCTTGAAGGGAATCAATATACTTACGAAATCCACAGACAGCACTTTACGTACTCAGCTATAAAGAACAAAAAAGACATATATCATCAATATTAACATATCATCGCATATTGGAAGCCAATGGTTCAACAATCGTATTATCGCATCCTGTTTTCAAGATTCCAAACTTACTCATTCCTTTCTCAGAGTTCTCCTATCTTAAAATATTCATACAGCACGCATACTATAGTAAGAGATCCTCATTTATACCGACAGATATAGAATAGTAATAGATAGATAGTAGCACTGAAAGCAGAAAATCGGAAACAAGGCTACTAACAGCTGGGGACCTGGGTTTGCCAGACCCATAATACCCACAGATCGGATATTCCCCTGAGTTTCATCTTAACATGTATTTGTCTCTTGTCCTCCGCCCCAGTCTGCTTCAATCGTTCTACTTGCTGTTCCAGCGCATGAATCGCTAGACTGTTGTCCGCTATTGTGTTGCTAACGGACGTGGGACAATGCGTTTCTGCCTCTTGGACCCTCGAAAGTACCTGCTGGTGTTCCCTTTGGCATTCTTCCCTCAGCTCTTGGAAATTCCTAAGTAGCCGTTCTTCGCTTTCTTCAGACTTGGCATCGCCACTACGCCTGCCCCGTTCCAAGGCTTGCAGACGGTCAACGATTTGTTCAAATGCACGGCCCAACTCCTTCATAATATCACCCTTCACTTCATTTGCCAGACCGCTCATTCTTTGTGAGACACCATCGGACACTCTCTGCATCGACCCGCCAACCTTATTTGTCTGCTGTATTAGTTTTTTGTCTATTTGTTCGCCTAGCTCGCGGATCGATTTTTCAGATTTCTGCGTCATTTGTTCGCCTAGCTCTCGGATCGATTTTTCGGATGATTCTTTTTGCTCTCGGAACGATTTTTCAGATTTCTGCGTCATTTGATCGCCTAGCTCTCGGATCGATTTTTCAGATTTCTGGGTCATTTGTTCCCCTAGCTCGCAGATCGATTTTTCAAAGCTCTGCGTCATTTGTTCCCCTAGCTCGCGGATCGATTTTTCAAATGATTCTGTTTGTTCTCGGAACAATTTTTCTGATGATTCTTTTTGTTCTCGGAACGATTTTTCAAATGATTCTTTATTTTGTTGCAATAAGGCTTTCATGAGTTCTGCCAAATCAATTTGGTTAGTTGGAGGCAAATTAATTTGTGGCTCTGATGTGAGCCCGTTCGTCCTGCCTTGCCTTTCGTCTGAAGTATTCCCCATTGCATTTTCGGAACCGCCCGACGCGTTAACATTCGAAATTAAATTATCCCCTTGGTCCATGTTGGTTAGGTTGTCGGACCGCTTACTTTTAGTTTGGTTACGTGTCTGCATTAGTGCAATTTATAACCGGTATGCGACACACTAATCAAAATAAATGTGTCCCACAAAAATTACGACAGTCACACGAAAGATACCCAACCTAGTACACACTTTTTCACACGCAAATCAAATTTTTATCTTTGATCGAAACAGTGGAATTTACAAGCGAGAATAAAAAAAACACACAGACATATAAAACACACAAATATAAAAAAACACAACAAGACAAACAACGCAACGCCGATCAATAACGCCGTGAATTTTTTGAAAGTCTGCTCGGAAACAACACAGAAGTTGTTTGAGCGCTGTAGGAAAAAAATTAAGATTATAACACGCTCGCAATCTAACGTTTCAGAGATTCCAGAGTCTAGCGGAATCACAGAACAGGTTCGCCATGTGTAATATTGTAACTTTATTTTTGGTATGCTGATGTGTAAGGTTGTAACTTTAATTTTGGTATACTGATATCGGTGCTAGTTGACAATGAAAGTGGGTTAAAAGCCGTGATCTGTCTGGGGACGTTAACCGTGGATTACTGGGCAACTGTTTCATCAGATATTTAGCAGACTAACATTAATGATAATCTTTTAATAGTCATACAAAACCGGTAAAATATATATATAAAAAAGGAGAATTTAAATAAAAAGAAAGAAATCAGTTTATACTTGGAAATTTATTTTAAGATTGTTCATTGGAATTTCAGCATATTATACGTGAGTTATAACTGAGCTGGTGCCTTATTTACGATTGAAAAGAATGTGAGATTGTAATCTTACGGAACACATAAACTATGGAGCCAAGATTGGGAGACTGGATACAACACTGCATTCATAAAATAACACACGAAGAACATTGAAACATAAGCAAGAAGAAATTAACCACAACCAACAGATTCAGTTTTTACCCAAAGAAATTACGTTCATACCACAATCCTGTCCGTCATGTAATTACCACACACTGGTATACTAAATTCATATTAACTCTTTGTGAAGTCTTCGCAAAAAGAATAGCTGAGGGCTACTTTGATGATTACACCACATGCTCCACGTGGTCAACTTGGTTTACACAAAGCGTACAACTCCACAATAATTTTGATAATTAAAATACATTAGATCGAAAAGCACTTGACAAAAGAAAAACCTTGAACTGGTTACTAACGTCTTACTATTAACCTGATGGGTCAAACAGTTATATAAGCACGTGGTAGTGGTCTCGCAAAGTACACCCCATGTGAGCTGAACATAAAGAAAAGTTGCTATATTGAAAATATAGTCAAGACGAGACGTTATAATCACACAAACATTCGCATTTAAGATTGATGAACTTAGTTAGAGTTACTGATCAACACGTGGTTCCACTTTACTCACAAAGTAGTAACAAAGCAACTACCGCAAAATAATCTGAATTTAACACGAGAATTACACTCCGCTGCACTTTAAGATAGCATTAGATATTTTAGAGCTAAACCTGAAATCAAAGTGATTAAATTTTCAGTTAGGCTGAACTTAAGAAATCCATTGTCCTACGGACTTAACAGACACGCGCTTAGCCGGAGATCTTACCACTTCAGACGCTCGCCACGGCCACACAGCAACTGCCTACTGCCCAGCGTGCTTCCTCGGTCTCACAAAGACCAACGGAAGTGGCCAGAGGGGCAGCTTCCTATACCAACATGACAACGGACGGACAGGACCATACTAAGGATAGAAACCTCTTTGCTTTTAGGAAGCGTAGCTACCTGTTCCGACGTTGGTCCTACTGTTCTCTAGCAGACAGCCTTGTCTGCTACCCTCAAGCATGCAACTAGAAATACATATGCTCATTCATCCTCTCACACAAAAGGGAAGGGGGATGACAGTATCTTATCATATACAGTATATAAAAGAAAGCGGATGTAGGTTCCGTATGAGACTGTGTGACATGAATTACATATAAGAATTACATATAAACTGTGCTTTAAAGTGTAGTAGTGTGACAGATCGTTCTTGTTTATGTGTAAAAGTAACACGTTCCACTGCTCAGTCTCCTCCCAGATAGTCAGAAACGCCACAGTACATTTAGAAGAGGAATTTATTCCATAAATGGCAACAGATTTAAGAAATTAAACATGAAAGGAATCCAACAGAGACCTTTCAAGACTGATGATTTCATTTTACAGCTTCTTGCTGTTCCGTTCTCGTATGGAGAACGGGTATAATGGCTCCTTAAATGCCTCTGACCGCTCTCTAATTAATATCTTCTCTTTGCGTTCCGCACAGGGGCGATACTCTAGGGGCTGCATTATATTCCTAGAAACTTAATTTAATACTAGTTCTTGAAACTTTGTAAGGAGGCTGTCTACATTCAGGCGTTAGACAGATCAGTTTTCTCAGCATCTCACCGACGCTGTCACACGGGTCATACAAATCTGTATCACACGTGCTGCACTTCTCTGTATAAGCTCAATATCCCCAGTTAGTTCTATTGCGTACTGGTCCCACACAGCTGAGCAGTACTATAGGATGGGTCGCACGAGATTCTGTAAGCAATCTTCTTTGCAGACATACTGAAGACATACTGCATTTTCGCTGAACTCTATCAAGTAACCCAAGTCTGCAGCTCGCTTTACCTATGATTTAGCCAATGTGATCATCTCACTACATATTCCCATAAATTTTTGTTGTGGGTTGGCAGGAGAGCCAACACTGGTATGAGAGGAAGCCGAAAGGCACGCGTTTTAGCTCACGCAGGCTGGCGTGAGGTCTGGAACAGGACAAGGAAATTAGACTGTAGAAAAAACTGACGTAGCTGGTGGAATACTTAACTTTAATCCGTAAGTGGTGAACATCGCTCTTGACGGTACATGTTTTACAGCAGCAATAGTAACTGGTAATGGCGCCTTGCTAGGTCGTAGCAAATGACGTAGCTGAAGGCTATGCTAACTATCGTCTCGGCAAATGAGAGCGTATTTTGTCAGTGAACCATCGCTAGCAAAGTTGGTTGTACAACTGGGGCGAGTGCTAGGAAGTCTCTCTAGACCTGCCGTGTGGCGGCGCTCGGTCTGCAATCACTGATAGTGGCGACACGCGGGTCCGACGTATACTAACGGACCGCGGCCGATTTAAAGGCTACCACCTAGCAAGTGTGGTGTCTGGCGGTGACACCACAATTTTTACACCCCGGTATTTATAGTCTATGAGTTGACTGACTCCAGTTGCGAATTGGCTATTTCTACAGCTTTTCTAGATAGTACATCATTATAGATAATTGCACCAACTGCATAAAGTCTTTTACTATTTATACTGTCTGCCAGACGATTAATGTGAAACATAAACTATTCGGCTCCTAATACACTTCCATAGCGAGCGCTTGAAGTTACATCTGCGTCTGTCGATATGTGCAAAAGGCAACAAACTGCGTCTTCCCTACCAAGAATTTTTCAACACAGATGCAAAGTTCGTTTGATATCCTGTATGATCATCCTTTGCCTGTGAGATGGTAAATACACATTTGTACATTTAGATAATTCCTTTGACAATGTTGACTTGAAAGCGCTCTTTGAAATTCTGAAGGTAGCTGGCATAGAATACAGGGAGCGTAAGGATATCTACAACTTGAACAGAAATCACACTGCTGATACAGGGTGTTTCAAAAATGACCGGTATATTTGAAACGGCAATAAAAACTAAACGAGCAGCGATAGAAATACACCGTTTGTTGCAATATGCTTGGGACAACAGTATATTTTCAGGCGGACAAACTTTCGAAATTGCAGTAGTTACAATTTTCAACAACAGATGGCGCTGCAAGTGATGTGAAAGATATAGAAAACAACGCAGTCTGTGGGTGCGCCATTCTGTACGTCGTCTTCCTGCTGTAAGCGTGTACTGTTCACAACGTGCAAGTGTGCTGTGGACAACATGGTTTATTCCTTAGAACAGAGGATTTTTCTGGTGTTGGAATTCCACCGCCTAGAACACAGTGTTGTTGCAACAAGACGAAGTTTTCAACGGAGGTTTAATGTAACCAAAGGACCGAAAAGCGATACAATAAAGGATCTGTTTGAAAAATTTCAACGGACTGGGAACGTGACGGATGAACGTGCTGGAAATGTAGGGCGACCGTGTACGGCAACCACAGAGGGCAACGCGCAGCTAGTGCAGCAGGTGATCCGACAGCGGCCTCGGGTTTCCGTTCGCCGTGTTGCAGCTGCGGTCCAAATGACGCCAACGTCCACGTATCGTCTCATGCGCCAGAGTTTACACCTCTATCCATACAAAATTCAAACGCGGCAACCCCTCAGCGCCGCTACCATTGCTGCACGAGAGACATTCGCTAACGATATAGTGCGCAGGATTGATGACGGCGATATGCATGTGGGCAGCATTTGGTTTACCGACGGAGCTTATTTTTACCTGGACGGCTTCGTCAATAAACAGAACTGGCGCATATGGGGAACCGAAAAGCCCCATGTTGCAGTCCCATCGTCCCTGCATCCTCAAAAAGTACTGGTCTGCGCCGCCATTTCTTCCAAAGGAATCATTGGCCCATTTTTCAGATCCGAAACGATTACTGCATCACGCTGTCTGGACATTCTTCGTGAATTTGTGGCGGTACAAACTGCCTTAGACGGCACTGCGAACACCTCGTGGTTTATGCAAGATGGTGCCCGGCCACATCGCACGGCCGACGTCTTTAATTTCCTGAATGAATATTTCGATGATCGTGTGATTGCTTTGGGCTATCCGAAACATACAGGAGGCGGCGTGGATTGGCCTCCCTATTCGCCAGACATGAACCCCTGTGACTTCTTTCTGTGGGGACACTTGAAAGACCAGGTGTACCGCCAGAATCCAGAAACAATTGAACAGCTGAAGCAGTACATCTCATCTGCATGTGAAACCATTCCGCCAGACACGTTGTCTAAGGTTTCGGGTAATTTCATTCAGAGACTACGCCATATTATTGCTACTCATGGTGGATATGTGGAAAACATCGTACTATAGAGTTTCCCAGACCGCAGCGCCATCTTTTGTTGAAAATTGTAACTACTGTAATTTCGAAAGTTTGTCCGCCTGAAAATATACTGTTGTCCCAAGGATATTGCAACAAATGGTGTATTTCTATCGCTGCTCGTTTAGTTTGTATTGCCGTTTCAAATATACCGGTCATTTTTGAAACACCCTGTATGAAAGTGGAATGAAGTAAAAGGGAAGCAGCATCTGAGAAGGGACTTAGATGTGGTTGTAGCCTACCCCCTACGTTATTCAGTCGTGTATTTAACGAGCACCCATGGAAACTAAAGAGAAATGTGTAAAAGGAGCTGATGTTCAGGGAAAAAAAAAATGGTTCAAATGGCTCTGAGCACTATGGGACTCAACATCTTAGGTCAGTCCCCTAGAACTTAGAACTACTTAAACCTAACTAACCTAAGGACATCACACACACCCATGCCCGAGGCAGGATTCGAACCTGCGACCGTAGCAGTCCCGCGGTTCCGGACTGCAGCGCCAGAACCGCTAGACCACCGCGGCCGGCTGTTCAGGAAAAATAAATAAAAACGTTACGATATATCTCTGTCAGGAAAGGGAAAGGACTGGGAAGATCAGTTGAACGAAGTGGATAGTGTCTCGAAATAAGATTATAGCTTGAAGATATACAGAATTAGGAAACAGTATAATGGATCGTAACCGAGTTCAGTTAAATTAAGCTGTCAAAATTGGAAAACGAAATGAGTCACTGAAAGGAGTACACGAATTTTGACGTTTTCGCATCAAAATAACTTACGATTGCTGAGTTAGAGAGAATATAAAGTGAAGACTGGCAGTAACAAGAGTAGATTTTCCAAAAAAGAGAGAGTCTTAACATCGATAACAAATTTAAGAGTAACGAAAGGTTTTCTGAAAGTATTTGTCTGGAATGTAGCGTTATATGGAAGTGAAACGGGAGCTACAAATTTATAACCAAGAAGAGCATATAAAACTTTTCAAACGTGATACCTCAGAAGAACGCTGAAACTTAGATGAGTAGATCGAATAATTAACGAATAGTAATTTAACTGAATAAGAGAGAAACTTTACTAAAAGAAGGAATATGTGTGAGAGGTGAAAACTGTAAACGGAGATGAAGGCTTGAATGCAGTAAGCAAATACAGTGGATGTCCTGTAGAAAGCAGTAGTTAATCAGGGATGACCTAAGTTTAGAGGCAGATGAATAATTCTTCTACCAAATTTTCTGATCTCATACGTCATAGTGTAAATACCTCACAAATAAAGCCAGATGTCACAGCAGTTTCTATTATCTAGGCGTATCCTGTCACGCTAATAATCTTCCATTTCGAAAATTCCAGTTTAAGGAGAGAAATAAAATATCACGTTTACTTCCATTACCAAATAAAAAATTTAACATCATATAAACTTACTTGTTATAGACCAGCATGCAACCATATTTAACTAGAGATCTTTCCTTAACTTGCCTGTCAGAGGATTCGTTCCGCGTCTCTATGACGTTTCGTGAAATGTATCTCATAGAATATGTAACTATATTAAATAATACTAAACTAAAGTAGTTGATTGGCTTCCGACAGACCTGTGAATGTCAGAGAAAATTTTTCATTTCGTCACGACGAGAAACTTGACATTATGGGCTGTACCATGCAAAGCCGTCTAATATACCTCTCGTTCTTTTTTTATTGATGCATTTGTGTATATCTGTCTTTGGAAGGAAGGTATGTAGTGCTGGGATCTGTCACTGCAGTTTTGAAATTGACGTAAAAGCAGGCTTATTCGCGTGATATTTGGTTGGTAGCAACAAGTAATCCCGGTATTATCGTCCCTGCCAGCGGAGTTGCGTGTTGGGTATCTTTATTCGTTGTGGCTCCGCATGTAACATAAGATTCGTGCTTGCGATTCGGACAACTTTGTGGTAACGACATCGTTTAGCATGCACAATCCATCGTGTGGCTTTGAAGCCCTGTGATAGTTCCAGGCATAACTGCCATCGGTAGGTTGTCGAGATAACAATTGAAAGGCAACCTGTGGCAAGTCAAGAGCACTTCACTTGGCACTAGATCACCTGCGAGTGAACATGAACATTATTACATTACCTATTATAGATGAAGGGCACTTGCTGTTGTACAGCTTCGCCGATACATTGAAGTACCTTGCAGCATTTATGTGTTCCATGAATTACCAACGATGCAAAATTATATCATTGGATGTGTTATTAATATCGCTATAGAGAAAAACGTCACGTTTGAAAGCAGCATTCGTGCCCAGTGCGGTATTAGAACCTGGGACTATATCTCGTTTCGAATCAGCAACGCCACCGATGATATAGCTACAAGTAGAGGACACGCTCGGACAGTGGAAGGAAAAGAATGGAAGTAGGCTGTGTTCTTTTCAAAGAAAATCTTTTAACCAAATGACGTACGTTCGTATTTTTCTGCAACTGATTTTACTTTGTTTTGATTAAAACAGATACCGTGAAGATACTGCTTTACAGAAACCGCTAGTAATAGAGAAGATTTGATATAGACCTCTGCTACTCATTTCAAGAAATATGAAAAATGACTAAACGGCCAGGAAACATACTGAAGTGGAAGAAGTAATTCTGAATCTAATGAAGATGGAAGTGCATGGTTGAATGGATGGCACATGTATCAATGAACTTCTTTGCTCGATTCCTAGAGATGAAGAAAGACCTAAACGACGAGATAGTGGAAGGTGGGCATATGACTCTTAAAACATGCCGGAACGACATGGGTGCGTGTGAGGTGGAAAACTTGAATAAATGTCAACGTCAAACGAAACAGCGACAGTAGAGATTTTTTTTTTTGAAGAAACATTTAATTTTCGTAACGAACCTGTAATCAAACTACATTTTTATCATTCATAAAATTACATTCCCCCTCACCCCAACCCCTCTCCGAAGAAAGCAGATACGTAACTACCCTCAGAATGTGAGACACTGCGGTAGCGGGTATGCGCGTCACATCTGTGCAGGAAAAACTGACATGTAACAGCTGTACCGGAACCGTCTGGGACGAGGCAACGATCCCCGGGGGTTAGATAAGAGGATGAAAATTACAAGTTTTTGATTGCGTAAAGGCATCTACATCTACATCTACATCCATACTCCGCAAGCCACCTGACGGTGTGTGGCGGAGGGTACCTTGAGTACCTCTATCGGTTCTCCCTTCTATTCCAGTCTCGTATTGTTCGTGGAAAGAAGGATTGTCGGTATGCCTCTGTGTGGGCTCTAATCTCTCTGATTTTATCCTCATGGTCTCTTCGCGAGATATACGTAGGAGGGAGCAATATACTGCTTGACTCTTCGGTGAAGGTATGTTCTCGAAACTTTGACAAAAGCCCGTACCGAGCTACTGAGCGTCTCTCCTGCAGAGTCTTCCACTGGAGTTTATCTATTATCTCCGTAACGCTTTCGCGATTACTAAATGATCCTGTAACGAAGCGCGCTGCTCTCCGTTGGATCTTCTCTCTGTCTTGTATCAACCCTATCTGGTACGGATCCCACACTGCTGAGCAGTATTCAAGCAGTGGGCGAACAAGCGTACTGTAACCTACTTCCTTTGTTTTCGGATTGGATTTCCTTAGGATTCTTCCAATGAATCTCAGTCTGGCATCTGCTTTACCGACGATCAACATTATATGATCATTCCATTTTAAATCACTCCTAATGCGTACTCCCAGATAATTTATGGTATTAACTGCTTCCAGTTGCTGACCTGCTATTTTGTAGCTAAATGATAAAGGATCTATCTTTCTGTGTATTCGCAGCACATTACACTTGTCTACATTGAGATTCAATTGCCATTCCCTGCACCATGCGTCAATTCGCTGCAGATCCTCCTGCATTTCAGTACAATTTTCCATTGTTACAACCTCTCGATACACCACAGCATCATCTGCAAAAAGCCTCAGTGAACTTCCGATGTCATCCACCAGGTCATTTATGTATATTGTGAATAGCAACGGTCCTATGACACTCCCCTGCGGCACACCTGAAATCACTCTTACTTCGGAAGACTTCTCTCCATTGAGAATGACATGATGTGTCCTGTTATCTAGGAACTCCTCAATCCAATCACACAATTGGTCTGATAGTCCATATGCTCTTACTTTGTTCATTAAACGACTGTGGGGAACTGTATCGAACGCCTTGCGGAAGTCAAGAAACACGGCATCTACCTGTGAACCCGTGTCTATGGCACTCTGAGTCTCGTGGACGAATAGCGCGAGCTGGGTTTCACACGACCGTCTTTTTCGAAACCCTTGCTGATTCCTACAGAGTAGATTTCTAGTCTCCATAAAAGTCATTATACTCGAACACAATACGTGTTCCAAAATTCTACAACTGATCGACGTTAGAGATATAGGTCTATAGTTCTGCACATCTGTTCGACGTCCCTTCTTGAAAACGGGGATGACTTGTGCCCTTTTCCAATCCTTTGGAACGCTACGCTCTTCTAGAGACCTACGGTAAACCGCTGCAAGAAGGGGGGCAAGTTCCTTCGCGTACTCTGTGTAAAATCGAACTGGTATCCCATCAGGTCCAGAGGCCTTTCCTCTTTTGAGGCAAGCGTATATGAATGGGATTGTGGCCTGACGGACAGCATATTTCATTCCAGACAGGTGAAGGCACTCGTTCACAAGCTTATCGTACCTGTCGCCAAAGACAAACCCGACACGGTTGATTTCATGGGTAAAAGCAGAAAACGAGAGCAAGTTGCGCAACGGAAGACAGAAAGTAAACACACACAAAAAATTTTTGCATCCCCCCGATTCCCGGAACTCCTGAAGAGAGACGTCGACTGTGGATATTGTGTCACAGACACAGTCCCTTTGACTGTTCAGAGATGTCACTAAACCCGCCCAAAGATGTAAACAACCATGCATGAGCAGCGCCTATTAGTCGGAGGGGGTCGGACAGCCGATCAGTTCCAGTCATACCACCAGGAAGGAGGTACACGGCTCGTATTGTCTGTAGTGCAACCATGCCTAGACCGTCAGCACCGTCGCTCGATCGCGACCGTATTGTTACTTCATGCCAGCAAGAGCTCTCAACAAGGAAAGTGTCCAGGCGTCTCGGACTGAACCAAACCGATGTTGTTCGGACATGGAGGAGATACAGAGAGACAGGAACTGTCGATGACATGCCTTGCTCAGGCCACCCAATGGCTACCACTACGGTGATTGACCGCTGCCTACGGATTATGGCTAGGAGGAACCCTCACACCTAGGCCACCATGTTGAATTACGCTTTTCGTGCAACCACAGGAAGTCGTGTTACGACTCAAACTGTACGCAATAGGCTGAATGACGCTCAACTTCACTCCCGACGTCCACGGCGAGGTCCATCTTTGCAACTACGACACCATGCAGCGCGCTACAGATGGGCCCAACAACATGCCGAATGGACCACTCGGGATTTGCATCACACTTCTCTTCAACGATGAGTGTCGCATATGCCTTCTACCAGACAATCGTCGGAGATGTGTTTGGAGGCAACCCGGTCGGGCTGAATGCCTTAGACGCACTGTCCACAGAGTGCAGCAAGGTGGAGGTTTCCTGCTATTTTGGTGTGGCGTTATGTGGGGTCGACGTACGCCGCTGGTGGTCACGCAAGGCGCCGTAACGTCTGTACGATACGTGAATGCCATCCTCCGACCGACAGTGCAACCATATCGGCAGCATATTGGCGAGGCATTCGTCTTCATGGACGACAATTCGCGCCCCCGTCGTGCACATCTTGTGAATGACTTCCTTCAGGATAACGACATCGCTCGACTGGAGTGGCCAGCATATTCTCCAGACATGAACCTTATCGAACATTCCTGGGGTAGATTAAAAAGGGCTGTTGATGGACGACGTAGCCCGCCAACCACTCTGTGGCATCTACGCCGAATCGCCTTTGAGGAGTGGGACAATCTGGACCAACAGTGTCTTGATGAACTTCTAGATAGTATGCTACAACGAATGCAGGCATGCATCAATGCAAGAGGACGTGCTTCTTGGTTTTAAACGTACCGGTGTGTACAGCAGTCTGGACCACCACCTCTGAAGGTCTCGCTGTATGGTGGTACAACATGCAATGTGTGGTTTTTTGAGCAATAAAAAGGGCAGAAATGATGTGTATGTTGATCTATTTTAAAATTTTCTGTACAGGTTCCGGAACTCTCGGAGCCGAGGTGACGCAAAACTTTTTATGATATGTATAAAAAAACGTACAACAGGGAAAAATCATAAAAAGCAAATTTGGCGATAGGAAGCAGAAACAACTAAAAGGGACAGTATTCAGCCCAGGTACCAAGCTCGCATAGCCACAGCCTGATGACCTGCGTTCACAACGCAAGTACTAAGGAAATACTGATAATGCTGAGCGAAGAGTTAAATTTTATACATTGTAAATTATGATGTCACACTACAGCGATATACTAAGAATTGAAATAACCAAATAACAATTCTGTTAAGACATTATATCTATTTTATCGCTATTCTTCTCAGAATTCATGATAAATGCGGCGCGTTGAAAGTGGGGTGGTGGAGAGTGGAAGGAGACAACAACCTTGAACAGAACCCAGGTGCATAGCTTTGTGGGGCCACTTCAAACACTGCATCACCTGACTTGAATCGAGGCCCACGAGAAAGCAGGTTGATACGCGTACGTCACGAAGGTGGACTCGCTCAAAATGGTTCAACTGGCTCTAAGAACTATGGGACTTAACATCTAAGGTCATCAATCCCCTATACTTAGAAACTACACTACAGGCCATTAAAATTGCTACACCATGAAGATGACGTGCTACAGACGCGAAATTTAACCGACAGGAAGAAGATACTGTGATATGCAAATGATTAGCTTTTCAGAACATTCACACAAGGTTGGCGCCGGTGGCGACACCTACAATATGCTGACATGAGGAAAGTTTCCAACCGATTTCTCATACACAAACAGCAGTTGACCGGCGTTGCCTGGTGAAACGTTGTTGTGATGCCTCGTGTAAGGAGGAGAAATGCGTACCATCACGTTTTCGACTTTGATAAAGGTCGGATTGTAGCCTATCGCGATTGCGGTTTATCGTATCGCGACATTGCTGCTCGCGTTGGTCGAGATCCAATGACTGTTAGCGGAATATGGAATCGGTGGGTTCAGGAGGGTAATACAGAACGCCGTGCTGGATCCCAACGGCCTCGTATCAGTAGCAGTCGAGATGACAGGCATCTTATCCGCATGGCTCTAACGGATCGTGCAGCCACGTCTCGATCCCTGAGTCAAAAGATTGGGACGCTTGCAAGACAACAACCATCTTTACGAACAGTTCGACGACGTTGGCAACAGCATGGACTATCAGCTCGGAGACCATAGCTGCGGTTACCCTTGACGCTGCATCAAAGACAGGAGCGCCTGCGATGTTGTACTCAACGACGAACCTGGGTGCACGAATGGCAAAAAGTCATTTTTTCGGATGGATCCAGGTTCTGTTTACAGCATCAAGATGGTCGCATCCGTGTTTGGCGACATCGCGGTGAACGCACATTGGAAGCGTGTATTCGTTATCACCAGACTGGCATGTCACCCGGCGTGATGGTATGGGGTGCCATTGGTTACACGTCTCGGTCACCTCTTGTTCGCACTGACGGCACTTTGAACAATGGACGTTACATTTCAGATGTGTTACGTCCCGTGGCTCTACCCTCCATTCGATCCCTGCGGAACACTACATTTCAGCAGGATAATGCACGAACGCATGTTGCAGGTCCTGTACGGGCCTTTCTGGATACAGAAAATGTTCGACTGCTGCCCTGGCCAGCACATTCTCCACATCTCTCACCAATTGAAAACCCCTGGTCAGTGGTGGCCGAGCAACTGGCTAGTCACAATACGCCAGTCACTACTCCAGATGAACTGTGGTATCGTGTTGAAGCTACATGTGCAGCTGTGCCTGTACACGCCATCCAAGCTCTGTTTGACTCAATGCCCAGGCGTATCAAGGCCGTTATCACGGCCAGAGGTGGTTGTTCTGGGTAATGATTTCTCAGGATCTTTGCACCCAAATTGCGTGAAAATGTAATCACATGTCAGTTCTAGTGTAATATATTTGTCCAATGAATACCCGTTTATCATCTGCATTTCTTCTTCGTGTAGCAATTTTAATGGCAAGTAGTGTACTAAAACCTAACTAACCTAAGGACATCACACACTTCCACGCCCGAGGCAGGTTTCGAACTTGCGACCGTAGCAGCAGCGCGGTTCCGGACTGATGTGCCTAGAACCGCTCGGCCACAACGGCCGGCTAGGCTCGCTCAGCTCGGCAGACAAAATGCGTTTCTAAACCTGTTAACTCGCAGTTGGGTGTGTACATACTAACGCGAATTGCATCTTCTACTGTAATCTGCTATTACGAAGTCTTACTGATTAAAAGCATTACAACAAAATTCAATTTAAGATCAGTACTAGATATAAATTGTGTAACGGCTTGTTTATAGCATTTAGTCCCTTCTGCTTAGTTCTCATTTCATACAAGACGTAGTGCCTTATAATCATTTTGATAATCGTTTTGCAATTGATAATCATTTTTGCATGATTTTAATTTTATTGTACCCCAGTACAGCCGTAACAATTTATTAGTAGGCCTATGGACTTCCGATCATTGTAAGACTCCACAATAGCGGATACCAGTAGGAGATGCAATTCTGGCTTATACGTACACACCTACTTACGAGTTAACTGGTGTAGAAACGCAGTTTGCTGAGTTCAGCGAGAAAGGGAGGCGAGCGAGCGGAGACCTAATTTCGTGACGTACGTAAGCCTCGCTTGAATTCAGAGTGTGATAATTGTTGAGAAAGTCTTCGGACACTGACGGTCCATGCAAAAGAATCTGAGACTGATTTTATTCCTGACGTATAACCAACGTCAGCGCAGCAGTAACTACAGTGCCAGGTTGAAATAGCAAGCGTGAACAACAAATGTGCATTTGACCATTCAGTTGTAAGCAGACAGTGTCAAATAGTGGACGTGCGACCTTAGGTGTCAAATTTGTCGTGTTAGAAATCGCAGTGGAACAATATCTCTGGATTAAGTGTTTAAGGCATCCTCCAGAATGTTTTGAAGAAAAGAAGTGTGTGCAAAGTTCGTCCCGCACACCTTGACTTCTGAACCAAAGCAATTCCATGGACGCCTTGCAAGAGTACAGATATCGATCCTCTACCTGACGATTGCAATCTACCCTTACGCTTCTTTGCTATAGCGCAGCGGTATCGAAATCGGGTATGCCTCGTAGAGATCGTTTGGCACGAAGGAGCTGAAGATGATTTTTTTAGTTTGTGGAGCGCTCGACAGCGTGGTTATCAGAGCCCGTACAAATTGCCAATAATTTAATTTTCCACATATTCCTTAATGATGATGAAATGATGAGGACAACACAAACATCCAATCCCCGGGCGGAGAAAATCCCCCACCCGGCCGGGAATCGAACCCGGGATCCCGTGATTCAAGGGCAGGGCAGCAACGCTGGCCACTAGACCAAGAGCTGCGGACTGGCGCGAAGGAATTGGTCAGTCGTAACGGATACATTACGTGAGTAAGACGCGTAGGTGTGTGAGAAAAGCGATCGTGGTTAAAATAATAATTTTGAAGCACAGCATTAATTTCGTATCGGGGGAGTTGTTATATAGCTAGAAGGCCACCGAACTGTCAGGAATCGGCAATAGTAAACTCACATAAGAGTTCACGATAGATGGGTGGCTGTAATTGTAGTATGAGTGCGATCAAAACAAGTAGGGGCGTAATACTTGAAATTAAAGTTAAATAATTCACTGTGTGGTACAAAAGTGTTCATGTAGAGCAACCTCTTCGTTATTATTAGAATATTTTGGAAGGAACTGAGTTATAGGTGTCATGTCATTTCTGGAAACCCAGAATCTACTCTGTAGGAATCAAAATGGATTCCGGAAACAGCGATCGTTTGAGACCCAACTCGCTTTATTTGTTCATGAGACCCAGAAAATATTAGATACAGGCCCCCGGTAGATGCCATTTTCCTTGACTTCCGGAAGGCGTTCGATACAGTTCCGCACTGTTGCCTGATAAAGTAAGAGCCTACGGAATGTCAGACCAGCTGTGTGGCTGGATTGAAGAGTTTTTAGCAAACGGAACACAGCATGTTGTTCTCAATGAAGACGCGTCTACAGACGTTAAAGTAGCCTCTGGCGTGCCACACGGGAGTGTTATGGGACCATTGCTTTTCACAATATATATAAATTAGCTAGTAGATAGTGTCGGAAGTTCCATGCGGCTTTTCGCGGATGATGCTGTAGTATACAGAGAAGTTCCAGCATTAGAAAATTGCAGCGAAATGCAGGAAGATCAGCAGCGGATAGGCACTTGGTGCAGGGAGTGGCAACTGACCCTTAACATAGACAAATGTGGTGTACTGCGAATACTTAGAAAGAAGGATCCTTTATTGTAGGTTATATGATAGAGGAACAAACACTGGTAGTAGTTACTTCTGTAAAATACCTGGGAGTATGCGTACGGAACGATTTTAAGTGGAATGATCATATAAAATTAATTGTTGGTAAGGCGGGTGTCGGGTTGAGATTCATTGGGAGAATCTTTAGAAAATGTAGTCCATCAACAAAGGAGGTGGCTTACAAAACACTCGTTGGACCTGTACTTGAGTATTGCTCATCAGTGTGGGATGCGTACCAGGTCGAGTTGACAGAGCAGATAGAGAAAATCCGAAGAAGAGCGGCGCGTTTCGTCACAGGGTTATTTGGTAAGCGTGATAGCGTTACGGAGATGTTTAGCAAACTCTGCAAGAGAGGCGCTCTGCATCGCGGTGTAGCTTGCTCGCCAGGTTTCGAGAGGGTGCGTTTCTGGTTGAGGTATCGAATATATTACTTCCCCTACTTCTACCTCCCGAGGAGATCACGAATGTAAAATTAGAGAGATTCGAGCGCGCACGGAGGCTTTCCGGCAATCTTTCTTCCCGCGAACCATAAGCGACTCGAACAGGAAAGGAAGGTAATGACAGTGGCACGTAAAGTGCCCTCCGCTACACACCGGTGGGTGGCTTGCGGAGTATTAATGTAGAGAGTAATGGGGCATTCGTCGTACGCACACGGTCAGAACTTCAGTAACCGGCGCATGTGCCTTGGGAGTTTCCCAGCCAGCCAGACTATAGAAAGTAATACTCCAGTCTAAATCAACATATGCCTGCAGCGACATCATTGACATGCAAGACGTGTTAGTCCTTTTCTGAGAAAAAAAATCTCTGGCGACGAGACTTGGGATTATCAATTAAGTCTACCACAAAACAACAAAGTACAGAAACTCACAGGAAGGGTCAACGCTTTGACGACATAACCTAATTCAAAGCAATGCCACGCACGAGTTGAACAAAATCCCAAAGAAGGACCCTTCTCACAGTTTCAAAACGTTGTACCTTCTGTACGTTGTACTCAAACGGGAGGAGAATATGTAGAACACCTGCAGCGTTGATACCATCACCTTAACTTTTCTCTCTCTTTTTATTATTAATCCAGTTCAAAAATGGCTCTGAGCACTATGGGACTTAACATCTGAGATCATCAGTCCCCTAGAACTTAGAACTACTTAAACCTAACCAACCTAAAGACATCACACACATCCATGCCCGATGCAGGATTCGAACCTGCGACCGTAGCGGTCGCGTGGTTCCGGACTGAAGCGCCTAGAACCGCTCTGCCACACCGGCCGGCTATTAATCCAGTCTCGCTATCATTTTAGACAGACAGGTTACGTTCCTGGTGTGTACTTGCCAATGAACACCGTTCTAGCTAATCATATCTCTTCGAGAGGACAATCCGCGCGTTCTTACCTCTCATATGAGTTGGCAGTATGAGGGCTGTCGGCGTGTGAGGCCGAGGCCTGGTTGTAAACTGCAGTGACGCACTGGAGGAGCCCCGTTCGGCTGCCGCGCGGCGGCGCCTATGCTATTCCTGGGCCTTAGCACCGCACACCGGGGAGTCCCTCTGCGTTTATGGCGCCTCCAGGCATCGACCCCACTGCGGGCGCCACCCAGGGGCCGAAACAGTGCATACGGTAGCCACAGCGTGCTGCTCACTACTGCCGCTGGAAATAGTTCCGCCTATAACTCTCAAATTGCTTTTGCAACCACCTATAGTCTGATTTAAAGTAGTTGGGATTTGAATATAAATAGAGATAATGGTAACCAATCACGCATTGTTTGTTTCCATGAAATGGTTTTTGAGTCTTTTCAGGCTCAGGTGTGGCATAAAGAAGTTATATACATTATCTGATCGAAAGTGCTCGGACACGCGTCTGTAATGACGCAATGGTCACGAGAGGTGGGCTCGCCAAATACACTGAAGCGCCAAAGATACTGGCAAAGGCATGCTTGTTCAAATACAGAGATATGTAAACAGGTAGAATACGGCGCTGCGGTTGGCCACTAGTATACAGGGTGGTCCAGTGATCGTGACGGGCCAAATATCTCACGAAATAGGCGTCAAACGAAAAAACCACAAAGAACGAAACTTGTTTAGCTTGAAGAGGGAAACCACATGGCGCTGTGGCTGGCCCGCTAGATGGCGCTACCATAGGTCAAACGAATATCAACTGGTCTTTTTTTAAATAGGAACCCCCATTTTTTATTACATATTCGTGTAGTACGTTGTCGGTGCATCACGATAGCAAATATCTTTCAACTTTCCTCACAGAAAGAAATCCGGGAACGTCAGATCTGGTGAACGTTCGGGCTATGGTATGGTGCTTAGACGACCAATCTACCTGTCATGAAATATGCTATTCAATACCGCTTCAACCGCACGCGAGCTATGTGCCGAACATCCATCATGTTGGAAATACATCGCCATTCTGTCATGCAGTGAAACATCTTGTAGTAACATCGGTAGAACATTACGTAGGAAATCAGCATACATTGCACCATTTAGATCGCCATCGATAAAATGGGGGCCAATTATCCCTCCCCCCATAATACCGCACCATTCATTAACCCGCCAAGGTCGCTGATGTTCCACTTGTTGCAGCCATAATGGATTTTCCTCTGCCCAATAGTACATATTATGCCGGTTTACGTTCCCGCTGTTGGTGAATGACGCTTCGTCACTAAATAGAACGCCTGCAAAAAATCTGTCATCGTCACGTAATTTCCCTTGTGCCCAGTGGCAGAACTGTACACGACGTTCAAAGTCGTCGCCATGCAATTCCTGGTGCATAGAAATATGGTACGGGTGCGATCGATGTTGATGTAGCACTCTCAACACCGATGTTTTTGAGGTTCCCGGTTCTCACGCAATTTGTCGGCTACTGACGTGCGGATTAGCCGCGGCAGCAGCTAAAACACCTACGTGGTAATCATCATTTGTTGCAGGTCGTGGTTGACGTTTCACATGTGGCTGAGCACTTCCTCTTTCCTCAGATAATGAACTATCCGGCGAACGGTCCGGACACTTGGATGATGTCGTCCAGGATACCGAGCAGCATACATAGCACACGCCCGTTTGGCATTTTGATCACAATAGCCAAACATCAACACGATATCGACCGCAATTGGTAAACAGTCCATTTTAACACGGGTAATGTATCACGAAGCAAATATCGTCCGCACTGGCGGAATGTTACGTGATACCAGGTACTTATACGTTTGTGACTATTACAGCGCCATCTATTACAAACCGAAAAAAGTGGTCCAACTAATACATTCATATTTCTTTACGTACTACACGAATATGTAATAAAATATGTGGGTTCTTATTTTTAAAAACGCAGTTCATATCCTTTTGACCTATGGCAGCGCCATCTAGCGGGCCAACCATAGCCCCATTTGGTTTCACCCTTCAAGCTAGACGACTTTCGTTCTTTGTAGTTTTTTCGTTTGATGCTTATTTCGTGAGATATTTGGCCCGGTCACTGTCAACGGACCACCCTGTATAACACAACTCTCTGGCGCAATTGTTAGATCGGTTACCCCTGCTACAGTGGCAGGGTATCGAGACGTGGTGTTATAGCCGACGCGCGACCGATGGGAAGCAGCATCTCCGAGGTAGCGATGAAATGAGGATTCTCCAGCCGGACCAATTCACGAGTGTGCCGTGAATATCAGGAAACCGGTAAAACATCAAATCTCTGATATCGGTGCTGCCGGAAAACTGTACTGCAAGAACGGGACCAACGACGACTGGAGAGAATAGTTCAACGTGACA
Source organism: Schistocerca cancellata (assembly GCF_023864275.1). NCBI lineage: Eukaryota > Metazoa > Arthropoda > Insecta > Orthoptera > Acrididae > Schistocerca > Schistocerca cancellata. The sequence goes on from NC_064633.1 coordinate 545,866,589, forward strand.
GAAGTGCAACCCTTCCGCAAACTGCTGCAGATTTTAATACTGAGCATCAGCAAGTGTCAGCGTGCGTACCATTTAACGAAACGTCATCGACATGGGCTTTCGGAGCCGAAGGCCCACTCGTTTACCCTTGATGAATGCACGATACATAGCTGGACCCGTCGTCACCGACGTTGATGACTGGAAACATGTTGCCTGGTCGGACGAGTTACGTTTCAAATTGTATCGAGCAGGGGACTGTTTAAGCTGGTGGAGGCTCTGTAATGGTGCTAGGCGTGGGCAGTTGGAGTGATGTGGGACTCCTGACACGTCTAGATACGACTGTGACAGGTGACACGTACCTAAGCATTCTGTCTGATCAACTGCATGCATTCATGTCCATTGTGCTTTCTAGCCGACTTGGACAATTCCAGCAGGGCAATGTGAAACCCCAAACGTCCAGATTTGCTACACAGTGGCTGCAGGAACACTCTTCTGGGTTTAAAAACTTCCGTTGGCCACCAAACGCCCGAGACATTAACATTATTGAGCATATCTTGGAGGTCTTGCAACGTGCTATTCAGAAGAGATCTCCACCCCCCTCGTACACTACGGATTTATGGACAACCGTGCAGGATTCGTTGTGTCAATTCCCTCCAGCACTACTTCAGGCATTGGTCGAGTGCATGTCACGTCTAGTTGTGGCACTTCTGCGTGCTCGCGACACGATGTCGGGCAGGTGTGTCAGTTTCTTTGGCTCTTCAGTGTAAGAGAAGGCGTGGAGTATTATGTTGTCAGTAGTGAAGCAGAAAGAGCAGAATGGATCGCTCAGAACAATTTAGTGACGTAGAGAGAGGACTACTCGTTGGAAGTCACTTGAGTAACGGATCCACCAGGGACATTTCAACCCTTCTAAAACTTCCCAGACTGACTCTTAGCGACTGGACTGTAAAGTGGAAACGCGAAGGAAAAATCACAGATAAACCAAGACTAGACAGAGTCGCATGAAATCAGCAGAAAGAATGAACCGCTTGTTCCGAAGTGCTGCTACCAGCAGTCCAGATAGCACAATGACTTTGTGTAGGGAGCAGAAAGGATCGGATCCTGTGACTGAGCAGCTCCATAGCCTACCCGTTTCTAAGCGATACTTGAGGTGGTCTAAAGAGTGACGCTATTGGACAGTGGATTATTGGAAACGAGTAATTTGGAGTGGCGAAATGCAGCGGAAGGGTTTGCGTAAGGCGAAAGCCTGGTGAACGTTACTACACGGAGGAGGTGGCATTACGGTATTGAGCCTGTTTTCGAGGTTATGGTGTGGTTTCCCTTATTGCACTTGATAGAACGCTAAATGCGGAAGAATATGAACAAATTTTGCAGAACAACAAGAACAATTTGGAGATGATCAGCATGATAATGCACCCTCTCATAAAACTGCGGTTTGTGGCCAATAACACTCCTGAAATGGACTGGCGTACACAAAGTGCCGACCTAAACCCAATGGAACACATTTGGAATGAGTTAGAGCGTCGAATTCGCTACAGACCTCGGCGTCCAAAATCACTACCTTTTCTGGTTTCGGCTCTTGAGGAAGAATGGGCTGTCATTCCTCTACACATATTCAGACACCTCATTTAAAGTATCCCCAGCAGTGTACAAATGGTTCAGATGGCTCTGATCACTATGGGACTTAAATTCTGAGGTCATCAGTCCCGTAGAATTTAGAACTACTTAAACCTAACTAACCTAAGAACATCACTCTCATCCATGCCCGAGGCAGGATTCGAACCTGCGACTGTAGCGGTCGCGCGAATCCAGACTGTAGCGCCTAGAACTGCCCGGCCACCCCGCCGGCAGCAGTGTACAAGCCGACATAAACACATAAGGGGGACACATCTCGTTTTAACGTCCAGTAATAGTTATCTGGATACTCTTCACCAAATAATGTAAATACAGCTAATTATAACCAGTCATTTGTTGAAATACTATTTTTTGCCATAAACTCGTTTTCGAGCCTTTTCAGTATCAGGTGGGACACGCAAAAATTACATAAGTTGTGCCGAAAAACGAATTTCTCTATTTACTGCGATAGTAAGAGTGGTTCCTTACCTCAGATTGCTCAGTTCATGATCTACTGTCTGTATCGTTTTTGCCCTCAAGGTTTTGGACACCCTATATACGCCCCTGTAAGCCCCCTTATCTCTCTTAGCTCACTGTCATTATTCCTGTGCGCAAGGTGCTGTGAAATCAGCCTCCATGTCTGTGTGGTCATCGCTTAAGACCTGGCTTCATTTTCCGGTGCTGCCAGGGACTTTTCCTTGATGGAAGTGCTGGAAAGCGATCCACTCAGCCTCGTGATCCGAACTGAGGAGTTAATGAAACGACAAGTGGCGGCTCCAAGGTGTGGACAGCTAACAACGACCCGATGAGCGGTGTGTGGATGCCATGCCTCTCCATACCGCATCCGAATGACGCCATACGACAGACGCCGGTCGACATCTTGCGGTTTAGTCGACTTTTATACCAGTGAACACCAACTCACGATTCTTTAAAGAATCGAAGACCCACGTATGAAACGTCACACGGGCATATCCCGAACTACGTCTTAGTACAGTGATATAATTGTGCTGGTACATTCCGGGGTATATGTGGGTACTATCTGCAAAACGCGTTGCGAATAGAATTTACTAAAACCTTATCCCTAATGTTGCAGTTTTACTGGACGAACAGAGAAAACGTTCCCATACGAAGCGACAAACTTTTTTCCTTTCATTATTTTGCTTGGGGTGTCAGCGAGCAAAAGTTTCGTAAATGTTTGAAATTATGTGTAAAGCTGTTGGAAGATGCTAAGTACTATTATTCTCAAATACTGGATGAATATAGTCTTTGTAATTTTCACGCCGTGAGTTACGTTGGGCAAGGCCATATACGCAGTAATACATGACTAAATGTGTTTAACTTTGAACATAATACTATAGCTCTGGATGAGTAGATCATGGCAGCATTTTAAAATTTTAATTTCACTCAATAACTGTGTGAAATATTGAAAATCAAATTTTTGTTGACACTGGAAGGTGTTAGACAAGCAACCTGCGACTGGGCCGCATCCTGACTTGGCCGTTTATTAATACGAAGGCTATTTTGTTTTCAGCTTCTGATCACTGGCGAAACGGAAATCACAGAGCACATAAAAATGTTTTATTACAACATTTAGCTACACCTTTCACCTGCTTCTCTTCATAGTCGCCTCTCCGACTTCGACATCTGCCGTACGTTCTACCTACTTTCCAATACTCTCGTCATAGAAGACAGCCGCTTGTAATTTCGGCCAGTTTCCTACGCTGGTAGGCAGATCGTTGTCGGTGCCAACACGCTTTGGTCATAGCCAGCGGTTCATGTGAACGAAGGGTTGAAATCAGAGGGAGCTAAGTCTGGGCTGAATGGTGGGTGATCAAACACATCCCATCCAAAATTGTGAAAGAGCTTCGTTGTTGCACCTGCAGTATGCGCCCGAGTAGTGTAATGAAGAAGAAAACGCATGACACTTACGTTGTGTGGGCTGCATGAAATGTGGCGTAACTCCTCAGCAGGACTACACATCTGACGGAAGAGACTATTTTCTATGCTGTTTTACCTGCTCACTGTGGGCTCAGAACTGAAAACTGTGACGTGACGCGATAGGCGGGCTTGCTAGTGACACTACGCAAAGCTTTAAAAGATTTTCACTGTCGTTTTAATTTCGTGACTGATCGGAGGTTGTGGAACAGACTTCTTCAAACAACAGTTGTCTAAATTTTACCAAAAGCGTTTCACTCTCTCTATCTCTCTCTCTCTCTCTCTCTCTCTCTCTCTCTCTCTATCTATCTATCTATCTCTCTAGGCTATGTCACATACCAATCGCTTCTAGGTTAAGACCTTTGAAGCTACAGAGAGCCCCACTGGCGCAAGGGCATCTTCGGCCTGGTTTCCCACTTGTGCTGGGCAGTCATTCCGATGGGTGATTCACTCTGTTGTTTCGTGGGTATGGTTATATCGAGCATGAGCGAATCATGAGGCCCTACCCTATAAAGTATTAACCATTACTCTTTTACTGTTCTATTATTTGTTTACAAATTTCTTGAGTCGGGTGACCTAGCTCCTAATACACGCGGTGCAAATAACGTAAATAGTGTGTGTCGCCCATCGTCCCCGTTTTGTTTTCTCTATCGATGACATGTACAGTTTTAGGTTGAATCTCTATCATTACCGATTGAAATCAAATCGACAATTGGTCCAGTGTGTATGTGCGTGTGTGTTTGTGTGTGTGTGTGTGTGTGTGTGTGTGTGTGTGTGTGTGTGCCCGCGTGCGTCTGCATGTGCATGTGCGTGTGCGTGAGAGACAGAGGAGGTAGAGAGAGAATATCTATTTACATTCTACATCTACAGGGTCTTTCAAAAATGACCGGTATATTTGAAACGGCAATAAAAACTAAACGAGCAGCGATAGAAACACACCATTTTTCGCAATATGCTTGGGACAACAGTACATTTTCAGGCAGACAAACTTTCGAAATTACAGTAGTTACAATTTTCAACAACAGATGGTGCTGCGGTCTGGGAAACTCTATAGTACGATATTTTCCACATATCCACCATGCGTAGCAATAATATGGCGTAGTCTCTGAATGAAATTACCCGAAACCTTTGACAACGTGTCTGGCGGAATGGCTTCACATGCAGATGAGATGTACTGCTTCAGCTGTTCAGTTGTTTCTGGATTCTGGCGGTACACCTGGTCTTTCAAGTGTCCCCACAGAAAGAAGTCACAGGGGTTCATGTCTGGCGAATAGGGAGGCCAATCCACGCCGCCTCCTGTATGTTTCGGATAGCCCAAAGCAATCACACGATCATCGAAATATTCATTCAGGAAATTGAAGACGTCGGCCGTGCGATGTGGCCGGGCACCATCTTGCATAAGCCACGAGGTGTTCGCAGTGTCGTCTAAGTCAGTTTGTACCGCCACAAATTCACGAAGAATGTCCGGATAGCGTGATGCAGTAATCGTTTCGGATGTGAAAAATGGGCCAATGATTCCTTTGGAAGAAATGGCGGCCCAGACCAGTACTTTTTGAGGATGCAGGGACGATGGGACTGCAACATGGGGCTTTTCGGTTCCCCATATGCTCCAGTTCTGTTTACTGACGAAGCCGTCCAGGTAAAAATAAGCTTCGTCAGTAAACCAAATGCTGCCCACATGCATATCGCCGTCATCAATCCTGTGCACTATATCGTTAGCGAATGTCTCTCGTGCAGCAATGGTAGCGGCGCTGAGGGGTTGCCGCGTTTGAATTTTGTATGGATAGAGGTGTAAACTCTGGCGCATGAGACGATACGTGGACGTTGGCGTCATTTGGACCGCAGCTGCAACACGGCGAACGGAAACCCGAGGCCGCTGTCGGATCACCTGCTGCACTAGCTGCGCGTTGCCCTCTGTGGTTGCCGTACGCGGTCGCCCTACCTTTCCAGCACGTTCATCCGTCACGTCCCCAGTCCGTCGAAATTTTTCAAACAGATCCTTTATTGTATCGCTTTTCGGTCCTTTGGTTACATTAAACCTCCGTCGAAAACTTCGTCTTGTTGCAACAACACTGTGTTCTAGGCGGTGGAATTCCAACACCAGAAAAATCCGCTGTTCTAAGGAATAAACCATGTTGTCTACAGCACACTTGCACGTTGTGAACAGCACACGCTTACAGCAGAAAGACGACGTACAGAATGGCGCACCCACAGACTGCGTTGTCTTCTATATCTTTCACATCACTTGCAGCGCCATATGTTGTTGAAAATTGTAACTACTGTAATTTCGAAAGTTTATCCGCCTGAAAATGTACTGTTGTCCCAAGCATATTGCAACAAACGGTGTATTTCTATCGCTGCTCGTTTAGTTTTTATTGCCGTTTCAAATATACCGGTCATTTTTGAAACACCCTGTATATACTCCGCTAGCCACCAAGCGGTGTGTGACGGAGGGCATACTTGGTCTTGCATACTCTCCCATATACAGAGTGCCCAGGGTATAAATACAGATATTTCTAGAGATGACTTGAGATGGTGTACTGAACAACATTACATCAGTGTTTTACTGCATCTGGGGACTAGTAGTAATAGCTATTACGAGTAATATGTTTTTAGATTGGTTAGTAGCTCCAAGTACGCACAGCGCAAGCAAGCTATCAATGTTTATTTTCCCCTGGACAGCAGTCAGGTATTGAAGTGCGGACACCTGAACGAAAAACGGATAGTCTACAGTGACAGGTGTAGACCATCTCGTGGCGCATTTACGATCGTGCACAAAACACCAGTAAGTAAATTATCTGATGTATTTGAGGGAAGACTGTTAGATGCAGAGGAAAAACACTAATACACTGAAGTGGGTATCTTTGTACCTATGCTCATGACACCCTATATAATGGACTGTACGTCCTTTTTTGGAAGATCATGGTGCAGGAGTTTCATTCGTTCGTAATTCTGATCGACACCTGTCCACGGGCAAGGATTCCGTTAACTCAATTTCTGTGCTATATAATTACTGTTATAATTTTCACTAGCGCCTGTGTAAAGCTTTCCTTCCTTTTACTGTTCATATTGAGACAATTCACGCTTTGTAATCTTTATTGCAGGCATGTGGCACGTGGCTTTGTGATGTATATCCCGGTAAATCTGCTTTGTATGATAATAAAAATGTGTTGCGTCTTCAGCAGCGTCCTTTGCACGCATTACTGCCATCTCAGTTCCTCCTCCTATTCCTGAAATTAGCTCTTCTCTCGGGTTTCAGCCTAATAAGTAATAAAACAGTAGTGTTTCTTCCTTCTTTGCCCATAAATGCAGATTAAAGTATTAGGTTATTAAGCTTCAAAAATGGTTCAAATGGCTCTAAGCAGTGAGGGACTTAACATCTTAGGTCATCAGTCCCCTAGAATTTAGAACTACTTAAACCTAACTAACCTAAGGACATCACACACATCCATGCCCGAGGCAGGATTCGAACCTGCGACCGTAGCAGTCCCGCGGTTCCGGACTGAAGCGCCTAGAACCGCACGGCCACCGCGGCCGGCGGTTAGTAAGCAGTTCAGATAAGTAGAATTACTACGCGTACGTGTTGCATGCTTTTTATCCTTCGCTTATGAAAACTCGGTCTGTCGATGGTTCGTGCATGACATACTTTGTTCTTAGTACATTACTGAACAGGGAAACTGATGATGGGGCAGACACCAGATCTAATCGTGTGACCAGATTGGTTCCTGCTCTGCCTGAAACAGCAACACTGTCTCCTCTGAGTGATACACCGTGAGGGAAATTGCTTTCCGTGTTGTTGGCCCCGCCTGGCGCCCCATAATACGCTACGTTGACCCGGTATTCCGGAATGTGCAGCAAACCGCGACGCGGGCGATTGATCCCGCAAAGTTGTCGCTCGTCTACCTCGGCGGCGATGGTAGCGCGACCATCGACTGCGCGTTTGCCGGCCGCGGCGCACTGCCGTAGATTTTTACGGCCGCTATCACACGTCGCCTCTAACACGCAAGCGGGACGATCACACGCCACGCCGCACCGCCCGTCTCCTGTGGACGTTCTGCGACCGTTGCTGGCACCATCTGCAGCTTATCGAGGTAGCCAAATCTACCGAAGCTCCGGAAATCGTCTAGTTAAATTGTTACAGAGACAAAAATGCCATAGAAACAATCACGAAACTTCGTGTTTCGCGGACTTTAGCTCCAACTTCAACAACCTCGCTCAGAGTTTGAAGGGAAACTAAGTAACCAGTGAGGAAACGAATGGAAAACTGCTACCGCCTGTAACGGACGATCCTCTCTCTTTATTTCCTAGGGTTTATCCTGTTCCATGAGAGTGTGCTGTTTTCTTAATTAGGCAAAATTATTTTACTGTAACTTTGTGGCCAGATGCCTCTTTGCCGCTCCAGTCGTCAATTAAGGGGCTCCGGAACGCCCTATACTTGCAATGTTAAAATAACGCTTATAAATTACATCTTTCCTCACAAAGTATTTGAGGTAGGAAGTTGAACTTTTTACAGATTATTTATTGGAATATGGGCTACAACTTAACACAGGGATTTTACAAAATTTTAGTTCAGGTATTAAAGATGATTTTTTTCAATTGTAATGAAAATTCACAAAATTTTTTGCAATTTTTTATTTATATATTCAAAAATATACAGTTTTTCGGAAAAAGGCTGTGTTAAATTATGCAGAAGGTACTGTGTAACATTTACTGAAAGTTTGAAACAAATATGTTTGGAAGATCCTTAGAAAACATGTAATTAGTATGAGAAAATAAAAGTTTTGGGAATCGAGCGACAAAGATTGAATTAACTTTTTAGTGCATTCCAGGTCCATAGGATGGATTATCTTCATCCTCTGCAAACTCCTCCTCCATCTTCCTCTTGTTCCTCCTCCTGTTTACTCTTGCTTGTATTTCTTGACTCTTTACAGCCCTGTCTGCAGCCCGAAGGCGTTCTGCGTCGTTACATATGGGCGATACTTTCTTAGTTATCGTCTTTATTGTTTGTGCATGATATACAACAGGCTCCCAGGTTGATGCCATTTTCCTCGACTTTAGAAACGCTTTCGACTCAGTTCCGCACTGTCACTTGCTCCAAAAAGTGCGCGCTTACGCCCTATCCGATGAAATATGCGGTTGGATACGTAGTTTTCTAACAGACAGAGAGCAGCATGACGTCCTGAATGGGGAGACTTCAACAGAAACAAGTGTAACATCAGGTGTGCCTCAGGGCAGCGTAATAGGTCCGCTGCTTTTCACGATTTACATAAACGATCTGGTTGATGGTATTGACAGCGGCATTAGACTGTTTGCGGATGATGCTGTAGTCTACAGGAAAGTAGTATGACATGAAAGTTGTGAACACATCAATGAGGATTTGCAGAAAATAAATGCGTGGTGTAATGACTCACAATTACCCCTCACTATTAGTAAGTGTAACCTACTGTGTATAGCAAAGCGAAAATCCCCATTAATGTATGAGTACAAATAAATGCCCAGTCTTTGGAAGCGGTAACATGCGTCAAGTATCTGGGTGTGACTATTGAAAATGATCTCAAATGGAACGCTCAGATTATACAAGTAAGGGGTAAGTCGAACTCTAGATTGCGGTTTATTAGTGGAATCCTGGAGCGATGCAGCCCTTCAACAAAGGAAAGTGCTTACAGTACGAAAGTTCGTCCAGTATTAAGAGTATTGTTCGTCTGTATGGGACCCTTACCTGTTGAGTCTGATTGAAGACATTGAGAAGGTCCAAAGAAGAGTGGCAAGATTCGTGACAGGTACATTTAGCCATCGCGAGAGTGTTATTAATCTCATAGAAAGTTTGAAGTGGGACACACTTGCAGATATACGACGCGCTAAACAGAAAGGGCTGCTCACTAAATTCCAAAAACCGATCTTCGCCTAGGATGTAGAGCATGTATTATTACCACCAACTTTCAAATCGCGCAATGATCACCATTCAAAGATAAGGGAAATTAGAGCTCGTACTGAGGCGTTCAGACAGTCGTTTTTCCCTCGCGTTTTCCGTGAGTGGAACAGAGGGGCTGAAATTTGACTTTGGTGCGAATAGTGCCCTCCGCCACACACCGCTTGGTGGCTAGAGGTGTGTATATGTAGATATAGATGTATATGAATACAAAGGCAGGTAGCTGTTGAAGCAGTTACGGTCTCGTTAACAGTTCTCTTTGGACGAAAGTAAATCGAGAGCCGCGCAAACTAGAGCAGTTCCGCAGCCGAGCAATAAAGCGGCCGTCTAAGGAAAGATGGGGCGGTTCGCCAACGACTGTCGTTGGATTTTATGGCGGCCATCGCGTCCGCTGCACGCTATCCTATCCTATCCTATCCTATCCGGTCCGCTCCAGTATATTACAGCCGACGTCGTCCACCCTATCTCCAGACGTACCGCATGGATTAGTGCCGTATCCCCCCCCCCTCTCCCCCAATACCTCCTCCTCGCCACCCGCCATCTTCACTCTCTCTCACACTGGCGCTGACGCAGGAACTAGCCCTCTTTCTTTGGTAACTACGTTTCTGTTCTCTACTCTCCTGATCCCAAGGACGTTCACAGATTTACTGTGCTCATTCATTCGCTTCCTCAGAGACAGACATGCCCGTAGGACGACCTGCTGAGAAATGTTAACACCAAGCTCTATAAGAATGTTGCTTTGCATCATCATCATCATCATCAACAACACAGTTTTCTTCTCATTATCCTTCCTCTTCTTATCATCAATCTTCTCTTTCTTGTTTAACTTCTTCTCCCTATGGTGATTACTATTCTCTGTGCCATACTTACTCTCCGTCTCACGCTTATGCTCCTCCTCCTCTTCCTCATCCTCCTCGTTCAGCTCTACTAATGCAGTACTGCCAACATAAAAGCCCTCAAAAAACTTTAGACATTTTAGGGATGTCTTCGTATACCCATAATTGAAACGGACGACTTGGGACTTGGGACGTCAGCTAGTACAATATATGTTAAAAAATGACGAGATTCCTCCAGCTATAATAAGATGTTGGTTTTATTGGCAACTAGTTTCGATGTTGTTACATCATCATCTTCAGGCCCACACTTGTTGACAGCAACTCTATGTGTCTAACACTAGTAGACAGTGGTGAGATAGGTGTGTTCCATGCGGAGGTCAGGTAGTAACTCCAGGTGTTACTACCTGGCTTCCGCATGGAACACACCTATCTCACCACTGACTGCTAGTGTTAGACACATACAGTTGCTGTCAGACTTTTTGCTCCTAACTTGCTGGGTGTCCATGGGTAAAAATTCGCCAAGTTCACGCTCTCTGCTGCTAATTCTATCTTCACACAGCAATGTTGATGTGGAGCGGTACCAGTTTTATAACGTCAAATCCTGCTATTTTACATTAAGTAATCATTACCTCATCTGAAATACAAAATAAGTTCTGCAGTATTTCAGAAACGTACCACATAAAGTAGAAAGAATCAAAAGTAAGAACGTTATCTACGTCACAAGCAGAACTTTCGAGACGCCATATTGTACCTGGTGGTTATAATCAAACTGATGGTGTTCCAGTTGCTGGAATGCGGGGTGTATACATCGCCGGACTCTGAAACATCGTAGGTATGTTCATTAATCGGCGCGCTAGCGGAGTATGCTGAAAAAAGTAATACTTCTACTTTCTGCTACCAGGTGAAAATATGGTGCTGTAAGCAGTCGGATGTGGTGCAGATGCAGGAAAAGGGGAGGAACTATCAAACATACGATAACGGTGATTCTGACACGCTTATTAGGAAATGGTCACAAGTTACAGCATATATTCAGTATCATCTCTCTATTCAACAGCATGTTGCTCGCACCATATCCGGTGTAATAAGACCGATATCACGTCTTATGCTGTCCTTCAGATCAGGAAGAGCTCGGATACATCCCTGATAGACACGATCTTTCAGATATCCCCTCAACCAGAAGTGACATGGTTTTTAGGTCGGGGAATCAGGAAGGTCACATTTCGTGTAATTGCCTAGAGACGATACGGTCTTTATCGAAGGCTTCACGAAGTAAATCTTTCACCCAGTAATTGACATGTGGTGTCGCCACTCTTGCGTTAAAGTAGTGGTGTGGTGTTGACACAGCTGCGTTCTTACAAAGCTGGAATCACATGCTGCCTAAGGAGACCCTTATAATGTAGAAATATCACTGTAAACGAACTGGGCCATGAGGTGTCATCTCCTCTGTTGTAACTTCTTTTGCACGCTTTGTGGTTTTTTAACGGGTACGGGAGCCAGGAAAAGATGCGGTTTATGGACAGAGAATTCTGTTACTAATTTATTCTACATCTAATATCAAATAGTAAAAATCAAACATAACTTTCCTTGCTGTAGTTACAGCGTCAGAATTCGATTCTACACAGAGTACGCGAAAGAACTTGCCCCCCTTCTAACAGCCGTGTACCGCAAGTCTCTAGAGGATCGGAAGGTTCCAAATGATTGGAAAAGAGCACAGGTAGTCCCAGTCTTCAAGAAGGGTCGTCGAGCAGATGCGCAAAACTACAGACCTATATCTCTGACGTCGATCTGTTGTCGAATTTTAGAACTTGTTTTTTGCTCGAGTATCATGTCGTTTTTGGAAACCCAGAATCTACTATGTAGGAATCAAAATGGATTCCGAAAACAGCGATCGTGTGAGACCCAACTCGCTTTATTTGTTCATGAGACCCAGAAAATATTAGAAACAGGCTCCCAGGTAGATTCTATTTTTCTTGACTTCCGGAAGGCGTTCGATACAGTTCCGCACTGTCGCCTGATAAACAAAGTAAGAGCATACGTAATATCAGACTAGCTGTATGGCTGGATTGAAGAGTTTTTAGCAAACAGAACACAGCGTGTTGTTCTCAATGGGCAGACGTCTACAGACGTTAAAGTAACCTCTGGCGTGCCACAGGGGAGTGTTATGGGACCATTGCTTTTCACAATATATATAAATGACCTAGTAGATAGTGTCGGAAGTTCCATGCGGCTTTTCGCGGATGATGCTGTAGTATACAGAGAAGTTGCAGCATTAGAAAATTGTAGCGAAATGCAGGAAGATCTGCAGCGGATAGGCACTTGGTGCAGGGAGTGGCAACTGACCCTTAACATAGACAAATGTAATGTATTGCGAATACATAGAAAGAAGGATCCTTTATTGTATGATTATATGATAGCGGAACAAACACTGGTAGCAGTTACTTCTGTAAAATATCTGGGAGTATGAGTGCGGAACGATTTGAAGTGGAATGATCATATAAAATTAATTGTTGGTAAGGCGGGTGTAAGTTGAGATTCATTGGGAGAGTCCTTAGAAAATGTAGTCCATCAACAAAGGAGGTGGCTTACAAAACACTCGTTGGACCTATACTTCAGTATTGCTCATCAGTGTGGGATCCGTACCAGATCGGGTTGACGGTGGAGATAGAGAAGATCCAAAGAAGAGCGACGCGTTTCGGCACAGGGTCATTTGGTAACCGTGATATCGTTACGGAGATGTTTAACAAACTCAAGTGGCAGACTCTGCAAGAGAGGCGCTCTGCATAGCGGTGTAGCTTGCTCGCCAGGTTTCGAGAAGGTGCGTTTCTGGATGAGGTATCGAATATATTGCTTCCCCCTACTTATACCTCCCGAGGAGATCACGAATGTAAAATTAGAGAGATTCGAGCGCGCACGGAGGCTTTCAGACAGTCGTTCTTCCCGCGAACCATACGCGACTGTCACAGGAAAGGGAGGTAATGACAGTGGCACGTAAAGTGCCCTCCGCCACACACCGTTGTTGGCTTGTGGAGTATAAATGTACATGTAGATGTCAGAGATACAATGGTTTACAATTCAGTCCCTCTACAGTACAATGACTATTCCGTAGATGACGAGCCGTAACCGCTATGAAAGTCCGTAAATATTATGAAATGGCAAACAGTGGGCTCTGTACATCGGTGTTTGAACGTAAGCAGACCCACCGCTAGAGCTCCGGAGAGGGGATACTTACATATCATTGGCAGCTTTCTGGGCAACGCCCTCATGCCGCGGTGGCGGCTGCAGGGAACGCCGTGGCGTGATTGGTGGCGAGCATATTTAAAAGAAAAACGGACCGCCAATGAATGAGCCTGTGAAACCACACCACAAAGTCACACACGCTGAGCGCAATGGAAGTTCCAAAACAACGGTCCGTACATTCACAGCACCGTGCAGAGTAAAATGTGCCTTGTCCATCCAAAGAATACTCCCTGGCCACATGCCATCCATTACCACGCGTGACAAAGGGCGAAGGGCTAAGGGTAAACTCACAGCGTTGAAGTTTGTCTTGGGGCTTCATTTGGTGCAAGCTCTGAATCTTGTAAGGATAGACTGCTACGGTCGCAGGTTCGAATCCTGCCTCGGGCATGGATGTGTGTGATGTGCTTAGGTTAGTTAGGTTTAAGTAGTTCTAAGTTCTAGGGGACTGATGACCACAGATGTTTAGTCCCATAGTGCTCAGAGCCATTTGAACCATTTTTTTTTTTTTTTTTGTAAGGATAGCAGTGTAAAGTGCGCAGCAAAATCTTTTGAACTGTTGACCAGGGGAGCGACAATTCCCGTGACACAACTCGAGCACTGGCGGGAGAATTTGAGGATGTGCTGCACAGTCAGCTATAGCTATAGCTATAGCAACTTCATCAGCAACTGCGATGGAAATGGGCTGTCTCCCCCTCCCTGCGTCGGCCTCGGTGGCCGAGCGGTTCTAGGCGCTAGAGTTCGGAACGGCGGGACCGCTACTGTCGCAGATTCGAATCCTGCCTCAGACATGGATGTGTGTGATGTCCTTAGGTTAGTTAGGTTTAAGTACTTCTAAGTTCTAGGGGACTGATGACCTGAGAAGTTAAGTCCCATAGTGCTCAGAGCCATTTGCACCTCTCCCTGCTGCACGACGTAATCCACCTGTTTCCTCAAATTTCTTGATCACATTATTTAGCCAGTTAATTGATATGAGGCCTCTTCGCAGCTGTTTATGTCGGCGATATTCCCGCAATGGAGCGCTGCTGCTGCCGTTCCGATAAAACAACCTTACAGCAGTGCACAGTCGTTCTCGATAGCAATTACGTTTCGTACGGAAATCTGAAACGTTCTTAATAATTTGCACCTACAGTTAGTTCCCAAAAGGAATCAACACACGTCACCGACCGACAGACAACATACTGACGTCAAAACAATAAATATTTCACATTTTAACTGCTTACAGCGCCATATTTTCACCTGGTGGCAGAGAATGGAACTATAATTTTTTCAGCATACTCCGCGAGCACACCGATTAATGGACATACATACGACGTTTCAGCGTTCTGCGGTGTATACGGCCTGCACTACAGCACTCGGAACAATGTCAATTTAATTATAACCAATTGGTATTTGTCGCTTCCTGTTGAAGCCCCTATTTGGAGGATTTTGTAGTGCAACTTACACCCTATCAACATATATGCCGTTTCTAAGCACGAAAACATTGAGCATCTGTCGAGAACGCGCCGTTATTGGTGCGATATTTTGTAATAAAATGTCAGGCAATGTCGTAAGGATGATTAAAGAATTTTTGTATTTAGTTATTTTCGTTTTATAACTCACTTGTTATGAAAGTAGGCCATTTTAAGGCAACAGCACACTGAAGATTTACCGAAAACGCTTCATTATTGGTAGTAATTATTATAATTAAACGCCAGTTTATAACACATTGGTGATTAAAGCCTTCCCAAGATCGTAACATAAAATACAAGGTCGTTTATTGCAGAACTTGGGCGTTGTGTAGCTGGTAGAGGCGTCGACTTACGAAACGATATGTAGCGGCTTCGCGTCCCGTTGTATGCAGACACTTTTCGCCTTCGCGTTTTGTAAAACGTTGTGGTACTTTCTGATTAAACTAATGGAAATAATTTCTGCAGTATCTGATTTTATGTAAATGTAAGTGCGCTGTCTCTCAGGAGGAATTCTGTCCGATTTTGTGAAGTATTATAGCCTTACGTCCTCATCTGACTGGACATGGAACTTTGCTTTTTGTCTTATGACGTGTTCATCCATACTGAAGTTTTTATTTATGTATACTACAAACAGAACAACATGACTATCATATGGACGAGGGAGGAAATATGCGTCTTAATAGAGCTCCGTAGGAATGTAAAGCGCGTCCATTTTCGTAAACTATCTGGAATGTGAACCATATAGAGCCGACAACCGCCACTGGAGAGCGCTAAAACCGCAAATGATGTTAACCAGCTCGCCCCGTGTATCGACGGCGCTCTCTCCCGTGATATCAACATTTGCTGCCACGACCCGTGTGAGGGCGGCTTCACACTAGTGGGACAACTTGCTTCGGAACCTGGACATAATAGAAAAATGGGTATAAAATCACACAAAACTGCGTTCTTTTTAGATTTTTGGGGTCGCTGATTACGAATCCGATGTCTGAATGGCAAAAATCAAAATGGCGGATCAAATTTCGCAGATCAAAGTTTAGAAATTCAGGGGATTCGAGTAAAACTTCGGGTATACAGTACTTTGAGGTCTCTGATAACCAATTATAAGTCGAATGTGCCGTTCTAAATTTTTTATTCGACGTTTTACATTTTTAATCGGAATCGGTTACATTCGTCGATTGCTTCATTATCGCTGTTAGAAGGGTCACTGTTGTGTTGTCCGCTAGGAGACAGTGCGAAAAGCAGATCTTTTATGTCAGGTGCGATCGCTTTATCTTCTCCAGTTGTCGTTTTCTGAAATCACAAGTGAGTGGATATGAAGATTCTAAAGCCAATGGAGTATATCTTTCCTGCACATTTTCAGGTAGCCGTCCGATCGTCAGTGGAGCAGTTTCGATTACGACACATCCGTACATCAGGACTAAGTGGACTGAAATGGTAATTAAATCAAGGCCTTAAGCTGTCAAAAGACGTTAAATACATCAACGGGGGACAGTTGAAAATGTGTGTCCCGATCGGGACTCGAACACGGGATCTCCTGCTTACATGGCAGACGCTCTATCCATCTGAGCCACCGAGGGCATAGAGCATAGTGCGACTGCTGGGATTTATCCCTTGCACGCTCCTCGTGGACAAACATTCCCAACTTAATATCCACACACTACATTCGTAGTGCCCCTATCCATTACACTCGTTACTCGCGGCAGACAATCTTACCGTGTCCCCTAAGAGTTGGGGCAATGCATGTGCATCCATCACAGAAGAAGAAGGTCAATGACCGGCCAGTCTTAACTATATGAAGATGGTATCTGGTCTTTCGGACATGTCCATCTTCATACGTGGACTGATGTCGGCATCGGGCATTACTGCAGAATATTGTGCATCTTGCACAATGAGTGTCTACAGTGTGGTACTGCAGCACGGTAGAGAAATGACTGCCCAATAAAAAGGCGCAAGTATGCGCACGTTAATACATGTGAACTCGTTAACTATACCATTAAGGTAGTAGGAGTGGCATTTACGAACGTCGAGCCACGCAGAGGATATTTTGTAGCCAAAGTTTTCGGATAAATGGTTCAAATGGCTCTGAGCACTATGGGACTTAACTGCTGTGGTCATCAGTCCCCTAGAACTTAGAACTACTTAAACCTAACTAACCTAAGGACATCACACACATCAATGCCCGAGTCAGGATTCGAACCTGCGACAGCAGCGGTCGCGCGGTTCCAGACTGTAGCGCCTAGAACCGCTCGGCCACTGCGGCCGGCTTTTCGGATAAAATGGGTAGTAAATAAAGTGAGCGTATGGCATCGTAGGCTGGGAGGCCCCTGTTCGGGGAAGTTCGGCCGCCAAGTGCAGGTCATTTCATTCGACACCACATTGGGCGGCTTGCGCGTCGGTGATGAATGTGAAATAATGATGAGGACAACACAACACTCAGCCACCGAGCAGAGAAAATCTCCAACCCGGCCGTGAATCGAACCCGGACGCGCTTGCATGGAAGGCGAACACGTTACCACCCAGATAAGCAGGCGGACAAATATGTAGTAGTTTAGTTTTAAGTCGATATACGTCATTACACCGGCTAAAAATGTCGAAACACACCTTCTGGAGCACTACCTACCTTAATGTATCCTTACAGTCGGTCAGGATCGCTGCCGTATATTAAATAGGTCACGCAAATAATACATGAGATTCAAAATGGTTCAAATGGCTCTGAGCACTATGGGACTAAATTTCTAAGGTCATCAGTCCCCTAGAACTTAGAACTACTTAAACCTAACTAACCTAAGGACATCACACACATACATGCCCGAGGCAGGATTCGAACCTGCGGCCGTAGCGGTCGCGCGGTTCCAGACTGTAGCGCCTAGAACCGCTCGGCCACCCCGGCCGGCCAATACATGAGAAACTGTGTCGTCCGATTCACTGTTTAACGGCAAATGTCTCGGCACGTATCATCTCGATTTGCCACTGGAATGCTACAGTAGCTTTGGACATGTTCGCACCAGTCCAATCTACAAAAAATTTGGCGGGCTTAAAGTTGGAACGCGTACCTTTTCTTATTTCTACTGTAGCCAGGTTTTGAAGCGAGTTTCCCCAAAGTGCGCTATGAGAAAAACGTCCCCTGCGACAAGGTAGCCACCAGTGAGCGTAACTGAATACGGTGAGCATAAAAAATTCGGCACCGCGATAGAATGTGCGGCTATCTTGCCACCATGCAAATAGCTTCAGCTTAAGCTTAGCCTTGAAACTGATTCTGTAGGACTGCTTTTCTAAATCGCGATGGTGACAGACGCTACATTCCCTCTACATTGAGACCATTCTACTTATAAGTTTTCTTTAGTGATGATACGGCTACGCGCTGGTCTCTCTTTGGCAATGGAAGTGCTGTCGGAGAGAAGTTAATGCGAGCTCACCTCCAGCTTGCACAAAGACTCACTTTGTTTGACAAGTCGCCAAAGGCGGCGCGCCTACAGAAATAACTCCACTGGCCCCCTGATGTCCCCCACATTCGCTTCTGTGCCTTTATCTCGCGCCACGCCGCCAGAAAGCCGAGCAGTAACGCACTACTCTCAGGGTCCAAAAATCCCGCGCCGTGTCGGAAAAGAACTACGTATTTCTGAGTTGGTTGCTTCGAAAGATCAACACTTGCAGCGACGATATAATCGCTAAGGGCAACTTTCGGATCAGCTTTTGCGATTCAGTACGAAACTGGATGTAGCACGAGTCAATTTTTCGTTGGACGAAGCGAACTACATAAACCACCAATCTGAGTGCACTGCTATTCGCAGATGACAAATTAAAAATGCAACAAAATGGCGATGAGATTCATCTAGCAGTTCATCGACTGTAGTGTGATCGAAGATAGTAATTAACAACAACTGACGTATTGTAAATATCTGGGCTGTGATAAGTTTTACGATTATGATAATGATATACATCTAAACCAACTCCAATTTTAAGCAATATCTAGAACAATAAGCAGTACAGTTAATTACAAAACCTGAAAGACACAAAAATTAAATTCTTAAAGCTGTTAGGGTACCATTGCTGCTCCATGGACGTGAGACAGGGACAAATGAAAAATAAATAAATAACAGTAAAATACAAGCAGCAGAGATGAGACTCTTGACTTGAGTGAAGAGATTCACAAATTATTTTTGTCGTGCAAACAGCCCGAACACTGTTTGCATGCACCTCTCCATTTTAGTCTAAGCTGTGCAAGACTCTTCATCTTTGCAAAACTACTGCAACCCACATACATTTAAACCGCAAGCCTTGGTCTCCCTCTAGAAGCTGTACCCCCCTTCCCCGCCCCCACTAAAACGCCATGAAATTCTTCCACCACCAAACTGATACGTCCTGTCATCTGATTCTTTCTTTTAGTCAAGCTGACTTATAAATTTCTTTTCTCTCAAATTCGTTTCATTACTTATTCATTAGCTATCCATTCTACTAGGTTCATCATTGTTCTGAAACAACACGTATCAAAAGATTCTATTCTGTTTTTACTTATCGTCCATGCTTCATTTTCGTACGAGGCTACACTCAAAATAAATATATTCAGAAAAATGCTTCCAACACATTTTTATTAGATTTTAAGAACTTTACCTTTTTCAGAAACGCTTTTCTTGCTGTTACAGGTTTGCGTTTTATATCCTCTGTACTTCGGCCAAACATCAAAACTCGTCTAAAGCTTTGAGGGACTCTTTTTCCTAATCGAATTCATCTTACAACCTCTTTCCGAGACTCTACCCATTCCGTTCAACTGATCTTCCAAGTTCTTTGCGGCCCCTTACACAATTATACAGTCATCAGCAAATCTCGAAACTTTTATTTCTTCTCTCAGAACTTTAATTCCCTTCCGAATTTTTCATTGGCTTCATTTCCTGCTTGTTCAGCATACAGACTCAATAACGTAGGGGGCAAGCTACAGCCCCCCTCCTCAACTGCTGCTTCCCTTTCATGTCCTACTATTACAACTAATGTCCAATTCCTGTATTACATGTGAATAAACTTTGACTCCCTGTATTTTATCCCTGCTACGTTCAGAATTTCGAAGACTGTATTCCAGTCAACATTGTCAAAACCTTTGTCTAAAGTGACCTGTACCGTAAATTTAGGTTTGACTGTCTTCAGTCTGCTGTCTAAAATGTGTCGTATAGCAGCGCGTATTCCTACATTTCTACTGAATCGAAACTGATCTTCCTCGAGATATGCTTTCTTCGCCTCTTCATTTTTTCTGTAAATACGTACACAAGTATAGATTTGATTACCAAATAAGACATTCATTGATGAGCTGAGTGAATATGTTACCAATGAAAATAACTGAATATAGAGATACATGAAAAGAACATATGAACGACATTTTAAAATTGAATTAAAAACACTCTTGATCCCAGTACGATATTTATTGGCAATGGTGACCGGATTCGGTCAAATGTGACCATCTTCAGACCATACACAGCATGATGGTCGGCGGTGGCGGTGAATGGAACCCGTATCGTGGATCCACGAACATCAACTGTTCCGTTCACCGCCACGCTTGCCATCATGATATATACGGTCTGAAGATGTTCACACTTGAGCAGAAACCGGTTACCACTGCCAATAAATATTAAATTGCTGTCGAAACCGTTTTGTAATTCAATTTTAAAATATTTGATCGAAATCACTGATATTATTCACAATAAATGTTCTCAAAAATTACTAAACGTGTGAACGGATTGAGAGATGAGAGACAAGTCAAGCAATTCCTGGACTACAGTCGCAAAGGAGAAAAAGGCGTTGACTGAGTGTTCCATCGTCGTCTTTCAAACAATGGTTCAAATTGCTCTGAGCACTATGGGACTTAAAGATCTGAGGTCATGAGTCCCCTAGACTTAGAACTACTTAAACCTAACTAGCCTAAGGACATCACACACATCCATGCTCCAGACAGGATTCGAACCTGCGACCGTAACAGCAGCGCGGTTCCGGACTGAAGCGCCTAGAACCGCTCGGCCACAACGTCGTCTTTCAAACAAGGTTCATGTATCTGTCAGTTCCGCCTCCACAAAGTTTATGTCTGTCGATTCTTTGCTCAGTTTCGCCTTCACAAAGACTATGTCTATCGATTCTTCGGTTAATGTTGTAAATTTTACCAGTTTTAATCCCGTCGAATAAGCAAGAATCCAATCTAGCGTCCCATCGACAGCGAAATCATTAGGAGAGAAGCAGTACCTCCGACTGGTCAAGGAAACGTAAGCAGGCCGTCTGTTTAAAGGAACCCCCATTCAGCTTAAGCCGTGAGAACGTATTCTAAATGTTTGCGAATCGTGTAACTGAAGCGAGGCGTCAGTACCAGCTGACATTCCCCTAGTCGTATGTGGGAAACCGCCTGGAAACCACATGCAGGCTCTTCGTTAATCCGCTGGGCGGATGCTATCGAGAGCCGGCGCGTCTCCCCGATCCCCGGAAGAGGCGTACTAGCGCGCGTGACTATCCCCGCAGGACGCCATTCAGCTGATGCAATGTTAGGAAATTATCGGCGAATCAATGTGGCTGGACGTTAAATTCCACGCCATTCATTCCTAATAAGAGACTCGTTACGCAGTAAACAGTAGTTAGGTGCAGAAACTGTATTGACAACTGAGAGTTATTTTAATTTTTAATCTGGTAAACGATTTTTAGACAACCGATAAAAGAGTTTCGCAACCTTCACATCGAGTCATTATTTCGGTACTTCGGCCCCGTGTTGTTGCGGCGACTGAAAACCAACAGCGTGCTGCTTTGTGCGTTGAACAATGATGGTTCGATTGGAGAGTCACTTTTCAAAGGAGCGTACGCACATGCGACGACGGACCCTCCAGGTCTTCGTGATGGGAAATCAATAGTTCTGCGTCAGTACCGCGACAGACGTTTGTCCCGTGGAGTGGCCGCAGTGCAAACCCCCCCAAGTACGCTCTTTACTCGTATTGTAGTAGGTGACGCGTTGTGGAGGAGCGACGTCACCTTAGGAATTTTTTCTGCTGTCTTCGACTAAATTGCGAGCGCCAGCACGGCAAAGCTATCGACTGTTTCGCTGGTAATGAACTAGTTTAATTCCATTAAAGAGCTGACAGCGATTTAATTTAAGAATTTTCACTTTACTCCATTGGTGTTTCATTGCTTCCTTTCATTATACCTAATGGCTGTTTCACAATTTCAATATTCGCTCGTTTGATTTTTGTTTCTCCATCAGTATTGTATTATTTGTTCGCCATCTCTGTTTTTTTCACTCCCTTCACATCGTTTCATTCATGTTGCACCTAAAAACTAGCACGTGGCGTCGTCGTCGTAAGACCACGTAATTGTGTTGCTGGAAGTCTATTGAGCTGGTACGATAGCTCAGCGCCGGCCATTGTGGCTACTACGGTCGCAGGTTCGAATCCTGCCTCGGCCATGGATGTGTGTGATGTCCTTAGATTAGTTAGGCTTAAGTAGTTCTAGGTCTAGCGGACTGATGACCTCAGATGTTAAGTCCCATAGTGCTCAGAGCCATTTGAACCAATTATATATATATATACAAAATTATCATGCGACATCCGTGGCAAAACGTCCAACAAACAGACACAAAGCAAAGTACAGCTGCCTCCATATTGCAGGGTCCTAGCTCGGTTCCCACCGGTTCAGAGATTCTCTTCGCCGGGGGACTGAGTGTTAGTGTTGTCCTGATCATCATCGATTCCCAAGTCGCCGAAGTGGCGTCAAACGGAAAGACTTGCACCACGTGACCGAACAATGGGTTGTCACCGCCAATAATGGCGTACGATTCTTGTTGTATCCCAAACAGATTTAAATTTTCCGCGGTTTCCCTAATTTTATCGAGGCAAATGCCGGGATGTTTCCTTTGAAAATGAAACGGCTGACTTCCTTCCTGCCGCGAGGGATTAGCCGAGCGGTCTAGGCGCTGCAGTCGTCGACTGTGCAGCTGGTCCCGGCGGAGGTTCGAGTCCTCCCTCGGGCATGGGTGTGTGTGTTTGTCTTTAGGATAATTTAGGTTAAGTAGTGTGTAAGCTTAGGGACTGATGACCTTAGCAGTTAAGCCCCATAAGATTTCACACACATTTGAACATTTTTTGACTTCCTTCCTCATTCTTCCCCAATTCGAGCTTGTGCTCCATCTTTAATGACATTGTCGTCAACGCAAAGTTAAACACTAATCCTCACACCTTTCCTTTTGTCCCGTTAATTTTTCTGCTTTCACGTGTCGTATCGGCAGAGTACCAGGTATGGTTCGCAAAAAAAAAAAAAAAAAGAAAAAAAAATCCAAAAGTGTGTGAAATCTTATGGGACTTAACTGCTAAGCTTACACACTACTTAACCTAAATTATCCTAAGGACAAACACACACACCCATGCCCGAGGGAGGACTCGAATCTCCGCCGGGATCAGCCGCACAGTGTATGGGAGCGGTATGTAGGAGAATTTTAATGCCAGCTGAGTACAAGTTTTTGTAGTACAGCTTCGTGGTCTTAAATAAAAGTAAAGTAAGACCGTCATCAACCAGAAAATTTGTCTGAACATTACGGTGCACCACTAGGCGTGTTTTACTGGAGATGGTAACACGTTGCCTTCCTCTGACCTTTGAATTGACTTCCTAAGCCAGTTATAGGAGAACCTGCAGTGCGACTTGGACTCCGAAGCACGTTTCAAATGGGCATTTTTCGCTTTAACAAACATTGTCAGAAGTGAAAGGAGTTTTAAGTGACAGATGAGGTGCTGGAAAGACTTAACATATAGAATGATAGTGTGTAATCATTGCTTTGCAAAGATATACAACCAAGGAAGACATCTCTCCGAATAAGATTGAACTAGTGGGAAAATAAACTACAGAGCCAAAGAAACTGGTACACCTGCCTAATATCGTGTACGGTCCCTGCGAGCACGCAGTAGTGCCGCAACACGACGTGGCCTGGACTCGACTAATGTCTGAAGTAGTACTGCAGGGAACTGACACCATAAATCCTGCAGGGCTGTCCATAAATCCATAAGAGTACGAGGGGGTGGAGGTCTCTTCTGAACAACACGTTGCAAGGCGTCCCAGATATGCTCAATAATGTTCAGGTCTGGTGAGTTTGATGACCAGCGGAAGTGTTTAGACTCGGAAGAGTGTTGCTGGAGCCACCTTGTAGCAATTCTGGACGTTTGGGGTATCACATTGTCCTACTGGAATTGCCGAAGTCTGTTGGAATGCACAGTGGACGTGGATGGATACAGGTGATCAGACAGGATGCTTACGTAAGTGCCACCTATCAGAGTCGTATCTAGACGTATCAGGGCTCCCACATCACCCCGACTGCACACGCCCCACACCATTACAGAGCCTCCACCAGCTTGAACCGTCCCCCTGCTGACATGCAGAGTCAATGGATTCATGAAGTTATCTCCATACCGGTACACGTCCGTTCGTTCGATACAATTTGAAAAGCGGTTCTAGGCGCTTCAGTCTTGAACCGCGCGACCGCTACGGTTGCCGGTTCGAATCCTGCCTTGGGCATGGATGTGTGTGATGTCCTTAGGTTAGTTGGGTTTAAGTAGTTCTAAGTTCTAGGGGACTGATGACCACAGATGTTAAGTCCCATAGTGCTCAGAGCCATTTGAACAATTTGAAACGAGGCTCGTCAGACCAGGCAACATGTTTTCAGTCATAAACTGTCCAATAATATCGGTGTTGACGGGCCCAGCCGAACCGTAAAGCTTTGTGTCGTGCAGTCATCAAGGATACACCAGTACACCGTCGGCTCCGAAAGCCCACATAGATGATGTTTCGTTGAATGGTCCGCAAGCTGACACATGCTGATGGCCCAGCATTGAAATCAGCAGCAATTTGCGGAGGGTTGCACTCCTATTATGTTGGCAGATGCTCTTCAGTCGTCGTTGGTCTCGTTCTTGCAGGATCTTTTTCCGGCCGCAGCGATGTCGGAAATTTGATGGGTTAGCGGGTTCCTGATATTCACGCTACACTTCTGAGATGGACGTACGGGAAAATCCCCACTTCACCTCTACCTCGGAGACGTCGTGTCCCATAACTCGTGTGCCGACTATAACACCACGTTCAAACTCACTTAAATCTTGATAACTTGCCATTGTAGTTGCAGTAACCGATCTAACAACTGCGCTTGACACTTGTCTTATACACGCGTTGCCGACCGCAGTGCCGTGTTCTGTTTACATATCTCTGTATTTGAATAGCATGCCTGTATCAGTTTCTTCGGCGCTTCATTGTATGTGCAGCCGAGCATTGACACGACTTAGGACAATGCCTGGTGACAAAATTCCTCTCCACTTGTTCCGAATTGCCCTACGTAGACGATTTTATCGAATCGTCTCATTCACGTGCTGAATAAGATCATTATTTGACAGTCGCTCCTTCCCCTATCAGCCTGCATCGTGGACGTCTGTTCGTCGTGCTTCAAAGTTCCTGTATCACTGCCGCACTTTGCTGTCACTCATCACAGATGCGTTATGTGGTCTGCATTGACTCAGGCCGAAACCCTGAGCATGAAGAAATTGACTGAAAGCACGCACTTCACACTTGGCGGGGGCTCTACTGTTCCAGGTATATTTATGTGTTTGCTTTGCGCTCGGAACTGAAACGTGCGACGTGACGCGATGAACAGCTATACTCGAGAGAATGTACTAAACGTCGCATGTTCGCTGTGGTTTTAATTTCGCGTCAGATCGGACCTAGAGAAAGAAAGAAAAAATAGCCCTCGTATTTAACACAGCAACGCTGACCTTAGAGTCTCGTCGTAAGGCAATATTTTTGTGATTGCCACTAACACTAACTATAGTTAATAGCGGAGGGGAATGTAGTGGGGAAAAGACTGTCTCCCCACCCCATCCCAGTCCCATTCCCCCACCCCTCATTTTTCGCACGGCATTCCTCTCATCTGCTATTGTAGTGTCCGTTATGCTCCGTCTTTAAGAGGAACCCATTTGCAGTTTTTCGTTAGGTTTAACAGAGCACGTGTAGAAATGGATTATTGGCGGCACTTGGAACGGGACAGTTTTCCTAGGAAAACCCTTTGTTACTCCCACCCCCTCACACTGGGCGGACGCCATCACGCAACACACTTCCGCCGAAGCACAGCGCGGCACGCAAAAGCCCGATTCTCGCAGCGTGTGCCGCCAAAAAAGTTCTCCATTCTGCACGCCTGCGTTATTATCGCCTTTCGCTCTATCTGAAACGGTATACAATTTATTCGTCCTGCCGCCAGCGCCGGAAATTACCGAAACAGCGGCTGCCGGACCGCAGCTTTCATTAGCGCGCCTAATTCTAGGGGGTTGAGGGTTGGAGGCACCTCGGCAGTGACCAATAAAGAAGAGGAAAAGAAAATGCTATCACGCACCGCCACGCCAGAGCTCGTTTCTCGTCCGAAATCCTTTGCGAATGTTTTATTCATCCGTCCGCTAATGGCACTTTCATTACGGCCGCTTTGTAGTGGCGGTGCTTGCATATTTACTTCCGTGTTATACATGCGGTCGTTGGTCTAATGTGGAGACCGCTCATATTTTGCGAGAGAAAGGGCTCGTGTCCGCCGAGATTACTTGTATTACGGAAACGCAGGGGGTTGACGGGAGCGCAATGAAAAAGGACGCTGGACCAGAACCGGTGCTCGAGCGTGGCTCTGCGTAAACTTCTTCAGTCATCTGGGCGAGTGTTACGGATAAGTGGGCGAGCGTTAATTGCGCAGCGAGAAGCCTCACACCTCCCGGTTGTGCAGCCATTTGCTAGCTTGTGATGGTGTCCGGTAAAAGTGATGCTGCAGAACTCCAGGCGTGTACAATGTAATTACCTGAATCCGAAAATTAATTATGAGACAAACACACCTTTAAGACCCGAGCTAAATTACTCTGCACAAACTGATTAATTACCGTAATGAAATATTAAGTTTCTAGCTATGGCCGGCCGCGGTGGTCTAGCGGTTCTAGGCGCTCAGTCCGGAACCGCGCGACTGCTACGGTCGCAGGTTCGAATCCTGCCTCGGGCATGGATGTGTGTGATGTCCTTAGGTTAGTTAGGTTTAAGTAGTTCTAAGTTCTAGGGGACTGATGACCACAGATGTTAAGTCCCATAGTGCTCAGAGCCATTTGAACCATTTGAACCATCCTAGCTATGGATCCTAAAGGGGAGGGGGGAACTAACACAAACAAGATTCGTATGAGCACACCTTTATTCAAACTAAGCACAAATACAGACATACATCTACTTGTCTGACAATAAATGAAGTTAAAAATATATACCATGAGCTTCAAATAAGGCGTATCTTCCAGTTGGCATAGCTCCTACGAAAGTTTGAACTGGGCACCTATAACCTCAACTGGCGTTCTGAAGTAATTTTCCTACTGATCGATTACAGTTACTTCTTGGCTAAATGATAAACTGGAACAAATGCCTGTATCTACAGAGGCACTGATGGACTGGAACAGTTACCTGCAATGCTCAGACTGAATTTTGGCCAGCGACTGTCATACGCCAGTGCTGCCATTACAGATCACCGTGAATTATCCAACGCAAGAAGAGCAGAGTTTCGCCTCTCTCTCTGTCTCCGTGTAGTACGAGGTAGAATCGCACTTCTGTTGACATGAATTTACGACTCCAAGTTAGCTGCTCGAGGCTAGGTTGCAGTTTGCCAATATATGCTCAATCCCACAACCCAGGTCCAAGTCTCATCTTGTCTCTCTGAATAAAACAGCCTTCTGCTCCCTTCCCAACAAGAAAACATGACCATCAATAGTTCTAAAAGTACTCCTGTCCACCAGTGACGTAATTGGTTCTCCAGAAAAATATCCTGCCAAGAAAGTGCATCACATTGAAAAAAAAAGTCCAATGGCTTCCCTATTCTCTCTAATAAAAAAACTTCCCCTTATGTGATTTGACCTCATAACCTTACATGAATTTTACCAATCGGCATTTTCGGGTCCGGCAGCAAGTCTCACTTCCCAGGTCTTGGGGCAGTTAAAGAACTGTGCCTGAAGCTACTAATTCTGAGTCATATTAAAATTTTTTGGAAAGGTGGAGATTCTTATCTGCTGAAGGCACTATTGTTAGCATGGGCATAGCGCTGTCCTCCTTCGGATACAAGTTCTTTCTCCCATCCCACATCTCTCCGCTCAGGCGGATAGAGCGGAAACATGTAATAAAACCGAAGAGTAGCTGCAGTCGAGCAGGGAGCCGCAAAGTGATGCAATTTTCTTCTTCCCGACGACGCTTCTCTCTCTACCTGCGGAGTGGCCCAGCTCTGCCCCTGCGAACACCTGTGTCCCAGCTGCATACCAAGGCCTGTCTTTTTGCTGGAACCTGCGTCACCTGTCCTGAGTCCAACATATGTGCAATTCTCAACCTCACTCAGAAAAGCAAGGAATACACTTAGCACCAGGTCAGGTATCCAAATAGTGAAGGATTTAGCGTCTTTCGTCAGACTATAAGAGGTCTTAGAGATAAAGTTAGTGACTGCTTATAGATGTTGTCTCTGACATTATTGGTATATCAGAGCACCACTTTAACAATCTGACATTTCAGGGCCTTCTTTTAACAGGAGACAGCTTACCTGGCTGTTTTTCAAGGAGTTCATCATGGAGTGGGGGAGTGGCCTCGTACGTAAAAAACGACATTCCATTTGAGTCAGTAAATGTGTCCAAATACTGTGCTGAACACATATGAATGTTACGCAGGAGAAATTGAAATTAGTGAAACTCAAATTCAAATTGTTGTTGTTAATAGGTCCGCTAATGCAGATTTCAGAGCATTTCTGCTCAAGCTAGAGAGGGTTCTAGGTTCAATTTATAGGAAGTACCAATAATTAGCTGTATGTGGCGGCTTCAAGATTAATTTTGTACGTGATTGTGCAAGAAAAGAGATGTTGGAAGGTCTCCTAAATTCATATGATCTATTTCAGACTACGTTTTCCATCCAGGGTGCAGGGGAATAGTAGCACAACCATAGACAATATTTTTATTCATTCTTCATTACCAGATGGGTATTCTGTTAGTAAAAGGGAGAAGGACCTTTCAGATTGTGATGCACTAATTTTAACACAAAAAGGGTTTTGTACTCAGACAAATGTTATATATAATTACAAACTACGTAGAAAAGCTAATCCAATGGCAGTAAAGAGTTTTTTAAACCTCACTAAGGAACAAGAGTTGTAGGATGTTTATAGTGCTGATAAAATTGACGACAAATGTAATCTTTCCCTTAACACATTTCTCTTGCTCTTAGAAAGTTACTTTCCATTAAAACTGCAATACTGGGCACTATCAGGTTGGCTGACTAGTGGGATGAAGATATCATGTAGAACAAAGTGGGAATTATATCAATATTTTAGAAGTAGTCACAATCAAGATACAGTAGCCCATTACAAACAGTATTGTAAGGTGCTTAAAAATGTTATGTATGGTGTGGGATCTGAGCGGGGTACAGTTAAATAGGGGGGATGGTTTCCCCACGGATCAGTGCAGGGGGCACTCCTATTCCTTCTCTGTATAAATGATATGCCTTCTAGTATTTCAGGTGATTCTAAAATATTTCCGTTTGCTGATAACACTAGACAGGCCGTAAAGGATGTTATGTGCAACGTTACCACTGCTTCAAATACTGCAGTTCAATACATAAGTTCATGGCTTGTAGAAAATAGACTAAAGCTAAATCACAGTGAGACTCAGTTTTTACAGTTTCTAACACACAATTCAACAAAACCTGACATTTTAATTACACAAAATAGGCATATGATTTGTGAGATTGAACAGCTCAAATTTCTAGGTGTTCAGATAGATAATAAACTGTCGTGCATAGCAAATGTTCAGGATCTTGTTCAAAGAATTAATGCTGCCATTTTTACTATTACAGCAGTATCTGAAGTAAGTGATAGTTCGACACGAAATATAGTTTACTTTGCTTATTTTCGTTGGCTTATGACGTATGCCACTACATGTTTTTTTGTTGTTGTTTTTTTTCTCAAAAGGGTATTTTCGGCTGAGGAACGGATGATTCGGGCAATAGGTGGTCTTAAGTTCGCGAACCTCTTATTCTTTTATGTCGTTTCTTGTGAACAATATCAGCTTATTCCTAAGAATTAGCAGCTCTTACTCAGTTAACGCTAGGCAGTAGTCCAAGCTGCATTTGGATAGCATATCCCTGACTCTTGTGAAGAAAGACGTGCAGTATTCTGCTGCATCCATTTTCAGTAAGCTACCACAAGAATTCAAAAATATTTGCAGTAATCAATGCGCTTGAAAATCCAAGCTGAAGAGTTCCCTATTGGGTCGCTCCTATTCTGTCAGGCAGCATCCATGATTCATATTATTAGCGTTCTGGTTAGATGACTTCACCGTAATAAACATACAGCATAACATTTAACAGCGATGAGCCGGTGGATACGTTCAATACGCTTTTACAGTGGCGTTATTTTGTTAGTATAAAATTAACTACCTATCATTGCAATATAATAAGCAGTAACAGGACTGATACGCTACTCAGTGACGTAATCGTCATCTTTGTCAACGACCACTGTTCAGGAGTTCTATACCTCTCCTGACCAGATCTTTTAACCGGTTGCTATGAGAAACTTTATTTTGAAACACTCGTCCGTGAATGACGCTAGAGAGTGACCGAAAGAGATGATAACGTCAGAAAAATCATTAGATGAACGTCGGCCGAAGAACCCGAGACAGAAGCCAATAGGCAGTTTGTCAACAAGTGGCCACGAAAGCCTTAACAAAGATGATAATCAGTCGGGACAAGTCTGTTGAATCTGGAGGCTGAGGAAGAGGTTCCTAATTGTTTTTAGCAATCACATCTGTAGTGATTCTACCCATACGCGGGATCGCATCATCGTGGAGTAACAACACAGCATTACCAAGTGTTTTGTTTTCAGTAGCAACAGCGAGTCGTCTTAGTTGGTCAGCATACGCAGCCGCTTTTATCGTCTCATTTCTTGCCGGAAATTCGTCATTAAGAACAGCAGTTTCGTCCCCCCAAACGCACATGATTTTTTGATGGTGTTCACCATCCTTCGCACGAAATGTAGCTTTTTTTTAACGTGGTAAGCCGTTATTTACTCTTATTTGAGTTAACATACAGGCATATTTTCTTGCCACCTGTAACAATGCTTTCAAGAAAAGACCTGTGCCTATGACAAGCCAAACGGTAATAGGCCAGCAAGGACTAACGTATGGTTATCAACTGATTTTTTCTTAGTGTCGCTTAACGTGTGTGGCACTCATCCACTTTATCCAATGAAAGTAAATGACACACAGTGGGTGTATGATCACAGTCCATAGTTCGTGCCAATTAAAGCCTTTTTTGAGAGAATTATTGTGATCGCCGGCCGGAGTGGCCGTGCGGGTCGAGGCGCTACAGCTGGAGCCGAGCGACCGCTACGGTCGCAGGTTCGAATCCTGCCACGGACATGGATGTGTGTGATGTCCTTAGGTTAGTTAGGTTTAATTCGTTCAAAGTTCTAGGCGACTGATGACCTAAGAAGTTAAGTCGCATAGTGCTCAGAGCCATTTGAGCCAATTATTGTGATCTAGCTACTTTCATCAAAAAGAGATGAACGTGGTTCATCACGACGCATTCTCAGAATCGAGAGCATCATTTCCATACTCTCCTCTCAGCAAATCCTTTCCCCTCCTGCGCACACCACAAATTCTTTTGCCACGCTGGGTAGCCGAGCGGTCTTAGGCGCCTTGTCACGGTTCGCGCGGCTCTCCCCATCGCAGGTCCGAATACTCCCTCAGGCATGGGTGTGTGTGTGTGTTGTCCTTAATGTAAGCTAGTTTAAGTTAGCTTACGTAGTGCGCAAGCTTACGGACCGATGACCTCAGCAGTTTGGTCCCATAAGACCTTACCACAAATTTCCAAATTATCCAAATTCTTTTCGTGGTTGCTATGGCACTAGATCATCGATTAAACCGAGTGAGTAAAATGTGTGTCTTCTGTACGTGGTATTCCATACCGATTACCCTTGAAATTATTCGAAACGAACTGTTAATGACACACAATCTCCTGTTAGCAACAAACTCCAAATTGAAGAGCAATTTAATAACGAAAAGTGAAGGCTTCACATTGCAGTGGAGGCAATCCAAACAAAAACTGCACGGATTTATACGCCGACTCAATACAATAAAATGTGTAATCATGAAATGTACGTAGATTGTCACAGGAAAATGTCATTACTGAGCAGACCGGTATTTTGATGGGCGGAGATGTACAGTAGACCAAAGTGGTATCTGACAAGCAGTGCAGAGAATTAATACGTGGCCACTAATAAACGTCTCCGAGTCAATCTACGTTGCGTAATTTGTGTCCCGCACCGCACACAGCTAAAGCCGGCGGCGTTTCATAGGAGCGGGTATTTTGCGCCTCGTAGCATACAGTGCTCACGGTATAGTGTGCCGTCCCCTTGACAGCGACAAAACAGAGCAAACGTGTTCCGACGGAGTGCAATACGTAGTGGTGCCGGCGCTTTACGTCGGGTGTGACAGGGCGACTGGTTCTGGACGAATCTAATGCACTTTACGCTGCGTTCTAGGAAATAAACCTCAGAAAGTAATGCACCGGATTTTTGTCCTGCAACAATTCTTTATTGAACGTAATGAGAATTACACACATAAAATAATGTTGTTTTATCTACATACCCTATTTTTCCACATAATCTCCATCCTGTTCTATGGCCTTCCTCCAGCGCGAAACAAGGGCGTGTATACCCTGTTGGTGCCAATCCTTGTGCTTCACTGTGTGAATTACCTTCTCGTCGTCCTCAAAATGTCTTCCACGAATGGCATCCTTTAATGACCCAAACAACCGGAAGTGGGAGGGGTCTAGGTCAGGGCTGTAGGGTGGATGCAGTAACACTGCCCAACCCTGTTTTGCGATGTGTTCAGCAGTCCTCATATTTGTGTGGGGCCGAGACTTATCGCGTTGCAGCAAAACATCTCCTGGGTTGCTGCGGCGCCAATGTCGTCTGAAGCGCGTCTCGAGTTTTGTTAATGTGTTGACATATGCTTGTAAATTAATGGTACCGTCTCTTGGCATCACATCAATGAGAATCACACTTTCACAGTCCCATAACACGTTGATCATGAAGCAGTTGGTTTGCATTTTTTTGTTCTGTGTGGAGTGGAAATGGCGCCATTCCATCGACTGTTGTTTTGTTTCGAGCTCAGAACGGTCAACCCAGGTTTCATCACCTGTCACAGTCCGGGACAAGAAGGCCTCCCCCTCAGTTTCAAA
Source organism: Schistocerca cancellata (assembly GCF_023864275.1). Lineage (NCBI taxonomy): Eukaryota > Metazoa > Arthropoda > Insecta > Orthoptera > Acrididae > Schistocerca > Schistocerca cancellata. The sequence goes on from NC_064633.1 coordinate 545,899,828, forward strand.
ACGCTGCAACAACTCAAGACAAATGTTTCTTCTGTGCGATTTGTGATCCACAGATAGACACCGCAGGTCCCATCTTGCACACACTTTTAAATATCCAAGAGTGAGGATAATTGCATGCACACCTTCTTTACTGATTGACAGATGCCGCGCCAGCTGCCAAGTCGTAATGCGTCTGTCCTTGCGAATGACAACATCAGCTCGCTGCAACATGTCCGGTGTGACAGCCGTGGATGGTCTCCCCGACCACTGCAAATCGTGGAGCTTCCGCACCCTCCGTGCCAGCGACTAACTGTACCTCTGTCGACAGCAGTTACTCCATAGACTATGCACAAGCGTTTGTGAATATTCCCCACAGTTGCTCTGCACTGAGAAATTCAATGACGGCATGTTGCTTGTAACGTACAGGGTGTTTCAAAAATGACCGGTATATTTGAAACGGCAATAAAAACTAAACGAGCAGCGATAGAAATACACCGTTTGTTGCAATATGCTTGGGACAACAGTACATTTTCAGGCGGACAAACTTTCGGAATTACAGTAGTTACAATTTTCAACAACAGATGGCGCTGCAAGTGATGTGAAAGATATAGAAGACAACGCAGTCTGTGGGTGCGCCATTCTGTACGTCGTCTTTCTGGTGTAAGCGTGTGCTGTTCACAACGTGCAAGTGTGCTGTAGACAACATGGTTTATTCCTTAGAACAGAGGATTTTTCTGGTGTTGTTGCAACAAGACGAAGTTTTCAACGGAGGTTTAATGTAACCAAAGGACCGAAAAGCGATACAATAAAGGATCTGTTTGACAAATTTCAACGGACTGGGAACGTGACGGATGAACGTGCTGGAAAGGAAGGGCGACCACGTACGGCAACCACAGAGGGCAACGCGCAGCTAGTGCAGCAGGTGATCCAACAGCAGCCTCGGGTTTCCGTTCGCCGTGTTGCAGCTGCGGTCCAAATGACGCCAACGTCCACGTATCGTCTCATGCGCCAGAGTTTACACCTCTATCCGTACAAAATTCAAACGCGGCAACCCCTCAGCGCCGCTACCATTGCTGCACGAGAGACATTCGCTAACGATATAGTGCACAGGATTGATGACGGCGATATGCATGTGGGCAGCATTTGGTTTACTGACGAAGCTTATTTTTACCTGGACGGCTTCGTCAATAAAGAGAACTGGCGCATATGGGGAACCGAAAAGCCCCATGTTGCAGTCCCATCGTCCCTGCATCCTCAAAAAGTACTGGTCTGGGCCGCCATTTCTTCCAAAGGAATCATTGGCCCATTTTTCAGATCCGAAACGATTACTGCATCACGCTATCTGGACATTCTTCGTGAATTTGTGGCGGACAAACTGCCTTGGACGACACTGCGAACACCTCGTGGTTTATGCAAGATGGTGCCCGGCCACATCGCACGGCCGACGTCTTTAATTTCCTGAATGAATATTTCGATGATCGTGTGATTGCTTTGGGCTATCCGAAACATACAGGAGGCGGCGTGGATTGGCCTCCCTATTCGCCAGACATGAACCCCTGTGACTTCTTTCTGTGGGGACACTTGAAAGACCAGGTGTACCGCCAGAATCCAGAAACAATTGAACAGCTGAAGCAGTACATCTCATCTGCATGTGAAGCCATTCCGCCAGACACGTTGTCAAAGGTTTCGGGTAATTTCATTCAGAGACTACGCCATATTATTGCTACGCATGGTGGATATGTGGAAAATATCGTACTATAGAGTTTCCCAGACCGCAGCGCCATCTGTTGTTGAAAATTTAACTACTGTAATTTCGAAAGTTTGTCTGCCTGAGAATGTACTGTTGTCCCAAGCATATTGCAACAAACGGTGTATTTCTATCGCTGCTCGTTCAGTTTTTATTGCCGTTTCAAATATACCGGTCATTTTTGAAACACCCTGTACATCACACACAGGCGCCATTTTGAAACTGTCCTGCAGCTATGCTATCTCTCGGGAATGACGGAAACAGGAGGAATCAAATAATACATACGTAGCGTTTCCCATTCGCAGCATTGTTTTCGGCTGAGAAAAAAATGCAGTGCATTACCGGTAGAGTGTGGGCAACCCTCGTGTAAGTGCGTTACAGTGTCAAGGAAGATAATTGTTGCTTGGCTGATTCGGAGGAGAGGAGCAAACAGCAAAGTTATCGGTACCAACGGATTAGGGAAGGATGGGGAAGAAAGTCAGCCGTGCCCTTTTAAAGGAATCATCCCGGCATTCTCCGGAAGCTATTTACGGAAATCACGGAGAACCTGAATCAGGGTGGCCGGACGCCGGTTTGAACCGTCGTCCTCCCGAACGCGAGTCCAGTGTCTAACCACTGCGCCACCTCGCTCGGTGAGATAAACTGTTAACTGACGGAGTGTCCAGTGTGGTGTCACCGCCAGACACCACACTTGCTAGGTGGTAGCTTTAAATCGGCCGCGGTCCATTAGTACATGTCGGACCCGCGTGTCGCCACTGTCAGTAATTGCAGACCGAGCGCCACCACACGGCAGGTCTAGAGAGACGTACTAGCACTCGCCCAGTTGTACGACTACTTTGCAAGCGACTACACTGACGAAACCTTTCTCTCATTTGCCGAGAGACAGTTAGAATAGCCTTCAGCTAAGTCCATGGCTACGACCTAGCAAGGCGCCATTAGCCTTACAGTGCTTGTATTTAAAGACTCTCAATTGTATCGTCAAGAGCGATGTACGACAATGATGGAATAAAGTTAAGTATTCGAGGAGCTACGTACTTTTCTTTATAGCATTCATAAAGTATCCTGTTTCAGACCTCACGCCAGCCGGCGTGTGTGTACGCGTGCATTTCGGTTACGCGTCACTGTGCACTGGCTGTCTTGTCAGTCCACAACATCCAGAACATATTATTCACTGTTATTCTGCGCACTGCTTAAATCTAAAGCAAATAACCCTCTTCTTCATCGTCCATTATACAAATCTACCGCACAATAACGTTGGCTTCGGTGTGGGGCGGCGATGGGGTGCGTGGACTGCTGTGCCTTGTTGCGGGGTTGTCAACCATTGAGGTCTACGGCGGGACGAAGCCTCTCTATCGTTTCTAGGTCCCCGGTTTAATACACAATACACAAGGCATAGCAAAGTGCTGTATGTTTTGTGTTTCCATATTTTTGTCTAACCCTTGTATGTTTAGTGAGCAGCAAACACAGGAGTTTCCTCTTCTTTCCGACCAATCGATCCATCAGTACTGTGCTACATATTGGCACTTTGGTTACAGTAACAACACTTCGTCTGACACTCTTCCGAAATTTCACGTATGGACTGAATAGTTAATCGCTGGTGGTTTCATTTTGTGGGAAAACAAAAATTGACAACATACACTACTGTCCATTAAAATTGCTACACCACGAAGATGACGAGCTATAGGCGCGAAATTTAACCGATAGGAAGAAGATGCTGTGATATAAAAATGATTAGCTTTTCAGAGCATTCACACAATGTTGGCGCCGGTGGCGACACCTACAACGTGCTGACATGAGGAAAGTTCCCAACCAATTTCTCATACACAAACAGCAGTTGACCGGCGTTGCCTGGTGAAACGTTGTTGTGATGCGTCGTGTAAGGAGGGGAAATGCGTACGATCACGTTTCCGACTTTGATAAAGGTCGGATTGTAGCCTATCGGGATTGCGGTTTAACGTATCGCGACATTGCTGCTCACGTTGGTCGAGATCCAATTACTGTTAGCAGAATGTGGAATTGGTGCGCTCAGGAGGGTGATACGGAACGCCGTGCTGGATCCCAACGGCCTCGTATCACTAGCAGTCGAGATGACAGGCATTTTATCCGCATGGCTGTAGCGGATCGTGTAGCCACGTCTCGATTCCTGAGTCAACAGATGGGGACGTTTGCAAGATAACAACCATCTGCACGAACAGTTCGACGACGTTTGCAGCAGCACGGGCTATGAGCTCGGAGACCATGGCTGCCGTTACCCTTGACGCTGCATCACAGACAGGAGCGCCTGCGATGGTGTACTCAACGACGAACCTGCGTGCACGAATGGCAAAACGTCATTTTTTCGGATGAATCCAGATTCTGACCATCATGATAGTCGCATCCGTGTTTCGCGACATCGCGGAGAACGCACATTGGAAGCGTGTATTCGTCATCGGCATACTGGCGTATCACCCGGCGAGATGGTATGTTGTGCCATAGGTTACGTGTCTCCGTCACCTCTTGTTCGCATTGACGACACTTTGAACAGCGGACGTTACATTTCAGACGTGTTACGACCCGTGGCTCTACCCTTCATTCGATACCTGCGAAACCCTACATTTCAGCAGGATAATGCACGACCGCATGTTGCAGGTCCTGTACGGGCCTTTCTGGATACAGAAAATGTGCGACTGCTGCCGTGGCCAGCACATTCTCCAGATCTCTCTCCATCTGAAAACGTCTGGTCAATGGTGGCCGAGCAACTGGCTCGTCACAATACGCCAGTCACTACTCTTGATGAACTGTGGTATCGTGCTGAAGCTGCATGGGCAGCTGTACCTGTACACGCCATCCAAGTTCTGTTTGACTCAATGCCCAGGCGTATCAAGGCCGTTATCACGGCCAGAGGTGGTTTTTCTGGGTACTGATTTCTCAGGATCTATGCACCCAAATTGCGTGACAATGTAATCACATGTCAGTTCTAGTATAATATATTTGTCCAATCCCCGTTTTTTACGTACGAGGCCACTCCCCCACTCCATGATGAACTCCTTGAAAAACAGCCAGCTAAGCTGTCTCCTGTTAAAGGAATGCCCTGAAATGTCAGATTGGTAAAGTGGTGCTCTGATATACCAATAATGTCAGAGACAACATCTATAAGCAGTCACTAACTTTATCTCTAAGACCTCTTATAGTCTGACGAAAGACGCTAAATCCTTCACTATTTGGATACCTGACCTGGTGCTAAGCGTATTCTTTGCTTTTCTGAGTGAGGTTGAGAATTGCACATATGTTGGACTCAGGACAGGTGACGCAGGTTCCAGCAAAAAGACAGGCCTTGGTATGCAGCTGGGACACAGGCGTTCGCAGGAGCAGAGCAGGGCACTCCGCAGGTAGAGAGAGAAGCGTCGTCAGGAAGAAAATTGCATCACTTTGCGGCTCCCTGCAGCTACTCTTCGGTTTTATTACATGTTTCCACTCTATCCACCTGAGCGGAGAGATGTGGGATGGGAGAAAGAACTTGTATCCGAAGGAGGACAGCGCTATGCCCATGCTAACAATAGTGCCTTCAGCAGATAAGAATCTCCACCTTTCCAAAAAATTTTAATATGACTCAGAATTAGTAGCTTCAGGCACAGTTCTTTAACTGCCCCAAGACCTGGGAAGTGAGACTTGCTGCCGGACCCGAAAATGCCGATTGGTAAAATTCATGTAAGGTTATGAGGTCAAATCACATAAGGGGAAGTTTTTTTATTAGAGAGAATAGGGAAGCCATTGGACTTTTTTTTTTCAATGTGATGCACTTTCTTGGCAGGATATTTTTCTGGAGAACCAATTACGCCACTGGTGGACAGGAGTACTTTTAGAACTATTGATGGTCATGTTTTCTTGTTGGGAAGGGAGCAGAAGGCTGTTTTATTCAGAGAGACAAGGTGAGACTTGGACCTGGGTTGTGGCGTTGAGCATATCTTGGCAAACTGCAACCTAGCCTCGAGCAGCTAACTTGGAGTCGTAAATTCATGTCAACAGAAGTGCGATTCTACCTCGTACTACACGGAGACAGAGAGAGAGGCGAAACTCTGCTCTTCTTGCGCTGGATAATACACGGTGAGCTGTAATGGCAGCACTGGCGTATTAGGACAGTCCCTGGCCAAAATTCAGTTTGAGCATTGCAGTTAACCCGTTTATCATCTGCATTTCTTCTTGGTGTAGCAATTTTAATGGCCAGTAGTGTATTTAAGTTTCGCGTCCCTTCCGACGCAAACCGCCTTGGCTCGTTACTGCGGCGCAGGATTTCCGCTCCTAGGAGAGCCAGGCTTAAGAGGGAGTGGATTCCGTCCGCGTCGGGCCTGTGGAACTCAGCGCAGTGCCTCGGGAGGTCCGAGGGTGAGATGCGGGGAACCTTTCACGTGACCACTGCGCGGTAATTAGTTAAGGCAATAATTGCGGAACTCGAGAGCTTCTAAAATGGCTACTTGCACCGCATTCGCACAGGTGTGTAAGACTACGAGGTGCATCGCGTGCCGGCCGCGGTGGTCTAGCGGTTCTGGCGCTGCAGTCCGGAACCGCGGGACTGCTACGGTCGCAGGTTCGAATCCTGCCTCGGGCATGGGTGTGTGTGATGTCCTTAGGTTAGTTAGGTTTAAGTAGTTCTAAGTTCTAGGGGACTTATGACCTAAGATGTTGAGTCCCATAGTGCTCAGAGCCATTTTTTTTTTTTTTTTTTTTTGCATCGCGTGGAGTTTTAGTCTCGGGCCCAAGGGCGACACGGTCCGGTCGCAGTCGCGGCGGCGATAAGGCCCGGCCCGCTATCTGCAGAGGTTCGATCCGCGGGCCGCTATCTCGGCTGTCACACGGCTCCATCTGCCCCGCGGCATTTCCCGTTTGCTGATGCACGTCGCGCGCCGACCCTGGACGCGCAGACCTGAGGCGTGCTAAAAGCTCACTGCGTGATAGGCCAGCACTGTTGAATGCTGTGCCCGCTCAGGCGGAGTCTTCCTTCCGTTGGCTTCATTTAAATGTCTCATTTGGTACACTGTACATCTGCAGTGGTGAAGATGATAATCTCGAAATCCAATTAGCGTTTACGCATCTTGTATTGGATGGCAGCACACAGCATATTGTATTGTATGTTAACCGGGGACCTAGAATCGTCGGAGAGGCTCCGTCTACATCTACATCTACATCTACATTTATACTCTGCAAGCCACCGAACGGTGTGTGGCGGAGGGCACTTTACGTGCCACTATCATTACCTCCCTTTCCTGTTCCAGTCGCGTACGGTTCGCGGGAAGAACGACTGTCTGAAAGCCTCCGTGCGCGCTCTAATCTCTCTAATTTTACATTCGTGATCTCCTCGGGAGGTATAAGTAGGGGGAAGCAATATATTCGATACCTCATCCAGAAACGCACCCTCTCGAAACCTGGCGAGCAAGCTACACCGCGATGCAGAGCGCCTCTCTTGCAGAGTCTGCCACTTGAATTTGTTAAACATCTCCGTAACGCTATCACGGTTACCAAATAACCCTGTGACGAAACGCGCCGCTCTTCTTTGGATCTTCTCTATCTCCACCGTCAACCCGATCTGGTACGGATCCCACACTGATGAGCAATACTCAAGTAAAGGTCGAACGAGTGTTTCGTAAGCCACCTCCTTTGTTGATGGACTACATTTTCTAAGGACTCTCCCAATGAATCTCAACCTGGTACCCGCCTTACCAACAATTAATTTTATATGATCATTCCACTTCAAATCGTTCCGCACGCATACTCCCAGATATTTTACAGAAGTAACTGCTACCAGTGTTTGTTCTGCTATCATATAATCATACAATAAAGGATCCTTCTTTCTATGTATTCGCAATACATTACATTTGTCTATGTTAAGGGTCAGTTGCCACTCCCTGCACCAAGTGCCTTTCCGCTGCACATCTTCCTGCATTTCGCTACAATTTTCTAATGCTGCAACTTCTCTGTATACTACAGCATCATTAGCGAAAAGCCGCATGGACCTTCCGACACTATCTACTAGGTCATTTATATATATTTTGAAAAGCAATGGTCCCATAACACTCCCCTGTGGCACGCCAGAGGTTACCTTAACGTCTGTAGACGTCTCTCCATTGATAACAACATGCTGTGTTCTGTTTGCTAAAAACTCTTCAATCCAGCCACACAGCTGGTCTGATATTCCGTAGGCTCTTACTTTGTTTATCAGGCGACAGTGCGGAACTGTATCGATCGCCTTCCGGAAGTCAAGGAAAATAGCATCTACCTGGGAGCCTGTATCTAATATTTTCTGGGTCTCATGGACAAATAAAGCGAGTTGGGTCTCACACGATCGCTGTTTCCGTAATCCATGTTGATTCCTACATAGTAGATTCTGGGTTTCCAAAAACGAAATGATACTCGAGCAAAAAACATGTTCTAAAATTCTGCAACAGATCGACGTCAGAGATATAGGTCCCCGCCGCAGCCGCAGTGGTCCACAACCCCACGACGACTAGTGCAATCCACTTTACCCCTCCGCTTCCCCACACCGAACCCAGGGTTAATGTGCGGTTCGGGCCCCGGTGGACCCCCGAGGGAACGTCTCACACTAGACGAGTGTAATCCCTATGTTTGCCTGGTTGAGTAATGGTGGTGTACGCGTACATGGAGAACTTGTTTGCGCAGCAGTCGCCGACATAGTGTAACTGAGGAGGAATAAGGGGAACCAAGCCGCATTCGCCGAGGCAGATGGAAAACCGCCTAAAAACCATCCACAGACTGGCCGGTTCACCGGACCTCGACACAAATCCACCGGGCGGATTCGTGCCGGGGACCAGGCGCTCCTTCCCGCTCGGAAAGCCGTGTGTTGGACCGCACGGCCAACTGGGCGGGCACACAGCACATACTGAATCGGTGTTTTGGTTGATACTCTATCGACACACAACCATTGTCTTAGCTATTAATTCACAAGCACGGGTTTTCAGAGCTACCCGCATAGCGTCAGGAATCTACACTGGGCTAGTATAAAATGTTTTATACTTTTTAGCCCCTTTTACAAATATATTACATTAGAAAGTTTTTCATTCAAATAATTATTTACAATTTATTTTTTCGGAGACCAACTGCCACTGCTGCTAAGCATAGCAGTTAATTTTCTATAGCAGAAATTCTCGCCAAAGTGGCGTTCGTAATACTGGTTGAAATTGCTGAGTAAATCGCTCTCGTATGGTGAGATCGAATTGAGTGACCAATTAAAGCGATGTCGCTTGCGACGTTTCCCTGGCGATCCGTCGCTCGTGTGTGGGCCCTAGAGAGGCAGAAACTCTGTCAAGTGTCGGAATTCGATAGCGGGTAGAATCGTGGGCTATCAAGACCGCTGTTTATGGTACTCCGGTATCACTGCTCTCGTCGGTCGCGAGCATCTGACTGACATTAGACTATGGAATCGATGGGTTTAGGAGGTTAGGAGGTTACACTCGAAGCCATGCGGATCTCGGTAGCCCCACGCGAATAACGCCACAGAGAACAGATGTTGTTGTTGTTGTTGTGGTCTTCAGTCCTGAGACTGATCTGATGCAGCTCTCCATGCTACTCTATCCTGTGCAAGCTTCTTCATCTCCCAGTACCTAATTCAACCTACATCCTTCTGAATCTGCTTAGTGTATTGATCTCTTGCTCTCCCTCTACGATTTTTACCATCCACGCTGCCCTCCAATACTAAATTGGTGATCCCTTGAAGCCTCAACACATGTCCTACCAACCGATCCTTTCTTCTAGTCAAGTTGTGCCACAAACTCCTCTATTCAATACCTTCTCATTAGTTATGTGATCTACCCATCTAATCTTCAGCATTCTTCTGTAGCACCTAATTTCAAAAGCTTCTATTCTCTTCTTGTCCAAACTATTTATCGTCCATGTTTCACTTCCATACATGGCTACACTCCATACAAATACTTTCAGAAATGACTTCCTGACACTTAAATCTATACTCGATGTTAACACATTTCTCAACTTCAGAAACGCTTTCCTTGCCATTGCCAGTCTGCATTTTATATCCTCTCTACTTCGACCATCATCAGTTATTTTGCTCCCCAAATAGCAAAATTCCTTTACTAATTTAAGTCTCTCATTTCCTAATCTAATTCCCTCAGCATCACCCGGCTTAATTCGACTACATTCTATTATCCTCGTTTTGCTTTTGTTGATGTTCATCTTATACCCTCCTTTCAAGACACTGTCCATTCCATTCAACTGCTCTTCCAAGTCCTTTGCTTTCTCTGACAGAATTAGAATGTCATCGGCGAACCTCAAAGTTTTTATTTCTTCTCCATGGATTTTAATACCTACTCCGAATTTTTCTTTTGTTTCCTTCACTGATTGCTCAATATACAGATTGAAAAAAATGGTTCAAATGGCTCTGAGCACTATGGGACTTAACTACTGAGGTCATCAGTCCCCTAGAACTTAGAGCTACTTAAACCTAACTAACCTAAGGACATCACACACACCCATGCCGAGGCAGGATTCGAACCTGCGACCGTAGCGGTCACGCCGTTCCAAACTGACGCGCTTAGAACCGCACGGCCACACCGGCCGGCTATACAGATTGAATAACATCGGGGAGGGACTACAACCCTGTCCCACTCCCTTCCTAACCACTGCTTCCCTTTCATGACCCTCGACTCTTACAACTGCCATCTGGTGTCTGAACAGATATATACTGCTAAACAAAAGTTTGGAATACTAACAAAATATAGTTTACGATACTAGAGGTCTCACTGAGCTAGCCACTTCATGCATTAGCCAGTTACAGCCCATATACTGGACATGCTGGACGGTGTTTACCACTGGCATGGTTCAAAATGATTCAAATGGCTCTAAGCACTATGGGACTTAACATCTCAGGTCATCCGTCCCCTAGACTTAGAACTACTTAAATGTAACTTAATACCGAGTGAGGTGGCGCAGTGGTTAGCACACTGTGCTCGCTTTCGGGAGGACGACGGTTCAATCCCGCGTCCGGCCATCCTGATTTAGGTTTTCCATGATTTCCCTAAATCGCTCCAGGCAAATGCCGGGATGGTTCCTTTGAAAGGGCACGGTCGACTTCCTTCCCCGTCCTTCGCTAATCCAATGAGACCGATGACCTCGCTGTCTGGTCTCTTCCCACAACCAACCCCAACCCTAACTTAACCTAAGGACATCACACACATCCATGCCCGAGGCACGATTCGAACCTGTGACCGGAGCAGCAGCGCGGTTCCGGACTGATTGGCCTAGAACCGCTCGGCCACTCCAGCCGGCAACAGAATGGAGTAATATCGTGTTTGCTGACGAGACCAAGACTAGTTTACGGCCGGACACTAGGTGTGCTAGGATTTGAAGAAGCTCTAAACGACCGCAGGACTCCCGATACGTTCAGAAGTCCATTCTTTTGCAGGTGGAAGAGTAATGTTCTGGACGGCAATAAGTATCGGACCTTGGACCCCTCTAATTCCCGTGTACGACAATTTGAGTGATCTCCGATACCTCCAAGAGGTCCTACAAACGGTCGTAAGGCCCTAAAGACTTGAAGTCGGTGACAACTTCATCCCAGTTGATGACAAAGCAAGACCACATCGTACTCCAGCAGTGCCTCGGTATCTTCAAAACACGCAAAATCAGCCGAACGCATTGGCCAGCACATTCACCAGACATGAGTGAAGCTGAGCATGGGACCTGTTGGAGTTCGTCATTGCACAGCGTCCGAACCCACATGACAATTTTCAGGATCTCACTGAAGGTGCCATTGAGTAGCGAGACCTCATATCCCAAGATGAAATTGATGGTGTCATACACAGCATGCTTCGCAGAGTGGAAGACCTCATCCGTGTGCGGGGAGGATTACTCACTACTAAAGACTGAGAATCATCATCATGAGATAAAGATTTTCACTGTTCTTGTTGTGAACGTGTACACTTAGGTCAGCCGAATTTACTTAACTAACAAGCTCACTGTTCTCAGTTCACAGTCATGCAATACATTTCACACGCAAAGCAGCCAGAAATGCACTTAAGTCCGACCCGAATTATTACGTGATCTACAGTCAAACACTCCGCTACTATTTATGAGTTTCACATTCGGTCCGTTTCAGTGGATTTCTATTAAAGAAACTGCTCGCAAAATATTCCACAAACTAAATACATGCCACGCGGTATTTTTACTAAGACCGAAAGTTCACAAGCAGTTCTCTTTCCAACAAAACAATCCAAAAACTTCCAAACTTCACAAAACTGTCCGTAAATTCAACTGCTATTATGGCCACACAATCTGGACGCAAGAAGCCAGTTATTTCTTCATTTTGCGAGTAATAAAGACGGAAACATTCAACATGATCTGCACGTGTGATAGCTGACTAGCGACTCCTCTTCACTCTGCTTATCTCCCAGTATAACTACCTAGCAGTGCGCGGGAACTGCTTAACTCTGATTGGTTGATCAAAATGATCAGCCAATCAGAACTATCCTTCGAGATTATTCTCGCGCCAAAAATGTCCTACCCCAATCACTATACACAGATGCATTTACGTCATTTCAATACGCAAATATTAGTAAAATGTTTAACAAAATGAAACGAATAGAAAAATAATCTTGAAATAAATTTAGAAACTTATTACTCTGCAAACGAATATTCTGGCAGCCCCCTTACAAAAGCAAGTACACTTAGACGTACGTCATCAGCAATGTGGGTAAAACACAACTTTCATACGACAGGGTTATGTAATGATGTATAATATAATATGCTGCTGAAATTTTACGTATGTTTCACATACACACTCTCACTCATTCTCATTCATTCCACAACAACAAAACAAATATTTATTAATATTTTGTTAAGTTTTTATCTTACAAAAATGAAAAGTAGTTTAAGTTCTTAAATGAGAAAATCCTGATTAAATAGTGCTGTCCATTGAGAGTCCTGGAAATGTTTTGTAATGATACCAAAAGATAAACTATTATAGATCCTAACTGAATTTAATCTTATAAGTGACGGTTTTTTGATTTTTTAAGTAAATTTCTCTAACTCCGAAACAATGACAGATAGAAAGGTGCAATTTTTATGCAATATTCTCTTGAATAACCAAAGGTAGTTTACCGATTTTTAACTAGATTGAATTATACTTAATATAGTTTATTTAGATTCTTAGCGGTTTGAGTATTCTGTCGCAAGAATTGACAAAGGTACCGCTTCCCACGGCTAGGCTAACGACAGATTCGAATGAGTCACGATAAGATACAAGCGGCTGTGTCTATCACCGCCAACGCCTCCAAAGCTACGAGCCGTACTGCAAACTACTGCAATAAATGCTATTGCGTATTGACTCGAGACATTACACATCGCTCCCCTTATTTCCTGATATACACTACTGGCCATTAAAATTGCTACACCAAGAAGAAATGCAGATGATAAACGAGTATTCATTGGACAAATATACTAGAACTGACATGTGATTATTTTTTCACGCAGTTTCGGTGCATAGATCCTGAGAAATAAGTACCCAGAACAACCACCTCTGGCCCTAATAACGGCCTTGATACGCCTGGGCATTGAGTCAAACAGAGCTTGGATGGCGTGTACAGGTACAGCTGCCATGCAGCTTCAACATGATACCACAGTTCATCAAGAGTATTGTGACTGGCGTATTGTGACGAGCCAGTTGCTCGGCCACCATTGACCAAACGTTTTCAATTGGTGGAAGATCTGGAGAATGTGCTGGCCAGGGCAGCAGTCAAACAATCTGTATCCAGAAAGGCCCGTACAGGACCTGCAACATGCCGTCGTGCAGTATCCTGCTGAAATGTAGGGTTTCGCAGGGATCGAATGAAGGGTAGATCCACGGGTCGTAACACATCTGAAACGTAACGTCCACTGTTCAAAGTGCCGTCAATGCGAACAAGAGGTGACCGAGACGTGTAACCAATGGCACCCCATACCATCACGTCGGGTGATACGCCAGTATGGGTATGGCGTATACACGCTTCCAATGTGCGTTCACCGCCATGTCGCCAAACACGGATGCGACCATCATGATGCTGTAAGCAGAACCTGGATTCATCCGAATAAATGAAGTTTTGCCATTTATGCACCCAGGTTAGTCGTTGAGTACACCATCGCAGGCGCTCCTGTCTGTGATGCAGCGTCAAGGGTAACCGCCGCCACGGTCTCCGAGCTGATAGTCCATGCTGCTGCAAACGTCGTCGAACTGGTCGTGCAGATGGTTGTTGTCTTGCAAACGTCTCGACCTGTTGACTCAGGTATGGAAACGTGGCTACACGATCCGTTACAGCCATGCGGATAAGATGCCGGTCATCTCCACTGCTAGTGATTCGAGGCGGTTGGGATCCAGCACGGCGTTTCGTATTACCCTCCTGAACCCACCCATTCCATATTCTGCTAACAGTCATTGGATCTCGACCAACCCGAGCAGCAGTGTCGCGATACGATAAACCGCAATAGCGATAGGCTACAATCCGACGTTTATCAAAGTCGGAAACGTGATGGTACGCATCCCCCCCCCTTTCCCTTACACGGGCATCACAACAACGTTTCACCAGCAACGCCGGTCGACTGCTGTTTGCGTATGAGAAATCGGCTGGAAACTTTCCTCATATCAGCACGTTGTAGGTGTCGCCACCGGCGCCAACCTCGTGTGAATGCTCTAAAAAGCTAATCATTTGCATATCAAAGCATCTTCTTCCTGTCGGTTAAATTTCGCGTCTGCAGCACGTCATCTTCGCGGTGTAGCAATTTTAATGGCCAGTAGTGTACGTTACGTATGAGAAAAAAGACCTTGGGCTTACACAGAGAGGGATTCGTATTCGCTACGTGTGAACAGGTTATGCCACTAGTACACTAAGTACAGGTATTCTGCCACACTCTGTTACAGGGTCATGTGTTGTACTAATGAGTCTACAGCAGCAGTAGTAGCTGGGCTGTGACCTTACAACGCGTGGCTGCCCTTACGTGCAGCAGTAACGCAGAAAAAGACGACAGCCTGACGCAGTCGCCCTAAATAAACACCCGAGCGCCGACCCATGCAAGGCAGAAGCGCGGAACGGCCTCCCAGTTCTGTGTGTGTCGGGAGCCTCCGTCTGTCCGGAACTGAGGCACGGGGTGGACTGCACGCCGATTGCGCAGAGCAAATACACCGTGCTTAACAAAAAAAAGTTAAGCACCCAGATAGCATAGTGGGATTTAAATGTAACTCCGTAACGTACAAACCTTCGGCGGGTATGTAAATGATTAGAGCTGCAATTTTCTGTGACAGACAGCGGTGCCTTAGTCTCGTTTGTGTTTAGTGTTGGTACCAGGCTTCCAGGGTACATAAGGGTTGTGAGCAGCATCAGATGTCTGAAACACATGCGGACACCGAGAACTTCTGTGAGCCAGACTGTAGCGCTTGCTGGCTGCTGTAGACGATACAGTGATTACTAATGAAGGTCAATTTGAAGAGAATTAGGAATATAATAACCTGTGCTGGTGATTTCTCTGTTTCCCTGCTATTGGTGACGTTTGTAATTCACCTACCTGTCGGTTCCTGTTCTCTTCTAGCAGTGGCTCAGTTGGTGGTTAATTAATATAATATATACGGCAACACAGAAAACCTGTCAAATTTACTGTGTTGCCCTTCCAGTGACACATAAGGAATCAGCGAAGTATCCTGATACAAAAACGTAAATTTGTGAAAGGCAGGTCCTATGGCTTCTTTCTGCAGTACAAGAAAACAAAATACACTGAAGAGCCAAAGAAGCTGGTTGTTGTTGTTGTGGTTTGATGCAGCTCTCCATGCTAGTCTATCCTGTACAAGCTCCTTCATCTCCCAGTACCTACTGCAAACTACATCCTTCTGAATCTGCTTAGTGTATTCACCTCTTGGTCTCCCTCTACGATTTTTACCCTCCACACTGCCCTCCAATGCTAAATTTGTGATCCCTTGATGCCTCAGGACATGTCCTACCAACCGATCCTTTCTTCTAGTCAAGTTGTGCCACAAACTTCTCTTCTCCCCAATCCTATTCAAAACCTTCTCATTAGTTACGTGATCTACCCACCTAATCTTCAGCATTCTTCTGCAGCACCACATTTCAAAAGCTTGTATTCTCTTCTTGTCCAAACTATTTATTGTCCATGTTTCACTTCCATACATGGCTACACTCCATACAAATACTTTCAGAAACGACTTCCTGTCACTTAAATCTATACTCGATGTTAACAAATTTCTCTTCTTCAGAAACGCTTTCCTTGCCATTGCCAGTCTACATTTTATATCCTCTCTACTTCGACCATCATCAGTTATTTTGCTCCCCAAATAGCAAAACTCCTTTACTACTTTAAGTATTTTTGTTTTGTTTCCTTTACTGCTTGCTCAGTATACAGATTGAATAACATCGGGGAGAGGCTACAACCCTGTATCACAACCCACTGCTTCCCTTTCATGCCCCTCGACTCTTACAACTGTCATCTGGTTTCTGTACAAATTGTAAATAGCCTTTCGCTCCCTGTATTTTACCCCTGCCACCTTTAGAATTTGAAAGAGAGTATTCCCGTCAAAAGAAGCTGGTACACTTGCCTTAATATCGTGTAGTACCCCAGCGAGCACGCAGAAGTGCAGCAACACGACACGCCATGGACTCAACTAATGTCTGAAGTAGATCTGGAGGAAATAGACTCAATAAATCATGCAGGGCTGTCTATAAATCCGTAAGAGTACGAGGCGGTGGAGATCTGTTCTGAACACCACGTTGCAAGGCATTCTAGATATGCTCAACAGTGTTCCCATCTGGGGAGTTCGGTGGCCAGCGGAAGTACTTAAATTCAGAAGAGTGTTCCTGGAGCCACTCTGCAGCAATTCTCGACGTCTGGGGGTGTCGTATTGTCCCGCTGGAATTTCCCAAGCCGGTCGGAATGGGCAGTGGACATGAATGGATGCAGATGATCTGATAGGATGCTTACGTACGTGTCACTTGTCAGAGTCGTGTCTAGACGTATCAGGGCTCCCATATCACTCCAACTGCACAAGCCCCGCACCGTTACAGAGCCTCCACCAGCTTGAACAGTCCCCTGCGTGCAGGGCCCATGGATTCATGAGGTTCTCTCCTCATTACTTATGTGATCTAGCCATCTAATCTTCAGCATTCTTCTGTAGCACCACATTTCGAAAGCTTCTATTCTCTTCTTGTCCAAACTATTTATTGTCCACGTTTCACTTCCATACATGGCTACACTCCGTACAAATACTTTGAGAAACGACTTCTTGACACTTAAATCTATACTCGATGTTAACAAATTTCTCTTCTTCAGAAACGATTTCCTTGCCATTTCCAGTCTACAGTTTATGTCCCCTCTACTTCGACCATCATCAGTTATTTTGCTCCCCAAATAGCAAAACTCCTTTACTACTTTAAGTGTCTCATTCCCTAATCTAATTCCCTCAGCATCACCCGAGTTAACTCGACTACATTCCATTATCCTCGTTTTGTTTTTGTTGACGTTCATCTTATATCCTCCTTTCAAGACACTGTCCATTCCATTCAACTGCTCTTCCATGTCCTTTGCTGTCTCTGACAGAATTACAATGTCATCGGCGAACCTCAAAGTTTTTATTTCTTCTCCATGGATTTTAATACCAACTCCGAATTTTTCTTTTGTTTCCTTTACTGCTTGCTCAATATACAGATTGAATAACATCGGGGAGAGGCTACAGCCCTGTCTCACTCCCTTCCCAACCACTGCTTCCCTTTTATGCCCCTCGACTCTTACAACTGCCATCTGGTTTCTGTACAAATTGTAAATAGCCTTTCGTTCTCTTTATTTTACCCCTGCCACCCTTAGAATTTGGAAGAGAGTATTCCAGTAAACATTGTCAAAAGCTTTCTCTAAGTCTGCAATTGCTAGAAACGTAGGTCTGTCTTTCCTTAATCTTTCTTCTAAGGTAAGTCGTAGGGTCAGTATTGCCTCACGTGTTCCAACATTTCTACGGAATGCAAACTGATCTTCCCCGAGGTCGGCTTCTACCAGTTTTTCCATTCGTCTGTAAAGAATTCGCGTTAGTATTTTGCAGCAGTGACTTATTAAACTGATAGTTCGGTAATTTTCACGTCTGTCAACACATGCTTTCTTTGGGATTGGACTGCTTGAATAAGGGCCAGAAGTGAACAAACACGTTATTGACTTGTTCAGTTTGTAAAGCTTTCTCCTTGGAATAAATCATCCAGTTTTTTCGATATTGTAATTATTTGTTTGTCTGTACATGCACGTTACATCTACCGATTTCCGGCCCATTTGGATAATTGCTGAATGGTGCGTCGTTTTTGTCTTAGAGTGTAGATTACTGCTGTAGTAATGAAGAACCAGACGATACGATTTCTATACGCGCACTGCGCAATTGTCTAGGTGCTCTGGACCGGTGCTAAAGTGCGTCACTCTGCTTAGGACGGGTAATAGTGAACCGTAGCGACGTTTTATCGCCGCGGATCATTCTGTTCCCGTACGAGCACAGCCTTTGTGAACGTGGCTGACAGCCGCGAATTAACCGCTTTAGTGCGCTTTTAAATTCGGCTTTGTTCTCCGCCGTAAGCGACCTACTCTCTTCCTCTACGGTGCACACCTTTCTCCTTCTGCGTCTGGCCCAACCTTCCTTGCAGCACGTCACCAAACCGCACCCGGCCATTGGACCTCTTTGGGCCGCTCGCGGAGGGAGGGGGAACGAAAGAGAGGAAAGGTGAGAGAGGGAGAGAGAGGAGCAAAAAGGCGGCAGTTTCGCAGTGAGCATGAAAAACGCCGGCTGTCTAGCCGCGCCGTTATGTTGCACTGCTGAAGCTTCTCTTTGTTCACCGGAACGCAGTTATGGGGGCAACACGTCATCTGCTTTTATTGTAGCTCTCCAGATCGCCCCGGTCTGTGTGCTCTTAATCGTGGCTTTTATTTCTGTTAACACCTGGACAGGGAGGATGCGCCCATTACTGGTGGCGCATGAGTATTATTACCTGCTGCTAGCAGCAATTGCCCAGCACGTAGGCATTACCAGACAGCCACCGCCTTCTGACATTAGACGTCTACGCTTTCAAAACGGAAAAAAAGGAAATACTGTGATGTTGCGCCGCATTGTATACTGAGCTAAACAGAGTGCAGCGATGCAAGCCACGTCTTGGAGAAGCAGTAAGAAGGTAGTCATTTCTCGACCAGAACGTCTGCATCTACCTCTACATGACTTGTCTGCAATTCACAATTAAGTGCTGCAAGTCGACCACAGTGGTGGGTCTGTAATTTAGCGGATTACTTCGATAGAACACAGAACACACGGAGCAAGTTTATAGGTGACGACTGAAAAAACGTGTTCGTCAACGAGAACCTATTGCCTCTCGTGTAACACCTCCACTCCGCGAGCCCCTTAGGGTCTACTTCGGTAGCATTACCATTTTTACACCTTTCCATTTGCAAACGTGGTGTGTGAAGAACGATTTTTGACAAGCTGTCGTATGAAGGGTGCAGCGAAATACGCTCCTGGGTTTAGTAGGAGCAGAGAGAACAACTCCTTGGGGGGCGGGTGGGGGGGGGGGGCGCTTATAGTGCTAAGGGGGGATCTGTCCGCTATATATCAAAATTAGGGAGCAGGCTGCCTGGTACCGGGTGAAGAAGGAGAGGAGGGAAAAAATAATACACTCCTGGAAATTGAAATAAGAACACCGTGAATTCATTGTCCCAGGAAGGGGAAACTTTATTGACACATTCCTGGGGTCAGATACGTCACATGATCACACTGACAGAACCACAGGCACATAGACACAGGCAACAGAGCATGCACAATGTCGGCACTAGTACAGTGTATATCCACCTTTCGCAGCAATGCAGGCTGCTATTCTCCCATGGAGACGATCGTAGAGATGCTGGATGTAGTCCTGTGGACCGGCTTGCCATGCCATTTCCACCTGGCGCCTCAGTTGGACCAGCGTTCGTGCTGGACGTGCACACCGCGTGAGACGACGCTTCTTCCAGTCCCAAACATGCTCAATGGGGGACAGATCCGGAGATCTTGCTGGCCAGGGTAGTTGACTTACACCTTCTAGAGCACGTTGGGTGGCACGGGATACATGCGGACGTGCATTGTCCTGTTGGAACAGCAAGTTCCCTTGCCGGTCTAGGAATGGTAGAACGATGGGTTCGATGACGGTTTGGATGTACCGTGCACTATTCAGTGTCCCCTCGACGATCACCAGTGGTGTACGGCCAGTGTAGGAGATCGCTCCCCACACCATGATGCCGGGTGTTGGCCCTGTGTGCCTCGGTCGTATGCAGTCCTGATTGTGGCGCTCACCTGCACGGCGCCAAACACGCATACGACCATCATTGGCACCAAGGCAGAAGCGACTCTCATCGCTGAAGACGACACGTCTCCATTCGTCCCTCCATTCACGCCTGTCGCGACACCACTGGAGGCGGGCTGCACGATGTTGGGGCGTGAGCGGAAGACGGCCTAACGGTGTGCGGGACCGTAGCCCAGCTTCATGGAGACGGTTGCGAATGGTCCTCGCCGATACCCCAGGAGCAACAGTATCCCTAATTTGCTGGGAAGTGGCGGTGCGGTCCCCTACGGCACTGCGTAGGATCCTACGGTCTTGGCGTGCATCCGTGCGTCGCTGCGGTCCGGTCCCAGGTCGACGGGCACGTGCACCTTCCGCCGACCACTGGCGACAACATCGATGTACTGTGGAGACCTCACGCCCCACGTGTTGAGCAATTCGGCGGTACGTCCACCCGGCCTCCCGCATGCCCACTATACGCCCTCGCTCAAAGTCCGTCAACTGCACATACGGTTCACGTCCACGCTGCCGCGACATGCTACCAGTGTTAAAGACTGCGATGGAGCTCCGTATGCCACGGCAAACTGGCTGACACTGACGGCGGCGGTGCACAAATGCTGCGCAGCTAGCGCCATTCGACGGCCAACACCGCGGTTCCTGGTGTGTCCGCTGTGCCGTGCGTGTGATCATTGCTTGTGCAGCCCTCCGGAGCAAGTATGGTGGGTCTGACACACCGGTGTCAATGTGTTCTTTTTTCCATTTCCAGGAGTGTATAAATATTGGGGGTTTATGTTGGGGACAAGCTTGGAATAAAAAGGAGAGGGTTAAAACTATGGCAGGATCAATGGAATAATGAGGGAACGGGGAGCAGAACTCGTGAGCTGCTGCCAGATATAGAGGAACGTTTAAAGCTCACATACCTCAAACCTACGAGAGGATTGCTGCACTTCCTTACTCGACATGGGCCCTACCCGCCATACCTGTCTCGGTTTGGGAAGCGGGCTGCACCAACCTGTGACTGTGGCGCTGTGCAGGGCACTCCAGAACATGTGCTGTATGAGTGCCCCCTCTTCGATGACGTTGCAAAGCAGCTCAGACAACAACTTCCAAAAAACGACACGCACCACCTGCTTAGGCAAGAGGACACATTCAGTGTCATTAATAAGCTTTCAGATGAGATTTCTAAAGAGGTCCTTAGGGAATTTCTGAGGAACAACCAGTAAATAATCACACCGACTTCGACTCCGTGGACCTTCCCTGCTCAGATGGGGCCTGGACTTGGCCAGCCGCTTCACGGCTGGGATCCGCCTTGCCTTAAAATTAGACGATAGACATAAGAAATAGGTTAGTTGTAGGAAGACAGGATAAAATTTCTTAGCATAGCACTGCAGCGGAACTAAGTCATCGGCCACCCCAGTGCCAGGGGCTTGCCCACTGGGGTTAGCTCGGTGGGCCAGTCCAACAATAACCAGGTTTATAGATTACTGGCACACCTGTAACGCTGCAGGTATGCCAGGGGCATGCCCACTGGGGTTAGCTCGGTGAGCAAGGCTAACAATAACCAGGTTTATAGATTACTGGCACACCTGTCACGCTGCAGGTAGTATAGGTTAGTAGGATAAATTAGATGTACCTTAATAAAAAAAAGTTCAGAGAAAGATATAAAATAACCAACACTAGACTTAGGTAGAAACTAAACAATAGAGATACCTGTAGTAATAGAATAATTAATAGTGTTTACCTGTACTGTAGAAAAAATAGCTGCAGAAATGTAAAATGTGAAATTAGGACCTACTAATGTATTTAGGTAGTGGGTTAATATGTATAATTACAATAATTTGATTGAAGAATTAAAAAAAGAAAGCCTCCGTATGAGCTGTAATTTACGATGCGCTTGTCGCGCAAGACGCCGATTCTCCCTGCTCGTAGTCAGCCGTGGTCGACCTGATCTTGACGACTAAAGCCCGCGTCACCTAGGACGGTTCTTCCACGCATAGAGGCGTAGCGGAAAGGAAGAATTGGGGGGGGGGGTGGAAGAGAGAGAGAGAGAGATGAGAACTGCGCATGCGCAGCAGCAGAGAGCGGGCAAACAAAGTCCACGTTGCCGAACTGCTTTGCTGCAGACAATAATCAGGCTCGTTTGCCTACGGTACATTGTACAATACGTTCAAATATTATTTCATGTCTTGACGACGTTGCGTCCACTGCTCCACAGATTTACTCTGCGTGACATCGGGAGGCGAGAACAGCTGACACAGCTTTGTGAAAACGTGCAGTACTATTTCTCTCATAATGACGACAAGGTGCTACATGTCCCTACAAAACACTCGCTTGAGGCGTTCGCAAAAGAACTTCTACCGGATGGCGGCAGGCCGTACCACTCAACTCGCTGAAATGTCAGTCACAAAGCGCCAAAGAAACTGGCACAGGCTTGCTTATTTAAGTACAGAGATCTGTTAACAGGTAGAATACGGCCTGCGGTCGGCAACGCCTATACAGGCCTATTACAAATGATTGAAGCGATTTCATAAATTCACTGTAGCTCCATTCATTGACATATGGTCACGACACACTACAGATACGTAGAAAAACTCATAAAGTTTTGTTCGGCTGAAGCCGCACTTCAGGTTTCTGCCGCCAGAGCGCTCGAGAGCGCAGTGAGACAAAATGGCGACAGGAGCCGAGAAAGCGTATGTCGTGCTTGAAATGCACTCACATCAGTCAGTCATAACAGTGCAACGACACTTCAGGACGACGTTCAACAAAGACCCACCAACTGCTAACTCCACTCGGCGATGGTATGCGCAGTTTAAAGCTTCTGGATGCCTATGTAAGGGGAAATCAACGGGTCGGCCTGCAGTGAGCGAAGAAACGGTTGAATGCGTGCGGGCAAGTTTCACGCGTAGCCCGCGGAAGTCGATGAATAAAGCAAGCAGGGAGCTAAACGTACCACAGCCGACGGTTTGGAAAATCTTACGGAAAAGGCTAAAGCAGAAGCCTTACCGTTTACAATTGCTACAAGCCTGACACCCGGTGACAAAGTCAAACGCTTTCAATTTTCGGCGCGGTTGCAACAGCTCATGGAAGAGGATGTGTTCAGTGCGAAACTTGTTTTCAGTGGTGAAGCAACAATTTTTCTTAATGGTGAAGGGAACAGACACAATGTGCTAATCTGGGCGGTAGAGAATCCTCTCGCATTCGTGCAGCAAATCCTCAATTCACCAAAAGTTAACGTGTTTTGTGCAATCTCACGGTTTAAAGTTCACGGCCCCTTTTTCTTCTGCGAAAAAAAACGTTACAGGACATGTGTATCTCGACATGCTGGAAAATTGGCTCATGCCAGAACTGGAGACCGACAGCGCCGACTTCATCTTTCAACAGGATGGTGCTCCACCGCACTTCCATCATGATGTTCGGCATTTCTTAAACAGGAGATTGGAAAACCGATGGATCGGTCGTGGTGGAGATCATGATCAGCAATTCATGTCATTGCCTGCACACTCTCCCGACTTAACCCTTTGCGATTTCTTTCTGTGGGGTTATGTGAAAGATTCAGTGTTTAGACCTCCTCTACCAAGAAACGTGCCAGAACTGCGAGCTCGCATCAACGATGCTTTCGAACTCATTGATGGGGACAAATGCTGCGCCGAGTGTGGAAGGAACTTGATTATCGGCTTGATGTCTGCCGAATCACTAAAGGGGCACATATCGAACATTTGTGAATGCCTAAAAAAACTTTTTGAGTTTTTGTATGTGTGTGCAAAGCATTGTGAAAATATCTCAAATAATAAAGTTATTGTAGAGCTGTGAAATCGCTTCAATCATTTGTAATAACCCTGTATAAGAGTACAAGCGTCTTGGGCAGTTGTTAGGTTGCTTACTGCCGCTACAGTGGCAGGTTATCGAGATTTAATGAGTTTGAACGTGGTGCTATAGTCGGCGCACGAGCGATGGGACGTAGCATCTCCGCAGTATAGATGAAGTATGGATTTTCCCGTACGAGCATTTCCCGAGTGTCTCGTGTACATCAGAACTCCGGTAAAACATCTAATCTCCGACATCGCTGCGGACGGAAAAAGATCCTGCAAGAACGGGAACAACGACGACTGAAGAGAATCGTTAAACTTGACAGAAGTGCAATCCTTCCGAAAAATGCTGCAGATTTCAGTGCTGGGCCATCAACACGTGTCAGAGTGCGAACCATTCAACGAAACGTCATCGACATGGGCTTTCGGAGCCGAAGGCCCACTCGTGTACCCTTGATGAGTGCACGACACATAGCTTTACTCTTCGCCTGCGCCCGTCATCACCGACATTGGTCTGTTGATGACTGGAAACATGTTGCCTGGTCGGACGAGTCACGTTCCAAATTGTATCGAGCGGGTGGACGTGTACGGGTATGGCTATGGAGACAACCTCATGAATCCATGGACCCTGCATGTCAGCAGGGGACTGCTCAAGCTGGTGGAGGCCGTGTAATGGTGTGTAGTTGGAGTGATGAGGGACTCCTGATAGCTCTAGATGCGACTCTGGCACGTGACAAGTACCTGATCATCCTGCCTCATCACCTGCATCCACTCATGTCCATTGTGCTTTCCGACAGACTTGTGCCAATCCAGCAGGACAATGGGTAATCCCACACGTCCAGAATTGCTACAGAATGGCTCCAGGAACACTCTTCTGAGTTTAAACACTTCCGCTGGCCACCAAACTCCCTAGACATGAACATCATTGAGTACATCTGGGATGCCTTGCAACTTACTATTCAGAAGAGATATCCACTCCCTCGTACTCTTACGGATTTATGGACAGTCCTGCAGGATTTCCCTCCAGCACTACTTCAGACATTAGTCGAGTCCATGCCACTTCGTGTTGCGGTCCTTATGCGTGCTCGAGGGGGACTTACACGATATTAGGCAGGTGTCCCAGTTTCTTTGGCTCTTCAGCGAATAACGGCCTACCGAAATATCTCCTCACAATGGCAACAGCGGAAATCATCAAAAGCTGGAGACTGACGAATTTGCACAGAAAGAATTCAGTAAAGCATTTACTAAAAACTTCGTTTCGTCTGATTTTCTTTATCAGTGTCAACAATCAACAGAAGTAAGAACAAAGAATTCATTTAAATTGTTTCTGTTCTCCTGTTTTAGAACTTCGAACGCTAAGCATCTCCACTTTATAATTATGGAATATAAGGCTGCAGAGAAAGGCCTACTTGAAGAGTGCCATGTTGGGTTAGAAGTAAAGATAAAATCTCTGAGTATCGGGTTACAAAACCTAAAGAATATCGTTCAACCGAAGGTCACTCCTAGAATTTTTTCTGTCGCTTATCATGTACTAAAGGTGGCAGGGGTAAAATACAGGGAGCGAAAGGCTATTTACAATTTGAACAGAAACCAGATGGCAGTTGTAAGAGTCGAAGGACATGAAAGGGAAGCAGTGGTTGGGAAGGGAGTAAGACAGGGTTGTAGCCTCTCCCCGATGTTATTCAATCTGTATATTGAGCAAAGAGTAAAGGAAACAAAAGAAAAATTCGGAGTAGGTATTAAAATCCATGGAGAAGAAATAAAAACTTTGAGGTTTGCCGATGACATTGTAATTCTGTCAGAGACAGCAAAGGACTTGGAAGAGCGGTTGAACGGAATGGATGGTATCTTGAAGGGAGGATATAAGATGAACATCAACAAAAGCAAAACGAGGATAATGGAATGTAGTCGAATTAAGTCGGGTGATGCTGAGGGAATTAGATTAGGAAATGAGACACTTAAAGTAGTAAATGAGTTTTGCTATTTGGGGAGCAAAATAACTGATGATGGTCGAAGTAGAGAGGATATAAAATGTAGACTGGCAACGGCACGGAAAGCGTTTCTGAAGAGGAGAAATTTGTTAACATCGAGTATAGATTTAAGTGTCAGGAAGTCATTTCTGAAAGTATTTGTATGGAGTGTAGCCATGTATGGAAGTGAAACATGGACGGTAAATAGTTTGGACAAGAAGAGAATAGAAGCTTTCGAAATGTGGTGCTACAGAAGAATGCTGAAGATTAGATGGGTAGATCACATAACTAATGAGGAAGTATTGAATAGGATTGGGGAGAAGAGAAGTTTGTGGCACAACTTGACCAGAAGAAGGGATCGGTTGGTAGGACATGTTCTGAGGCATCAAGGGATCACCAATTTAGTATTGGAGGGTAGCGTGCAGGGTAAAAATCGTAGGGGGAGACCAAGAGATGAATATACTAAGCAGATTCAGAAGGATGTAGGTTGCAGTAGGTACTGGGAGATGAAGAAGCTTGCACAGGATAGAGTAGCATGGAGAGCTGCATCAAACCAGTCTCGGGACTGAAGACCACAACAACAACAACATCATGTACTCCATAATGTTTTGTTGGTATGCGAAGTGCCAAGTAGCACAGGTGCTCAGGGGTGGTATCCTCGGCCATAACCCGTCAGAAGGTCAAGGGCAGCCACCGGTAAGACCGTTTAAATTAAATCACCTACATGCTCCAACCAACCTCCTGGTTTAGCACCTTTTCTATGTGCTTCGTTTCTATGGCCATAGTGTCCGTAATTCTTTTACAGTTATTAAAGATATTAAATTTCCGTCTGGTTGCTGCACAGACTGCACTTAAATACCGTTAATAATTAATGCTGCTTTATTTACAGATGCGCTTTCCATCGGTTAAGAACCCAAAATGACCGCTGTCAAAAATGTCTGTCGTTTATTATTGAATAATGTTCGTCTAAAATCAGAACCGAAAGAAGATTTCTCATTTATGGTCAGTAAATATAGCCGAACTACGCCATTCAACTTTTACCGTTCCTCTGAAAACGCCAGTTAAAACGAAACTGCAATGCAACTGGGTTATTTCGGTGTAGTGGAGAGATATCGCCTATAAACCTGGATTGAGAGGCTCTGCTTTGCTGGGTGCTTCATAAGATCTTTGAATAATTCACGAGGCCGTGATGTGGACAGCAACCAGTTACACGAAATCACGTAATCATATTTTATGATATTTATTCGATACGAATGGCGTTCTGATGTTAATATGGAGATATTTTGATAAATAACCGAGGTTGTCAAATAAAAAATTACGTTTCGCATGTTCGTATGAGCCAACTTTGGTGTGCAATGACAGTTAAAAAGACAGAAGAAAAATTTTTGAACAAAATATATATTCCTCTACTTGCCAAGGACTGGGGAAGTCACCGCCGTCTTTATCCACATGAAAGTAGAGCCTGCAGCTGATAGAAAGTGATAAAAGCCCAAAACCAAGTGAACTTTAATACCTCCAACGCGAGGTAAGTGCTTTCTGTCTGAAAGGATAAAAGTCGAATTTGGCTGTCCATCAGGCAGGAAAGTTCTCTGACACGAGTGTCAATACTGACGTCATTAATTGAGCCTACTCGTACCGCAAACATCAGGCGAATTCTGGAAAGGAGTACCTCTTTTTATGGTATCGGAGCCGATATCATTCGCCCGTCGGGTAGAAGTCTGTTTGTGCTCGTTTCGAGTTATGCACATAAATGAAAAAATTAGGGTGCGCTAATTCAAACAAAAAATTAACAAAAGAACGAAAACTGTCCCGAGCATATGTCGTTCTACAAAGAGCAGAGGACTCATCTGCCCGAATGCAGAGAAAATATGTATTTTCCTCAACCAAATCGTTTTCTATGAGACAGACAGCAATCTGCGAAAGTAATAGCTTTCCTGGCATGATACACCTTGGGATGACGAACGCCTCTCATGCTTCTTCGTGTTTCACGTAAAACAGGGAGAAGCGGTAATTATACCACTTTCCGTTTCACCGCTCAGTTTCCACTCTTTTTTTGTGTAGGTAACATATTTAAGCGACTAACGTTGCGCAAGAGCACAGGTTAATGTAAGTACTAAATAAACCACTGCAGATGTGAAATTATGGTACATTAAAAGCCGGTGTAATGACCATAATGTTGAATGCAGGCACGCAATCGTGCATTATTATATTGTACAGATACCGGATGTCAGTTTGCGGAATGGAGTTCCATGCCTGTTGCACCTGGTCGGTCAATATAGGGACGGTTAAAGCAGTTCGTGGATGACACTGTAGTTGACTAGTGATGTCCGATATATGCTCGAATGGATACAGATCTGGTGACTGAGCAGGCCAAGGCAACATGTTGACACTCTGTAGAGCATGCTGGGTTACAACAGCGGTTGCGGGCGAGCGTTATCCTGTTGGAAAACACCACCTGGAATGAAACTTCCTGGCAGATTAAAACTGTGTGCCGGACCGAGACACGAACTCGGGACTTTTGCCTTTCACGGGCAAGTGCTCTACCGACTGAGCTACCCAAGCACGACTCACGCCCCGTCCTCACAGCTTTACTTCTGCCAGTACCGCGTCTCCTACCTTCCAAACTTAACAGAAGCTCTCCTGCGAACCTTGCAGAACAAGCACTCCTGAAAGAAAGGATATTGCGGAGACATGGGTTAGCCACAGCCTGGGGGATGTTTCCAGAATGAGATTTTCACTCTGCAGCGGAGTGTGCGCTAATATGAAACTTCCTGGCAGATTAAAACTGTGTGCCGGACCGAGACTCGAACTCGGGACCTTCGCCTTTCACGGACAAGTGCTCTACCGACTGAGCTACCCAAGAACGACTCACACCCCGTCGTCACAGCTTTACTTCTGCCAGTACCTCGTCTCCTACCTTCCAAACTTAACAGAAGCTCTCCTGCGAACCTTGCAGAACAAGCACTCCTGAAAGAAAGGATATTGCGGAGACATGGGTTAGCCACAGCGTGGGGGATGTTTCCAGAATGAGATTTTCACTCTGCAGCGGAGTGTACGCTGATATGAAACTTCCTGGCAGATTAAAACTGTGTGCCCGACCGAGACTCGAACTCGGGACCTTTGCCTTTCGCGGGCAAGTGCTCTACCGACTGAGCTACCCAAGCGCGACTCACGCCCCGTCCTCACAGCTTTACTTCTGCCAGTACCGCGTCTCCTACCTTCCAAACTTAACAGAAGCTCTCCTGCGAACCTTGCAATGAGACGAGGTACTGGCAGTAGTAAAACTGTGAGGACGGGGTGTGAGTCGCGCTTGGGTAGCTCAGTCGGAAGAGCGCTTGTCCGTGAAAGGCAAAGGTCCCGAGTTCGAGTCTCGGTCCGGCACACAGTTTTAATCTGCCAGGAAGTTTCATATCAGCGCACACTCCGCTGCAGAGTGAAAATCTCATTCTGGAAACATCCCCCACGCTGTGGCTAACCCATGTCTCCGCAATATCCTTTCTTTCAGGAGTGCTTGTTCTGCAAGGTTCGCAGGAGAGCTTCTGTTAAGTTTGGAAGGTAGGAGACGAGGTACTGGCAGAAGTAAAGCTGTGACGACGGGGTGTGAGTCGTGCTTGGGTAGCTCAGTCGTTAGAGCACTTGCCCGTTAGAGGCAAAGGTCCCGAGTTCGAGTCTCGGTCCGGCACACAGTTTTAATCTGCCAGGAAGTTTCATATCAGCGCACACTCCGCTGCAGTGTGAAAATCTCATTCTGGAAACATCCCCCACGCTGTGGCTAACCCATGTCTCCGCAATATCCTTTCTTTCAGGAGTGCTTGTTGTGCAAGGTTCGCAGGAGAGCTTCTGTTAAGTTTGGAAGGTAGGAGACGAGGTACTGGCAGAAGTAAAGCTGTGAGGACGGGGCGTGAGTCGTGCTTGGGTAGCTCAGTCGGTAGAGCACTTGCCCGTTAGAGGCAAAGGTCCCGAGTTCGAGTCTCGGTCCGGCACACAGTTTTAATCTGCCAGGAAGTTTCATATCAGCGCACACTCCGCTGCAGTGTGAAAATCTCATTCTGGAAACATCCCCCACGCTGTGGCTAACCCATGTCTCCGCAATATCCTTTCTTTCAGGAGTGCTTGTTGTGCAAGGTTCGCAGGAGAGCTTCTGTTAAGTTTGGAAGGTAGGAGACGAGGTACTGGCAGAAGTAAAGCTGTGAGGACGGGGCGTGAGTCGTGCTTGGGTAGCTCAGTCGGTAGAGCACTTGCCCGTGGGAGGCAAAGGTCCCGAGTTCGAGTCTCGGTCCGGCACACAGTTTTAATCTGCCAGGAAGTTTCATATCAGCGCACACTCCCCTGCAGAGTGAAAAATCTCCTTCTGGACCACCTGGAATGTTGTTCATGAATGACAGCACGGCAGGTCGAATCACCAGATCGACGTACAAATCTGAAGTCAGGGTGCGTGGGACGACAGCGAGAGTGCGCCTGCTCTCAAACGAAGTCGCGTACCAGACCCGTCACTCCAGACGTAGGTCCAGTGTGTTTAGCGCGCAGACAGTTAGGTTGCAGATCGTCAGCTGGCCTCCTTCAAACAACACACGGCCATCACTGGCAGCGAGACAGAACCAGCTTTCCTCAGGAAACACAACAGGTCTCCACCCTGCGTGTGACACCACTGAAGTCGCAAGAGGGCGGTGGTTTGGTGTCAGTGGAATGCATGCCACAGGGCGTCTGGCTCGGAGCTATCCTTGAAGTAATCGATCTGTAATAAATCGCTGCGTCACTTTGATGCCAGCTCCAGCTCAGATTGCTGCTGCAGATGCAATACGATGCTCCAGAGCCATAATCCGAACACCATGGTCTTCCCTCTCGGTAGTGCCGTGTAGCCGTCGCCGGCCGGAGTGGCCGTGCGGTTCTAGGCGCTACAGTCTGGAACCGCAAGACCGCTATGGTCGCAGGTTCGAATCCTGTCTCGGGCATGGATGTATGTGATGTCCTTAGGTTGGTTAGGTTTAAGTAGTTCTAAGTTCTAGGGGACTGATGACCTCAGAAGTTGAGTCCCATAGTGCTCAGAGCCATTTTTTTGTAGCCGTCCGGAGCCCAGTCTTCTTGCGACCGTACATTCTCGTGAGCACAGCCACCAGTAATCGTGCAAAGTGGCTACATTCCTCCCAAGTCTTTCTGCAGTGTCGCGGAACGAACAACAAGTTTCTAGTAGCCCTATTATACGACCTCGTCCAAATCCAGTGAGATGTTGATAGTGGCGTCTTTGTCGCCTTGAAGACATTCTTTCTGACATCAGTTCACCACGTCCAGTCTGAAAGGTAACTAACGCTCACGGCCCTTACAGCATCTATTTAAAGTAAACCTGATTTCCACCCTCATAGTGGAGCTAGTAGCACCATTCTTAAGCAACTGATGCGGAATTTGACTAGGCATCATCTTTCACAGTGTACATGGCTACAACACTAGGGGAAAGGATTATCTTCACTACTCTAGGTTAAATCTAACTTTGGCTCAGAAGGGGGTAAATTATGCTGCCACAAAAGTCTTTGGTCACTTACCTAATTGCATTAAAAGTCTAACAGATAGCCATATAGCATTTAAAAGGAAATTAAAAGAATTTCTTAATGGCAACTCCTTCTACTCATTAGATGAATGTTTGGATATAGTAAGTGGGTAATTTCGCTAACCCCCCCCCCCCCAAAAAAAAATTAAAAATATTAAGTGTCATGTAATATTTTGTGTAATGTAATATCTTGTATAGACACCTTTTATTAACCTGACACGTTCCACATCATTACGAAGTGTATTCATGATCTTCGGAACAAGTACTAATCTAATCCAATCTAATCTAATCACGTGCAGAAAGAGGCCTAACATCGTTCGTTTATGTCGCACAACTCCTCCTTTGTGTTGCGATTTTTTCTTGTCAAGGTAGTTAATAGTAGTAACTAGATTATCGCTAACATCTTGAGGTGCCTGAGTCTCATTAGTTCAAGGTCACATGTTTGTCCCCATAGTACTAGGAGACAGTTATGGTGAATTTCTTGACAAAAGGAAAGAAGATTAGAGTTTAACGTCCGGGCTACAAAGAGGTCTTTAGAGACGGAGCACAAGGACGGTTGTTTTGACGATGAGAAGCAATATCCGCCGTGCTCTTTCAGGATAACCATCCTCACATTTGCCGTAAGCGATTTGGGGATGTTATGGAAAACCTAAATATGGATGACCGGACGGGAGTTTGAACCGTCGTCCTCCCGCATGCCAGTCTCCTGACAAGAGACAGGCTGCCACGTAGACGTTTATCATGGTACTATGCTGGTGACGCTCTGCGTGCGCCTGCACTTGCTACTGCGGTGGTCCAGCATCTGACCTGTTTTTTGTAGCTCTTTTTTGCGCTGATTTTGGCCTATCATAACTCTACAGTGTTCTTAAAGTGAGGTTGACACTGTATATTGTAATAATACACAATAAATCGCTGTAAATACAGGGTTATTACAAATGATTGAAGCGATTTCACAGCTCTACAATAACTTTATTATTTGAGATATTTTCACAATGCTTTGCACACACATACAAAAACTCAAAAAGTTATTTTAAGCATTCACAAATGTTCGATATGTGCCGCTTTAGTGATTCGGCAGACATCAAGCCGATAATCAAGTTCCTCCCACACTCGGCGTAGCATGTCCCCATCAATGAGTTCGAAAGCATCGTTGATGCGAGCTCGCAGTTCTGGCACGTTTCTTGGCAGAGGAGGTTTAAACACTGAATCTTTCACATAACCCCACAGAAAGAAATCGCATGGGGTTAAGTCGGGAGAGCGTGGAGGCCATGACATGAATTGCTGATCATGATCTCCACCACGACCGATCCATCGGTTTTCCAATCTCCTGTTTAAGAAATGCCGAACATCATGATGGAAGTGCGGTGGAGCACCATCCTGTTGAAAGATGAAGTCGGCGCTGTCGGTCTCGAGTTGTGGCATGAGCCAATTTTCCAGCATGTCCAGATACACGTGTCCTGTAACGTTTTTTCGCAGAAGAAAAAGGGGCCGTAAACTTTAAACCGTGAGATTGCACAAAACATGGTAACTTTTGGTGAATTACGAATTTGCTGCACGAATGCGTAAGTATTCTCTACCGCCCAGATTCGCACATTGTGTCTATTCACTTCACCATTAAGAAAAAATGTTGCTTCATCACTGAAAACAAGTTTCGCACTGAACGCACCCTCTTCCATGAGCTGTTGCAACCGCGCCGAAAATTCAAAGCGTTTGAATTTGTCATCGGATGTCAGGGCTTGTAGCAATTGTAAACGGTAAGGCTTCTGCTTTAGCCTTTTCCGTAAGATTTTCCAAACCGTCGGCTGTGGTACGTTTAGCTCCCTGCTTGCTTTATTCGTCGACTTCCGCGGGCTTCGCGTGAAACTTGCCCGCACGCGTTCAACCGTTTCTTCGCTCACTGCAGGCCGACCCGTTGATTTCCCCTTACAGACGAATCCAGAAGCTTTAAACTGCGCATACCATCGCCGAATGGAGATAGCAGTTGGTGGATCTTTGTTGAACTTCGTCCTGAAGTGTCGTTGCACTGTTACGACTGACTGATGTGAATGCATTTCAAGCACGACATACGCTTTCTCGGCTCCTGTCGCCATTTTGTCTCACTGCGCTCTCGAGCGCTCTGACAGCAGAAACCTGAAGTGCGGCTTCAGCCGAACAAAACGTTATGAGTTTTTCTACGTATCTGTAGTGTGTCGTGACCATATGTCAATGAATGGAGCTACAGTGATTTTATGAAATCGCTTCAATCATTTGTAATAGCCCTGTACATTCCTTATCTGCGCTGAATACCCTATACAGGGTGCTTCAAAACTTATAGTCAATATTCAGGGATATGGCAGGAATGACCGTTCGAAACAAAAATGTCAAGTAAACACGGGCACTAAAACGCATACCGGAGAATATGGCGGCCAATCGATGCTCACGCCGGTGGTGTCTGGGTACCTCAGAGCCAGAATGCACTCCCAAAAGTGCTCCTCCAGGACATCAAACACTCTCCTGCTTCGATGGGGCCGAGCTCCGTCTTGCATGAACTACATCTTGCCGAAATCGGGGCCACTTGGGATAACTGGGATGTAATCATCTTCCAAAACGTTTTCGTACCGTTCGCAAATTACTGTGCCATCAAGGAATATCGCACAGATTACTCCATGGTTGGACACTGCACACCACATAGTCACCAGTTCTCAATCGTCAAATGTGGATTCCAAAAATAAAAGAAATGGCTCAGAGCACTAAGTGACTTAACATCTGAGTTCATCAGTCCCCTAGAACTTAGAACTACTTAAACCTAAGTAACCTAAGGACATGACACACAACCGTGCCCGAGGCAGGATTCGAAACTGTGACCGTAGTGATCGCGCGGTTCCAGACTGAAGCGCCTAGAATCGCTCGGCACACCGGCTGGCCAATGTGGATTCCCAGTCCCCCAAATACACCAGTTTTGCTTATCGAAGAACCCATCCAAATGAAAATGGGCTTCGTCGCTAAACCAAACCGTACTAATTCCCATCTTGCCCTGCACTCAACCGTGCAGTTTGAACGTACTAATGGAAATCGTTCACAAATCATGATGATTTTATTTGAACAGTTCAATAATTGTCACCTTAGATTTTTTTTTAAAATCGATTTTTTCTAATTTTTGACGTCCTATCTCAAACGCTCGAGGGTGAGGGGTGGATCGCCACTATCAAGTTTCTGACCTGGTTCGGAAACATCGTAGCTGCGGGGCTGCGTGAACACATAGCGCAGCCACTGGCGCGACTGCTCCCGCGCAGCTGCACGTCTCTGAGGAGGAGGAGGAGGAGGAGGCGTCGCTGGGCAGCGGCGACGGCGGCGCAGCGCGTACACAGCTGGCCACGCAGCGCTGGGGGCGGGGATTGATCTGCTGAGCTGCAGGTGGGCGACGCAGATCGATGTGCCGAGCAGTCAGCTGGCTGGCGGCTGTGTGCTCGCCAGGCTTGTTTCGCCCATCCCGGCCCAGCCTAGCCTAGAGCAGGGTATGGGGGGGAGGGGGGGGTCCGGAAGTCCTGTGCGATGGCAGCCATTTTGGAGCTCCGTAAGCTCACCGGAAAAAAATATTAGTTACCCCTGTCAAAGAGTACACTAGTCACTTCGGACAGTGACGTGACCCTCCACTGCAGACTAAGTCATGAAGCTGAAGTGCACATAGATCCACGCCAGAAGTTATTCCATGTATTGGGAATGTATGCCAAGCTGAATGTAGGAATTCCTAATCAAGTTGACTAAATAGCGTCTAAATAGCATATATAAACCAAATGGCGCTATGGTTGGCCCGCTAGATGGCGCTGCCATAGGTCAAACGGATATCAACTGCGTTTTTTTAAGTAGGAACCCCCATTTTGTATGACACATTAGAGTAGTAGGTAAAGAAATATGAATGTTTTACTTGGACCACTTTTTTCGCTTTGTGATAGATGGCGCTGTAATAGTCACAACGTGGTATCACTTAACATTCCTCCAGTGCGGACGGTATTTGCTTCGTGATACATTACTCGTGCTAAAATAAACCGTTTACCAATTGCGGAAAAGGACGATCTCGTGTTGATGTATGGCTATTGTGATCAAAATGCCCAACGGGCGTGTGCTATGTATGCTGTTCGGTACCCTGGACGACAACATCCAAGTTTCCGGACCGTTCGCCGGATAGTTACGTTATTTAAGGAAACAGGAAGTTTTCAGCCACATGTGAAACGTCAACCACGACCTGCAACAAATGATTATGCCCAAGTAGGTGTTTTAGCTGCTGTCGCGGCTAATCCACACACCAGTAGCACACAAAATACGCGAGAATCGGGTATCTCAAAAACATCGGTTTTGTGAATACTACATTAACATCGATTGCACCTGTACCATATTTCTATGCGTTCTCATAAATTATAAGTTCACAAAGGTACATACATCACATTGGAACAACCGAAATAAAATGTTCAAACGTACCTACGTTCTGTACTTTAAATTAAAAACCAACCTGTTACCAACTGTTCGTCTAAAACTGTGAGCCATTTGAAACTTCCTGGCAGATTAAAACTGTGTGCCCGACCGAGACTCGAACTCGGGACCTTTGCCTTTCGCGGGCAAGTGCTCTACCAACTGAGCTACCTAAGCACGACTCACGCCCGGTACTCACAGCTTTACTTCTGCCAGTACCTCGTCTCCTACCTTCCAAACTTTACAGAAGCTCTCCTGCGAACCGGGCGTGAGTCGTGCTTCGGTAGCTCAGTTGGTAGAGCACATGCCCGCGAAAGGCAAAGGTCCCGAGTTCGAGTCTCGGTCGGGCACACAGTTTTAATCTGCCAGGAAGTTTCATATCAGCGCACACTCCGCTGCAGAGTGAAAATCTCATTCTGGAAACATCCCCCAGGCTGTGGCTAAGCCATGTCTCCGCAATATCCTTTCTTTCAGGAGTGCTAGTTCTGCAAGGTTCGCAGGAGAGCTTCTGTAAAGTTTGGAAGGTAGGAGACGAGGTACTGGCAGAAGTAAAGCTGTGAGTACGGGGCGTGAGTCGTGCTTCGGTAGCTCAGTTGGTAGAGCACTTGCCCGCGAAAGGCAAAGGTCCCGAGTTCGAGTCTCGGTCGGGCACACAGTTTTAATCTGCCAGGAAGTTTCATATCAGCGCACACTCCGCTGCAGAGTGAAAATCTCATTCTGTGAGCCATATGTTTGTGACTATTACAGCGCCATCCATCACAAAGCGAAGAAAGTGGCCAACTAAAACATTCATATTTCATTACGTACTACACGAATATGTAATAAAAATGGGATTCCTATTTTTAAAAAACGCAGTTGATATCCGTTTGACCAATGGCAGCGCCATCTAGCAGACCAACCATAGCGCCATCTGGTTTCCCCCTTCAAGCTAGACAAGTTTCGTTCTTTGTAGTTTTTTGTTTGACGCTTATTTCGTGAGATATTATTATATATGTTGGTTTTTTGTTGCTAGGTGGGGTCGCCTCAGAGATATGAAGTCAATTTTTTTTTAATTGTACGCTATAGTTGGTAATTATTTTCTGATAGCGGCTATCGAGACGAATCCAATGACGTGTAACAGTAAGTCTTTGAAGGTCAACGAAGGTCACAAAGGTGGCATGAACGTCCATTCAGGAAATTTGTGGTAAGGTCTTATGGGACGAAACTGCTGAAGTCATCTGTCCCTAAGCTTACACACTACTTAATGCAGCTTAAACTAACTTACACTAAGGACAATAAACACACCCATGCCCGAGAGAGGACTCGAACTGAAACGTCCCCTTAGAACAAATTATACATGACTGTGCTTAAGCCGGCCGAAGTGGCCGTGCGGGTAAAGGCGCTGCAGCCTGGAACTGCAAGACCGCTACGGTCACAGGTTCGAATCCTGCCTCGGGCATGGATGTTTGTGATGTTCTTAGGTTAGTTAGGTTTAACTAGTTCTAAGTTCTAGGGGACTAATGACCTCAGCAGTTGAGTCCCATAGTGCTCAGAGCCATTTGAACCATTTGAACTGTGCTTAACCTGACACACAATATTTTTAGCGCAACGCAATCTGACTTTCAATATCCCTACAGAGGAATGGCCCTGACTAACATTAACCTGTACCTTTCACAAATCACTTACCTCACAAAAATCTTCGTTACTCAAGCTACTGCAATACAGCGAGCGCCACTACTGCCAGCTAAATAACAGATTCAAACTACGGAAGGCACTAACTACTAGTAGGCATAGTTAGCAAATGAAAGATTTTAATAGAGAACAAACAATGTATTTACTTTAATAGTCATAATATATATAGCAGTTCAGACATCCATTCTGTACTCAAAAATCCGCCATCTCATTTCCCACATCCACCAATGCTGGCGGCTCACCTCCAACTGCGCAACGCTATGTGCTGTTAACATCCAGCTGCCCAACACTGCGCAACGCTATGTGCTGTTAACATCCAGCTGCCCAACAGTACAATGGCAGACAACAATGCAAACTAGCCACAGACTGTACACAGCACAGCCAGTAATTTTCATACAGAGCGCTACGTGGCGTTACCAATATAAAACATAAACAGCCAACTTACAGAACCTCCGACGGGGGGAACCGCGCGAACCGTGACAAGGCCCCTGAGACCTCGCAGCAAGAATTAGAACTACTTAAACCTAACTAACCTAAGGATATCACGCACATCCATAGCCGAGGCAGGATTCGGACCTGCGACCGTAGCAGCAGCGCGGTTCCAGACTGAAGCGCCTAGAACCGCTCGGTCAAAGCGGCCGGCGCGC
Source organism: Schistocerca cancellata (assembly GCF_023864275.1). Lineage (NCBI taxonomy): Eukaryota > Metazoa > Arthropoda > Insecta > Orthoptera > Acrididae > Schistocerca > Schistocerca cancellata. Next base: position 545,937,941 of record NC_064633.1, read on the forward strand.
TTGCAGTCGGCGTGGACCAGGGATGCGCTGTCGCTGCTGAAGTACTGGTAATTCTTCGTGTTTTGCTCTCCCTGTCAATGCAGACCGATGAAACAGATATCGCTCTGGACTAATTTTGGACCTCTTAATCGAATGAGCACGTAAAATACGGCTTTAAAAATGATTTTCTTTGTAACAGGAAACAAATCTATACCGTCCGTCGACACTTGAGCGTCGCATGAAAGACGTCATGAGCAGTATTTATTTGCGGTACCTGCGGCTTTTCAATGCAAAACTTAAACTGCAAATATCTGTTAAAACACCAGAGGAAATGCGCCTCACAACTCGTAGAAGAAACAGCTAAAACAGGCCACCCAAAAAATATCAAGAACGAATAGATATATTGAGATACGGTTTTCGCCAGGCTCTAGCGCACAATATGACGAACTTCCTGACGTTCACAAGTCATTATTATTGTTTATAGTCACCGAAAAACTACAAAGACTTCGTTTTGTCCCATTGACACTATATCCTCTTTTCTGTGACATTTGAGAGAAGCTTCTAAGAGAACATCAACGACGCAATATGTATGTGACTTGATCAAATAGTATTAAGACAACAGCGCCGCAAACCACTGTCCCACCATCAGGAGAACAGGCTCCACAAATTGTTGTACCAAATGTAAAGAAGCACGTAACTCAGGTACGGTTCCTGTGTTTATTAGCATGGCTGTTATACCACGTGCTCGAAATGTTGACCTTGAGCCACCGAATTACTACAACGAGTTCGTTTTTCCCGTTGACAATATATCCTTTTTCTGTGAAATTTGAGAGAAGCTTCTAGGTGTACATCAACGACGTAACAGGTATGTGACTTCATCAAATAATATTAAGATAACAGCGCTGCAGACCAGTGTTCCGCCGTCAGAAGAAGAGGTTCCACGAACTGTTGTACCAAATGTAAACAAGCACAAAACTCAGGTACGGTTCCTGTGTTTATTAGCACGACTGTCGTACCACGTGCTCGAAATGTTGACCTTGAGCAAGTGGTTACCAGCTGTCAGCGTGTCAACGATTACTCCCATGTGTCCCATGGAAACGCAGGAGAATTTTTCTCGGAGCATTATGCTGCTCCCACCAGCCAGGGTCCGTGACGCGCTGCACATTTCGAGCCGCCGTCCACTTCGATATTGGCGTTTGTGGAGACGACCATCGACCTAGCGAAGCAAAAATGTATTCACCTTCACATAATGAGAATCGCACTTCGTTCAGTGTTAGTCCATATGTTTTGTATGCTTACAAAATGTAAATAGCATTTTATAAGTAATAAAAATTATTTGACCACTAATCTTCTGCTCTTTTATGTAACCAAAGCGATTCCTTTTGATGCAAGTACAGTTTACATGCACAAATATTTTAAAAATGTATGTAACATTGTTGCCAGTTTTCTCTGAGTAGAACATTCTTCCAGAATGAGATTTTCACTCAGCAGCGGAGTGTGCGCTGTTATGCAACTTCCTGGCAAATTGAAACTGTGTGCCGGACCGAGACTCGAACTTTGGACCTTTGTCTTTCGCGGACAAGTGCTCTATCAACTGAGCTACCCAAGCACGACTCACGCCCCGTCCTCACAGCTTTACTTCTGCCAGTACCTCGTCTCCTACCTTCCAAACTTTGCAGAAGCTCTTCTGCGAACCTTGTCTCCGGAATATCCTTTCTTTCAGGAGTGCTAGTTCTGCAAGGTTCGCAGGAGAGCTTCTGTAAAGTTTGGAAGGTAGGAGACGAGGTACTGGCAGAAATAAAGCTGTGAGGAGGGGGCGTGAGTCGTGCTTGGGTAGCTCAGTTGGTAGAGCACTTGCTCGCGAAAGGCAAAGGTCCCGAGTTCGAGTCTCGGTCCGGCACACAGTTTTAATCTGCCAGGAAATTTCACTTTAGAACATTCTTCATCGTGATCAAAGGCAAGATGTTCCTATTACTTTCGATAAGTGTGAAAGTTCTTTACGAATATCAGAGATATGTTTTACATAAGCTCGATGAGGTACAGAAACAATGTTTGATATGTTTTTGTTTCGCGGTTTTTTTTTTTTCAACAGCTTCAGGACACTGCGTTTTGTAGCGCTTTATGATAAATCTATTTTATTTTTCTTATTTTTATCACAGTGTCTGTTTCACGGTACAAATCAACAATTTTCTAATAAAATTTGAACGAAATATTGGCGGCTTCACTTTTGCTACAAATACTGTTTATTTTTAAATAACAGGTAGGAGGATAACTAAGTAGAACAAAAATGTTCCGTAGGTTATCCGATCCTTTATATACCGTCACTCAGCTGCTACTCAATTCACCGCTTCCAGTTTCTACTGGAATATACGAGGTGCATTCAAGTTCTAAGGCCTCCGATTTTTTTTTTCTATTTAACTACTCACCCGAAATCAATGAAACTAGCGTTACTTCTCGACGTAATCGCCCTGCAGACGTACACATTTTTCACAACGCTGACGCCATGATACCATGGCAACGGCGAAGGCTTCTTTAGGAGTATGTTTTGACCACTGGAAAATCGCTGAGGCAGTAGCAGCACGGCTGGTGAATGTGCGGCCACGAAGTGTCTTTCATTGTTGGAAAAAGCCAAAAGTCACTAGGAGCCAGGTCAGGTGAGTAGGGAACATGAGGAATCACTTCAAAGTTCTTATCACGAAGAAACTGTTGCGAGCCGGCCGCTGGTGGCCGAGCGGTTCTGGCGCTCCAGTCTGGAACCGCGCGACCTCTACGGTCGCAGGTTCGAATCCTGCCTCGGGCATGGATGTGTGTGTTGTCCTTAGGTTAGTTAGGTTAGTTAGGTTTAAGTAGTTCTAAGTTCTAGGGGACTTATGACCTCAGCAGTTGAGTCCCATAGTGCTCAGAGCCATTTGAACCAAACTGTTGCGTAACGTTAGCTCGATGTGCGGCTGCGTTATCTTGGTGAAACAGCACACGCGCAGCCCTTCCCGGACGTTTTTGTTGCAGTGCAGGAAGGCATTTGCTCTTCAAAACATTTTCGTAGGATGCACCTGTTACCGTAGTGCCCTTTGGAACGCAATGGGTAAGGATTACGCCCTCGCTGTCCCAGAACATGGACACCGTCATTTTTCAGCACTGGCGGTTACCCAAAATTATTTTGGTGGCGGTGAATCTGTATGCTTCCATTGAGCTGACTGGCGCTTTGTTTCTGGATTGAAAAATGGCACCCACGTCTCATCCATTGTCACAACCGACGAAAAGAAAGTCCCATTCATGCTGTCGTTGCGCGTCAACATTGCTTGGCAACATGCCACACGGGCAGCCCTGTGGTCGTCCGTCAGCATTCGTGGCACCCACCTGGATGACACTTTTCGCATTTTCAGGTCGTCATGCAGGATTGTGTGCACAGAACTCACAGAAATGCCAACTCTGGAGGCGATCTGTTCAACAGTCATTCGGCGATCCCCCAAAACAATTCTCTCCACTTTCTCGATCATGTCGTCAGACCGGCTTGTGCGAGCTCGAGGTTGTTTCGGTTTGTTGTCACACGATGTTCTGCCTTCATTAAACTGTCGCACCCACGAACGCACTTTCGACACATCCATAACTCAATCACCACATGTCTCCTTCAACTGTCGACGAATTTCAATTGGTTTCACGCCACGCAAATTCAGAAAACGAATGATTGCACGCTGTTCAAGTAAGGAAAACGTCGCCATTTTAAGTATTTAAAACAGTTCTCATTCTCGCCGCTGGCGGTAAAATTCCATCTGCCGTACGGTGCTGCCACCTCTGGGACGTATTGACAATGAACGTGGCCTCATTTTAAAACAAAGCGCATGTTTCTATCTCTTTCCAGTCCGGAGAAAAAAAATCGGAGGCCTTAGAACTTGAATGCACCTCGTAGTAAGACACTCATCGCATACACAAGCAAAGTCGTCGAAATGGGGTAACGACCGATAGGTATGCAACACATTTAACGTACAAGGTACCGTTTTAACAGACCAGTGCTACTAGCAAGAGTACCGTAACCTACAGTAGTTGTACGACTCCACTTCGGAAACGTTCCTTCACAGACGACTTATCTCCAGCCAGCCTGAGTGAGTCCACCTGAGAGCTGTGGCTGGTGGCGGCCTCTGAATGGGGCCGCGCGTCTTATCAGGCGGTGAGACGTTGCGCTGTTTGGCGAGGCCCCGGTGTGCAAACATACAGCGAGCCCGGCCGCGTCGTGCCGCAGTTCGCGCTCTGCTCGCGACCTCGCAGCATCCTCGCCAGAGTTCTTAACACGGAATCCGGCACCGAACAATGTCTCGGGTTGCGCTCCCCTCGGCATTCTTCCCACGTCTGGCGTTCCGCCGTACCATCGCGCGCCCGCTGGTTGTCAGTTTCGCGTCCAGCGTTCAGCGACGCCTGGACGCGGACCTCGCGCCGTGAGACAATTCGGACACTTCGCGCAGTTCACGTTCCTGCGTGTGGAAGAAAACTGGGAATTAGGGAATGAGATGGCTGGAGAATTATACAGGCGGTAGCTACTACCTGCATGCCAACGAGCACAAGAGGATGTTCCGTTAATACGTAGATTTTCATATACTCATCTTACGAGGTGCCATTCAAGAACTTTGTCTACTGCCGTGGCTACACAGTGCACGAAAAAATAAGCACAGTTTCAATGGGGTGACTGCAACATTAGGATTTAGATGCTTCCTGCAAAGAAGAGAGAACGTCATTCACAAGCACTCGTTTGTGTCTTGAGGGAAGTGTATTAGCACGGTGCTTCAGGCGTTGTAAACAAATGAAGATAGATGGGCACGGAGGAATTTCGGTTACAAAGAGTTTATAGGAAACAATGAACGTGATGTACGATTTCCCTGGAAACAGACTTCCTGACCATCAGCTATACTGCATTCTGCGCTGGACCATTCACAAACGGCATCCTCCACGAATCACGTGAGTACGCATAGCACCGTCAATTGTGGCTCCCTATTCGACAAGATACAATTTAGATAGTGTCGCCGCTTTTGCTTATACTGATGTATTAGTCCACGGACAAAAGGGGAGAAAGGGAGGGAGGGGCAATATTTCGTGTAAATGGACTGGTGGCTTTAATTAACTTTATATATATATATATATATATATATATATATATATATATATATATAGAGAGAGAGAGAGAGAGAGAGAGAGAGAGAGAGAGAGAGAGAGAGAGAATATGATGATGTCACAAACTTCAGTCTTCTGTTACCTTGGACTGTGGACATCGTATGCTGCAAGCTCGTTGCTTTCCATTTTTTGCGAAGAGGTAGAATGGACCAAAACACGAAAAAATATCCAGCAATCACGGTCTCTGAAATCGCATGCCTTAAGAGCTATGAGGATTTGTTCAGTACAAGAGGTGTGTTTTACAGTAGCAGAGATGAACAAGTGCTCATAGCTCAAAAGGTATGACTTTTTTGCGACAATGTTTACTGGACTTATTTCCTTGTTTTGATCAACTCTATCTCCTCTCAAAATATGGAAAGCATAGAGCTTGCAATAGAGGAGGTCAACTGTCAGAGGTACAAGAACGATTTTCGCTTAGAACTTTCGATACGGTCGTTTCAGGAACAGGGTCCCTTACCTCAAATCGAGACATTTACTCTTCCATCATCTCCGAAAATTTGTAATATCATCACAGAACCACCCTGCATATCTTATTGCCCTTATTGCCTATAGCCCCCCCCCTCCACCCCCACCCTCGCCTATTTTCAGATTCAGATAGTTCCAGCCATTGTATGCTTTTATATGCATATCCAGCTGCGAATTTTTTACTGCTAACGTCGTTTGTCGCATTTCAGATCTGTACAGATTGCCGTCTTCTCAATGTCTCTCGTTGAGATCCCTGTGAGCCAATAGGTCTCTTGGCATGTCGCCCAGCTCCTAGGCTGCCCGTCTCGTTTTCTTTCTCACTCTGGGACCCACCTCTTAATTTCTTTGGCCATTTTTATAAAATACGGAGGAAAGTTTTACAGCAATACCTACACTTCTATCGTAAAATTTAGTTCGATATATATGTATCCTACTGTTCCAAATTCCCTATTGTAGGCGGTTAGAACTTGTAGAGGAAACTTAGTAGATTTAGCTTCAAATAGCAGCAAATACCCGGAACTGTCCTTTCTAACGTTAGAAGGGGAAGAAATCGACTCGTTAGTTTGGTCTCGCTGTGATATTGATGTTTGTCATGTTTTTAATAACACAAATTACTCGATATGCCGTCAGTTACCTGAAAGCCTCCATAAAGACGCTTGATCATGAGACAGTTGAAGATTCAAAAGAGGATCTGTTCGCACTAGTCATGTCTCTAGCCAGTCTCGTATCTGCTTCAGAAAGGCTAATGTGGTCGTTGCTAACATCCTACAAATTAGAAGAGATAATCAAAATAGACACTAAAATTTTTAGGCTTTATTTTCGTTCCAATAATTATTACTTAAAGTATGTTTCTGTTTTACAGATGTGAATAAAATTAACCGCTGATGATTTCACAAATATGCTGAAGCTTGTTTGGACAATAAAAGAATTATCATAGTGTGCAGAACTGAATTCCCATAATGTCGTAAACTGTTAGGGATATCGAAACAAGTATTTCGCCATGGGATATGAGCCAAAGCGGCTAGTATTTTTTTTGTAACGTAGCTGGTCGTAATCTTTTAATGCATCGAGTAATGAATTTTTTCAATGGAAAAAATGTACTTGCTAACGGTACTTGGTAGCTTTTCGAAAGACTAGGTACAGTAATGTATCACTTGTTAGGTTGGGGATGTAATTTTTTGCAGAAATAGCAGGGAAATATGCTAAGCATTGCATCGAAATCCATCCATGCATTAAGCCTACGGAATAGCTACGTATTTAAGCTGCTAGATAGGATTCAAAGAGGAGAAGACGACATCCAAATAATAACAGTGAGTTTCGTTACGGGTTCAACTAGTAAAGGTGAAAGCATGTCGGAGGTGCTCAGCCAATCCCCGTGGCAGACGCTGCAAGAGAGGCGCTGTGTATCACAATGGGGTTTACAGTTCAAATTATGAGAGTGCACGTTCCGTGAAGAGTCAACCAATATATCGCTTCCTCTTATATGCAGAGGGGTCCAAAAAAATGTATCCACTGTTTAAAAGTCCACAACTGGCAAACTAATTGACGGAGTTGTCTCATCTTTGGTAGTGTAATAGTTTGTAGTTACGGCAATCGCCACACAAGCGTTGCATTGCGTTGTTTTGTTTTGTCTGATGACATTTGCCAGATAGTGTTTTGTTCTTAGTCGCACGTAGTTACTCGAGTAAACATAGCTGGCGCAAGGCTTACATTCGATGAAAGGAAGTCAGTTTTGAGGTGGTATTTGAAGTACGAAAACGTTGCATTGGAGACAAATTTGAAGCCGAAGGCTGTGTTAAAGATGTACGCAAACAACGATCTGGACGACCTGTAACAGTAACAAGTCCAGCTAACTCCCGTCGTGTGTTACAACAATTCACTCGCTCACCACAGAAGTCTGTAAGACAGTGGGCCCATGAAACTAGAGTGAGTCGCTCAAGTGTTCGGGGAATTTTGAAGACGGCAAAGTGGAAGTGCTACATCCCACGATTGCTACACGCAATGAACGAGGACGACCCAGTTCGTAGAATGGAGTACCGCGAGTGGTTTACTAACATGGTGCGCAACGATGAAGAGTTTGCAGAGATGATTCTCTGGTCTGATGAGGCACAGTTCAAACTCAATGGTACAGTAAATCGCCACAATTGCATCTACTGGGCCGCCGAAAATCCGAACGTTCATGTAGACAAAGCCGTGAATTTGCCAGGAGTAAATGTGTGTTGTGGGTTGTCTTAGCGGGGCTTGATTGGGCCATTCTTCTTTGACGGCTCAGTTACCGGTGACGTGAACCTTCAGAAGCTTCAGACATCCATTTTACCTACCATCCGAGACTTGTATGGAGACGGGAGAGTTTACTTTCAACAAGGTGGTGCCCCAGCCCACTACCAAAATCGTGTTAGGGCGTATCTCGACGAAAATCTTCCAGGAAGATGGATACGCCGTAGAGGTGCTGTGGATTATAAACCACGTTCCCTAGACGTAACTCCTCTGGACTTTTACCAGTGGGCAACACTAAAGGACGTCGTTTATCGAAAAAAGCCACGCACATTGGATGAACTTCGAGAATCCATCGTAAATTCACGTGCAAATATCCAACTCAACACGTTGCAGTCAGTAGTTCGTGCTGCAGTTCGGCGGCATCGTTTGTGTGTGGATGTTAATGGTGACCATTTCGAACACCTACAGTGATATCTTTAAGTTGGTTCCGAACCGCACAATAACCCTGGGTTCGGTGTGGGGCGGCGGAGGGGTGAAGTGGACATAGGTAGTCGTCGTGGGGTTGTGGACCACTGCGGCTGCGACGGGGACGGAGCCTCTCCGTCGTTTCTAGGTCCACGGTTAACGTACAATACAATACAATACAATGGGTAAGATAGATACTGCCTACAGGAAAATTAAAGAGACCTTTGGAGAAACGAGAACCACTTGTATGAATATCAAGAGCTCAGATGGAGACCCAGTTCTAAGCAAAGAAGGGAAAGCAGAAAGGTGGAAGGAGTTTATAGAGGGTCTGTACAAGGGCGATGTACTTGAGGACAATATTATGGAAATGGAAGAGGATGTAGATGAAGATGAAATGGGAGATATGATACTGCGTGAAGAGTTTGACAGAGCACTGAAAGACCTAAGTCGAAACAAGGCCCCGGGAGTAGACAACATTCCACTAGAACTACTGACAGCCTTGGGAGACCAGCCCCTAAAAAACTCTACCATCTGGTACCATTGGTACCGAAAGGGCATACACACTCTTATTTCACGCTGCACGAAGGCCATAGAGCGGGATGTAGATTATGTGGAAAAATAGGGGGTGTAGATAAAACACCATTTTTGTATTTGTGTAATTCTCTTTATCTTAAATAAAGAATTGTTGAAGAAAAGAAATGCGGTGCATTATTTTCTGTGCAACCCTCGTAGGGTAGTTTATCTTCAGCTTGGTGTATGATTTATTGTAAATAGTCTAAATTATGTATTATCTATAGTATGAGTTGAAACAAGGCCCTGGGAGTAGACAATATTCCATTAGAACTACTGGCAGCCTTGGGAGAGCCAGTCCTGACAAAACTCTACCATCTGGTGAGCAAAATGTATGAGACAGGCGAAATACCCTCAGACTTCAAGAAGAATATAATAATTCCGATCCCAAAGAAAGCAGGTGTAGACAGATGTGAAAATTACCGAACTATCAGTTTAATAAGTCACGGCAGCAAAATACTAGCGCGAATTCTTTACAGACGAATGGAAAAACTGGTAGAAGCCGACCTACATCAGTTTGGATTCCGTAGAAATATTGGAACATGTGAGGCAATACTGACCCTACGACTTACCTTGGAAAATAGATTAAGGAAAGGCAAACCTACCTTTCTAGCATTTGTAGACTTAGAGAAAGCTTTTGACAATGTTGACTGAAATACTCTCTTTCAAATTCTAGGGGTGGCAGAGGTAAAATACAGGGAGCGAAAGGCTATTTACAATTTGTACAGAAACCAGATGGCAGTTGTAAGAGTCGAGGGACATAAAAGGGAAGCAGTGGTTGGGAAGGGAGTGAGACAGGGTTGTAGCCTCTCCCCGATGTTATTCAATCTGATTATTGAGCAAGCAGTAAAGGAAACAAAAGAAAAATTCGGATTAGGTATTAAAATCCATGGAGAAGAAATAAAAACTTTGAGGTTCGCCGATGAGTCAGAGACAGCAAAGGACTTGGAAGAGCAGTTGAACGGAGTGGATGGTGTCTTGAAGGGAGGATATAAGATGAACATCAACAAAAGCAAAACGAGGATAATGGAATGTAGTCGAACTAAGTCGGGTGATGTTGAGGGTATTAGATTAGGAAATGAGACACTTAAAGTAGTAAAGGAGTTTTGCTATTTGGGGAGCAAAATAACTGATGATGGTCGAAGTAGAGAGGACATAAACTGTAGACTGGAAATGGCAAGGAAAGAGTTTCTGAAGAAGAGAAATTTGTTAATATTGAGTATAGATTTAAGTGACAGGAAGTCGTTTCTGAAAGTATTTGTATGGAGTATAGCCATGTATGGAAGTGGAACATGGATGATAAATAGTTTGGACAAGAAGAGAATAGAAGCTTTCGAAATGTGGTGCTGCAGAAGAATGCTGAAGATTAGATGGTTAGATCACATAACTAATGAGGAGGTATTGAATAGAATTGGGGAGAAGAGGAGTTTGTGGCACAACTTGACTACAAGAAGGGATCGGTTGGTAGGAAATGTTTTAAGGGATACAGGGATCACCAATTTAATATTGGAGGGCAGCGTGGAGGGTAAAAAACGTAGAGGGAGACCAAGAGATGAATACACTAATCAAATTTAGAAGTATGTAGGTTGTCGTAGGTACTGGGAGATGAAGAAGCTTGCACAGGATAGAGTAGCATGGAGAGCTGTATCAAACCAGTCTCAGGACCGAAGACCACAACAACAACAACAACAACAACATCTGTACAATTCGAAACAGTCACGCATTGTCATCCACAAAGATTAAGTCAGGGCCAAATGCACCTCTGACAAGAGCCACATGGGGAAGCAACTCAGGGTCTCAATGATTTTGACCGGTGAGCGTACCGTGTTCAAAGTTTAGGAGATCAGTACGCTAAAGCAGTATTGTACCTTTCCACGACATAACACGTGGAGCAGGTGGGGAGCTTGCAGAACGAGAGGATATTCGACAGATGTACTGGCCTGTCCGTTTCCCCGACTTAAATTCTATCGAATGCAGCGGGAGACATATCGCAGCGCTTCCACATGCAGCAACCACCATCCAACAGGAATGGAACGCCCTGGCGCAAGAACTCCTTGCTAACGTTGTGGACAGCAAGGGAGCACGTTGCAGACCATGCATTGCCGTCCGTAATAATGACACACCATATTAAGAATCATGTCTCGCGTTTGTAGTATACAGTGGACCATCATGAATGGCGGTGACTTCAGTGTAATTATTGTCTTTGAATAAAAGTGTCATTTCTGTTCGTCTCATTGCGTATTTGTTTCAGTTACCTTCTGAATTATACTGTAGCCGTCCTTTCTATGTATCGTCCAAGTTTCCTCGAACTATATTACCTGGCAGTAACACATATGCGAAAGCTACTTTCGTCCTCAAGATCTGCGAATACTCCTTCATACAGGCGAATAATCCTTCAAACAGGGCAGCACCGTGGTTTACAACTCGCGAAAGCCTCCCACTTATTGAAAAACAAACTGCCCTTCAAACAATAGATATCGCTGCAACGAACATGCAGAGAAAAGGAAGAATAGATGAAGCACAAGCTCTGATTGTTGCTAGGGGTGGGGAAGGTAATCGGCCGCGCCCTTTCAAAACAAAAATCCCCGCATTCGCGTGTAGCGATTTTGGGAAATCACGGAAAACCTAACTCTGCTGTCCAGACGCGTTCATGAATCGTCGTCTTCCCGAAGGCGCGTCCAGTGTGCTAACAACTGACGTGTAAAGATGTTGACCACACTGCTGAAACTGATCACAGCAGTAAAGTATTTCATGAAAAATTTCACAACAGAGTAACAGCAAAATATTATGGGAAAAAATGGAAGTGCCGAAATAACAGGTAACTCTCACGGAGCACGATTACTACCACGTTTCGCGATGTGTCCTGCTAGACCGCACTTATCCATACCAAATATTGACAAAATCGCTGCTCGGCAGGCAGTGGGACACCCATGTTTTCCTCACCGTACGGTCCCAAGTCTGTTCTTGCTCTTAGAAGCCACCCGTATATTTTGCGCTGCGAGCTAACAGGATCGCTATGTCATTATATAACGTTACTGATAAGCACCACACTGTTGTGAACAACAGAGCAAAAGAGTAACAGGTTATTTTGCATCGCATTTCATATCTCGCCTCCGGGTGACTCTGGCCAATGAAGATTTCCCACACTGTAACGGGATTTTGTATACTGTTGGTCTCCTTAGACCGCAGTCGTCTCTTGTGGAACCCAACCTCATTCACTGACGCGTTGGAGGACGGAAGACACATTTTGTTCGGAGTTTTTTGAAGAGTCTGCTGTTCTTAAAGGGCACACAGTGACTGAGAGGCAGGAAACTCGTACTAGACGAGCACTTCGTATCTTTTGGCTGTCCATGATGTTTAATGCGTGCTGGTCGAAATGTATGGCAATCTGCTTCTCAGAGTACCCGTTCTGAACAAGCAGTGGAGACGATTAAGTTGTGCTGACAAGGTCTCGGAATCTAAGTGTATGTAACAAACGGCTGAATTCGCATGGGGGATGACATCTAATAGCTCGTAAAAACAGGTCGATGTTTGCTGCTTTACACTATGATCTAAGGAACCACCTTCTTCTCAATGATCTCTGACATCCAGAAAAGGGATATTTTCACCGTAAAACAAATGCTAGGATGAAAAGAACTTCTATGTTCTAAAGTGAAAGAAGCTTCGTAGCCGTACCAGAGAGGTATTGGCTGCATACCTCCAAAAAGTTTGGGCTTCACAATCCAGGACAAAGTGCTTCATTCACCGATGCACTTGGTTGCGATTGCCTCAGCATGGTCTTGTAACTTTTCGGTTTAAGTCGACCGGGATATACTGTCGCTCCAAAGATGACTGTAACATTGAAGGTGGCATTGTGATACACAGGCACAGCGTGCACAGATTTACATACCTTCATCTGCAGTGCTAGCACGGGCTATCATGCTCGTAATATAGAATGCCTTATGTGAAACTGTGCCTTTGTGAGTTGACAAAATTTATCTTCGCTTCAATACAAACACCTAGATACACACAATTCTTTTTATTGAAACGCCATGCACGCTAATAGAGGGGTTCCTGGCTCCATATGGTCCGCCTTCGTCTCTTTTAGTTTTTATGCTGTCATTTTCAGTTTGTTGCATACACACTATTGCTGCATCTGCACGTATGATCATTCCCTCTCTCCTCGTCTGGAACCGCGTGACCGCTACGGTCGCAGGTTCGAATCCTGCCTCGGGCATGGATGTGTGTGGTGTCCTTAGGTTAGTTAGGTTTAAGTAGTTCTAAGTTCTAGGGGACTGATGACCTTAGAAGTTAAGTCCCATAGTGCTCAGAGCCAGCCTCTCTCCTCGAGCTTCAGTTTTGAGAGGGCAAGCACCACCGTGTGCGTGTCAACAACTTAGGCAACTCTGTAATCCACTGTATGCGTCCCATCAAATAACTGCAAAAGAGGATCTGTCATTATGTCCTTTTATCATATTCCGTACCTTTTGCAGTGAGTGATATACACTCCTGGAAACTGAAATAAGAACACCGTGAATTCATTGTCCCAGGAAGGGGAAACTTTATTGACACATTCCTGGGGTCAGATACATCACATGATCACACTGACAGAACCACAGGCACATAGACACAGGCAACAGAGCATGCACAATGTCGGCACTAGTACAGTGTATATCCACCTTTCGCAGCAATGCAGATTGCTATTCTCCCATGGAGACGATCGTAGAGATGCTGGATGTAGTCCTGTGGAACGGCTTGCCATGCCATTTCCACCTGGCGCCTCAGTTGGACCAGCGTTCGTGCTGGACGTGCAGACCGCGTGAGACGACGCTTCATCCAGTCCCAAACATGCTCAATGGGGGACAGATCCGGAGATCTTGCTGGCCAGGGTAGTTGACTTACACCTTCTAGAGCACGTTGGGTGGCACGGGATACATGCGGACGTGCATTGTCCTGTTGGAACAGCAAGTTTCCTTGCCGGTCTACGAATGGTAGAACGATGGGTTCGATGACGGTTTGGATGTACCGTGCACTATTCAGTGTCCCCTCGACGATCACCAGTGGTGTACGGCCAGTGTAGGAGATCGCTCCCCACACCATGATGCCGGGTGTTGGCCCTGTGTGCCTCGGTCGTATGCAGTCCTGATTGTGGCGCTCCCCTGCACGGCGCCAAACACGCATACGACCATCATTGGCACCAAGGCAGAAGCGACTCTCATCGCTGAAGACGACACGTCTCCATTCGTCCCTCCATTCACGCCTGTCGCGACACCACTGGAGGCGGGCTGCACGATGTTGCGGCGTGAGCGGAAGACGGCCTAACGGTGTGCGGGACCGTAGCCCAGCTTCATGGAGACGGTTGCGAATGGTCCTCGCCGATACCCCAGGAGCAACAGTGTCCCTAATTTGCTGGGAAGTGGCGGTGCGGTCCCCTACGGCACTGCGTAGGATCCTACGGTCTTGGCGTGCATCCGTGCGTCGCTGCGGTCCGGTCCCAGGTCGACGGGCACGTGCACCTTCCGCCGACCACTGGCGACAACATCGATGTACTGTGGAGACCTCACGCCCCACGTGTTGAGCAATTCGGCGGTACGTCCACCCGGCCTCCCGCATCCCCACTATACGCCCTCGCTCAAAGTCCGTCAACTGCACATACGGTTCACGTCCACGCTGTCGCGGCATGCTACCAGTGTTAAAGACTGCGATGGAGCTCCGTATGCCACGGCAAACTGGCTGACACTGACGGCGGCGGTGCACAAATGCTGCGCAGCTAGCGCCATTCGACGGCCAACACCGCGGTTCCTGGTGTGTCCGCTGTGCCGTGCGTGTGATCATTGCTTGTACAGCCCTCTCGCAGTGTCCGGAGCAAGTATGGTGGGTCTGACACACCGGTGTCAATGTGTTCTTTTTTCCATTTCGAGGAGTGTAGTACAATATGTATGCGATTACAATGAACACTTCAAGCACACAGAAGTGAGTGCATCGTGCTTTAGGGGGCGACATCTCGCGAGCAAAAGAAGACTCTAGCGCTCCCCAAAGAAGTGTGACAGGACCGTTACTAATCGCATACAGCGACAATAAAGATATCACTCACTGCAAAAGGTACGGAATGTGCAGGTGAGCGCTACAATCAGGACTGCATACGACCGAGGCACACAGGGCCAACACCCGGCATCATGGTGTGGGGAGCGATCTCCTACACTGGCCGTACACCACTGGTGATCGTCGAGGGGACACTGAATAGTGCACAGTACATCCAAACCGTCATCGAACCTATCGTTCTACCATTCCTAGACCGGCAAGGGAACTTGCTGTTCCAACAGGACAATGCACGTCCGCTTGTATCCCGTGCCACCCAACGTGCTCTAGAAGGTGTAAGTCAACTACCCTGGCCAGCAAGATCTCCGGATCTGTCCCCCATTGAGCATGTTTGGGACTGGATGAAGCGTCGTCTCACGCGGTCTGCACGTCCAGCACGAACGCTGGTCCAACTGAGGCGCCAGGTGGAAATGGCATGGCAAGCCGTTCCACAGGACTACATCCAGCATCTCTACGATCGTCTCCATGGGAGAATAGCAGCCTGCATTGCTGCGAAAGGTGGATATACACTGTACTAGTGCCGACATTGTGCATGTTCTGTTGCCTGTGTCTATGTGCCTGTGGTTCTGTCAGTGTGATCATGTGATGTATCTGACCCCAGGAATGTGTCAATAAAGTTTCCCCTTCCTGGGACAATGAATTCACGGTGTTCTTATTTCAATTTCCAGGAGTGTATTAAATAAGCACGTACGTCATTTGCTACTCGATGGGATAGAACTGTATCGAATACTTTCTGGCTGTCGTGAATCACAATATCAATCTTCACCTGCTGGTTTCGTGGGCGAACTACAGGCTTTTCTCTTAAACAAATAATGGTGAAGGTTGCACAGGTCTAGTAAACAACATGAGCTATCGGTATGTTGTTTAACTGCGATGTCATATCTTTCGTATACGTTGTCTGCGATGTTTCTGTTTGCATGTTCCAGTTGCAGATGCCGTTCATCTGTTTTGGTTACAGTAGGTTGTTTAGTTTTATCTGTGGTAGCTTGGATCGTGTTGTCTACTGCACCTGCGCAGGGTGAAGAATGACAGTCTGGTAATAACGTCAGAGAACGGTAGGTGACGTCGAATCACGGAAATTTTCCGGTTACCATAGACGGGGACTGCAATGTTGTGCAGTTAGGAGCATATAACGACAGCCAGTTTTATAAGAGCGCGCGGAAATTTGTGTTTATCTAGCAGCGTGGTTTTGTCCAGAAATTTTAGAGAAGGGGCACCAGCAATTTTTTCGTCGATTTCAAGTTTGTAGCGGTGCTGGAGGCATAAATTTCGAGAATTTTCTGTGAGAAATGTGATCTGAGGAAAAATAGTTGTTTAAAAATTAGTTTTCGTTTTCTTTTCCAGGATCCTCATAGTTACACCTACATGTCTTCTTTACTTATTGGAATAAAATCAAAATTAAAAAACGTGGTCTTAAGATTAAGTTATCAATAACAGTGCACCTTAACAGTACCACGAGAACACTGCCTTACTGCAGTGCTGTGTTTGAAGTACAGCTTATTATCTCGACAAATTAGTGGCATTACGGCACTTTTAGCGTAATTCATTTAATAGTCAAGTTTTACCCACTGCATACCGCTGAATACTCTCATCCAATATAACCAGCCGTGGTCAGAAATTTAAAGTCTGCTAGCTCTCTCTGTTGAGCTAAAACTATTATCTTCAGCTAAATCAATTAGTAACTGCTCTCTTTGGCACAACATGCATTAGCTGGCGCGAGTTAGTTCAGAAGCACACACTTCCACCCGCTCGTCGCCGTGGCGGTCTTTTGTGGCCATAGCTCCACAGCTATGCATTACCGAACTGTGGTTGTCTGGAAAGTTTTACTCGATACGACCCCCCCTACCCTGTTCTGATCTTGTTAGCAAGACATTTTTCTCCGCTTTCTCTGTACCTAGTTCAAACGAAGATCCATTCAGAGAAAGGGAGGATGGTGAAGGGGGTGATTGGCCTTGATTGTCTATTATGCCAAACGACTATTTGCTTTTCAACATTTCCTATAATTACTAATGAAATTTAAAAATTAAAAAGCTGCGAAAATCTACTCTTTAAGAGGTGTAACCTTACGTTAAAGGTTTAATGCAGTCAGTCACGTATTACAGTCAGGAACTGTGTATGTGTCTTAAGGTAGCATAACTCAAGGCGCGCAAATTACTCACATTATGTTCACCCAGCATTTGAGAATGGAAGCTCATAGCGACTTCCAATCAAATCCAACCATTTCGAAACTTTTTCCTGCTGCGCCCCCCCCCCCCCTCCACAAGCACACACAAAATAATGGAAGGCAGAAAGATTACCGCTCGTTACTCTTTCACTGATCACACAGCAAAACTCAAGCCTCAGACGTGACGTTTTAATTTATTACTTCTTTACTACTAACTTCATTCGCAACAAATTTTGCAGACACTATCTACATATAACATTAAGTGTACCTTCAAAATTGTGTCACTCTACAACGCGTAGTTCGGGATATATAATGTCATAAACATTGACATGCGTGAAAAACTAGATTTGCTTAACAAGGAAAGCACATTCTACCCGCCCATTGTTTGATAATTAGAGCTCTCAAAGACTCCCAATGAACTTTAAATATAACTTCAAACCTCTTCCAAACTTCTTCTCGGTTATATGCTTAACGTCAAATATTTAACACATTAAACATTTGTAAAGTAATCAGAAAACTGAAGCCGTTTTACACATTGGAGTTAGATTGTTGCGTGTTTACTGGTATAGGTCTAGAAGATATAGTGAGTATATGGAAGTGTTGAAGGTGATAGTTTGACTCTGAGTTATGGAAGGCAACGAAATGCCAAAAAAGCTTTACTTTATACTTAAAGTTTGTGGTGGCGGATTGGCCTGTGGTCGAGTCTGTTTCCTCACTACGTTCTATTATTCGTCAGTGAAAACTTTATATGTGCTTGCAGTTCACCTACGAGACATATAAACAACTTAAACCATAGAATTCAGTTCACTATAGGAACAGAAGGGGAGGAGACAATACTCTACTTCGATCTCGAAATCACAAAAACGGACACAGATTCAACATTTTCAGAAAAGGATCAGTTACAGACATGATAATATATAAGAAATCAAATCACCCTCATTCTCAAAAATGACAGCCATCAGGCGTATGGTGCGATGACTGTGCAGAACTCCTCTATGCAAAGAACAACTATCAAGAAGAGCTAAACTTGAACATCAACATAGTACAAAACAGTGGATACAACAGCAAGACGGTATACAAACTACGTGATACCATTAAAAGGAAAATACAAACAAAAGATAGCAAAATTGAAAGCAATCCAAACAAATTTGAAGCAGCATTTGAAAGAAATCTGTACTACGTGCATCTAGCACTCACAGAACGACGCATGGATGTATAAAAAGGACGTAAAAGAAATTTAAGTGTAAAAAACCAGAACCGTATTGTTGTAAACAGAAATAGTTGTTTGAAATGAGCTGCCAAGAATCACTACACAAATAAAACATTCAGTTGAAGGAGACGGAATTTTTCTTGTATATATGATAGAACTTAATTTAAAATGTTGTACAAATTAATGTCTTTTTTATTGCATTACTAGAGTTAAGGATTTAAAGGAAGTGCTGTTATATAGAGAATTTTCGGTGTTATGTACGTACTGTAGGAAACGCTCTAGACACGCAGGAGGGCATTTTTTAGAATTCAATAAGCAAGTAAGAGTTAGATAATATGGAACGATAAGGCAGTTAAGAGTAGCTGTATAATAGGTATGCCTTAAATATTTGAATCAAGCCGGCCGGGGTGGGCCAGCGGTTCTAGGTGCTACAGTCTGGAACCGCGCAACCACTACGGTCGTAGGTTCGAATCCTGCCTCGGGCACGGATGAGTGTGATGTCCTTAGGTTAGTTAGGTTTAAGTAGTTCTAAGTTCTAGGGGATCGATGTCCTCAAAAGTTAAGTCCCATAGTGCTCAGAGCCATTTGAACCATTTTTTCAACTTAATGTCCCTATATTAACTAACAGGTTTGGACTGGTAAACTGAATTTATAAAAATATTCGCCCATATAAAATGTTGCGCAATAGAATCTGACTACATTTTGACAGTGTGGATGACAGTGATATTAGTGAGGAACATACCCAAACCACTTTAAACCTACAGCTTCGAATACAGGTAAAGGAAAATGAAACTCAACGTATTTACTTGACTTGTCGTGCCGCTATATCAGCATAAGTTGCAATTATACAGGGTGATTCAAAAAGAATACCACAACTTTAAAAATGTGTATTTAATGAAAGAAACATAATATAACCTTCTGTTATACATCATTACAAAGAGTATTTAAAAAGGTTTTTTTTCACTCAAAAACAAGTTCAGAGATGTTCAATATGGCCCTCTCCCGACACTCGAGCAATATCAACCCGATACTCCAACTCGTTCCACACTCTCTGTAGCGTATCAGGCGTAACAGTTTGGATAGCTGCTGTTATTAATCGTTTCAAATCATCAATGTTGGCTGGGAGAGGTGGCCGAAACACCATATCCTTAACATACTCCCATAAGAAAAAATCGCAGGGGGTAAGATCAGGGCTTCTTGGAGGCCAGTGATGAAGTGCTCTGTCACTGGTTGCCTGGCGGCCGATCCATCGCCTCGGGTAGTTGACGTTCAGGTAGTTACGGACAGATAAGTGCCAATGTGGTGGCGCTCCATCCTGCTGAAATATGAATTGTTGTGCTTCTTGTTCGAGCTGAGGGAACAGCCAATTCTCTAACATCTCCAGATACTGTAGCACCTTCGAAGAAAAAGGGACCAAAAACTTTATTGGCTGAAATGGCACAGAAAACGTTCACCTTAGGCGAGTCACGTTCATACTGAGCTGTTTCCCGCGGATTCTCAGTGCCCCATATACAGACATTGTGACGGTTGACTTTCCCGTTAGTGTGGAAAGTTGCTTCATCACTAAACACAACGCCTGACGCCTAGTCAACAGCGCCTCAAGCGAACAAATGTACAACTAAATGAAACTTTATAGCTCCCTTAATTCGCCGACAGATAGTGCTTAGCTCTCCCTTTTGTCGTTGCAGAGTTTTAAATTCCTAAAGTTGTGGTATTCTTTTTGAATCACCCTGTATAAGGGTTATTCGGAAAGTAAGGAACGATCAGTCGCGAAATGGAAACCACAGTGAAAATTCGATGAAGTTTTGCACCAGTGTGTTGGGCAGTGCCACTAGTATGCCCGTCTATGGCGTTACGTCGTTCTTTTTAGTTCTGAGCACACAGGGAGCACATAAAGATACCTAGGACAATAGCGTCGCCCGCCAAGTACGAGGGCCTGGTGAGAAATTTCGCCTGATGCTATGCAGCCAACATTACATAACTGTCGTCCGTTTTCTTCTTGCCAGCCGCGGTAGCCGAGCGGTTGTAGGCGCTTCAGTCCGGAACCAAGCGGCTACTACAGTCGCAGGTTCGAATCCTGCCTCGGGCATGGATGTGTGCGATGTCCTTAGGTTTAAGTAGTTCCAAATCTAGGGGACTGATGACCTCCACTGTTAAGTCCCATAGTGCCTAGAGCCATTTGAACCATTTTTTTTTCTTCTTCAAGACAGTTCTCAGCCGCATCCTGCAGTGGCAATGAAGATGCTCCTGCATCGTTTTTAATTTCAACTGTTTGATTACCCACAATACAGCCCGTAATTGTCTCCCTCTGAGTTTCATCTCTGCTCACATGAACCGCAGGCTATGAAGACAACATTTTGGCACAGACAACGAGCTGTAGGCCAGCGTAGAAAATTGGCGGAAATCACTGGCTGCTGTCTTCTGTAACGAGTGTGTTGGAAAGTTGGTACAACGCTACGACAAACGTCAAAGTCGGGTCGGCGACTATGGAGATAAGTAACTGGAAGTTGTAGCTAACTGTTGCAAATAAAACAGTTTTGATATTCACTGTGGTTTCCGTTTCGCGACCTATCGTTCCTTGCTTTCCGAATAGCCCTCGTATATGAGAACGGCTGGTGCAGGCCGTCTGGTTGAGGCCGCGCCAATGTCTGCGGCTGCTCTCACCAGTGCTGAAACCCTCCTACGCACTTGGACTATAGCCTGTCCGGTAAAACTGCTGACAAGAACTACTCTTGTATCCTCGTATATGCGAGTGATATCTACTGCTTGCCCATGGGCCAGATAAAGACAATGATTCTCTGGGAGCACTCCAGAATAGAAGAGTACTTCGAATGCATCAACTGCTCGTGGAGTTTGCTAAATCCGTCAGTCTGCGCACAGGGTGACGAATTTACAGCTCTCTGAGACACGCTGGCCCATTCACTAAAATTCAGAGTAAGTTATGCCTCTAATGTGTGCAGCCTGGGACACAGACACAGATTTCCTCCTCACTCGGAAAGGACCCAACCCTGACTGCCCGTCCAGTGACAGCTCTTGTCTCTGAAATCAGAACCACCTTCCTATATCGCACCAGCCAATCGGCGACCACGTTATTCAGCTGTGTCGTGGAAATTTTCCACATCAACTGCTAGTTCTGCGATGGGCCAATGGCCGAATGGCAGTTTCATATTCTGGCCAGAGTCACTGCTCCTCTGTTTGTAAATTTGTGGTAAGATCTTACGGGACCTAACTGCTTCCGTCAACGTCCCTAAGCTTAGACACTACTTAAGAGGCTCCGGAACGCCCTCTTCTTGCAATGTTAAAATAACGCTTATAAATTACATCTTTCCTCACAAAGTATTTGAGGTAGGAAGTTGAACTTTTTACAGATTATTTATTGTAATATGGGCTACAACTTAACAAAGGGATTTTACAAAATTTTAGTTCAGTTATTAAAGATGATTTTTTTTTCAATTGTAATGAAAATTCACAACACTTTTTTGCAATTTTTTATTTATATATTCAAAAATATACAGTTTTTTGGAAAAAGGCTGTGTTAAATTATGCAGAAGGTACTGTGTAACATTTACTGAAAGTTTGAAACAAATATGTTTGGAAGATCCTTAGAAAACATATAATTAGTATGAGAAAATAAAAGTTTTGGGAATCGAGCGACAAAGATTGGATTAACTTCTTAGTGCATTCCAGGTCCATAGGATGGATTATCTTCATCCTCTGCAAACTCCTCCTCCAGCTTCCTCTTGTTCCTCCTCCTGTTTACTCTTGCTTGTATTTCTAGACTCTTTACAGCCCTGTCTGTAGCCCGAAGGCGTTCCTTGTCTAAAGCAAGCATCGCTCGTACCATGTTAGAACCTATCTTCATTCCCATATTTCTAAATACCTTGCACCTTACAATGTTGCCATCCTTCAGAGGATTTCTAATAACTTTACTTTTACCCATTATTATACTTCAACAAAACAGAGACTCAAGAAACAGAATTAATTACGAATATTTTCGAGATAACGACAGAGTAAATAAACATGAAACAATCGACAATCACACCAGCGATATATATTGAACCATCACAGGTTAGCCACAACACATACTTTATCTCACATCACTAAAATGTACCTGATGAACACGGACGTTAATAATAACACCATTTGACAGCAGTTTAACAGCGCCACAGTGGGTCACGCCCATGTAGAACACATTTCAAAAAAAATTTAAAAATAGTTGTAGTCTTCGGAATTGAATAAATTATATATCTATTGAAAGGTAATAGTCTGCAGATTCAGAAAACGCAAAAAAGTAAAAATTCAACTTTTCATGATTTTGAAGGGGGGGGGGGGGGGGGGAGCCGCGCGGATCGTGACAGACAGCGTGGCTCCCCTGTCTGTATCCATGTCGTGCAGACACCCTCTCTGTCGCTACCCCCACTACTGCGTCAGCCCCAAAGCGAAGTGGGGCGCTGGACCGCCTCGTAGTGCCTCGGTCCACCAAAGTGGCCTCTGCTATACCTGCTCGAGCTATGCAGAAAAACTACTCTCTGCTTCTCGCTTCCCTGAGGCTGCTGACCGACTGCGTCATTTCAAAATTTTCAGCTGTATTCTGCGCTGCTTCTTACCTTATCGTGCACTACTGGAGATCAGTAATGCCATCCTCATTCTCAGTATGAAAATAATTCTCTCATTTCGTTCCCGTCATGAAGATATGCAAACTGATTACACTGCTATTACGAGGGTTGGAACTTTAATAGTGGCAACTATTTATTTATAGCTCGGACAAAATAGATACGTGTTTCAAAGTTTTCCTGACCTTCAAAGTAGTCACCAGCATTGTGTATAACCCGTTGCCAGCGATGTGGTAGCCGTAGGGTACTCTTAGCAGTGCAAGTTGTGTTGACAGTTCGAGCGGCACCGTCTGTTGCCCGACGAATTTGTAGCAGTTCCGAAGCGAATGCCGTGAAGTGTTTCCTTCAGTTTAGAAATCTAGTTGAACTTACGAGGGCTTAAGTCAGGGGAGTGCAGTAGGTGGTATAGCACGTAGCAGCCCCATCAGTCAAACAAATCAGTAACAGCTTGCACTGTAGGTGCTTGAGCATTTTTCTGCAAAATGATGGTCAGGTCCTGCAGAAAGTGTCATCACTTCTGTCTCTATGTTGTTAATTTTTGGAACACAACCTACGACAAGCTTAGGGGCAGGCGTGATGACATTTTCTGCAGGACCTGACCATCAATTTGCAGGGCAATGCTCAAGCACGTACTGTGCAAGCTGTTACCGATTTGTTTTTGAGTGATGAGGCTGCTAAGTGCTATACCACCTACTGCAATCCCCTGAATAACGCCCTCGTGAGTTCAGTTCGATTCCTAAACTGAAGGAAACACTTCACGGCATTCACTTCAGAACTGCTACAAATTCGTCGGGCAATAGACCGCCCCGCTCGGACTGTCAACACAACTGGCACTGCTAAGAGTATCCTACGACTTCCACATCGCTGGCAACGGGTTATACACCATGCTGGTGACTACTTTGAAGGTCAGGAAAACTTTTAAACACGTATCTATTTTGTAAGAGCCGTAAATAAATAGTTGCTACTATTAAAGTTCCAATCCTTGTAATTTATGCAAGCGTCCGTTAAAAACCGACGTCTTGCCACAGGATATCTCTCACAGTCTTACTTTCGCCGTTTAGGTAATAAAATGTACAACAGACAGCTTTCACAGGGTAAACAATTTTTGCGCTGACGTGTAAACGTAAACAAACACTCCCGACAGGCGAGATATGGTACAGCAACAAAACGCCAGAGGAGTTGCCGTCGACTCACTTGCCACGAGTAATCGAATGAAACAGGGAGTTTCTCGTGTGAAAGCAACGCCGACTCAAAGGAAGGCCTCGGCGCTTGTTGGTGATGATGTCGCGTCAGCTAGGTACGGCGAACGCCAGGTCTGTTGCAGGCAGAAATGGATGGGCGTGCTTATCACTATAAATCTCTTACTTTCGGACAAAATGTTTGGTACTGTTTTGGATTCTGCAGTTTTATTTAGATGAAAGATTTTCTTACTATCGTAAAGCTACTGAATCCTGTTGAAACAAACGTAGATCAATATGAGAAGATGCTTTGCCCCATTGCAAGCTTCGGAATTTTTACATTCAAGTAACTATATTTATTTAATCCATTTTGTTATCAAAACTTAACCCAACCCCCTTACAATGAATTCGTTTCTTTTATTTATTTATTTTCGTTTGACATCGTCACTGGAAATGTGAACTAATTTACATGTGTAAATGTCCAATTGTTGCCAGTCATTAGATTACAATCGTTTTCAACGAAAGGAATTCTAAACAGGAACCAAAACAGCTTCATACATCGAAAATACTGCTGAGCTTAAACTTTTTTAAACACGCACATTAGAAAAGATAAATATTCCCCTCTTGCAACTGAAAGGAGAAATTTTATAGGATAAAACAATATTATTTGATAAAACAAGTATCTCTCTCTTGCCTTTCCTTCTATCCCCCACCACCTCCCTCAACGCGTACAATCGCAAGATATTTAATTAACATTCAGTGCTCCTCACCCCATAGTCAACCAAGATACCTAAAGAAGAGCACCAATATGTTCACAGTTTCTGTAAAAGCAACCCAGTACAAACGTAACTTCCTCAGATTTACAAATAAGGTAAAGAAGCACGAATTGTGTTGGTGCTGGACCATGAAGTTGTTTTTGTATGTCATTCCTTAAAACAGGTGGAAATTGAAGTTGAGGAGTACACTATTGACTAGAAGTGTAATGAATTGCACAATTAACTGATTGCAGAAATCTCTCAGAACAATGTGTGTTGGTCAACTACCGCCAATAGTTTCACATTTTCTTGTGTCAGGGAGACACCACCATTATGAGTATAATAAAAATAGTCCCAGGTGCTAACACTCCATATACATTTAAATTTTTGACATACAACTCTTTCACTAATAAGAAAGACTAGCTATGAAACCCGCTATGCATGTAACACATTTTCAGATCCCTCAGTGATAAAAGGACTGTAGAATATACACTGACTCTGCAACAAACTAAAAGTTAACTGACATTCAAGTACAGCAGTATATGCTTTGCTAACAAGGGAACCTCCCGATCGCACCCCCTTCAGATTTATTTATAAGTTGGGACAGCGGATAGGCCTTGAAAAACTGAACACAGATCAATCGAGAAAACAGGAAGAAGTTGTGTGGAACTATGAAAAACTAAGCAAAATATACAAACTGAGTAGTCCTTGCGAAAGATAGGCAACATCAAGGGTAGTGGAAGCTCAGGAGCGCCGTGGTCCCGTGGTTAGCGTGAGCAGCTGCGGAATGAGAGGTTCTTGGTTCAAGTCTGCCCTCGAGTGGCAAGTTTAACTTTTTATTTTCAGACAATTATTATCTGTCCGTCCGTCCGTCCGACGCGAAGTAACTGCGCCGTAGTATGGGAACGCTACACCTAAACAGAGATCGATACACACAACGTCAGTCGACTAAAGCGCACGGAAGAGAGAGTATTCCTGCTAACGAGGCTCCCTGGCTGGCAGTTGACTGCCCGCTACTTTGGACGAGAGTGCATTAAATACGTGAGATGTACTCCGTGGGCAATATGAATCCAGCAAATATAGCTCGCGACTTCAATGACAAGATCAATGAATATTTTCCGAGCTGTAAGGAATCGGAAAGTTCCTTAAGGGGTCGAACGATTGTCGAACATTTGTATGATTATTTCCTACATTTGTTGATAAACAGTACGTGTGGTGATGACGATACCTTGCACGTCCTTTCTTCTACTAATCGCACGGTTTTGCGGTACGGTCGCAAAACACGGACACTTAACTTATTACAGTGAACAGAGACGTCAATGAACGAACGGACAGATCATAACTTTGCGAAAATAAAGAAAGTAAACTTTTCACTCGAGGGAAGATTTGAACTAAAGACCTCTCGTTCCGAAGCTGCTCACGCTAACCACGGGACCACAGCGCTCCTGTGTTTCCACTAACCTTGATGTTGCCTATCCTGCGCATGGACTACTCAGTTTGTATATTTTGCTTATTTTTTTCATAGTTCCACACAACTTTCTTCCTGTTTTCTCGATTGATCTGTGTTCAGTTTTTCAAGGCCTATCCACTGTGTCAACTTATAACTAAATCTGAGGGGGATGCGATGGGGAGGTTCCCTTGTAAGAAGTGTGAGGAATTATGGATTTCACTGGTTGCACGAGTCGCTCAGTACAAATAAAAACTGCAGAACCCAAAACAATACCAAACACTTTGTCCGAAAATAAGAGATTTATAGTGATAAGCACGCCCAGGCGTTTCTGCCTGCAACAGACCTGGCGTTCGCTGTGCCTAGCTGACGTGACGTCACGAACAAGCTCCGAGGCCTTCCTTTGAGTCGGTGTTGGAGAAAGTGGCCTGACAGTGCATGCATTTGGCCGCGGGACTCCACAGATTCGGGCGCTGCTGCTGTACCTGGCCCTGCGTCAGCTACGCCCGCGTTCTCCAGCGACGGCTGGAATGGCGGCCGCACGCGCTCGGGCAAACACGCCCGCTGCCGGGCAGCGGAAACAGCGCGGCTAGCCCGCTAGCCGTTCATAACGCGACGCGCACAATGCCCTGTTTGCGCGCCCGTGCTTGTCCAGCTTGGCAAAGCTTAGCTAAGCTCCCGGCTATTACACGGCAAGCGCGCCGTGTCCCGCGCCTCGATGGCGCGGCCCGCCCCTATTTACATGCATTTGCGTTTAGTTTTACGTTCCCTGCTAACGTAATTGTTACGTTACAACCTCGTCTCAATTTGCTGCTAACTGCATGGCGTCGCTGTAGTTACGCACTGATGTTTGTAAGACGTGTTGGGGGGCTGGGACAGGTAATGGTCGGAACAATAACCTTGAGAGGTGGCATGAGCCCCCTCCCATATTTCTATCTTACGATTTTCCTCTCTAATTGCATGCAGTGAAAAGTCGCTATTCCTTCACACGCGGACTTCCCACGCAGCGTCTCTCGTCACCCGGGTGGTCCAGTGACAGGTGGGCTCTGCTAATCTGGAGAGGGTTAAGCCGACGGGTGTGAGGAAGTCGAGTGAATGCTTTGCAGTCGCCGACATTGTCAAAAGACACGCCCAGAGGGGTCTGAAGTAGCGGCTGGGCTAGAGGTTCCGTTACTTCACAGAAACTTAGCGAAAACACTTTCTGGCGGGCTACCAGCGAAGCGTGGGAATGACTTGTGTACCCAGGCAGTTGTGGCGGTAAAATTCCCGCGCTTTCTGCAAAATAGTAACTGTGATTGGCTTGCTCAGGGCATAGCTCCGTGACGTAGCAAAATCAGCGCAGAAATTGGCGCCAAGAATCTCCATTGGTGGAATGGTAGTGCTCCAGCAATAGAGTGGAATTTTCCGCCGGTTTTCGAGTTGCTGATTGGAACGTTTAACCACGGCCACTGTCGTGGGGGCGGGAATGTTGAGTGTTCGGCCTGTACGGGTGCTCTAGGTAGTCGGCTCTCCCCTTTCAGTCGAGGACATTGAAGCAACCAGCCATCGCCTCCGGTACGCCAGATCGTGTTCTGGCAGTTAAGAAGACAGTTCGGTAATGTATGTCCACAGCACCGGCAGATAGGGATTTTCCTAGGTGATAATCAGAGCTCAGCAGAGCGCGCCTGTTCGTCTTTTTTTAACTTTGTTCTGTCTTGAGTAGCAGCAATTAATGTTGGGTTAGCTGTGTGTCTCTCTTAAGGTTTGAGTGGCAAGGAATTGACTCCACATACCACTTCGTCTTGAACCTCACAATCTAGTTTAGGGACAACTTCACCTTCATAGCGTTTGTTTGAGTATCCAATTTGAGCCAATTTGATGTATTATAAATGTTTCATGTGTTTTTGTTTATTATTTTGTGTATAGCCTTAATAAATCATATTGTTATTTTGGACAGAACTTTTATTCTGTTAATTGGTAGAGCAACCCATCATTTCTCACTACGTTAATGAAACCTTCCTTTATTTAACTTATTTATCAAATTAAATTATTGCAGGTGCCAAACTCTTTTCTACTCCACTTTCAGGGTTGATTACAGTCAGTTCGCGTATATTTTTTAATCCATGTGCAACAGTAAAAGTCGGAGCTAGAATAGGGGGGGGGGGGGGGCTTAGAGCATCATTTACATATGGAGATTCTAGAATAATTTAGTGTTAAATACACTGCTTGCCCCGGCACCTCGCAACCTGTGCCGTGAACGCAGCATTTCCGCATTACAGCAACATTTTTAACCGAATTACTCGCAGGTGCCGGACCTGCTTCTGTGGCTCAACGTTCAGTGCTCCAGCATGCGTGGCAGCGAGGTGAGCGACATCCGGATCGAATGTGTGCGGCAGATTAACGACCTCTGTCTGGCACACTGGCCTGTCTGATCAGGGTTTTAGGCGGTTTTCCACACTCATTTACCTCTTTTTCTTTCTAAATTTGGAATTCTGCAGCAAACGGTCTAAGCCAGCTAAAAGGTAAAAAATTGACATACAGTACACGGGCGTGTCCATTAATTACCTCTTGGGATTTCTATAAAATTTGGACGCCCTTCCTCCCTTGCAGAGATTTGGTGAGATGTGGTGGGAACCTCCCCCCCCCCCTCTCCACCCATGTGAGATTTATCCTGTAGTTAGGTAAACTAAAAATGAAATTGTCTGGACTGGATGGTTTGGGGGAAGAGACCAAACAGCGAGGTCTTCGGTCTCATCAGATTATGGAAGGACAGGGAAGGAAGTCGGCCGTGCCCTTTCAATGGAACCATCCCAGCATTTGCCTGGAGCGATTTAGGGAAATCACGGAAAACCTAAATCTGGATGGCCGGAAGCGAGATTGAACCGTCGTCCTCCCGAATGCGAGTCCAGTGTGCTAACCACTGCGCTACCTCGCTGGGTTGAAATTGTTTTATTTCTTTTAAACATTGATTTAAACGTTTCAATAAAACCATGTTTCATAAAGTGTATCAAACAGGGTTTTTAACAAATGATTAAAAACACTATTTAAAGGTCCCAGTCCTGAACAGCATTCGGTCGGACAGACAGACAGAGACAAACGGACGAAACGGCTCTACGAAAGCACTGTTGACCGTTTTCACTGATCCCTAAAAAACTGACCTTTTACTGGTATATTATACACATTAAATGTCATTGGACGTTTACTTACTTTGCAGATGAAAGACGACATTGTTTGTACCTTTCTTTGAACCGTTTGATTACGGAGCTTTTCACTCTCTTGATCTATACGCTCACTAAGAGAATTTTTGTGGGTAACTTCAGCTTGGTTTTCTTCCAAAAACGATTAACTTCTTGCAGGCTAGTGTGTTTCGACTTGTCGGGATGTTGCTTCACGTACGCACTGTAGAAGTTTCGATACAAATTCATGTTGTATACAATAATACTGCCCTTTATGCGTCACACAATATCACGACTCACGCACTGACGGGCACGCAGTGATTTCTGCCGGAGCGGCAGCGAACTCCCGCAGTGAAATCTGACACGTGTGCGGCACTTGTTTCAGATCGGGGAGTCCCGGACATACACAAATGTAAAGCACTTAAATCAATTCAGAATGGCCATAAAGATTGGTGTGCACTTTAATAGATATATCAAAAAAGTTTTGCATCACCTAGGTTCCGAGAGTTCCGGAACATGTACAGAAAATTGGAATAGAGATCAACATAAACATCATTTCCATCCTTTTTATTGCTCATGAAAACTACACATTGCATGTCGTACCACCACACAGCGAGACCTTCAGAGGTGGTGGTCCATACTGCTGTACACACTGGTACCTCTAATACCCAGTAGCACGTCCTCTTGCATTGATGCGTGCCTGTATTCGTTGTGGAATACTGTCCACAAGTTCATCAAGGCACTGGTGGTCCAGATTGTCCCACTCCTCAATAGCGATGAGCCGTAGATCCCTCAGAGTGGTTGGTGGGTGACATCGCCCATAAACAGCCCTTTTCAATTTATCCCAGGCATGTTCGATAGGGTTCATATCTGGAGAACATGCTGGCCACTCCAGTCGAGCGATGTCGTTATCCTGAAGGGAGCCATTCACAAGATGTGCACTATGGGGGCGCGAATTATCGTCCATGAAGACTAATGCCTCGGCAATATGCTGCCGATATTGTTGCACTATCGGTCTGAGCATAGCATTCACGTATCGTTCAGCCGTTACGGCGCCTTCCGTGACCGCCAGCGGCGTACGTTGGCCCCACATAATGCCACCCCAAAACAGCAGGGAACTTCATCCCTGCTGCACTCGCTGGACAGTGTGTCTAAGGCGTTCAGCCTGACCGCGTTGCCTCCGAAAGCGCCTCCGACGATTGCCTGGTTGAAGGCACATGCGACACTCATCGCTGAAGAGAACATGATGGTGATGCCAATCCTGAGCGGTCCATGTTGATGGGCCGATCTGTACTGCGCTGCATGGTGTCATGGTTGCAAAGATGGACCTCGCCATGGACGTCGCGAGTGAAGTTGCGCATCATGCAGCCTATTGCGCACAGTTTGAGTCGTAACACGACGTCCTGTGGCTGCACGAGAAGCATTATTCAGCATGGTGGCGTTGCTGTCAGGGTTCCTCCGAACCATAATCCATAGGAAGCGGTCATTCATTGCAGTAGTACACTTGGGCGGCCTGAGCGAGGCATGTCATCGACAGTTCCTGTCTCTCTTATCTCCTCCATATCCGAACAACATCGCTTTGGTTCACTCCGAGACGCCTGGACACTTCCCTTGTTGAGAGCCCTTCTTGCCACAAAGTAACAATGCGGACGCGATCGAACCGCGGTATTGACCGTCTAGGCATGGTTGAACTACAGACAACACGAGCCGCGTACCTCCTTCCTGGTGGAATGACTGGAACTGATCGGCTGTCGGATCCCCTCCGTCTAATAGGCGCTGCTCATGCATGGTTGTTTACGTCTTTGGGCGGGTTAGTGACATCTCTGAACAGTCGAAGGACTGTGTCTGTGATACAGTACCCAAAGCAACTTCTATCTTCAGGAGTGCTGCAAAACTTTTTTTATGTGTATTATTTGTGAAGGGGATTAATTACGCAACACAGGATGTTATAAGTTATAATATCGTATATTCTCTTAATTAAAAATGCGAGGTGCCGGGGCTAGCAGTGTATTTAACACTAAATTCTTCTAGAATCAACATATGTAAATGATGCTCTAAGCCCCCCCTATTCTATCTCCGACTTTTGCTGTTGCACATGGATTAAAAAGATACCCAAACTGACTGTAATCAACCCTGCAAGTGGAGTAGAAAAGAGTTTGGCACCTGCAATAATTTAATTTGATAAATAAGTTAAATAAAGGAAGGTTTCATTAACGTAATGAGAAGTGATAGGGTTGCTCTACCGATTAACAGAATGAAAGTTCTGTCCAAGATAACAATATGATTTATTAAGACTAAACACAAAATAATAAACAAAAACACATGATACATTTACAATACATCAAATTGGCTCAAATTGGATACTCAAACAAACGCTGTGAAGGTGAAGTTGTCCCTAAACTAGATTGTGACGTTTATGACGAAGTGGTATGTGGAGCCAATTCCTTGCAACTCAAATCTTAAGAGAGACACAGCTAACCCAACATTAATTGCTGCTACATTAGTGAGAACTCAGACAATGAACACCCAAGATAGAACAAAGTTAGAAAAGACGAACAGGCGCGCTCTGCTGTGCTCTGATTATCGCCTAGCAAAAATGCCTGTTTTGCCTGTGCTGCGGACGTACATTACCAAGCTGTCTTCTTAGCTGCAAGGACACGATCTGGCGTACTGGAAGCGATGGCTGGTTGCTTCGATGTCCCGTCGTGGTGACGATAATGTCGCGAGTATAGCCCGAAACAAATTGTCCTGGTCTGGTTGTTCCAGACTAAAGACTTCCTAGTAATACAAATGCGCCTCTGAGGGAGACGAGGAAGGCTCGCCACACAATCACTGACGGTACAGTGATTGATTTTCACAAGCGAAGTCACACAGTAACCCCGATACAGTCAACTTTAGCCAAAACCGCCCAAGACAGACAACATAGGCTGCTTGTACGCAGAATGCTCAATTGCCAACTGTACTCGGAAAGTTACGTTGAAGTCTAAACTTCAGCAACTTCGTCGAACACCTCTCAAAAAGTAGCCGTAAGACTGTCATTGCCCCACCCCCTTTAATAAACCTTTGGTCAGATTTTGCCGGACTCTTCCCCCCATGCCCGAGCTCACATAATTAATGGACGTCTCAACGGGTATAAAATGCTAACATTATATGAGAGCATAAAGACACAAGTTTAGTTTTATATGTGTGGGGTCTGTTCTTTCCGACAGCTTTGAAAGATCAGATACCAGACATTTAATAGTAATATCTTAGTCTTAACAGCATTTCATGATATCTTCAGTGTGGGTGCATCCTAAGTCCGACCTCTAGCGGGAATTATGGTGCAAGCAATGAAGAAAATGTACAGGAAGAGCGCTATGGAAGTAGAATGCGTGAAGTTGAGAACTTGGGTTGAAAGGAAGTGTGCTCGGGTAGCCAAATCAGTTCAGGCGACAGCTCGATTAAAGCGGAGAATCCGGATTCAAGTTAGGATCCAGCGTAAATTTTCACTTGTCGGCAATTAATTGTTTCAATGCCCTAATGCGGCTACCGTCATGGAAAAACCTTTAAATAGATGCCGTTGATTGATATGCATGTAAGACATTTTGCTATTGGTTTTTGTGACTAAAGGGAAATGATGAACAATATTAACGATTATCAACGATGTTGTGGCACAAATATGAATAAAGATGCGAGTACACGCATAACAAAGGTGTTTGACATGCAATGTAAAAATGTACGAGGTAGTTTAGCAGAGTCAATTGTTCTGGCATTACAAATTTGGGAAATATAACGAAAAGAATGGAAATGGAAATGTTCAGTGAGTATACTGAAATATACCATAAAACGACGGTTAACGTAGAGCCCAGTGTTGTGGTATTGGTACAGTAATACCTCGATTGTTCGTAAAAATTTAAAAACTTCTTTTGCTACTGGATAGGGTGTCTGTGAAAAACAAGTGACAATTAAACTTCATGGGAACATTTTTTATGACACGCGCAAGACAAATAACGAATAAACCATTGAAAGAAACACATTTTAGTTTCCATATCGAGCCGGCCGCGGTGGTCTAGCGGTTCTGGCGCTGCAGTCCGGAACCGCGGGACTGTTACGGTCGCAGGTTCGAATCCTGCCTCGGGCATGGGTGTGTGTGATGTCCTTAGGTTAGTTAGGTTTAAGTAGTTCTAAGTTCTAGGGGACTTATGACCTAAGATGTTGAGTCCCATAGTGCTCAGAGCCATTTTTTTTTCCATATCGAAAGAATCAAGTCTGTTGATCTTGTTGGTTACGCAGTTTGGAACGAACGGCCAATGGTTCGGCTTTCTCAGCCGTGTTACGGAATAACCGAATGACGTCACAAGCAATGTGAGGTGAAGCTCCATCGTGCAGCAAAACAGCAGAGACCAAAACACCTCTCTCCCGTAGAGCAGGAATCACATATTGACGAAGCGGATTACAGTGACGTGTGCCGTTCACGCTGCATATCCTTCGTCCTTGGAGTCAGAATTCCTCAAAGAAAAGTGGACCAATCATGAACTGTGGCGTCAGGCCACACCATACAGTGACGCGTTCACTACGCGCGTTCGTAGGCGGTGACTATCCCCAAACGAGGCAGTTGTCAGTCTTCAATTCCCTAGTGAGCGTAAAGTGTGCTTTGTCACTCTACAAAATATCGCAAGGAGGCAGTCGTCAAATTCATTCCCTGTACGAAACGTAAGAGCAGAGTCTACTCGAATGTCTGCGTCATGTGTCAAACATTGGTGAGAAATGCGAAGTTTGTACGGTTACCACTTCACAATTTTTCGCAGCCAGCACTTTTCGAACGGCGGACCCTGGGATGTTCGGCTGTCGTGACGCGTCTCTAGCACAGCTTCAAGTTCGCACATTGCGCCCAGCTTTTCAGCCATGGCAACAGTAAATTCTTTCACAATTTGTAAAGCAACTGGGCGTCCGCCTGTCCCAGAAGCAAACCGAATCATTGGCTGATCGTTCCAAACTAAAATCCGTCAACGTCACAAGATTTTAACCCTCTCATGTGGAAATTAAAATGTGTTTCTTTCAATGGTTTATTCGTCATTTCTCTTCCGCATTTCCTTACAAATGTTCCCACAAAGTTTCATTGACCTACGATAACTCGTTTTGCATGGGGGCATTCTGAAGCAGCGAAAGTTTAATTGCAGCCACCATGTATAACTGGAATTACTCAAAGAAAGTGGAATCGCTGGGCTTATAGGAAACTCTTTCAGACGACGTAACTGTTGCAGAAAGGATTTTTGTGCCTGTCCCATTTTCCATGCCCAAAGAGAATGTTTTTATGTCATCTTCTGTAGTATTAGGGCAGTCACAGTTCGGAATTCCAATCCAGTGGAGTTTCATCGGGAAACTTACGTGGCTCAGTCTTATACGGCAGATAGTGGATATCAGCCATCTGGGTAGGCGAACATCGCGAAACCACGGTCTACGTGGAAGAACAGGCTGAACACAGACATTATGCACGACCAAGTCACATTAATGTGCCCACCGCCTACATTGGACGTCTACGTGGAATAACCACTCACAGACGGCAGGTGGCAGCACTTATAAAATAAATAAAATAAAAAATATTATTTAAATATTAATTATTCTATCTGTATGATGGTGATTGTGATTGTAATTGTAATTAATATTTGCTTATCTGGAACGTGGACGTTTAATTATTCGGCATCAGACGCTTGACAATGGCTTTCTCGTAAAGGCAATGTTACTCGTAGTTGACCGTGAAATAAAACTGAAATAATCGGACTTCGTAAATAAATCGTTTCCAAAGACTGCTGCGGTAGGTGCGGACTCATAATCTAAATCTCAATATTTCAATAATTAGCCAGCCATGCCAATACGTCGTACAGAGGTGATTGTCTACTAAACATAAAAAAATTACACAGTTAGTTAAATCAGATATATTCAATGAATAAGCCTACAGTTCATAATCCTACTTACTTTTATAAATATAAATTCTTTACAGAATCGAGTGCCTAGTCTGGTTGCAACTCGCAGTATTCTTCTATAACATGAAATATGGCGGTGTGCCAGACAATAGAATAAAATACGTGCTTCTCGCACCACTTCTACCAGAGCACTCTACTTTCTTAATCAAACATAAGAGTAACGTAATTGAGCTTTTGTTTTATCAGCGACACAGCGCTGCAGTTGTGTGCCATAGGCTTTATTTATTTGTCACTGATTATTTATTTAATTAATATTTCGCGTTTCCGAGGAAACTCACGCTCGGCATGCAAATGTGCCTTTATACACTAACAGGGGAGGGTATAGAAAGCGTGTGGGAAGGATGCGGAAAACAGTGCAGCCGTTGTCGTAATTCCGCTTACATGACGTCCAAAAGAGCATGTTCATTGGCTTTCTTACCAAGGGTGAGAACATTTTCGAAGGTAAGAAGACAGTAACTGTTCTCGAAAGAACAGAATACTGTTCATAACCGTGCAGCTTTTCCCTGGAATAAATGATGACTAACTGCAACCCTCAGCTGCCGACAGGTGTTGTTGATATCCCTCGATGTGGACAGTTTCAGTTAGTCATAATTTATTCCAGGGAAAAGCTGCCACGGTCATAAACAGTATTCTGTTCTTTCGAGAACAGTTACTGTCTTCATATACACTCCTGGAAATTGAAATAAGAACACCGTGAATTCATTGTCCCAGGAAGGGGAAACTTTATTGACACATTCCTGGGGTCAGATACATCACATGATCACACTGACAGAACCACAGGCACATAGACACAGGCAACAGAGCATGCACAATGTCGGCACTAGTACAGTGTATATCCACCTTTCGCAGCAATGCAGGCTGCTATTCTCCCATGGAGACGATCGTAGAGATGCTGGATGTAGTCCTGTGGAACGGCTTGCCATGCCATTTCCACCTGGCGCCTCAGTTGGACCAGCGTTCGTGCTGGATGTGCAGACCGCGTGAGACGACGCTTCATCCAGTCCCAAACATGCTCAATGGGGGACAGATCCGCAGATCTGGCTGGCCAGGGTAGTTGACTTACACCTTCTAGAGCACGTTGGGTGGCACGGGATACATGCGGACGTGCATTGTCCTGTTGGAACAGCAAGTTCCCTTGCCGATCTAGGAATGGTAGAACGATGGGTTCGATGACGGTTTGGATGTACCGTGCACTATTCAGTGTCCCCTCGGCGATCACCAGTGGTGTACGGCCAGTGTAGGAGATCGCTCCCCACACCATGATGCCGGGTGTTGGCCCTGTGTGCCTCGGTCGTATGCAGTCCTGATTGTGGCGCTCACCTGCACGGCGCCAAACACGCATACGACTATCATTGGCACCAAGGCAAAAGCGACTCTCATAGCTGAAGACGACACGTCTCCATTCGTCCCTCCATTCACGCCTGTCGCGACACCACTGGAGGCGGGCTGCACGATGTTGGGGCGTGAGCGGAAGACGGCCTAACGGTGTGCGGGACCGTAGCCCAGCTTCATGGAGACGGTTGCGAATGGTCCTCGCCGGTACCCCAGGAGCAACAGTGTCCCTAATTTGCTGGGAAGTGGCGGTGCGGTCCCCTACGGCACTGCGTAGGATCCTACGGTCTTGGCGTGCATCCGTGCGTCGCTGCGGTCCGGTCCCAGGTCGACGGGCACGTGCACCTTCCGCCGACCACTGGCGACAACATCGATGTACTGTGGAGACCTCACGCCCCACGTGTTGAGCAATTCGGCGGTACGTCCACCCGGCCTCCCGCATGCCCACTATACGCCCTCGCTCAAAGTCCGTCATCTGCACATACGGTTCACGTCCACGCTGTCGCGGCATGCTACCAGTGTTAAAGACTGCGATGGAGCTCCGTATGCCACGGCAAACTGGCTGACACTGACGGCGGCGGTGCACAAATGCTGCGCAGCTAGCGCCATTCGACGGCCAGCACCGCGGTTCCTGGTGTGTCCGCTGTGCCGTGCGTGTGATCATTGCTTGTACAGCCCTCTTGCAGTGTCCGGAGCAAGTATGGTGGGTCTGACACACCGGTGTCAATGTGTTCTTTTTTCCATTTCCAGGAGTGTAGTTAAAGGCTACCCAGCCATTGACCTTCGTCTGTGCGAATGCGCACAGGTTGCCCAAACTCTTACGGGAATCGCCAAAGCGTGCGCGAGTAATGAGTGGACGGACAAATGTCTTATAAGGTACATTACATATGTAGAATTGTGGACAATTGGGAATGCGAGTCTCACGGGAAGCGTGCAGTCGCGCTATTCATTTATGTCCTCGGTGGCTCAGATGCATAGAGCGTCTGCCATGTAAGCAGGAGATCCCGGGTTCGAGTCCCGGTCGGGGCACACATTTTCGGCTGTCCACGTCGAGGTATATCAACAACACCTGTCGGCAGCTGTGGGTTTCAGTTACTCATCATTTATTTCCGAAGGTGCTACTTTTGTAAATTTTTTGAAAGATTCCGTGGCTAAAGTGTACCGCGCATAGCAAAATGGTGCTATCCAGAACCGGCGCCGAGGCACATTTGGTGCACCACGGGCCATAGATGGCTACGGCTGCTGGCGAATAGACGTGCGACTTTTGAGAAACTGACCGTCCAAATGAACCAATAGTGTCTCCTGAACGACCGTTCAGCAACCGCTGCTAAGCATGGACCTTTCCAGCAGGCACCTCGCTCGTGCACCCATGCTGACTACTGTTCGTGGGCAACAAAGGTTGGACTTCACACGCCTGTACTGGACGTCCACTGACTGGCGACAGGTGGCCTTTTCAGATGAATCACGTTGTACGAGGGTCACTCCAAAAGAAATGCACGCTATTTTTGTAAAAATACAGTCTTCATTCTGCATGTGTGAAAGTTTTACAGTGTGTAGATACATCCTTCCCGCTTGTTTTCAAACTTAGTTCAACCTGTTCCCGTGAGTGGCGCCGTGACAGCATGTCTTCAAGACCGCTGCTACACTTGACCTTCGTCAGAAGCAACGTGCTGTCATAGAATTCCTGTGCTGTGAAAACGAGACAATGGGAAACATCCACAAGAGGATGAAAAAGGTGTATGGAGCTGCTGCTGTCGATCGCAGTACAGTTAGTCGGTGGGCAAGCAGGTTACGTGATGAAAGCGGGCACGGCAATATTGAGGATTGTCCTCGCAGCGGCAGGCCCCGTACTGCACACACTCCAGACAATGTGCAGAGAGTTAACGAATTGGTGACTGCTGACAGACGCATCACAGTGAACGAACTGTCACGCTACGTTGGGATACGGGTTCAAATGGCTCTGAGCACTATGGGACTTATCTTCTAAGGTCATCAGTCCCCTAGAACCTAAAACTAGTTAAACCTAAGTAACCTAAGGACATCACACACATCCATGCCCGAGGCAGGATTCGAACCTGCGACCGTAGCGGTCGCGCGGTTCCAGACTGTAGCGCCTAGAACCGCTCGGCCACACCGGCCGGCTTGGGATAGGGGAAGGAAGTGTTTGCAGAATACTGAAAGTGTTAGCGTTAAAAAAAGTTTGTGCCAGGTGGGTTTCCAGGATGTTGACAGTGGCTCACATACAAACAAGAAAAAAAAAACACTGAAATATCCGCCTTACAGTCCTGACCTGACTCCATGTGACTATCATCTCTTTGGGAAACTGAAAGACTCTCTTCGTAGAACAAAGTTTGAAGATGATGACTCCCTCGTGCACGCTGCCAAACAGTGGCTCCAACAGGTTGGTCCAGAATTTTACCGTGCGGGTAAGGCGTAAGGCAGTTGAAAGGGATGGACATTATGCGGAGAAATGAAAATATTGTTCCTAAAGCATGTATCTGCACACTGTAAAACTTTCAAACATGTAGAATAAAAGTGTGCATTTCTTTTCGAGTGACCCTCGTATGCTCCATTAGACAGATAGCCGTTGGCGTGTACTGCGTGAAACGTCTGAAAACAAACACCTTGCATAATCGTCAGAAGAGTCCAGGCCGGAAGAGGGAGCGTCATGGTCTGACGAATGTTTTGTTGCCATTCCCTGGGTGACCTCGTCATTTTTGTTCGCACAATGGATCAATACGTGTATGAACCTATCATTAGATGCCATGCCCGCCGCTGCATAAAGTTTGTTTATCGTCGGCAGACGGTATCTACCAGCAGGACAACGTAACTTGTCACACAACCCGCAGTGTACGTCCGAAGGACAGGGTACTCCTCTAACCACCAAACTCCCCGGATTTAAATCCAGTCGAGAATCTGTGGGATCAACTTGATCTACATCTACATCTATACTCCGCGAGCCACCTTACGGTGTGTGGCGGAGGGTACGTATTGTACCACTATCTGATCCCCCCTTCCCTGTTCCATTCACGAATTGTGCGTGGGAAGAACGACTGCTTGTAAGTCTCCGTATTTGCTCTAATTTCTCGGATCTTTTCGTTGTGATCATTACGCGAGATATATGTGGGCGGTAGTAATATGTTGCCCATCTCTTCCCGGAATGTGCTCTCTCGTAATTTCGATAATAAACCTCTCCGTATTGCGTAACGCCTTTCTTGAAGTGTCCGCCACTGGAGCTTGTTCAGCATCTCCGTAACGCTCTCGCGCTGACTAAATGTCCCCATGACGAATCGCGCTGCTTTTCGCTGGATCATGTCTATCTCTTCTATTAATCCAACCTGGTAAGGGTCCCATACTGATGAGTAATACTCAAGAATCGGACGAACAAGCGTTTTGTAAGCTACTTCTTTCGTCGATGAGTCACATTTTCTTAGAATTCTTCCTATGAATCTCAACCTGGCGCCTGCTTTTCCCACTATTTGTTTTATGTGATCATTCCACTTCAGATCGCTCCGGATAGTAACTCCTAAGTATTTTACGGTCGTTACCGCTTCCAA
Source organism: Schistocerca cancellata (assembly GCF_023864275.1). Lineage (NCBI taxonomy): Eukaryota > Metazoa > Arthropoda > Insecta > Orthoptera > Acrididae > Schistocerca > Schistocerca cancellata. Next base: position 545,978,249 of record NC_064633.1, read on the forward strand.
TGATTTACCACCTATGGCATAATCGTACTGGAATGGATTTCTGCCCCTATGTATGCGCATTATATTACATTTATCTACGTTTAGGGAAAGCTGCCAGCTGTCGCACCATGCATTAATCCTCTGCAGGTCTTCCTGGAGTACGTACGAGTCTTCTGATGTTGCTACTTTCTTGTAGACAACGTGTCATCTGCAAATAGCCTCACGGAGCTACCGATGTTGTCAACTAAGTCATTTATGTATATTGTAAACAATAAAGGTCCTATCACGCTTCCTTGCGGTACTCCCGAAATTACCTCTACATCTGCAGATTTTGAACCGTTAAGAATGACATGTTGTGTTCTTTCTTCTAGGAAATCCTGAATCCAATCACAAACCTGGTCCGATATTCCGTAAGCTCGTATTTTTTTCATTAAACGTAAGTGCGGAACCGTATCAAATGCCTTCCTGAAGTCCAGGAATACGGCATCAATCTGCTCGCCAGTGTCTACGGCACTGTGAATTTCTTGGGCAAATAGGGCGAGCTGAGTTTCACATGATCTCTGTTTGCGGAATCCATGTTGGTTATGATGAAGGAGATTTGTATTATCTAAGAACGTCATAATACGAGAACACAAAACATGTTCCATTATTCTACAACAGATTGACGTAAGCGAAATAGGCCTATAATTATTCGCATCTGATTTATGACCCTTCTTGAAAATGGGAACGACCTGCGCTTTCTTCCAGTCGCTAGGTACTTTACGTTCTTCCAGCGATCTACGATAAATTGCTGATAGAAAGGGGGCAAGTTCTTTAGCATAATCACTGTAGAATCTTAAGGGTATCTCGTCTGGTCCGGATGCTTTTCCGCTACTAAGTGATAGCAGTTGTTTTTCAATTCCGATATCGTTTATTTCAATATTTTCCATTTTGGCGTCCGTGCGACGGCTGAAGTCAGGGACCGTGTTACGATTTTCCGCAGTGAAACAGTTTCGGAACACTGAATTCAGTATTTCTGCCTTTCTTCGGTCGTCCTCTGTTTCGGTGCCATCGTGGTCAACGAGTGACTGAATAGGGGATTTAGATCCGCTTACCGATTTTACATATGACCAAAACTTTTTAGGGTTCTTGTTTAGATTGTTTGCCAATGTTTTATGTTCGAATTCGTTGAATGCTTCTCTCATTGCTCTCTTTACGCTCTTTTTCGCTTCGTTCAGCTTTTCCTTATCAGCTATGATTCGACTACTCTTAAACCTATGATGAAGCTTTCTTTGTTTCCGTAGTACCTTTCGTACATGATTGTTATACCACGGTGGATCTTTCCCCTCGCTTTGGACCTTAGTCGGTACGAACTTATCTAAGGCGTACTGGACGATGTTTCTGAATTTTTTCCATTTTTGTTCCACATCCTCTTCCTCAGAAATGAACGTTTGATGGTGGTCACTCAGATATTCTGCGATTTGTGCCCTATCACTCTTGTTAAGCAAATATATTTTCCTTCCTTTCTTGGCATTTCTTATTACACTTGTAGTCATTGATGCAACCACTGACTTATGATCACTGATACCCTCTTCTACATTCACGGAGTCGAAAAGTTCCGGTCTATTTGTTGCTATGAGGTCTAAAACGTTAGCTTCACGAGTTGGTTCTCTAACTATCTCGAGCTGTCTCGGCCATGAATCGTCAACCGAAAAATCTTAGCGCATCCAGTGGAGTCGGCATGGCTCCACACCTCTATCGGAACCTTCCACAACTTCATTGATTCTCTTCCTGCATCTCTTGCAGCGGTCCGAGCTGCAAAAGATATTTTTCAGGCTATTTTCAGATGGCAACATTAATGTGACTGGGTAGTGTATCTTCCCTTGAAGAACTGAGAAACGTTCCGGTCCTCTTGCAATCGTAGAAAGACATTGTTTGTGGCCAGACAATACCGTTCAGGAGACAAAAGTTTTGAGGTCGACTGGAGCTTCGGATTTTGTGGTACCTTTAGCATGAATACTGACTTGCTCTTTTACCTGAGTTGCGAATTCACTTACATTTGATACAGCAGGGCAGACGTCTCAGGTATATCGCTCCAGGAAGGTTGATCAAGCTGCACACACGCTATGTCGATGAAGTCCTCTTCGAAAGACTTGTTCCAATGCTACAGAAAAAACGTTTATACCTACAGTCAACCAAAAAATAAAGACGAAGTAAGTATCGTAATTGCGTAGCTATAAATGTTGTAAATTTGTTGCGTACATCAAAAAATCCGCGACAGTGTGCGGTGTAATTTAACAAATAAGTACACCTCAATGTATTCACCGCACATCCAAAATATTGCGAGACTGATTCCATTCCTGGCGTATAAGCGACGACAGCGCAGTTGAACTATCATATAGAAACGGCAGATGTACATTAGACACTCAGTTGTGAGCAGGCAGTGTTGAGTAGTGGGCTTGAGGCCGCAATGTGTCAAATTTGTCGTGTCACAAATCACAATGCGACAACGAATTCATCATCTCTAAATCAACTGTTCAAGACGTTCTCCAAAATGCTTTGACGACATGGAAAGTGTGTGTTTGTCCCGCGTACCTTGACTCCCGCACAAAAAAAATCAACACGAGGAACGTCTTTGTCTACCGTTATGCATGTTACAGTTGTTTACGTTCTGTATTCTTTACATTGTTTCTACTTTACTAACAACTGCTTATGCTGTTTTGTGGCCAAATAAACGCAGCCTTGCAAAATTTCCATTTACTGCTTTAATTTTGGACACCAGCGTATTTCCTTTGTTGTGTTTACTAGCAACTCAGCGTCGGCCTGATATTTCGCACCCTCAAACTTTTTTTACTATCCGCCGAAGAACCTGGCATTGCAGTGAACGCTTCGCCGCCCAGGTGACGGATTGGGGGCAGCGGGTTTTGAGCCGCACCTGGCGGAGCGCCGTGTCCGGCGCCGCCCCATTGTCCGACGCCGCCGCCGCCGCCGCCCTAATGAGGCCTGGCCTCTCGCGCAATTAATTAAGTCGCCGCCATTGTGCCCGCCGCCCTCTGACGTCACACAGCGCCGGGCCGGGCGCGCCGCAGTCGCCGGCGTTTGTTTACGTTGCGGATGGTCCCTCCCCTCTCGCCCCTAGCTCACCCCGACGCAGCACCGTAATCGCGCCTGATACGTCACGGAGCCGCGCAGGCAGTGACGAGCGTGTGACGTCACCCGCATCAGGCAGTGAAGGCCAGATGCGCTCCAAGATTCAATCGGTGCCTGCATCAGGGCCGCGCAACATATCTAGGCTGCAGTCTACGGGCGGGCTCCTCAAAATACACGCAAATTGTAAAAACGGATGTATGTACGTGTGTGTATGTACAGGGTGTTTCAAAAATGACCGGTATATTTGAAACGGCAATAAAAACTAAACGAGCGGCGATAGAAATACACCGTTTGTTGCAATATGCTTGGGACAACAGTACATTTTCAGGCGGACAAACTTTCGAAATTACAGTACTTACAATTTTCAACAACAGATGGCGCTGCAAGTGATGTGAAAGATATAGAAGACAACGCAGTCTGTGGGTGCGCCATTCTGTACGTCGTCTTTCTGCTGTAAGCGTGTGCTGTTCACAACGTGCAACGTGTCCTTAGAACAGAGGAGTTTTCTGGTGTTGGAATTCCACCGCCTAGAACACAGTGTTGTTGCAACAAGACGAAGTTTTCAACGGAGGTTTAATGTAACCAAAGGACCGAAAAACGATACAATAAAGGATCTGTTTGAAAAATTTCAACGGACTGGGAACGTGACGGATGAACGTGCTGGAAAGGTAGGGCGACCGCGTACGGCAACCACAGAGGGCAACACGCAGCTAGTGCAGCAGGTGATCCGACAGCGGCCTCGGGTTTCCGTTCGCCGTGTTGCAGCTGCGTCCACGTATTGTCTCGTGCGCCAGAGTTTACACCTCTATCCCTACAAAATTCAAACGCGGCAACCCCTCAGCGCCGCTACCATTGCTGCACGAGAGACATTCGCTAATGATATAGTGCACAGGATTGATGACGGCGATATGCATGTGGGCAGCATTTGGTTTACTGACGAAGCTTATTTTTACCTGGACGGCTTCGTCAATAAACAGAACTGGCGCATATGGGGAACCGAAAAGCCCCATGTTGCAGTCCCATCGTCCCTGCATCCTCAAAAAGTACTGGTCTGGACCGCCATTTCTTCCAAAGGAATCATTGGCCCATTTTTCAGATCCGAAACGATTACTGCATCACGCTATCTGGACATTCTTCGTAAATTTGTGGCGGTACAAACTGCCTTAGACGACACTGCGAACACCTCGTGGTTTATGCAAGATGGTGCCCGGCCACATCGCACGGCCGACGTCTTTAATTTCCTGAATGAATATTTCGATGATCGTGTGATTGCTTTGGGCTATCCGAAACATACAGGAGGCGGCGTGGATTGGCCTCCCTATTCGCCAGACATGAACCCCTGTGACTTCTTTCTGTGGGAACACTTGAAAGACCAGGTGTACCGCCAGAATCCAGAAACAATTGAACAGCTGAAGCACTACATCTCATCTGCATGTGAAGCCATTCCGCCAGACACGTTGTCAAAGGTTTCGGGTGATTTCATTCAGAGACTACGCCATATTATTGCTACGCATGGTGGATATGTGGAAAATATCGTACTATAGAGTTTCCCAGATCGCAGCGCCATCTGTTGTTGAAAATTGTAACTACTGTAATTTCGAAAGTTTGTCTGCCTGGAAATGTACTGTTGTCCCAAGCATATTGCAACAAACGGTGTATTTCTATCGCTGCTCGTTTAGTTTTTATTGCCGTTTCAAATATACCGGTCATTTTTGAAACACTCTGTATCTAGGCTGCAGTCTACGGGCGGGCTCCTCAAAATACACGCAAATTGTAAAAACGGATGTATGTACGTGTGTGTGTATGTATGTGTAAACGTACAGTCCACATCTCCCCCTAAACCACTTGACCGATTTCAACCACACATGGTCCATATATCATTTACTGTCTGGAAAGAATCAATGGGCTCGAGGTGGGGGTGGAAAAGCAGTGTAGACCACGACGCAAAACTACCCTTATTTTAGCCATCAAGTATTTAAGAATGAGAGCACCTAATGACTTGCAACAAACTTTACATATAATATCAAACCTGCAGGATACTTTTTCTCGCTGACAGCCCCCACGAAATGCTGAAAGAAAAAAAGTTTATCGGTCACTACGTTTTCGCTGGTCATGCATTAAAACCGTCGCATGAAGCATGACGTATTAATTTATTACTTCTTTACTACTAACTGTATTCGTGCCACATTTTGCAGACAATATTCACATATGCCACTGCACATATCAAAAAGATTACACCATTCTATGACACTTAGTTCAAAAGGTGTGATGTCAGAAGTGTTATTAAAGACGGAGACTGTGTTGACCTAGTGTAACTCACTCACGACGCGCGTATTACCCAGACAAAATTCATCCAGTATTTTGGAATGAGAACAGTTAGCGACTTCCAACAAACATTACACATAATTTTAAACATTTAAGGAACTTTTTCTCGCTGACATGCAGCGCAAAATAATGAAAATAGAAAAGCTTGTCTCTCACTACATTTCAGCTGTCCATGCAGTAAAGTTTCAGGATTAGGCAAGACGTTTTAATTTATTTTTTCTTTAGTTATTACTCTGTTCCCTATCCACTTTGCAGGCAAGATCGACACATACCACTGAATATACCAAGTTATATCCTTGTACAGCACAAAGTTTAGGAGAAAAATTAGTTATTCAGAAGAACGTAAATAGTTCTCAATGTGGGATACATAATTTTTTCTAGAATTTTTAAAGAAATTGTTTTGGAAGTTAGTTCTCATATGACTACCACATATGACCTACAATTACCTCATTAAAAACATGAGTGTAATTATGGATGGCACGGTAATTCGTACAGAAACATGAGAGACTACTGATGCGCGTAGGAAGAGATTATATAATGTAATGCTTGAAGAAATTGTTGTTAGTATTTCTGAATAATTTAGTGTCCACGGTATTTGTAAAGGAGATTTCGCTACAATTTTCGATTACTTCATCTTCCTGAATATCGATAGTGAGTAATCGTAATATCTGCATCTCCAACCATAAAGGTTTTAAATGCTTAACTTTAAACATTTAACACATTGACATATTTGTAAAGTAATGAGATGTTTGAAGCTGTAGAACATACACCATGTGACCATCCAATGTGACACGGGGGATCAATTCCTTAAAGGATAGGCGCGAGAATTACTAGTGCAAACTAATCGCCTTAAAAAGAAAAAGACATTTTAGAACGGAGATTACAAAACAAATTTTACTCATTTTTTAATTTCGTGTAATTATTGAAACATAACTTGCATAGTAAAAAGTGTGCATTTAAATAAAACGTTGATTGATTCATTATAGGCTTTCTCCTTTTAATATTTTGTTTGTCTGGAATCTTAAATAAAAAAAATCTATCTCACACCGGCCTGATTTAGCTTCACCGATCAGAATAGTAAAAACATGCGTATGTTAAGGGAATTTTCATTCACAAAGCAGGCTTCTCACATTCACGCAGTTCAATACTGTTCTATCCTGATTAAATTGAGCTTAACTTAAATTCCATAAGGCAGTGAAGCAATTTCGAAGTCTCGGTGCGACGAAAATTGTCAGTCGATCTCCTGGAAACATTTGTAATAATTATTAATTTTCGGTGATCACATGGGGAAGACCGGAGATATGCTGGTACGACCGTGTTTGCCTATTTATTTGAAGTAACTGGATATCTTGAGCACACAAAACGGCAGGTTCGTCCAGTGTAAATCAGACGTTCCCCACTGATCCCGTGCAACACAGCGTAGTAAGCAGACACTGTCAATAATAATCATTTAAATAATACGCGAACACACTTACTTTAGTTTAGTTCATGTATTAAATTCCTTCTCATACAGAATCTCATCAAGATGGCGACTAGCTCAACAATACATACATATACATCCTCCTTCTTTCACGACTAATCGGCAAGAATTCCTTCATTCTTTTCATAAGAGAAAACATAGATAGCAGAGCAGCTATTCCATGGAGTAAATGGATGTTCCAAGGAATAATTGGGCTTGAAACTACTTTGGATTAATAATCGGTAAGATAAGAAGAGATATTTCGAGATATGTACTGAGTTATATAATTTATAAAATTTCTGAAAATATCGCGGAGAGACCGCTGCAAGAGACATTACATCCTGATAGGGTCTGGACCATGATTTCAGCCTAGGTGTCTATGGCTCCTAGAAAAGGGCCTGGCCTGCATCGTTATAGTTTGGTTCACATTAGACCATTAATTAGTCAAGTGGCGATCTAGTTATTGCGCCTTCTAAACGAGAAATGGGACAATAGGTGTTCACACGATGTTTCCGTGATGGTCGAGTGTCGTTTGCTGCTGGGTGTGGAGTGTGCAAAATGATTTGAAGAGCGAGGGTGAATACATTCTCCGATAAAACGTACCCTAGAAGAGGTGGGAGGAGAGATTAAATACACTCCTGGAAATGGAAAAAAGAACACATTGACACCGGTGTGTCAGACCCACCATACTTGCTCCGGACACTGCGAGAGGGCTGTACAAGCAATGATCACACGCACGGCACAGCGGACACACCAGGAACCGCGGTGTTGGCCGTCGAATGGCGCTAGCTGCGCAGCATTTGTGCACCGCCGCCGTCAGTGTCAGCCAGTTTGCCGTGGCATACGGAGCTCCATCGCAGTCTTTAACACTGGTAGCATGCCGCGACAGCGTGGACGTGAACCGTATGTGCAGTTGACGGACTTTGAGCGAGGGCGTATAGTGGGCATGCGGGAGGCCGGGTGGACGTACCGCCGAATTGCTCAACACGTGGGGCGTGAGGTCTCCACAGTACATCGATGTTGTCGCCAGTGGTCGGCGGAAGGTGCACGTGCCCGTCGACCTGGGACCGGACCGCAGCGACGCACGGATGCACGCCAAGACCGTAGGATCCTACGCAGTGCCGTAGGGGACCGCACCGCCACTTCCCAGCAAATTAGGGACACTGTTGCTCCTGGGGTATCGGCGAGGACCATTCGCAACCGTCTCCATGAAGCTGGGCTACGGTCCCGCACACCGTTAGGCCGTCTTCCGCTCACGCCCCAACATCGTGCAGCCCGCCTCCAGTGGTGTCGCGAAAGGCGTGAATGGAGGGACGAATGGAGACGTGTCGTCTTCAGCGATCAGAGTCGCTTCTGCCTTGGTGCCAATGATGGTCGTATGCGTGTTTGGCGCCGTGCAGGTGAGCGCCACAATCAGGACTGCATACGACCGAGGCACACAGGGCCAACACCCGGCATCATGGTGTGGGGAGCGATCTCCTACACTGGCCGTACACCACTGGTGATCGTCGAGGGGACACTGAATAGTGCACGGTACATCCAAACCGTCATCGAACCCATCGTTCTACCATTCCTAGACCGGCAAGGGAACTTGCTGTTCCAACAGGACAATGCACGTCCGCATGTATCCCGTGCCACCCAACGTGCTCTAGAAGGTGTACGTCAACTACCCTGGCCAGCAAGATATCCGGATCTGTCCCCCATTGAGCATGTTTGGAACTGGATGAAGCGTCGTCTCACGCGGTCTGCACGTCCAGCACGAACGCTGGTCCAACTGAGGCGCCAGGTGGAAATGGCATGGCAAGCCGTTCCACAGGACTACATCCAGCATCTCTACGATCGTCTCCATGGGAGAATAGCAGCCTGCATTGCTGCGAAAGGTGGATATACACTGTACTAGTGCCGACATTGTGCATGCTCTGTTGCCTGTGTCTATGTGCCTGTGGTTCTGTCAGTGTGATCATGTGATGTATGTGACCCCAGGAATGTGTCAATAAAGTTTCCCCTTCCTGGGACAATGAATTCACGGTGTTCTTATTTCAATTTCCAGGAGTGTATTTTACTAAAATACTTGAATATAAAATATTTCACTCACATATTTCATTATTTAATCATTCCCCTCTTTACTGAATTAGGAGGGGACTTCAAAAACTAAGTTGCAAAGGACAAATACCTTTTATTGAATGCTCCGGCGCCGGCCGGAGTGGCCGAGCGGTTCTAGGCGCTACAGTCTGAAACCGCGCGACCGCTACAATCGTAGGTTCGAATCCTGCCTCGGGCATGGATGTATGTGATGTCCTTAGGTTAGTTAGGTTTAAGTAGTTCTAAGTTCTAGGGGACTGATGACCTCAGATGTTAAGTCCCATAGTGCTCAGAGCCATTTTTTAATCAGGAGGCGATCACAAGTTCGAGTCGCAGTGCGGCTCACATTTTCAGTCGTCGCCGCTAATTCCGCATAAAGTCACACTGCAGCTGATCTCATTATTTTCCTTCCCTTCCCTTTTCTTTCTCTTCCCTCCATCTTCAATTTATATAAAAAACAGTCATTTACCAGAGTTCAGACACAGAACTGAAGAGGCTGCTGCTTCCATTAATCCGGACATGTTAACCATAGTGTGGCAAGATCTGCATGTTAGGTTGGGTGAGTGCCCTGTAACTAAAGGTGCATATACTGAACATTTGTAAGTCGAACTACGAGGGTTGCTCAGAAAGTAATGAACCGCATTTTTTTCTCAGCCATAGACAATGCTACGAATGCGAAACGTTTCGTATGTGTTATTTCAAGTCTCGTGAATGTGCGCGTTAAGTTTCCGTCACTTCCGACAGATAGCGTCGCTGGAGGACAGTTTCCAAATGACATCTGTAGGTGATGTACGTTACAACCAACGTGCCGCCGTTGAATTTCTCACTGCAGAGAAAGAAACCTTGCGTAATATTCACAGACGTTTGTGCAGAGTCTGTGGAGGATCCGCTGTCAACAGAAGTACAGTTAGTTGCCGGGCACGGAATGTGAGGTCGTCAGAGGGCGGTTCGGTGGAGCTCCACGATTTGCAGTGGTCGGGGAGACCATCCACGGCTGTCACGCCAGACATGTTGCAGCGAGCCGATGTTGTCATTCGCGACGACAGACGCCTTACGACTCGTGCTGCATCTGTCAATAAGCAAAGGCAGTGTGGATGCAATTATCCTCACTCTTGGCTATTCAAAACTGTGTGCAAGACGGGACCCGCGGTGTCTAAAGGTGGGTCACAAGTCGCACAGAAAAAAACATTTGTCTCGATTTGATCCAACGTTTTGAAACGCACGGGAAGGCCTTCTGGTCCCAAATTGTGACAAGTGACGAAACCTGGATTCACTATTTTGAGCCCGAAACAAAACGACAGTCGATGGAATGGCGCCATTCCCGCTCCTCACAGAAGGAAAAATTCAAAGCAACTGCTTCCGCCGCTAAGGCCATGATCACCGTGTTCTGGGATTGTGAAGTTGCGATTCTCACCGATGTGATGCCAAGAGATGGTACCATTAATTCAGAAGTATATGTGAACACATGAACAAAACTCAAGACGCGTTTCCGACGACTTCGGCGCCACAGCAACCCAAGAGAAGTTTTGCTGCAACACGATAATAACGCTCGGCCCCACACTAGTCTAAGGACGGCTGAACACAACGCAAAACACGGTTGGACAGTGTTACCTCATCCACCCTACAGCCCTGACCTAGCCCCCTCGGACTTCCACTTGTTTGTGCCATTAAAGGATGCCATTCGTGGAAGACATTTTGAGGACGATGAGGAGGTGATTCACACAGTGAAGCACTGGCTCCGCCACCAGGACAAGAATTGGTACCGACAGGGCATACACGCTCTTATTTCACGCTGCACGAAGGCCATAGAGCGGGATGGAGATTATGTGGAAAAATAGGCGGTGTAGATAAAACACCATTTTTGTATTGGTGTAATTCTCTTTATCTTAAATAAAGAATTCTTGAAGAAAAGAAATGCGGTGAATTATTTTCTCTGCAACCCTCGTAGGGTAGTTTATCTTCAACTTGGTGTATGATTTATTGTAAATAGTCTAAATTATGTATTATCTATAGTATGGGTCGAATCAAGGCCCCGGGAGTAGACAACATTCCATTAGAACTACTGACAGCCTTGGGAGAGACAGTCCTGATAAAACTCTACCATCTGGTGAGCAAAATGTATGAGACAGGCGAAATACCCTCAGACTTCGAGAACAATATAGTAACTCCAATCTCAAAGAAAGCAGGTGTTGACAGGTGTGAAAATTACCGAACTATCAGTTTAATAAGTCACGGCTGCAAAATACGAACGCGAATTCTTTACAGACGAATGGCAAAACTGGTAGAAGCCGACCTCGGGAAAGATCGGTTTGAATTGCGTAGAAATATTGGAACACGTGAGGAAATACCGAATCTACGACTTATCTTAGAAGAAAGATTAAGGAAAGGCAAACCTACGTTTCTAGCATTTGTAGACTTACAGAAATTTTTTGACAATGTTGATTGGAATACTCTCTTTCAAATTCTGAAGGTGGCAGGGGTAAAACACAGTGAGCGAAAGGCTATTTACAATTTGTATAGAAACCAAATGTCAGTTATAAGAGTTGAGGGGCATGAAAGGGAAGCAGTGGTTGGGAAGGGAGTAAGACAGGGTTGTAGCCTCTCCCCGATGCTACTCAATCTGTATATTGAGCAAGCAGTAAAGGAAACAAAAGAAAAATTGGGAGTGGGAAGTAAAATCCATGGAGAAGAAATAAAAAGTTTGAGGTTCGCCGATGACATTGTAATTCTGTCAGAGACAGCAAAGGACCTGGAAGAGCAGCCGAACGGAATGGACAGTGTCTTGAAAGGAGGATATAAGATGAACATCAACAAAAGCAAAACGAGGATAATGGAATGTAGTCGAATTAAATCGGGTGATGCTGCGAGAATTAGATTAGGAAATGAGACACTTAAAGTAGTAAAGGAGTTTTGCTATTTGGGGAGCAAAATAACTGATGATGGTCGAAGTAGAGAGGATATAAAATGTGGACTGACAATGGCAAGGAAAGCGTTTCTGAAGAAGAGAAATATGTTAACATCGAGTATAGATTTAAGTGTCAGGAAGTCGTTTCTGAAAGTATTTGTATGGAGTGTAGCCATGTAGGGAAGTGAAACATGGACGATAAATAGTTTAGACAAGAAGAGAATAGAAGCTTTCGAAATGTGGTGCTACAGAAGAATGCTGAAGATTAGATGGGTAGATCAAATAACTAATGGGGAGGTATTGAACGGAATTGGGGAGAAGAGGAGTTTGTGGCACAACTTGACTAGAAGAAGGGACCGGTTGCTATGACATATTCTGAGGCATCAAGGGATCACCAGTTTAGTATTGGAGAGCAGCGTGGATGGTAAAAATCGTAGAGGGAGACGAAGAGATGAATACAGTAAACAGATTCAGAAGGATGTAGGTTGCAGTAGGTACTGGGAGATGAAGAAGCTTGCACAAGATAGAGTAGCATGGAGAGCTGCATCAAACCACAACAACAACAACAGTCTAAATTAAAACCCTGTAATACACCGTTGAAATTGGGCCATTCTTATAGGAGCACTCTGCAGAGTCCGTGCTAGGGTGCCATTGCGAGGCAGCAGAGTGCGCAGGAAAGGCAGATGGCGGCTTTGACCTGCCGGCAGCAATTAGTGTGTTAGCGTGGCGACTGGCCCGTGGAGCGGTGCCCGCGATGATAGCGGGGGGCCCGGGGAGGGACGCCGGCGCCGGCGCCGATTAAAGAGGACGGCGCCGTGTAAAAGGCCCGCCGCCGCCTGGGAAAGGCCAATTTGGCGCCTTATTGGGAGCCGACGAAGAATGGCGGCCGTTACCCGCGCCTCGGCGTGCCGCTGTCTGCCGGCCGTCTGGCCGGGCACCGCGAGGGCGCGCCGCTGTGCGCAGTGAGGGCTGCGTCGAGGGCCGCGCGCGGGGGCGGCCGCCGCAACCACCCACTGCCCGCCCGCCCACTTCCGCCCCCGGCGCCCGCACCCCTTCCTCGTCGTGCCAGCTGCTCCACACTGAATTTAACCGCTCTTTCATACTGAAATAGTTCAATAACGGTCCCATAATCTTCTTTTTCCTGGTCTTTACCCCGTATCTTCACGCGGTCAGCGTATTACACCACTGGCCATTAAAATTGCTACACCAAGAAGAAATGTAGATGATAAACGGGTATTCATTGGATAAATACAGGGTTATTACAAATGATTGAAGCGATTTCACAGCTCTGCAATAACTTTATTAATTGAGATATTTTCAAAATGCTTTGCACACACATACAAAAACTCAAAAAGCTTTTTTAGGCATTCACAAATGTTCTATATGTGCCCCTTTAGTGATTCGTCAGACATCAAGCCGATAATCAAGTTCCTCCCACACTCGGCGCAGCATGTCCCCATCAATGATTTCGAAAGCATCGTTGATGCGAGCTCGCAGTTCTGGCACGTTTCTTGGTAGAGGAGGTTTAAACACTGAATCTTTCACATAACCCCACAGAAAGAAATCGCATGGGGTTAAGTTGGGAGAGCGTGGAAGCCATGACATGAATTGCTGATCATGATCTCCACCACGACCGATCCATCGGTTTTCCAATCTCCTGTGTAAGAAATGCGGAACATCATGATGGAAGTGCGGTGGAGCACCATCCTGTTGAAAGATGAAGTCGGCGCTGTTGGTCTCCAGTTGTGGCATGAGCCAATTTTCCAGCATGTCCAGATACACGTGTTCGACTGTTTCTTCGCTCACTGCAGGCCGACCCGTTGATTTCCCCTTACAGAGGCATCCAGAAGCTTTAAACTGCGCATACCATCGCCGAATGGAGTTAGAAGTTGCTGGATCTTTCTTGAACTTCGTCCTGAAGTGTCGTTGCACTGTTATGACTGACTGATGTGAGTGCATTTCAAGCACGACATACGCTTTCTCGGCTCCTGTCGCCATTTTGTCTCACTGCGCTCTGGAGCGCTCTGACGGCAGAAAGCTGAAGTGCGGCTTCAGCCGGACAAAACTTTATGAGTTTTTCTACGTATTTGTAGTGTGCCGTGACCATATGTCAATGAATGGAGCTACAGTGAATTTATGAAATCGCTTCAATCATTTGTAATAGCCCTGTATATTATACTAGAACTGACATGTGATTACATTTTCACGCAATTTCGATCCTGAGAAATCAGTACCCAGAACAACCACCTCTGGCCGTAATAACGGCCTTGATACTCCAAGGCATTGAGTCAGACAGAGCTTCGATGGCGTGTACAGCTACAGCTGCCCATGTAGCACGGGTAGAGCCACGGGTCGTGACACATCTGAAATACAACATCCACTGTTCAAAGTGCCGTCAATGCGATCAAGAGGTGACAGAGACGTGTAACCAATGGCACCCCCACACCATCCCACCGGGTGATACGCCAGTATGGCGATGACGAATACACGCTTCCAATGTGCGTTCACCGCGATGTCGCCAAACACGGATGCGACCATCATGATGCTGTAAACCGAACCTGGATTCACCCGAAAAAAATGACGTTTTGCCATTCGTGCACCCAGATTCGTCGTTGAGAACACCACCGTAGGCACTCCTGTCTGTGATACAGCGTCAAGGCTAATCGCAGCCATGGTCTCCGAGGTGATAGTCCATGCTGCTGCAAACGCCGTCCAACTGTTCGTGCAGATGGTTGTTGTCTTGCAAACGTCCCCATCAGTTGACTTAGGGATCGAGACGTGGCTGCACGATCCGTTACAGGCATGCGGATAAGATTCCTGTCATCTCGACTGCTAGCGATGCGAGGCCGTTGGGATCCAGCACGGCGTTCGATATTACCCTCCTGAACCCACCGATTCCATATTCTGCTAACAGTCATTGGATCTCGAGCAATGCGAGCAGCAATGTCGCGATACGATAAACCGCAATAGCGATAGGCTACAATCCGACGTTTATCAAAGTTTGAAACGTGATGGTACGCATATCTGCTCCTTACACGAGGCATCACAACAACGTTTCACCAGGCAACGCCGGTCAACTGCTGTTTGTGTATGAGAAATCGGTTGGAAACTTTCCTCATGTCATCAGGTTGTAGGTGTCGCCACCGGCTCCAACCTTGTGAGAATGCTCTGAAAAGCTAATCATTTGCATATCACAGCATCTTCTTCCTGTCGGTAAAGTTTCGCGTCTGTAGCACGTCATCTTTGTGGCGTAGCAATTTTAATGGCCAGTAGTGTAATTATCAGCTGTCACCCGCGGCTGCGCTCGCATATCAGTGAAATGAATGCAATGCGCTTCAGGCGTCTTTTCCAGGGAGAGCACAGTTGGTATGTTCGGACACTTACAAGGGAAACTCCCCTCAGATTTAGTGGCAAGGCGACCCAGCAGATAGCCCGTGAAATACTGAACACAGATCAAGCATCGAAACAGGAAGAAGGTGTACCGAACTGTGAAAAAAAAAAAGCAAAATAGAAAGAGTGAGCGGTCCATGCTTAACACGCTTGAACGAACATCGACGGACGTGGCGTCGTGGTTAAGTGGTCATGCTGTTAGGCTGTGAAACTGACGAGTCGTGTTCAAAGCCCTCTCGAACCCATTATTTTATTTTATTTTCCCAAAATTATGACTGTCCGTCTGGTCACTGGAATTTTCTTCACTTTCAAGAATCTTGGCAGTTGTTATACTATACATTGGCTATACATTGAAGAGCCAAAGAAACTGGACCACTTGCCTCATATCGTATAGGGCCCCTGCGAGCACGCAGAAATGCCGCAGTACGACGTGACATGGACTCCACTAATAATTGAAGTAGTGCTGGAAGGAATTGACACCATGAATCCCTCAGAGCTGTCGGTAAGTCCGTAAGAGTACGACGGGGCAGAGATCTCTCCTGACCACCATGTTGCAAGACATCCTCAATGATGTTCATTTCTGGCGAGTTTGGTGACCAGCAGGAGTGTTTAGACTCGGAAGAGTGTTCCTGGGGCCACTATGTAGCAATTCTAGACCTGTGCGGTGTCGCATTCTTTGCCGGAATTGCCCAAATCCGTCGGAATGCGCAATGGACGTGAATGGATGCAGGTGATGAGACAGGATGCTTACGTACTTGGCACCTGTCAAAATCGTAGATAGACGTATCAGGGGTCCCATATCACTCCAACTTCACATGGCCCATACCATTACAGAGCCTCCACCAGCTTGAACAGTCCCCTTCTGACATGCAGGGTCCATGGATTCATGAGGTTGTCTTCATACCCGTACACGTCCATCCGGTCGATAAATCTGAAATGAGACTCGTGCGACCAGGCAACTTGTTTCCAGTCATCAACAGTCCAATGTCTGTGTCGACGGGCCCAGGCGAGACGTAACGCTTTGTGTCGTGCAGTCATCAAGGGTACACGAGTGGGTCTTCGGCTCCGAAAAAATATATCGATAATGTTTCGTTGAACGGTTCGCACGCTGACGCTTGTTGATGTCCCAGCACTAAAATCTGCAGCAGTTTGCGGAAGGGTTGCTCATCTGTCACGTTCTTTCTTCATTACTATATCTTCGTCGTTTACCAGCCATGGCTGGACAGACTGCGTCACAAATACAATGTTTATCAACTAACATTTATAGAACACCATATACAAAATTTATATTACAAATAAAAAAAATATTTATTCAGTGCACAAAAAGACATAGAACATAGAGAAAATGAAATATAACTAAACTGGAAAGTAAAACTTCGTAGCAGCAAATGAAAATACCATAAAGCAAAATGTTTACAAAACCATGTAGATCACACACACAAAGTTTCGTTTTGGCAAAATATGCACTTTAAGTAAAACACAAAATTAATTGTGCAGTTAACTGAGAACATAAAAAGAAGATTAAATTTAGGCAAAATTATATATAAAACATAACAATATTTATTATTTTGTCCATTCACTAGAACCACTGTTGACCGATTCTCTTCAGTCGTCGTTGCTCCCGTTCTTGGACGATCTTTGTCTGGCCGCAGCGATGTCGGAGATGTGATGTCTTACCGTATTCGTGATATTCACGGTACATTCGTGAAATGGTCGTACGGGAAAAATCCCCACTTCATCTATACCTCGGAGATGCTGCGTCCCTTCACTCGTGCGCCGACTATAACACCACGTTCAAACACGCTTAAATCTTGATAACCTGCCATTGTAGAAGCAGGAACCGATTTGACATCTGGGCTAGACACTTGTCTTTCATTGGCGTTGCCGACCGCAGCGCCTTATTTTTCCTGTTTACATATCTCTGTATTTGAATTCGCATGCCTATAACAGTTTCTCGGGCGCTTCAGCGTAGAATAAGAGTCATGTAGTAAGAATACGTTAACGTCGCAAGTAAACGTGATAGAGCAGGCGAGATGATACACAGACGTCTCATAGAAATGAAAACAACAAATAAACGGGTGTGAACAATGTTACAATAAAGAAATTCAAGAGTCAGAACTTCCAAAACGGAAAGCAGCTTCAAAAATGTTAAAAACACATGTATTCACTATGTGATTGTGAAACCGTTCCACTCATTTGTTGCAGCTTGCGTTACAAACTATTATGTTTTCATAATTTCCTTGGGAGTGATCACATTCACATTCATACGAACACCTAAATCGAGCGAGGAGGCACATTTCACTCAAATGGTTCAAATGGCTCTGAGCACTATGGGACTTACGAGGGCAGTTCAATAAGTAATGCAACAAATTTTTTTCTCGGCCAATTTTGGTTGAAAAAACCGGAAATTTCTTGTGGAATATTTTCAAACATTCCCGCTTCGTCTCGTATAGTTTCATTGACTTCCGACAGGTGGCAGCGCTGTACGGAGCTGTTAAAATGGCGTCTGTAACAGATGTGCGTTGCAAACAACGGGCAGTGATCGAGTTTCTTTTGGCGGAAAACCAGGGCATCTCAGATATTCATAGGCGCTTGCAGAATATCTACGGTGATCTAGAAGTGGACAAAAGCACGGTGAGTCGTTGGACAAAGCGTGTGTCATCATCGCCGCAAGGTCAAGCAAGACTGTCTGATCTCCCGCGTGCGGGCCGGCCGTGCACAGCTGTGACTCCTGCAATGGCGGAGCGTGCGAACACACTCGTTCGAGATGATCGACGGATCACCATCAAACAACTCAGTGCTCAACTTGACATCTCTGTTGGTAGTGCTGTCACAATTGTTCACCAGTTGGGATATTCAAAGGTTTGTTCCCGCTGGGTCCCTCGTTGTCTAACCTAACACCATAAAGAGCAAAGGAGAACCATCTGTGCAGAATTGCTTGCTCGTCATGTGGCTGAGGGTGACAATTTCTTGTCAAAGATTGTTACAGGCGATGAAACATGGGTTCATCACTTCGAACCTTAAACAAAACGGCAATCAATGGAGTGGCGCCACACCCACTCCCCTACCAACAAAAAGTTTAAAGCCATACCCTCAGCCGGTAAAGTCATGGTTACAGTCTTCTGGGACGCTGAAGGGCTTATTCTGTTCGATGTCCTTCCCCATGGTCAAACGATCAACTCTGAAGTGTATTGTGCTACTCTTCAGAAATTGAAGAAACGACTTCAGCGTGTTCGTAGGCACAAAAATCTGAACGAACTTCTCCTTCTTCATGACAACGCAAGACCTCACACAAGTCTTCGCACCCGAGAGGAGCTCACAAAACTTCAGTGGACTGTTCTTTCTCATGCACCCTACAGCCCCGATCTCGCACCGTCGGATTTCCATATGTTTGGCCCAATGAAGGACGCAATCCGTGGGAGGCACTACGCGGATGATGAAGAAGTTATTGATGCAGTACGGCGTTGGCTCCGACATCGACCAGTGGAATGGTACCGTGCAGGCATACAGGCCCTCATTTCAAGGTGGCGTAAGGCCGTAGCATTGAATGGAGATTACGTTGAAAAATAGTGTTGTGTAGCTAAAAGATTGGGGAATAACCTGGTGTATTTCAATGCTGAATAAAACAATCCCTGTTTCAGAAAAAAAATGTGTTGCATTACTTATTGTACTGCCCTCGTAGCATCTGAGGTCATCAGTCCCCTAGAACTTAGAACTACATAAACCTAACTAATCTAAGGACAGCACACAAATCCATGCCCGAGGCAGGATTCGAACCTGCGACCGTAGCGGTCGCGCGGTTCCAGACTGAAGCGCCTAGATCCGCTCGGCCACAGCGGCCGGCCATATCTCACTCACTTACCAGGCGTACAAATTAGGTGCGTCGGTAAGAGGTTCCTCTCCTATGACTCACGTGCTGCGTGCTGTCACTTATGCCGTATATGTCACACCAGACGTGTTTTCCGGTAGAGGATTCGGTTGGCTAGTCGCCTTTTCATCAAACTTCTGCGGTTCTCATTCCAAAGCCACTTCCTTTCGGCTGCTGATAGAGCAGTTGTGCAGGATCAACTGTCATTATACGTCAGTCCCTTACGCGTCGCTGTTGCAAACGGACGTTACCCCACGACACTGACACAAACTGGAATACAGCGAAATGCGAAAAAAAGGGACGAGGGAGATTTGAACATGGCTCGCCCACTTGGTAGTCCAACACTGTGACCACTTACCCACGACGCCATTTCCCTTTCAGGTTGCTTTACATTGGACTTCTTGTTTTTGGACAATTCACTCTTTCTATTTTGCTTTTTTCCACAGTTCAGTACACTTTCTTCCTGTTTTCATGCCCGATCTGTGTTTAGGTTTTGACGGCCAACTGGGCCCTCTTGCCAAAAAATCTGAGGGGGGGGGGGGGATTACGATACGGAGTTTCCAAACCATTTCCCATAAAGATGGTAAAGTTCAAAAGTAAAAGAGTAAATAACTTTCCCATACAGCAATCATTGTTCCATATTCCTTGTTACGTTCTTCAAATCAATGAACTTTCTAAAGTAGAGCGTATGTTCTTCCTGAGTGTACATCTCCATACCAAATGTTATCTTATTCATTCCAGCGGTTTAGCCACGAAAGCGTAATGACAGTGTTACTTTCGCCCTTATAATATTAGTATGCATTATTTGATTTGGCTATGTCAGTGGTAATATGCCCTCCCTGTCTTCGCCACCCCATGCCAACCCTAAATACCCCCCCCCCCTCTAGATGGGTACCACAACAGCCTGAGTGTACCGTGATCTCCCGTGGGTACAAGCCCAGTACTCACCTAGACGAATGTGGAAAACCGCCTAAAAACAACATCCAGGCTGGCCGGCACACCGGCCCTCGTCGTTAATCCGCCCTCTGCATTCGATCCGAGTTCTACACGCCTCCCCGAATCACGTACGCGATATGGTAATGTGCGTAGCTAACCGCGTGTATAGTAACGGTCCCATACATACATTGGTAAAGCTAATACATCCTTCGCTTCATTCATTATAATGAGTTAAATGAAGATTAGTTGAAACTTCATGTCGGATTAAAAGTGTGTGTCGTGCTGTGACTCGAACTCAGAAACTTTAACTTTCGCGGGAAATACTCTGCCGTTTCGGCACATATTTTTAATCTGCCAGGAAGTTTCAAATCAGTGCACATTCCGCTGCAGAGTAAAAATTAACTACGGTTGGTTAGCCGTTAGCAGATTCCGAGATTGACAATTGCGATCACAGGTGATTCATCCATACAACTCAGATAGGCAAAGGCTATTTTTCATCGCGCGAGGCCATTAGCGCAGTCACACTGACGGGCCCAAATTCAGTAATATACGAGGTGTGATCAAAAAATACTACGAATGGTTCAAATGGCTTAGAGCACTGCGGGACTTAACTTCTGAGGTCATCAGTCCCCTAGAACTTAGAACTACTTAAACCTAACTAACCTAAGGACATCATACACATCCATGCTCGAGGTAGGATTCAAACGTGCGACCGTAGCGGTCACGCGGTTCCAGACTACAGTGCCTAGAACCTCTCGGCCACTCCGACCGGCAATACGACGAATAATTTTATTAGAAACAAAGTAATAAGTTAACATCGAATTTGATTTAATATAGTTCAAAATACTGTCCTTGGTTAGCATTACACTTATTCCAATTTTGAATCCATGACTGGAAGCATTACTCGAGGGCTTCTTTTGAAAGGGCGTTCAGCTTCTCTGTCGTGGCCCTCTCAAGATCAGGAATGGTGTGGAAACGATTTCCTTTAAGCATGGTTTCAATTTTTTGGAAGAGACATAAGCAGCATGGTGCGAATTCTGGCGCGTAAGGCGGAAGTGGACAGACAGGAACACATTTTGCGGCCAAAAACCCACTAATCAAAAGCGAGGTGTGATACAGCGCGTTGTGATGAAGAAGGAAGTCATTTCGCAAACACTGATGTACGCCTTTGTAAAATTTGGCGTTTACTGTTGTTTCTCTGGAAAGAATTCTGATAGCACTATGCCCTTAATATCTTGGAAAAAAAAGAAAAGAAACACAGTGAGCATGCGTTTCATTTTCGATTTGGACTGACGTGAATTTTTAGGGTGAGGATAATGCACTGGTTTCCCATTGGGAGCTCTGAATTTTCGTCCCAGGGTCATACCCATTCATCCAAGTTTCATCTCCAGCTACAACTTTGCACATGAAGTCAGGATATGAATGAAGACGATCCTTTAACTCCGTGCAAACTGACGAACGATTTTCGTTCCGTTCATCACTCAAAAGGCTGGGATCAAATTTTTCACTCACTCGTCTCCTACACAAATTATCGGTTAAAATGCTTTGCAAGGAGCTGTGTACAAGAAGCTAGGTTCTTCTGTAAGCTCTCTAATAGTTATTCGCCTGTTTGAACGAACAATTTTTGTCACTTCTGTTTTTGAGGTTAATGGACGTCCCGAACGTTGCTGGTCTTTTACCCATTCATTTCTGCTTGTAAACCGCTCGAATCACTTGTAAACAGTCTTGAGAGATACAGCATTATCACCGTACACCAATATCAAGATTTAGTGAGTTTCCTTGGTACTTTTTTGCAACTCAAAACACAATTTAATGTCAATGCATTGTTCGAATTCATGATGATGTGCGACAGACGCGGTAAACAAAACCTCGTCCTAGCGTCTCTAGACGCTGACTGACGAGACAGAACGTGTTCCACTTCGGCGCTGCCTGTCTTAGCGGATCAGGCTACTGGAAAAGTTACACCAAATGGTTGTCGCGACAGCAGCTGCTGCTAAAACAAATTCATTCACTCATATTTTTGATCACACTAGGTATAATACCTGATGTTGGTCGGACTGCAGTGCAGCATTCTCGCCACAGGACCCATAGGAGGGAGAGGGTGTGGGAGAGGGAGGGTAGAGACCCATCACACTGCCCGCCTTCCCCCCGGGAAAGGTGAGAGGTGCTCATTTGATAACAGGTTGAGTGGGCTTGGGGCCGTCTTGGAGGGACCAGAACAAAGAAAAATCCCCGCCCCTATCCTGTATTTGCACCTGGGATCCCCAGGTGCGGCGGCTACTGTTCTCCCTGATAGACCACCACGGCCGCAACGATATTATTTTTGAACGTTTTATTTTACTTCCATATAACACGTCACAGAAACTAATTTAAGCAATGGCTGATGATATGCCGTTGAGAGCCAACATCTGACAGCGTAATCAGAGTCGTTTAGGACACTACAACCAGCATACTTGACTCGCATTAACTCTACTTACGTAGTAAGGAAATGTCCAAAATTGCTATAAATATTTTGCACCACACCCTACTTACGAAGTGAGCACGTTGAATCTGACCAGTGACCAGGCTGTTATTAAGAGGATACAGTGAGGTAACCATTATTGCATACTTCTTCGTACATCCACATTCAAAGTGGATGAAGGTGGGACACAGCTGGTATAATTTTTATTAAAAATTTATTTCCTCCAGCTGTACTTAAGATTTTGTATTTACTTCGCTATTAGCTTCGACGTTGCGTCAACGTCATCTTCAGGCCCGTACACTTTGATGAAATCAGTTTGAAACGTCCCCTTAGAAAGTTTATACATGACTGTGTTTAAACTGACACACAACATTTTTAGCGCAACGCAATCTGACTTTCAAAAATCCCTACAAAAGAATGGCCCTGACTAACATTAACCTATACCTTTCACAAATCACTTACCTCACCAAAAATCTTCGTTACTCGAACTACTGCAATACAGCGAGCGCCACTACTGCCAGCTAAATAAAAGATTGAAACTACGGAAGTCACTAACTACTGATAGGGATAGTTAGCAAATGAAAGATTTTAATAGAGAACAAATAATGTATTTACCTTAATAGTCATAATATATATAGCAGTTCATAATATCCAGTATAACAAATTTCAAAACTCCGCCATCTCTCTCCCCACATCCACCACTGCTGGCGGCTCACCTCCAAATGCGCAACGCTACGCGCTGTTCACATCCAGCTGCCCAACACTACAATGGCAGACAACAATGCAAACTAGCTGCAGACTGCACAAAGCACAGCCAGTGATTTTCATACAGAACGCTACGTAACGTCGCCAATAAGAAAACATAACCAGCCTACTTACATAGCCCCCATGCTCCCCACAAAAAAATTTACAGATTGTTTTGCGCAGTGGCCAATAATGATTTGAAAAAAAATTTCATAATTACAATAACAAAGAAATCAAATGCACACACTTATTGATACAATGTTGGTCAAAAGCTAAAATTTTCTCACAGTCCATAAAGACAGTCCTGATCATTCATCACAGTAAAATTGCAGTGTTTTTCTCAAAGTCTGAGCAGTAAAAGAAAATGCACACGGGAGTAATGGATTTCCATGCAGTCTTGAAGAAGTAGTGTTGTCCTTCCAACGGAAAGACAGTGCTGACTCTCGACATGCAGACAGGTAATGGGCCACAACAGAGCAAACCCACAGCAGAGTCATTCGAAGTTTTGAAGAATATTGGTAGGTAGGTCATCACAAACGTCCCCTTAGAACAATTACACATGACTGTCCTTAAACTGACACATAATATTTTTAGCGCAACGCAATCTGACTTTCAAAAATCCCGGCGAGATCAACACGTGCTCCACATGGATCGCGGGCAGTACCTAGTGTGAAGTTTAAACCAGTGAGTCATAGATCTTTGGTTGCCTTAGGGATTTTGAGTGTCCAGAATCTCTTTACAACTGCCTGAGAATTTACTGCCACGGGCGACATGCTTCTTTAGCATGCTCAGGAAAGAAAATAACGAAGACAATAACGAAAGACTGTCCGCAGAAATCAATGTGTGGTCCAGAGTTTTAGGATGTAGCACTGTAGTCCATACTACAAAACTACATGACAGCGGTAACATAAGCGGACTGGCAGCATTTCCAGGTGACGTGTTGTTCATAGTAACTCCAGAAGAATTATGGAAGACCAGTGTAATGCGACGCTCCACGGAACTTGACGGCTGGGACGGCTGGCGTGGAAATGTTAAATTGTCACTAGCACCTCACAAAACAAGGTACTTGCTGCTGAAAGGGAATTTAGTAAGAAATTGTAAAATATAGTTAAATGACGTAACGATCAGGAATGCGCAGTAACGGGATATCGATAAGTATTTCTGGACGAACTTTGTGACTTTGCATATCATATAGATGAAGCAGACAGATAGGTACAAACGTGATGAATAAAGCTATAACCATTGAAAATAGGCAGTTCTGGCTTCCCTTGAAAACAATCAGAGTATACCAAGAATCTATATTAGCATCAGTCGTAGGATATGGCAGGAGCGTTTGGGCTCATAGATTCCAGCTAGTGAAGCCACCCTCATTAGTGAGAACAGTTCACCGAAGAGTGCTTCTACGAATAACGCGCACCTACTGCACCACTCCGAGTAACCTTTTGTCAGTAATTATAGGAATATGCCCACTGGACTTGGAAATTAGGAGAAGAGGAACATTTTACTGGTTAAAAGTTGGCAGTGGAAGTACGAGGGTTGCTTGGAACAAAGGCCAATTTGGAAAAGGTAATAAAAGATAGCATATTACAACTGTGGCAAAATGAATAGGACATTTCAGGTACAGGCAGGAGAACATTTGAGTTTCTCCCTAACATCAGGGATAGATTAAAAAATGAGATTTCTTAACCCATCGAGTTGATTAACACATACCTGACAGGCTATGGCTCTTATGTTACATGTTTGTTGTTGTGGTCTTCAGTCCAGGGACTGGTTTGATGCAGCTCTCCATGCTACTCTATCCTGTGCAAGCTTCTTCATCTCCCAGTAACTACTGCAACCTACATCCTTCTGAATCTGCTTAGTGTATTCATCTCTTCGTCTCCCTCTACGATTTTTACTCTCCATGCTGCCCTCCAATACTAAATTGGTGATCCCTTGATGTCTCAGAACATGTCCTACCAACCGATCCCTTCTTCTAGTCAAGTTGTACCACAAACTCCTCTTCTCCCCAATTCTGTTTAATACCTCCTCATTAGTTATGTGATCTACCCACCTAATCTTCAGCATTCTTCTGTAACACCACATTTCGAAAGCTTCTATTCTCTTCTTGTCTAAACTATTTATCGCCCACGTTTCACTTCCATACATGGCTACACTCCATACAAATACTTTCAGAAACGACTTCCTGACACTTTAATCTATACTCGATGTTAACATATTTCTCTTCTTCAGAAACGCTTTCCTTGCCATTGTCAGTCTACATTTTATATCTTCTCTACTTCGACCATCATCAGTTATTTTGCTCCCCAAATAGCAAAACTCATTTACTACTGTAAGCGTCTCATTTCCTAATCTAATTCCCGCAGCATCACCCGATTTAATTCGACTACATTCCATTATCCTCGTTTTGCTTTTATTTATGTTCATCTTATATCCTCCTTTCAAGGCACTGTCCATTCCGTTCAACTGCTCTTTCATCGGAATTTCTTCTCCATAGATTTTAATACCTACTCCGAATTTTTCTTTTGTTTCCTTTACTGCTTGCTCAATATACAGATTGAATAACATCGGGGATAGGCGACAACCCTGTCTCAGTCCCTTCCCAACCACTGTTTCCCTTTGATGCCCCTCGACTCTTATAACTGCCATCTGGTTTCTGTACAAATTGTAAATAGCCTTTCGCTTCCTGTATTTTACCCCTGCCACCTTCAGAGTTTGAAAGAGAGTATTCCAGTCAACTTTTCAGATAATAGGATGTAATTATCGAGGAGAAATAAATTAGTATCTTCTCTGGTTTCGGCTGTTGCTGTAATTTATCCACAATCATTCAGACACCTCGCTGGAAGAGTCCCCAGCAGAGTTCAAGCTATCATATAATCGAAGGGCGACAGAGCCGATATTAATTACCAGTAATCGGCGTCCAAATAGTGCTGATCAGGCAGTGCACTTGCTACAGATTTTCTAATCAGGTGTTCGATTAGGGCAGTCCTTACGAGCAGCCGGGCAGCTAATTAAGCGTCGCCGGCGGCTGCGAGCACCTGCCGGGGCGGCTCGGGAGACGCCGGGCGTCGCCTGTCCGGCCGACGGCGCAGACGCCGCGTCAATATTTACGGCCGCGGCGCGCCGGACACGTCGGCGTGGGCGGCGGGCGGCGGGCGACAGCCGTGGGGCGAGAGCGCCGCGCCACGTGTGGGCGTCTGCGCATGCGCGCCGCGCTCATTACCGCCTCCTAACGAAGAGCAAATGTTTGTCCCTCAGCGCCCGCCGCCGCCGGCGTTCATCATCTCCGGCGCTGATTCCCACTCCGCCGCGTTAATTCCTCGCTACGCGCGCCTGTTTGCCGACTCCACTGCAGCGCGGATTAACTCGCTGGAAAATGCACCTGCCCTTGTCTCTCACATAGTCAGTTTCCGCCAGACCGCTACACCAAAATTATTTCGCTTTACACCCTAAGACAGAGGTTTCCAGCTTACACTCATAACCCCCTGAGGGGTGAAATGTATTTCCTTTTCAGAGGTAAAAAACGTTCAGTTGTCTTTCTGTGACGCAACTACATTATTTTTAAAATATCATGACAATTATCAGTATTTCGTAAAAGCGTAACATTGATCATATACACTACTGGCCATTAAAATTACTACACCAAGAAGAAATCCAGATGCTAGATGGTATTCATTGGACAAATATATTATACTAGAACTGACGTGTGATTACATTTTCACGCAATTTGGGTACATAGATCCTGAGAAATAAGTACACAGAACAACCACCTCTGGCCGTAATGACGGCCTTGATACCCCTGGGCATTGAATCAAACAGAGCTTGGATGGCGTGTACAGGTACAGCTGCCCATGCAGCTTCAACACGATACCACAGTTCATCAAGAGTAGTGACTGGCGTATATTGTGACGAGCCAGTTGCTCTGCCACCATTGACCAGACGTTTTCAGTTGGTGAGAGATCTGGAGAATGTGCTGGCCAGGGCAGCAGTCAAACATTTTCTGTATCCAGAAAGGCCCGTACAGGACCTGCAACATGCGGTCGTGCATTATCCTGCTGAAATGTAGGGTTTCGCAGGGATCGAATGAAGGGTAGAGCCATGGGTCGTAACACGCTTCAAACGTAACGTCCACTGTTCAAAGAGCCGTCAATGCGAACAAGAGGTGACCGAGACGAATACACGCTTCCAATGTGCGTTCACCGCGATGTCGCCAAACACATCATGATGATGTAACCTGAAACCTGGATTCATCCGATAAAATGACGTTTTGCCATTCGTGCACCCAGATTCGTCGTTGAGTACATCATTGCAGGCGCTCCTGTCCGTGATGCAGCGTCAATGGTAACCGCAGCCATGGTCTCCGAGCTGGTAGTCCATACTGCTGCAAACGTCGTCGAACTGTTCGTGCAGATGGTTGTTGTCTTGCAAACGTCCCCATCAGTTGACTCAGGGATCGAGACGTGGCTGCACGATCCGTTAGAGCCATGCGGATAAGATGCCTGTCATCTCGACTGCTAGTGATACGAGGCCGTTGGGATCCAGCACGGCGTTCCGTATTAATCTCCTGAACCCACCGATTCCATATCCTGCTAACAGTCATTAGATCTCGACCAATGCGAGCAGCAATGTTGCGATACGATAAACCGCAAGCGCGATAGGCTACAATCCGACCTTTATTAAAGTCGGAAACGTGATGGTACCCATTTCTCCTCCTTACACGAGACATCACAACAACGTTTCACCAGGCAACGCCGGTCAACTGCTGTTGGTGTATGAGAAATCGGTTGGAAACTTTCCTCATGTCAGCACGTTGTAGGTGTCGCCACCGGCGTCAACCTTGTGTGAATGCTCTGAAAAGCTAATCATTTGCATATCACGGCATCCTCTTCCTGTCGGTTAAATTTCACGTCTGTAGCACGTCATCTTCGTGATGTAGCAATTTTAATGACCAGTAGTGTAAGTTCCCAATAAATATTTTTTTACGTGTGTTGGATAGAGTAGAGGCAACTCTGTTATAGTTCATACACATAGGCCTTTTTGACAGACATTCACCGTATTACATGTCCTCAATACAATCGCCCCGCATCTCCATCATCGTCCCCCACACACATGGAAGGCGTCGTCAGTTATTTATTTATTGCAAATTTGGAAAGCTGCTACCTGACATTTTAAGACAGGTTGTACACATTAGAGTTTCCGTCCGTCATATTTTTTGTAGTGTTTTTTTTTATCTGAAGTATTTGATACGGAGTAAATACTTTCAGAAAGAACCATTTTAGGTTGAAATATAAATAAAATTTTGTTGTTTTAGAAAGACTGTAAAGAGATGATAGGATAGAGGAGAAATTCGTTAGCTGCACCACTGACTGTGACTGGCGGTGAATAACTCGGAATGCTTTCTTTGAGCTGCTGACCGCCACTCGTAATAAAATAGTTTATGGTTAACAGCAGACAAATAGTATTGCTAATCGTATGCATTGGCTTTAGGTTGCCTGCTTTCTGGACTAAATTGGCGACACCTTACAGTACACTTACTGTAGTATGCATAATCCTCAACTATTATTTGACCGAAATGTACAGTTTGTCAATGCATTTTGGCATGTTACGTCTTATCAAAATTCTAGATGTGTTATTCACTGTTACATATCATCTTCCTCCTTCTCCCCATTCTCTTCAGTATGACTGTTATCGTTCTCACTGTGGGTATCGTTGCCCACCCTCTGTAACTTGTCGTTACGTTGCATATAGGCAAGTCTATTATGTCTTGTCAAAAGGTGTTCTTCATGTGCTATTTTGAAAATAATCTCTGTTAATGCATTTAATTGTGCCCATTGTTCTTGGTCTCTTATTGCTATGTATACGTGTTTGTTTCTGTGTAGTCTCAGTGTAGAGTATGTCTATCGTCCGCGTACTGCCCTCAGAAGAACACAGTGTGTCCTAGGGAACTCTCTTCCCTGTATCCGTATCCAGTTAAGAAATCCACCATATCGCGGCTGAGACCGATTATAGCATCCTGAACCGCTGAATTATGTCAGGAAGGAAGTCGTACAGTCTACGTCCCTTATCATTTACATCTCACTCAGCCTGCCATGTATCCAAACGTCAGCTTTTAAGGTGACTTTTCGTCTTTATCGGTCCACGAGTTACTGAGTGTACCTTATCTAGTCTCCTCATGTCTTCTCTTGCGATGTAGCTCGTGCCACGAAGATGTTGCTTCATTTTTGCGAACACGATGAGTGTTGGAGTATTTCCCATGCCCACGTGCGCAGCAGGAGCTCTTGTAAGGGTTTCGCCGCGTGCCATCGTGCATTGTCATGAAGGATGATGGGATGTAGTGCCAGGAGCAGCCGTCGCTTTTTAATCGTGGTACGTGCGACCGTGTCCAGGTTTAGTTTCGTCTTTAGCGACTATCCTTCCAAGGAAATCGTCTCCCTCACTGTAGTAGCTGTTGAGCAATTCCTCTGCAAGTGCGTAACGGTGCAAGTATTGCACTTTAGGCACTGCATGCGGTATCCAACGCACTGCAAGTTTCGGAACCAAAAATATCGTGCAACCATCAAGTTTCGTCCTGGGACAGATCAAGGAAGAGAAGGCGCCAACCCTTTCCACCTCCATCGTGAAACACATATTCGGTTTGATTTAATTCAATTATTATAAAAATTCGTCGAAGTCACACTGCCATGAGACTAAAAAAAACAAAAGTATTGCTATATTTCTAAAAAAAACACGCAGGTTTCAAGGTAGCCAACTTCAAGACACGTTCCTCGCAGTATTCAGTTAACAAATTTGCGATGATAGGTCGTAATGGGAATCTCATCGCAACTGCATCTGTCTTCTCATAGAATTGGTCATCGAATAGAAAGTAAGTAGAAGTCAACACATGTCGAAATAGGCTCGTTAATTCAATTATAAACCTAAACCTCAACTAACCATAATGAATTCTGGTGTCGGTCATCCATGGTTGTATGGTGGCGCTAGTGTTCACAGTGCGCGCGCGCGCATGTGTGTGTGTGTGTGTGTGTGTGTGTGTGTGTGTGTGTGTGTGTTATCTTTCCAGAACTTCTCTGCAGAGCGAGGTTTCAAATTCTCAAGCATAACGCTTATTTGCCGCAGTTTGCGTTGAAAATGACAGGGTGATCACTTATTGAGACATCGTCGGTTATCGACGACATCAACCGGCTGCATTCCCCTAAGTTAAATGTTCAAATGTGTGTGAAATCTTATGGGACTTAACTGCTAAGGTCATCAGTCAATAAGCTTACACACTACTTAACCTAAACTAATCCTAACGACAAACACACACACACACCCATGCCCAAGGGAGGACTCGAACCTCCGCCGGGACTAGCCGCACAGTCCATGACTGCAGCGCCTCAGACCGCTCGGCTATTCCCGCGCGGCCCCCTAAGTTACACTCCTGGAAATTGAAATAAGAACACCGTGAATTCATTGTCCCAGGAAGGGGAAACTTTATTGACACATTCCTGGGGTCAGATACATCACATGATCACACTGACAGAACCACAGGCACATAGACACAGGCAACAGAGCATGCACAATGTCGGCACTAGTACAGTGTATATCCACCTTTCGCAGCAATGCAGGCTGCTATTCTCCCATGGAGACGATCGTAGAGATGCTGGATGTAGTCCTGTGGAACGGCTTGCCATGCCATTTCCACCTGGCGCCTCAGTTGGACCAGCGTTCGTGCTGGACGTGCAGACCGCGTGAGACGACGCTTCATCCAGTCCCAAACATGCTCAATGGGGGACAGATCCGGAGATCTTGCTGGCCAGGGTAGTTGACTCACACCTTCTAGAGCACGTTGGGTGGCACGGGATACATGCGGACATACATTGTCCTGTTGGAACAGCAAGTTCCCTTGCCGGTCTAGGAATGGTAGAACGATGGGTTCGATGACGTTTTGGATGTACCGTGCACTATTCAGTGTCCCCTCGACGATCACCAGTGGTGTACGGCCAGTGTAGGAGATCGCTCCCCACACCATGATGCCGGGTGTTGGCCCTGTGTGCCTCGGTCGTATGCAGTCCTGATTGTGGCGCTCACCTGCACGGCGCCAAACACGCATACGACCATCATTGGCACCAAGGCAGAAGCGACTCTCATCGCTGAAGACGACACGTCGCCATTCGTCCCTCCATTCACGCCTGTCGCGACACCACTGGAGGCGGGCTGCACGATGTTGGGGCGTGAGCGGAAGACGGCTTAACGGTGTGCGGGACCGTAGCCCAGCTTCATGGAGACGGTTGCGAATGGTCCTCGCCGATACCCCAGGAGCAACAGTGTCCCTAATTTGCTGGGAAGTGGCGGTGCGGTCCCCTACGGCACTGCGTAGGATCCTACGGTCTTGGCGTGCATCCGTGCGTCGTTGCGGTCCGGTCCCAGGTCGACGGGCACGTGCACCTTCCGCCGACCACTGGCGACAACATCGATGTACTGTGGAGACCTCACGCCCCACGTGTTGAGCAATTCGGCGGTACGTCCACCCGGCCTCCCGCATGCCCACTATACGCCCTCGCTCAAAGTCCGTCAGCTGCACATACGGTTCACGTCCACGCTGTCGCGGCATGCTACCAGTGTTAAAGACTGCGATGGAGCTCCGTAGGCCACGGCAAACTGCCTGACACTGACGGCGGCGGTGCACAAATGCTGCGCAGCTAGCGCCATTCGACGGCCAACACCGCGGTTCCTGGTGTGTCCGCTGTGCCGTGCGTGTGATCATTGCTTGTACAGCCCTCTCGCAGTGTCCGGAGCAAGTATGGTGGGTCTGACACACCGGTGTCAATGTGTTCTTTTTTCCATTTCCAGGAGTGTATTTGAACTCTGAATACGCTAGAGGAAACCCAGATCTGAAAACCAATGATAGTGCGAGAAATGGTGAATATTTACACCTAAAGTGCGCTTTCTTTGTTTAATGTTTAATTTTGTCGCATACTGACTGGAATGGAATATCACAAGACGCGTACACTACTAGTAAGGGCCGCCCGGTGAGTTCACTATTCAGCCTTAGAGCGGGGATATGAAAGCCCGGAGCCCGAGGAGGAGGTGCTTTGCATTTCAGATGTCCTGCCCCCGCTCTCCGCGGCAGAGCTGTGCAAGAGCGCAGCCGGCAGCCAGCGGCCTCGCCGATGAATTTTTCGCAGAGCTCCGCGGCGTCCGCTCCTCCGGTTCAAACGGAATAGCGGAGCAGCGCCAGCGCGCACAAAGAGCCCGTCCGGCCTGTGTCCCCGGCTCGGCTGCCACGGCGAAGCAACTGCGCAGCAGCGCCTACTGCTGCCGTAGAGGCAGCGCTGCAGGGATCGGCTTTCAGGTCTCGTGTTTCAGCACGCAACAGTCTGTGGAGGTAAACAGTGGCTAACGCTGTTCTTCCACTGCCGCAACGGAACTGCAACGCGGCCGCAACGCAACCTAATGGCTGCAGTTTTATGACTGTCGCGTAGCACGCTCTTCATCCACTGACGCACATCTTTTGCGCCTCAGCAGGGCTAGTTTTGTCTGTCTGCTCCGCAATGCAAAGTCACACAGTTTGTAGCATAAAAACAGTTAATAGAGTTTCCAGAATGAGATTTTCACTCTGCAGCGGAGTGTGCGCTGATATGAAACTTCCTGGCAGATTAAAACTGTGTGCCCGACCGAGACTCGAACTCGGGACCTTTGCCTTTCACGGGCAAGTGCTCTACCATCTGAGCTACCGAAGCACGACTCACGCCCGGTACTCACAGCTTTACTTCTGCCAGTACTTCGTCTCCTACCTTCCAAACTTTACAGAAGCTCTCCTGCGAACCTTGCAGAACTAGCACTGCTGAAAGAAAGGATATTGCGGAGACATGGCTTAGCCACAGCCTGGGGGATGTTTCCAGAATGAGATTTTCACTCTGCAGCGGAGTGTGCGCTGATATGAAACTTCCTGGGAGATTAAAACTGTGTGCCCGACCGAGACTCGAACTCCGGACCTTTGCCTTCCGCGGGCAAGTGCTCTACCATCTGAGCCACCGAAGCACGACTCACGCCCGGTACTCACAGCTTTACTTCTGCCAGTACCTCGTCTCCTACCTTCCAAACTTTACAGAAGCTCTCCAGCGAACCTTGCAGAACTAGCACTCCTGAAAGAAAGGATAGTTAATAGAGTTCCCAAGATGGACCAACGGCGCCCGAGCAACCGCCGTGCGACGCTATAGAAGTGACGTCATTGGATGTGGTTGTTGCCTCTGGATAACGGGGTCCCGGCTCCGATTCCCGGCCGAGTTGCGGATTTTCTCCGCCCTGGGACTAGGTGTTAGTGTTGTCCTCATCATTTCATCATCAACATCATCCGTCACAGTGGATAGATTGGGTTGAGTAAAAATTGGACTCTGTAAAAATTAGGACTTTGTGCGGGCGCTGATGACCGCGCCGTTGAGGGCCCCACAAACCAACCATAATCATCATCAACATTGGATGCGGTATGGAGAGACATGTGGTCAGCATACCGCTCGTGGTGGGCTTTCTCGACCCTGAAACCGCTACTATTGGTTCGAGTAGCTCCTCAGTTGTCCTCACGGGTGTGAGTGCACCCAGTCCAATCATCCCACAAAGGAAAAATCCCTGACAGTACTCAGAATCGAACCCGGACCCCCACATGGTAGCCAGCCGCAATGACCACTCAGTTACAGAGGTGTACAGTTTGTAATGTTCTCGTTCTAGCTGTGTATTCGTGCTTGACGAAACTTGCCTTTTTGAAAACATCGGTTCTCGTTAGATCACCGTACCTAAGCATCGTCGAGCTTGACCAGTACTTCGATGAGTACCCTCCTGGATATGTCATGTGCTGGCAATGGCTTTTCTTTTGCACTTACGGCAAAGGAGAGGAAAAGTTTTGGCGCGAAGTTCCTAATCACCATATCGAGTGAGATGGCGCAGTGGT
Organism: Schistocerca cancellata; assembly: GCF_023864275.1. NCBI lineage: Eukaryota > Metazoa > Arthropoda > Insecta > Orthoptera > Acrididae > Schistocerca > Schistocerca cancellata. Next base: position 546,012,451 of record NC_064633.1, read on the forward strand.
TAACACACTGGACTCGCATTCTGGTTCAAACTCGCCTTCAGCCAACCTAATTAGGTTTTCAGTGATTCCCATAAATCGCTTCAGGCAAACGTCGGGATGTTTCCGATGAATTTGCAAGTCCGATTTCCTTCCCCATCCTTCCCAAATCCGATGGGACCGATGACCTCATTGTTTGGTCCCCTCCTCCAAACCAACCAATCCTAGTCATTAGACTTTGCGCCAGTATCCTGGGTAAAATTCCAAACATCTCCTCAGTGTCTCATGAAATGACTGCATGTGACACTTGGCACGCTGATCTGTCCGGGACTCTAAAGTCGGCAACCACCAGGGTGTCATTCGGGGACCGGCACCAGATTCCACGCTCTCCGTTACCTTCATCCATAAACAACAAACACTCAACACTGAACTGTACAAGTACTCAACGCAGTCATCCACAAGACACAGATAAACATCTGACGCTTCGTAACAGGTCGGAGGAAAGCGATGTCAAACCTCCTTTACTGAGACCTTACCTAGATCGGTGATGCATCACTGCATCTGCTCACCTAAGCTCATTCCCTGAGCATGGGGCCACTCTCACTTGACTCATAATCCTTTACAGCGTACAGACGGCCGCAAAATGAGTCGTTTTTGCAATCCTATGAGGGCACCTACAATGTTTCCTGTCAGTACAGGAAGCAGGCACTGTTAACTGATAAGTCTGCCAGCTACCACGGTCTGCAGTTACAAGCGTCGGGGTTTCACCCACGCCTTTCTCTCATCATTGTCCAACACAAACACGACTCCACACCACACCATATACACCCAATACAGTCACGTACAGTTGTCAGATACACTTAAACATGCAACTCTCATACTTCGCGAAGTAAAGGTGTCAGTGTGCCCAAAGGACAAACAAAACCTTTCCAATTAGGTGGCTGAACCTACCCTTCAGGATCTTCCACCCATTAATGTCACAGAACTCTACTTTCTTACTAAGCTTGAAAGAAAGCGTAAATTTTGAATTAACTGTTTCATTCGCGATACTTAGAAATGTTTGGAATTCCTTTTAACACGAGAACTTCAAGAAAAGGAAGTTCAATGGAATTTATAAGATGCTGAAGAAACTGTTCGAGGAGCCGGCTCAAAATTTGCCTGCAATCGTTACGAGAAAAGGACATAAACTGGAGGGAAAGTATCTCTGTTCAAGAAATAAAACTGCTTACTTCGAGATGTCCTTCGTTAATCATTATATTGCTTAAAAGAAGTAGGAAAGGAAAATGAAGCGTGCAATTTATCATGAAACAAATATACAGTATATATTTATAAATTTAAACCCATTACATATGACTCAATGCTACCGTATCTCAACGATATTTTTAATATAAAGAAATGAAAAGTGGGGATGTGACTTTTCGGAAGTAAACATTTGGAGTGCCTGTAACACATTCCTACCAACTAACAGATCGTTGTTGGTAATCCCGGGAGCCAGATAGTTGATGGGATGTGGCAGCCGTAACTGAGACTACACGTACATCCTTACTATACTGGTGCGTAGAAAGTCATCTGAGGGCGTAGTGATGATGACTGTAATGAGTTTGAGAAGTATAAGATACCACCATTCACATCTGTCAGCGGACATAATAAAAAAAATTTCTCAGACTCTCTTTTGCGCCAATACTCTGTTGACTATAAAAGTCGATAAAAAACTTTGTTGGTTGCAGGTATCTGCAACTGGCCTTTTAGCTTCTTCACGATATGCTTAGTCTTCAGGTTAGAAAGTAATAAAAGCTGGGACTTTTTGTTGGGTTGCGATGGGTGGTGTGGAGACGTATTATCTGGGAAACATGTTCATTTGGTAACTTCCCATCAGCTTTTTCATCTGCGAGGAGGCTCGAAGCAGAGTAATGACGTAATTGCCAAAGTAGTTCCATCGTAAATTGTTGCCTGGGAGTCACATGCAATTTGCATTTCAGTTGCGCCCATGGACGAAAAGCCTGAGACAAAACCGCCACCTTCCAGGTACCGGACGCCTTCCCGCCGTACAGCCATGTCTGCCGGGTTGCCTACCGGGCAGGGACGCACTTACAATGACGCTCCATTACCTTACGCCAGTGACTCGAATGAAACCAGAGGGTACATGTTTCTTTCCTCTCAGCTAGTATTTATTTATAAGGCCGCCTGGCTCCACAGCGCTCAGTTCGCGTTCCAGCGCCCCTGTTACGTGAAGCTACTGACAGTGCCCCGTGCCCTTCGTGCAGTTATTAGCGAGTTACCAGCTAGTGGTCATCCAGTATCCTTCGAGCGATCTTCAACTTACCTATTGTGGTCTATGAGCGTTTACGGACTGGCCAATGCCCAGCAACCTGGAGCTCCAGAACTGTACCGTTGAATATGGAATTGTATAACCTGCTATGTTTGGACGTTGCGTGTAAGTGGTCACTTTGTGGAGTTGAGCACTTACATTGATACTCCTCATACGAGTTGAACTGTATGTCACGTGCTTTCAGTAAATGCGGTAACTTTTATTATTTCTGTCACTAGTAGCTGAGTCGTGTAGCCACTCTGATGAACTAACATTTAATTTGCGTGCAATATTGCACTTGTGACGACAGCCACAACCGAAAGTGCGATTTATGATGTCTAGAAGTCGCAAAAGATTTTTCACTTAGGTGACATCTCATACGTAGTCCACATACGAAGCCACTGAGCTCTGCAGACCGATCTTTTCTACTGTTGCTGATTCTCTGCTGACAACACAATACTCCTGCCTCATCTTATACTTGCGAGTACAGTTTTCGTGGCATCTAGTGGTCAATTCCGCATTATGTAGGATGTCCCCATTTTTGATCATGTAGTGTATATTATGAATAGTAGGGGTTCTATTGCGCTGTGGGGCACAACGACGTTACATGCATTTTCATTGTAGAATCACGGTTAAGTGTAATTTTATGGCTTCTATTAACCAAAAAGAAATGATTGAACACATCCTATTTCTATGAAGATACTGCGTCTGATAACACCTTGTGAGTTGATAGTGCAGTACAGTATCTAATGTCTTTCCGATGTCTCGGAACACAGAGTCTTCAAATTCATCTGCAGCCAATGTTTGCAACATATTGTATGTGAATGAAGCAAACTTCGTTTCAAACGAGTGGCACATCCCGAACAAGTGCTGATTTGTTAAATAACCTTGTTGTTCACTAGGTACATGACAATACTTAAACGTACGATATGTTGTAGGATACTGCAACAGATATACATTTGCGAAACTGACCTGTAATCCCGCGCTATATCTACAATATTAACACGCAAACCAGCTTAGGGTGTATGGGGGAGGGTACTTTTAGAACTACTGATGTCTCCCCCCTTCTCTCCTCCCCCCTCCCCACCACGCAAACTTCTTTTTACGCTATTTCTAACAGAATTGATGGAGCTCATCTCCAGTCTTGCCAGAGTACTTCACTGCGCAGGAGAACCCGAGCAAGCATGAGGTTCAAACAGAGCTAACAGTGCAGCACATAAAATCTAGAAGGTATTCCGACAGGTATCGAAGGGTGCTTTCATTCATGTAAAGAAATTACATTAAATCACACCCTACGGCAGCAAGCGTTCATCTCTACCGTGTTACCCATTAGACACTATTTGGCTACCTATGATACAATTCCGTACTTCCCTCAGTACTTAATGTTGATTTTTTTTTTTTTACAGTGAGTACCAAAAGTGGCTGAGGTGTAATATGGAGAAATCTGACGCTCGTAATGTTATTATGTTCCTGCATTTGATGAGTAACAGTACCTGAGAAATCCATGATAAGACATCGGCTGCTTATAGAAATGATTGTCCTTCTTTTGACTATTGTGAGATGGAAGAGGAATTTGTAAACTGGCCAAATGTTCCTGATGGATGAGTCAAGTGCAAAACTGAGCTGAGTATGTCAGGCTTTGAGTTTTTTTGGGACTGTCGTGGAGACATCCACACAGATTACGTTGTCAAGGGTTAGACTATCAATTAATGATAGCACAGAAATCTTCTGGACAAATTACTGAGCTGAGTATGTGAGGCTTTGAGTTTTTTTTGAACTGTCGTGGAGACATCCACACAGATTACGTTGTCAAGGGTTAGACTATCAATGAATGATAGCACAGAAATCTTCTGGACAAATTACTGAGCTGAGTATGTCAGGCTTTGAGTTTTTTTGGGACTGTCGTGGAGACATCCACACAGATTACGTTGTCAAGGGTTAGACTATCAATGAATGATAGCACAGAAATCTTCTGGACAAATTACTGAGCTGAGTATGTCAGGCTTTGAGTTTTTTTGGGACTGTCGTGGAGACATCCACACAGATTACGTTGTCAAGGGTTAGACTATCAATGAATGATAGCACAGAAATCTTCTGGACAAATTACGAGAAGCTGTGGTTATGAAACGCGCTTTATGCTCTCCAGAAGCATTCGACTTCTGGATGACAATGCACCGACGCATTCATCTTAACTGGCCGTTGAGAAAACGGGGGCATATGGCTTCGAGATCTTGCAGCATCCGACTTATTCTTCCGATCTCGAAACAAGTGACTTTTCTTGCTCCCAGAAATGACGATACTGTTGCCTGGTCTGCGCTTTGACAACACAGATGACGTCACTAATTAAATGAATGAGTTGTTGAAAGCAAAATCCGCAGAATTCTACAATCAAGATGTTTGTAAGATCAAGAAACGCTAGTAAAAATATATAAATTTGGATGATGACTACATAGAGAGTAATTAACATCATATCAACGCAAACACCCTACCACATTTTTAAGGGTGATAATTTGAACTTCACGACATCCCCTCGTACGAGCGTACGGAATATAATACCAGATTTGTGATTGTTTTGAATAATTTGTAGAAAATAGAACTCATCGTGAGGTTCTTCACGGAAAGAAGTCCTCAGACATGAAAGTAGCTTGTGCGTACCCAAAGGCACTGTTACAGCACTACTACTGTGTTTACGTTTCGTTTGTAGACTTTCAACCATCCCCATGGACAAAAAGGTAAAAGGCATGATTAGGAGACATTGGTGACCAAGAAACATGACCATTTTTGCCCATCCATCTTCCAGATAGTGTTAGGTTCAGATTCTGTGTCACTGACGACTACAATGTGCAGGGGCCCCGTCATGCTGGAAGAACAAACCCATCCATGTATGCAGCACTGTCGTTTTCAAGAAAATCTAGATAACGGGGTCATTTAAGTAATACAATAGGTTCAATCAGTTGATTTTTTTTTGCAATACCAAACCACACAGTTACAGAGAAACGTTCTTGAAAATGTCTCTCCACAAAAGGCACTAGGGTTTGCGTCGGTCCACTGCTTTGAGTAACGAGTGTTCCTGATACTGTCACAAGTAAAGTTGGGTTCATCAGTAAGCAGTATCAATGGTATTACTCGGTGATGTGCAATTAGTCAAAGACAAAATTCCGATCGTCTACCTTTGTCCCTTATTCGTTGGTGTTGGGAGCCATAGTCGTCCACAGTTGCGTCAACTCTGAGACTTTACCATGGGAACGTAAACAAAATAGCTGTAGTGAGGGTTACAAACGAATGTCATCATTAAGCATGACATTTTATGTGCGACTAACCCGTTTCCATCTCAGGACGTGTTCACTTCTCGTCCGGTATTGCTGATCCCACACGCTCCACTCTTGCAGCAAATCGAAAATCACTGTGCCATTTCGTGCATTCCTTTCGTCAAAGGGGTTGTTCACAAATTTCGTTCCGTTGCAATAGTACGTTAAATCAGGCAGTTTATACTGTGAAATGTTTACAAAACACTACTCCACCTACACCTTTAGGAAACCTCTCAGGCAGGTGGAGTAGTTGTCATAGACTGTATAATACCCCTTTCAATTAGTGTGTTACAATGTATTAGCTGACGCTCGAGCCAGCTCCGCACCCGGATGGCACAGCTAAAAAAGCTAATGCCTTCTATGATGACCTAACGCACGAACCTTGGTTTGGAAGACAACTGCACTACCACTGTGCTAAGAAAGCAGCACATTTCTGTGTGTGGGATATCCTAGGACTGTCACGTGACGATGCTGAATCTTAGAGCCTGCGACCAGATATCGAATTAAGCACACGTCTGGTACTGGAGGTGTCTACATTATCATTTTCCTCCTCCCTTAATCGTTTCATCCTCAGGATCCACGCCAAATGTTAAGTCACCTAAAATTTTCTGACTACGCAATCCTGACCTAGTGCACAGTTACAACGAATAGGTAGGCGTACTATGAATCGCACATTTGATGACCTAGCTTTTCTGTGTGGCAGCAGGGCGACTGCATGTCGCTCGGACAAGAGCAGCGTTCTGCAGACAGACACCAAGTACACACCGACAACGAGGACGCGCCCTGTCATACAGCATTTGTGGTGTTTACACTGAAATTAAATGTAAATAATACAGTTTATTTTGTGGGTGCTTCGCTTAGTTGCAGTATCAAAGTCAAAGCAAATACGCATACACAGAAAATTAGTCGAACGTCCACGCATGGAAATTTTTCGATCCACGCTGTCATTTGTAGAGTATTGACTATTTTTGTACTGTCATTGGGAGGAAACAGTATCAACACAAAAAGAAAGTGTGTAAGGCACTCTGGCGTCATTTAAACAGGGCCAAATGGTCACAGAAGCTGTGACTCTCCAGTAAAGACGACGTTTGTTGTTGCATTTGTTGACCGTAGTTGAAGGTGGCAATGAAAACGAATTCGCCCCCAGGTGGGCTCGAACCACCAACCTTTTCCTTCACAGCTCAACGCGGTAGCCGAATGCGCCAAGTAAACAGTATTAATAGCATTTCTTGGTAATTAGCAGTTAACCAACGACGAAACACCAATCGTCTACCTTCATCTCCTTCTCGATGGTGCTGGAAGCCATAGCCGCCTACAGCTGCGACAGCACGGAGACATTACCATGGAAACTAACCCAATTCGCGTTATCTGATTCGTACCTGTAGGTGCGCGTAGCAGCCGTGCTAAGGTCACATTAACTTTAAGGGACAGTCTCTCGCCATACGAGCTACGGACGCGAATCCTAACTTTGATGAGAATGAGGCGAGGCACCGCTATAATAGTGTCAAGTTTCCAGCGCCTCGCCGCATCCCGGCTGTGCGTGCCTCCATAGGGAACAGGTGAGCATCGGCGGTGACCCGGGACCCTGCCGCAGCCGAGTGGGGCTGTCGACCCGCTATCGATTGCGCTCGCGTACGAGACCGCGGCGAGCTCTCGATCCCACAGCCGGAAGCTGGCCCTCCCAGGCAGAGCACAGAGCAGCACGGCACATCTGGTGCACACCTAGACGTCGGGAGGGGGGGGGGGGGAGGGGTTGCCGCTGACCTCGCCGCAGTAACGCAAACAGCACAGCCGTGCATAGAAACTGTGCAAAAACTCATTTAGGCTGAAAGAGGAAAGATAACTCATCCGGTGTTACATGAAAAACCAACCCAAGTATGGGATTAATAGTTGCAGTAGCAGTTTATTTTCATCCATGGATCACTTTTTCAATGATATCGTACGAGTTGTGATATTACTTGTTCATCTCTGCTACTGTGAAACACTTCTCTACTACTGCAACCTGTGTACTGTACTAAAGGAAAAATATCGCTACGCCAAGAAGCATCTGAAAGACGATTTCTATTCAAATTTCGCGCTTGACGCATCAGATTGGTGCCGCCCGCGGTGGCCGAGGGGTTCTAGGCACTTCTGTCCGGAACCGCGCGACTGTCACGGTCGCAGGTTCGAATCCTGCCTCGGGCATGGCTGATCGTGATGTCCTTAGGTTAGTTAGGTTTAAGTAGTTCTAAGTTCTAAGGGACTGATGACCTCACAAGTTAAGTCCCATAGTGCTCAGAGCCATATGAACCATTTATAATAAAATAATATATATATATATATATATATATATATATATATATATATATATTTTGTTGCTTAGAAGAGCGCCAGTTGAGGATCTGCACCCAACTTGCCAGTGTGCTAGATCGACTGGACCTACACCTGGGGTTATGGTCCGGGATGCGATTTCGTACACCGCAGAAGCACTCATGTCGTTATACCACGTAACTTGAATACAAAATTGTACATCAATCTGGTGATTCGGCCTGTTGTGCGCCATTCTTGATATCATTCCAAGGGGTGTCTTCCAACAGGATAACGCTCGCCCACATACCGCTGTTGCAACCCAACATGCTCTACAGAGTGTTGACGTATTGCCTTGGCCTGTAACATCACCAGATCTGCCTCCAGTGGAGCACATATGGGGCATAATCGGGCGGCCACACTAGCATTATCCGCAAACGGCATTAACTGTCCCTGTATTGACCGTCCAAGTGCAAGAGGTATGGAGCTCCATCCCATTAACCGACATGAGGCACGTACAGCACAATACATGCGTGTCTGCATGCTTGCATCCAACATTCTCGTTGTACACTGGTTATTACCGCACCAGCATTTCAGATCTGCAATGGCTTACCTCGCACGTACATTAACCTATCATCTTGTAATGCTAATCATTTAAATATGTTACCTAGACAAAAGTACTCCCAAAACTTCATTACTGTACTTTAATTATTTTTTGGTGTTGCGATTTGGTTTTCATCAGTGTTTTACTTCCGACCTACACACTGCAATAACCACATTATTACACTTTCCTCTGTTATTGTCCATGGATACAGAATGCAGTAAACAACTGTTAGTGTTGTCACCGTCAACAGTATTCACTGTTGTGGTCAAGTGCAGTACGTATATTAGTTCTAATGAAGTCAGACCGTATTATGATAAATTTGCTAAATGCTTTCAATTATGGTTTTATCTTTGTACTTACTAGCACAATGCAATCCTAATATTGCATACGGGAAATGGCACACAGTATCTTCTTTAATGATCTGGCAACTGTCGAACCAGTGCCCTATATCTTTCTTTTCTTTTCCTTGTCTCTTTGTCCCGCAGCGGCGCAGGGTCGACATAGTTATCAACGGTTGGGCGTACGTGGTTTAAGGGATGGCTGGATGTCTTTCCTGTTCCCACCCCGTTACCTCACCCCCCGGGAAGGAATACGTACCCCATACTGTCTGCATACAGTGTTATTCATATGAAAGTGAGCGAAACTTTTCTGAATACTTGCAAATCGTATAGGTGAGGTGGAACTTAGGCACCAACCTGGTATTCACTCAGCGTAATTGGGAAACTGCCTAAAAACCACATCTTGGTTGGCTGAAACACCGACCCTCGACGTTAATTTGAATGTGATTTGTAGCAGCAGAGGTTACTTACGTTTTTTCTGCCCTTCTGTTGACCGCCCTCCTGTGCCGTGGTCACAGGGCAACCTTAACATGTGGGTGAATAGAACGGCAAAGGCTCCCTCTAAAAATTCTCCCCCCCCCCTTCGGCAACACCCCCGATGCCACCCACTCCCTTGTGTTGAGCACGCTACAGATTCGACACCAGGTCAGCCTAACGGCAGTTCTAGCGCCTGAGAGTTAGGCTACCTCTTCGACACACTTGCCTACCTTCAGGCACCAGAGCATCCGCCAGACTCCTTAGAGAAGAATTGCAACAGCATCAACAGTGTCAGAGGTTGTGAAGAATTTCTTCCTTTTGCTCATCACACAATGAAATGCTACCGACCGCCAAATGTATGGGAATAAACGCCATGGTTTCATTGACGTCCTTTATGCAACCTCCTGAGGACCTTTAGTGTCGATTATGAACCGGCGGTGTGTCTGAATATTTGAGCGGCAATCCGTAAGAAAGTCGCGTGATTTAAACGCTGGGTGTTGAAGTTCTGATCTCCATCGCAGAGGCAACAAAAGAATGGGTGAAATGTGCGTAAGGGGGCTGTGACGACCTTCCCATCGTGTGACACGTTCACGGTCGTGACGGGAAAATTGTGGTGAAATTTGGTGCTAATGTAACATCATTAATCCATCCCACAGCTAACATGAATTCCTGAGCTGTGGCCTTTTTTTCTCATTTGCTGATACCTTGCCGATTGGAGCATCGCAGAACCCTTAGGGCAGGGGCGGGCAAGAATCCTGCACGTGTGCGGTGCACTTGCGCGCGTGCAGTTAACAGGTGTTCTGCGTGCACACAGGGGCAAGCTGGTCACCCGCTTATCTCCCCTCGCCACCAAACCTTTTGTCCGCTCCTTCCTCTGCAATGCGTTTTGTTTCCTAGCTTGCTTTATTGAATGTAGGAATAAGATTAGTAGTAGTAGTGGTAGAAAGATATCGTAGTTTGAGAGAGTACCTATTACCTAAGATACGTTTTATTTAATTATCACAGGTGGAGTGGAACAAAATAAGGTTAGTAGGAGTGCTTGAAAGATGTCGTGTTTTGAAAGAGTACATATTACCTACGATACGTTTTATTTAATTATCACAGGTGGAGTGGAACAAAATTTCTACATACAGACAAACGCAAGCAGTTACTTAAATTTTCATCACTGATGTTTGCTCTTAACCGAGACTTACTAATTCAGCAAATGGTTTTCCAGCTCTCGCTATATTAAGCTCGTACCGCTGGGCTATTATTGTTGTCGTCCTGAAAAATTGAAAACGGTGCTCCATAAAATGTTAAATCAGTTACATGAGAGACGTGACGAAAGGAAGTCGCAGATCGCTCTTCTTAAGCTCAGTCAATTTCCCCATCCGCCCAGAATTCGACAATAAATTGTACTCGTCCTTGTGAAATTTGTTATAATGGCGTTCAATACTAAACTTCCGCTGACCAGCGAGAATACTGCCACGTATTAAGCATTTTGAATTTTCACGTTTTTGCACAAAGAAAAAATGATTCTCCCATTACTTTTTAAAAGATAGCAAATCTCCACTTCTCCGTTTCCTTGTTTCACTCTGCATTTTCCGGTTCTTGAAATACAACGTTGACTACGTAGTGGTCGCTACGCATCAACGTCCGCAGCTTAGCCTGGCACTACACTGCCACAACCTGCCTGCTGTCGCCACTGCCCCACTCGACGATTGCACGCGAGCATCACACGTGCAGCGCTGTGCCCTCATGAGCCGCGTGCAACGTTTGCCCGCCCCTGCCTTAGGGTAACGTCGCAGCTCGCCATGCTTTTGCAACAACACACATTTTAAGTTTAGGCGTCGCAACTGGAGGTAATTAAGGGCTTTCGAAAAAGGTATCCTTTGATTCTGTTGCGGAGTGTAGAAACCCATCGCCAGCTGCCTCCCGTGCGAGCGCCACGGCAGCAGCGCCTTTGGCGGCGCGAGCAGTGGACCCTCGGCTGAGGCGCGAGTGAGTCGCGTGGTGTCGCGTGGCGGGCGCGCCGCCGCCGGCTCCGCCGTGCATTAGGCGCGCTGCGGGGGCGGACACTCGGCCCGCCCGCCCCCGCCTCCGCCCCCACCGCCCCCAGGCTTGTTTATTGATTTAGCGCTTCCGCTGCCCCAGGCCGTGACGCCCGACTCGGCTCCCCACTGTCGGGACCCACGCACTAACACACGTCCCCGCACGCCGTCTTTTCTCTGCCGGTGGTGGGCGCTGCCAGCCGTTTACGTTATTACGATTCCTTTCCTTGGCCTGTCGCTGCCTTCTCGCACCAAAGGGAAACATTTATTCTACTTTGTGACCGTATCTCGAGAAAGTCGAAATAGAAAGAACGGGGAGGAATGTAGAGTGTATACTATTACACCTACAGGGTGTTTCAAAAATGACCGGTATATTTGAAACGGCAATAAAAACTAAACGAGCAGCGATAGAAATACACCGTTTGTTGCAATATGCTTGGGACAACAGTACATTTTCAGGCAGACAAACTTTCGAAATTACAGTAGTTACAATTTTCAACAACAGATGGCGCTGCGGTCTGGGAAACTCTATAGTACGATATTTTCCACATATCTACCATGCGTAGCAATAATATGGCGTAGTCTCTGAATGAAATTACCCGAAACCTTTGACAACGTGTCTGGCGGAATGGCTTCACATGCAGATGAGATGTATTGCTTCAGCTGTTCAATTGTTTCTGGATTCTGGCGGTACACCTGGTCTTTCAAGTGTCCCCACAGAAAGAAGTCACAGGGGTTTATGTCTGGCGAATACGGAGGCCAATCCACGCCGCCTCCTGTATGTTTCGGATAGCCCAAAGCAATCACACGATCATCGAAATATACATTCAGGAAATTAAAGACGTCGGCCGTGCGATGTGGCCGGGCACCATCTTGCATAAACCACGAGGTGTTCGCAGTGTCGTCTAAGGCAGTTTGTACCGCCACAAATTCACGAAGAATGTCCAGATAGCGTGATGCAGTAATCGTTTCGGATCTGAAAAATGGGCCTATGATTCGTTTGGAAGAAATGGCGGCCCAGACCAGTACTTTTTGAGGATGCAGGGACGATGGGACTGCAACATGGGGCTTTTCGGTTCCCCATATGCGCCAGTTCTGTTTATTGACGAAGCCGTCCAGGTAAAAATAAGCTTCGTCAGTAAACCAAATGCTGCCCACATGCATATCGCCGTCATCAATTCTGTGCACTATATCGTTAGCGAATGTCTCTCGTGCAGCAATGGTAGCGGCGCTGAGGGGTTGCCGCGTTTGAATTTTGTATGGATAGAGGTGTAAACTCTGGCGCATGAGACGATACGTGGACGTTGGCGTCATTTGGACCGCAGCTGCAACACGGCGAACGGAAACCCGAGGCCGCTGTCGGATCACCTGCTGCACTAGCTGCGCGTTGCCCTCTGTGGTTTCCGTACGCGGTCGCCCTACCTTTCCAGCACGTTCCTCCGTCACGTTCCCAGTCCGTTGAAATTTTTCAAACAGATCCTTTATTGCATCGCTTTTCGGTCCTTTGGTTACATTAAACCTCCATTGAAAACTTCGTCTTGTTGCAACAACACTGTGTTCTAGGCGGTGGAATTCCAACACCAGAAAAATCCTCTGTTCTGAGGAATAAACCATGTTGTCTACAGCACACTTGCACGTTGTGAACAGCACACGCTTACAGCAGAAAGACGACGTACAGAATGGCGCACCCACAGACTGCGTTGTCTTCTATATCTTTCACATCACTTGCAGCGCCATCTGTTGTTGAAAATTGTAACTACTGTGATTTCGACAGTGTGTCCGCCTGAAAATGTACTGTTGTCCCAATCATATTGCAACAAACGGTGTATTTCTATCGCTGCTCGTTTAGTTTTTATTGCCGTTTCAAATATACCGGTCATTTTTGAAACACCCTGTATAAGGCGTAGTGAAATGAAAACGAATGTGATAGCAGAAAAAAAAAAGTGACATTCTCTGAAGCGATTCTGATTTCGACAAGTTGTGGTTCATGCAAGACGGAGCTCGACCAAATCGAAGCAGGAGAATGTTTTATGTCTTGGAGGAGCACTTTGGGGACCGCATTAAGACTCTGGGGTAATCAGGGGCCTCTAGCATGGACCTCGATTGGCCGCCATATTCTCCGGATCTGAATACATGCGACTACTTTTTGTGGGGCTACATTAAAGCCAAGGTATACAACAATACCCCAAAACCATTACTGAACTGAAAACAGCCATTCAGGAGGTCATCGATAGCATCGATATTCCTACATTTCAGCGTGTCATGCAGAATTTTGCTATTCGTCTGCGCCACATCATCGCCAATGATGGAAGGCATATCGAACACGTCATAACTGAAACCTGAATATCTGTAGTGACGATTACATTCTGAATAAAGTGTGTGCACGCCTTAGTTTGTAACTAATTTACGTTTTTACTTCATTTAGTTCAATAACTGTCATCCAGTACCTAGGTGTACACTTCTTCATCCGAAGCAAATCGACGGCACATTCTTTCTTCAGAGCCCCAAAAATATGGAAATCGCGTGGGGAGTGATAGGGATTGTATGCAGGATGTTTACGGGCTTTCCAGCGAAACTTCGGTAACTTAGTCCAGCCCACATGTTGCCAAGTTTTCTCGAGACGACCTTAACAACATGTGGGCGGCACTACGCTGCAGAAGTTTGACTGAGAAGCCCGTACACATCCTCCGTACAAACGCGATCTCTCCCCCTGCGATTTCTCGCTTCCCGAGCACGGGGTCCCGGGTTCGATTCCCGGCGGGGTCAGGGATTTTCACCTGCCTCGAGATGACTGGGTGTTTGTGTTGTCCTCATCATTTCATCATCATCCAGGAAAGTGGCGAAATTGGACTGCGCAAAAGTTGGGAAATTGTACGGGCGCTGATAACCACGCAGTTGAGCGCCCCACAAACCAAACATCATCATCATCATCATCACACCCCTGCGATTTCCTTGTCTTCGGAGCCCTGCGGAAGACATTCGTGGCCGTCGACTTGCTTCGGTCGAAGAAGTGCACACCTGGGTATAATTATCTATCCGCAGGCAACTCCAGACACTTTTCCATGAAGGCGTTGATTGTCTTGCCTCACAGTGGGATAACTGTATTTCTTAGGGACGGAAAACCTCCTGTCCAGAAATCAGCACTAATTTAGAAAGCATCACACGTGCGAAACTCAGCTTGCCCTCTTTTCACATCATATAGTGCGAACCATGGATGAAGGGCAACACGAAGAATCCATACTCCTGGATTTCCGAAAGGCATTGTCGCGGGTTTCCCACTGCACACTGTTAAAGAAGGTACGACAATATGAAATAGGTTCTCAGACACGCAAGTGGCTCGAAGACTTCTTAAGTGGTACGGCCCTGTACGCTTTCCTCGACGGTGAGATTTCATCAGAGACAAGGGTATTGGCAGGAGTGCCGCAGGGAAGTGTGAAAAGACCGCTCTTATTCGCCATACACACAAATGATCTGACGAACGCTGCTAACAGCAATCTACGACTGTTTTCTGGTGATGCTGTTGTGTACGGAATTGTGTCGGTGCTAGTACCTGTAGGAGAAAACAAGATGTGCTGGACAAAACTTGTAGTTGGTGTAATGAGTGGCAGCTGGCTCTGAACGTGGAAAAATATAACTCAATGCTTACGAAAAATAATCCCGTATTGTTCGAATACATTATTAATAGCCTGCTGCTTGACACAATCACATCGATTGAATATCTATGTCTAACGTTACAAAGGTATATGAAATTGAACGAGCGTGAAAGAATTGTAGTAGGGACGGGGAATGGTCGACATGGTTTATTGGGAGAATTTTAGAAAAGTGTGCTTCATTTGTAAAGGCGATCGTGTACAGAATACTAGTGCAGCCCACTCTTGAGAATGCCCGAGGGTTTGGGTCCCTATCAGGTCGTTTTGAAGGAAGACTTCGAAGCAACTCTGATGGTACTCCCTTGAGGGAAGACGACCTTCTTTAGGCGAAAAGCTGTTGAGAAAATTTAGAAAATCGGCAGCTGAAGCTTCTTGTACAACGATTCTGCTGCCACTAATATTCATTCCGTGTGAGGACCACGAAGATAAGAGAAATTAGGGCTGGTATGGAGGCATACAGACAATCGTCTCTCCAGCGCTCTGCGACTGGAACAGGAAATAGGCAATGGTATAAAATACCCTTAGCCATGTACCACACGGTGCTAGCGTGTATCCATGTAAATGTAAGTGCGGGGAGCAGTAGGGCGCTTCCAGTCCTATCTTTGGACTACTAACTACTGGTTGCATAGATCCTGAGAAATCAGTACCCAGAACAACCACCTCTGGCCGTAATAACGGCCTTGATACGCCTGGGCATTGAGTCAAACGGAGCTTTAATGGCGTGTATAGGTACAGTTGCCTATGCAGCTTCAACACGATACCACAGTTCATCAAGAGTAGTGACTGGCGTATTGTGACGAGCCAGTAGCTCGGCCACCATTGACCAGACGTTTTCAATTGGTGAGAGATCTGGAGAATGTGCTGGCCAGGGCAGCAGTCGAACATTTTCTGTATCCGGAAAGGCCCGTACAGGACCTGCAACATGCGGTCTTGCATTATCCTTCTGAAATGTAGGGTTTCTTAGGGATCGAATGAAGGGTAGAGCTACGGGTCGTAACACATCTGATTTGTAACGTCCACTGTGCAAAGTGCCGTCAATGCGAACAAGAGGTGACCGAGAAGTGTAACCAATGGCACTCCATACCATCACGCCGGGTGATACGCCACTATGGCGATGACGAATACACGCTTCCAATGTGTGTTCACCGCGATGTCGCCAAACACGGATGCGACCATCATGATGCTGTAAACAGACCCTGTATTCATCCGAAAAAATGACGTTTTGCCATTCGTGCACCCAGGTTCGTCGTTGAGTACACCGTCGCAGGCGCTTCTGTCTGTGATGCAGTGTCAAGGGTAACCGCAGGCATGGTCTCCGAGCTGATAGTCCACGCTGCTGCAAACGTCGTCGAAGTGTTCGTGCAGATGGTTGTTGTGTTGCAAACGTCACCATCTCTTGACTCAGGGATCGAGACGTGTCTGCACGATCCGTTACAGCCATGCGGATAAGACGCCTGTCATCTCGACTGCTAGTGATACAAGGCCGTTGGGATACGATAAACCGCCATCGCGACAGGCTACAATCCGACCTTTATCAAAGTCGGAAACGTGATGGTACCCATTTCTCCTCCTTACACGAGACATCACAACAACGTTTCACCGGGCAACGCCGGTCAACTGCTGTCTGTGTATGAGCAATCGGTTGGAAACCTTCCTCATGTCAGCACGTTGTAGGTGTCGCCACCGGCGCCAACCTTGTGTGAATGCTCTGAAAAGCTAATCATTTGCATATCACAACATCATCTTCCTGTCGGTTAAATTTCGCGTCTGTAGCACGTCATCTTCGTGGTGTAGCAATTTTAATGGCCAGTAGTGTATTATTGCACTGATTATGTTTACTATTGGATCTATGTTGCACATTAAGTACAAACATTAAAGTAACAGAATTCTGAATAACTTTACTTCAAATTCCGCGCCAGCCATGGAACATTGTTTTCTTTATATCAAATATTATAATGAACAATTATGTCAGTGAAGCAGCTACGAGGGCTGTTCGGAAAGTAAGGTCGTGAAATAGAAACCACAGTGAAAAGGAAATGTTTTATTCGCAACCGCTAACCACACCTTCCAGCTACCCCTGTAAATAGTCGCCGCTCTGACTTAGACATTTGTCGTGGCGTTGTACAAAGTATCCAATACCCTCGTCACGAAAAACAGCCGGCTGTGATTTTCGCCGTTGCTCTGCGCTGGTGTGCCTTTCGATGTTTGTGCCATGATGTTGCCTTCATAGCCAGCGATTCATATGAGCAGAGATGAACAACGGAAGGAACCAATTAAGGGGTCTATCGTTGGTGGTCCAACACTTCCCATGGAAAACGCTAGAGGAGCGTCTTCATTGCCCCATGCAGAAGGCGGCTGAAAATTGTCTTGAAGAAAGAAGCGCATGGCATCTATGTTATGTGGGCTGCATAGCTTCAGGAGAACTCTCTCACCAGATCCACATACTTGTTAGGAGATACTGTTGCTTTAGGCATTTCTATGCAATCATTTTGCGCTCTGAACTGAAAAGAGCAATGTGAAGTCATCGACAGGCACACTAGAGACACTGCCCAACACATATGTGCAAAGTTCCCTCGGATTTTCACTGTGGTTTCCATTTCGCGCCTAATCGGACCTTACTTTCCGAGTATGCTTCGTATTTAACCAGATGCATGGCTTACTCAGACTTCACATGGCCCTTTCATAACGAGCCTAACGTGATTTATTAGCGACCTTGCATGAAATCATTAAAGACGATTGCAGTTAAATCCATAAAATTATAAAAATCACTAGAATCAAACCCGACTGTATGTCGAGCTAGAAAGTTAAAGGACTGAACTCTGAACTACTGCAAGTCCCCTCGTGATGACTGGGTGTTGTGTGGTGTCCTTAGGTTAGTTAGGTTTAAGTAGTTCTAAGTTCTAGGGGACTGATGACCATAGATGTTAACTCCCATAGTGCTCAGAGCCATTTGAACCATTTTACTACAAGTCCCTGGGACACCTGATAGTTTAAGACTTACACGTCAGTGATTGTGTGTCCTTTTCCAGTTCGTTCCTCAGTGACTCTGTCAGTAGCTTCGCCTGACATTTCCACGACAACAATGAGCTGAACGTTATCCATCAACTTGCTCATTTCTCGTTCATACTTACCTTCTTTTCGAAAGCTAATATCTAGCCACTTGCGCGTGCGCTCGCTTCTTTTCCAATTTACGCCTCCATTCACAAAATTCATTAAAAACTCATAATAAGCGCATAGTGTTCTCGTAACATCGCTCTCTGTTCTAACTTCCTCTCGCAGGCTGTCAGCGCGTTGAGCCTCTATCTCGAGACTAATGAATCCTTTGTGTGTTAAATTAACCACGAAATCGAATCTTTTACGACCCACATACGTCGAATGATGGCTTTCCCCTTTTTTAGTCCCCTGAAGACTGAACAGGGTACTCTAATTTCCTCTTTAAAGCATTAAATACAATGTTCGCCTAAAATGATATAAACACTTCATTCCAGCAGCATGTTTTTTTTCTGACTTGTACAAGTTATTCAGAAAAAAGGTGTCCTCTGTTCTTACAAGGTGTAGCACTTTCGGTGACAACAGTGAGTGACGGAACTAATAAGTTTCCCAGGCAGTACTAATAAATGACACATCATTACAAAAAAAAAACACAGAAAATGAAGCCATTTGCAAAGAGTGTCCTCGTCGATGCATTTACATATAGAAATTTTTTTTAGACAAGATTGCGTTCAAAACTACAGTTTCGACAGGTAAGACAGTCATCTTCAGGTATTCAAAAACTTCTTTGGCTGCACGTCACGTTCCATTTACGTTCATTACTCATGCTATGTTAACATGTTAGTGGAGAGTATATTGCACATTCCACACAAGTTTGTCAATGAAAGTTACAAACAGGTCTGTAAAAATATGTACTGCTAAAATGCACATTGTGGAACTCTGCATGTCTACATACCCCTTTGATGTTAGTCAGTTGTTGAAATCCAAAGCAAAAGTTCACATCTATGCCAATGTTTACATTTACATGACGAGTGAAGCACGTCTTGGAACCTTCGCACTTGAAATACATAGTGCAGCTGACTACAAAATAATTTCTTTAACGTACGTACAGATCGCTTCTTCTCATTTCTTATTATGAGAAACTTCAATCAAATTCCGTAAGGTCTGAACCCAAAAAAATTGTAATCTTCCCGCTTTTTGGTTTACAAGAGAAACTGTAAGTCTCTGAGGTTAGTACGAAGTGTGTGAGAAAAGTAATTAGACTGATTTTTTTTATCTACCATAGTTTTTTTTTTTCAAACGATAAAGTTGTTCCCTTCAAAGTAGTGCCCTTCGGCAGCTATATCGGCGGAGTCGTTGTTCCCAGTCTTGAGAGCATCTCTGAAATACTTCAACTGGAGGGAAGACGACGTCCTTTTCGAGGAATACCATTGAGAAGATTTGGAAAACCAGCATTTGAAGTTGTCTGTCGAACGATTCTACTGCCGCCAACGTACACCGAGCCTAAGGACGACGAAGATAAGACATGAGAGATTAGGGCTCATACGGAGGCATACAGACAGTCGTTTTCCCTCGCTCTATTTTCGAGTGGAGCAGGAAAGGAAATGACAGGAAGTGGTACAGAGAACCCACCGTCCGTCACACACCGTACGGTGGTCCGCAAAATACACTCCTGGAAATGGAAAAAAGAACACATTGACACCGGTGTGTCAGACCCACCATACTTGCTCCGGACACTGCGAGAGGGCTGTACAAGCAATGATCACACGCACGGCACAGCGGACACACCAGGAACAGCGGTGTTGGCCGTCGAATGGCGCTAGCTGCGCAGCATTTGTGCACCGCCGCCGTCAGTGTCAGCCAGTTTGCCGTGGCATACGGAGCTCCATCGCAGTCTTTAACACTGGTAGCATGCCGCGACAGCGTGGACGTGAACCGTATGTGCAGTTGACGGACTTTGAGCGAGGGCGTATAGTGGGCATGCGGGAGGCCGGGTGGACGTACCGCCGAATTGCTCAACACGTGGGGCGTGAGGTCTCCACAGTACATCGATGTTGTCGCCAGTGGTCGGCGGAAGGTGCACGTGCCCGTCGACCTGGGACCGGACCGCAGCGACGCACGGATGCACGCCAAGACCGTAGGATCCTACGCAGTGCCGTAGGGGACCGCACCGCCACTTCCCAGCAAATTAGGGACACTGTTGCTCCTGGGGTATCGGCGAGGACCATTCGCAACCGTCTCCATGAAGCTGGGCTACGGTCCCGCACACCGTTAGGCCGTCTTCCGCTCACGCCCCAACATCGTGCAGCCCGCCTCTAGTGGTGTCGCGACAGGCGTGAATGGAGGAACGAATGGAGACGTGTCGTCTTCAGCGATGAGAGTCGCTTCTGCCTTGGTGCCAATGATGGTCGTATGCGTGTTTGGCGCCGTGCAGGTGAGCGCCACAATCAGGACTGCATACGACCGAGGCACACAGGGCCAACACCCGGCATCATGGTATGGGGAGCGATCTCCTACACTGGCCGTACACCGCTGGTGATCGTCGAGGGGACACTGAATAGTGCACGGTACATCCAAACCGTCATCGAACCCATCGTTCTACCATTCCTAGACCGGCAAGGGAACTTGCTGTTCCAACAGGACAATGCACGTCCGCATGTATCCCGTGCCACCCAACGTGCTCTAGAAGGTGTAAGTCAACTACCCTGGCCAGCAAGATCTCCGGATCTGTCCCCCATTGAGCATGTTTGGGACTGGATGAAGCGTCGTCTCACGCGGTCTGCACGTCCAGCACGAACGCTGGTCCAACTGAGGCGCCAGGTGGAAATGGCATGGCAAGCCGTTCCACAGGACTACATCCAGCAGCTCTACGATCGTCTCCATGGGAGAATAGCAGCCTGCATTGCTGCGAAAGGTGGATATACACTGTACTAGTGCCGACATTGTGCATGCTCTGTTGCCTGTGTCTATGTGCCTGTGGTTCTGTCAGTGTGATCATGTGATGTATCTGACCCCAGGAATGTGTCAATAAAGTTTCCCCTTCCTGGGACAATGAATTCACGGTGTTCTTATTTCAATTTCCAGGAGTGTATCTGTGTAGATGTAGATGTAGACCTCTAACACGTCGGTCACATGCTTTCGAATTTCCTCCAGAGCCTGAAAATGACATCCTTTTAAGACAGTTTTCAGTTTCGGGTAAAAAGTCACAAGGACTCAGATCAGGTGAACAGGGGAGCAGTGGCCCGTAGGGAACGCCTGATTAAATCGTTATTTTTATTCTGTTTTATGGAGCCGAGATTAACATATATTCTTGGATTTCAAATGATGTATTGCAATGTCCATTGAAATTAAATTCGCCTTGTGTGTGTGTATTTTGGTGCGGTGATATGTTGGTAAAGAGCTATAGCAAATCTCTTGTTGCATGCTCTTGAGTCCATTGAAAATCACCGTGTTTGTTTGCAGATTGTTTTGGCAAACTCCCCAGCGCCTCTTCAACTCCACGTCTACGTAGTGCTGCTGAAACTTTCTGTAGTAATTGGAATGACTAGAAAGAGTGATATTTACGTTCGAGTCTCTCCTAATTATTTATCAAAAATGAGCAGTCGCTTATTTCTTCCTTGTATTCAACTTTCACTCTTACTTTCGAGTTGTAATACATACGTAAGTTCACAGTTATAACTTCCCTTCGTCTTTATCAGAGGAAGATCAAAATCGGACTCATTAACATTACATTCAACAACAGAGATAATAAAAATCAGAGATAATGCAATGATAATGCTCGTTTTTCTTGTGCAAGGAGTAACGTTTTTGGTTTCTACATACAGCACAATACCTTAAAAAGTTATTTCCGTAATAAAATGTGATATTACATCACGAAGTCAAAAATTCCGTGATGTTAGTGACTGTGTGACATGGGGCGTTTTAATGATGCGGCATCGAATTACCTGCAACGCCTGGCCTCACTCGATTCACCGTTTTCCTGGACCGTTACTTGGTTGTCAGTTTGACTTGGAGGAATAAATTTCTTATGCTTTACACCCCTAATGTTAAAATAGGGAATCACTTTTGTTTGGTCTTTGATTTGCTTCTTTTTTTCGGTCGAGGACATGTCTCGGTGTGCCACTCCTCACTTTGCCGCTTTGTCTCAGAGTCGTACAAAAAAAGAAAAAAAAAGATTCATCAACTGCGATCACATGACTGAACCATTCGTGGTCATTCACAATCCTCTTGATAAGATCAACGCATACGTTTCTTCGATTCTTCTGCTCATTTGCGATGTTTTTGGGCATCATTTTGGCAAAAACCTCGCACATGTGCAAATTTCGGCCAAACTTTGATGCACGGTGAAAGTATTTAGATTTAACAAGTCATCCATCACCTTATTGTTAAACAACGGTCTGATCTCATAAGAGCACGCACGAGTTCGAAATTATCGTCGGTTTTTGAATTTGAAGGTCTCCCTGAGCGGGGCTGTTCTCAGTCATCAAAAAATGATTTGTGCCAGCGAAAAACTTGTACTCTCAATAAGCAATGTTCCCCATATGCCTGTTCCCCCAAATTAACAAAACTTGACGGCATAACGTTGCTCTAAATTTCGCTGTTCTATGTTCATAACCCAAAACAAAAACACAACTTCACAGATGGCCCTCTCAAAATTCACGTGAGGGCTGCATGGAGTTTAAACTCGGACTGTGCATCTGAAAGAGCTGCACACACCGGTCTTCAGACGCAGAACAACGCAGCGTTGTAATATCGCTTGCAGTATTGTCATTCTCGTTACTTGTCTCACACATCTCGTCGTTCAGTGATAGTAACTGACAACACTTAAATTATTGTAAATTCAAGCGTACATTTATTAATGATGGCAGTTATTTGGAAATATCACAAAATCAAGATTCCACCTGCGTGTACCCTACCAGGATCACAGTGTCCGATTGATGTCGTGGTGGGTGGAAGAAACAGTTCTGGTTGTGACTGCTAGCTGCTGACTTGCAGCTCGAACTTCGCTGAATAGATACTCGATTGGAGCTGTGACTGGAACTGCCTTGCCAGCGGCTGGGCAGTGTCCTACGTACATGACCAGCAGACGGATACCTATTCTGCACTCACGTGACTGGCAAACGCGAAGTGGCAGCTGCGAATACAACTGCCGATGGTGACACGCACACCATGGGTTTCGAGGCTGGCGTCACATGTTTCTCTTGGTGGCCGATGGACGCCACCTCCTAAACAGACCAGCGTGTTTTGGTCAGATAATGTACTGACATGCAATTCTGCGCGTCCTGTGGTTGATACATTTCGTCTGCCTGTCCACACAGTTTACCCTGTGGTTCTGTAGTGCGGCAACGGGCCAGTCTCAGCTGCGTAGTTGCAGGCGATCGCCTAGGGTACAGTAGTACTGGACAAAACAAGAAACGAAGAACTGTGAACACGCGAGGAGCAGCCCAACGAAAACTGAGCACCTGCCACAATTGGATCATGGAATGATTCCATTCAAAATTAGTCACCACGAACTTTCCGGTATTTATCCCATTTTGGGAGATGACATGATCAAGCCGGCCGGTGTGGCCGAGCGGTTCTAGGCGCTTCAGTCTGGAACCGCGCGACCGCTGCGGTCGCAGATTCGAATCCTGCCTCGGGCATGGATGTGTGTGATGTCCTTAGGTTAGTTAGGTTTAAGTAGTTCTAAGTTCTAGGGGACTGATGACCTCAGATGTTAAGTCCCATAGTGCTCAGAGCCATTTGAATCATTTTGAACACCGGTCTCGCAGACTGTCGTGTGGTGGATGTTCGGTTTTCATTTCATTGTCACTTATGTTTCTGGAAGTTACTACTTGTCGAGATATGTTCCATTTTATACTCATTTCGAGTATGTCACTATTGAGTGATGTATGCTGCATCCTGTTGACATTCAGTATTCATTTCTTACCGGTTAAGTTTGTCTCTGCACTTATTACTGAGTCAGCGATACTATTGTTAAACACTGCACTTGTAACCGTCTGCTACCATAGGAAGCCACACTACTTTCTATTCCTAAGTAACAAAAACGAGTCCCACCTACTGTGCTGCGTATAATTCTCTAGAAAACTTTGTGTCACCTCGAGAGCTTTCCAGAGTGTCATCTTGGTTGCCTGCTGCAATATATTTTCACATCATCTGACATTTATGAAAGGGTGTCATATACAAAAATAACTCCGCTTTTCGCACCTTCCACCGCAATGTTTCACCACGTTTCGTTGCAGTAGGAGCACTTTATTAATTTTTGTAATGCATTCCAGTCTTCCCGTATGTGAAATTAATCCTCCCTATGGTATTTCATTACAGCTATTGGATGAAACACTGGTTGTCTGTTCCTCCGCCCCCTCTCTCTCTCTCTCTCTCTCTCTCTCTCTCTCTCTCTCCGGTGAGCGACTTCAAACCCGCGTCCGGCCATCCTGATTTAGGTTTTCCCTGATTTCCCTAAATCGCTTCAGGCAAATGCCAGAATGGCTCCTTTGAACGGGCACGGCCGACTTCCTTTTCCAACCTTCTCTAATCCGCTGTGACCGATGACCTCCCAGTTTTGTCCCCTCCCCCAAATCAATCAACCAACCAATCTCTCTCTCTCTCTCTCTCTCTCTCTCTCTCTCTCTCACACACACACACACACACTCCAATACACACACACACAGACAACAACACAAACATAAAAATCCCATCAAAGAATTATTTTGCTTTTCCATTCCTCAGTCAGTCTGGCCGTCCTTCCTTAAACGTGCGCATTCACTCGCGAGTAGAGCATCTCACGAACACGTTCCTTCCAAGTGTGTACATTGCTTGTGAGCACTTCGTGAGCCACTCTGAGGAGCTACATCTGTCAGTTTTTCCAGCTATCCCAAAGGAGCGCTAACGCTCAGTTTCTACATCTACATCTACATCCATACTCCGCGAGCCACCTGACGGTATGTGGCGGAGGGTACTTTGAGTACCTCTATCGGTTCTCCCTTCTATTCGAGTCTCGTATTGTTTGTGGAAAGGAAGATTGTCGGAATGCCTCTGTGTGGGCTCTAATCTCTCTAATTTTATCCTCATGGTCTCTTCGCGAGATATACGTAGGAGGGAGCAATATATTGCTTGACTCCTCTGTGAAGGTATGTTCTCGAAACTTCAACAAAAGCCCGTACCGAGCTACTGAGCGTCTCTCTTCCAGACTCTTCCACTGGAGTTTATCTATAATCTCCGTAACGCTTTCGCGAATAGTTAATGATCCTGTAACGAAGCGCGCTGCTCTCCGTTGGATCTTCTCTATCTCTTCTATCAACCCTATCTGGTACGGACCCCACACTGGTGAGCAGTATTCAAGCAGTGGGCGAACAAGTGTACTGTAGCCTATTTCCTTTGTTTTCGGATTGCATTTCCTTAGAATTCTTCCAATGAATCTCAGTCTGGCATCTGCTTTACCGACGATTAATTTTATATGGTCATTCCATTTTAAATCACTCCTAATGCCTAGTCCCAGATAATTTATGTAATTAACAGCTTCCAGTTGCTGACCTGCTATATTGTAGCTAAATGATAAAGGATCTTTCTTTCTGTGTATTCGCAGCACATTACACTTGTCTACATTGAGATTCAATTGCCATTCCCTGCACCATGCGTCAATTCGTTGCAGATCCTCCTGCATTTCAGTACAATTTTCCATTGTTACAACCTCTCGAGATACTACAGTATCATCCGCAAAAATCCTCAGTGAACTTCCGATGTTATCCATAAGGTCATTTATGTATATTATGAATAGCAACGGTGCTACGACACTCCCATGCGACACACCCGAAATCACTCTTACTTCGGAAGACTTCTCTCCATTGAGAATGACATGCTGCGTCCTGTTATATAGGAACTCTTCGATCTAATCACACAATTGGTCTGAAAGTCCATATGCTCTTACTTTGTTCATTAAACGACCGTGGGGAACTGTATCGAACGCCTTGCTGAAGTCAAGAAACACGGCATCTACCTGGGAACCCGTATCCATGGCCCTCTGAGTCTCGTGGACGAATAGCGGGAGCTGGGTTTCACACGATCGTCTTTTTCGAAACCGATGCTGATTCCTACAGAGTAGATTTCTAGTCTCCAGAAAAGTCATTATACTCGAACATAATACGTGTTCCAGAATTCTACAACTGATCGACGTTAGGGATATAGGTCTATAGTTCGACGTCCCTTCTTGAAAACAGGGATGACCTGTGCCCTTTTCCAATCCTTTGGAACGCTACGCTCTTCTAGAGACCTACGGTACACCGCTGCAAGAAGGGGGGCAAGTTCCTTCGCGTACTCTGTGTAAAATCGAACTGGTATTGTAAGTAGGCTGTTTATGTTTTCTTTATGTAAGTAGGCTGTTTATGTTTTCTTATTGGCAACGTTACGTAGCGCTCTATATGAAAATCACTGGCTGTGCTGTGTGCAGTCTGTGGCTAGTTTGCATTGTTGTCTGCCACTGCACACGTTTCTGTTGGTCATAGTATATGGACAATATGTGAGAAGTAGGGACTGATAGTGTTTGCACGTGTGTTACTAATTCAGCAAGGGACTGGATAACAGCATTGCTGGTTCTAAGGACAATTCCAAAAACTTCGTGAGTGTATAAGTAGTGGTTTATGGACTTGCTATATTGTCTGCAAGACTTCTAAGGACAATTCTAAAAACTTTGTGCATGTACAAGTGGTGGTTTATGGACTTGCTATCTTCTCTGCAAGACTCTTCGATGGTGATTGTGCACCTGCGCAGTCACAACAGATGGCTGCTGGCCATCTCTACAAGGACTGCAGTGGGTCTGCATCTTTGATGACTCACCAATACCATTATTTCTACAAGGACTATAGTGGGTCTACACCTTTGCTGACTCACCAATACCATTATTTCTACAAGGACTGCAGTGGTTCTGCACCTCTGCTGGCCCACCAATACCGCAATCTCTACCAGGACTACAGTGGGTCTACTCTGTGATGACCTACCTACCAATATTCATCAACTTCGACTGACTCTGCTGTGGGTTTGCTCTGTTGTGGCCCATTACCTGTCAGCATGTCAAGAGTCAGCACTGTCTTTCTGTTGAAAGGACAACACTACTTCTTCAAGACTGCGTGGACATCCACTACTTCCGTGTGCATTGTCTTTTACTGCTCAGACTTTGAAAAAAAAACCACTGAAATTTTACTGTGATGAACAATCTGGACTGTCTTTATGGACTGAGAGAAAATTTTAGCTTTTGACCAACATTGTATAAATAAGTGTGTGCATTTGATATCTTTGTTGTTGTAATTATGAAAATTTTTTTCAAATCATTATTGGCCACTGCCCAAAACAGTTTGTAAAATTTTTTGTGGGGAGCATGGGGGCTATGTAAGTAGGCTGTTTATGTTTTCTTTATGTAAGTAGGCTGTTTATGTTTTCTTATTGGCGACGTTACGTAGCGCTCTATATGAAAATCACTGGCTGTGCTGTGTGCAGTCTGTGGCCAGTTTGCATTGTTGTCTGCCATTGTAGTGTTGGGCAGCGGCAGCTGGATGTGAACAGCGCGTAGCGTTGCGCAGTTGGAGGTGATCCGCCAGCAGTGGTGGATGTGTGGAAGGAAATGGCGGAGTTTTGAAATTACATATATTATGACTTTTGATGATATTAAGGTAAATACATTGTTTGTTCTCCATTAAAATCTTTCATTTGCTAACTATCCCTATCAGTAGTTAGTGCCTTCAGTAGTTTGAATCTTTTATTTAGCTGGCAGTAGTGGCGTTCGCTGTATTGCAGTAGTTCGAGTAACGAAGATTTTTGGTGAGGTAAGTGATTTGTGAAACGTATAGGTTAATGTTAGTCAGGGCCATTCCTTTGTAGGGATTTCTGAAAGTCAGATTGCGTTGCGCTAAAAAAAATATTGTGTGTCAGGTTAAGCACAGTCTGTCAGTTTAAGCACAGTCGTGTATAAATGTTCTAAGGGGACGTTTCAGTATGCATGGCGGTGTTACGTGGCCATAAGTGCCGACGCGCCCACGGGCAGTGTGGCTCACACAACGCTCAGGTGAGGCTAAGCTGCATTCGAAGCTTGTCACGTACCAGACAACTCGTCAATCGTATGCTCGCTGAAATCCCTTTTGCATCGACTCCACCCTGTACAGTGCTCAGAAAACAGCTAGCTACAAAGATTGCCTCTTCTACGGGCAGACTGTGTGGCACAGACCGCGGACGTGCCCGCATAGTAATCCGAACACGTCCGCGCCGTGCCGGAACACAATGGCGCGTCTGAGGCCAGCGAAGAGAAGTTGGTCGCGCGGAGGCCGCGTGGGCGTGCGCGCGGGTGGGGGAGGGGGGGGGGGAGTGGCATTGTCACCGGCGACGCCGGCGGCGCTGTCCCAATTAGCCGTGCACAAGTCTGCGAGCGCCGCCCTGCTCCTCACAGGCTGTCCCCAAAGTCCGGGGACTGTCTAAGTGGATTACAGTGCGAGGAACGCGTAGCACGTATTGAGGCAAACAGTGTGCCACTGCGGACCAACTCGTACGGTAGGACTCCAGTTTGCATCATTACACAGGTCAGCAACCCTACTGAATCTGGTATGTGACACTCCAGTTCTTAGCTATATTTGGTCGAAGGCGCTCCTAAATATAATGAAGGAATTTAAAGTACCGTCAAAATTAATCAGATTAGTTAAAATGTGTATAAACTCCTGGAAATTGAAATAAGAACACCGTGAATTCATTGTCCCAGGAAGGGGAAACTTTATTGACACATTCCTGGGGTCAGATACATCACATGATCACACTGACAGAACCACAGGCACATAGACACAGGCAACAGAGCATGCACAATGTCGGCACTAGTACAGTGTATATCCACCTTTCGCAGCAATGCAGGCTGCTATTCTCCCATGGAGACGATCGTAGAGATGCTGGATGTAGTCCTGTGGAACGGCTTGCCATGCCATTTCCACCTGGCGCCTCAGTTGGACCAGCGTTCGTGCTGGACGTGCAGACCGCGTGAGACGACGCTTCATCCAGTCCCAAACATGCTCAATGGGGGACAGATCCGGAGATTTTGCTGGCCAGGGTAGTTGACTTACACCTTCTAGAGCACGTTGGGTGGCAAGGGATACATGCGGACGTGCATTGTCCTGTTGGAACAGCAAGTTCCCTTGCCGGTCTAGGAATGGTAGAACGATGGGTTCGATGACGGTTTGGATGTACCGTGCACTATTCAGTGTCCCCTCGACGATCACCAGTCGTGTACGGCCAATGTAGGAGATCGCTCCCCACACCATGATGCCGGGTGTTGGCCCTGTGTGCCTCGGTCGTATGCAGTCCTGATTGTGGCGCTCACCTGCACGGCGCCAAGCACGCATACGGCCATCATTGACACCAAGGCAGAAGCGACTCTCATCGCTGAAGACGACACGTCTCCATTCGTCCCTCCATTCACGCCTGTCGCGACACCACTGGAGGCGGGCTGCACGATGTTGGGGCGTGAGCGGAAGACGGCCTAACGGTGTGCGGGACCGTAGCCCAGCTTCATGGAGACGGTTGCGAATGGTCCTCGCCGATACCCCAGGAGCAACAGTGTCCCTAATTTGCTGGGAAGTGGCGGTGCGGCCCCCTACGGCACTGCGTAGGATCCTACGGTCTTGGCGTGCATCCGTGCGTCGCTGCGGTCCGGTCCCAGGTCGACGGGCACGTGCACCTTCCGCCGACAACTGGCGACAACATCGATGTACTGTGGAGACCTCACGCCCCACGTGTTGAGCAATTCGGCGGTACGTCCACCCGGCCTCCCGCATGCCCACTATACGCCCTCGCTCAAAGTCCGTCAACTGCACATACGGTTCACGTCCACGCTGTCGCGGCATGCTACCAGTGTTAAAGACTGCGATGGAGCTCCGTATGCCACGGCAAACTGGCTGACACTGACGGCGGCGGTGCACAAATGCTGCGCAGCTAGCGCCATTCGACGGCCAACACCGCGGTTCCTGGTGTGTCCGCTGTGCCGTGCGTGTGATCATTGCTTGTACAGCCCTCTCGCAGTGTCCGGAGCAAGTATGGTGGGTCTGACACACCGGTGTCAATGTGTTCTTTTTTCCATTTCCAGGAGTGTAGATGAAACTTTATGTAGCATAAAGACACCGGTAGGAGAAACTGAAGATTTTAAGGTGTACACTGGACTGAGACAAGAGGATACCATTTCACCTATTTAGTTAACCTTGTCCTAGAGAAGATCGATAGAGAATTTTCTAAAACCAGTTCGCAAGGGATCCAGCTACAGGATGTGAACATTATGCAGGTTTCGAGAGGGTTGCGGTTCTGGATGAGGTATCGAATATATTGCTTCCTCCTACTTATACCTCCCGAGGAAATCACGAATGTAAAATTAGAGAGATTAATATGGCCACCGCCTATGTTCGGCGTCAACGTGCAGTAAGCACTCACGGACGCAGATACCAGCACTAGCAGTGGAGGGTGTATAAATTCTGTCGGGGGGGAGGGGGGGGGCGGAAAACAGTGCGGGCGCTGTCCCAGTGTGAAACGGAGCAGTTTATCTGACGTACAAAAGAGCACGATCATTGGCTTTCAGGTCAGTAGTGGAAACACTTCCGAAACGGCTAAATCTGTGTACTGCTGGCGTGCGGCCGTCGTTGTAGTATGCCGCGGATGGAAATATGGCGCCATCCGAAACTGGTGCCGAGGGAACGTTGGTACACCAGGGGCCATAGATGACAGGGATAGTCGACGGCTGCTGAGATGTGCATGGGCGATTAGACGTGCAACTGTTCAGCATCGGACCGCCCAGATGAACCGACAGTGTCTTCTCAACGACCGTTCAGAGAATGTTGCTGCGTATGGGCAATCGCAGTAGGTGCCTGGTTCATGCGCCATGCTGACTGTTATTTATCGGTGACGATAGCTGGAATTTGTACCCCAATACCGAAACAGGACGTCCACTGAGTGGCGACAGGTGGCCTCTTCAAATTAATCACGTTTTATGCTCCGTCACACAGGAGGCCGTTGGCGTGTACGGCGTGAAACATTGATACCAATTCGATTCTACACACAGTGCGCGAAAGAACTTGCCCCCCTTCTAACAGCCGTGTACCGCAAGTCTCTAGAGGAACGGAAGGTTCCAAATGATTGGAAAAGAGCACAGGTAGTCCCAGTCTTCAAGAAGGGTCGTCGAGCAGATGCGCAAAACTATAGGCCTATATCTCTGACGTCGATCTGTTGTAGAATTTTAGAACATGTTTTTTGCTCGAGTATCATGTCGTTTTTGGAAACCCAGAATCTACTATGTAGGAATCGACATGGATTCCGGAAACAGCGATCGTGTGAGACCCAACTCGCTTTATTTGTTCATGAGACCCAGAAAATATTAGATACAGGTTCCCAGGTAGATGCTATTTTCCTTGACTTCCGGAAGGCGTTCGATACAGTTCCGCACTGTCGCCTGATAAACAAAGTAAGAGCCTACGGAATATCAGACCAGCTGTGTGGCTGGATTGAAGAGTTTTTAGCAAACAGAACACAGCATGTTGTTATCAATGGAGAGACGTCTACAGACGTTAAAGTAACTTCTGGCGTGCCACAGGGGAGTGTTATGGGACCATTGCTTTTCACAATATATATAAATCACCTAGTAGATAGTGCCGGAAGTTCCATGCGGCTTTTCGCGGATGATGCTGTAATATACAGAGAAGTTGCAGCATTAGAAAATTGTAGCGAAATGCAGGAAGATCTGCAGCGGATAGGTACTTGGTGCAGAGAGTGGCAACTGACCCTTAACATAGACAAATGTAATGTATTGCGAATACATAGAAAGAAGGATCCTTTATTGTATGATTATATGATAGCAGAACAAACACTGGTAGCAGTTACTTCTGTAAAATATCTGGGAGTATGCGTGCGGAACGATTTGAAGTGGAATGATCATATAAAATTAATTGTTGGTAAGGCGGGTACCAGGTTGAGATTCATTGGGAGAGTCCTTAGAAAATGTAGTCCATCAACAAAAGAGGTGGCTTATAAAACACTCGTTCGACCTATACTTGAGTATTGCGCATCAGTGTGGGATCCGTACCAGATCGGGTTGACGAAGGAGATAGAGAAGATCCAAAGAAGAGCGGCGCGTTTCGTCACAGGGTTATTTGGTAACCGTGATAGCGTTACGGAGATGTTTAACAAACTCAAGTGGCAGACTCTGCAAGAGAGGCGCTCTGCATCGCGGTGTAGCTTGCTCGCCAGGTTTCGAGAGAGTGCGTTTCTGGATGAGGTATGGAATATATTGCTTCCCCCTACTTATACCTCCCGAGGAGATCACGAATGTAAAATTAGAGAGATTAGAGCGCGCAAGGAGGCTTTCAGACAGTCGTTCTTCCCGCGAACCATACGCGACTGGAACAGGAAAGGGAGGTAATGACAATGCCACGCAAAGTGCCCTCCGCCACACACCGTTGGGTGGCTTGCGGAGTATAAATGTAGATGTAGATGTAGATCTGAAAGAAAACACACTGCAACAATCGTCGTAAGGGTGCAGACTGGAGGGGATTCCCTGGGTGATCTCGTCTTTCTGGAAGGCATAGTGGATCAACACATGTGTGCACCTAGCCTTGGTGACCATGTCCACCCCCACTTGCAGTTTGTTTTTCCTCGGCGCGATGGCACCTACCAGCAGGACAATGTAACGTGTCACACAACTCGCAGTACACGATGAGTTCACTGCACTCCCCTGACAACCAAACTCCTCGGATTTAATCCCAATCTAGACCATCTTGATCTGGCTGGGTTGTTTGTGCCCTGGATCGTTAACAGAGAAACCTAGCACAGCTGGCTACGGTAGTGGAGTCCGCAGGCTCCACAAAAATACGTGTGCGAAATCTTATGCGACTTAACTGCTAAGGTCATCAGTCCCTAAGCTTACACATTACTTAACCTAAATTATCCTAAGGACAAACACACACACCCATGCCCGAGGGAGGACTCGAACCTCCGCCGGGACCAGCCGCACAGTCCATGACTGCAGCGCCTTAGAGGGCTCGGCTAATCCCACGCGGCCAGGCTCCACATCCCTGTCGATATTTCTCAGAATCTCGTCGACTCTGCAAGTATGCAAGTCTCGCAGAGATCCCCGCTGCAAGAGGCGGTTATTAGGCTTTTAACAGGTGTTCGCATTAATGTGACTGGACAATATATTCTCTATTAAACTTCCTGGCAGATTAAAACTGTGTGCCGGACCGAGACTCGAACTCGGGACCTTTGCCTTTCGCGGGCAAATGCTCTACCAACTGAGCTACCCAAGCACGACTCACGCCCCGTCCTCACAGCTTTACTTCTGCCAGTATCTCGTCTCCTACCTCTATTCTTTGTTTTTAATCCCTTAGTGTTGCAGACAGTATTTTTTTTTAACTTTTACTGCCAGTCTCCTGCCACACCTTGGTAGACGTGACGCCACCAGCAGCCGACCAGTGGTATTTTCGCCCTGAAGATAGCCCTGCGATGGGCTGAAACCGGTCGGCACTAAATAAATAAGAAACACGATTAAGACTGTTTTCTTAATACTAAGTTAAAATGTATCGTATCTGAGACGTGGAAGGCTATAGGTGATAAATGTTATATATGAACGTTGTCCACTGCCATAATCATTCAAACTGTCTGTCGCATCTCTTAACCCAAGTTCGATAAAAATCACCGGCAGGAATTGCTCCTGTCAGTGAAAGCATATCTATCTCAACCAGGTTCTGAGCGATCTTTGTTCAGGGAAGTGCTAGGCATTCATAGTCTGTTATGAATCCCATATGTCGCAAAAGGCCCTTGCCCACAAACAACATAAAACTACAAGTTTTCATTGGTCCAGACAGCTTAGAAGTGGGACAGTGGAGCGTAGTGAGGTCGCACAAGTCGCCATTTGCCTCGTTTCAAATCCTGCGAGGCGTCGAATACAACGGGGACCTAATGAAACGTTTAACCCTTAGTGTTCGGAGGGTGTATTTCGTATCGAAAATGGTTCTGTGATGTTTTGTGAATGTTTTTCGTCCATAACTTTAGTCCTCTCTTTCTGATTACCGTGAACATAATACAGGATGTTTGTTTCAACACTCTCGATGGCCAAGCGTTGTTCTTTATGTATTTTCATGATGACTTTGCTGTGATGTGGACCCTTCCGTCTTCCAAGATAACGTCAGCCATGTTCACAAGACTGTACGCATACGTTCCTGCTTTTACGAACACTCATCCACCACGACGCATGTCAATTGATTTTCTAAAGATCTACATTTTAATCCAATACAAAATTACTATTTGCGACAGCAGATGAAACGTGCCAATTGACATCCCAGCAGTTTGTTGGGTGTACGCAGTCTAGTCACCAATGAGTGACCTTGGTTGGATATGTCCTACCTGAAGAAACTTGTGGACTCCCTTGGTCTTCAAATTGAGGCGATTATCAAGTCTATAGGCCGTATTATACCGTATTAGCTTGATGCCTCCTGAACGTTGTCCAGTGTGCTCAGAAACTGACATGCCAGCCACGACTCAGTTTTGTAGAACATTTGCATGGGGTGATCGATTTCAGGAGACGAAATTCATCGGAAAAACCAATATTTTCAGACTCCATACTGAAGCGTCAACATGACGAAATGTAGGCATCTGTGGAAATCGTACTGGGAAGGCCACGTAATGTTAAGAATCGGAACGAGCAAACGGCAATTACTAGCTATGTGGCTAGCTGACATATCTATCAGTGCGGAATTACCTAACGAATTTCTTTCCTACCAGTCAGTATCTGAACTATACGTTGCCCCAGACACAATATTATGCCCAGGCTTTATCAGTACACGAGAAAAATTAAATGTACCTCTTGTATGAGTAAACGAGAAAAATTAAATGTGCTGTATCAGTATACGAGAAAAATTAAATATACGTATGGCATTTGCGGGAAGGAGGTTTTTTA
The DNA here is from genome assembly GCF_023864275.1 of Schistocerca cancellata. Lineage (NCBI taxonomy): Eukaryota > Metazoa > Arthropoda > Insecta > Orthoptera > Acrididae > Schistocerca > Schistocerca cancellata. The sequence goes on from NC_064633.1 coordinate 546,047,376, forward strand.
TTTGAAGCCACTTTGATGGATTTCGAGTCGAGAATGATAAAATGATGATGAGGACAAGAACACATCCAGTCTCGAGCGGAGAAAATCCCCAGCCCGGCCAGGAATCGAACTTGGGGCCTCTTATGGAAAGTCAGTAATGCTAAGCAAAAGACCATGAACTGCTGCCTCACTATATTTAATCTGCTTGCATACCAAATCATTTAGACACGTGAAGGTACACTGACGGAAGTGGTAAATGTTACAACATGAACGCCTTTAGCAAATGCCGCTCATCTGATATTCTAATACTTCGAGGGTTGTGGGCTATGATGATTAAAATTATATAGTTATTGGATTTTATTCACAGTACAGTCAAAAAGCTTTTGACAATGTTGAATGGAATACCCTCTTTCAAATTCTAAAGGTGGCAGGGGTAAAATACAGGGAGCGAAAGGCTATTTACAATTTGTACAGAAACCAGATGGCAGTTATAAGAGTCGAGGGACATGAAAGGGAAGCAGTGGTTGGGAAGGGAGTAAGACAGGGTTGTAGCCTCTCCCCGATGTTATTCAATCTGTATATTGAGCAAGTAGTAAAGGAAACAAAAGAAAAATTCGGAGTAGGTATTAAAATCCATGGAGAAGAAATAAAAACCCTGAGGTTCGCCGATGACATTGTAATTCTGTCAGAGACAGCAAAGGACTTGGAAGAGCAGTTGAATGGAATGGATAGCGTCTTGAAAAGAGGATATAAGATGAAAATCAACAAAAGCAAAACGAGGATAATGGAATGTAGTCGAATTAAGTCGGGTGATGCTGAGGGAATTAGATTAGGAAATGAGACACTTAAAGTAGTAAAGGAGTTTTGCTATTTGGGGAGCAAAATAACTGATGATGGTCGAAGTAGAGATGATATAAAATGTAGACTGGCAATGGCAAGGAAAGCGTTTCTCAAGAAGAGAAATTTGTTAACATCGAATATAGATTTAGGTGTCAGGAAGTCGTTTCTGAAAGTATTTGTATGGAGTGTAGCCATGTATGGAAGTGAAACATGGACGATAACTAATTTGGACAAGAAGAGAATAGAAGCTTTCGAAATGTGGTGCTACAGAAGAATGCTGAAGATTAGATGGGTAGATCACATAACTAATGAGGAAGTATTGAATAGGATTGGGGAGAAGAGAAGTTTGTGGCACAACTTGACCAGAAGAAGGGATCGGTTGGTAGGACATATTCTGAGGCATCAAGGGATCACCAATTTAGTATTGGAGGGCAGCGTGGAGGGTAAAAATCGTAGAGGGAGACCAAGAGATGAATACACTAAGCAGATTCAGAAGGATGTAGGTTGCAGTAGGTACTGGGAGATGAAGAAGCTTGCACAGGATAGAGTAGCATGGAGAGCTGCATCAAACCAGTCTCAGGACTGAAGACCACAACAACAACACAGTCAAAACCCATGCCTACGGTTGAAAAATGGTGTGAATTCGTGATGGCTGTCGGGTGTCTAACAATACTGGAATTTGCAGATGGAGATGGCAATCCATGATGCCCAGAGAACATACTTGGGCAATTTCTCAGTATCTTTCGATATTTGAGAAAGTTGGAATAATTGGCAGGAGGGATATGGGAGCATCATACTGTTAAGTTGCACAGTCATTTTGTTGTAGTGCAGTGACTGCTTAATGCATGGCGACGACATGGACTCAGCACAGTGTGGCGAGAGGGCAGAAGAACTACATCACCAGACGTAGGATTTGACGTATAGACGGGTGGCAAAAGCTGAAATCCTGGCATAGGTTACAGGCATTGCGTCAACACGAACCATCGAGAACAGATTACTGGAAGATGGGTTGAGATCTCGAGTTGCGACGCGTCGTTTACAACTAACGCCATACCACAAACAACAGAAGCCCAAAGCAGCTGGGACACTGAGCCGCATTCTATGGCATTCAGCGATGAGTTGTGTGATGGTCAGATCAGCGCCAACGTGTCCGTTCATAATCTTCTGAAAGGTCACAGAAAGCAAAGAATTTCGTAGCCCATGCTTGTCCTAGTTTGCAGTCATACTGTGAGGAACTACTCCGTATGTCTACAGGACTGTTTTGATAACTGTTGATGGGAGGCTGAATGTTTTGTAATGTGTTGGAAGAATTGTAAAATCTGTTATCATGCCATTCATGATAACGGTACCAAATGGAATATCTCAGCAGGATACGAACTGATCTCGACTTGTCTTTTCGATCCCCTGATTCATCACAAACAGAGCACATCTGAGACGCACTGAGGAGACGCATAGTTTCATACTAACCTCCAGCTAGCACTCTTCCTGAGAAGATCCAACAAGTGTTTCAGGTACGGCGAACAATTCCTCAAGATAAGGTTCGGGGGCAGCTTGCTTCCCTGCCACAATGAATACAACAGTGAATTCGAGCGCTTGTGGATCACTTCGTATAGTGAGCGCCACTATGGCTGGTAAAAGCCTAGACGGCAGGGCATGCTTGGGGAAAGAGGTATTGGCGGGGGCTGCGGGTAGACGCTGTAAAGGAAATACCCTGCGTTGCAGGGAAAAGCCATTCTAAAGTGAAGCCTACACTCACATTTTTTTTGTAAATATTAAGCGGGGCCCCATCACGTCCATACGTGCATGGTACCCATTCAGAAAGTCCTAGCCTCTGCTTTGGTGACTATCTAATAAGAATACCGCCGAAAATGCAGCGATTTATTTTCGCCTCGCTTGTTAACCATTTGTAACATTCAGGAAAGTGTCAAGAGTGACGAATTTTGAGCAAAACCTACACATTTTTCTTGTTGCCATGTTAAAATTTCTTTTTCCAAAATTCAGCTGAGTTTACGAAGTCTCACTTCACTAACATGTTTCGCAGAAGCAATTGCGAGAGAATTGTGAAAGAGTGGTTTATTAAGTTCATTAAATGAGGAATTGAGGAGAAGTAAGGTCAGCATCTTATGAAAAAGCACATCCTCGGTACAAAACTAGCGTGTAATGACTTCACTTAAAAATGGTTCTGAGCACTATAGGAATTAACATCTGAGGTCATTAGTCCCCTACAACTTAGAACTACTTAAACCTAACTAACCTAAGGACATCATACACATCCATGCCCGAGGCAGGATTCGAACCTGCGACCGTAGCAGCAGCGCGGTTCCGGACTGAAGCGCCTAGAACCGCTCGGCCACAGCGGCCAGCTACTTCACTTATGTTGTTCCAAAATCCATAGCATTTCTCATTTAACTAGCCATCGATGGCCCTTACAAATTATATACGTTCATCGAAAAACGCTGTGGTTACTGGGATAACACGATAGATGAAGTTTTGTGTTATAACCATATAGCAAAATACTCTCCTCTTTGTGTGCTATCACATACCAAAATCTCAGTTGATGTCTCAAACCGTTTATGAAAGATAAGGAATATTGGGGACATTTCACTCTGGCTTTATCACCGAGACGGTGCGATCGCAAATGAGTGCGCTACGTCAGATTGGTTTCCTAGAGATGGGTGGCAGATAGAGTCCTTCACCAAAGTCTAAAGAAAAATTCAGTATGTTAGCTAAATTTCGTAGGCAGTAACGCATTATATAAATGCACCAAACGTAAAAACATAGTGACCTCTGTTTTTCATTCCAATCTTTTTCGAATGTCACTCAGTCTCTTGCGTCCACGTAAACGTCACAATAAGTGTGACCATTAACGAACGTGACATATAAAGCTACAAGTAAAGCAAAACTGAATGTTTTTACCGAATAATTTCTGTAAAATCTTTTTAGAAAGATTTCAGGGCGTGCGCTTCGATTCTGTCATCGCCGATCGGCCAAACGGTGGCGGACGCTTATGGGCCTCCCCTTCAGAACAAACGAATAAGGTCGCTCAGCGCTCTGGACGAAAACTAGTCGCCCACTGCACCCTTTACGGACTCTACTGATGTTTATAACAGACATCGAATGTAAGTTTAATAACATAATGCGCGTTACGTGATGAATATCTCGACAAACTTTGATAGATTTGATAAATACCGGGCTGCTGCTTCATGGTGACACGCTGTCCAATTCCTTCAGAGTATTTTACCGGCTCTTCCCATCCCACGTGTAGCGGCGTGTGCACTGGCGCAGCGCGCCTGATTGCGACGCAACCCGCAGGCCACAGCCTTCCACGGTGCGCTAGCCGGCGGCTGCCCCATCTCCAGCTGTTATTGCCGCCGCCGCTGCGTGTGTCCCTGCCGGCTGAAATATTCAGTAATGGCGGCTGCCGTCAGCCGAGCATGCATCATGCACGAGCTGCGCCGCCTGCCCATGTTTCACGTTGTCGACGTGTGCGTCTGACTACACCTCGAAAAAGAACGACTCTTTGCGCGTCGTCTCTACACGGCAGCACCATTATCCTTGGCACATTTCCGAGTGGCAAAGTGACTGAGTTGCAACGACAACAGAAGAAATAGGGTCTTGAAGGCACATCACTTGCCGTCAAAGATCCATCCAGCAGCCGCGATAGGATTTTCTGAGAATCATCGGGTGAGTACAACGCTTCAGAAGGTGGAAACGGAATTTTAGTGCGAAAATGTTTCAAAAATTACGTTCATTTTCCTTTCTAGAAATTAAAAACATTTACCTTCTATAATAATAGCATGTGTGTGTTGCTAAACTGGCCAGAAAAGTAACTGTAGACAATTATGTACTCTGCATTTCTAAAAAAGAGAAATCTTACAACATCGAATATAAGCTCAAGTGTTAGGAATTCTTTTCTGAAGATATATGAAATAAATTCGCTGAACGCGAATAACTTGCCTCCAGCTGGGTTACGTATTATACTACCTATGGAGACACATGAAAATTTGTGCCGGAACGGGACACGACCATGGATTTCCCGCTTACCGTGAACGCTCGCCTTAACAATTAGGCTATCTGTGTACGCCTCGCGGACCGACCCAAACTTTCATATGTCACACTGTCGACATCCCTTCACCATATTCTCCTATATTCATCACTAATTCTCGCAGCTATACGCTGTATTCCAGCACCAGTGAGAATGAGACTATGAGAAATCGACAGCGATGGTGTTATCGTCTTTCGCCCGCCTCCGCATATAAAATTTATTTGCGTGTCTGATGAAGAGATACTGTCGACGACAAACAGGTAATTTTCATGTGACACGAACAGGTAGTACATTTACACGTAACACAGTTGAAGCCAAGTTATTCGCATTCAACGAATTTATTTCCAAGTAATTTCAATCGGCGTTTTATCATAAACAATATCTGTTCATCCAGACATGCAAGTAAATATTTGTCTTGCGTCTGCCTCTTAACGAATGTAAAAAGTGGACGGTAGACAGTTCAGAATGGAAGAGAATAGAAACTTCTGAAAAGCACTGCTTCAGAAAAATGCTGTGGATTAGAAGGAGAAATCTAATAACTACTGAAAAAATATTGAATCGAATAGTCTACAAAAGAAATTTCTTGCGTAAGTCTATTAAAGAAGGGCTTATTGACAGGACTTACCGGGAAGCATCAAAGTCTGGTGCTGGAGGATAGAGTGTGTGAAGTCAGCTTCACTAAGCGGGTTAAAAACGAATGTATGTTTCAGTAGTTATGAAGAGGTGAACAGAGTTGCACGGGTTTCACTAATGTGGAAAGCTGCATACATAATGAGAGTCCAAAGCATATGATAATACGCTTGAATCTGGATATGCGAAAGTTCAGTTGACTACGATTTTTTCCCGCTGTCCAGGTTTCGTAATTACCCGGTTTCTCAATGTTGAGAACCGGCTTCTCTCATATATAGACAGAATATCTTAACTCACTTCTAGAAAATACACTCATGTTCAGAAAAAATGGAACACCTTGAACGACAAGAGATAGGACGTTCATATTCGCTGAACATGTGCATTATTATGTTCTGCGTCCGCAGCTCGTGGTCGTGCGGTAGCGTTCTCGCTTCCCACGCCCGGGTTCCCGGGTTTGATTCCCGGTGGAGTCAGGGATTTTCTCTGCCTCGTGATAACTGGGTGTTGTATGCTGTCCTTAGGTTCGTTAGGTTTAAGTAGTTCTAAGTTCCAGGGGACTGATGACCATAGATGTTAAGTCCCATAGTGCTCAGAGCCATTTGAGCCATTATGTTCTGGAGAAATGATTAGCATTTGCACCATGTCAGCCCGCGGATTCAAAGTCAACATCGAGATTGCGCCGCAACGCCAACTACCGGTAAAATGTGCCTGAGACCCTCGTTGTCGCTATATCAGCTTCTCTTGCGCAAACGTGCAGCACGCTTCGCAGACGTGCCGAATAGTTCACGGAAGGCCGTAGAACACAACGACATGGGTCAGGTAGCATAACCCAGACCACCGCTCCCCCCCCTCCCCCCCCCCCCCCGAGAAGATTGACACCTCATCCGAATGGCATTTCAGGACAGTTCTGCACACTCCTCGTCTCTGGTGCAACAGTGGAACAGTGGAACTCAGGTACAATATCAGGGGTGACAGTCTGTCGCCGTTTATTACGGCGTGGGTTACGTACGCGTCATCCACTTCTCCCCCTATCTTTGATGAATGCACAGAAACATGCTAGATGGTAATGGTGTATGGAACAACGCCACTGGGGAAAGGAATGGGATCAGGTAGTATTTTCGGACGAATCCAGGTTCTGTTTGTTTGAAAATGATGACTGCATTTTGGTTGGCCGCAGACAGGGGGAGCAGCATCACAGTGACTGCATTCGCTTAAGACATACACTCCTGGAAATGGAAAAAAGAACACATTGACACCGGTGTGTCAGACCCACCATACTTGCTCCGGACACTGTGAGAGGGCTGTACAAGCAATGATCACACGTACGGCACAGCGGACACACCAGGAACCGCGGTGTTGGCCGTCGAATGGCGCTAGCTGTGCAGCATTTGTGCACCGCCGCCGTCAGTGTCAGCCAGTTTGCCGTGGCATACGGAGCTCCATCGCAGTCTTTAACACTGGTAGCATGCTGCGACAGCGTGGACGTGAACCGTATGTGCAGTTGACGGACTTTGAGCGAGGGCGTATAGTGGGCATGCGGGAGGCCGAGTGGACGTACCGCCGAATTGCTCAACACGTGGGGCGTGAGGTCTCCACAGTACATCGATGTTGTCGCCAGTGGTCGGCGGAAGGTGCACGTGCCCGTCGACCTGGGACCGGACCGCAGCGACGCACGGATGCACGCCAAGACCGTAGGATGCTACGCAGTGCCGTAGGGGACCGCACCGCCACTTCCCAGCAAATTAGGGACACTGTTGCTCCTGGGGTATCGGCGAGGACCATTCGCAACCGTCTCCATGAAGCTGGGCTACGGTCCCGCACACCGTTAGGCCGTCTTCCGCTCACGCCCCAACATCGTGCAGCCCGCCTCCAGTGGTGTCGCGACAGGCGTGAATGGAGGGACGAATGGAGACGTGTCGTCTTCAGCGATGAGGGTCGCTTCTGCCTTGGTGCCAATGATGGTCGTATGCGTGTTTGGCGCCGTGCAGGTGAGCGCCACAATCAGGACTGCATACGACCGAGGTACACAGGGCCAACACCCGGCATCATGGTGTGGGGAGCGATCTCCTACACTGGCCATACACCACTGGTGATCGTCGAGGGGACACTGAATAGTGCACGGTACATCCAAACCGTCATCGAACCCATCGTTCTACCATTCCTAGACCGGCAAGGGAACTTGCTGTTCCAACAGGACAATGCACGTCCGCATGTATCCCGTGCCACCCAACGTGCTCTAGAAGGTGTAAGTCAACTACCCTGGCCAGCAAGATCTCCGGATCTGTCCCCCATTGAGCATGTTTGGGACTGGATGAAGCGTCGTCTCACGCGGTCTGCACGGCAGCACGAACGCTGGTCCAACTGAGGCGCCAGGTGGAAATGGCATGGCAAGCCGTTCCACAGGACTACATCCAGCATCTCTACGATCGTCTCCATGGGAGAATAGCAGCCTGCATTGCTGCGAAAGGTGGATATACACTGTACTAGTGCCGACATTGTGCATGCTCTGTTGCCTGTGTCTATGTGCCTGTGGTTCTGTCAGTGTGATCATGTGATGTATCTGACCCAAGGAATGTGTCAATAAAGTTTCCCCTTCCTGGGACAATGAATTCACGGTGTTCTTATTTCAATTTCCAGGAGTGTATTTATTTGGATGGGCTGAACATCACAGCGTGTCCAGATAGGGGCCTCAGCTAAACTAAGACACCATTTCAGAGCCGCCATAAATTTTGCATTCCATTCCAAAATTCTTTCCAAGGCCCGAGGCTTCCCAAAAGACTCAGCAGGCTGAGGGAAAGATACCACCTGACAGCTCCCTCAATAGCATCCAGTCCACGGTGAACATCAAACACGGTGTCCGGCTGCTTAGCCGGGTGGTAACGTGCTTGCCTCCCACGCAAGCGGGCGTGGGTTCGATTCCAAGCCGGGTCGGAGATTTTCTCCGCTCGTGGACTGTGTGTTGTGCTGTCCTCATCATCATTTCATCCTCATCATCGGCGCGCAAGTCGCCCAGTGTGGCGTCGACTGAAATAAGACTTGCACTTGGCGGCCGAACTTCCCCGAATAGGGGCCTCCCGGCCACCGACGTCATACGCTCATTTCCATTTATCAAACACGGCAATTTTTATGGCTGCCATTAATGTTCGTAAAGGTCATGTGCGACACTGTCGAAACACCTTGGCCAAGTGATCTAAATTTCGCTTGCATCCCTGCCCCTGCTCTCCCTAGCAGCGCCTAACAGGTAGATCCAGGTAGGCACTTTTTGGTCTCTTCAGGCGATAGCATTGTCTGTCTGCACACTGATGGGCGAAATTCTTGGGAGCAACATCCTGCCCCCGGTAAGTGCTTCGAGATGTTCCTTTACCTAATAACTCCACATGGCTTACAAGCCCCGAACGTCCACTGGAAGATTAATTGTTCAATGATCAAACTTCCTACTTGTTCTCAACACCAGAAAATACTATTCGAGGGAGAGCGACCATAAGAATCTCTCATGTACACTACTGGCCATTAAAATTGCTACACCAAGAACAAATGCAGATGATAAACGGGTGTTTATTGGACAAATATACTATACTAGAATTGACGTGTGATTACATTTTCACGCAATTTACGTGCTTAGATCCTGAGAACTCAGTACCCAGAACAACCACCTCTCGCCGTAATGACGACCTGGGCATTGAGTTAAACAGAACTTGGGTGGCGGGTACAGGTACAGCTGCCCATGCAGCTTCAACAAGATACCACAGTTCATCAAGAGTAGTGACTGGCGTATTGTGACGAGCCAGTTGATCGGCCACCATTGACCAGACGTTTTCAATTGGTGAGAGATCTGGAGAATGTGCTGGCCAGGGCAGCAGTAGAACATTTTCTGTATCCAGAAAGGCCCGTACAGGACCTACAACATGCGGTATTCCATTACCTTGCTGAAATGTAGGGTTTCGCAGGGACTGAATGAAGAGTAGAGCCACTGATCGTAACACATCTGAAATGTAACGTCCACTGTTCAAAGTGCCGTCAATGCGAACAAGAGGTGACCGAGACGTGTAACCAATAGCACCCCATACCATCACGCCGGGTGATACGCCAGTATGGCGATGACGAATACACGCTTCCAATGTGTGTTCACCGCGATTTCGCCAAACACGGATGCGACCATCATGATGCTGTAAACAGAACCTGTATTCATCCGAAAATATGACATTTTGCCATTCGTGCACCCAGGTTCGTCGTTGAGTACAACATCGCAGGCGCGCCTGTCTGTGATGCAGCGTCAAGGATAACCGCAGCCATGGTCTCCGGGCTGATAGTCCATGCTACTACAAACGTCGTCGAACTGTTCGTGCAGATGGTTGTTGTCTTGCAAACGTCCCCATCTGTTGACTCAGGGATCGAGACGTGGCTGCACGATCCGTTATAGCCATGCGGATAAGATGCCTGTCATCTCGACTGCTAGTAATACGAGGCCGTTGGGATCCAGCACGGCGTTCCATATTACCGTCCTGAACCCACCGACTCCATATTCTGCTAACAGTCATTGGATCTCGACCAACGCGAGCAGTAATGTCGCGATACGATAAACTACAATCGCGATAGGCTAGAAACGACCTTCATCAAAGTCGCAAATGGTACGCATTTCTCCTCCTTACACGAGTCATCACAACAACGTTTCACCAGGCAACGCCGGTTCAAATGGCTCTCAGCACTACGGGACTGAACATCTGAGGTCATCAGTCCCCTAGAACTTAGAACTACTTAAACCTAACTAACCTAAGGACATCACACGCATCCATGCCCGAGGCAGGATTCGAACCTGCGACCGTTGGAGCAGCGCGGTTCCGGACTGAAGCGCCTAGAACCGCTCGGCCACCGGGGCTGGCTGCAACGCCGGTCAACTGCTGTTTGTACATGAGAAATCAGTTGGAAACTTCCCTCATGTGAGCACGTTATAGGTGTCGCCACCGGCGCGAACCTTGTGTGAATGCTCTGAAAAGCTAATCATTTGCATATCACAGCATCTTCTTCCTGTCGGTTAAATTTCGCGTCTGTAGCACATCATCTTCGTGGTGTAGCAATTTTAATGGCCAGTAGTGTATTAACAACGTACAGTGCCTGTTCATGTTGCTAATTTCCCGTCGCCTCACAAGGATGATGTGTTGTGTGTACAATCAACATTCAAGAGTAGCCTTGAATATGAAAAATAGAGTGTGACTCGTCCTCTCTGAATTCTGTCGCCCCATTAGAGCCCCCGTCGCGTTTGTCCTAGTCTCTCCCCTACCACCACCCCCTGCAGCGGCCCCCTCCCCCGTCACAGCTTAGGGGACGGCGGCGCGGCGAGATGGCTGCACAGCAAAGCGGCTTTGCTGCTGGCAGGCTTTTCTGGGTCGCTGCCACGGCCGTTAGCCGGCAACATTTTCGGGCCGTTCCCACCGGAGTCCGCTGCCGCCCCCTGTGCTGTGCTGCACTTGATTTATGGACCTCCGTATGATCTCTACCCGCCGCTGGCGCGCGCCTGAGCGGTGGCGTGTGCGAGTCACACGTAAGACGGTTCGAACCCTGCCGGCGGAAAATGTTCATATCAGTATTTTGCCGGTGACTGGAGGAGAGGTGGTGGCGTAGAACTCTTGTTGGTCACCTGTCTTAATGGCCCCTCGTAAGCTCTATATTTACTGCGCAGTAATATTGTCTCAATAAACTGCTCGAAAGGGAGAGGCCAAGAACGAAACAATACAGGGTGATTCAAAAAGAATACCACAACTTTAAAAATGTGTATTTAATGAAAGATACATAATATAAACTTCTGTTATACATCATTACAAAGAGTATTTAAAAAGGTTTTTTTTCACTCAAAAACAAGTTCAGAGATGTTCAATATGACCCCCTCCAGACACTCGAGCAATATCAACCCGATACTCCAACTCGTTCCACACTCTCTGTAGCATATCAGGCGTAACAGTTTGGATAGCTGCTGTTTTTTCTCGTTTCAAATCATCAATGGTGGCTGGGAGAGGTGGCCGAAATACCATATCCTTAACATACCCCCATAAGAAAAAATCGCAGGGGGTAAGATCAGGGCTTCTTGGAGGCCAGTGATGAAGTGCTCTGTCACGGGCTGCCTGGCGGCCGATCCATCGCCTCGGGTAGTTGACGTTCAGGTTTCATAACTAACATTTTTCGTAGGACTCTCCATACAGTTGATTGTGGAATTTGCAGCTCTCTGCTAGCTCTGCGAGTCGATTTTCCTGGTCTGCGAACAAATGCTTGCTGGATGCGTGCTACATTTTCATCACTCGTTCTCGGCCGTCCAGAACTTTTCCCTTTGCACAAACATCCATTCTCTGTAAACTGTTTATACCAACGTTTAATACACCACCTATCAGGAGGTTTAACACCATACTTCGTTCGAAATGCACGCTGAACAACTGTCGTCGATTCACTTCTGCCGTACTCAATAACACAAAAAGCTTTCTGTTGAGCGGTCGCCATCTTAGCATCAACTGACGCTGACGCCTAGTCAACAGCGCCTCAAGCGAACAAATGTACAACTAAATGAATCTTTATAGCTCCCTTAATTCGCCGACAGATAGTGCTTAGCTCTGCCTTTTGTCGTTGCAGAGTTTTAAATTCCTAAAGTTGTGGTATTCTTTTTGAATCACCCTGTAGTATTGCGCGACGATTTTGCTCGAGACGCGTCAGTTACTACTCTACGGTCGTAGCGAACATCTCGGCGCTCGATGACGTAGAGCTTGCATGTATTGCGATTGCAGTCGTTACCTAAGTGTTGCGCAAAGAAAAGTAAGAGTAAGTGGCGATGGGCGGAAGGTGGCTTGGAAGGCGTTCTACACACGGCCGTACTAACAAGCTAAGACAACTCGCACTAGACCCATATGGCTATCGGAGTGTTTTAATTATGAGCGGGGAATCTCTTAGCTAACTGATAATCTCGTTACGCCTGATGTACACAGGAAAGGTACTGCTCATTTCGTTTTCCAGGTTGCTGGAAGCTATGTGCAAACTGTAAAAAGTCAGATACATTAATGTAGAGCAGGGCCGGCCAGAAATTCTGCACGCGTGCCGTGCTCCTGCACGCGTGCAACTTCCGGGTCACAGCGTGCACGCCGCAGGCGTCAGCGTTCATGTAGTGCATGTTTCTACGCACAGATGTCGCTTTATCCACTTGCTGGGATACTCTGTACCGGCGCTTTCTAGTGCTCTTTCTACAGCTTGCAAGCCAACCATGGGAAGGTATTTTGCGTATTAAACATTTAAAATACTGTCACAGTCTGCCGGCCGCGGTGGTCTAGCGGTTCTGGCGCTGCAGTCCGGAACCGCGGGACTGCTACGGTCGCAGGTTCGAATCCTGCCTCGGGCATGGGTGTGTGTGATGTCCTTAGGTTAGTTAGGTTTAAGTAGTTCTAAGTTCTAGGGGACTTATGACCTAAGATGTTGAGTCCCATAGTGCTCAGAGCCATTTGAACCATTTGTCACAGTCTACTCATTGAGACGTCTACTTTTATGTTAACAGTTTAATCCAGTAAGACAAGTAATACAGTTAACAACCGTGGGTTTTTATTAAGGCAGCTTGACTGACAACACGTAAATACGCGTAATGTTTTTGATCTAGTATTTAAGAAAGAGAGCACTTAGCGACTTCATCCCTCCAAAACCCAGGCGATCATTGTAGGCAAAACCACCCCTTCCTTCCGCCTCCTTGATTTCTATCTCACCGTCTATGGCCGTCCTATCGCCCTCGCTCCCACCCTTCAGTACCTTGGCGTCACCCTCGACCGTCGCCTCTCCTGGACTCCCCATCTCCAGACAATCGAAGCCAAGGTACGTTCCCGCCTCCGTCTCCTCAAGCTCCTCTCTGGCCGTACGTGGGGTTTGGACGCCTCCACAATCCTCCACACCTATAAATCCCTCATCCGCCCTATACTTTGTTACGCCCATCCCGCCTGGATCTCCGCGCCCCCTACCTTTTATAAATCCCTCCAAATCCTTGAACGCCATGCTCTCCGCCTTGCCTATCGCATCCGTCTCCCCTCCCCCACGCGGATCCTGTATGATCTCATCCCCTTCCCCCACCTCCTCCTTTTCCTTGAAAGGATACGGATCCTGTACACCTCCCGTAAACTTGATCCTCCTCACCCGCTCGTGTCCCCGATCCTCCCCCACCCCCGCCCGCTGCCGCGCCTGTATTCCCACATCCCACCTGGTCTCCATCTCTCCACCCTCCTTACCCTCTCCCAAGGTGGCTTCCGCCAGCTCCCCCTCCCTGATGATGTCCTCCTCTCCTGCATATACCCCTCCTATCAACTTTGATCCTCCCCCCCCCCACCTCCTGTGTCCTTTCCTTTAGGCACCCTCCCTCCCCCCCTTTCCCTTCCCTTCTCTTTCCTTTCCCCCCTCCCTCCTACCCTCTCCTCCGGGCTTCCCCTCCCCCTTCCTCCCTCCCCCTCTCTCCTTTGCCCATGGCATCTCTGCTCTCCCTTCTCCCATCTCCCCTTCCTCCTCCTTCACCTCCACTCTTGGCAGGTCCCCGGACTCGTACACGCTGAGTGAACATTCGCGCGCCGGAGGTCATCGCCATCAGTGTATCGTGTGTGCCGTCGTGTTTAGTGTTCAGTTTCGTCGTCACACTCCATTGTTCACCAGTGCCATTGTCTTCTTCAGTGTTCGTGCGTCGTGACAACAGTTTGTTGTGAATTATCGTCGAGTGTGAACGGCTCCGTGTTTGTCTTTATGTGTCTCCTTTTTATTAAACAACGTTATGTCACATTTGTGTATTCTTTCTGTTCTTTCTTATCTCCTCTACGGCTGAAGAGCGGCGTACCATGCTGCTGACAGCCTGCCTGTTTTGTACGGGTTTTAAAATAACAATAAAGAAAAAAAAAATTAGCGACTTCCAACGAACCTTATTCATGATTTCAAATAACATTAAACTAATGCAAGGTTTCTTATAAGTAATTCTCGGTGCCCTCAGTTACACCCACATAATTTAGGTCTCACTGACCTCTTAACAGAATAACCGCACACCTCTCGATGATCATCTGTTATTTCAATACCATTATTGCTATATTTTTCACCAGTTCCGTCTGAAATCTGCATAATAACCGACAATTAGACGAATGTCATGTTTTATCGACTTCAGCTGAACGTAGCCATTCACACATTAAAAAAAAACCCTAAATGTAAGTATACATTGAAAGAATAGGTTTAATGACCAACTTTCCTGATAATAATGTAACATGGAGCAGAATGAGGCGCTAATACACAGTTAGTAAACAATAATTTTTCATTATGAAAGGAATAAATCCAAACACGTTTATCACTGGTCACGGATAATGATAATACAGTTGATGTGTCTCATCCATTTTCTTAAGGACATTTAATTTTGCTTGCCGTTCTTCACTGTTGAGTAGACTACACTCGTCTTTGTGATGTGTATTGTAGTGTCTTTCAATTGAAAACTTACGCTGGCCGCCTATTATTCGGCGGCACAGCAAACACTGTGAGTTTTCACCAACGGCTACAAAAAAGAATTGCAGTTCCCGTCCTTTGCTTTTTCACAGTAGCTGTCATTTCTCAGTACTTCTCTGTTAAGGTTACGGTTACCAAGGGTAAACGAGACTGGGTATGTTGCGCTCTAGCTTGTACCACATGAACATTTTTTTTTTTTATGTGTGTGTAGTGTGGACTGAAGAGATCATCCTTGAGGACTTATTCTTCTAGGATGGGATGTGAGGATAAAAGGAAAACACTTTATTTATTACGCATTCAGTTAGGCTTGGGCACGCAATGGGTCCTTTAGCCTGCTGTCTTTGGTGATGTCTATCTCCTGTGGAGGGCGAAATGTGTCAAGGCTGTTATGTGTGACTGCTTCCTCGTGTTATGACAGATTGCCTATGGGGGGTGAAACGTTATTAATTTCGGTACGCGATACTTGTGCCATCTTGCAGGGTTTACCGTTCCTACCGATTGTAATTGTCGAACTTCGTTCCTAAGGGCATCGATCTTGTCAAAAACTCGTAGAGCCTTGTCATGGACCTTCTCTTGTATAGTGGTCTCGTGGAGTGCGGTGCGGATGTCGACGTTTCTTGTCCACCATGGAGCTCCTGTGATCCATCGATAGCAAATGTTTTGCAGTGCTTGGAGTTTGTTGTAGTTGGAGACGCACGTAGTTCCCCACGAGGTGGAGCCATACAACATTGTGGGTTCCACCGTTGCCTTATACAATTGGAGTTTAGTCTTAGGGTTGAGATCCTTACTCTTCAGGAACGGAATCAACGACCTGGCCATCTTCTGGGCTGCCGTCTTCTTGTCGTCAATATGCTGCGTAAAGAGTAATTTTTTGTCAAGGTAGACACCGAGATACTTCACTCCCGGTGACCATGGGATAAATTGTCATGAACAGGGAAGTTGAGCGGCCGCCGTTCATTTAGGACACATGTCTAATAACAGATGTCGCTGTCGCTCGCTGTCGCACACGTGCACACATGCGCAGCACTTCCGCATGTCTGCACACTGTGCAGCGTTTCGCCGGCCCTGATGTAGAGAATCGGTAGGTAGTGCTGTTTTGTATTTCTGCAAATAAATAATTTAAACTTGTGAAACGAGCTAGTAGGTATCTCCTCTGTTATGTCTCTGCACTTCAAAAATTTTGTCAAGCGTTTCTACAGCTAATTACTCAATAAACTATCAAACTACTCGCCTGAAAGCACTTCAACAGCTGTATCTGTTTCGCCGTTATTTCCTAATGCAGCGTGAATATTTAAATCTCGGCAGTGCCCACCAGTATATTGCGTAAACTATCAGTATCTCTCTCTGACGATCAGTACTATTGAGCAACACTGAGTATTCGTTGGATAGCTGCCTCCTAGGTTATGTTCGAGGAAGTTAGGCTCTCCTTTGCCTTCATCCATAGCAACGCAAACCCAACGCTACACTGCACAAGCAGCCGTTATAGTCATCCACACGACAGAGGTATACACTTCAGAATAAGTCAGATGAAAGCAATGGCGAACCACCTCCACTTCGTCATTTTTTAGAACGTCGTCTTTACTTCGTTCATCATAGCAATAGACCTGATGTAAACGAACACAAACGCAATGAATGGTCAGCAGCCGTAGCTTTCGCCATTGGTGTTGTTCCGCTCTTGTAAGTTCTTGAAACTTATACATTGAAGCGCAACAGAAACTGTTATAGGCATGCATATTCAAATACAGAGATACGTAAACAGGCAGAATATTACGCTGCGTCGGCAACGCCTATATAAGACAACAAGACTCTGGCGCAGTTGTTAGATCGGTTGCTGCCTGGTGAAATGGCAGTTTATCAAGATTTGAGTGAGTCTGAACGTGGTGTTATAGTCGGCGTACGAACGATAGGATACAGCATCTCCGAGGTAGCGATGAAGTGGGGATTTTCCTAGAGATGCTACTCACTGCGCCAGACACATGTCTTACATAGGAGTTGCCGGCCGCAGCACCGTATTTTGCCTGTTTACGTATCTCTGTGTTTGAATACGCATGCCCATACCAGTTTCTTTGGCGCTTCAGTATATGTTAGACAAGATCGAGAGCATGTTATGTCTTCCGTCCGATCACCTATGAAGCGTATAGCCTGAATTTTGTCATATATTAAATCCTTCCGTTTAAAAAATAAATCATATTCAAGACTGTATTGTTTCCCTGTCCATCTCTTCTTACGTCTTTACCGCAACTATTCACATCACTGCAGGATAGTTGGATCACTTCCCGGCCAGTACTGTCCACGTTAAATGCAACGGTAAAGCTTTTGCCCACATCACCGCTGAATCCATGCGAGTAACGCACAGCATAAAACGTATACTCATTATCGTACACTACTGGCCATTAAAATTGCTACACCAAGACGAAATGCAGATGATGGACAAATATATTATACAAGAACTGACATGTGATTGCATTTTGACGCAATTTGGGTGATTAGATCCTGAGAAATCAGTACCCAGAACAACCAACTCTGGCCGTAATAACGGCCTTGATACGCCTGGGCATTGAGTCAATCAGACCTTAGATGGCGTGTACAAGTACAAGTGCCTATGCAGCTTCAACAAGATACCACAGTTCATCAAGGGTAGTGACTGGCGTATTGTGACGAGCCAGTTGCTCGGCCACCATTGACCAGACGTTTTCAATTGGTGAGAGATCTGGAGAATATGCTCGCCAGGGCAGCAGTCGAACATTTTCTGTATTCAGAAAGGCCCGTACAGGACCTGTAACATGCAGTCGTGCATTAGCCGTCCGAAGTGGCCATGCGGTTCTAGGCGCTGCAGTCTGGAACCGCAAGACCGCTACGGTCGCAGGTTCGAATCCTACCTCGGGCTTGGATGTGTGTGTTGTCCTTAGTTTAGTTAGGTTTAACTAGTACTAAGTTCTAGGGGACTAATTGACCTCAGAAGTTGAGTCCCATAGTGCTCAGAGCGATTTTTGAAGTCGTGCATTATCCTGCTGAAATGTAGGGTTTCGCAGGGATCGAATAAAGGTAGAGCCACGGGTCGTAACACATATGAAATGTAACGTCCACTGCTCAAACTGCCGTCAGTGTGAACAAGAGGTGCCCGAGACGTTTAACCGATGGCACACCATACCATCACGCCGTGTGATACGCCAGTATGGCGATGACGAATACACGCTTCCAATGTGCATTCACCGCGATGTCGCCAAACACGTATGCGACCATAATGATGCTGTAAACAGAATCTGGATTCGTCCGAAAAAATGACGTTTTGCCATTTGTGCACCCAGGTTCGTCGTTGAGTACACCATCGCAGGCGCTCCTGTCTGTGATGCAGCGTCAAGGGTAACCGCAGCCATGGTCTCGGAGCTGATAGTCCATGCTGCTGCAAACGTCGTCCTACTGTCCGTGCAGATGGTTGTTGTCTTGCAAACGTCCCCATCTGTTGACTCATGGATCGAGACGTGGCTGCACGATCCGTTACAGCCATCCGGATAAGATGCCTGTCCTCTCGACTGCTATTGATACGAGGCCGTTGGGATCCAGCACGGCGTTCCGTATTACCCTCCTGAACCCTCCTATTCCATATTCTGCTAACAGTCATTGGATCTCGACCAACGCGAGCAGCAATGTCGCAATACGATAAACCGCAATCGCGACATGCTACAATCCGACCTTTATCAAAGTCGTAAACGTGATGGTACGCATTTCTCGTCCTTACACGAGGCATCACAACAACGTTTCACCAGGCAACGCCGGTCAACAGCTGTTTGTGTATGAGAAATCGGTTGGAAACTTTCCTCATGTCAGCACTTTGTAGGTGTCGCTACCGGCGCCAACCTTGCGTGAATGCTCTGACACGTTAATCATTTGCATGTCACAGCATTTTCTTCCTGTCGGTCAAATTTCGTGTTTGTAGCACGTCATCCTGGTGGTGTAGCAATTTTTATGGCCAGTAATGTATTTGACTGCACTCGGGACAGCCTGCCTTAAGGTCCACGTGAAACTATATCCAATGAAATTCCAGCAAACGCGGAAGAATACATAGTGTAATGTTTACACGAGGTTTATTCTTATGATGAACGGAGTAGAAGCGAAAGGCGCACAGGTCTAAACGGCAGGGCTGTGCGTTAGGTTAATGGTCCCGTTCAGGGGTGCGGACAGCGTCCAGCAGGATGGTAGTTCGGGCGGCCACGGGGAGTCCCCTGGGCAGGCGGGATCGGCTCGGCTGGACCAGTGTCGGCGGCTCCATTCATCACCGACCGCCAGCGCCGCGACCAGATTGGCCACCGTGATTAAATTGGGCTCCCGGCGGCCGCCCAGACAGCCCTGAATAAAGCGGGGGCTAATTGGATAAGCACCCCTCCACAGCCACAGCGCTCCCCCCCCCCCCCTGCCCCTCCACAGTCTGACCCACCCCGCGGCTGGCTCTGATGGATGGCTGCGCTGCCTCGCTGGAGCGCACGCACCTGCGGTCTCCTCGCTGGCCGCTGGAAGCTGGCAGGTGGCCTGCAATCACTCACACACACAAACTGCGTGCTCGCATTTACGACGTAATGGCCTTTGTCAACTATACTTTGTTTATACTAAGTACACTCTGACGATTTATTACTCTTGATCTACAACGCCGAGGACCCTGCGATTTGTGTGGACTGCACCAGGTGAAGCCGCATTAGATATTACATTTAACTACGATAAGTTTAATGACCTGCACATGCGGCGTGCTGGCTTGTGCGACGAATAAATGTGCCAGACCAGGATCGTAACCGCCCGGCGGGTGAGTATGCGTTGCGGTTTTCGCTGAAATAACACGTTTTCGGTTATATCGGGTATTTAGCGCCATTTAACTTGGCTGTAAAAACAGCTCAAAATAACTCGTTTCTGAAATAAACGATTTTCTGTTTTTTATTCCAATTATTTCCTGCAGTAAACACAGAAATTGAACGAAAATTGAAAAATTTTTACTCCCTCAGTTTCGAGGCACATGGTATCGAAATATTATATTAAATAGGCAAACGAAAGAAAGCTTAGCAGATCCATCGCTCGTTGCTTTTCTCTAAAAGTGATAAGTAGTTGAATACTACAGAAAAACAGATCTCCTACTGATTCCAATCCTTCGGAACTCTGCTCAAAAATCATGTAATCGAAGGCCTACCACTATTTGGGCATTGGCAGTACTAAAGGATGAAAAAACTAAGTCTGAAGGACATTTTCCGTCATAATTTGTCCGTCTTCAAGTGTTACCAGCAGGTAAAGGCATATTATGTAGACACTGGCAGCAAATCACCTACTTTTATTCTTTTATTTTTATCGCAACCTATGAATGAAGAGCTAAGTTCTAAGTTTTCTTCTGATATGACGTCGCAAATTTGTCGTGGCTCCAGTTTTTAACCTTTTAAGGCAAATGGAGCATTGCACTTCATTCGTAACATTACAATACTGGATTTTCTCATAAGTTGTTTCGCTTTTCGTTACAGTTTCTCAAAGAACACCTCCCCGCAACACAGCCGGTTGTCGGCCTGTCTGCTTATACACTTCGCACACAAGGTCGTCCATAGTATAACTAAGGCGGATCGGTTCTGTAAACAAGCAACTTATTTACTGCAGTATACGCTATTATTGTGGACAATATATTGCCATTTCTCTGAAAGAGTATTAATGCCATTCTTTCAATTGTGGAGGTTTTCAAGCTTATGAACTCTTCGAGATCCAGTTTATATTCCACCAAGGAGGTGAGGCGTTTGCCGGCCGCTGTGGCCGAGCGGTTCTAGGCGCTTCAGTCTAGAACCACGCGACCGCTACGGTCGCAGATTCGAATCCTGTCCGAGGCATGGATGTGTGATGTTCTTAGTTTAGTTACTTTTAAGTCGTTCTAAGTTATAGGGGACTGATGACCTTAGATGTTAAGTCCCATAGTGCTCAGAGCCATTTAAACCAAGGTGAGGCGTTTGTCGTTCAGGAAATTCTGCAGGGAACAGAATAGACGAAAGTCAGAAGAGACAGTTGTTGGTGAATAAGGCGGTTGCAGTACCACATCCCTCTCGAAAGAGCGCAGCTTTTGACGGGTCATCATGAGGTATGTGGTCTGGCGTTGTAGTGGTGAAAGACGACACCGTGCCCCAAATTCGGTCGTTTTTCGTCAGTGGCTGCCTTGAGACGATCCAACCGCAAACTTTATTTCTCGGAAGTGATAGTCTCATTCGGAAGAACTTCGTAATACAGGACGCCTTTGCAATCCTACCAGATACCTAGCAGCATATTACGGTATATTAATAATTTTTACTTATGGACCGTCTGACAGCAACTGAATAAAACACAATTTTAGTGCCATACGCGTTTCGCCTTTATTTTCTGCAAGGCATCATCAGTGGCAGGTTGCGTGGACAATTTCCTACATATTACGCTCCTGTTACATTTTTGGTGTTATTAATAATTTTTACTTATGGACCGTCTGACAGCAACTGAATAAAACACAATTTTAGTGCCATACGCGTTTCGCCTTTATTTTCTTATTATTTTATTACACCGTAATATTGCGCGCAACTGAGGAGGACAGGACTATAAAAGTTGAAGATGTCAATACACCTAGCAGCATATTTCTCGGACGCAGCCCTGGCCTAGTTGTGTTGGCTCTTCGGTCATGCACCACGATTTACTCTTCCGGGCGTTGTTGTATAGCCGGCCGAAGTGGCCATGCGGTCATAGGCGCTGCAGTCTGGAACCGCGAGGCCGCTACGGTCGCAGGTTCGAATCCTGCCTTGGGCATGGATGTGTGTGATGTCCTTAGGTTAGCTAGGTTTAACTGGTTCTAAGTTCTAGGGGACTAATAACCTCAGAAGTTGAGACCCATAGTGCTCAGAGCCATTTGAACCATTTTTTTGTTGTTGTATACGATCCACGTCTCATCTCCAGTTACCAGCTGTTCCAGAAAATGAGCAGTCTGATTGCGTCTAAATAAGGAGACACATATGGACATGCGCTGAATAAAATTCGCTTCACTCAGTTCATGAGGAACCCATATATCGCGAATATATACGTAAACCAGCTCTTCAAGTTCGTGGCTACAGCAGCAGGAGCGACATTGAGTTCCAATGACAGCATCCGCGTTGTCATTCGTGGATTGTTGACTATCATGTCATTATCAGGGCGGGAAGGAGCGCCGGTCTCCGGCACGAATCCGCCTGGTGGATTTGTGTCGAGGTCCGGTGAACCGGCCAGTCTGTGAATGGTTTTTAGGCGGTTTTCCATCTGACTCGGCGAATGCGGGCTGGTTCCCCTTATTCCGCCTCAGTTACACTATGTCGGCGACTGCTGCGCAAACAAGTTCTCCACGTACGCATACACCACCATTACTCTACCACGCAAACATAGGGATTACACTCGTATGGTGTGAGACGCTCCCTGGGGGGGTCCACCGGGGGCCAAACCGCACATTAACCCTGGGTTCGGTGTGGGGCGGTGGTGGGGTGAAGTGGACTGCGGTAGTCGTCGTGGGACCACTGCGGCTGCGGCGGGGACGGAGCCTCTCCGTCGTTTCTAGGTCACCGGTTAACATACAATATAATACAATCATGTCATTAACCCGTTCCACATCCGTAACCGTTGGTCGTCCAGATCGTAGTTTTTCTGTTAGGGCGAAATTCCAAGCTCGAAATCCGGGAAGTGTGATGCACAGGGGAGTACAGTTAACTCATCGTGAAGGCTCTTCAAAGCACGCACGTACACTGCGAGCTGAGTGAGACGTCGCATTGTCCTGCTGGTAGATGCCAACGTGTCGTGGAAAAACAAACAGCATGCAGGAGTGGATATGTTCCCCAAGGATTGATGCATACTTGTACTTGTCCATTGTGCCTTCCAGAATAACGAGATCACTCAGGGAATGCCACGAAAACATTTCCTGACTATAACACTCCCTCCTCCGACCCCTTCCGACGATTGTTACTGCGTGTCTGCTTCCAGACGCTTCACGCCTACACGCCAACAGCCATCTGTCCGATACAGCTGAAACGTCCCCTTACAACAATTATACACGACTGTGCTTAAACTGACACACAATATTTTTTAGCGCAACGCAATCTGACTTTCAAAAATCCCTACAAAAGAATGGCCCTGACTAACATTAACCTATACCTTTCACAAATCACTTACCTCACCAAAAATCTTCGTTACTCAAGCTACTGCAATACAGCGAGCACCACTACTGCCGGCTAAATAAAAGATTCAAACTACAGAAGGCACTAACTACTGATAGGCATAGTTAGCAATTGAAAGATGTTAATAGAGAACAAACAATGTATTTCCCTTAACAGTCATAATATATATAGTAGTTCATGACATCCATTTTTACAAACTTTCAAAACTCCGCCATTTCTCTCCCCACATCCACCACTGCTGGCGGCTCACCTCCAACTGCGCAACGCTACGCGCTGTTCACATTCAGCTGCCGCTGCCCAACACTACAATGGCAGACAACAATGCAAACTAGCTACAGACTGCACACAGCACAGCCAGTGATTTTCATACCGAGCGCTACGTAACGTTGCCGATAAGAAAACATAAACAGCCTACTTACATAGCCCCCATGCTCCCTACAAAAAATTTTACAAATTGTTTTGGGCAGTGGCCAATAATGATTTGATAAAATTTTTCATAATTACAGTAACAAAGAAATCAAATGCACACACTTATTGATACAATGTTGGTCAAAAGCTAACATTTTCTCACAGTCCATAAAGATAGTCCTGATCATTCATCATAATAGGAATTACAGTTTTTTTTCACAAAGTCTCATTAGTAAAAGAAATTCCACACAGAAGTAGATGCAGTCTTGAAGAAGTAGTGTTGTCCTTCCAACGGAAAGACAGTGCTGACTGTGCTGACTCTTGACATGCAGACAGGTAATGGGCCACAACAGAGCAAACCCACCGCAGAGTCAGTCGAAGTTGATGAATATTGGAAGGTAGGTCATCACAGAGTAGACCCACTGTAGTCCTGGTAGAGATTACGGTATTGGTGGGCCACCAGAGGTGCAGACCCACTGCAGTCCTTGTAGAAATAATAGTATTGGTGAGTCAGCAAAGGTGTAGACCCACTGTAGTCCTTGTAGAAATAATGGTATTGGTGGGTCATCAGAGATGCAGACCCACTGTAGTCCTTGTAGAGATGGCCAGCAGCCATCTGTTGTGACTGTGCGGGTGCACAATCACCATTGAAGAGTCTTGCAGTTCATATAGCAAGTCCATAACCACCACTTGTGCACTCACAAAGTTTTTGGAATTGTCCTTAGAACCAGCAATGCTATTATCCAGTCCCTCGCTGAATTATTAACACACGTGCAAACACTAACAGTCCCAACTTCTCACACAGCATAAAACGTGATTTATCTGAAAAAGCCATTTGTCGCCATCCAGTGGACGACCAGTTTCGTTATTGGTACGCAAATGCCAGTCTCCGTCGCCCGTGAACAGCAGGCGCCTTCTGGGGAGGCTCATAAGTACACTACTGGCCATTAAAATTGCTACACCACCAAGATGACGTGCTACAGACGCGAAATTTAACCGACATGAAGAAGCTGCTGTGATATGCAAATGATCAGCTTTTTAGAGCATTCACAAAGTTTGGCACCGGTGGCGACACCTACAACGTGCTGACATAAGGAATGTTTCCAACTGATTTCTCATACACAAACAGTAGCTCACAGGCGTTGCCTGGTGAAACTTTGTTGTGATGCCTCGTGTAAGGAGGAGAATTGCGTACCATCACGTTTCCAACTTTGATAAACGTCGAATTGCAGCCTATCGCGATTGCGGTTTATCGTATCGCGACAATGCTGCTCGCGTTGGTCGAGCTCCAATGTCTGTTAGCAGAATATGGAATCGGTGGGTTCAGGAGGGTAATACGGAACGCCGTGCTGGATCCCAACGACCTCGTATCACTAGCAGCCGAGATGACAGGCGTCTTATCCGCATGGCTGTAACGGATCGTGCAGCCACGTCTCGATCCGTGAGGCAACCGATGTGGACGTTTGCAAGACAACAACCATCGGCACGAACACATAGACGACATTTGCAACAGCATGGACTATCAGCTCGGCGACCATGGCTGCGGTTACCCTCGACGCTGCATCACGGACAGAAGCGCCTGCGATGGTGTACTCAACGACGAACCCGGGTGCACGAATGGCAAAACGTCATTTTTTTCGGATGAATCCAGGTTCTGTTTACAGCATCATGACGGTTGCATTGTTTTTGGCGACATCGCGGTGAATGCACATTGGAAGCGTGTATTCGTCATCGTCATACTGGCGTGTCACCCGGCGTGATGGTATGGGGTGCCACTGGTTACACCTCTTGTTCGCATTGACTGCACTTTGAACAGTGGACGTTACATTTCATATGTGTTACGACCCGTAGCTCTAACCTACATTCGATCCCTGCGAAACCCTACATTTTACCAGGATAATGCACGACCTCACGTTGTAGGTCCTGTACGGGCCTTTCTGGATACAGAAAATGTTCGACTGCTGCCCTGGCCAGCACATTCTCCAGATTTCTCACCAACTGAAAACGTCTGGTCAATGGTGGCCGAGCAAGTGACTCGTCACAATACGCCAGTCACTACTCTTGATGAACTGTGGTATCGTGTTGAAGCTGCATGGGCAGCTGTACCTGTACACGCCATCCAGGCTCTGTTTGACTCAATCCCCAGGCGTATGAAGGCCGTTATTACGGCCAGAGGTGGTTGTTCTGGGTACTGATTTCTCAGGATCTATGCACTCAAATTGCGTGAAAATGTAATCACATGTCAGTTCTAGTATAATATATTTGTCCAATGAATACCCGTTTATCATCTGCATTTCTTCTTGGTGTAGCAATTTTAATGGCCAGTAGTGTATCAGCATTCGCTGAACGTTCAATAAAAAAACGCTGTTGGTGGCCCCTTAGTTAATGTGGGCCGTCAGTTGCTCAACAGTTCGGCCATACACATCTCCACAGCCGTAGTACAGCCCTGTAATCTATGGCCTGTAATGCGCCACAGTTGCCTCAGACCAAGTTTTGGGTGGACCCATTTTGCCATGCACGGTATACTTACGCTTCCACATTTCGACAACGACTGCACTGTTTTCCACATCTCCCCGCCACCTCCCCTACGTGTTTTTTATACCCTCCACTGTTAATGCTGCCATTTGCCGTCCTTGAATGTTTATTGCACGTCGAACGTAGGAGGTGGTGACATTACTGTGACTGGACCTTGTACGCTTGCTTATAAAAAGGCTATATGGAAAAACAGTTTCAGTTCTTGACTGACTTCCGTATTATGTCCATTATAATTATCCGGGCTGTTATGCCGTGGTCGGTTGATGAATTCTGTGGTGATTCCCAACGTTTCGTCTCCGACTGTGGGAGACATCTTCAAGGGGGTCCGTAGCTTGATGGACGGTCCAACACACACACTGGCTCGCTACTGACTGCCGCTAAATTCCGTGTCCGCGCGCCGCCGCGCCGCGGCGTGACGTCACGTGTTTTGAAAACGTCAGTGCAATTGGCCGCTGTCCGTCGCCGTCGATCGCCGTTGCCATCACCCAGTAGTGGACGAGTGGTACACATCTTCTTTAACACCGGCATCCATATATACCGTTTAATTTGACGCCCTCCTCCTTTCGGTTGAAATTATCTGGGTGTTTAGCGATTTCGATTGCCTCCCTGTAGAGCCTTTCGTAATATCCGCTCGTGGCCGCTAGTACTTGCGTCTTCTCGAAACGAATATTGTGGTTCCCTGGCTGGAAAGCATGCTCCGCAACAGCTGATCGTTTCGTTTCTCCTCTTGTACAATTTCCCTTGTGCTCTTCCAAACGTTTAGAAACAGTTCTTTTAGTGGTACCCACATAAACATCACCACAGCTGCATGGGATCCTATACACTCCAGATTTTTGCAATGGTTTGCGAGCGTCCTTGGCAGGCCTAAGGTATTCCTGTATCTTCCTGATGGGCTTGTAAATTACGGTAATATTCCGCTTCGTCAAGATCCTCCCTAGTCTTTCCGTTACATTTTTAACAAACGGCAGGAAAACCTTAGATTTTGCAGTAGCCTGTACGTCAGTATGATTTCTGCGTGGCTGCCTCAACGCACGTTTTATTTCGGCGAACGAATATCCGTTCTCCGTTAGTGCATTGTGGAGATCTTCCATCTCAGCGTCGAGCAACGCCGCGGCGCGGGGGTGCGCGGACACGGAATTTAGCGGCAGTCAGTAGCGAGCCAGTGTGTGTGTGTTGGACCTTCCGTCAAGCTACGGACCCCCTTGAAGATGTCTCCCGCAGTCGCAGACGAAACGTTGGGAATCACCACAGAAGTCATCAACAGACCACGGCATAACAGCCCGGATAATTATAATGGACATGATATTTCCGGCCGTGAAAGTTTACATTTTAGTATATGACTTCCGTATCGGTGAATTTCCACCTTAGTTTGGTAGCTACGGACTGCAACGGGTGGACTTAGACCGGTATCCAGATGCTCGTGAGGATCCCCGCGTCTCCGATGCGTTTCCCGCTTGCGAGAAGCTGCGGCAACCTCTTCTGCACGTCCGTAAAGGCCGCTCACGAGGTTTGGCGTCGGCCCTCGATCCGCGCTGCACGCCTCTCCCGCATCCCCCAATAATATTCCCCGGCGCATCTCACGACGCCTCCGGCTCAAATCCCCCGCCCTCCAGTGCTCGAGGGCCCCTCCGCTCCCAGTCCTCATAAAAGGATGAAAGCGGGCCGGCGCGGGCGTATTCCTTATCCATCACTGCCAGTCAGCTACATTCACAGCCGAGGGAGCTCTTCCGGAGCAGGGGTTTCCACGTGCCGTGGAAAAATGAGTGGGTGCGATGCTGGCGAGCTGGAGATTGTCCGTGGAGAATGGCAACGAGTTAGCGAAGGCCTGTCACGAAAACTAACAATATCTCGTACCTCTATTTTGTTACCATATGACGTCACTATAGCGACATATAACCGTGTTGTTCTTTTTTGTTATTGTAGTAGTTGTAGTCTTCAGTGTGATGACTCGTTTCATGGAGTTCTTGATGCCACGAAAAACATGGTTCAAATGGCTCTGACCACTATGGGACTTAACTGCTAAGGTCATCAGTCCCCTAGAACTTAGAATTACTTAAACCTAACTAACCCGAGGACACCACACACATCCATGCCCGAGGCAGGATTCGAACCTGCGACCGTAGCGGTCGCGCGGTTCCAGACTGTAGCGCCTAGAACCGCTCGGCCACTCCGGCCGGCCTTGATGCCACATCCCGATTAAAATTACTTCGCATTTGACATTTCACGCATTGGAGCTGCTTTCCACCAATCAGAGCGCTCAACGTTATGCCTGAACCAATCGCCGTTGCCAAACAAGCACAACAACTGCACAGTTCATTTCCAAGTCATAGATTTGCTTTCTTCCAGCATGGGTTTCGAAAAAGACGGTCATGTGAAACCCAGCTCGCGCTATTCGTCCACGAGACTCAGAGGGCCATAGACACGGGTTCACAGGTAGATGCCGTGTTTCTTGACTTCCGCAAGGCGTTCGATACAGTTCCCCACAGTCGTTTATTGAACAAAGTAAGAGCATATGGACTATCAGACCAATTGTGTGATTGGATTGAGGAGTTCCTAGATAACAGGACGCAGCATGTTATTCTCAATGGAGAGAAGTCTTCCGAAGTAAGAGTAATTTCAGGTGTGCCGCAGGGGAGTGTCATAGGACCGTTGCTATTCACAATATACATAAATGACCTGGTGGATGACATCGGAAGTTCACTGAGGCTTTTTGCAGATGATGCTGTGGTGTATCGAGAGGTTGTAACAATGGAAAATTGTACTGAAATGCAGGAGGATCTGCAGCGAATTGACGCATGGTGCAGGGAATGGCAACTGAATCTCAATGTAGACAAGTGTAATGTGCTGCGAATACACAGAAAGATAGATCCTTTATCATTTAGCTACAAAATAGCAGGTCAGCAACTGGAAGCAGTTAATACCATAAATTATCTGGGAGTACGCATTAGGAGTGATTTAAAATGGAATGATCATATAATGTTGATTGTCGGTAAAGCAGATGCCAGACTGAGATTCATTGGAAGAATCCTAAGGAAATGCAATCCGAAAACAAAGGAAGTAGGTTACAGTACGCTTGTTCGCCCACTGCTTGAATACTGCTCAGCAGTGTGGGATCCGTACCAGATAGGGTTGATACACGACATAGAGAAGATCCAACGGAGAGCAGCGCGCTTCGTTACAGGATCATTTAGTAATCGCGAAAGCGTTACGGAGATGATAGATAAACTCCAGTGGAAGACTCTGCAGGAGAGACGCTCAGTAGCTCGGTACGGGCTTTTGTCAAAGTTTCGAGAACATACCTTCACCGAAGAGTCAAGCAGTGTATTGCTACCTCCTACGTACATCTCGCGAAGAGACCGAGAGGATAAAATCAGAGAGATTAGAGCCCACACAGAGGCATACCGACAATCCTTCTTTCCACGAACAATACGAGACTGGAATAGAAGGGAGAACCGATAGAGGTACTGAAGGTACCCTCCGCCACACACCGTCAGGTGGCTTGCGGAGTATGGATGTAGATGTAGATGTAGATGTAGATCCCGACTCTTGGGTGTAGCCCTTTTATTTCGTATTTCATCACACATGATAACGACACCAAAAATTACACACACACACACACACACACACACACACACACACACACACGATCCTAACGAAATATACACGTTTCATACACAGCGGCGGGCCTTTGTGACCGAGCGGTTCTAGGCGCTTAACTCTGAAACCGCGCTGCTGCAACGGTCGCAGCTTCGAATCCTGCCTCGGGCATGGATGTGTGTGATGTCCTTAGGTTAGTTAGGTTTAAGTAGTTCTAAGCTTAGGGGACTGATGACCTCAGATGTTAAGTGCCATAGTGCTCAGAGCCATTTGAACCATACACAGCGCTAACCAAACACTACTGGAGTCTTCTACACAAATCGCGATTCAGCGTCACGTATACAGTTACTGTAATCACAGAGATGGGCTTACACTAGATGAGCTTTGCACAGCATTGCATGAAGCAGAGTTATTGAAGGCGTCAATTCATCTTTGCGACTGAAGTACAACAGTCAGAAATGTAAAAACCTGACGTAGGGAAGTGACGTAATACAGTAATTAGCGTGCAGATCTGACATATCATATTCTGGCGCTGCAGTCCGGAACCGCGGGACTGCTACGGTCGCAGGTTCGAATCCTGCCTCGGGCATGGGTGTGTGTGATGTCCTTAGGTTGGTTAGGTTTAAGCAGTTCTAAGTTCTAGGGGACTTATGACCTAAGATGTTGAGTCCCATAGTGCTCAGAGCCATTTTTTTTGACATATCATAGGTTCAAAACTCGTCAAATGCTGCTAATTATTTTTTAAATCTAATCAAAAGACTTTGATTATTTTTATTCACTTAATTTGTGTGAATGTAATTTT
The DNA here is from genome assembly GCF_023864275.1 of Schistocerca cancellata. NCBI lineage: Eukaryota > Metazoa > Arthropoda > Insecta > Orthoptera > Acrididae > Schistocerca > Schistocerca cancellata. Next base: position 546,077,863 of record NC_064633.1, read on the forward strand.
TTAAATTTCTCACAGTTTGCCACACCATTTGCATTGTCATGCTGCCTTTTTTATTTGCTCGTATTTCTCTTCGTATCATTTTTATTTCGTTTGGAATCTGCCCGCATCGCCTATACTCTACAAGCAAATGCCGGCAAGGACTTCTCACCGGTTGGTGGTGGTGGTGGTTAGTGTTTAACGTCCCGTCGACAACGAGGTCATTAGAGACGGAGCGCAAGCTGGGGTTAGGGAAGGCTCGGGATGGAAATCGCCCGTGCCCTTTCAAAGTAACCATCCCGGCATTTGCCTGAAACGATTTAAGGAAATCACGGAAAACCTAAATCAGGATGGCCGGAGACGGGATTGAACCGTCGTCCTCCCGAATGCCACCGGTTGGTAATGTTGCAGCTCATATAGCGCCATTAGAGGACAGTTTCAGGTAGCCAACGACAGCGAGAAATTTAATTTGCGTTTAGCGTTGGAACTGAAATTTTTCTGTCTTCACTTTGCTCGTTTCGGTTAGCTGCAATCGCCGTGAATAAAACGATCGTGATTTTCGTTCTGCTGCAGATCCTTGACCGCCATTTTCTCAGACACGCTGTACATCACGAAGTTGTGGTTAGGTTATGACGTGATTTTAAATTCGGGGATACGAAACGCGTCATCTACTGCAGTTCAGACATTTGTCACTTAAGATCAGCTGTCGACAGAGCGCATCGTTTTTCCGTCATACCTCGTGGTGGCCGCTACCAACATTGCTCCATGTTACACATTAACAGCATTTGTGAAGAGACCCACCGTATGTGTGAGTCGTCTGTAACCGAGCAGTAGCTGGAGTGAATGTGGCAGCACTGCAGCGGCAAGTGACGTATGTCAAATGACAAGTGATTTTAAACGGACTATAGTCTACCCTTTTGTAAGCACCCCACCCACCCCGATTTTATAATACTGAGACGCCCAGCTTAACCCGCAGGACAGGAGAGGTAGTTTAAATTGTAGAAAGGGGCCAAAATAAGGGGCTGTCAGTTACACTCGAACATACAACTTTATTATTTGATCAAACATTACAAGAGCCCAAAAAAATTCTTTTTTTAAACACACAGTTTTAATCTTTGGGACTTAATTACGGCTGAAAGCCACTTTAATTTAGAAACGGCTGAAGGCTAATAACTTAAAACGCAAGCATAATCAGAAATTTAAAAGGCAAGCAATGGTTCTTTATTTACGATGAAGGCCCAAAGAATCTGAGATTTTCAGGGAAAACAATTTGAATTCATAATCGGCTGAAAGCCCAGCACTTAAGGCTTAACAACATTAATTTTTTAAAAAAGAAGAACAAAGGCCTTACGTAAAACAGTTCTTAATTAGGCAAAACTCAACCAAAGCAGAATTTTAAAAGGCAAATCCTTATCTTAAAGCAGTTCTTTAGTTAGGTTGAAGGCCCAAAGAATCAGACACTTCAAGAGCAACAAGTTAAATTCAAATCGGCTGAAGGCCTAACACTTAGAACTCCATAACATTAATTTTTTTAAATACCAAATGCCTTACGTGAAACAGTTCTTTAATTTAGGCTGAAGGCCTTAAGAGCAGAACAGCTCAAACTCAAAATCGGCTGAAGGCCCAAAAATTAAAATTCAACAACATTAAAACCTTTAAAATGCCAAAGCTCTTAGGTGAAACAGTTCTTTAAATTAGGCTGAAGGCCTAAAGAACCTTGCGTCTTAAGGGCAAAACAACCTTAATTTTTTTTTAAATCGCCAAGAAGCCATACAAGTAAAAACAACAAGAACAAATAAAAAAGGCAGTTCACCCAAGGGCACTCAGATGTTCGAGGGTCGGCCTTTAATTCAAAGACTAACGCTCGCTTAGGCGAGACAGACAGTCGGGCCAACCATTCACGATCTGATGACAACCCAACCGACCGACAGTCAACGGAGCCACCGACAGGATAATTTCCACCTCACCTGACCAGGACACAACAGGGAGCTCAACGGAACAACGTAGAAGATGTTGGCCCTCACAACCAATCATACACGGAACTGTCAAACTACACACCCTGCTGGACAGCAACAACACGTCCACGACCAGGGCAGGTAACCGGAACGTTAACGGCCACAAGGCAGAAGATTCCGCTGGTGCACATCAATTCAAATAACCAAATACAGTGAAACTCCGCCGGAGGGTGGCTACAGTTTTCCAACCTAAAAACCACGTTGTTGCTCGCGGGAATATCCCAACATCCGACAACGAACTCCAAACGACACAATGTGAACAGTCTTGACTTGCTGGTAGATTAAACCAAAACTCAACTTCCGTGTCCAGGGTCGGTGAGCCACGGACCTCGTAGCAATGGAAACAGCCCCACACACTCCGACACACGGCCCGCACCTCGTGGTCGTGCGGTAGCGTTCTCGCTTCCCACGCCCGGGTTCCCGGGTTCGATTCCCGGCGGGGTCAGGGATTTTCTATGCCTCGTGATGGCTGGGTGTTCTGTGCTGTCCTTAGGTTAGTTAGGTTTAAGTAGTTCTAAGTTCTAGGGGACTGATGACCATAGATCTTAAGTCCCATAGTGCTCAGAGCCATTTGAACCATTTGAACACTCCGACACCGCGTAGTGACCGCCAGTGCCCCCGGCCAAACTACGTCCCTCGGAGAATTCCTCGCTGCTCCACGCCAACCGACCGACTGTCCACGCCCGGAAACGGTGAAGGACCAAACGTACGTAGGCGGATTAGACGACCAACCAAATGACCACGCAACGGGCGTCCCGCTCCAATCTCCCTCCGTCGGACAGTTCATGTGTGTCGCCAGCGGTCGGCGAGCACTGGCTGTCGGCGCCTCCCCGGCGCTCCGTCCCCGACTTCACTGCTGCTGCGTCCCGACTGCACTGCTGGTGCGTCCCGAACTGACTGCCAGACACACGACCACCCCGAAATACTGTCGGTCGCTCCAGAGGTGGTGCGACAGTGCACTTATCGATACGCGCTGCTGCTGCCGCTCACGGGCAAGTAAGGCAGGAAGTTAGTGACGCCAGCAAATGGAATAAGAAAACGAGGCGGCAGTACCGCAATAGAATATTGTAACCTCCCCCTCACTTATCGACTTTAATGACAGTGAAAAATTAAACCGCGTGTACCTAATGGAAATTTGGGAAAAGCAATCGTCACCGAGGTTAATTTGTCGGTAAAGAGGGAGGAAAGGGTTACATCTAAATGAAAGGAAAAATGCTAATGAAACTGGTGGAAATTAATTTTGAAACAGGGGTAAAGTTAATAAAGAAAGTAAATGTGCGGCCGTTAGGTTAACAATCAACTAGCGGTAATTAGATATTTGAGATTTGGGGGAAATTACGGTCGCCAGTCCTAAGGACAATTACTATAGTAACTGAAAAAGAAAGATTATTACACATATAATTAGCACTAGAAGCGTGGCAACTGAAGGTTGACAAGTGTAGTGTGAAAACTGAAAGTTTGTCAGAAGTAATAAATTTTGCAACACTCTGACTTAATTTAGCAAAAGAATTAATAAAACCAGAAAATCGAAAGTTAATTTAGTGACTGAAATTAACAGTGAGCTTTGTTTCTGAAGCACAACGAAATTCAGTAAAATGCGGTTAGTCTTGGACTACCTCAACAATCATTTCAAAAGCTACTTGAATCTACGCAATTTAGAAATAAGAGATTTAACTTTGAACTTGAATTAAATGATTCTGAACAATTAACAATAGTAAAATTTAGTACGTACCAAGCTGAGCTGCAGTCACAGGTAAGCTAAAATACGGTAACAAAACTCGCACTCTTAATTCGTGCTTGTGTAATCTAAATATTGTAGCCAGCTATGAATACTTTAACTGAACTTTGAACTTAAAGCAGCGAAATTGAATTATATTACGTTAATGCTGGCGTTTGAATTTCAACGACACTCGGGTTCATTCCGGAAAAGGAAGGGACCCTGCTTGGCAATGCAATTGGGACAATGAGCAACAAAGGTTCATGCTAAGTTGCTGTAATTTTGTGATGCAACAATTTTAAAAGTTTGAAAAGCTGAGGTCTGCCATACAGTTCTAAAACTTTACGTGCTTCCTGTCTTCCTTGTTGGTTGATTGAAGGTTTGAAGCCGTCGATCGAGGAGGTGGCGACAGTCACTCATTGTCGGCCGTCGCTGTTGCAGAAGCTGGATGTTGGCGCGCCTTCTTCTCGACACGGTCACCAGGCGAAACGGGCTCTTGATGTGCGCCAGATAATGCTTCCCGTCCGCGACACCACGTCAGAAACTATCATCGCAAGTCGAGCGCAATTACATGCTGCCAAGCCCCGAAAGCGCGGCAACTAGCGGGAGCGTCACACAACACACCTGCTCCACTCGCTACTCCCGCCAGACTCTCTCTGCTCAGCCCGCGCTCCACGCTGCAGAGTTAACACTTCCAAAGATCCTACACACTTTGATTCTTCACACGACCTATCGATGTAATCGTTCGATAGCTGTTTTCCCTAGGCAAGACCCAGCGTAAAAATACAAATAATATTTACGAAACAAACCAATTATACATCGACATAAATGCATATATATACAAAGAGTAAAACAATTACAATATACAAAGACACAGAAATGTTATATCTTGAGGTAACAAAACAAGGAAAAAGAATTATAGTACAATGGATGGAAATAGGAGGATATGCATTTCCGGCGTTACAATATGACAAACAATAAATAGGATAAACGCGAGCCGTGCACGGCTCACTAATTTTATCTCAAATTTACAGCGACTGGATGAGTGAAAATGGTTTATTATGCCAGAATACCTGGTACCTGTGGCTTCGTTAGCAAATTAGTAATTTTCTTATGATGAGTGATAGCGAGTAAGTACGCTGCTGTCTGTGAAATAACGCCAGCTGCCCTCACACGTCTCCTTGCTTGGGTAAGCACAGCTCGTGAAGTGGGCTGAAGCCACCCCTTCCCCCCCCCCCCCCCCCCGCTGCCACACTACAGTATGCGGCAGTACGTATAGCGGTGCTGCCCAGCAGTGCTTGCAGACGGGCATTGGCAGGAATGTGCTTTTATGCATTGTGCTATTGAAGTAGCTATACATTACACAATGTGTACGTTATCCGACAAATTTAATAATATTTTAACTTGGTTTATGTTCACTGACGTAAAAAAAAGTTTCATTCCCTGCTTGACCCTATAAGGGGTAGGCCGGCCGGTGTGGCCGAGCAGTTCTCTAGGCGCTTCAGTCTGCAACCGCGCGACCGCTACGGTCGCAGGTTCGAATCCTGCCTCGGGCATGGATGTATGTGATGTCCGTAGGTTAGTTAGGTTTAAGTAGTTCTAAGTACTAGGGGACTGATGACCTCAGCTGTTAAGTCCCATAGTGCTCAGAGGCATTTGAACCATTTATAAGGGGTAGATATTTTTGTTTTTACTTTCTGAAGTAGCCTATGCTCTTCATCTGGGTTCAAGCTATCTCTACCTAATGTCATGGATCAGTTCAGCGATCTAGTCATGAAAACGCAGCAGAGAGAGTTACTTTCTCATTTATAATATTAGTATAGATACATACGTGGCTACTGAATTGAACTGTGTACCTAATCCAAACTGTGCACAGAGTCCTATACTTAAACGGAACCATAGTTAGCGATTGTTCGGTAATGATGAGTGACTTAGGTTAAACATAGTTTTGTTTCACATGGCGCAAGTTTACAGACACTGACCAACCTCCCTGACCCCCATCATTCATCCCATTACACACATCACTCAGTTTCTTTCAACTGCTTTTCAAGGGACGTACTCGTGAAAAATGACCAAATATTTGAAAAAATATTTCTGCTCTATAGAAAAGAGCATTTCCTGCAGATTATAAAAATGTATAGTTTGTGAACATTTGCATTGTCCCCTTTGTTTGTAAATTTAGTTTGAACGTAATGTTGCCCAGGTACCAAGCTGCTCTGCATCGTAATCTGTCATGTATTCATATTTTTCTTCCTTCCTTTCAGCTCTTAGATATCGATCATAATCAACAGTCTAGAGGGCACTAACACAGAACCGAAGTATAGGTGTATAGGGAGGGCTGTGGCTTAGCTGAAACCAGAGATCTTATGATATATTTCTTTACATCTTGCTTTCCAAATTTGAAAAGCATGCGCTTCTCAGTTACTGCTCTATTGTTCTACTTCAATGTGTGTGTTTTCTGTGTTAGAAATGCCAAGAATAAAGAAATTTAGCACCAAACAGAGGTTTCGAGCCAATCAGCTCAAAGCAACATCGAATAATGCTCGTCATTTGGTTAAATAGTCACCTACAGAAATTGGGTGTACAGGCATATATTACATTTACAACCATCCCTTGACGTTATGAAGGCAAATAAGCGTAAATAAAGAGATCTGGCAAATACAGGGTGGTCCAAAAGTCTGGAAACACCCTGATAAAATCCAAATGGAGTAGCAAACAAGGAAACAGAGTCCCTACACACGAGGAACGGGAAGGGGGAAACTTTGTAGGGTATGCCACCAACATGGCGGCTATCTTGAAAGCCGCCATCTTGGATTCAACTCCAAAATTTCAAATGGGAATGTGCTCATGTGACATACCAAACAGATAGAGAATTTCACCAGAAAAACAATGCCATTGTTATTTTAAACATAGCTTTATTCATTCTCGGGTTATAGCCAATTACATGCGGCAGCAGTGGGACGCACGGCAGCGTGAGTATTACGTACTGAGAAGTCATAAAATGGAGTCTGGAACTGTGCAAAGTGACTATCCCATGCCTGATATGTTACATGTGTTTAACTGTTAGGTATCATTCACTCATGCTAACGTTTTAATCAACGGTTATCTGAGGTTATTGGATGAAGAAGTGTTTCCCTTGTTGTTAACGGAGGACGGGACATTTCCGGAATTCTTCCATCATGTTGAGCCCCACCACATTATGGGCACAATGTGCGAGTATACCTGGATGTGCAGTTCCCTCAAAAGTGGATTGGTTAGAGGAGTGGCTTCCACATTCACCTGATTTGACTCCGTTGGATTTTTATCTTTGGGGTCATGTCAAAGCAATGGTCTATTCTGTGAAAATACGGGATTTGCATAATCTAAAGCAGCGCATTGTTGAAGCGTGTGGTCAAATTCAGCCAGATGTGTTGGTCAAAGTTCATCAGGACTGGGTTCGGAAGATAGAATTAACAAGCCAACATAATGGACAACATATCGAGCCATTCCTATGACTGTTGATGATCTCTCGGGACTGTGTAACTTCGGCGTAATGTCTCTTCGGCACGTAACACACATGCTGCCGAGCGTCCCACCGCTGCCACATGTAACTGGCTATAACCCGAGAATGAATAACGCTATGTCTAAAATAACAACGGCATTGTTTTTCTGGTGAAATTCTCTATCTGTTTGATATGTCACATGACCATATTCCCATTTGAAATTTTGGAGTTGAATCCAATATGGCGGCTTTCAAGATGGCCGCCATGTTGGTGGCATAGCCTATAAAGTTTCCCCCTTCCCCTTCCTCGACTGTAGGGACTCTGCTTCCTTGTTTGCTACTCCATTTGAATTTTATGAGGGTGTTTCGGGACTTTTGGACCACCCTGTACAAATCTTCTTAGGAGATATCTCCACTTTCTCACAGGATCCGAACAGCTTCAAGAGCTGCGTGTGGGATCAAATACCGAAAACTGTATTTGCCAGCCTGAAAGTGTTCAAAGTTCGTGTAATGCAGGGCCGGCCATAGCGTGCCAAACTTAATGCGTGCTGCGTGTGCGTGTCAAGGGCAGGCCTTTCACTCGGCTTTGCCCGGTCCTTCTCGGAAGTACGAGGAACTGCCACATCTCATTTAACTTAGCGGTGCGGCGTGTTTCGGTCGGCAAAACTCTATGACCTCGGCAGAATCGTGGAGTCATCGCTGTTGACCCTTCACTATTTCTACGTGGTATGAAGGATGTTCACAGGTTCAGTGGCTGTTTGAACAAAAAGGGCCAATCTAGTGACCTATCGTCACAATCATTTAAAATGAATAGGAATGAGAGAAGAGAGGGATGACATTTGTCAGTTTCTATAAGGGACAGGCACTGTTTATTTGCTACTAAACGACATCACAATATCATGCAGAAAGAATTTAAAGATTTAATTGACAATGAGAGAGCAAAAAATTACAACGGTCGACAGGTAGGATTCACTGTTCTGCACATCACGAAGCACTTTGTGCTAAATTTGCAGGCACAGAGCACGTGAAGAAATTGGTGATAAGAATAGCAAAATTACTGAAGTCGCACGCATTGTTTCATTGACATTTGCAACAGTTTTCAAAGGAACTGAAGAAAGAGTATAGAGACTTCATACTGCGAGGTACGTTGGTTAATTCAAGGGCCGCACCTGGAACGATTTTTCGATCTGAAACTCGCTGTTGTTGAATTTATGAAGAAAAAAGGAGTGCAGGAACGAAAATTAGAACATTCAGAATGGCTTGCAGGCTTCCTTCGCATTTTATGTGGACTTGAGTTCACATTGCCCACAGTAAGACATTGCAAGGTAACTTCTTTCTCATTTGATTGGGATGCATTTAAAAAGAAAAGCACGTTGTACGAGGGACACATTCTGACAAAGGAAGTCCAGTTAAAAAAAAACGCGAGGTTTGAAGAATTCGTTGTGGCCTTGAAAGAATTACAAGGATAGTTTCATAAATGTTTTGAGAAGTATCGCAGTCTTGCATCTGTTTCTGAGTTGTTTTCGGGACCGTTTGCCGTTTCAGCTGAAAGCGACCCTGTTCCCATGCAAATGTAACTGACCGACCTGCAAGGTAATTTTACTTTTAATGACAACTCTTCTTGCGTTAAAACAGTCCATGACGTCTACACTGCTTTCCTCAGGTAGAGCCTGCATAATGAGGTTGCAAAAGTGCTACAATATTTTGATCGACATATACGTGTCAAAGACCTTTCTTCGATTATGAAACTAAATAAGTTACTATCATTTGACAACTATAGCGCGAAACTCTGTGAAATATTTCTCGTCTGTCCGTATGCCGACAGTTTGTACTAAATAAAAACTATATTATGTCATCAGTAGGGCAGAAATAATTAAATAATACAGAAAATGTGTTTTGTTTGTGATCTGTGTTGTAGAGAAATGTGAAACAGAAAACAAAGTCGTGTGCAGCGCTTCTGCACCGCCATTTAGATGCGGCGCGTTCATAGATTTAACCCTCTTCCCCCCCCCCCCCTCGCTCTCAGACAGCGTGGCATGTCGTGGTTGTGGCGGAAACTTGCCAGCCAGGCTTGGCGCTTTGGCACTAGGGCCTGGCCACGACCCGTGACCCGAAATCTTGGCCGCCCCTGGTGTAATGGATGCACTAATAACATTCAATGGTGGCGCAGTTTCTAGGAGTAATGTACTGAAAAAATTAGATTTTCAGAGTAGAAGCAATTCGGTTTCAGCTATAAATGTTAATAATCGGCTGTGGTTAAGTGGAGTGGAGAGAGCTACAGAATCAGTAACGAAGAAGGTTACGATAAATTACAGAAGGAAGTGAAAGAATATGGAGGATAAAGACATATGTGACTGAAGGGAATATGCAACTTGAATATTCTAAAACTACATTGTGATAAGTTAATGAATTCGTAAATCTTCTTTTCTGATTTATCAGAAGTCTGAATTTTTATGATTCAAGAACACTTTTCACCCTACATGACTGAAGTGCCAAAGGTGGCACATATAATTAGAATGACCTTCTCTACGTCTCTAGCCTACTGTTTCCAGAGAATTCTAAAATGTGATGAGAATGTGTCTGATTGTTGATCTAGACTTCTAAATATATTTCTCACAATAAAATAAATGTCCTATATTTTTCATGGAGCAGCATCAGAAGAGGGAATTTGAGATATAAAGTACTTTTCAGATGATTTCTGTAGCCACACTGTTTTTATAAGCTGTGCAGCCAGTGGTACCAATGAAAATGGTACCTCGGTTAAACAGTGTTCTGCTTTTAATCCTTTTAAATATTGTTGTCAACAGGACAATATAATAAATATCTATCTGATTTTCCCAGAAAAGATTTGTCTAATAACCCTGATTGTTTGTACAAATTTTTAGCCATTTCTGATTTGTAGATCTGTAATCTATGAGTGGAAGAGACTGTTAAAAACTCAGCCAATTCATAATCGGATCCCCTTATATTTAAATTATTTGACTATTTCATCCGAAATTGTTTAAGGCCTCTTCCCATAGTCAAACTTTTCTACATGGCCGCCTAAAGTAGCATGTGGTACTAATTTCCACGATAAGCAAATCACTCAGCGATCTGAAAATTGCTCCTAACTCACGATTCTTTACAATTGTTTTCACAAAATTATTCCTTATAAATGCGACAGTTTCCCGCAAAGTAATGCACATCATTTTCTTCTTCAACAATTCTTATTCAATATAATGAGAAATCCACACACGAAAGAATGGTGTTTCATCTACACACACTGCTTCCCCACGCAATCTCCATCCCATTCTACGGCCTTCCTCCAGCGCGAAACAAGTGCTTGTATGCCCTGTCGTTACCAATACTTGTCCTGGTGACGGAGCGAGTGGTTCACTGTATGAATCACCTCCTCATCGTCCTCATAATGTCTGCCAACTGCCGAATCGCAACGCATCTGTACTCGCGAATGACAGCATCAGCTCACTGTAACATGTCAACTGTGACAGCCGTGGGTGGTCTCCCCGACCGTTACAAATCGTTGAGCTCCGCCGAACCGCCTTCTGATGACCTCACCCTCCGTGCCCAGAGACTAACTGTGCTTCAGTCGACAGCATATGCTCCATAGACTTGGTACAAGCGTTTGTGAACATTCCCCACAGTTTCTTTCTCTACAGTAAGGAATTCAATGACGGCACGTTGCTTGTAACGCACATCACCTATAGACGCCATTTTGAAACTGTCCTGGATCTACGCTATCTGTCGGAAGTGACGGAAACTTGGCGCGCTCACTCAAGAGATTTCAAATAACACATACGCCATCCAGAGCCTCAGTGATCCGTACCCGGTTCACCCTTTCGTACACCGGATCCAACGCTCTCTTCAGCAGCTGGTGGACGTCGGTTCTCCGGTTAGCTTTATGTGGGTTCCTGGCCATGTCGGTATCCCTGGGAACGAAGCTGCAGATGCCGCGGCCAAGGCTGCGGTCCTCCAGCCTCGGACAGCTTCTTGTTGTGTCCCTTCGTCCGATTTTAGCAGGGTCATTTGTCGGCGCATTGTGTCGCTGTGGCATGCCGATTGGGCTGCACTTACAGACAACAAGCTTCGGGCCTTAAAACCTCTTCCCGTGGCTTGGACGTCCTCCTCACGCCCTTCTCGGCGGGAGGAGGTAGTTTTGGCCCGGTTAAGAATTGGACACTGCCGGTTCAGCCATCGCCATCTGCTGACGGCTGCGCCAGCGCCGTTCTGCCCATGTGGGCACTTGCTGACGGTTCGACACATTTTAATGTCCTGTCCATATTTTAACACACTGCGTCTAGATCTTAACCTGCCAAGTACTTTCGATGCCATTTTAGCGGATGACCCACGAGCAGTTGCTCGTGTTCTTCGTTTTATCAATTTGACAAACCTCTCTCAGGACATTTGATGATGCTGTTTTTTAATCCTATGCCTGTCAGTCTGTCTTTTATCGTGTTTTCCCTTTTAGTTGTTGTTTTAAACTTGTGCCTCGCGGTGCATTCTTAACGTAGTCAGGGCGCTAATGACCATTGAAGTTGTGCGCCCTAAAACCACAAAAAAAAGTAATGTTTCCCATTCGTAGCATTATTTTCGGGTGAGAAAAAAAATGCGGTGCATTACTTTCTGGTCAACCCTCGTGTTCAGTTACAATAACGAATCAAATATTACTTCTTATCACTTTTAGACTACTCGTTCTTCAAAATTAATCTTCTGTCTGTCATTTGTACGCAGGTGACTCTTCTGAAAAAGTTCCCGACGTGATTACGGCAGCTCGACGGGAACTAACAGACTTTGAACGCTGAGTAGTAGTTGGAGCTAACAACATGGGACACTCCAGTTCGGAAATCGTTAGCGAATTCCATAGCCCGAGAACCAAAGTGTCAAGAGAGTGCCGAGAATACCAAATATCTGTCATTACCTCTCACCGTGGACAACACGGTGGCCGACGGACTTCACTTAACGACTGAGAGCAGCGGCATTTGTGTAGAATTGTCAGTGCTGACAGTCAGGCGACACTGCGTGAAATAGCCGCAAAAATCAATATGGGACGTAAGACGAACGTATTCGTTAGGTCAGTACATTGAAATTTTGCGTTAATGGGCTATGGCAGCAGACAACAGAGGGCAGTGCCTTTGCTAAGGTCGAGTTCTACGTAAGCGTCAGAAGCGACCGACAGCGACCGACGTCTGGATACGCGACACTCCAGCAATGGCATTGGCACTGGGCAGAAAGCTCGGGTGTCCCGCGTGCGAGCCACCATCCTCCGCCACAAGGTGGCTACTTAGAGCAGACCAGCTGTTTCTATAAAACGGCGCTCCTAAACTGTAGAATACTGTAACTCGAGAGTAAGGCTACAAAATTAGCTTTACTTAATTAAATAAAGCAAAAAGGAATACTGTGCATGAAATTTACTAAGGGATGAATCTTCACGTAGAATTTCATAATTTACGAGGTGCATTCAAGTTCTAAGGCCTCCGATTTTTTTTCTAATTAACTACTCACCCGAAATCGATGAAACTGGCGTTACTTCTCGACGTAATCGCCCTGCAGACGTACACTTTTTTTCACAACGCTGATGCCATGATTCCATGGCAGCGGCGAAGGCTTCTTTAGGAGTCTGTTTTGACCACTGGAAAATCGCTGAGGCAGTAGCAGCACGGCTGGTGAATGTGCGGCCACGGAGAGTGTCTTTCATTGTTGGAAAAAGCCAAAAGTCACTAGGAGCCAGGTCAGGTGAGTAGGGAGCATGAGGAATCACTTCAAAGTTGTTATCACGAAGAAACTGTTGCGTAACGTTAGCTCGATGTGCGGGTGCGTTGTCTTGGTGAAAAAGCACACGCGCAGCCCTTCTCGGACGTTTTTGTTGCAGTGCAGGAAGGAATTTGTTCTTCAAAACATTTTCATAGGATGCACCTGTTACCGTAGTGCCCTTTGGAACGCAATGGGTAAGGATTACGCCCTCCCTGTCCCAGAACATGGACGCCATCATTTTTTCAACACTGGCGGTTACCCGAAATTTTTTTGGTGGCGGTGAATCTGTGTGCTTCCATTGAGCTGACTGGCGCTTTGTTTCTGGATTGAAAAATGGCATCCACATCTCATCCATTGTCACAACCGACGAAAAGAAAGTCCCATTCGTGCTGTCGTTGCGCGTCAACATTGCTCGGCAACATGCCACACGGGCAGCCGTGTGGTCGTCTGTCAGCATTCGTGGCACCCACCTGGATGACACTTTCGCATTTTCAGGTCGTCATGCAGGATTGTGTGCACAGAACCCACAGAAATGCCAACTCTGGAGGCGATCTGTTCAACAGTCATTCGGTGATCCCCCAAAACAATTCTCTCCACTTTCTCTATCGTGTCGTCAGACCGGCTTGTGCGAGCTCGAGGTTGTTTCGGTTTGTTGTCACACAATGTTCTGCCTTCATTAAACTGTCGCACCCACGAACGCACTTTCGACACATCCATAACTCTCACCACAAGTCTCCTCCAACAGTCGATGAATTTCAATTGGTTTCACACCACGCAGAAAACGGATGATTGCACGCTGTTCAAGTAAGGAAAACGTCGCCATTTTAAGTATTTAAAACAGTTCTCATTCTCGCCGCTGGCGGTAAAATTCCATCTGCCATACGGTGCTGCCATCTCTGGGACGTATTGACAATGAACGCGGCCCCATTTTAAAACAATGCGCATGTTTCTATCTCTTTCCAGTCCGGAGAAAAAAAATCGGAGGCCTTAGAACTTGAATGCACCTCGTATATCATCAAACAAACTCTTCGAATAAACGTGAACGAGTATAGCATCATTCGACCATCTCATCAATAAATTAAAGACGAATGATTTTTACACGATCAAGAACTTTTAACAACCGATAAATGCGGAAGAATGACTGACTATCTTAAATACAGAGAATGCAGGCGGTATCAGAGAGCTGTGGTGTAACCGTAGCGCACTCGGGTGTCAAGTGCATTTGATCTAAGAACCTGGGTTCGATCCCGGCTACATTTTATGTGTTAACTGACTCAGCTACAATTATAAATACTTAGTTTTCGTATCTGGGTGTCAGAACATCATCATGAACTTGTGCAATTTGAAACAGACCCTCCAAAATCAAAAATTTTCTGCGCTGTGTCCCGATGTCAAGTGTACAGTATCTGAATCTGCATCGCTAAATATATTCTTTTTAAGTTCTTGCCAAAGTACTTGATGTTTAACTGTATATACACATACACCTGTATATCACACATTAAATTCCTAACAAAATACAATGAACAACCATTAAATTTTACTGATATTTGATTGTTGCGAACGTAATTCATCAGCAGTCAATGTTAAGGCCATGCGTTTCAGTTAATCTAAATAGTCTGTGTAAGTAAAAAATACAAATTTTTTGAAAAGAATGTCAAACGTTTTGTGAAATGATTTGTCTTAAAGCATGAAATAAAAAATATTAGAGAAACGCTTGATGCACTTCATTTTCTGTTCATGATTTCGTGCATCATTCAAAGGCACGTCGAATGTTTCTCCGTTGTATTCTTATTGACACTTCATTTGCCTTGTTAATGTCTTCTGTTCTCGAGAACAGATAGCCTTCTTGACATTTAAATATCACACCAATGTATCTTTTTATGTGCAAAGTAGCTAGGCCTTCATTGAACACATGACCTTTTTGACACTTCATTTACATAGCTTGCAGCAGCTTTTATTGAAATATTTCAATTTTTTCTCAATTCTGTAATTAAGTCTTCCTTAATTATCCTAATTATTTTGATACCCCGTTTGCTTGTTTGTTTGTTTGGCTATGAAAATTCGGAATAACCTCATTGTGTAATTCATAGGGAGTCTTGCTTTCGCTCTGCTCACACGTTTGACAAAAACGTATCGAGTGTTAATCATACGATAAAACAGTCCTTTCTACGTGCTGTCATTTCCAAAAAAACGTCGTTTCAATATCTTGATCCGTTTATGAGATACGACGATTTACACGACCACTTGATTTCTGATGCACAGGAAAGGATTCGTAAGAGCAGCGAGCGACTAGTTCGCGGATATAACAACCAAAATCTCAAGACTGAAAAGAGATATCGTTCTGCTCTCAACTTTAACTACAATTTAGATATCCCAGTTGCAACTCATACAAAACAACGTTTAGCCTAAAATGAACTTTACGGAAAGTCTACAAGTCTACGCAGTGTGATTTTACCTCCGCAATCTCTTAAAAATTTCGTGCAGCACAGTAACTATGACAAATAACGAAAATAAATTCAGACCTTTATCGAGCAAAGATATCAAGATGTAAGGTGCAGAAGAATCACATTTTTTCAGGGAATAGTTTTCTTAAATTCGGATGATAAGTACAAGAAGAAATGCATACTATTTTTGTGAAAATACAGTTTTCATTCTGCATGTGTGAAAGTTTCACAGTGTGTGGATACATCCTTCTCGCTTGTTTTCAAACTTAGTTCAACTTGTTCCCGTGAGTGGCGCCGTCACAGCATGTCTTCAAGATGGATGCTACACTTGACGTTCGTCAGAAGCAACGTGCTGTCATAGAATTCTTGTGCTGTGAAAACGAGACAGTGGAAAACATCCACAGGAGGTTGAAAAAGGTGTATGGAGATGCTGCTGTCGATCGCTGTACAGTTAGTCGGTGGGCAAGCAGGTTACGTGATGAAAGCGGGCACGGCAATATTGAGGATTGTCCTTGCAGCGGCAGGCCTCGTACTGCACACACTCCAGACAATGTGCAGAGAGTTAACGACTTGGTGACTGCTGACAGACGCATCACAGTGAACGAATTATCACACTACGTTGGGATAGGGGAAGGAAGTGTTTGCAGAATACTGAAAGTGTCGGCGTTAAAAAAGGTTTGTGCCAGTCTGGTTCCCACTATGTTGACAGTGGCTCACAAAGAAACAAGGAAAAAGGTATGCAGCGAACTTTTGGAACAGTACGAGAATGGTGGAGATGAATTTCTTGGAAGAATTGTGACAGATGATGAAACATGGCTCCATCATTTTTCACCAGAGACGAAGAGGCAATCAATGGAGTGGCATCATGCAAATTCACCCAAGAAAAAAATTCAAAACCACACCTTCTACTGGAAAAGTTATGGCTACGATGTTTTTCGATTCCGAAGGACTCTTGCTTGTGGACATCATGCCAAGTGCAACCTCCATAAATTCTGATGCATATGTGACGACACTGAAAAAACTTCAAGCTCGACTGAGTCGTGTTCGACCACATCGGCAAAAGCAGGATGTTTTGCTGTTGCACCACAATGCACGGCCACATGTCAGTCAAAAAACCATGGAAGCGATCACAAAAGTCGGATGGACAGCACTGAAACACCCGCTTTACAGTCCTGACCTGGCTCCATGTGACTATCATCTCTTTGGGAAACGGAAAGACTCTGTTCGTGGAACAAGGTTTGAAGATGATGACTCCCTTGTGAGCGTTGCCAAACAGTGGCTCCAACAGGTTGGTCTAGAATTTCACGGTGCTGGTATACAGGCGCTGGTTCCAAGATGGCGTAAGGCAGTTGAGAGGGATGGAAATTATATGGAGAAATGAAAATATTGTTCCTGAAGGATGTATCTACACACTGTAAAACTTTCAAACATGTAGAATGAAAGATGAATTTTTAAAAAAATATTGTGCATTTCATAGCCGCCGGCGCGCACGCTCCACTGCTTTGCCGAGAAGAGTCGTAGCTGTCGCTCTCACTGTCTCCCGTGCTGTAGCGACGAGATACAAACCCGTTTGAATTCAAATGTCGCTAGTTGTATCACACGACAGGCAGCGCCATGGACGTTGCCCACATACACTCCTGGAAATGGAAAAAAGAACACATTGACACCGGTGTGTCAGACCCACCATACTTGCTCCGGACACTGCGAGAGGGCTGTACAAGCAATGATCACACGCACGGCACAGCGGACACACCAGGAACCGCGGTGTTGGCCGTCGAATGGCGCTAGCTGCGCAGCATTTGTGCACCACCGCCGTCAGTGTCAGCCAGTTTGCCGTGGCATACGGAGCTCCAGCGCAGTCTTTAACACAGCATGCCGCGACAGCGTGGACGTGAACCGTATGTGCAGTTGACGGACTTTGAGCGAGGGCGTATAGTGGGCATGCGGGAGGCCGGGTGGACGTACCGCCGAATTGCTCAACACGTGGGGCGTGAGGTCTCCACAGTACATCGATGTTGTCGCCAGTGGTCGGCGGAAGGTGCACGTGCCCGTCGACCTGGGACCGGACCGCAGCGACGCACGGATGCACGCCAAGACCGTAGGATCCTACGCAGTGCCGTAGGGGACCGCACCGCCACTTCCCAGCAAATTAGGGACACTGTTGCTCCTGGGGTATCGGCGAGGACCATTCGCAACCGTCTCCATGAAGCTGGGCTACGGTCCCGCACACCGTTAGGCCGTCTTCCGCTCACGCCCCAACATCGTGCAGCCCGCCTCCAGTGGTGTCGCGACAGGCGTGAATGGAGGGACGAATGGAGACGTGTCGTCTTCAGCGATGAGAGTCGCTTCTGCCTTGGTGCCAATGATGGTCGTATGCGTGTTTGGCGCCGTGCAGGTGAGCGCCACAATCAGGACTGCATACGACCGAGGCACACAGGGCCAACACCCGGCATCATGGTGTGGGGAGCGATCTCCTACACTGGTCGTACACCACTGGTGAGCGTCGAGGGGACACTGAATAGTGCACGGTACATCCAAACCGTCATCGAACCCATCGTTCTACCATTCCTAGACCGGCAAGGGAACTTGCTGTTCCAACAGGACAATGCACGTCCGCATGTATCCCGTGCCACCCAACGTGCTCTAGAAGGTGTAAGTCAACTACCCTGGCCAGCAAGATCTCCGGATCTGTCCCCCATTGAGCATGTTTGGGACTGGATGAAGCGTCGTCTCACGCGGTCTGCACGTCCAGCACGAACGCTGGTCCAACTGAGGCGCCAGGTGGAAATGTCATGGCAAGCCGTTCCACAGGACTACATCCAGCATCTCCACGATCGTCTCCATGGGAGAATAGCAGCCTGCATTGCTGCGAAAGGTGGATATACACTGTACTAGTGCCGACATTGTGCATGCTCTGTTGCCTGTGTCTATGTGCCTGTGGTTCTGTCAGTGTGATCATGTGATGTATCTGACCCCAGGAATGTGTCAATAAAGTTTCCCCTTCCTGGGACAATGAATTCACGGTGTTCTTATTTCAATTTCCAGGAGTGTAGCACACTTCCGTAACCATACTTACAGTGGTGTATCGTCGTCTGAAGCTGTCGCACGCTGGCGCTCACGTAGGACACGGCCCAACAGCACATGGCCTCAGCACCTCCCCTGAGCTGGTGACTCTAGAAGACTGGAAAACAGTGGTCTGGTCACAGGAGCCCCGATTTCAGTTGCTGAGAGCTGATGCTAGGGTTCGAGTGTGACGCAGACATTCCGAAGCCATCGACCTACCTTGTCAACAAGGCTCTGTGCACGCTAGTGGTGGTTCCACAATTTTGTGGGCTTTGTTTACACGAAATACAGGGAGTCCACGTTTATGTTCGGCTGCTCGGAGACCATTTGCAGGCATTCAGTGGAATGCAGGTGAATGACAATGCGCCATGTCACCGGACCACAACTGCTCGCGAATGGTTCGAAGAACATTCTGGACATTTCTAGAGAACGATTTGGCCACCCAGATCGCCCGATGTGAATGCCATCGAACTACACTCCTGGAAATTGAAATAAGAACACCGTGAATTCATTGTCCCAGGAAGGGGAAACTTTATTCACACATTCCTGGGGTCAGATACATCACATGATCACACTGACAGAACCACAGGCACATAGACACAGGCAACAGAGCATGCACAATGTCGGCACTAGTACAGTGTATATCCACCTTTCGCAGCAATGCAGGCTGCTATTCTCCCATGGAGACGATCGTAGAGATGCTGGATGTAGTCCTGTGGAACGGCTTGCCATGCCATTTCCACCTGGCGCCTCATTTGGACCAGCGTTCGTGCTGGACGTGCAGACCGCGTGAGACGACGCTTCATCCAGTGCCAAACATGCTCAATGGGGGACAGATCCGGAGATCTTGCTGGCCAGGGTAGTTGACTTACACCTTCTAGAGCACGTTGGGTGGCACGGGATACATGCGGACGTGCATTGTCCTGTTGGAACAGCAAGTTCCCTTGCCGGTCTAGGAATGGTAGAACGATGGGTTCGATGACGGTTTGGATGTACCGTGCACTATTCAGTGTCCCCTCGACGATTACCAGTGGTGTACGGCCAGTGTAGGAGATCGATCCCCACACCATGATGCCGGGTGTTGGCCCTGTGTGCCTCGGTCGTATGCAGTCCTGATTGTGGCGCTCACCTGCACGGCGCCAAACACGCATACGACCATCATTGGCACCAAGGCAGAAGCGACTCTCATCGCTGAAGACGACCCGTCTCCATTCGTCCCTCCATTCACGCCTGTCGCGACACCACTGGAGGCGGTCTGCACGATGTTGGGGCGTGAGCGGAAGACGGCCTAACGGTGTGCGGGACCGTAGCCCAGCTTCATGGAGACGGTTGCGAATGGTCCTCGCCGATACCCCAGGAGCAACAGTGTCCCTAATTTGCTGGGAAGTGGCGGTGCGGTCCCCTACGGCACTGCGTAGGATCCTACGGTCTTGGCGTGCATCCGTGCGTCGCTGCGGTCCGGTCCCAGGTCGACGGGCACGTGCACCTTCCGCCGACCACTGGCGACAACATCGATGTACTGTGGAGACCTCACGCCCCACGTGTTGAGCAATTCGGCGGTACGTCCACCCGGCCTCTCGCATGCCCACTATACGCCCTCGCTCAAAGTCCGTCAACTGCACATACGGTTCACGTCCACGCTGTCGCGGCATGCTACCAGTGTTAAAGACTGCGATGGAGCTCCGTATGCCACGGCAAACTGGCTGACACTGACGGCGGCGGTGCACAAATGCTGCGCAGCTAGCGCCATTCGACGGCCAACACCGCGGTTCCTGGTGTGTCCGCTGTGCCGTGCGTGTGATCATTGCTTGTACAGCCCTCTCGCAGTGTCCGGAGCAAGTATGGTGGGTCTGACACACCGGTGTCAATGTGTTCCTTTTTCCATTTCCAGGAGTGTATTACGGGATGTAATCGAGGGGTCAGTTTTTGCACTAATTCCTGCACCGGCAACACTTTGTTCAACCTCTGTGGTGTCCAGTCCGCCGGCTGTCACAGGTCAAATGTTCGCGAGTGACGTGGAAAGACACACCTCGCTGGCAGACGAATTCGCAGTCGGCCGAGATTCTCTAAGGAAACAAGTGATTCTCAGACGGGTCAGATTTCGTTGCGGAAGCAACGAAAAAAGCGTGCCAAATTTAAAAGAACGCAAAATCCCCAAGTTTGGCGAAGTTTTACAGAAGTTCGAAATATGGCGCGTACTCCTATGCCAGATCAGGTGGGACTGACGGATGACATCGAAAAAGGACAGAGAAGGGCAGCTCGTTTTGTATTATCGTGAAATAGGCGAGATAGTGTCACAGACATGATACGTGAATTGGAGTGTCAATCGTTATAACAAAGGCGTTTTTCGTTGCGACGGGATCTTCTCGTGAAATTTCAATCATCAGTTTTCTCCTCCGATTGCGAAAACATTCTGATGGCACCCACCTACATAGGTAGAAATGCTCATCACGATAAAATAAGAGAAATCAGGGCTCGCACAAAAAAAATTAAGTGCTCGTTTTTCCCGCGTGCCATTCGAGAGTAGAACGGTAGAGAGACAGCATGAAGGTGGTTTATTACGCATTCAGTTAGGCTTGGGCACGCAATGGGTCCTTTAGCCTGCTGTCTTTGGTGATGTCTATCTCCTGTGGAGGGTGAAATGTGTCAAGGCTGTTATGTGTGATTGCTTCCTCGTGTTATGACAGATTGCCTATGGGGGGTGAAACGTTATTGACTTCGGTACGCGATACTTGTGCCATCTTGCAGGGTTTACCGTTCCTACCGATTGTAATTCTCGAACTTCGTCCCTAAGGGCATCGATCTTGTCAAAAACTCGTAGAGCCTTGTCATGGACTTTCTCTTGTATAGTGGTCTCGTGGAGTGCGGTGCGGATGTCGACGTTTCTTGTCCACCATGGAGCTCCTGTGATCCATCGATAGCAAATGTTTTGCAGCGCTTGGAGTTTGTTGTAGTTGGAGACGCACGTAGTTCCCCACGAGGTGGAGCCATACAACATTGTGGGTTCCACCGTTGCCTTATACAATTGGAGTTTAGTCTTAGGGTTGAGATCCTTACTCTTCAGGAACGGAATCAACGACCTGGCCATCTTCTGGGCTGCCGTCTTCTTGTCGTCAATATGCTGCGTAAAGAGTAAGTTTTTGCCAATGTAGACACCGAGATACTTCACTCCCGGTGACCATGGGATAAATTGGTCAGCTATTTGGAGTCTGTCGTTCAGAACTGGTTTCCTCCGTGTGAACAGAACTGCTGCCGTCTTCGTCGGGTTGATCGTTATCTTATTTTGCAGCCCCCAGCGTTCCATTACAGCAAGTTGCCGTTGCATCCTAGCGATTAGCTGGTCCAAGTGTCGTCCATTTGTCAGAAAGGCCGTATCGTCCGCATAAAAACTCGCCGTAACAAGGGGGACTGTTGGGATGTCATTTATATATAAGTTGAAAAGTAGAAGCGAAATGACAGAGCCCTGCGGAATTCCTGCGGAGATCAGTTTCATTTCGGAGTTTTTATCGTCGACTCGGACATACAGTTTCCTGTCCTGCAGAAAGCTGTCTATGAGTCTAATGTAACAATCCGCAATAGGGGTAGTGCGATGCAGTTTGACGATAAGGTTGGGCCGCCACACCTTATCGTGAGCTTTTTCGATGTCAAGGAAGACACCAATCGTGAAGTGCTGCTTGTTGTATCCTTCTTGTATCCGTTCGGTGATCCGTAGAAGTTGAAGTTCGGCAGATAACTTGTCCTTGAAACCGAATTGTTCGGGTCGTATAACATCATGCGCTGTAAGCGTGTCATGGAGCCTCTGCAACAGCACTCTCTCGAGCACCTTGCCAAGGGTCGGCAAGAGGCTAATTGGCCGGTAACTGTTGGGTTCTGCTGGGTCTTTACCTGGCTTGGGTATTGGAACTACTCGAGCCGTCTTCCATGCCGTAGGAAAATATCCCTGCAGAAGGCAGCTGTTGAGAATTCGGGTAAGGAGCACAGTTGGCTTCCTGGGCAACTGTTTCAAATCGGTGTTGCTTATGGAGTCGTTGCCCGGCGCGTTATTCCGAGTCTTCCGGATAATTTTACGGATCTCTGCTGGTGTGGTGAGTTGTGGGCGGCTCTGCACAGGAGCAGCACGAAGAGCAGTCCATGCTGCTGTAACGACGGCTTCCTGTACGAAACAGTGTCGTGCAGGCCGCAGTCGTAGTTCAAGTACCGCACTGTAGATAGAGGCATCGTCTGAAAAAAGTCTGACATTACGATTAATATTGTCTACCAAGTCATTAGTATACATTATGAACAGCAAAGGTTCCAACATTGGAGCATACCTGATGTTACTTCTCCATCCATAGCGTGCTGCGTTCCCCCTACCAATAACAGCCCAATCCAGTAACACGTCTTGTTAGACACGCCATACGATTGTGCTTTGCTCCCGCCTCCAGACGAGTGCTGCTAGAAAGCTTCCAGTTGTAGTAACGTTCGTATCCACTTTGTTCTGTTAATATTAACAACGCCGGACGCCGGGATGAAATTGCAGCACTAGCTCCGTCTAAGGGCGCGTCACGCAAACGGAGCGACACGCGAGCCAGTAAAAACAGGGCGGAGGGACAAGGCGCACGCCAGCGGCAGCCGCTGACATTTAGCGTCGCGGTAGCACACGTCGAGGGGCTGTGCGAGAATACGCAATTAGTGGTCGATAGCGAACTGATTTGAAAGCGGAGCGTCGCTTTTGTTGCGACCGTAAAGGCGATGCTATCTTGGCCGACTACAGAGTTCCGCTCTGGGAATAGGTGAGGTAAGTCGCTCACGTGAATGTACATAGCACCATGAAAGTGGCACGTAGACACTTCGAATTGCCATAAAGTGTATACACCACGAAGATGACGTGCAACAGACGCGAAATGTAACCGACAGGAATAAGATGCTGTGATATGCAAATGATTAGCTTTTCAGAACATTCACACAAGGCTGGCGCCGGTAGCGACACCTACAACGTGCTCACATGAGGAAAGTTTCCAACCGATTTCTCATACACAAGCAGCAGTTGACAGGCTTTGTCTGGCGAAACGTTGTTGTGATGCCTCGTGTAAGTAGGAGAAATGAGTACCATCACGTTTCCGACTTTCATAAAGGTCGGATTGTAGCCTATCACGATTGCGGTTTATCGTATTGGGACATTGCTGCTCGCGTTGGTCGAGATCCAATGACTGTTAGCAGAATATGGAATCCGTGGGTTCAGGAGGGTAATACGGAACTCCGTGCTGGATCCCAACGGCCTCGTATCACTAGCAGTCGAGATGACAGGCATCTTATCCGCATGGCTGTAACGGATCGTGCAGCCACGCCTCGATCCCTGAGTCAACAGATGGGGACGTTTGCAAGACAACAACCATCTGCACGAACAGTTCGACGAAGTTTGCAGCAGCATGGACTATCAGCTCGGAGACCATGGCTGCGGTTACCCTTGACGCTGCACCACAGGCAGGAGCGCCTGCGATGGTGTACTGAACTTCGAACCTGGGTGCACGAATGGCAAAACGTCATTTTTTCGGATGAATTCAGATTCTGTTTACAGCATCATGATGGTCGCATCCGTGTTTGGCGACATCGCGGTGAACGCACATTGGAAGCGTGTATTCGTCTCGGTCACGTCTTGTTCGCATTGACGGCACTTTGAACAGTGGACGTTACATTTCAGGTGTGTTACGACCCGTGGCTCTACCCTTCATTCATCCCTGCGAAACCCTACACTTCAGCAGGATAATGCACGACCGCATGTTGTAGGTCCTGTACGGGCTTTTCTCTATACAGAAAATATTCGACTGCTGCCCTGGCCAACACATTCTCCAGATCTCTCACCAATTGAAAACGTCTGGTCAATGGTGGCCGAGCAACTGGCTCGTCACAATACGCCAGTCACTACTCTTGATGAACTGTGGTATCGCGTTGATGCTGCATGGGCAGCTGTACCTGTACACGCCATCCAATCTGTGTTTGACTCAATGCCCAGGCGTATCAAGGCCGCTATTACACCCAGAGGTGGTTGTTCTGGGTACTGATTTCTCAGGATCTATGCACCCAAATTACGTGAAAATGTAATCACATGTCAGTTCTAGTATAATATATTTGTCCAATGAATACCCGTTTATCATCTGCATTTCTTCTTGGTGTAGCAATTTTAATGGCCAGCAGAGTAACGTTTGTGGATATGCAAATGATTAGCATTTCAGCGGAAACGTACTCTGTAGACAGGAGTAACTCAGTGTGCACTACCTTAGCAGTGGCGGCTCCTGAGTATACATACTGGGTGTTCACAAATTTTTAGATTCATATAAATACGAGAGTGAGAAATTAGTAGCATTTTCTGTATAAGAGTTATGCTTATCAACATATTTATAGAAATACAGCCACTGCCAATAATTACAATAAAAGTAATAATACAAATAACAATTGTAATAATATCGATAGCTTCTATGAAAAAAAGAAAGGATTGTTTTTCGGGAATTTTTTGTTTTTTACATTTTTAAATACAGTTTAGGGCTAGAAAGAAATAACGTTTAAGCTCTCGTTACTCTCCGTCACGCATTTTTGTGTAAGTGGGAGTTTTCGTGCTTTTTTTTATTTTTTTGGACAAATGTACAAGATCCCAACACATGTATTAGTTAACGAGGCTGAAAATCAAACAATCTCACGTTGTACCCACACAATAACTTACGCTAATAATACACTGTTTTGTTCGCTTGTGGCAGCGGCCTTGCTGCAGTGGATACACCGGTTCCCGTCGGATCACCGAAGTTAAGCGCTGTCGGGCGTGGCCGGCATTTGGATGGGTGACTATCCGGGCCGACATGCGCTGTTGCCATTTTTCTGGGTGCACTCAGCCTCGTGATGCCAATTGAGGAGCTGCTCGACCGAATAGTGGCTGCTCCGGTCAAAGAAAACCATCACAACGACCGGGAGAGCGGTGTGCTGACCACACGCCCCTGCTGTGCTGACGATGACACGGCGGTCGGATGGTCCCGATGGGAAACTTGTGGCCTGAAGTCGGAGTGCTTTTCGGTCGCTTGTAGTCACGCATATTTGATTTTGTCAGTTTCTCAGTCAACAGATGTGGTCGTGGTGGCCCTAGTTCCCTTGTGGCTAACTTTTCCTGGTAATTTTCTGTTAGGACTTAAAACAGATTCAACAGAGTTCACGTTGACACGACACACGAAAGTAGGTTCCTGCACAGTGAACAACCAACTTCAAACGCAAACAGCCGTTTGTGGAAATGATTAAATTTAAGTAGTACTGTCTACCAGCACGATCACTTCAGTAGAGTAGAAAGGAGACAGTGAGAACCATAAAGGGCGAAAAGCACACCGCCGTCGATGCCACATCTAAGTGAATATCAAAGAAATCAGTGAGCCAGCTCTTCTTGAATCTTCATATATACAATGTGGGCCTACAGCACAGATAAATCTGATCCACTATAAGATCTACAGATTTCAGCAGCATGAATAAATGCTACAGTTTCACAGTCGTCAACGATGTACTTTAAGGTTGTCAGTGCCTCAGATAGATTACTGTACGATAAAATCCAAAACTTAATGTACTATCTCTCATTCAGAACCCCATACAATAGGTTTTTCTACGAGTGTAACTATAGCATATATTGTTGTCTGACATAATTTTACTATATAGTGAGTGAATTGGCATATCTGAGGCGTGTGCTACCGTCTTACCGGATTTCTGACAAGCCAAGCGAATGGGGATAAAAGACTGCTGCACTGTGCCACCACCTGGTGGCACTGATGTAAACTTGTACACTCCTGGAAATTGAAATAAGAACACCGTGAATTCATTGTCCCAGGAAGGGGAAACTTTATTGACACATTCCTGGGGTCAGATACATCACATGATCACACTGACAGAACCACAGGCACATAGACACAGGCAACAGAGCATGCACAATGTCGGCACTAGTACAGTGTATATCCACCTTTCGCAGCAATGCAGGCTGCTATTCTCCCATGGAGACGATCGTAGAGATGCTGGATGTAGTCCTGTGGAACGGCTTGCCATGCCATTTCCACCTGGCGCCTCAGTTGGACCAGCGTTCGTGCTGGACGTGCAGACCGCGTGAGACGACGCTTCATCCAGTCCCAAACATGCTCAATGGGGGACAGATCCGGAGATCTTGCTGGCCAGGGTAGTTGACTTACACCTTCTAGAGCACGTTGGGTGGCACGGGATACATGCGGACGTGCATTGTCCTGTTGGAACAGCAAGTTCCCTTGCCGGTCTAGGAATGGTAGAACGATGGGTTCGATGACGGTTTGGATGTACCGTGCACTATTCAGTGTCCCCTCGACGATCACCAGTGGTGTACGGCCAGTGTAGGAGATCGCTCCCCACACCATGATGCCGGGTGTTGGCCCTGTGTGCCTCGGTCGTATGCAGTCCTGATTGTGGCGCTCACCTGCACGGCGCCAAACACGCATACGACCATCATTGGCACCAAGGCAGAAGCGACTCTCATCGCTGAAGACGACACGTCTCCATTCGTCCCTCCATTCACGCCTGTCGCGACACCACTGGAGGCGGGCTGCACGATGTTGGGGCGTGAGCGGAAGACGGCCTAACGGTGTGCGGGACCGTAGCCCAGCTTCATGGAGACGGTTGCGAATGGTCCTCGCCGATACCCCAGGAGCAACAGTGTCCCTAATTTGCTGGGAAGTGGCGGTGCGGTCCCCTACGGCACTGCGTAGGATCCTACGGTCTTGGCGTGCATCCGTGCGTCGCTGCGGTCCGGTCCCAGGTCGACGGGCACGTGCACCTTCCGCCGACCACTGGCGACAACATCGATGTACTGTGGAGACCTCACGCCCCACGTGTTGAGCAATTCGGCGGTACGTCCACTCGGCCTCCCGCATGCCCACTATACGCCCTCGCTCAAAGTCCGTCAACTGCACATACGGTTCACGTCCACGCTGTCGCGGTATGCTACCAGTGTTAAAGACTGCGATGGAGCTCCGTATGCCACGGCAAACTGGCTGACACTGACGGCGGCGGTGCACAAATGCTGCGCAGCTAGCGCCATTCGACGGCCAACACCGCGGTTCCTGGTGTGTCCGCTGTGCCGTGCGTGTGATCATTGCTTGTACAGCCCTCTCGCAGTGTCCGGAGCAAGTATGGTGGGTCTGACACACCGGTGTCAATGTGTTCTTTTTTCCATTTCCAGGAGTGTAGTTGAGTGATAAGGGCTAGCTGTGCACTCCGTGAACCGTGCACATTGTGTATCAAACCCGTACGTATTTGGCCCTTAAGGCATCTACGTCACGCCAGTTAAGCATGCGCAGAAGCTCCTTAGAACGTGCACAACTGAAGGTGTGCTCGCGACCCTGCTGCCAAGTTTCGTGGAGTGTAGAGCAGTAGCAAAGTAGCATAGCGCGGTAGATTTAGTGCCGTGTATTTCAGATTATCGCATCTACATTGCGTTTAGCGGCATTCAAAGAAAAATAACCAATAAATCCGAAAGTTCACGTGCTCTTGTGCGCTTATACAACAGCCGCCACTGTGCCTGAGAAAAAAGATGAAGCGCCTATAATAGGACATCTGCAATTCACACTTAAGTGTCTGGTAGAGGGTTCATCGAACCATTTTCATACTACTTATCTACCACTACACTCTCGAATGGCAAGTGGGAAAAAGGAACACCTATATCTTTCCGTTCGAGCTCTGATTTCTCTTATTTTATTATGATGATCATTTCTCTTTACGTTGGTGGGTATCAACAAAATATTTACGCATTCGGAAGAGAAAGCTGGTGACTGGAATTTCGTGAATAGATCTCGCCGCAAAGAAAACCGCCTTTGTTTCAGTGACTGCCACCGCAAATCGCGTTTCGTATCAGTGACACTCTCACCCCTATTGAGCGATAATACATACGAGCTGCCCTTCTTTGCTCTTTTTCGATGTCCTCCGTCAATCCTACCTGGCAAGGATCACATCCTGCGCAGCAATATTCCAGCAGAGGACGGACAAGTGTAATGTCTCTTTAGTGGGTTTGTCGCATCTTCTAAGTGTTCTGCCAACAAAGAGCAGTCTTTGTTTCGCCTTCCCCACAATATTATCTATGTGGTCTTTCCAATTTAAGTTGCTCGTAATTGTAATTCCTAGGTATTTAGTCGAATTGACAGCCATTAGATTTGTGCGATTTATCGTATACCCAAAATTTATCGGATTTCTTTTAGGACCCATGTGGATGACCTCGCACTTTTCTTTGTTTAATGCTAATTGCCACTTTTCACGCCTTACAGAAATTCTCTCTAGATAATTTTGTAATTGGAATTGATCGTCTGATGATTTTACTAGATGGTAAATTACCGCGTCATCTGCAAACAATCTAAGGGGGCTGCTCAGATTATCACCTAGATCATTTATGTAAATCAGGAACAGCAGAGGGTCTATGACACTACCTTGCGGAACGCCAGATATCACTTCTGTTCTACTCGAAGATTTGCCGTCCATCGCTACGAACTGTGACCTCTATGAGAGGAAATCACGAATCCAGTCACGCAACTGAGGCGATACTCCATATGCACGCAATTTGATTAATATTCGCTTGTGAGGAATGGAAATCTAGGAATATGGAATCGATCTGAGATCCCTTATCGACAGCACTCATTACTTCATGGGAATAAAGAGCTAGTTGTGTTGCACAAGAACGATATTTTCTGAATCCATGTTGGTTTTGTATCAATAAGTGATTTTCTTCAAGGTGATTCATAATGTTCGAGTACAGCATATGATCCAACATCCTACTGCAAATTGAGGTCAGTGATATGGGTCTGTAATTCAATGGGTTACTCCTATTTCCTTTCTTGAATACTGGTGTGACCTGTACTACTTTCCAGTCTTTAGGAACACACCTTTCGTGAAGTGAGCAGTTGTATATGATTGCTAAGAAAGGCGCTATTGTGATTGCATAACCTGAGAGGAACCTGAATGGTATACCATCTGGACAGGAAGACTTGCCCTTCTTAAGAGATCTGAGTTGTTTCGCAACACCTGAGATATCTACTTTTATGTCAATCATGCTAATAGTTGTCCTGGTTTCGAATTCCGGAATATTTAATGCTTCTTCTTTCGTGAAGGAATGAGGAGGAAGAAAGAAAAGAAACGTCATGGATTGAGAGGGTATGTGACATTATTTCAGTGATTACAAAATAGGTTAAATTTAAAGAGAACTTGGCAATATGTCTCTAGGATTGATGCACTGACTCGTTTAGGAATGGTGTTATAAAGCCGTTGTAACCTTTTCGGAGGCAAGCTGGCCCACAGCAGTTTAACTGTTCATTGACATCGTGGCTACTGGCAGTGGGACAGACTTGGTGTTCGAGCTGTTTCCACTCATCTTCTACTGCAAGCAGACATGGGGTGTTCCTTGGCCACGGCAGTACCTGAAGATCACCCAAACAGTAGTTTATACAGACACGTGCTATCTGTGCTCGAACAGCCCGCCTCATTAGCTGAATGGTCAGCGCGTTGGATTGCCACGCATGGGGGCCCGGGTTCGATTCCCGGATGGGGAGAGAGATTTTCTCCCTTCACGGACTGGGTGTTTTGCTGTCCTCGTCACCATTTCATCCCAATTGTCGTCGCGCAGGTCGCCCAATGTGGCGTCGCACTCAGTAAGACCTGCACTCGGCGGCCGAACTTCCCGTCTGGGAACTCCCGGCCTCTGACGCCCTACGATCATTTCCATTTTGTGGTCGAACATTGTCCTGTTGAAAAATGGCACACGACACTGTTGCATGAGAGACAATACATGAGGAGCAAGGCTTTCGTGACTTTGTCGTTAGAGTTCCCTCAGTCACTACCAGGCGTGACCTGAAATCGTGCCCGATGGCTCCTCACACAGTGACGCCAGCAATGAGACCGCTGCGCCTCTCCGAAAACACTGGGAGAATAGGACGTCTCCCCAAGTCGCCGCCATACTCCCGGACGATGGTCATCCGTGGTAGCCCAGATCCGCGGTTCGTGGCTGAAAAAAATGTGACGTCATTCATCTGCTCTCCATGTTTCCCGGTCGTGGCCCAACTCCAAAATCTGCCATTTGTATTGTGGTTTTAACGCGAAACTACGCATGGGACGGTAGTTCCCTAGAACGACTGCCGCTAGTCTCCGACCAATGCTGCGGCATGAAATAGAATGTTGCAAGGAGTCCAGTCTTCGTTTTCGATTGGCAGGCGAAGGTGTGAAGTGGTTACAATTTGCGCCTTGCACGTTGTCGACGAGTATGCATGATCGCATGCAGTCCAACATCCGGCTGTTGCTACGTTCGAGTGATCCACAAATCTTGATATTGCACGATCCTACCAAATAGAGATCCACATTGAGGCACCATTCAAACACTTTTAGGTGCTGATAACGCCGTCTCACACGAGTACACGGCATCTCCGTGTCCTTCACAGTGATCACTCAACATCTGATGCTGTTCACGCCCGCCCGCCGCGGTGGCCGAGCGGTTCTAGGCCCTTCATTCCGGAACCGCGCGACTGCTACAGTCGCAGGTTCGAATCCTGCCTCGGGCGTGGATGTGTGTGGTGTCCTTAGGTTAGTTAGGTTTAAGTAGTTCTAAGTTTTGGGGGACTGATGACCTCAGATGTTAAGTCCCATAGTGCTCAGAGGCATTTGAACCATTTTTGAACCATTTGTTCACGCCCCTTATATACCCTACCTGGCCTGGTAACGACACCAAACAAGAATAACACCAATATAGTATGGTGCCTGTTCTATCTGACACAGAGGATAGCAACTCTAATCATTTACAAAATGGTGAAATGGCTCTGAGCACTATGGGACTTAACAGCTGAGGTCATCAGTCCCCTAGAACTTAGAACTATTTAAACCTATCTAACCTAAGGACATCACACACATCCATGCCCGAGGCAGGATTCGAACCTGCGACCGTAGCGGTCGCGCGGTTCCAGACTGTAGCGCCTAGAACCGCTCGGTCACTCCGGCCGGCTAATCATTTACTCACCGATGCAACGCATATCTACGACGCTACATTGACATCCGACCGTATCTTCTCGGTGCTACACTTGATTATGTGATAAGAAATGATTATGTGGTTGGTTTCTCATTCATAAATCGCATATGAATGTTGATTGTTCCTGAGAATATAAAAGGACAAACGCTTTCATATGTGTTTTATCGTTCCACTTGATGCAAGAAATTGCAGCTGTCTTTATATGTGGATATATGTAAGATAATGCTTATAACACAGTCAGGTGATAAAAGTCATAGGTTACCTTCTCATATCGTATCGGACCTCCTTTTGTCCGGCGTAGTCCAGCAACTCGACGCTGCATGGCCTCAACATGTCGCTCAAGTCCTGCAGAATTATTGAATTATGGTGCGTCTACCGCCATTCATAATTGCGAAAGAGTTGCCGGTGCAAGATTTTGTGCACGAACTGACCTCCGAATTATCTCCCATAACTGTTCGATGGGATTCGTATTGGGCGATGTGGATGACCAGATCATTCGCGCTAATTCTCCAGAATGTTCTTCAAAGCAATTACGATCAATTGTGGCACTATGGGACTTAACAGCTGAGGTCATCAGTGAAAACTGCATCGTAGTATGGGAACATGAAGTCCATAAATGGCTGCAAATAGTCTCCAAGTAGCCGAACCTAAAGAATTCCAGTCAATATCGGGTCAGCAGGACCAGAGGACCCAATCCATTCGATGTAAACACAGCCCAAACCACTATGGAGTCACCACCAGCTTCCACAGTGCCTTGTTGACAGCTTGAGGCCATGGCTTCGTGGAGTATGCACCACACTCGAACCCTACCATCAGCTCTTACCAACTGAAATCGGGACTCATCTGACCAGGTTACGATTTTTCAGTAGTCTGGGATCCAGCCGACATGCTCACACTCCCAAGAGAGGCACTGCAGACGATATCGTGCTGTTAGCAAAGACAGTCGCATCTGTCGTCTGCTGCCACAGTCCATTAACGCCTCACTACCCTAACAGATACTTTCGTCGTACGTCCCACATTGATGTCTGCGGTTATTTCACGTAGTGTTGCTTGTCTGTTAGCACTGACAACTATACGGTAACATCGCTGATCTCGGTCGTTAAGTAAAGGCCTTCTGCCGCTGCGTTGTCTGTGGTGAGAGTAATGCCTGAAATTAAATTTAGTATGATCGGCAAGTCCTGACACTGTAGAACTCGAAATATTGCATTCGCTAACGATTTCCGAAATGTAATGTCCCATGTGTCTAGTTCCAACTACCATTCCGCGTTCATAGTCTATTAAATTCCGTCCCGCGGCCATAATGGCGCCAGAAACCTTTTGATATGGTTCACCTGAACACAAATGCCAGCTCCGCCAATGCATTGCCCTTATGTACCTTGTGTACGCGATACTGCCGTCATCTGTACATGTGAAGATCGCTATCCCATGAATTTTGCCACTTCAGTGCATAAAGAAAGACCCTGACAGTTCCAGATTGCAAGATTAATGCTTAAGATCTTGAGCATGTGTGACGTAAGCATTTAGGTTCAATGCTAATGAAACGTCCCCTTAGAACAAATGTACAAGACTGTGCTTAAACTGACACACAATATTATTTAGCGCAACGCAATCTGACTATCAAAGATCCCTGCAAAAGAATGGCCCTGAGTAAGATTAAACTATACCTTTCAGAAATCACTTACCACACAAAAATCTTCATTACTCGAACTACTGCAATACAGCGAGCGCCACTACTGCCAGCTAAATAAAAGATTCAAACTACGGAAGGCACTAACTACTGATAGGGATAGTTAGCAAATGAAAGAGTTTAATAGAGAACAAACACTGTATTTACCTTAATATCATCGTATATATAGCAGTTCATGACAAATTACAAAACTCTCTCCCCACATCTACCACTGCTGGCGGCTCACCTCCAACTGTGCAACGCTACGCGCTGTTCACATCCAGCTGCCGCTGGCTAACACTACAATGGCAGACAACAATGCAAACTAGCCACAGGCTGCACACAGCACAGCCAGTGATTTTCATACAGAGCGCTACGTAACGTTGCCAATAAGAAAACATAAACAGCCTACTTACATAGCCCCCATGCTCCCCACAAAAAATTTTACAAAATATTTTTGGGCAGTGGCCAATAAAGATTTGAAAAATTTTTTCATAATTACAATAACAAAAATATCAAATGCACACACTTATTTATACAGTGTTGGTCAAAAGCTAAAATTTTCTCACAGTCCATAAAGACAGTCCTGATCATTCATCACAGTAAAACTGCCGTTTCTTTTATCAAAGTCTGAGCAGTAAAAGACAATGCACACGGAAGTAGTGGATGTCCATGCAGTCTTGAAGAAGTAGTGTTGTCCTTCCAACAGAAAGACAGTGCTGACACTTGACATGCTGACAGGTAATAGGCCACAACAGAGCAAACCCACAGCAGAGTCAGTCGAAGTTGATGAATATTGGTGGGTAGGTCATCATAGAGTAGACCCACTGTAGTCCTGGTAGAGAGTATCAGAGCGCTACGTAACGTTGCCAATAAGAAAACATAACAGCCTACTTACACTAAGAAGCTACATGAAATGGGAATGTCACGTAAATTCTACATTAGGGGAGGCGAACGGAAGACTTAAATTTGTTGGAAAGCTTCTAGAAAAGTACGGTGCTGTCAAGTGTTGTAAAGGAAATCTCATGCAAGATAATGGCGTAAGAAGATGTTCTAGTAGACTTAACAACAAACACTGAAGAATTCAGGAGATGCACTCCTAAGACCGTAACCTGCCGGTACCCAGTGGACTTAAATGGGAGGGCTCGGAAAAAAGATAACATAGTTCTCGTGTAAACCTGCTATGTAAATTTAGAGAACTCAACTCCACAGCTATGATGCCACAGTCGTATATCTAACGTAGGTATCATGAGCAATCGATAACAAAAATTTGGGCGTATGGACGTCATTTTTCATATGAGCAATATGCGAGTTCATCTACATCTACATGGATACTCTGCAAATCACATTTAAGTGCCTGGCAGAGGATTCATCGAAGCACCTTCACAATTCTCTATTATTCCAATCTCGGATAGCGCGCGGGAAGAATGAACACCTATATCTTTCCATACGAGCTCTGATTTCACTTATTTTATGGTGGTGATAGTTCCTCCCTATTTAGGTCGGTGTCAACAAAATATTTTCCCATTCGGAGGAGAAAGTTGGTGATTAGAATTTCGCGAGAAGATTCCGTCGTAACGAAAAACGCCTTTCTTTTAATGATTTCCAGCCCAAATCATTTCTGTGACACTCTCTCCCATATTTCGCGATAATACAAAACGCGCTGCCTTTCTTTCAACTTTTTCGATGTACTCCGTCAGTCCTACCTGGTAAGGATCCCACAACGCGCAGCAGTATTCTAAAACAGGACGTACAAGCGAAGTGTAGGTTGTCTCCTTAGTAGATCTGTTACATTTTCTAAGTGTCCTGCCAATAAAACGCAGCCTTTGGTTAGCCTTCCCCACAACATTTTCTATGTGTTCTTTCCAAATTAAGTTGTTCGTAATTGTAATACCTAGGTATTTAATTGAATTTACGGCTTTTAGATTAGACTGATTTATCGTGTAACCGAAGTTTAACGAGTTCCTTTTAGTACTCATGTGGATGACCTCACACTTTTCGTTATTGAGGGTCAACTGCCACTTTTCGCACCATTCAGATATTTTTTTCTAAATCGTTTTGCAGTTTGTTTTGATCTTCTGATGACTTTATTAGTCGATAAACGACTGCGTCATCTGCAAACAACTGAAGACGGCGGCTCAGATTGTCTCCCAAATCGTTTATATAGATAAGGAACAGCAAAGGGCCTATAACACAACCTTGGGGAACGCCTGAAATCACTTCTGTTTTACTCGATGATTTTCCGTCAATTACTACGAACTGTGACCTCCATGACAGGAAATCGCAAATCCAGTCACATTACTGATACGATATTCCATAAGCACGCAATTTTACTACCAGCCGCTTGTGTAGTGCAGTGTCAAAAGCCTTTCGGAAATCCAGGAATACGGAATCGATGTGCAGTACTCTACTGCATTGGCTCCTTACATAGCTTGCATTTATCGCGAATCTCTTGCCCAACGTAAAGTCCCGAGCGACTGGAAAAAAGCACAGGTGACGCCTGTACATAAGAAGGGTAGAAGGACGGATCCTCAAAATTACAGACCAATATCCTTAACATTGGTTTGTTGCAGGATTCTCGAACATATTCTCAGTTCGAATATAATGAATTTTTCCTTGAGACAGAGAAGTTGCTGTCACTGCATCAGCACGACTTTAGAAAGCAACTCGCCGGGGTACAATGCATACCGGAGGGTACAACGTCTCAGTACTATTAACTTTATTCCTGTGAAACGCAACTCGCTCTTTTTTCGCATGATATCTTGCGAACCAAGGATGAAGGGTATCAGACGGATGCCATATTCCTTGACTTCCGGAAAGCGTTTGACTCGGTGCCACACTGCAGACTCCTAACTAAGGCACGAGCAAATAGGATTCGTTCCCAAGTATGTGAGTGGCTTGAAGACTTCTTAAGTAATAGAACCCAGTACGTTGTCCTTGATGGTGAGTGTTCATCGGAGGTCAGGGTATCATCTGTAGTGCCCCACGGAAGTATGGTAGGTCCGCTGTTGTTTTCTATCTACATAAATGATCTTTTGGATATGGTGGATAGCAATGTGCGGCTGTTTGCTGATGATGCTGTGGTGTACGGGAAGGTGTCGTCGTTGAGTGAGTGTAGGAGGATACAAGATGACTTGAACAGGATTTGTGATTGGTGTAAAGAATTGCAGCTAACTCTAAATATAGATAAATGTAAATTAATGCAGATGAATAGGAAAAAGAATGCTGTAATATTTGAATACTCTATTAGTAGTGTGGCGCTTGACACAGTCACGTCGATTAAATATTTGGGCGTAACATTGCAAAGCGATGTGAAGTGGGACAAGCATGTAATGGCAGTTGTGGGGAAGGTGGATAGTCGTCTTCGGTTCATTGGTATAATTTTGGGAAGATGTGGTCCATCTGTAAAGGAGACCGCTTATAAAACACTAATACGACCTATTCTTGAGTACTGCTCGAGCGTTTGGGATCCGTATCAGGTCGGATTGAGGGAGGACATAGAAGCAATTCAGAGGCGGGCTGCTAAATTTGTTACTGGTAGGTTTGATCATCACGCGAGTGTTACGGAAACACTTCAGGAACTCGGGTAGGAGTCTCTAGGGGATAGGAGGCGTTCTTTTCGTGAATCGCTACTGAGGAAATTTAGAGAACCAGCATTTGAGGCTGACTGCAGTACAATTTTACTGCCGTCAACTTACATTTCGCAGAAAGACCACAAAGATAAGATAAGAGAGATTAGGGGTCGTGCAAAGGCATATAGGCAGTCATTTTTCCCTCGTTCTGTTCGGGAGTAGAATGGGGAGGGAAGATGCTAGTTGTGGTACGAGGTACCCTCCGCCACGCACCGTATGGTGGATTGCGGAGTATGTATGTAGATGTAGATGTAGATGAAATCCCTTGTCAATAGCACTCAGCACTTCGTGTGCATAAAGAGCTAGTTGTGTTTCACAGGAAGAAAAGTAATAGTACTGGGACGTTGTACCCTCCGGTATGCATTGTACCCCGGCTTGCGAGGAATTGTCTGCGAATGCTCGTCCGCTTACGTACGCTCCAGTGCGAACGAGAACCGAGCCGCATCGACCGCAAGTGCACACGCACCTTAAGAGGAGCACTGGAAAAGCGGGCCCGGCGACGGGAAATTCTCCACGACAGCTGTCTGCTCGGCGGAGCGCTCGGCCCCTGGGAGAAGCGGCAGCAGTAATTCCAGCGCTGGACCATCGGCCTCTGGAGGGGCCGGGGCTGGGGGAAGCCGGCGGCCTGCCACTCAGAACACCACCGCGGGCCCGCAAGGCTGCACACAAATTTTACAGACGCGGGTGACCCTCTTGACCAGCCTATGGCGCGTTCCACCATCTCTCAGGTCTGCGTGATGACACATTGTGAGACTGCCGAGGACTAGAGATGGGCAAAACTGTTCTTTTCAGAGATTGGATCAGAACTGTTCACTCCCTGAAATGAATTAGCTCTTTTTCATGACTCACCACTCATTTACAATAGAAAATAAATGGAAGGCACATTGCCCTTTAAACTTGGTTTATTCCAGTACTATACCTGTATTTTGATCTTATTTGATCCTATTTCGAAGTAACACAGATAATGAGTAAGAATTTTGTATTGTTTATTGAAATTTCCACGATATGACAAAGTATTTGATTATTGATTTATTTTGCACTATCGTGGTTTTTTGGGTGATCGGAAAATGTTGTAACTTGAGATTTACATTAACAATATATTTGGCTATAATGTATTAAAATTTCATTAACCTCGTACAAATACATCGCAAGCCATATATTTTTAAAGTGAACGTTTCCTTCCGAAGACGCCTAAAATCGCAAAATCCGTACCAGAATAAGAAAAAAAAATATAAATTTGACTGTAAAACGAAAGTGCTGCATATAGCCTTACGCAGAATAAAACAAGGAAAATATTGGTGTATCACATTTTGCGATACGTTTATCGGTTCGCTCGTAATTAAAGCGTAAATTCTAGTGTCCATAATAAAAATCCTATAGTAAGAGGAGTCGTCAGGAACCTAATCTAATCAGTTTAAACAAATAAAAATAAAATAAAAACAATTGATGTATACATAACATAATAATGTAATATACATAGCGGTATTACTACGAAGAACAATATCCAGTAGGGACGAACTCCGATGCAGAGGCGCTGAGTCGAGCAGGTCGAGCCGCGAGCTGTGTTACTGCGTGAGCTGAGACCGCAGAGACCAGAGTGACACCTGAGTCGCTTTGCTCAACGCTCTGGCTAGAGTCGAGACGGTGGGGTGAGCGTTGAGCGGGCGAGTTCCGAGGGTGGGGGGAGCGGTGAACTCACCCGCTCCGAGACAAATCGTCCGTTCCCTTGCGAGCGGGTTGTTGCAAGTAGTTCCTATATTATCCGCTAGGTGGCTCTCTGTCCTGTTGCTCGCATCAACTGCCCAGAGGGCAGGACGTGCGACTGAAACGATCGCCGACAGAGTGCGATGCGAAGTTAAGCTGCGCCAGACACTGTACGCGGCAGACGACGCACAGAGATGG
The DNA here is from genome assembly GCF_023864275.1 of Schistocerca cancellata. Lineage (NCBI taxonomy): Eukaryota > Metazoa > Arthropoda > Insecta > Orthoptera > Acrididae > Schistocerca > Schistocerca cancellata. Next base: position 546,116,528 of record NC_064633.1, read on the forward strand.
CACGGCATATGTGAAACACAAAATCCAATGGGGCACTGCACAATGCAGGCAGCCAAGGTAGAAGCAGGGCAGAGGCCGGCGCTGGCTGTGTTGTGTGGCGTGCACTGTGCTCTGACCAGCAGAGGCGCTGCTGATATGCTCCATCTCTCTCTCTCTCTCTCTCTCTCTCTCTCTCTCTGCCGTGGGAAACGTTTGGAGCTACCGTTCTTTTTTTTCTGAATCACTGATTGTTCACTCCTTTGAAAGGAGTTCAAGAGCGGATCCCCCATCTCTACCGAGGACAAGTTTGGAACCATTTTAACTGCCAGGATGATACATGTGACTCCATACAGACAGCACAGATAAAAGGTGAAAAGCAAATACACAAATTTTATTTACTCTGCATACACAATGAAGAGCCAAAGAAACTGGTACACCTGCCTAATATCGTGCAGGGCACCCGCGAACATTCAGAACTGCCGCAACACGCCGTGCCATGGACTCGACTAATGTCTGAAGTAGTGCTGGGTCCACAAATCCCTACGAGTACGAGCAGGTGGAGATCCCTTCTGAACAGCACATTGCAAGATATGCTCAATAATGTTCATTTCTGTGCAGTTTGGAGGCCAGCAGAAGTGTTTAAACTCAGAAGAGTGTTCCTGGAGCCACTCAGACAGGATGCGTATGTACGTGTCACCTTTCAGAGTCGTATCTAGACGTATCAGGGATCCATATCACTCGAACTGCACACGCTGCACACCATTACAGATCCTCCACCAGCTTGAATTGTCCCCTGCTGAAATGCAGGGTCCATGGATTCATGAGGTTGTCTCCATACCCGTACACGTCCATCCACTCGATACAATTTGAAACGAGACTCATGCGACCAGGCAACATGTTTCCAGTCATCAACTGTCCAATGTCGGTATTGATGAGCCCAGGCGAGGCGTACAGCTTTTTGTTGTGCAGTCATCAAGGGTACACGAATTTGCCTTCAGCTCTGAAAACCTATATCGATGATGCTTCGTTGACTGATTCTCACCCTAATAGTTGTTGATGTCCCAGCGTTGAAATCTGCAGAAATTTGCGGAATGGTTGCACTTCTGTCACGTTGAACGATTCCATTCAGTCGTCGTTGGGCCCGTTCTTACAGGATCTTTTTCTGGCCGCAGCGATTTCGGAGATTTGATGTTTTACCGGATTCTTGATATTCTTAGTACACTCGTGAAATGAAATGGTCGTACGGGAAAATCCCAACTTCATCGCTATCTCAGAGATGCCGTGCCCAATCGCTCGTGCGCCGACTACAACATCACGTCCAGACTCACTTAAATCTTGATAATCCGCCATTTTAGCAGCAGTAGCCGATGTAACAACTGCGCCAGATACGTGTTGTTTTATATAGGCGCAGCAGACCGCAGCGCCATATTCTGACTGTTTACGTATCTCTGTATTTGAATACTCATGCCTGTATCAGTTTCTTTGACGCTTCACTGTATATACACGGTGCGAGATTTAGTAGAGCTTCCAGTCCTGAGAGTAACAATGGTTCCAGCCCAGCTGGTCGTCCAGTTGACCAGAGCTTTGATCAGACAGACGAGGTCCGTACGTCATTGTGTGCTGCATCTCTCTGGCAGACTCTTTAGCTCACACAACAGGCATCGATTCGAAAGAACGAACTTTAACCGAAAGAATGCCAGCAAGATTATCATTGATCTTTATCGAACAATCAAGTATATTGAACAACAACGATCGGAAACGAACTTTGCATTCAGATTAGTTAATTTAGTGTAGTTAGAAAAACTTTTAATTGATTACATTACTGAGAGTGACCGAAATATTAATTATTGAATGATAATATACAGTCGCTGGCTCATGTTTGAGCAAAAGTTATGAGCTGGTATCTGTCCGGTTGAAAATATTACGTAAAAGTTACAGACTCGTTCTTGGACGGCAATCTAAACGATTACGTGGAAGTTCAAATAAAATTTCACGCCAGTAATAAGCCCAGGAGTTAATTATTACTGTATTAAACACTTAAAAATGAGTGAAACCAGTTACTTGCTAGCCAGTAGCAACATGTGACTTGCTATGCACTAAGTAACGCCCCTCAATAATACTGACTTTCGTTAGGTTTCGTGAAGCAATAACCGCGATCAGTTAATATTCCATACCAACTTTTGTGGCAGTTATCGTCAGCATGATTTTATAATTGCCAGTAATCACTATGGACAATGCCGAAATTACGAGAGCCAAGTTGCATAACACATTTGAAGAACACAGACAATGTGATCACTTTTGTTTAAGTACTACACTTTACCAATATTTGGCAGTTATTCTTAATATGCACTGAGTTCCTTTCTCAAATAATTATATAATGCAGATGGAGTACTACAATGATACACAGGGTAACAACTATCGAAATATATGAAATAAAATCGTCATAACTTCTGAACGGTTTGCGTTAGGACGTTCAAATTGCACTGTTGGCCGCGGGGCATGATGGGAATTAGCGCGCATGCGCACACGCACTCGCCTTGTTGTCGGCCCCTTTCAGTTGGACGGGTTTGTGAGTAAGCAAAATTGGCACATCTAGTGGACTGAGAATCCGCAATAGAGAAGTCTCTTTACCCTTAACGGATGACTGTGAGGTGTGCAATTTCCTGTCACGGAATAATCGGTGCGATCTTCCGTGATTGCACGGTGACTACCGAACGGTACGTGAAGGTTTTTGAAAATGATTTCATTCCCATTATCCAAAGCGACCCTGCTTTCGAAAATTGGAAATTGGTGGTAAGGTCTTATGGGACCGAACTGCTGAGGTCATCGGTCCCTAAACCTACACGCTACTCAATCTAACTTACGCTATAGACAACACCCATGCTCGAGGGAGGACTCGAACCTTCGACGGAAGGAGCCGCACGGACCGTGACAAGGCGCCTCAAACCTGCTTTCGACACGTGCGGTCCATGCAAGATGGTGCTCGACCCCATCGAAGCAGGAGAGTGTTTGATGTCGTGGACGACCGCTTTGGGGACCGCATTCTGGCTCTGGGATGTCCAGAGGCTACGAACATGGGCATAGATGGCCGCCGTTTCCTCCGGATGAACACATGCGACTCAGTTTTGTGAGGCTATGTTAAAGACGAGGTGTCCCGCAATAACTCAAATACCATTTCTGAGCTGAAAACAGCCATTGAGAAGGTCTATATCAAAAATAATTATCGTACACGACACGTAATTCAGCCAGTTAAGCTAATGTCCAATACGCTCACAACAGCGTCCCTAGCCCCTGTCTGTACTTCAGAATACCTTTGCCGTCGAAATAAACGATTCTCACACACCGTCGGATACTTGCAACTCCAAAGTTATCATGAAATTGTTAAAAACAAAAAAAAAGGAACAGATCTTGACGTTTAAGGGGCTCCGGAACGCCCTATACTTGCAATGTTAAAATAACGCTTATATATTACATCTTTCCTCACAAAGTATTTGAGGTAGGAAGTTGAACTTTTTACAGATTATTTATTGGAATATGGGCTACAACTTAACACAGGGATTTTACAAAATTTTAGTTCAGTTATTAAAGATGATTTTTTTTTCAATTGTAATGAAAATTCACATTTTTTTGCAATTTTTTATTTATATATTCAAAAGTATACAGTTTTTTGGAAAAAGGCTGTGTTAAATTATGCAGAAGGTACTGTGTAACATTTACTGAAAGTTTGAAACAAATATGTTTGGAAGATCCTTAGAAAACATGTAATTAGTATGAGAAAATAAAAGTTTTGGGAATCGAGCGACAAAGATTGGATTAACTTTTTAGTGCATTCCAGGTCCATAGGATGGATTATCTTCATCCTCTGCAAACTCCTCCTCCAGCTTCCTCTTGTTCCTCCTCCTGTTTACTCTTGCTTGTATTTCTAGACTCTTTACAGCCCTGTCTGCAGCCCGAAGGCGTTCCTTGTCTAAAGCAAGCATCGCTCGTACCATGTTAGAACCTATCTTCATTCCCATATTTCTAAATACCTTGCACCTTACAATGTTGCCATCATTGAAAGTCGCAACAGCATCATACACACCAAAGTGAAGTGTTTCTATTCCAACAAATACAGTCTTGGGGAATTAATTACGAATATTTTCGAGATAACGACAGAGTAAATAAACATGAAACAATCGACAATCACACCAGCGATATATATTGAACCATCACAGGTTAGCCACAACACATACTTTATCTCACATCACTGAAATGTACCTGATGAACACGGACGTTAATAATAACACCATTTGACAGCAGTTTAACAGCGCCACAGTGGGTCACGCCCATGTAGAACACATTTCAAAAAAAATTTAAAAATAGTTGTAGTCTTCGGAATTGAATAAATTATATATCTATTAAAAGGTAATAGTCTGCAGATTCAGAAAACGCAAAAAAGTAAAAATTGGACTTTTCATGATTTTGAGCCTTTCCGGAGCCCCTTAAACCAGAGACTAATATGTTGTCAAGATGACAATAACCTTAGGCAAACATAACGTGTAGTACTTACTTATTCCTTACTTACTATTATATTTAGACAGAAAATTATGTTCAGTCCTTTTGAAAATTGTTTTAAGCGTTCTCAAATAATATCCAGCTTTTATTTTAACTCAGTGCCTCATTCAACTCTCTTTTGACTGGTTGAATGACTTACAGGGTATTAAGCCATTCTTTGCACATTAATCTCTCTGTATCAACAACTGTCAGTTCGCAGCTGGTTCGCAGTCTGTATCTCACCTCTGATTTCAGCGAGTTTCGGCTACTTGTAAAACTGAAATTAATTAAATTCTCTCTCTTTCAAATTACTTATAAAATGATTCATCTATTTGAATGGAAATGAAAACCTGTACTACTTTAGATAATATTTTACGTACTACAGTTTATTACCTCTCTTTTTACGTGCGGATTTTCACAATAAACAGACGTCGTAATGTCAACGAGAGGCGACATAACTCTATCAACAGCCTAAGAGGGATGACCAAACAAACAAAAATAAACAAGCACCACCACCACCGCTTTAGTTCTCAACTTACAAGCAGATGTTCAAACATTCAGCCTCTTCAGGTGTTGGCTTATCGCGTTCCCATTACGAAATCCTAATTCAGTGTCACTCGTCGAGCTGAACTGCTAAAATAATGGCAGCAGGTTGGATTTCCGTTTTAGAATGGTTCAGCTAGGGTACTACTATTTCTCCCGTCACCTCACTGTTACTTGTCACGAGCTAGGTACGCTGACTATAAGCATGGATTCCGATCCGTGTGTTTCCGTCACTGACCCACTGATCCATGTTGTCGGCCAGTTTCAGTTGGGTGGGTTTGTCACTAAGCAAAATTCTTGAAAGAAAGGATATTGCAGAGAAATGGGTTAGTCACGGATTAGGGCGTTGTTTTCAGAATACATCTTCCAGTGTGTGCTGTTTTGGAACTTCCTGATAGTTTAAAATCGTATGCCGGATAGGAGCACGAACTTGATCTTGCCTTCCACAGGCAATGCTCTTACCAATTGAACCATCCTGCTCGTAGCTCCATTCCCGCCAGTATCTCTCTCATACATTACAAAAGTCACAGAACTCCTGCATACCTTGAAGAACTAGCGCTCCTAGAAGAAAGAAAATACGGCTGTGGCAAGCCATTTCTCAGCCATATCCTATCTTCCTAGAGTGCTAGTCACGCAAGGTATACAGGATAACTTCTTTGAATTTAGGAGCGGGGACTGACACCCGCAAATGGCGAATATCCTCATCTCATTTCCATTTCATATCAACTCCAGAAAATCGTTGAACAGTTAGGCCATTCAGCGCCACACAGCTTGGCTTTAGTAACGGGCCTTCACATAAATCCTGCAGACCCCCACCGCCTCTTGTAGTAATTATACATCCATGCCCGGTGCTGCCTCCTGGCGGTAATTCACATGCTGCGTTTTATCCACGTTACGTTAATCATAATTTTCCTGGCATTATGGGAAAATCTCTGACCGTCAGACAGACCGAGAAAGCTCTCAAACCAGTGCTGTGTGAAAACGGAAAAGCTCGCAAAGGGCACTGTTCCCTGATTAGCGAAAGAGTACCTCTTTGCTGACGGTGGCACGCAAAAGGGCACCGAATTCCGCGTGTGCTGCGAAACACCCGCAGGAAGATATTTACCTCGACTCACGACCAGCTGTGCCTAACGTACCTGAAACCGCGCCCCGGATGCTAAATACGTTCTGCTAGTTTCCTGCTAAGAATTACCGTCTCTAAAGGTATACATTAGGAGTCGCATGTTACGCGAATCTGAAACTATAATAGTTAAGTTGGTGTCAGTTCCTTTGAAACTGCAAGAAAACTGCGAAGTTCCTTGCTACGACGTCCCTGTCGCGGCAAATTTCTACGCCAGCTGCTCCTCTCACAATGATGTTAATCATCAGTAGCTTGAGTTATTACAATCTGGGTGACTGGCTGATTTGGCCTTGTAATACCAAACAAAGTGGTCTTGTTATTTTGATTCTGAGAGCTGCTGAAAGCGAGGGGAAACTACAGTCGTTATATTTTCTTGTAGGTCAAATATTCCAGAGGTAAAATAGTCCCCCATTCGTGTAACGAGGAAGTTGCCATCAAGAGAAACAAGATCTTGTACGTAAATTAGACTACAGTTATAAGAATCGAAAGGTATGAAAGGGAAGAATTACTTGGGAAAGGATTGAAACAGGGTTGCAGTCTATCCCTCAAGGGAATTAAATATCACGGACATGAACTGTGAAGTATGCCGATGATACTGTAATTCTATCAGAGAGTGCAAAAGGCCTGGGGCAGCAGTCGAACGGAATGGATAGTGTCTTGAAAATAGAAGATCAACATTCACAAAGTAAAACAAGGGCAATGGAATGTAGTCTAGTTAAATCAGGCGATGCTGAAGGAATTAGATTACGAAATGAGACACTAAAACTAGTAAATTAATTCTGCCATTTGTGCAACAGAGTAGTTTATGTTGACCGACGTAGGAAGGACCTAAACCGACGACAGGGGATTGCAAGAAAAACATTTCTGAAGAAGACAATTTTGTTAACATCAAATACAAATTTCAATATAAGTTATTTGTATCGAAAGTAGCCTTGTACGGGATGGAGACGTGGGCGGTAAACAGTTACGAGAAGAAAAGAATAGAAATGTAGTTCTACAGGAGAATGCTCAAAATTAGACGGGTAGATGGTCAACTACTAAAGTTGTAGTGAACTGAATGGGGGAGAAAAGAAACACATTTTACAGACAGTATATACAGGGTTATTACAAATGATTGAAGCGATTTCACAGCTCTACAATAACTTTATTATTTGAGATATTTTCACAATGCTTTGCACACACATACAAAAACTCAAAAAGTTTTTTTAGGCATTCACAAATGTTCGATATGTGCCCCTTTAGTGATTCGGCAGACATCAAGCCCATAATCAAGTTCCTCCCACACTCGACGCAGCACGTCCCCACCAATGAGTTCGAAAGCATCGTTGATGCGAGCTCGCAGTTCTGGCACGTTTCTTGGTAGAGGAGGTTTAAACACTGAATCTTTCACATAACCCCACAGAAAGAAATCGCATGGCGTTAAGTCGGGAGAGCGTGGAGGCCATGACATGAATTGCTGATCATGATCTCCACCACGACCGATCCATCGGTTTTCCAATCTCCTGTTTAAGAAATGCCGAACATCATGATGGAAGTGCGGTGGAACACCATCCTGTTGAAAGATGAAGTCGGCGCTGTCGGTCTCCAGTTGTGGCATGAGCCAATTTTCCGGCATGTCCAGATACACGCGTGAAACTTGCCCGCACGCGTTCAACCGTTTCCTCGCTCACTGCAAGCCGACCCGTTGATTTCCCCTTACAGAGGCATCCAGAAGCTTTAAACTGCGCATACCATCGCCGAATGGAGTTAGCAGTTGCTCGATCTTTGTTGAACTTCGTCCTCAAGTGTCGTTGCACTGTTATGACTGACTGATGTGAGTGCATTTCAAGCACGACATACGCTTTCTCGGCTCCTGTCGCCATTTTGTCTCACTGCGCTCTCGAGCGCTCTGACGGCAGAAACCTGAAGTGCGGCTTCAGCCGAACAAAACTTTATGAGTTTTTCTACGTATCTGTAGTGTGTCGTGACCATATGTCAATGAATAGAGCTACAGTGAATTTATGAAATCGCTTCAATCATTTGTAATAGCCCTGTACTTATACCGCTGAATGTACTTAGGGAATTTTATCGTTGTATGACATGTAGATCAGGAGATATTACGTCATAAACACTGAGATGCGCAAAAAACTTCCTCAGCAGACATGAGTTTTAATTTATTACTTCTTTGCTACTAGTTCTCTTCACAACATATTTCGTTAACAGTATCGACATATGCTGCTGAATGTACCTACAAAGTTCAAGAGACGTGACGTCATAAACACTGCCATATGAGCAAAATCCCGCATCATGCACGAAGTTTTAATAAATTTATTCTTTACTACTAAGACACTCCTACGGTCGAGTCAACTTAAGGAAATACCTGACCTCTGGCTGCGCTTTTGACGGTTTTCAACTATGAAGTGCAAACGGCTGTAGGCGAAACCGATAGCTGTCTATAGGCTACAGCTGTGAAGAGGCATTGCTATAGAGTCGTATACACGCGAAGGAGCTGCGCCCAGCGCGTAATGTCTGGTATCATGTTTCTTGTTTCGATATTGTACTTATGGATAGTGATTTCCCTAAATCACTCCAGGCAAATGCCGGGATGGTTCCTCTGAAAGGGCACGGCCGACTTCCTTCCCAATCCTTCCCTAATCCGATGAGACCGATGACCACGCTGTCTGGTCTCCTTCCCCAAACCAGCCAACCAACTTGTGGATACGGGGTGTTCAAAAAGTCTCTCCGCAGTGCCGTATGATTGTTAGCCGCGCGCGCCCTATGCCGCAGTGAATATACCGAAATGAAATTCAGTGAAATACAAGTTATTAATTTATTCAATATTCATTTTTACTTACAAATTTTCACATTAAATGTTGAAAGTGTCCCCCCTGTTGTTGAATACACAATTCAATTCGACTAATCATGTTTCCAAACACAAGCTGTAACATTTCTTCTGTAACAAAATGGTTCAAATGGCTCTGAGCACTATGGGACTTAACTTCTGAGGTCATCAGTCCCCTGGAACTTAGAGCTACTTAAACCTAACTAACCTTAGGACATCACACACATCCATGCCCGAGGCAGGATTCGAACCTGCGACCGTAGCGGTCGCGCGGTTCCAGACCTTCTGTAACAGAAGCAGTGAAAGTGGATATTGCAGTTTTCAGTTCATCGACGGGTTTTGGACGGTTTTTATAGACAGTTGCTTTCGCTGCACCCCAGAAGAAAAAGTCAGGTGGTGTTTAGGAAAGGCGATCGCGGAAGCCAAAGTCCCTGTGAAATTATGCGATCAGCTAAAACATCAGCAAGCAGTGACACTGAAACGCGAGCTGTATGCGCAGTTGCACCATCTTGTTGAAAATAACCGTTCAGTATTTCACTTAACACAAGTTCTCCTATGAATGGGTACAGAATATCACTACAGTATCGTTGTGCGTTTATTGTTTCGTTGAAAAATATGGGATCCACAACTGACGTCTAGAAAATGCGATCCAAACACCTGTTTTCACAGAATGAAGTGATTCCTCATGAATACACAGTGGATTTGCAGTACTCCAAATAACAGAATTTTGCGAGTTCGCCGGTCGGGGTGGCCGAGCGGTTCCAGGCGCTACAGTCTGGAGCCGCGCGACCGCTACGGTCGCAGGTTCGAATCCTGCCTCGGGCATAGATGTGTGTGATGTCCTTAGGTTAGTTAGGTTTAAGTAGTTATAAGTCCTAGGGGACTGATGACCTTAGAAGTTAAGTCCCATAGTGCTCAGAGCCATTTGAACCTTTTTTTTTTTTTTGCGGTTTCATGTACCCGGATAAGTGAATGCATGCCTCATCAGTGAAAAAAGTTTCATTAAGAATATCTCCTCCATTTCGTTGAACGAAATTTTTGAACCATTGACAATAATGCAGTCTCTTGCCATGATCAGTATCTTTCAGTTCTTGCACCACTGTCACTTTGTATGGAAAAAGTTCTAATTTTTTTTCCTTACAGCTGTATGGGCCGTTCCGACACTAACATCGATTTCCTGGGCGAGTTTTCTTACTGGCTTGTTCGGACTCATGGACATTTTATCGGAAATGTCGAGTAGTTTTTCCTCAGACAAACTTCTCGGTGCATCTCTCACTGAACCCGTACCTCGAAATTTGTTAATCAAGTCCTTCGCAATATCGCGAATGTGGGAGTGTTGTCTCCGGGAAAACTGAATTAAATGTTTGATGAACTGAAACTGTGTATTTACTTCCAGATTGGAACATTTGTTCGACTAAAAACACACGTTCTTCAATGGTTAGCATTTCAACAGTGACAAAAACGAAACAAACGAACAAAGGAACTAAACATAACCGTGCACGTCAACACGTAACGACACACACCAACGATACTACTGACGCTGGCTGAGATAAACGATATAGTGAAATGTTGGGGAGTCTACTTGAAGGTAAGTAACCCAGGCAGGCCAACAATCATACGGCACGCGCGCCAAACAATCATACGGCACTGCGGAGAGACTTTTTGAACACCCCGTATATAGATGACGCATATTTGTTTGTACAACAGTTTCATAGTGTCAAAGGTATTTCCACGAATACAAGGAAATGAAAGTTTTTTGATACTTCACTACCAACAGTTTTGATTTCTTTTCTTATAGAAAATTGTCGACAATGCCAGGTACATCAGGTAGCCGTCTACAAATTCAAGCGGACTGTCTTCAGAAGCAACAGGCATCATTCCACATAAATCGCCTGAGAGCATAATGACAACAGACTACTCAACGAAAAAGACGCCGTACCAGCTCCTTGTAGTCTGCTAAGCAGCGCAAGATTTTTCAACCAAAAAATTTGTGAAAACCTCACTGATTATGCAACAACTGAGGTGAAACGTTTTTGGAGAATAAAAAAAATTCGCGTTCTTGTGAGAAATCAAACCCTTTAGCTATTTTATCACACTGAAGTGCTTTAAAATGTGACACTTGTTTCATTATTTTGTTTTTAATTGCTGTCTTCGATCGCGATGTCGCCGATTTACTACTAGCTGCAGCTATTCGGCAGTTTGTTGTATTTTTAATTTCACATCTGCGAATAACAGCGTATTTAACTGTTACGGTTACTAGTGCACTTAAATTGGTGTACTTATCTAGTTTCCTCCGTGAACATTAACAGTCTATTTGATTAGTCTCCAATTCAGAGGGCAGAGTCACTTAAGACTATTTCTGTACCGTTTTGATTTCTTTTCTTATAGAAAATTGTCGACAATGCCGGGTACATCGGGTAGCCGTCTACAAATTCAAGCGGACTTTCTTCAGAAACAACAGGTATCATTCCATATAAATCGCCTGAGAGCATAATGACATCAGACTACTCAACAAAAAAGACACCGTATCAGGTCCTTGTCGTCGGCTAAGCAGCGTAAGATTTTTCAACCAAACCTGGTAAGCAATGCGCTATCACACATGCTCCACGTTTCGAAAAAAAAAAAAACAATGCGTGTGCGCAAGTACGGAAGCGCCCTTTTGTTTTTGAAAACGTGGAACGCATGTGTTAAGTCGAAAAGAAGGCGCCTTAACAGCATTGCTTCAAAAGTTACGTTACTACTTTCCGCAGAGTAGTGGGCCGGGGTGTTGTGATGACGTCATCTGGAGGAGGCTGCGCTGTGGCGGCGCCTGGCAGTGGAAGCCTGCTCCCCGGGCCTCTCTGGCTGATTGCTCGTCGCACCTCCCTCCCCCCCTCCCACCACCCCCTCCACCCTCCAACCTCCACTCACTCCTCCACTGCCCCCTCCGCCCCCGCAAAGTCCGCACCTTGCGCCGGCTGCCCCCCACGCCGCCTTCTTTTGTCGCCAGTAACCACGTTCGCGGGCGTGGCGTGTGTGGCCGTCGCGTAATAAAGTGCCAAAGGCACTTGGGCCCAAGTGCTGGCCTTTTTAACGGAGCACCGCCGGCCTCCTGTGAAGGGGAAGGCGCGCGGCGTGTCTTTGCCGTGTCCACGCCAACTGACACAACGTCACAGGCTTCTTTCAACTTCCTTTCCAGACCAGCTTCTCTCCGTTTCGAAATAAGGCGCTTCCGTGCACAAAATGGAGCAGTAAAATACTGCCGGAAGCAGTTCAGGCAATGTGAAACGAAGGATAGGTAAATATCCACATCTACTTGATTGCTATGCGGTACGCACTTAACTTGAAACGTCCCCTTTTGAAGAATTGTATACGAGACTGTGTTTAACCTGACACACAATATTTTTAGCGCAACGCAATCTGACTTTCAAAAATCCCTACAAAAGAATAGCCCTGACTAACATTAACCTATACCTTTCACAAATCACTTACTTCACCAAAAATCTTCGTTACTCGAACTACTGCAAAACAGCGAGCGCCACTACTGCCAGCTAAATAAAAGATTCAAACTACGGAAGGCACTAACTACTGATAGGCATAGTTAGCAAATGAAAGATTTTAATAGAGAACAAACAATGTATTTACCTTAATAGTGTTGAAAAACCATAATATACATTTTCATGACATCCAGTCTTACAAATTTCCAAACTCCGCCATCTCTCTCCCCACATCCACCACTGCTGGCGGCTCACCTCCAACTGCGCAATGCTACGCGCTGTTCACATCCAGCTGCCGCTGCCCAACACTACAATGGCAGACAACAATGCAAACTAGCCACAGACTGCACACAGCACAGCCAGTGATTTTCATACAGAGCGCTATGTAACGTTGCCAATAAGAAAACATAAACAGCCTACTTACAAACTATCATAATACAATTTAAGTTTTGTTCTCGTGTTTGCGACAGATAATGAACAATAAACGTCCGTAAACAAACCGTTGAACCAAATGACTGCCAGTGTCGCATCTGAACGTTATGTACAGTGGAATAACAACCATAATTCGCCAAGAAGTAGGAGAAAACGTTAACCAAACTCTGTTACAAAACCACAACACAGTCTATAAGTAGCATATACCACTTTCTTTACTGAAATAAAAATAACGAACTTGTACTGACGCCCTCAGGTCGCTTAAAAAGGAAATGAAACAGCAACAACTCATTCAGTAGCCAAACAATAATAGAGTACAGCCCAGAACAGATATGTAGCACTCGTAAGCATGAAATGGGACATACATCAGCTTTTTTACCTAAATACATGCTACTGAGGTTATATTATAGGCGTTAACAGCTCTGTGTATGTAGAGGACATGCTGTATTAATATATAGACTTGTGGCCGAGTACGTTTACCAGCCGCAGAGCACACATAACGCAACAAAAGATAAAAAGGAACCTGAGATGCATAGCGTAAACAACAGCAGATTCTGATCACGCTATATTCACATTGCTAATCAATCCACATAAAAATTTTTTGTATGTTATCTTCTAGAACCAACAAAAAAAAAAACCTCACTGATTATGCAACAGCTGAGGTCAAACGTGTCTGGAGAATGAAATAAATTTGCATTCTTGCAAGAAGGCAAACCCTTTAGTTATTTTATCACACTGAAGTGCTTTAAAATGTAACACTTATTCACTTGCTTTTAATTACTATCTTAGATCGCAATGGAGCCGATTTACTACTAGCTGCAGCTGTTCGCCAGTTTGTTATATTTTTAATTTCACATCTGCGAATAATAGCGCATTTAGACTGTTACGGTTACTAGTGCAGTTAAATTTGTGTACTTATCTAGTTTCCTCCGTGAACATTTACTGTCTGTTTGATTAGTCTCCAATTCAGAGGGTAGAGCCACTTTAGACTATTTCTCTGCCATTCCACTTTCGAATAACACGTTCGGAAAATGAACACATATACCTCTCTGTGCGGTCTTTGACGTCTCCTATTTTATCTCGATGGTCATTTCTTCCCAGTAGCAAAATAGTTTGGCATTTCAAGGAGAAATTTGGTGACTGAAAATCCTTGAAATGATCTCGCCGCAACGTAAAATCCATTGTTTCAATGATTGCCACCCCAACTCCCTTATCTCATTCGTGACACTCAGTACCCTGTTCCGCGACAATACAAAACAGGCCGCCATATTTTGAACTTTGTTGCACCTTTAAACTGATGTGCCATGAAAACGCGGTATTTGGTTTTCCTTCCGTACAACATATTCAATGTGATGGTTGCAGTTCACGTTGATCGTAACTGTTATCCCTTGGCGTTTATTTGAATCGACTACATTCAAAAGATAACTAAAATATTACGGTATTTTTAGTACTCATGTGCCGGACTAAACCCTTTTCATTGTTCAGAGTGAATTTCCACTTTTTGCACCATATAGATATCTCGTTTAAATCATTACGTAATTCGTTTTGATCTTCTAATGATTTTACTTGACGGTAAACAAGAACATCATTTGCAAAGGGTGTAAGAAGGCTGTTCAGATTGTCCTCTAAAACGTGTATATAGATTAAGGGGCTCCGGAAAGGCTCAAAATCATGAAAAGTTCAATTTTTACTTTTTTGCGTTTTCTTAATCTGCAGACTATTACCTTTTAATAGATATATAATTTATTCAATTCCGATGACTACAACTATTTTTAATTTTTTTTTTTTTTAAATGTGTTCTACATGGGCGTGACCCACTGTGGCGCTGTTAACCTGCTGTCAAATGGTGTTATTATTAACGTCCGTGTTCATCAGGTACATTTTAGTGATGTGAGATAAAGTATGTGTTGTGGCTAACCTATTTTCAGAGACTTAGCAGCACCTGAACTGTTGAAAAAGTGTATTCACGGGAAAACTCAAAACCCCGATGAAAGTGTAAATAGTGTTATATGGTCGAGAATCCCCAGGACTGTATTTGTTGGAATATAAACACTTCACTTTGGTGTGTTGCGACTTTCAATGATGGCAACATTGTAAGGTGCAAGGTATTTAGAAATAGGGGAATGAAGATAGGTTCTAACATGGTACGAGCGATGCTTGCTTTAGACAAGGAACACCTTCGGGCTGCAGACAGGGCTGTAAAGAGTCTAGAAATACAAGCAAGAGTAAACAGGAGGCGGAACAAGAGGAAGCTGGAGGAGGAGTTTGCAGAGGATGAAGATAATCGATCATATGGACCTGGAATGCACTAAAAGGTTAATCCAATCTTTGTCGCTCGATTCCCAAAACTTTTATTTTCTCATACTAATTACATGTTTTCTAAGGATCTTCCAAACATATTTGTTTCAAACTTTCAGTAAATGTTACACAGTACCTTCTGCATAATTTAACACAGCCTTTTTCCAAAAAACTGTATATTTTTGAATATATAAATAAAAAATTGCAATAAAACGTTGTGAATTTTCATTACAATTGAAAAAAAATCATCTTTAATAACTGAACTAAAATTCTGAAAAATCCCTGTGTTAAGTTGTAGCCCATATTCCAATACATAATCTGTAAAAAGTTCAACTTCCTACCTCAAATACTTTGTGAGGAAAGATGTAATTTATAAGCTTTATTTTAAAATTGCAAGTATAGGGCGTTCCGGAGCCCCTTAAAAGCAGCAGAGGGCCTATAGTGTCAACGGCCTTGCCGCAGTGGTAACACCGGTTCCCGTCCGATCATCGAAGTTAAGCGCTGTCGGGCTGGGCTCGCACTTGGATGGGTGATCATCCGGTCTGCCGAGCGCTGTTGACAAGCGGCGTGCACTCAGCCCTTGTGAGGAAGACTGAGGACTTACTTGAGTGAGAAGTAGAAACTCCGGTCTCGTAAACTGACATACGGCCGGAAGAGGGGTATGCTGACCACATGCCCCTCCATATCCGCAACCAGTGACGCCTGTGGGCTGAGTCTGACACGGCGGCCGGTCGGTACCGTTGGGCCTTCCAAGGCCTGTTCGTACGGAGTTTAGTTTAGTTAGTTTAGAGGGCCCATAACGTTTCATTGAGAAACCCTAGCCATCTCTTTCAATACATGACTTCAGTTAGCACGAACTGTGGCCTTTCTGTCGGGAAGTACCGAATCCGATGGCACAGCTGAGGCGATATTGCATAGGCACGTAATTTTATTAAAAGCCGCTTGGAAGGAATGATGTCAATAAACCTTCTGGAAATCTAAAAATATGGAATCATATCTACATCTACATCTACATCCATACTCCGCAAGCCACCTGACGGTGTGTGGCGGAGGGTACCTTGAGTTCCTCTATCGGTTCTCCCTTCTATTCCAGTCTCGTATTGTTCGTGATGGGAGGATTGTCGGTATGCCTCTGTGTGGGCTCTAATCTCTCTGATTTTCTCCTCATGGTCTCTTCGCGAGATATGCGTAGGAGGGAGCAATATACTGCTTGACTCTTCGGTGAAGGTATGTTCTCGAAACTTTGACAAAAGCCCGTACCGAGCTACTGAGCGTCTCTCCTGCAGAGTCTTCCACTGGAGTTTATCTATCATCTCCGTAACGCTTTCGCAATTACTAAATGATCCTGTAACGAAGCGCGCTGCTCTCCGTTGGATCTTCTCTATATCTTCTATCAACCCTATCTGGTACGGATCCCACACTGCTGAGCAGTATTCAAGCAGTGGGCGAACAAGCGTACTGTAACCTACTTCCTTTGTTTTCGGATTGCATTTCCTTAGGATTCTTCCAATGAATCTCAGTCTGGCATCTGCTTTACAGACGATCAACATTATATGATCATTCCATTTTAAATCACTCCTAATGCGTACTCCCAGATAATATATGGTATTAACTGCTTCCAGTTGCTGACCTGCTATTTTGTAGCTAAATGATAAAGGATCTATCTTTCTGTGTATTCGCAGCACATTACACTTGTCTACATTGAGATTCAATTGCCATTCCCTGCACCATGCGTCAATTCGCTGCAGATCCTCCTGCATTTCAGTACAATTTTCCATTGTTACAACCTCTCGATACACCACAGCATCATCTGCAAAAAGCCTCAGTGAACTTCCGATGTCATCTACCAGGTCATTTATGTATATTGTGAATAGCAACGGTCCTATGACACTCCTCTGCGGCACACCTGAAATCACTCTTACTTCGGAAGACTTCTCTCCATTGAGAATGACATGCTACGTCCAATTATCTAGGAACTCCTCAATCCAATCACACAATTGGTCTGATAGTCCATATGCTCTTACTTTGTTCATTAAACGACTGTGGGGAACTGTATCGAACGCCTTGCGAAAGTCAAGAAACACGGCATCTACCTGTGAACCCGTGTCTATGGCCCTCTGAGTCTCGTGGACGAATAGCGCGAGATGGGTTTCACATGACCGTCTTTTTCGAAACCCATGCTGATTCCTACAGAGTAGATTTCTAGTCTCCAGAAAAGTCATTATACTCGAACACAATACGTGTTCCAAAATTCTACATTAGTGATACACTTCGTTCCAAAGATAGACAAACACGCTATAAGGCAGGTGGTCATACTCTTTGGGTCATCAGTGTATATCCGTTATTATATTGTATCTATCTTCCTATCTAGTTCCCTAGCCAGTGAGTTTTCCTCCACTTAATTTTTTTCATTATTTCTCTTTTCTCATTCACCCTCAGTGACATAACCTCATTCCTTATTTAATCTCTCCATTTTACTGTTTCTATTCTTCTCCAGTTCCACATCTCAAAAGCTTCTAAGCATTTTTGCTCACTCCGACACAGTCTCTATGTTTCTGCACCGTACAGGCCAACACTCGACACCGAACACTTCAGCTAAATTTTTCCTTAATTGCTTATTTTGTGGGGCAAAGAAAATACTTCTCCAACTATAAAACATTTCTTTTGTATATGATACCCCAGTTCTTATTTCTTGGTCACGTGTCACATCGCTGGTTATTTTGCAACGAAGGTGCCTGAAGTTATCAACTTGTTCCACTAACTCATCACAAATTTCCATTTTCAAAAAATGGTTCAAACGGCTCTGAGCACCATGGGACTTAACTTCTGAGATCATCAGTCCCCTTGAACTTAGAACTACTTAAACCTAACTAACCTAAGGACATCACACACATCCATGCCCAAGGCAGGATTCGAACCTGCGACCGTAGCGGCCGCGCGGCTCCAGAATGTAGCGCCGGCCGGCTTTCCACTTTCATCTTCCTTGTTTGTCTTGTGGAAACAAATAGCTTTGTCGTCTTCACATTTATGTTCATTCCATATTCTTCACATCTGGTGTTCAGTTGGTTGGTTGGTTGGTTGGTTTGTGGGATTGAAGGGACCAGACTGCTACGGTCATCGGTCCCGGTGTTCAGTGCTTCTAACCTATTGTTAATTGCCCTTTCATTTTCGCTGTTTAAGGGGCTCCGGAACGCCCTATACTTGCAATGTTAAAATAACGCTTATAAATTACATCTTTCCTCACAAAGTATTTGAGGTAGGAAGTTGAACTTTTTACAGATTATTTATTGGAATATGGACTACAACTTAACACAGGGATTTTACAAAATTTTAGTTCAGTTATTAAAGATGATTTTTTTTTCAATTGTAATGAAAATTCACAACATTTGTTTGCAATTTTTTATTTATATATTCAAAAATATACAGTTTTTTGGAAAAAGGCTGTGTTAAATTATGCAGAAGGTACTGTGTAACATTTACTGAAAGTTTGAAACAAATATGTTTGGAAGATCCTTAGAAAACATGTAATTAGTATGAGAAAATAAAAGTTTTGGGAATCGAGCGACAAAGATTGGATTAACTTTTTAGTGCATTCCAGGTCCATAGGATGGATTATCTTCATCCTCTGCAAACTCCTCCTCCAGCATCCTCTTGTTGTTCCTCCTGTTTACTCTTGCTTGTATTTCTAGACTCTTTACAGCCCTGTCTGCAGCCCGAAGGCGTTCCTTGTCTAAAGCAAGCATCGCTCGTACCATGTTAGGACCTATCTTCATTCCCATATTTCTAAATACCTTGCACCTTACAATGTTGCCATCATTGAAAGTCGCAACAGCATCATACACACCAAAGTGATGTGTTTCTATTCCAACAAATACAGTCTTGGGGATTCTCGACCATATAACACTATTTACACTTTCATTGGGGTTTTGAGTTTTTCCGTGAATACACTTTTTAAACAGTTCAGGTGCTGCTAAGTCTCTGAAAATAGGTTTAGCCGGCCGAAGTGGCCGTGCGGTTAAAGGCGCTGCAGTCTGGAACCGCAAGACCGCTACGGTCGCAGGTTCGAATCCTGCCTCGGGCATGGATGTTTGTGATGTCCTTAGGTTAGTTAGGTTTAACTAGTTCTAAGTTCTAGGGGACTAATGACCTCAGAAGATAAGTCCCATAGTGCTCAGAGCCATTTGAAAATAGGTTAGCCACAACACATACCTTATCTCACATCACTAAAATGTACCTGATGAACACGGACGTTAATAATAACACCATTTGACAGCAGTTTAACAGCGCCACAGTGGGTCACGCCCATGTAGAACACATTTCAAAAAAAATTTAAAAATAGTTTTAGTCTTCGGAATTGAATAAATTATATATCTATTAAAAGGTAATAGTCTGCAGATTCAGAAAACGCAAAAAAGTAAAAATTGAACTTTTCATGATTTTGAGCCTTTCCGGAGCCCCTTAATATTCCTCAGGTACTAGAGAATACTTAGCATATTGGGTTGGTGCATAACTGCGTAGCGTTTTCCAAAAGAAAGAAAAAACACACACACAACACATTCATCTTCTCTATATACGGCAGTCTAAAAACGCTGGGATAACTTTTCGATTCTGCGACAGTAGAAAACACGTGGTTTTTAGGCGAGGAACTCCTTGAGCCTTGTTCGGGGCGCATTTTCATCTCGAAAGGAAGTTCGTTGTTTGATGGATAGCGGAAAAGGTGGAAATCTGCAGGCACGAGATCAGATGAATAAGGTGGGTGCGAAATGACATCATCCCAACACAACTCCTGGATAGTGTTTTTCGTCAGTTCAGCAGAATTCGGGCGGCTGTTATTGTGGAGTAGCATCACTTCACGCAGTCTTCCTGGTCGTGCTTCTTGGGTTGCGTCTGCACGACGTCTCAAGTCTTGGCAATGAACGTCAACAGTGATGCTTACATCTTGAGTAAGCAATTCGCAGTATACCGCGCCGTCGCTGTTGCACCAGATGTATAACATTATCTTTCATGGATGCATGCAGATCTTTGAACGGGGATTTGCTGCTTTGTTTGGGCTCGCCATTTCCTTTCTTTTCCTTATGTTAGCATAAATACACCGTTTCTCGTCACCAGCAACGATGCAGAACAGGAATGGTCGGTATTGCTCACGAGTCAGTTGATGACGACAAAGCCCGATTTTAGAACTTCACCGCAGCGTGCAGACGTCGCACCACGATGGAATAATCACGGTTCATCACATTTTCCAAAATCGCGCTGACGTGGATCATTTTGTATTAATGCGTTTCAAAGTTATTCGTCAAACCCCGAAGGTCTTCCTGGAGAGTCAGTAATATCAAATCGATCCCCCTTACAACGATTTTTTTTATTCTCTGTCGAATGGCATCATCCCCATACAGGGCGTAAATGTTTCTGGCTGCCTCTGCTGCTGTTAACCCTCTGTTTAACTCAAACAGAAAAATATGTCGGAAATGTTCCCATTTCTCCACTCGGAACTGCATTTTCTAGTTTTCACAGCTCCACTCACTATCTCCAAATGACAATATGTAAGCTCAAACAGTAATAGTGAACTACAAATAAAATGTGACGATGGATAAAGGAACTCATACCACCCGGAATACAAACATACAAAACAAAAACACTACAAACTTATGCATTAAACTAATAGTTTCTCCGAAATTACCGATTTTATTGCGATGGTTTAAATTCAGCCTGGTGAAAGGGAAGCAGACAGTCTGAAACTTTTCATTGACAGTCGTTTCTGTTTGCAAACGACAGAAGTACAGTTAGGGATTTCTGTTTTTGTTGCGCTGTGAGTCATTTAGTTCACCTCTTCCATAGAAAATGAGGTATCAGCATTTATATTTCTGATGATTCCCTTTTACACTTTTTCAAGATACGACATCCGTTTCTATCCATAATTGCCTGAATGCCCTGTTTTCACCCCAAATAAGCGTTTATGTTTAATTAATTTTGTTTAATCTAGCACCGATACTGAAGCAATATTGTGATAAGAAGCATAATATATTATAAAAAATTTGGCTGCAGAGGAAATTTTTGTAATACTCTTCTGTACATAGCTTATGTGTATCAAAAATTTGAAAAGGTGTTCTGATACCAAAGAATTATACTACTCGCCTCATCACTGCAAAAAAATAGTGAGATAAATTAGAAAATAAACAATTTCGCCGGGATGGTTCCTTTCAAAGGGCACGTCCGACTTCCTTCCCCGTCCTTCCCTAATCCGATGAGACCGATGACCTCGCTGTCTGGTCACCTTCCCCGAAACAACCAACCAAACAATTTCCTTCGAACATTCTAGGTGCCATACCAGGGAACTGACTGGTTCTAAGTGTCAATAAGATAGTTTATGGTTCAGGTGCCATTAATGCGGAGACAGCACGTTTTATTTGTGATAATACTAGCACAGAAATACGGCAGTAATGTGTCAGGTAGTAGAACTGCAAGCAAGATAAACAATTTCTCATATCTTTTAAATTATTTTCAAGAGAAGACCAAACTTAAATTCACGAAAAAATTCTCAGCATTGACTTCTGTTTCTTAGACAACACTATTCTTAGGCTCAGATGCTGCAAAGTTGACTGTAGAATTCTCTTTGTTGTTCAGCAAAATGGCAACATCGTCGACAGGTCTTTATGTTTTGCAACTGATATACATGCTGGTCCTGCAGATGAAGTACAGGATGGCATACATCAACCATGGTCTTTTCTCATTTTAATACAATCACAGTTTTCCATTCTTCTGTGCGCATCGATGGTGATGAAATCGTGATGAGGAGATTGCAGCTTCCAGTCACCGAACGGAAAGAAATCTCCGATCCAGCCACGAATCGAGCCAGGGTCGCCGGACACTAGGGACAGCAAAGCTAACCACTAAACCACGAACAATAGAAATTAATCAAATAAAAATTTGTGAACAACAGATATAGTTCGACTGAGAATCAGATGGATTCGCAGTAATATCATCTGGTTCAACCTTCAGCCAATATAATTTTGGTGTCATGTGCAATCTTGGCACATATCCTGGGCTGCATGGTTCTCTTGTGGGCACACCATTGATGAAATCAGGACTAAAAACGTGAGAATGTTTTCCAGGAGTCCATTGGTTACCATCAGCCGTATTCTTCTTCAATGCCTTCCCATCTAGTTGCGTATTCCTTTTCATTCGTTTCAGAGAAAGAGCAGCTAGGAGTAATTGAGAATTTACAAACAACAATAGAACAATTACAGCTACTTCCCAGAGCCTGGAGCTGCAAAGTGAGTGACCTTTGCACTATCAGGCTTCTTTGTGCTTAACCAATTACTCTTTCAAGGCTGTCTGCTAGAGTGTATCACTTGTAGTTCACACGCTCCTTAACTGGGTTGGACATGGACTGTAGCGGGCTGGGGGGAGGGGAATAATATGGTAATGTGAGACTAGTGTTAAGCGGAAGTTTTTCTTTTTAGTGGCTTTCAAATGACTGAGCACTATGGGACTTAACATCTGAGGTCATCAGTCCCCTAGACTTAGAACTACTTAAAACTAACTAACCTAAGGACGTCACACACATCCATGACCGAGGCAGGATTCGAACCTGCGACCGTAGCGGTCGCGCGGTTCCAGACTGAAGCGCCTAGAACCGCGCGGCCACACCGGCCGGCTTCTGGTTTTTATATCATTTTTATGTATGACAAGAGCTGTTTGGCTACAGCTAATGTAATTTACCACCATGTGATGTAATAAGTGAGTACGCTTACCTCACAAATATTTTTCTACTAGTAGTATTTTGTTATATACCTAAAAATAGTTTGTAACCGGTTATATACAGGGTTATTATAAATGATTGAAGCGATTTGACAGCTCTACAATAACTTTATTATTTGAGATATTTTCACAATGCTTTGCACACACATACAAAAACTCAAAAAGTTTTTTTAGGCATTCACAAATGTTCGATATGTGCCCCTTTAGTGATTCGGCAGACATCAAGCCCATAATCAAGTTCCTCCCACACTCGGCGCAGCATGTCCCCATCAATGAGTTCGAAAGCATCGTTGATGTGAGCTCGCAGTTCTGGCACGTTTCTTGGTAGAGGAGGTTTAAACGCTGAATCTTTCACATAACCCCACAGAAAGAAATCGCATGGGGTTAAGTCGGGAGAGCGTGGAGGCCATGACATGAATTGCTGATCATGATCTCCACCACGACCGATCCATCGGTTTTCCAATCTCCTGTTTAAGAAATGCCGAAAATCATGATGGAAGTACGGTGGAGCACCATCCTGTTGAAAGATGAAGTCGGCGCTGACGGTCTCCAGTTGCGGCATGAGCCAATTTTCCGCGGGCTACGCGTGAAACTTGCCCGCACGCGTTCAACCGTTTCTTCGCTCGCTGCAGGCCGACCCGTTGATTTCCCCTTACAGAGGCATCCAGAAGCTTTAAACTGCGCATACCATCGCCGAATGGAGTTAGCAGTTGCTCGATCTTTGTTGAACTTCGTCCTCAAGTGTCGTTGCACTGTTATGACTGACTGATGTGAGTGCATTTCAAGCACGACAAACGCTTTCTCGGCTCCTGTCGCCATTTTGTCTCACTGCACTGTCGAGCGCTCTGACGGCAGAAACCTGAAGTGCGGCTTCAGCCGAACAAAACTTTATGAGTCTTTCTACGTATCTATAGTGTCTCGTGACCATATGTCAATGAATGGAGCTACAGTGAATTTATGAAATCGCTTCAATCATTTGTAATAGCCCTGTACCTTTCGGGGCCCACTCCTGAAGAAGATTTGAGGGCTATTCGGAAAGAAAGGTCCGAAGGGGTGCGAAATGGAAACCACAGTGAAAATACGATGCAGCTTTGCTCAGATGTGTTGGCCAGTGTCCATAGTATGCCTGTCGATCGCGTTACGTCGCCCTTTTCAGTTCCGAGCGCACAGTGAGCACATACAGGTGCTCAGAACAATAGTGTCTCCCGCCCAGTATAAGGGCCTGGTGAAGATTTCGCCTGATGTTATGCATCCTACATAACATAACTGTCATTTGTTTCCTTCTGGATGACCATTCTCGGCCGCACTCTGAAGAAACAATGAAGATGGTCGTGCTGCGTTGTCGATGGGAAGTGGTTGACCACCCACAATAGATTCCGTAATTGACTCTCCCTGAGTTTCATCTCTGCTTACATGAACCGTTTGTTATAAAGACAACGTTCAGACACAGAGAACGAGCTGTAAACCAGCGTAGAGAATTGACGGGAAGCACAGACGGTTTCCTTTTATGACGAGAGTATTGGAAAGTTGGTACTCAAAAAATGTTCAAATGTGTGTGAAATCTTATGGCACTTAACTGCTAAGGTCATCAGTCCCTAAGCTTACACACTACTTAAACTAAATTATCCTAAGGACAAATACGCACACCCATGCCCGAGGGAGGACGCGAACCTCCACCGGCACCAGCCGCAGAGTCCATGACTGCAGCGACCTAGACCGCTACATCTACATCTACATCTACATTTATACTCCGCAAGCCACCCAACGGTGTGTGGCGGAGGGCACTTTACGTGCCACTGTCATTATCTCCCTTTCCTGTTCCAGTCGCGTATGGTTCGCGGGAAGAACGACTGTCTGAAAGCCTCTGTGCGCGCTCTAATCTCTCTAATTTTACATTCGTGATCTCCTCGGGAGGTATAAGTAGGGGGAAGCAATATATTCGATACCTCATCCAGAAACGCACCCTCTCGAAACCTGGCGAGCAAGCTACACCGCGATGCAGAGCGCCTGTCTTGCAGAGTCTGCCACTTGAGTTTGTTAAACATCTCCGTAACGCTATCACGGTTACCAAATAACCCTGTGACGAAACGCGCCGCTCTTCTTTGGATCTTCTCTATCTCCTCCGTCAACCCGATCTGGTACGGATCCCACACTGATGAGCAATACTCAAGTATAGGTCGAACGAGTGTTTTGTAAGCCACCTCCTTTGTTGATGGACTACATTTTCTAAGGACTCTCCCAATGAATCTCAACCTGGTACCCGCGTTACCAACAATTAATTTTATATGATCATTCCACTTCAGATCGTTCCGCACGCATACTCCCAGATATTTTACAGAAGTAACTGCTACCAGTGTTTGTTCCGCTATCATATAATCATACAATAAAGGATCCTTCTTTCTATGTATTCGCAATACATTACATTTGTCTATGTTAAGGGTCAGTTGCCACTCCCTGCACCAAGTGGCTATCCGCTGCAGATCTTCCTGCATTTCGCTACAATTTTCTAATGCTGCAACTTCTCTGTATACTACAGCATCATCCGCTCGGTTAATCCCGCGCGGGAAAAGTTGGTACTACGCTAGACAAACGTGTCTATGTAGAGAAGTAGCTGGGAAATGTAGCAAACTGTTGCAAATAAAACATTTTTTATTTTCACAGTGATTTCCATTTGTGACCGATCGGAACTTACTTCTGAATAGGCCTCGTATTTTCAGAAACGTCGAAACCTAGGTCAAGGTCTAAATAAACCTTTGGTTTGAGACTAGTTGGCACGTTTTTTTCAACCTCTCCTAATATGAGACTTGAGCTGTCCAACGTCGATGTCAACAGCGCTGCACTGGAGCAGTGACATGCACCGACGTCGGGGAAGTCCCTAGCAAGGTGACTGCTGAGAGCTTGCTCATGCGCGTGCTGGCGCCGGCCGAGTTGCTGTTGTTTGTGGCTGCCGCGGGCACGGCATCCCGTATTCATAGGCTGCTGCAGCTTGCGCTTGCGCAACTTCATGGCCAGCGTCGCGGAAACGGGGAAGAGTTTTGCGGGGAGAAAGGGATGTGAATCCATGAAAAGGCAGCGGCCTCCCAGACGTGCCTGGCTGCTAAAACTTTTTCTATGGATTTCAGTGCAAAGGCGGAATCGATTGTCACGTCGTTGTCCAGAACAGGGGAAAAAAAAGAGGTCTGCACTCCGTCAGTTGCAATTGTGTCCGCGAGTCCGCTAATAACTTTCGACTCTCTAACAACTTTTTGTATTTTCTGCTCAGATGTGTCGGATCAATTAAAGCATTTGCAATTCAATAATCTTACTTTAATTAAAATTTTCCTTACATTAGTTCAAAATAATCTTGTTTTCGTTTCAAGATAATGCTTATAATCTTTTTCCACTTACTGAAGCCAGATGATACTCAATCTGACTATATCTCTTTTTCACAAATATTGATTTGATTAACCACGAACAATGTAAATTAGCGTTGCTGCACCTAGAGTCTGGTGACCCAGATTCGATTCCCAGCTGGGTCGAAGATTTTTTACCACTCGGGTGCTGGATCTTGCAATGCCCTCATCCTGATTTCATCATCGTCGTCGTCGAGGTGCAAGTCGCTCAAGTGGCGTCAAATACCAAGACTTGTGCTAGGCGGACTGATTACCCGAGGTGAGGTCTCCTGGTTAATAACGTCATATTTCATATGGGACTACTTAGTTAATGCTTTGACTCCCAACAATGTGAAAAATACATAATTTTAAACTTTTTCACAATATTATCGTAGTAAGCAAAGAATACCAGAGGAAAACGGTAGAAAGTAAACAATTCGTTGTTTCAAGGAGGTGGTTTCACTTTGGAACCACTAGGACATAACATTTCAGTCACCCACCGTTTCAGGTGCTATATTGGAAAGCCAATTCGTTGTTTTTCCTAGACGCTATCGAACATTTCGAAACTTCCATCAAATCATAATGCCTAAAACAAATTATAGCTTTAAATAACAACCAAAAATGGTCCCAAAATTTTGCATCGAAACTATATACTGCCCATTGCTGAAGCCACACATAAAAGCAGGAGTAAAAAATCAAATTTACATTACAGTAACATTAGACATACTTACTTTCACTATGATCTCTTCTATATGGATACTATATATAAAGAAAACTGCACGTCACAACCACCTACAATCACGTAGCACAATTTCCATGCCGACTGCAGTTTTGAAGGCTATAGGTGACTGGTACAACTCTCTGCATTCACAGAAGTGCCACAGTGTGCCACTGGATGTCTCCGTCTTGCAACGGCATTGGGGGTCTCATGCTACAGGCACAGATACTTCAAAAAAATTAATAAAACGGTGATTTTAGGTAGAAATCACTGGTACTCGAAGCGTTAACCATTCTGTCTATCTCACTCTGTTGATAAAAGTTTTCATTTTATATACCTTCGCTATTTTTTTACCTTCTTGTACTGTACATTAAGATCCTCTCTGATGATATTTCTGTGTGCTTGACCAATGTCGAGCACCCCCACCTGATCCGCCCTTTCCTCCCCTCCTTCTGGCCCCCCTTTGCCCTCTGCGCCATACTTGGTAATCCACGGCACCCTGCAGCTCGGCATATTGGGCAATGCGGGCCCAGCCAGTCCTAGAAGACGAGTGCCAGAGCGCAGCGCTTTGAGTTCAGAGATTACGACAGAAGCAACTGCCAGGAATAACTTAACCATTGAGTCACTCTCATACGTCAAAGCACCAACTATCAAGTTGGAGAGAAGTTTGTGCATAATGTCAGAATGAGAGGAGTGATGAACTCTTTCATAGTTAAAATTTATATTGCATACATTTTTAAAATAAAAGGTCAAAAACCGTCTTCCTTTGTGATAATACATATCACTGTCCAAAAAATTTTAAGCTGACAGATTTTGGAAACTGCTCAAGCGGGACATGTTTCTCGCGAACCTGGTTCAAATGGCTCTGAGCACTATGGGACTCAACTTCTGAGGTCATTAGTCCCCTAGAACTTAGAACTACTTAAACCTAACTAACCTAAGGACATCACAAACATCCATGCCCGAGTTAGGATTCGAACCTGCGACCGTAGCGGACTTGCGGTTCCAGACTGCAGCGCCTTTAACCGCTCGGCCACGTCGGCCGGCCATTCTCGCGAACCTAACCAGCTCCATGATTTCATGTGAACCTAGGATTTTCAGAGTTAAATTTTCAATTTTAGGATGATTTTATCTGGATGGCAAATATGCAAAAAAGTATAACAAATCACCAAATCACATTTATTCTCGTGTTAATGAATAATATGAAATATCGCACCCACACGGTGGCCGAGCGGTTCTAGGCGGTTCAGTCCGGAACCGCGCGCCTGCTACGGTCGCAGGTTCGAATCCTGCCTCGGGCATGGATGTTTGTGATGTCCTTAGGTTAGTTAGGTTTAAGTAGTCTTATGTTCTAGGGGACTGATGACCTCAGATGTTAAGTCCCATAGTGCGCAGAGCCAGTTATCGCACACAAGCATTCGGCATAACGTTTGAGATGGCTTCGACATGTTACACATCAATGCTTTCTACAGTCTGTGAAGTTTTCAGTGGCATATACATCCCACTACATACAAATTCTGTACAAACGAGCAGAATCTCGTAGATGTGTAGTAAATAATGACTATTATGTATAAAAAGTACAGTTAGTTACTTCAGACATTCTTGCAAAGGAGAAATTGCGATTTGATCTGATGTTCGTGAAACAGGCGTACTTGCCACCTATACAAACATGCCGCCCCATTTGATCCCTCACAGCCTTCTGCATATCCATCCCGTGGTCCGTATTATTTCCCTCCAAGTTCCGAAACACCTCACTGCATACTATCATTAGACAGATATGAGATATAGACGTCCCATAGCTCAAAACTAAGCGTTGCTTTAGTGGGGTACATGTGTCCTATCAACACGAAATGGTTAAAGAGGGAAATACGAGTGCTGGAACTTAAATAGTGGCAACTATTTATTCACGACCGATACAAAAGAGTTACATGTTTGCACCTGTTACGGTTCTTCAAAGTAGTCACCAGCGTTGTGTAGAACCAGTCGCCAGCGATGTGGAAGGCGTAGTATATCGTTAGCAGAGCATGTTCTGTTGACGGTGCGAATGGAGCGGTCTAAATTTGTGGTGATTCTCGTGTACGACTGTGATGGTGTTATCCTAACGCATTACATTCCTCCACGGCAGACAGTCAATGCACAGTATTACTGTTCGTTTTTGGAGCATCTCCTGGGACCAGCTTTGTGAAAGAAGCGGAGACACTTTCTGCGCAACCCACCCATCATTTTGTACAGGGTGTTTCAAAAATGACCGGTATATTTGAAACGGCAATAAAAACTAAACGAGCAGCGATAGAAATACACCGTTTGTTGCAATATGCTTGGGACAACAGTACATTTTCAGGCAGACAAACTTTCGAAATTACAGTAGTTACAATTTTCAACAACAGATGGCGCTGTGGTCTGGGAAACTCTATAGTACGATATCTTCCACATATCCACCATGCGTAGCAATAATATGGCGTAGTCTCTGAATGAAATTACCCGAAACCTTTGACAACGTGTCTGGCGGAATGGCTTCACATGCAGATGAGATGTACTGCTTCAGCTGTTCAATTGTTTCTGGATTCTGGCGGTACACCTGGTCTTTCAAGTGTCCCCACAGAAAGAAGTCACAGGGGTTCATGTCTGGCGAATAGGGAGGCCAATCCACGCCGCCTCCTGTATGTTTCGGATAGCCCAAAGCAATCACACGATCATCGAAATATTCATTCAGGAAATTAAAGACGTCGGCCGTGCGATGTGGCCGGGCACCATCTTGCATAAACCACGAGGTGTTCGCAGTGTCGTCTAAGGCAGTTTGTACCGCCACAAATTCACGAAGAATGTCCAGATAGCGTGATGCAGTAATCGTTTCGGATCTGAAAAATGGGCCAATGATTCCTTTGGAAGAAATGGCGGCCCAGACCAGTACTTTTTGAGGATGCAGGGACGATGGGACTGCAACATGGGGCTTTTCCGTTCCCCATATGCGCCAGTTCTGTTTATTGACGAAGCCGTCCAGGTAAAAATAAGCTTCGTCAGTAAACCAAATGCTGCCCACATGCATATCGCCGTCATCAATCCTGTGCAGTATATCGTTAGCGAATGTCTCTCGTGCAGCAATGGTAGCGGCGCTGAGGGGTTGCCGCGTTTGAATTTTGTACGGATAGAGGTGTAAACTCTGGCGCATGAGACGATACGTGGACGTTGGCGTCATTTGGACCGCAGCTGCAACACGGCGAACGGAAACCCGAGGCCGCTGTTGGATCACCTGCTGCACTAGCTGCGTGTTGCCCTCTGTGGTTGCCGTACGCGGTCGCCCTACCTCTCCAGCACGTTCATCCGTCACGTTCCCAGTCCGTTGAAATTTTTCAAACAGATCCTTTATTGTATCGCTTTTCGGTCCTTTGGTTACATTAAACCTCCGTTGAAAACTTCGTCTTGTTGCAACAACACTGTGTTCTAGGCGGTGGAATTCCAACACCAGAAAAATCCTCTGTTCTAAGGAATAAACCATGTTGTCTACAGCACACTTGCACGTTGTGAACAGCACACGCTTACAGCAGAAAGACGACGTACAGAATGGCGCACCCACAGACTGCGTTGTCTTCTATATCTTTCACATCACTTGCAGCGCCATCTGTTGTTGAAAATTGTAACTACTGTAATTTCGAAAGTTTGTCCGCCTGAAAATGTACTGTTGTCCCAAGCATATTGCAACAAACGGTGTATTTCTATCGCTGCTCGTTTAGTTTTTATTGCTGTTTCAAATATACCGGTCATTTTTGAAACACCCTGTACGACAATGCGCGGGCGCATACAGCGCAAGCTGTGGCTGCTCTGTTCGCTCGATGGCACTGTGAAGTACTGTACCATTCCACCATACTCCCCGCACTCAAGTCCTAGTGACTTTGATTTGATTCCGAAGATGAAGGAACCACTTCGTGGCATTCGCTTCAGAACTGTTGCAGAGATTCGACAGGCAGTAGACCGCTCCATTCGCACCATCAACAGAACAGGTTCTGCTGACGGTATACGACGCCTCCCACATCGCAAGCAACGGGTTCTACACAACGTTGGTGCCTACTTTGAAGGACGTTACGAGGTGCAAACGTGTAACTCTTGTGTATCGGTTGTGAATAAATAGTTGCCACTGTTTAAGTTATAATTCTCGTATATAACAGATTCCACAAAGTAAAATTACTTATTCATATTCGTATGTTTGAATCAGCTTCATGGTGTCGTTTCTGTAGTTGACGTAAGAAATAAATATTTGGAAACTGTATGTGCTAAGGAGGGGACAGCTGTTACGAACTCAAAGGTTGGTTTGAACACCACAGTGCTATTAGGAATGGTACGCTGTAGTCTTTTCAACTGACTTACCTAGCGACGCAGAGTGTGATCTACAGTTTAATGTGCACCCCGAAACACAGTGCAACTTGGCACAAATCACTGCCAGCAGCAAACCGAGAAATGCCAGGAAAAACTTCCTAGACACGATTGAGGGCTGAACCCCATAACTATGGACGGATAGTCAGGCAATTCCTACTGATCCACTAAGCCTTTTCTCGTAATTTTAAAACTGGGCGAATATGAAAATACTGTAAATAAACTCCAAAGCATAAGGTTGCAAAGTACAGTTATTTAAAAGCTTTGGAACGCTATGAAACTTCAATGAGAAGAGCAGTTTGCTAATCCTCTATTTAGCTAAACCGTCAGTGTGTCTCGACCGACATATGGTTCCTAGCTAAACATGTTTTCCGTTCTGTTTTTATCGGAGGGGTTGGTGGAGAATGAGTCATTCTGGGAAGTGAAGCTAGTTGAATAAACGAAGCTCTGTTAATGAGATGTTCCCGAAATAACAGATAAAAGAATGGCAACTGCCCAGTGTATATTTATTTAACAAGTACTTTTAAATATATAACAAGTATTGTTTAAATGAGTAAATACATATAGAGTACACGAATAATTAGCTATGTTTGAATGTAGACAGATTTTGTGTCAATGCAGTACTGCTACTTGTGCAAAAAGAAGAATCATTTCATTGCGGGTTGTAGAAAATATTACGCATTGCTGGCTGTCTTCCTTAAAAGACAATACTGAATCCTCCAGAATGAAATTTTCACTCTGCAGCGGAGTGTGCGCTGTTATGAAACTTTCCTGGCAGGTTAAAACTGTGTGCCGGACCGAGACTCGAAGTCAGGGCCTTTGCCTCTCGCGGGCAAGTGCTCTACCAACTGAGCTACCCAAGCACGGCTCATGCCCCGTCCTCAAAGCTTTGGTAGAGTACTTGCCCGCGTAAGGCAAAGGTCTCGACTTCGAGTCTCGGTCCGGCAAACAGTTTTAATCTTCCAGGAAAGTTTAATACTGAATCCTGCTTATAACTATGTGGCTAAGTAACTTGCAAATTGCATGTCGTTACAGTTGACCCAATGACTCAGTAATAATAACTTACAAAACTTCATTCAAGAGTGTGAAATGTATCAGAAACTGGCGGACAGCTTTCCTGATTAAATCATCTGCTGCCACTGACTGATATAAGGACATATACCGA
The DNA here is from genome assembly GCF_023864275.1 of Schistocerca cancellata. Classification (NCBI taxonomy): domain Eukaryota; kingdom Metazoa; phylum Arthropoda; class Insecta; order Orthoptera; family Acrididae; genus Schistocerca; species Schistocerca cancellata. The sequence goes on from NC_064633.1 coordinate 546,149,110, forward strand.
AAGGCATAATACGAATATTCCAAACATTGTGACTTACAGAACTGGGTTACCTGAAATGTGCGTACGGCATGCACGCACTTAGACCACGGTGACGTTTGTTGTATTTATTCACACATTACTTGAGCGACACGAAACATCCGAAAAACCACGTGCAACTTACCGACCGCAATGAATATGGATGTAGTTAGGCAGATTTACCACTCCGAAATATCGCTGTTTTGTATCTTTTGAATTACAACGCAAAGAAAACGCTAATTACGACCGAAATACATATTAACAAGGTAGTATCTCAGGCGGTAGCAACACAAACGTTGAACGTACACTGCGGTGACAAAAGTCAAGTGGTACTGTAACCTGCCTCCTACGAATCGGCCTATCCTGCTTGCGACATAAACTATGACCGTGGATCGCGTGCATGCCTAATGGATTTTTTTAATTGGATAAGGCTATCTTTCCCGAAGAAGTGATACCGATAAGGAGGAGGAAAGTGGATAACCGACCATTCTGATGGAAACAATACTAGAATTAAAAAGTAAATAAACCGAACAGGGCTATAATTTGGAAACTGAAAGTTATTTTGTGCATTCACTCAAAGGAGTACCACTGATCATGAATCCAAAAGTTACACTAATGAACGAAAGGGAAATGACTAACGGTCGCCTGCCCACTAGGGCAATTTACATCCAAAATCCTGTACAAGATGATGGGACAGAAAAACATGCATTATTAAACACTGACGTGGCAACTGAAGGTTGTCACTTTTTTTTTTACACTAATTTAAAGTGAGAATGTAATGATAAAGAAAACTGAGAAGTCACTCTTACGTTATGTTTGCCATTAAATTTTGAAAAAAGGCAATCGAGTAATGATTTGAAAATATGCAATTACACTATATGTTAGTACTGAACTTCGTTACGTGAGCAATGACTTTCAGTGACCTCAACGTAATGTCCTCAAGGAAATTTAGAAAAAAATCAAGCACTTTTTACTTTGCCATACTTATTTTGAAAATTATATTTCAAATTATTGTCTGAACAACTGAGCCTTTTTTACTGACTTGAACAGAATTAAATACTGGAGTACGTACCAAACCAAAGAGCCAGGTGCTCCAACTTCCGCACTCTTAATTTGTACATTTTTTAGATTTGCATTTTTTCCATTGATTGATTCTCAAACCTGAAAAATGAAATTGCTTTACTTTAGTTATATACTGAAGCCTTTGTAGTACAACAGTTAATTGAAAGTAGACTGAGGCTAAAATTCTTAAAAGAGAATTTATTCGTTAGTAAACTGGCTGTAACTATTCAATTTGTTTCTTACGACACTCAGTTAGCATATTAGGAAAAAAAAGAAACAAGGATTCTACTTGGTAACAATGTCTGCGGGCAATGAGAACGCAATCGCCTTGAGTTTAACTCTTTTTTATTTAAATAAATTTTATCAATCAAATCACATTCAGTTGTGCTACTGGGTTAGCCGTTAATAGTTTCTACCAATGAACAATCTTACTTGAGTGCTGTGCATACGACGAAACTCGGAACCGACGACGAAACTGTGTTGCTGGATTTGCTGCTGTCGCTGAAGACGGTAGCATACTGTGGAGCCACGGCTAATTACAGGAACGGGCAATCGTAATTAATACAGGCTCCTGCTCTAGACATCTGGCCGGCGCGCGTACATGATGACGCCGAAAATGTTACTCTCTACTGCGAGAGCGTTAACACCACACTTCCGCACACTACAAGCGCTGGAACCCGTCTCTCACTCTCTCCGCGCGCTCTGCGCAACGACTTCCTACTCAAAGATTTTACAACGCACAAGCGCTGCTTCTATCGTTGCTAGTCGATACAAATAACAATTTCTTTGGCTTTTTCCCAGAGCTTAGAAGTTTCACAGTAAAACACAGATAAATACGAGGGCAGTTCAATAAGTAATGCAACACATTTTTTTTTCTCGGCCAATTTTGGTTGAAAAAACCGGAAATTTCTTGTGGAATATTTTCAAACATTCCCGCTTCGTCTCGTGTAGTTTCATTGACTTCCGACAGGTGGCAGCGCTGTACGGAGCTGTTAAAATGGCGTCTGTAACGGGTGTGCGTTGTAGACAACGGGCAGTGATCGAGTTTCTTTTGGCGGAAAACCAGGGCATCTCAGATATTCATAGGCGCTTGCAGAATGTCTACGGTGATCTGGCAGTGGACAAAAGCACGGTGAGTCGTTGGGCAAAGCGTGTGTCATCATCGCCGCAAGGTCAAGCAAGACTGTCTGATCTCCCGCGTGCGGGCCGGCCGTGCACGGCTGTGACTCCTGCAATGGCGGAGCGTGCGAACACACTCGTTCGAGATGATCGACGGATCACCATCAAACAACTCAGTGCTCAACTTGACATCTCTGTTGGTAGTGCTGTCACAATTGTTCACCAGTTGGGATATTCAAAGGTTTGTTCCCGCTGGGTCCCTCGTTGTCTAACCGAACACCATAAAGAGCAAAGGAGAACCATCTGTGCGGAATTGCTTGCTCGTCATGTGGCTGAGGGTGACAATTTCTTGTCAAAGATTGTTACAGGCGATGAAACATGGGTTCATCACTTAGAACCTGAAACAAAACTGCAATCAATGGAGTGGCGCCACACCCACTCCCCTACCAAGAAAAAGTTTAAAGTTTACCCTCAGCCGGTAAAGTCATGGTTACAGCCTTCTGGGACGCTGAAGGGGTTATTCTGTTCGATGTCCTTCCCCATGGTCAAACGATCAACTCTGAAGTGTATTGTGCTACTCTTCAGAAATTGAAGAAACGACTTCAGCGTGTTCGTAGGCACAAAAATCTGAACGAACTTCTCCTTCTTCATGACAACGCAAGACCTCACACAAGTCTTCGCACCCGAGAGGAGCTCACAAAACTTCAGTGGACTGTTCTTCCTCATGCACCCTACAGCCCCGATCTCGCACCGTCGGATTTCCATATGTTTGGCCCAATGAAGGACGCAATCCGTGGGAGGCACTACGCGGATGATGAAGAAGTTATTGATGCAGTACGACGTTGGCTCCGACATCGACCAGTGGAATGGTACCGTGCAGGCATACAGGCCCTCATTTCAAGGTGGCGTAAGGCCGTAGCATTGAATGGAGATTACGTTGAAAAATAGTGTTGTGTAGCTAAAAGATTGGGGAATAACCTGGTGTATTTCAATGCTGAATATAACAACCCCTGTTTCAGAAAAAAAAATGTGTTGCATTACTTATTGAACTGCCCTCGTACAATGAAAGGTCAACAGGCTTCAGCCTAAATGTACACATACAGTGAAGCAAAGTCCTTACTTATTAAAAGAAACCATTTAAATTACAAATATGTACATAAAATTCAAAAAAAGTTATATATCGGTAGCAGGTGCCATGCATCCTGCATTTTCGGTGTTACAGTACCTCCTAATACTGTGTCGGACATCCGTTTGCCCCACATGTGCAACAACTCGACGTGACATGGACTCAACAAGTCTTTGGAATTTCTCTGCATAAATATTGAGCCGAGCTGCCTCTGTAGCCGTCCATAATAGCGAAAGTGCTGCCGGCTCAGTATTTTGTGTACGAACTGACCTCTCGATTATGGCCCATAAATGTTCGATAGGAATCATTTCGGGCGATCACGATGGCTAAATCAATCACTCGAATTCTTCATAACGTTTGAAACGTCCCCTTTGAACATTTATACATGACTGTGCTTAAACTGACACACAATATTTTTAGCGCAACGCAATCTGACTTTCAGAAATCCCTACAAAGGAATGGCCCTAACTAACATTAACCTGCACCTTTCACAAATCGCTGACCTCACCAAAAATCTTCGTTACTCGAACTACTGCAATACAGCGAGCGCCACTAATGCCAGCTAAATAAAAGATTCTAACAACTGAAGGCAGTAACTACTGATAGGCATAGTTAGCAAATGAAAGATTTTAATAGAGAACAAACAATGTATTTACCTTAAAAATCATAATATATATAGCAGTTCATAATATCCATTCTGTACTCAAAAATCCGCCATCTCATTTCCCACATCCTCCACTGCTGGCGGCTCACCTCCAACTGCGCATCGCTACGCGCTGTTCACATCCACCTGCCCAACACTACAATGGCAACAACAATGCCAACTAGCCACAGACTGCACACAGCACAGCCAGTGATTTTCATACAGAGCGCCAATAAGAAAACATAAACAGCCTACTTACATAGCCTACTTACATAGCCCCCATGCTCCCCACAAAAAATTTTACAAATTATTTTGGGCAGTGGCCAATAATGATTTGATAAAATTTTTCATAAATACAATAACAAAGAAATCAAATGCACACACTTATTGATACAATGTTGGTCAAAAGCTAAAATTTTCTCACAGTCCATAAAGAGAGTCCTGATCATTCATCATAAGAGTAAACCTGCAGTTTGTTTTCTCAAAGTCTGAGCAGTAAAAGACAATGCACACGGAAGTAGTGGATTTCCATGCAGTCGTGAAGAAGTAGTGTTGTCCTTCCAACGGAAAGACTGTGGACTCTTGACATGCAGACAGGTAATGGGCCACAACAGAGCAAACCCACAGCAGAGTCATTCGACGTTTTGAAGAAGATTGGTAGGTAGGTCATCACTGAGCAGACCCACTGTAGTCCTGGTAGAGAGTATGGTATTGGTGTTGGTGGGCCACCAGAGGTGCAGACCCACTGTAGTCCTTGTAGAAAGTGTGGACAGGCCCACTGTAGTCCCGGTAGAGATTGTGGTATTGGTCGGCCACCAGAGGTGCAGACCTACTGCAGTCCTTGTAGAAATAATGGTGCTGGTGAGTCAGCAAAGGTGTAGACCCACTGTAGTCCTTGTAGAGATAATGGTACTGGTGGGTCATCAAAGATGCAGATCCACTGTAGTCCTTGTGGAGATGACCAGCAGCCATCTGTTGTGACTCTGCAGGTGCACAATCACCATTGAAGAGTCTTGCAGATAATATAGCAAGTCCATAACCACCACTTGTGCACTCACAAAGTTTTTTGCAATTGTCCTTAGAACCAGCAATGCTGTTATCCAGTCCCTTGCTGAATTATTAACACACATGCCAACACTATCAGTCCCTACTTCTCACATATTGTGCATTACTATGACCAACAGAAATGTGTGCAGTGAAATGAATGCTTACAAGTTACTTAATTTGATGAACTGGTGTCAATTACAATATTATAACAACAGAATACAATTACAAAGGTACAAAATACATCATTAAAGAACATAACAATACAGATAACATTTGTAGTACAGGCTTTACAAAAGAATCGAAATAACATATACATCAGGGTTACAGGAATTATGACATGAGTACATACATAAAAGATCAGAATAACTTTTGAAACAAGAAAACATAAACAGCCTACTTACATAGCCTACTTAAACGTTCTTGAAACCAATCGCGAACAATTCCGCCCCGGTGACATGGCGGATTGTCACCCACAAAAATTCCATTGTTGTTTGGGAACGTGAAGTCCATGAATGGGTGCAAAAGGTCTCCAAGTAGCCGAACATAACCATTTCCGGTCAATGATCAGTTCAGTTGGTCCCAGGGGCCAAGTCCAGTCCACGTAAACACAGCCCGCGCTATTGTGTAGGCACCATCAGCTTGCACAGTGCCTTGTTGACACTTTGGGTCTATGGCTTCTTGGGGTCTGCGCTTCGACCATAGATACTAGTAGACTGGCCTTGCTGTGCAGAAGCTATAGGGCTGGTGTGGCTCCAACATAAACCACGTGACTGTTGGCAAAACGTGGCGGGATTTCAAATGAGCGGTCTGCCATCCTGTGTTTGTATCGTATTTTACCCACATTTCTCAATTGACTGCCAAACGCTTCCAACAAAAATTACTTTTTTATTTGCGAAAAATTATGTCAGAACTACATTTGACCTGGATTTGTTCACAGTACCATTTATAAAATCTAAAAAATATATCAAAGGCCCCTCTGGTGGGCAGCAGGACTAAATTACTATAAACTATCAGTTAAAGTAAAATGTCGTAAAAATTCTTTTAAATAGTAAGAGTGGGCTAGTGTCTAAACTTTAAATATTGGATTCGCCGCGTTTTGATCTCTAGTCACTTATAAAAGAAAATGGGATATGGGAATTATGTCAACTATAGGTCCCAAAATTGTCGACTTTAGGAGCAGGTCTATTTTAGAGTATCAATTTTAGGTGCACTTCAAAGGTTCAGTTCCTACTATTTTTACAAAAGTTTAAACTATCAGTTTAAAAAAAATGATATTTTAGATGAAAGGCGAGACTCTGAAGTTTCAGAAAATAATTTTGGAACCTACATTTATTTAATAGTATTAGAAGGTAGAAAAAATGCTCTTCATGTGTCGACTATAGGTGCTCTTACCTTACTATAATCTCACTTGTATATACAAAAAGGCGCGTATGTGCAGATGGCTTAAAGTTTTTCCGTTTCAGGGCCTGTATCCAAAGCTGTCTTCGGTTTTCATCCTTAGAGAACCTATGAGTAGGAAAGAGAAACGATTATACTTACTTCTGTAACCGAATTATCACAGATACTTTCTAAAATGTAATATGAGTCTGACTTTACAGGCATCACTTTCAACACTTTAATTTACGTGATACTCTATTTCAAGTGTACAAAACATATAAAAGTCACTTCAGCAGATTTCAATAAACGTATCTGCATTATCACAAAAACACACGTGAAATGTAATACCATTTCCCCCGACAAAACGCTGAGTACAGCCATAAGCGCAACACGAAACAACCATGTTTTGCCAACATTCACGTGACTTTAGCCCAGAGATGTTGGAGCCACGAAAATGACGTCAGGGCCAGTCTATTATATTTATGGTCGAAGGGTCTGCGTCACACTCTAATCCTACCATCAGCTGTTACCAACTGAAATCGGGGCTCATCTGACCAGGCCATGGTTTTCCAGTCTTCTAGGGTCCAAACGACAAAGTCACGAACCCAGGAGTAGCACTGTAAGTGATGTGCTGTTAGCAAAGGCACTCGGCGTCGGTCGTCTGCTGCCACGGTTCATTAACGCCAAAATCCACCCCACTATCCTGACGAATAACGTTCGTCGTACGGCCCATATTGATTTCTGCTGTTATGTTGCTTGTCTGTTAGCACTGACGACAGTACGTAATCGCCGCTGCACTCGGTCGTTAAGTGAAGGCCGTTGACCACTGCGTTGTCCATGGTGAGAAGTAATGTATGAAATCTGGTATTCTCGACGCACTCTTGACATTGTGAATCCCGGAATAATGAATTTTCTAACGATTCCGAAATGGAATGACCCAACGTCTAGTTCTAACTACCATTCCTCGTTCAAAATCTATTGATTCCTTCCCTGCGGCCATAATCATATCGAAAATCTTTTCATCCGAATCATCTGAGTACAAAGGACAGCCACGCCAATGCACTACTGTTTTATACCATAAGTACGCTTTACGACCGCCATCTGTATATGTGCATATCGTCATCCCATGACTTCTGTCACTTCAGTATACTGTATTATTCCACATAGCGCTAGATGGTCAAGTGCTACAAAGAATGTCTGGAATGTCGTGGACGGTTTTATAATACGAACGCGTTATTTAGTGATGCTTGCGCTGAAGGTTTCCAGGTCTCTGTCAAATGAAGCTACGCCGGTCTCTCTAGTTAATCTATTGTGTCATTCTTTTGCTGCTGCATGTGTAGGCCTTGTTTGATTGCACAGAGTGATATGGTGCCTTATGGAGTATCGGAAACAAATACTTAAATTTGGTGTCGTCATTTCCTCGTGGTGGCTCCCAGATATCTTCGATGTAAGCAACAACAACAAAGCATTTCGGACAACCCCAGCGATTACTCCAGCTTGTAAAAGAATGTGGAATTGGAGTTTCCATTGTTCCTTGCACAGTGTCATCGGTCCATGCAGTCTCTCAAGACAGACCAGCGCTACTTATTCACGTTTGGCCCAACCAAACGATTTCGTGAGGTTTGCACTTAGATACTTCCCTGTAAAATCGGCATCTCATGCAACGATATCATCAAGCAGAACTCTGCTTCCAGAAAGCGTTTTCCAATGAAATCCTACCATCTTTAGTACCACTTTTCCTCCGAAAAAAGGAAAACAACTCACTATCCCGAATTGAGAGAAGCGGCTTCTTCCATGTAGGAAATTATTTCCACACGTTATATATACACACTAGCGAAACCTGGCAGTGCTTCGCAATTGCTAAATGTGTATGAGAACTGGATATACTGGATATATATCCCAATCTCCTCTGTCTCTGTCCATCACCTCTCTCTGCCAATCTCCTCCTCCCCCAATCTATCTCCACCTCTTCCACCTCCGTCACTCTATCCACATCCTCCTTCCCCCTCTATATGTCCTCTTCCTCCCCCACACCCCTCCCACTCTGTGCATCTTCTCTTCCGCTGTCTCACTATTCTTGAACCTTGTTTACTGTTGTTACCAACGAAACGTTGACTGGAAATTGAAGTCGCTTAAAGCAAATGTGTAAATCAGTTGGATCATTGGCATACGGCTTACGAGAGACCTTACCTGCTGCTGAATGCGTGATGCTAATAAATTCAATGACACTATTTCGTATAGTTTTAATCTGCAAACGGGCAGGATTATAAAGTTTCGGACGATTCAGACCTCGTAGCAGCTGTATGATCATACGCTGATAACTTATGAAGTCAAATTTCCTAGTGCGAGAAAGAAGACAAAACCACATATTTTCACAGCATTGCATTTTCTTTCTTTTAACAGCAAACCTGTACATTGTTGTTTAAAAAGCTGTTGTAGCCTTGTCCATCTGGAAGTTTATTAGAGTATCGTGTAAAATTTGTAGTACATCAGTCAAGAACTTTTCGAGATTTTTGTTAGCAACGTTTCCTCTCAAATAGTATACGACTATCTATATACCACATACATTTCAAAAATATGTATCCTGTGTCCGTCCGAACGTTTAGTAGAATATCGCGTAAACATCTGAAGTAAATCGAGCAAGAACTTCTCGAGTTTATTGAAAACATAGTTAAAGAACGACATGTCTTTGTACAGGGTTATTACAAATTATTGAAGCGATTTCACAGCTCTACAATAACTTTATTATTTGAGATATTTTCACAATGCTTTGCACACACATACAAAAACTCAAAAAGTTTTTTTAGGCATTCACAAATGTTCGATATGTGCCCCTTTAGTGATTCGGCAGACATCAAGCCGATAATCAAGTTCCTCCCACACTCGGCGCAGCATGTCCCCATCAATGAGTTCGAAAGCATCGTTGATGCGAGCTCGCAGTTCTGGCACGTTTCTTGATAGAGGAGGTTTAAACACTGAATCTTTCACATAACCCCACAGAAAGAAATCGCATGGGGTTAAGTCGGGAGAGCGTGGAGGCCATGACATGAATTGCTGAACATGATCTCCACCACGACCGATCCATCGGTTTTCCAATCTCCTGTTTAAGAAATGCCGAAAATCATGATGGAAGTGCGGTGGAGCACCATCCTGTTGAAAGATGAAGTCGGCGCTGTCGGTCTCCAGTTGCGGCATGAGCCAATTTTCCGCGGGCTACGCGTGAAACTTGCCCGCACGCGTTCAACCGTTTCTTCGCTCACTGCAGGCCGACCCGTTGATTTCCCCTTACAGAGGCATCCAGAAGCTTTAAACTGCGCATACCATCGCTGAATGGAGTTAGAAGTTGGTGGATCTTTGTTGAACTTCGTCCTGAAGTGTCGTTGCACTGTTCTGACTGACTGATGTGAGTGCATTTCAAGCACGACATACGCTCTCTCGGCCCCTGTCGCCATTTTGCCTCACTGCGCTCTCGAGCGCTCTGGTGGCAGAAACCTGAAGTGCGGCTTCAGCCGAACAAAACTTTATGAGTTTTTCTACGTATCTGTAGTGTGTCGTGACCATATGTCAATGAATGGAGCTACAGTGAATTTATGAAATCGCTTCAATCATTTGTAATAGCCCTGTATAGAAGGATGTATATGACCAAATTGCGTCCTCTTGAAAAATATCGACTTTAGCAACAACGTGTACTCTGGTTTTCCAAGAGTCGAGAGAGGATTTCAGCGTGAGGTAGGGCGCGCGTTATCTCTAGCACACTTCCCTCTCATTATTTTCTTCAAGAGGTCGTTCCAGTTTTCAGAGCTGTAGCTGCTTGTTTGAACGACTTTCGAGAAAGGTATAAGGCGGCCGCCGTTATTCGTTTCTTCCTCAGAATAGCATCTTACATTTTATACGAGCCCACGATATTGGCTCTGTAAGCAAGCACGCCTGCCTACTTTACTGTGGCTCAAGCAAAAGGTTACACTTCCATATATCTTTGACATTAACAACACCACTCTTTATATCGCACCGTTAACACGAATTTAAACAGATACCCACGATCTGCGACAAACGATAAACACCCGACAAACACTTTGCAGTTGCTTTCGGCTATCAGACTTCGATATATCGAAAGATCTGTATATCAGAGTTACGTGATATCTTTAATCGATATTCGTCTGGCAGGTATATCGGCAACATACATACTCCATGGCGAATTAACAGTATCCATTTTATTATCGTCATCATTTGATTCATTATACATAAAATTCTAGTTTGTTTTTAATAATGATACATTTTCAACAAAAGAGCGTTACCCAGGACGTTGAAGTGTTTAAATAAATGTTGACTGTTGTTATGTGTATTTTCATAACCACGTCTCATCCGAAGTTAGATTGGTAGTAATCTTTGAAATATAATTCTCAAATACTAAAATGTAAACTTTCACGGGCGGAAATATCATGTCCATTATAATTATCCGGGCTGTTATGCCGTGGTCGGTTGATGAATTCTGTGGTGATTCCCAACGTTTCGTCTGCGACTGCGGGAGACATCTTCAAGGGGGTCCGTAGCTTGATGGAAGGTCCACCACACACACTGGTTCGCTACTGACTGCCGCTAAATTCCGTGTCCGCGCGCCCCCGCGCCGCGGCGTTGCTCGACGCCGAGATGGAACATCTCCACAATGCACTAACGAAGAACGGATATTCGTCCGCCGAAATAAAACGTGCGTTGAGGCAGCCACGCAGAAATCATACTGACGTGCAGACTACTGCGAAATCTAAGGTTTTCCTGCCGTTTGTTAAAAATGTAACGGAAAGAATAGGGAGGATCTTGACGAAGCGGAATATTACCGTAATTTACAAGCCCACCAGGAAGATACAGGAATACCTTAGGCCTGCCAAGGACGCTCGCAAACCATTGGAAAAATCTGGAGTGTATAGGATCCCATGCAGCTGTGGCGATGTTTATGTGGGTACCACTAAAAGAACTGTTTCTAAACGTTTGGAAGAGCACAAGGGAAATTGTACAAGAGGAGAAACGGAACGATCAGCTGTTGCGGAGCATGCTTTCCAGCCAGGGAACCACAATATTCGTTTCGAGGAGACGCAAGTACTAGCGGCCACGAGCGGATATTACGAAAGGCTCTACAGGGAGGCAATTGAAATCGCTAAACACCCAAATAATTTCAACCGAAAGGAGGAGGGCGTCAAATTAAACGGTATATGGATGCCGGTGTTAAAGAAGATGTGTACCACTCGTCCACTACTGGGTGATGGCAACGGCGATCGACGGCGACGGACAGCGGCCAATTGCACTGACGTTTTCAAAACACGTAACGTCACGCCGCGGCGCGGGGGCGCACGGACACGGAATTTAGCGGCAGTCAGTAGCGAGCCAGTGTGTGTGTTGGACCTTCCATCAAACTACGGACCCCCTTGAAGATGTCTCCCGCAGTCGGAGACGAAACGTTGGGAATCACCACAGAATTCATCAACCGACCACGGCATAACAGCCCGGATAATTATAATGGACATGATAATTCTCAAAACCCTCTTCTGTTTCTGTTGCTCGTTGATCATTGTGTTTTTATCAGTGATCTTGCAGTGTAAAGACAAAAAATAATATAAAAAATGCCTCGCGAAAGTGATTTGTGGAAGTAGTTTAAATGAAACAACAGTAAAAGTGGAAAGTGTAATTACTGTGGGAAGCCAGGAGTTTACATTGATAACTTGCTGTATTTGTATATAAAATAATATATAATTAAATTTGGTAATTAAATTTGGATTCCCCCATTCTTTTATTAATTCATAAAACGTATCCCCACAGGTTTAAATAAAACACGGAATCGTAAGTTATTATCTGAATTTTAAAACTGAATTTTTGATATCGATGTATGGAAATCCTGGAATTTTTCATTCGAATAATCGTCGACATCGATATCTGGTATGGCGGCGCTGTTAAGTAACATCAACTCACCACGTTCAGTTTCAGAGACAACCAATGCTCACGACCCTTACAGCGCGTATTTAAAGCAAACCTGTACATTAGAATGCATCTACATCCACATCCATACTCCGCAAGCCACCTGACGATGTGTGGCGGAGGATACTTTGAGCACCTCTATCGGTTCTCCCTTCTGTTCCAGTCTCATGGAAAGAAAGATTGTCGGTATGCCTCTGTGTGGGCTCTAATCTCTCTGATTTTATCCTCTCGGTCTCTTCGCGAGATATACGTAGGAGGGAGCAATATACTGCTTGACTCCTCGGTGAAGGTATGTTCTCGAAACTTCGACAAAAGCCCGTACCGAGCTACTGAGCGTCTCTCCTGCAGAGTCTTCTACTGGAGTTTATCTATCATCTCCGTAACGCTTTCGCGATTACTAAATGATCCTGTAACGAAACGCGCTGCTCTCCGTTGGATCTTCTCTGTCTCTTCTCTCATCCCTATCTGGCACGGATTCCACACTGGTGAGCAGTATTCAAGCAGTGGGCGAACAAGCGTACTGTAACCTACTTCCTTTGTTTTCGGATTGCATTTCCTTAGGATTCTTCCAATGAATCTCAGTCTGGCATCTGCTTTACCGACAATCAACATTATATGATCATTCCATTTTAAATCACTCCTAATGCGTACTCCCAGATAATTTATGGAATTAAATGCTTCCAGTTGCTGACCTGCTATATTGTAGCTAAATGATAAAGGATCTTTCTTTATACGTATTCGTAGCACATTACACTTGTCTACATTGAGATTCAATTGCCATTCCCTGCACCATGTGTCAATTCGCTGCAGATCCTCCTCCATTTCAGTACAATTTTCCATTGTTACAACCTCTCGATATACCACAGCATCATCCGCAAAAAGCCTCAGTGAAGTTCCGATGTTATCCACAAGGTCATAAAAGTGGTCCCATCACACTTCCCTTTACCACCACTGAGAAAGCTTAGCTCCATGCGTGATCTAAAGGTGTAAGAGTGACAAATTGGTGCCATAACCATATCGAAGTTTACAGATTCGAGAGCCTGGTCCGGCGCTGTAGTGTCCCCTCCGCACAATGCGCTCCACGTGCGAGTAGTGTCATTGTCGTTCATTCGGCGACCTGAGTAGCTGGAGCCCCTTCTCGTAGGGTCCGGCGTTTGCGTGCAAGTTGCGTCGCCAAGTCACGCGCACTCTATTTGACGCTGCGCCCTATTTGACGCTGCGCCCTATTTGACGCTGAATCAGGAGAGCGTCGCGGCGCGCCACCGACGCTGCGTTCGGGCCGACGCCACGCGTGGCAGCGTTTCGGCGTCCCTCCGGGGCAGAGCCAGCAGGTATGCGCCGGCACGGTCGGCCGTCTCTCCTGCGCTCCATTAGCTGATTGCGCCACACAGGCGGGCGATCGGCGTCGCCGCAGCCAGCAGATGGCCGGCGCTCGCTGCCGCTTTCGATTCCCCCGGAGGAAGGCCGCGGCGGACAAGCCGAGGGCCCGACTTGTGGATCCGAATCGTGTCAATAGTGTGACAGGATTCGTGATTTCCTGTCATAGATGCCACAGTTCGTATTGCGTTGGTGCTTAAGTTCGTAGAGTTTATCCAGAAATTTAATAAACACAACAGAAACACATATCAAAGACCTTAGTCATCATTGCTTTACTCTCCTTCACTGTTTACATCAACCGGCCGCGGTGGTCTAGCGGTTCTAGGCGCTCAGTCCGGAACCGCGCGACTGCTACGGTCGCAGGTTCGAATCCCGCCTCGGGCCAGGATGTGTGTGATGTCCTTAGGTTAGTTAGGTTTAAGTAGTTCTAAGTTCTAAGGGACTGATGACCACAGATGTTAAGTCCCATAGTGGTCAGAGCCATTTGAACCATGTGAACTGTTTACATCAGTCTGCCAACGCTGGGGTAACTTTTCGACTCCGCGACTGTAGCAAAACACGTGGTTTTGAGGCGAAGAACTTTTCGAACCATATTCGGAGCACATTTTCATCTGGCAAATAAATTCCTCGCAGGTTGGTCGATAGAGAGCGGAGAAGGTGAAAATCTGAGGACGCAGTGGCGGGTGAATGAGGTGGCTGCGCAATGACTTCCCAACCAAACTCCTGTACAGTGTTTTTTGTCAGTCTAGCTGAGTGCTGGTGGGCATACCGTGGAATAGCATCACTTCACGCAGTGTTCCCCGACGTTCTTCTTCGACTGTGTCTGCAAGACGTCTCGGTTGTTGACAATAAATGTCACCAGTGATAGGTACACCACGGGGAAGCACTTCGTAGCACACCATACCGTCGCTGTTACACCAGATGCGTAACATTCTCTTTTGTGGATGTGTGCATTTCTTTGTAGGTATAGCTGCTGCTTTGTTTGGGCCAAACTATTCCTTTCTTTTCCTTATGTTAGCGTATAGATATCATTTCTCGTCACCAGTAACGATACGGGATAGGAATGGTCGGTGTTGTTCACGAGCCAAATCATGACGAACAAGCAGAGATGCGCATATGGCTACCCGCCGATTTCTTGAATTTGGTACCCATACACCTGATTTTTGAACCTTCACCACCGCTTGCAAACTTCGCACTATGGTAGAATGATCACAGTTCATCACATTTGCCAGTTCTCGAGTACACTGCCGTGAATCACTGAGCATTAATTCGTTTAAACGATCTTCATCAAACCCCGAAGGTCTTCCAGTATGTGGAGAGTCAGTAATATTAAAACCATCCTCCTTAAAACGAAAAAATAATTTCCTTGCCACGCTTTTCCAGTGGCGTTATTCCCACACACAGCGCAAATATTTATGGCTACCTCCGCTTCGGTCACCCCTCTACTGAACTAAGACAGAAGAATGTATCGGAACTGTTCCAATTTCTCCGAATGGGATTCGATCTTCCAGCGCCCACAGCTATCACCCAACGTCAAAATTACAGGATGTAATTCAGGCGGCAACAGTGAACGACAAATGTAATATGGCGATCGATAAATAAACCCATAGCAACAGGAAAACGAACATGCAAAGCAAAAACCCCACGAACGTATGCACCAACTTAATACTAATTGACGGAAAGACATCTAGTCAAACCAAGGTTCTAACTGCGGTTTCCCACGGAAACGTCACGTGTCTCTGCTGTTCTTATCTGCGAGCGTTGTCCAGAAAATAAGTTCCGATCGGTCGCGCAATGGACACCAGAGTGAAAACCCGGCAAAGCTTTGCACAAATGTGTTGGGTAGTGTCTCTAGTAAGACCGTCGATCGCATCAAGTCGCTCTTTTCAGTTGTGAGCCCAATGTGAGCGCGTAAAGGTGCCTAGAACAACAACGTCTCCCCCAAGTAGGAGGGCCCGCTGAGAGGCTTCGCCTTAATGAATGCAGCCCACCTGACACAACTGCCACGCACTTCCTTCTTTGTGTCAATTCTCAGCCGCACTCTGCAGGGGCAGTGAAGATGCTCCTGCAGCCTTTCTGATGCGAAGTGTTCGATCACCCACAACACAGCCCTAATTGGCTCGTCCTGAAAATCATCTCTGTTCACATGAAACGCTGGATACGAAGACAACACTTGGGCGCAGGATACGCGCTATAGACCAGCGTAGAGAATTATCCGAAAGCGCAGGCGGCTGCCTTCTATGACGATGGTGTTGGAAATTTGGTATAACGCTCCGACAAATGTCTAAGTCGGAGCAGCTAGTATGTACAGAAGTATCTGGAAAGTATAGATAACCCTTGCAAATAAAATGTTTCTGATTTTCACTGTAGTTTCCATTTAGCGACCGATCGGAACTTACTTTCTGGACAACCCTCGTATAAAGGTGTAACAAAACGGCATGGAAAACTTTCAGCAACGTTCCTCTCACATAGAGTAATGAATTGTATTATATGAGCACGGATCTAGAAAAGCTGCATTACCATGACAGTGGTATTTTCTGCTTCTCATGTAATCACATTAATCATGGAAAACACACAGAAGCAGAACGTATCAGCATTACATGAAACATTTTCTCACACAAAGTGTTCAAAATACCCTCTTAATACACAGCAAGTTGTAAGAGAGGCGTTAAATAAGTAAACACGTTAAAAAAGGTACTGGCGGAAATAAAGCTCTTAGGAGGGGTCGTGGGTCGTGCTTGGGTACCTCAGTTAGTAGAGCCCTTGCCCACGAATGGTAAAGGTCCCGAGTTTGAGTCTCGGTCCGACACACAGCTTTAATCTTCCAGGAAGTTTCATATCAGCGCACACTCCGCTGCAGAGTGAAAATCTCGTTCAAGTAAGCACGTTGGTTTTATTCGGGATTCCAAACACTGTATCATCCCCCACTCTTTTGGCTACAAAACCCTATTTTTCAACATAATCTTCATTCAAAGCGAGGACCTCACGTCACCTTACCGGGAGGACCTGTATGCACGCAGGGTATAGTCTGTCGGTAAACTGAAGAGCGAGCGAGCGAGTCCCCACTCTGCCAACCCAGCTACGTCACAAGGCGCTTCTACAGGCTGTTTCACAACGTAGTAACGGCCCTGCCGCGGCGCGCGATTTAAATCTGTGGCGACGCCGTACACAGATACGTCTCGGCTGCGTTCATTTTTAGACAAATGCATTAAGACCATAACGAATACAAAAAGACGATAGCTTCTTTCGAAATACAACAATAGAGTAAATAATATTAACATAAGAACGGAAGTCAGGATTCTACTACAAACATAGAACCGAATGCCTGTTCATGTGAATATGGTATATGTTCCTCTACTGCTATTAGTAAAACGAACCGCACATTAATTAAATCAATCTGTAGAATTTAAGGCTTGTTCTTACTTTGTGTTTCTACTGAAAGGTAGAAGTTTTCTTTGAAGGACTGTATAGAAACTTAACAATGCAACATGAAGAGTGTTTAAAAAGTAAGCAGAAATTCATAATTTTGTGTGTTAGTCCGATTTGCACTTCTTTTCTGTCACTGTCTTCGTGAACATGTCTCTAAAGTATGTGTACAATGTTATGCATAATGGCTATTTACTCTGTTGTCAGTTATCAAAAAGATTACATGTGTTTTGGTAGCATCAACGATTATTTGTTTTGTGTAAAAATAGATTAGAGAATCTGTATCAAATTTTGTTGTAAGAATGGACTAAAATGTATGAAATTTTTAGAAATGTTGGATATTGCTTTTGGTGAACTTGTTATGAGTAAACCAAGGGCATACAAGTGGTATAAACATTTCTAAGTGGGTCTTAAAGGGCAGCAGTTTTACAAGTATGGATGAGATTAAAAATGTGCAGTTAGAAGACCTATAAACTATCCCGAAGAAACAGTTCCTAAAGTGTTTCGGGAATTGGAAAAAGCACTGGCATAAGTGTGTAGTATGTAATGGGGAATATTTTGAAGAGTATAACATTGCTGTAGACTAACAAATAAAGTTCTTACCAAAAAATAAAAGTTAATATGTAAGCGCACCTCGTATGTCAAGCTTTCTGCTTGGAAGCCCAGAATCTGGGTATGTGTTTCGAAAAAATTTCAACAGTGTTTACAATAGCTATTGCGCACATGTTTTAAGCAATATGTCTTAGAATCGGGTGAATAGTGACCGAGACAGAGATTTAGTGTTCCATCAGCATCAAAGGTTTAACGTGATTTTGAAACTGTCTATAACGATGTGTTTCCTCACAAAATTATTAATTTCCTTTGTGGCGATTCCAGTAAACCACGCGGCTTGGCAAAATAATTTTTCGACTGCCATATGTGACAATAAAGTAATGAGACTGATTTTCTTTGCAAGATGTATCAACCCTGCAGGCTTGCGTAGGCACAATATCTTTGACCTTGGTTTATAAGCTGCTTCTAGTCCAAGCAGCAAATCGATGCTTCTGCTCAGTCGTGAGTTGTGCTATAATAAGTTATCACGTTTTTTTGTGTCTCTCGTCATGGAAATGGAACCGAATAATATTGTGCAACGGTATGCCATTTCTTTTTGCGTTTAATTGGGTGAAAACGCGACGACAACTTACGGTAAGCTTCAGAAGGCTTTTGGAGAGGAGGTTGTGACAAGAGCTCAAGTTTTTCGTTGGCATAAAATCTTTAGTGAAGGCTGCACGAATGTTGAAGATGAAGACTGCAGTGGACGACGATCAACCTCACAGACGGATGTCAATTTGGCCAGCGTGCGTGAACGCGTACTATCTGATCGAAGATTATCCGTGAAAATGATTGCAGAAGAACTGAACATCAATTGAGAAACTGTTCGTCTAATAATAACTGAAGATCTTGGTATGAGAAAGATTTGTGCAAAAATGGTCCCCAAATATCTCACACCACAACAGCGAGAAACACGGAAAAATGTGGCAGCCGATCTGTTAGAGCAAACGGAAATCAGTCCAGAATTGTTGAGCCGTGTTATCACTGTAGATGAAAGTTGGTTTTTTGAGTACGATCCAGAGACAAAACGCCAAAGTTCGCAATGGTGCTCAAAGGGTTCACCCAGACCAAAAAAATCTTACATGTCAAAGACAAAAGTGAAATGCATGCTTGTGTGCTTCTTTGATTCCAAGGGAATTATTCATAAAGAGTGGGTAGCTCCTGGACAAACAGTTAACCGTTATTACTACAAAGAAATTTTAGAGAGGCTTCGTAAAAGAGTTCTTCGTGTCGGTGCCAACATTGCTGATAATTGGATTCTGCATCACGATAATGCGCCATCCCATACTGCTCCGTCAGTACTGCAATTTTTAACCTCAAAACAAATTTCAGTACTATCACAGCCACCTTATTCACCAGATGTCGCTCCGTGCGACTTTTTTCTATTTCCAAGAGTCAAAACGGCGGTCAAGGGACACCATTTTCAAACAACACTAGATGTCCAAAAAGCTGTGACGAGGGTCTTGGAGGATATTACTGAGTTCCAGAAATGTTACCATCAACGGCAGAAGTGCTGGAAAAAGTGTGTGCAATCAGAAGGGAACTACTTTGGAGGAGACAACACTAAACTTGAGTAAAACGGTAAGCAACATTTTTTTTTTCACATCAGTCTCATTACTTTATTGTCGTACCTCGTACATATGGAGAAGTGACCATTGTAATAAAATAAGAGAAATCAGAATTCGGGGGGAAAGATGTGTATGTTCATTTTTCCCACGTGCTCTTTGAAAGTGGCACTGTGGAGAAATAATCTGAAACTATTTCTACGAACCCTCTGCTGAATGCTTAATGACAATAGCAAAGTAATCATGTAGATGTAGATGCAGATTTCTCGCTCTCCTCTCACACGTGAACTCGCCGGAAGTCCCTCCCGCTATCCCAACACACTTCACAGCATGAAAATTGCGAGGAAACTATGAAAGTACAGGCGTTCACAGCCCTACAGCTTTGTTGTCGACAGAGCTGTAGAACAACGTTCTGTGCGAATTTTCTGATATCAGGTCGAATCACCTGCAGTAATTACGTCCCTCCCGTGGTCCCAAGAAACTACACTGGTGATTGTGAGGAAACAATGAAAGTATAGGGTTCACAGTGCCCCAGCTTTGTTGTTGACAGCGCTTTAGAACAACGCTCCGTGCGAATTATCTGATCTCAGACCGAATCATTTGGAGCGATTTCTTTACAGATGTTTCCAGTCCGCTTATTTAATGCAAATTGTAATATACACTCCTGGAAATGGAAAAAAGAACACATTGACACCGGTGTGTCAGACCCACCATACTTGCTCCGGACACTGCGAGAGGGCTGTACAAGCAATGATCACACGCACGGCACAGCGGACACACCAGGAACCGCGGTGTTGGCCGTCGAATGGCGCTAGCTGCGCAGCATTTGTGCACCGCCGCCGTCAGTGTCAGCCAGTTTGCCGTGGCATACGGAGCTCCATCGCAGTCTTTAACACTGGTAGCATGCCGCGACAGCGTGGACGTGAACCGTATGTGCAGTTGACGGACTTTGAGCGAGGGCGTATAGTGGGCATGCGGGAGGCCGGGTGGACGTACCGCCGAATTGCTCAACACGTGGGGCGTGATGTCTCCATAGTACATCGATGTTGTCGCCAGTGGTCGGCGGAAGGTGCACGTGCCCGTCGACCTGGGACCGGACCGCAGCGACGCACGGATGCACGCCAAGACCGTAGGATCCTACGTAGTGCCGTAGAGGACCGCACCGCCACTTCCCAGCAAATTAGGGACACTGTTGCTCCTGGGGTATCGGCGTGGACCATTCGCAACCGTCTCCATGAAGCTGGGCTACGGTCCCGCACACCGTTAGGCCGTCTTCCGCTCACGCCCCAACATCGTGCAGCCCGCCTCCAGTGGTGTCGCGACAGGCGTGAATGGAGGGACGAATGGAGACGTGTCGTCTTCAGCGATGAGAGTCGCTTCTGCCTTGGTGCCAATGACGGTCGTATGCGTGTTTGGCGCCGTGCAGGTGAGCGCCACAATCAGGACTGCATACGACAGAGGCACACAGGGCCAACACCCGGCATCATGGTGTGGGGAGCGATCTCCTACACTGGCCGTACACCACTGGTGATCGTCGAGAGGACACTGAATAGTGCACGGTACATCCAAACCGTCATCGAACCCATCGTTCTACCATTCCTAGACCGGCAAGGGAACTTGCTGTTCCAACAGGACAATGCACGTCCGCATGTATCCCGTGCCACTCAACGTGCTCTAGAAGGTGTAAGTCAAGTACCCTGGCAAGCAAGATCTCCGGATCTGTCCCCCATTGAGCATGTTTGGGACTGGATGAAGCGTCGTCTCACGCGGTCTGCACGTCCAGCACGAACGCTGGTCCAACTGAGGCGCCAGGTGGAAATGGCATGTCAAGCCGTTCCACAGGACTACATCCAGCATCGATCTCCATGGGAGAATAGCAGCCTGCATTGCTGCGAAAGGTGGATATACACTGTACTAGTGCCGACATTGTGCATGCTCTGTTGCCTGTGTCTATGTGCCTGTGGTTCTGTCAGTGTGATCATGTGATGTATCTGACCCCAGGAATGTGTCAATAAAGTTTCCCCTTCCTGGGACAATGAATTCACGGTGTTCTTATTTCAATTTCCAGGAGTGTACATTGTACAGCGCACGTGAACAGCAGATGCGGTGCAGATAATTAGTACTGTTTGCGGAAGAATATATGGTTTCCACGTTCTCTCATCCTCCACATCTCGCACAGCTTGTTCCAGCAATTCCTGCCGGTGACCGTAATTCAGGCAGGCGATACAGCCCGAGGTTATTCAGGTGTGCCAGGACATGAGGACTCCTAGGTGAACGCATCCAACACGTGAAAATGTCCCCAGCAGATTTCAAACTTTCCGATACACACGATGTTAATGTCCATTAATAAGTGACCGGGTACTTTTGATCAGTTAGTGTCTCTCAAAAACTGTTGAGCTCAACGAAATACGCTTTTCTCGTTGATTACCAAAATACTGTGTTCTGCGACGGATCTTCCTAAAGTTTCGTATTGCATTTCATTTATTGCGTAATAGCTTCGCAAAATGGCCTTCTTGTGAACTTTTTCAATATTTAATACGTATCAAGTATAAACTTTAAAGTCTCTGTCTCCAACAAAAATGACATAAAAACTTCCCAAATTCATTTACGGAATAAAAGTCTATTATGTCTCTAAATACGCATTAACATTGTTCTTAATTTAAATAGGGACTGAATTATGATTATCTTAACTAGGCGAAAACTACTTTCTCGATTGCTCGCAGACACGAGACAAATGGTTAACACCCACACAGCGCTGCAGGTGTGTCACTCCCGATAGTGCGTGCTTGCTATAGCTGGCGCTTCTACGTAATTGCGTGCGTAGTGTCGACACGCAGCGACCGCAAAACAGATAACCGCACAGGCCCCAATTGTGCGCAAATTAAGCCACCGCTTTGTTGCGGTCGCGCGGATAGCAATTTTCCATCTCGTCGCAAGCGGCATTAAATTCCTTGTATAAGTTTCTTATCAGGAATCAGTGTACGCCCCCGCTACGTTATACAGTTTGATAGAAAAACTACATTTTTTATATGTCACTGTATTCGTCGAGAAGTGCTCCGAAGTCATGGCAACAAGTAAAGGCATTTTGTCTACGCCATATGTTGACAGGACTGACTCAAGAGTGGTATGCCTTAATCTCGCTTTTGTTCCTGTGTGTTAACTGAGTTGGTTCAGTGAGTAGATATACTCATAGTGATTTAGAGAATTTTATCACGAGTGTCCCATTGTACGAAAGCACCAACGAGGAGTGATTCGTGTTCTGCAGTCTGAAAGGACTAGACCTGTGGAGATTATTTGCCAAGTGCAGCTGCAGTGTTACGATTCACGAGTGGATAAACTGCTTTAAAGTGGACATGTATCGGTCTGCGACGAAGAGCGATCGGGTAGGCCATCCATTTCGAAAATGGATAGAAACGTCGAGACAGTTGGCGAATGACTCGTGATGATAGTCGTTTCAGAATTAATCATACTGCCCATGAGTGGAACACTAGCCACAGTTTGTCATTCGCAAATCGTCCTAAATTATCGCTAAGTTCGTACTCGTTGGATACCACGTCAGCTGACAGATAAACACAAATAGGAACGTTTGGAAATGGAATCACATTTAAAACCTTTTGAAGAAGAAGGAGAGCACTTCTACAGTAGCAAGGCATCTGTTGATAAGAAGTGAGTCCATCACTACGAACCACATAGTAAGTGGCAGAGGATGGTGTGAAAACATCCGTCTTACACCACGTGTTGAGCGTGGCAAGTCTGTTAAATGCTATAGATTTAGCATAATTCTAAATGTAACCTATGTTTTCCAAAGCAATCTGTGTGCTAGGATTAAACAAAAGGATACTGATAACTCTACTCAACCTCCACAATGGTGCAAACTACACTCCTGGAAATGGAAAAAAGAACACATTGACACCGGTGTGTCAGACCCACCATACTTGCTCCGGACACTGCGAGAGGGCTGTACAAGCAATGATCACACGCACGGCACAGTGGACACACCAGGAACCGCGGTGTTGGCCGTCGAATGGCGCTAGCTGCGCAGCATTTGTGCACCGCCGCCGTCAGTGTCAGCCAGTTTGCCGTGGCATACGGAGCTCCATCGCAGTCTTTAACACTGGTAGCATGCCGCGACAGCGTGGACGTGAACCGTTATGTGCAGTTGACGGACTTTGAGCGAGGGCGTATAGTGGGCATGCGGGAGGCCGGGTGGACGTACCGCCGAATTGCTCAACACGTGGGGCGTGAGGTCTCCACAGTACATCGATGTCGCCAGTGGTCGGCGGAAGGTGCACGTGCCCGTCGACCTGGGACCGGACCGCAGCGACGCACGGATGCACGCCAAGACCGTAGGATCCTACGCAGTGCCGTAGGGGACCGCACCGCCACTTCCCAGCAAATTAGGGACACTGTTGCTCCTGGGGTATCGGCGAGGACCATTCGCAACCGTCTCCATGAAGCTGGGCTACGGTCCCGCACACCGTTATGCCGTCTTCCGCTCACGCCCCAACATCGTGCAGCCCGCCTCCAGTGGTGTCGCGACAGGCGTGAATGGAGGGACGAATGGAGACGTGTCGTCTTCAGCGATGAGAGTCGCTTCTGCCTTGGTGCCAATGATGGTCGTATGCGTGTTTGGCGCCGTGCTGGTGAGCGCCACAATCAGGACTGCATGCGACCGAGGCACACAGGGCCAACACCCGGCATCATGGTGTGGGGAGCGATCTCCTAAACTGGCCGTACACCACTGGTGATCGTCGAAGGGACACTGAATAGTGCACGGTACATCCAAACCGTCATCGAACCCATCGTTCTACCATTCCTAGACCGGCAAGGGAACTTTCTGTTCCAACAGGACAATGCACGTCCGCATGTATCCCGTGCCACCCAACGTGCTCTAGAAGGTGTAAGTCAACTACCCTGGCCAGCAAGATCTCCGGATCTGTCCCCCATTGAGCATGTTTGGGACTGGATGAAGCGTCGTCTCACGCGGTCTGCACGTCCAGCACGAACGCTGGTCCAACTGAGGCACCAGGTGGAAATGGCATGGCAAGCCGTTCCACAGGACTACATCCAGCATCTCTACGATCGTCTCCATGGGAGAATAGCAGCCTGCATTGCTGCGAAAGGTGGATATACACTGTACTAGTGCCGACATTGTGCATGCTCTGTTGCCTGTGTCTATGTGCCTGTGGTTCTGTCAGTGTGATCATGTGATGTATCTGACCCCAGGAATGTGTCAATAAAGTTTCCCCTTCATGGGACAATGAATTCACGGTGTTCTTACTTCAATTTCCAGGAGTGTATTTTATAAGTGTGTACCATTTGTTGAAGAGTCACTACACAATTCTCAACCGGCCATGGTATAACAAAAAAAATTGAACTCTCAAAAAAACTTGATGGTAGCAGTTATTTCTGAAAATCTTCATTCATCGCACTCGCAGTGTTCCACATCCATAATGTACAAAAGTTTTACATCCACCTTCACCTACAGCTGAAAGTTTCAGAAACTAGCCTTCTGCAGGATAGTTAATGATGACAGTATTTTGAAATATTGTAGGTCCACTGCTGACTCATTACGTTCCCAAAAAAGACCAAACAGTGCACAGTGAAAGCTGCTACGAGCTGCTTGGAAAAAACGAAGAAGAAAGGGGAACTTTCAAAAGGTGTGAGTTTGCTTCAGAATAGTGCCGTCTTCATCAGTCCAGTACGCTCAAAATCATTATTTTAAGCTGCTTCAGCACCCACCATACAGTTCTGTTTTAGCTCCAAGTGGTTTTCCATATTTTTGGTCGGATGAAGGAGAACCTGCGCGAATCTAAATTTGCATGGATGACGTGACGGTTAAGACATTGCAAGATGGATGTATACTATACAAGTAGTTTCTTCCACGATACATATTGGAATCTTGTCTAGAGACGGACCAAGTGCATTGATGGTTCAAATGGCTCTGAGCACTATAGGACTGAGGTCATCAGTCCCCTAGAACTTAAAACTACTTGAACTTAACTAACTAACATCCATGTCCAAGGCAGGATTCGAACCTGCGACCGTAGCGGTCGCGCGGTTCCAGACTGAAGCTCCTAGAACCGCTCGGCCACACCAATCGGCGAAGTGCATTGATGTTGAATGGTATTACGTAGAGAAATGATGTTACTTAAAAGGTTGTATTCCCAATAAAAGGTTTATTTTTTTAATTTCTTTTATTGTTTTACTTGTCCTCGTACATGCCTAGTCCCGGAATCAAAAATTGTCGAGATGTGAGCCATACTGTCCCATGACAGTCATCCATCTGTTGGTACTACAGAAGACATTCACGTGGTTACTGCACATTCTTACACGCTCTTCAGTCCTCAAAGAATCGCAAACTCGTGTTGGCAGACCTGACCGTCCTCTGATTTGGTCGTAAGCATAGGATACACGCTAATCAAAAACGTGCACGTAGTCGATGGATGTGACTGACACCAATGCTCTTAACGTCCCCTTAGCCATAAACACAAAGGATAGAGGTCAGGAGAGCTTGAGAGTCCAAGTCACTGAAGCTCACGACCACTCCATCGCTCATTAAACGTTTGAGTTACGCACTTTCATACGAGACGTGGGAAATTAGATGCTTCCCAGCCGTGCATGAACTGCATCCGTTGTCTGCCTGTAAAGGCAACGTTGTCAAGTAGTAGAAATTTATCACTCAGAAAAGTGATAAACATGACCTGACAATGAAACTTCCTGGCAGATTAAAACTGTGTGCCACGCCGAGACTCGAACTCGGGACCTTTGCCTTTCGCGGGCAAGTGCTCTACCAACTGAGCTACCCAAGCACGACTCACGCCCCGTCCTCAAAGCTTTACTTCTGCCAGTACCTCGTCTCCTACCTTCCAAACTTTACAGAAGCTCTCCTGCGAACCTTGCAGAACAAGCACTCCTGAAAGAAAGGATATTGTGGAGACATGGGTCAGCCACAGCCTGGAGGATGTTTCCAGAATGAGATTTTCACTCTGCAGCGGAGTGTGCGCTGATATGAAACTTCCTGGAAGATTAAGACTGTGTGCCGGACCGAGACTCGAACTAGGAACCTTTGCCTTTCACGGACAAGTGCTCTACCGACTGAGCTACCCAAGCGCGACTCACACCCCGTCCTCACAGCTTAACTACTGCCAGTACCTCGTCTCATTGCAAGGTTCGCAGGAGAGCTTCTGTTAAGTTTGGAAGGTACTGGCAGAAGTAAAGCTGTGAGGACGGGGCGTGAGTCGTGCTTGGGTAGCTCAGTCGGTACAGCACTTGCCCGTGAAAGGCAAAGGTCCCGAGTTCGAGTCTCGGTCCGGCACACAGTTTTAATCTGCCAGGAAGTTTCATAACAGCGCACACTCCGCTGCAGAGTGAAAATCTCATTCTGCATGACCTGACAATGTATCCCCAGTAAAGTGTACAACCTCACAAGTGTGTTGTCACCAATAATTCACACGCACACACAGAAAATAGAGCAAACCTGATAACTTGCTGCAGTGACCACTTGAGTATTTGGTAGAGCACTTGCCATCGAAAGGCAAATTTCCCGAGTTAGAGTCTCGGTCCGATCTACAGTTTTAATCTGCCAGGAAGTTTCGTATCAGCGCACCCACCGCTGCAGAGTGAAAATCTCATTATGGAAGATTTTACCTTCTTGTGATTTCCAATAAACCTAAGATTTAAGTCTACAGATTCCGAA
This sequence comes from Schistocerca cancellata, assembly GCF_023864275.1. Lineage (NCBI taxonomy): Eukaryota > Metazoa > Arthropoda > Insecta > Orthoptera > Acrididae > Schistocerca > Schistocerca cancellata. The sequence continues at coordinate 546,176,121 of NC_064633.1, forward strand.
TTATATCCTGATAACGATATTTCCATCCTCAGGATGCCACAAACTCCCTTTTTCTAGGAGTAAAATCATCAGTTTCTAGGCGCTTCAGTCTGGAACTGCGTGACCGCTCCGGTCGCAGGTTCGAATCCTGCCTCGGGCATGGATGTGTGTGATGTCCTTAGGTTAGTTAGGTTTAAGTAGTTCTAAGTTCTAGGGGACTGATGACCTCAGATGTTAAGTCCCATAGTGCTCAGAGCCATTTTAACCATTTTTTTCATCAGTTTCTCAAACTCAATATTTCCAGTGTGAGAACGTCGGTCGATTTGACCGAAGAAAATAAACTGATTTGAAGTTCTCCGATTATCTCCCGAAGTCCGTTCGTTCGGGCGATGAGGTCGGCTACGGTCTAACCGCGCACGAAATGATGTACTGATTTGAAAAGATCGGCTGTGTTCGGCCGACGTCGGTCGTCCGTGGAATCCATTGGTATCGATACCATCATGACCGCAGCCTTAGGTGTTGACAGATAACACGTTTGGAGACACCGTGATACAGGGTTGCGTCTCGAACGCAGTCACACCAGTCTCCCTCTACCAGCGTTCCCTGCCCATTGCCCTAATCACTATTACCCTTTTTGCTTTGCGGCGAATCCACCGTCCAGTGTTTTAGGTTGATGTACGTGGTAATTCTGACAAAATGTCTAGGTCGTTCCCATTAAACTTAATATACGACCGAGACGGCGCGACGCTTCTCTCAGTGTGCTAATATCATCGCGGCTGGTCCTCCATTCCCACCGTCCCACTGCACTGCCTGAACACTTAATTAGAACAAAGCCACCAGAGCTCTGTCCGAGATAAATGGGCTATCGGGTTAATTAAATTTATGTGCCACATTGTGGCATCAGCGGGTGGAATTCTGCAGCCATCTGCGTCTGTCATTTTGACGTTGCCCTTGCTGATTGATTATTGCCTAGCTCTCTCTCTGCCACACACACACACACACACACACACACATACACATACACATACACACAAATACCTGCATTTAGACGTAGCCATTCGTGACCCTACGGCCTCCAAACACAAAATTACACTTGTCCCACTTCTGGAGCGTTCTCTCTTCTTGACGCAAAGGTACAAAATTGAAACCTATTGCCGAAAAACTATCTGCGAAACTGTACTACATATCCCCGTGAACAACTCTGAATACTATAGGATTCTGCAAGAGCGTCTGTCTTGTTGCGCCGTAGATCAAAACATAATTACCTCCGGATATTTCTGCTCTCTTCATTGAGTTAATTCAGTGGGAATTAGTACAGTTGCACTTATTCAGCGCTCTTATAAATACATAACCATTTTAGTGCTCGACAAGTTGGTAGGGTAGACAGAAGCACATCTTTTAAACATTCCTTTCGAGCATGGAATAAGAACTTAGCAATACTTTGAAGTGGGTTTTCATATACAACAACGGCGTTACTCGATTCTTCTCATAAACTCACTTAGCTCAAATTTTTTAGAGCCACCGAACAACACCCACACTTATGTTTCAACCTCTTTATTAGCGTTACGCTAATTGAACGAACAACTACACTAAATCCAAAGAGTACTGTTCACATCAGCTTCCAGTACAGAGCACAAAACACGCCACGCGAAGTTGTTACTGCTACCAAAAAGTTCACACGCTCGTATCTCTCAAACTATTTAATTTAGAAACACCACACTTTCATTAAAATGTTCGTAACTCCAGTCGCTTCCGTCACGATACGTTCGAACAGAAATTAGCTCACTATTTCCTCATCTTACTGCGTATTTTTAAGGAGCGATCTGACATCGTGTTATCCGTAGACCGGCTAGCAAGCGAATCTTCTTGAGGTACTCTCCTATATGCCCATTCCTCTTTTCGTGCAGGAATTCTGATTGGCTGTTGGTCTAAACGACCAATCAGGACGTTCCTTGCAGATCATTCTCGCGGCTTTGCATTATCCCATCACTAATTTGACAGTAATTAATGTCAGCAAAACTTTAATTCTTGTATTTTGTTTAATCAAAATAAATGAAGTGCGAAATATTCTTCAAATTGATAAATAAACTTATTCCGCCTCTAACTTCCATTCTAGTTACTATTATACAAAAATAAGCACACACCGAGATTTGTCACCTGAATCGTGGTTGAAACATAGCTTTCCCATGGTTCGTTTGTACTAGGCTTTACTTAAAACGAAATATTAAATTTTAACGTATGTCCCACATACACTCTCTCAGTCATTCTCACGCACTCACACCGCAAAATATAATCAAATAATAATTTTGACCGATTTTTGTACTACGTAATGCACAGTGACTAAAGTTCTAATTAATTGATTTTTAAGCACTGATAAATTTGGAATGGCTTCAAATGATAATGAAAGTCAATCTGTTATTGTTAACTTTGTTTTAAAAAACAAGCGTAGATTTTAGGAGTTTTAGGTAATTCTCTTTATCTCTAAAACTATAACACATAAAAATCTGAAAATTTGACAACATCATTCCATTAATAACAAAATGCTGCATATCAAATTTGAACAAAATCGGATAATAACTAATATGGATTATTTAGATTCGTAGAGGGTATGAATCTTCGTATCGACTGAATGTTGTGCTATGCAGTTCTCACTGCAGGCAGCGTGCCATATTGCAGCCACCGTACTAGACGGCTGCAACGAACGTCATCTCGTAATAACTTGCTGCGTTACATGCTCTCTAATGAGCTCTCGCTTGACACCAATGAAGTCGCAAATGGAGGTGATTCGGAGTCAGTGGGATGCACGCTAAAGTGCATTTGACTCGGAGCTCTCCTTGAAGTAACCGGTTTGTAACAGTTCGTTGTGTCACTGCTATGCTAAATGCTGCTCAAATTGACGCTACAGATGGAGTACGATGCGCCAGAGCCATATGCCAAACACGATGGTCTTCCCTCTGGGTAGTGCCACATGGCTGACTGGAGCCCTGCCTTCTTGCAACTGCATATTCTCGCGATCACCGCTGCCAGCAATCATGTTCAGTGGCTACATTCCTGCCAAGTCTTCCTACCATATTGCCAGAAATATTGGAAATGGCTTGTCTAAGCCACAGGGATTCGTATCTCGGACCAAACAGTGCATATAAAAGTGCATCAGGATGGCTGTTGATATACTTTCCGGGATGTGAGGTCGTGGTCCAAGAACTTTTCTGCTCCTTACGTTTCGTCCAGGACTGCGCTGGACTTCCTCAGAGGCGCTGCTCCGCTGAGTCTTGCCGACTGACTGGTCGGGTGTCTGAGAGCGACTTATATATTGTGAGAAAGGGGGGCGTGGTTCAGGTGACACGTGATGAGCAGTGATAATCCATAGCAAAGATAAGGTTGACTATCGATTACCACCTTGTCAAAGATAAAAATTGTTAGCAGTTTTGTAGAGCCACTGTCCATATATCGCTAAGTTTCATAGCCTCCTCTTTCCTATTAAAATTATCGTTATGTTTATAAATTTCGATAGCTTCTCTATAAAGCCGTGGGTAGTAATTTAACGTTGTAGATAAAACTTCGGTATCCGAAAACTTCACTTGGTGGTTGCCTGGTTGAAGAGCATGTTCCGCTACAGCTGACTTTTCTATTTTTCCAAGTCGACAAAGACTTTTATGCTCTTTCAGTCGCGTGTTTACGCTTCTTTTGGTAGTACCAATGTAAACTTTACCACAGGTACATGGAATTTTATACACACCACATGTCGACAGAGGAGGGCGCTTATCCTTCACAGATCGTAGTACTTGACCATCAGGATGGTCTTCATTCCAGAAGACCAATGGGAAGTTTCGTACTGAACCAACGGAACCGAAGCAATCGAAACACTTGGGCTCTTGCAAATAAACATTGGACTATTGCAGAATGGAGTTATGTCATGTTTGTTGAAGGGACCAGGATTGGTTTACAACCGGACACTAGACTCGTTAGGGTTCGGAGAAGCGCTAAACGATACCAGGAAGTCGATCCGTTTGAAGGTGGAAGTGTGATGTTTTGGGCGGCAATAATGATGGGATGGCAGACCCCTCTAGCTCCAATCTACGTCAATTTGACTGGTCCTCGATACCTACAGGATGTCCTACAAACGAGTGTAACGCCCTACCGATGTGAAGTCGGTGACAACTTCATCCCAGTCGACGACAATGCAAGGCCGCACCGTACTCGAGCAGTGCCTCAGTATCTTCAAAGATGCAATATCAGCCGAATGCATTGGCCTGCACAGTCCCCAGACACAAACGCAATTTAGCATGCATGATATTCGTTGAAGTTGGCCATTCTACAGCGCCCTAATCCAACTGACAATCTTCAGGAACTCGCTGAAACTGCCATTGAGGAGTGGGACCTCATACCCCAAGATAAACCTGATGATCTCATCCAGAGCATGCTTCAGAGTGGAAGAATTCATCAGTGTTCGGGGAGGACATTCTCAACATATAGACTGATGATCATCATGAGATAAGGATTTTTACTGAAGATGTACACTTAGGAGAGAGCCTGCTTTGTTTTGTAATGATTTTTTGTAACTAACCAAAACCGTTGTTTTTTCAAAAGGAATTATGTTTATTTCATTAATAAGGTATCATAAAAACCTCAGTGGGTGTACTATAAGAAGTCATTGTAGTAACCTCTGTGATATTCAAAACTTTGTTTGAGATGTGTATAAACCGGACAATGGTTGATTTGAGGACATTAGTGTCGTCCGACTTGTCGCTGTTGTGCCTCTTTTCGGAGAATAGAAGGTGTCGAGTGCATCGAAAGCCAGTTGATTAAAATTATCCTGCAAATTGTGGAGGACGTAGTTCGGACCAGAGATTGTTCTGTGATATTTTGGGTATGTTTTCCAAAGCACGATTTGGGCCCATTTATTCAAGTTTCGTAAACATGGACTAGGGTACTTATTTCAACATTCTCGGTTACGAAGTGTTACCATTGCTTCAGCATATACGTGAAGAGTACTTTGCGGACATGCCTGTCTTCCAAGGTGACAACACATGTATTCACAGAGTGCACGCATACGCTATTGGCTTGATGAAAATTTAGGCACCCTGACGCACCAAAACTAAATCAACCCGATCTTGATCTCACAGAAGATGTTGGGATTACATAGAACGGGGCGTGAACCGTAGCATTCAACATCGCCTCAATCTGGTATCTCTGCGGGGTCTAATCATCAATAAAGGGATTGTCCTAGCGCTATCATTTGGCGGCATTTTCGGATGAATTATAATTGGCTCTGAGCGCTATGGGACTTAACATCTATGGTCATCAATCCCCTAGAACTTAGAACTACTTTAACCGAACTAACCTAAGGACAGCACACAACACCCAGTCATCACGAGGCAGAGAAAATCCCTGACCCCGCCGGGAAACGAACCCGGGAACCCGGGCGTGGGAAGCGAGAACGCTACCGCACGACCACGAGCTGCGGACGGATGAATTATAATTCCAAAATACTGCATTAGTTAAGCTATCTGACGCTTCTGCCACCACGTGCATGCTTTTAATACTGCAAAGTAAATCACGTCACAGATACCATCTCGTTGCTTTCTCTTAACCACAAATTTTGCTGCCTTTATTGCTATACTTTCTTTTGTTTGGGGTTACAATACAGTATCAGAGCTGGCAGATTTACGTACGCTGGACGCAGCTGTTCATAATTGGTTCCATTATGTCCGCAAAATTGACGTAATTAGCTTCATCGACCGAAATGTCAATATTTAATTCGTGGCCTATTGTTAGTGCATCATTTTTCCTCCAGTTTGGTTTTCACACGCTCTGGCCAGACGTAAAAAGCAATTTATTTGACCGGTGCGTGTCGTAATTGGTCTCATTGTTACCGACGATGTTTTTGTATTTAGCGGCGGGCCAGTTAGATTTAAGCGACCGCTGCCGACTGCAGATGCATGTAGTCTAAGTTACGTGCCTGAACCCGTTTCCGTAACCAGAGCTGACTAACGCTCGCTATTGCGATGCCGTTCGCCGCAGGGAAAACCAGTTCAAAGTAAACGGAGTGGGTTAATGGTTAGGTAACTGGACTGGGATTCGGGAGGATCCGGTTCAGATCCCTGTCTGGGCACCGAGATTCAGTTTCCTATGGTTTCGTTACACTGAAGTGGCAAAAGTCGTGGGTTAGCGGTATACACATGCACAGATGGCGGAGTATCGGGTACACGAGGTGAAAAAGGGCAGTCATTGGCGGAGCTGTAATTTGTGCTCAAGAGGCTCTTGTGGAAAAGTTTCCAATGTACAGTGGAAATTAACGGAGTTTGAATGTGAAATGGTAGTTGGAGGTATGTAACCTCCCCCTCACTTATCGACCTTAATGACAGTGAAAAATTAAACCGCGTGTACCTAATGGAAATTTGGGAAAGCTATCGTCACCGAAGTTAATTTGTCGGTAAAGAGGGAGGAAAGGGTTACATCTAAATGAAAGGAAAAGTGCTAATGAAACTGGTGGAAATTAATTTTGAAAAGGGGTAAAGTTAATAAAGGAAGTAAATGTGCAGCCATTACGTTAACAATTAACTAGTGGTAATTAGGTATTTGAGATTTGGGGGAAATTACAGTCGCCAGTCTTAAGGACAATTACTATAGTAACTGAAAAAGAAAGGTTATTACACATTTAATCAGCACTAGAAGCGTGGCAACTGAAGGTTGACACGTGTAGTGTGAAAATTGAAAGTTTGTCAGAAGTAATAAATTTCGCTACACCCTGACTTAATTTAGCAAAAGAATTAATAAAACCGGAAAATCGAAAGTTAATTTAGTGACTGAAGTTAATAGTGAGCTTTCTTTCAGAAGCACATCGAAATTCAGTAAAATACGGTTAGTCTTGGACTACCTCAACAATCATTTCAAAAGCTACTTGAATCTACGCAATTTAGAAAGAAGAGATTTAACTTTGAACTTGAATTAAATGATTCTGAACAATTAACAATAGTAAAATTTAGTACGTACCAAGCTGAGCTGCAGTCACAGGTAAGCTAAAATACGGTAACAAAACTCGCACTCTTAATTCGTGCTTGTGTAATCTAAATATTGTAGCCAGCTATGAATACTTTAACTGAACTTTGAAATTAAAGCAGTGAAATCGGGCGTTTGAATTTCAACGACACTCGGGTTCATTTCGGAAAAGGAAGGGACACTGCTTGGTAATGCAATTAGGACAATGAGCAACAAACGTTCATGCTAAGTTGCTGTAATTTTGTGATTTGAACAGTTTGAAAAGCTGAGGTCTGCCATACAGTTCTAAAACTTTACGTGCCTCCAGTTTTCCTTTTTGGTTGATTGAAGGTTTGAAGCCATCGATCGAGGAGGTGGCGACAGTCACTAATTGTCGGCCGTCGCTGTTGCAGAAGCTGGATGTTGGCGCGCCTTCTTCTCGACACGGTCACCAGGCGAAACGGGCTCTTGATGTGCGCTGCCTAATGCTTCCCGTCCGCGACACCGTGTCAGAAACTATCATCGCAAGTCGAGCGCAATTACATGCCGCCAAACCCCAAAAGCGCGGCAACTCGCGGGAGCGTCACACTACACACCTGCTCAGCCGCACTACTCCAGCCAGACTCCCTCTGCCCGCGCTCCACGCGGCAGAGTTAACACTACCAAAGATCCTATACACTTTGATTCTTCACACGACCTATCGATGTAATCGTTCGATAGCAGTTTTCCCTAGGCAAGACCCAGCGTAAAAATACAAATAATATTTACGAAACAACCAATTATACGTCGACATAAATGCATATATATATATATATATATATATATATATATATATATATATATATATATATATAAAAACAGTAAAACAATTACAATATATAAAGAGACAGAAATGTCATATCTTGAGGTAACAAAACAAGGAAAAAAATTATAGTACAATAGATGGAAATAGGAGGATATGAATTTCCGGCGTTACAGGTAGACACATGGGACATCACATTTTGGAAATTTTTTAGGGAATTCAGTATCCACAGTGTCAAGAGTGCGCCGAGAATAACGAATTTTAGGCACTACTACTGACAATGCAATGGCCGACGGCCTTAGCTTAACGACCGAGAGCAGCGGTGATGACGTATTGTCAGTGCCAACAGACACCCAACACTCGCTGAAATAAACTTAGAAGTCAATGTGGGACGTACGACGAACGTATCCCTAGGACAGTACGGAGAAATCTGACGTTAATGGGCTATGGCAGCAGACGCCTGACGCAAGTGCTTTTGCTAACAAGCACGACTTCGCTTGCAGCGACTGCCTTGGGTTCGTGACCATATCGATTGGCGTCTGGGCCCTAGACGACTGGGAAACCGTGACCCGGTCAGATAAGTCCCGATTTCAGTTGGTAAGAGCTGATGGTAGGGTTCGAGTGTGGCGCGGTCCCCGCGAAGCCATAGACCCAAGTTGTAATGATGATGATGATGATGATGTTTGGTTTGTGGGGCGCTCAACTGCGTGGTTATCAGCGCCCGTACAATTACCCAGTCTTTGCTCAGTCCAATTTCGCCACTTTCCTGGATGATGATGAAATGATGAGGACAACACAAACACCCAGTCATCTCGAGGCAGGTGAAAATCCCTGACCCCGCCGGGAATCGAACCCGGGACCCCGTGCTCGGGAAGCGAGAACGCTACCGCGAGACCACGAGCGGCGGACCCCAAGTTGTCAACGAGGCACTGTGCAAGCTAGAGGTGGCTACATAATGGTGTAGGTCGTCTGGTCCAACTGAACCGATCGTTGACTGGAAACGATTATGTTCGCTTACTTGGAGGCCACTTGCAGACATTCATAGACTTCATGCTCCTGAACAACGATGCCACGTCACCACCGAGAGGTCAGTTCCTGAACCAATAACTCTTTCACAAGCAGGGGCGCCCAAAAAGGCAGCATCGCTCACAAGGGAACATCCCCATCGCACCCCCCTCAGATTTAGTTATAAGTTGGCACAATGGATAGGCCTTGAAAAACTGAACACAGATCAATCGAGAAAACAGGAAGAAGTTGTGTGGAACTATGAAAAAATAAGCAAAATATACAAACTGGGTCGTCCATGCGTAAGATAGGCAATATTAACGGAAATTTGAGGAATGGAGCGCCGTGGTCCCGTGGTTAGCGTGAACAGCTGCGGAACGAGAGGTCCTTGGTTCAAATCTGCCCTCCACTGAAAATTTTGCTTTCTTTATTTTCGCAAAGTTATGATCTGTCCGTTCGTTCATTGACGTCTCTGTTCACTGTAATACGTTTAGTGTCTGTGTTTTGCGACCGCACCGCAAAACCGTGTGATTAGTTGACGAAAGGACGTGCCTCTCCAATGGGAACCGAAAACATTTGATCGCAAGGTCATAGGTCAACCGATTCCTCCACAGGAAAACACGTCTGATATTTTGTATACGACACTGGTGACAGCATGTGCGTCACATGACAGGAATATGTTGTCGACCCACCTAACTAGTACACTTGGCGAATGGGTGAAAAGTTTCTTCTACCTTGCCCGATTTAGGTTTTCTTGTGGATGTAATAATCACTCCAAAAAAAGTGACGAAAACATAAGAGTTTTTCACATAAACTGAAAATAAAAAGTTAAAATTTTCGGTTGAGGGAAGATTTGAACCAAGGACCTCTCGTTCCGCAGCTGTTCACGCTAACCACGGGACCACGGAGCTCCTCGCCTTACATTGCACTTAATATTGCATATCTTATGCATGGACGACCCAGTTTGTATATTTTGCTTATTTTTTCATATTTCCACACAACTTCTTCCTGTTCTCTCGATCGATCTGTGTTCAGTTTTTCAAGGCCTATCCACTGTGCCAACTTATAACTAAATCTGAGGGGGGTGCGATGGGGATGTTCCCTTGTCAGTATTTCTGTAGCGGACTTTCAACGACTTGAGTCCATACCACGTCGGGATGCTGCGCTACATCGGGAAAAAGGAGTTCCTACACGATATGAGGAAGTATCCCCTGGCTTTTGTCGCCTCAGTGTACCTCGCTTATCTCGAAGGCCAATAAGGTAGAATTGAGAAGAGCACCTCGATTTCTTTCTCTACACTTGTCCTATTACTTGTGAACTATCACTAATGGCTTTTTCTCCTTCGAACCTTGCTGGTGGAAGAAACTTATGTCGGTGAGGGTTAATGACTCCTACCCTGTACCAACAACTCGTCCCACTCGATGTTAAGATTGAAAGCGAGCCTACTGCTCGTTTATGAGGGGAAAGGCTCAAACAATTAAATTCTTGGGTTGATGAATGGTTAAACCAGTTACGATTAAACTGAACCACTGTACGTTTATTTCCCTGATTAGTATTTCATTAAATTCAGATTAAAACTGTCGTTCTAACACCGAATAGAATATTAATAAAGAAAATCGTCAGTGCAGATGACTGAGGGATCCAGAGTGAAAAGCTGGCTGGATTGCACAGATAATGTTAGGAACAAAATTTAGAAACCATTGATCGTTTATTCACGAATAAAGTCACACGATAACATCGATTACGAACAATAATGATCACTAAAGGAATGCTTGGTATTCTTTGTATAACACGGCAGCTATTTCAAACAACTATATCTTAATACGTGAGAAGAGCCTCGGTTTGGCAAAAGGTGGGATTCCTCACATCTACACGCACGCGCACATTCATCCCATCAGTACACACAGGGAAAGAAAGGAACACAAAGATAAATTTATGCAACAGATTAAAACACGATGGGTCAGAGAAACGTTAGCTTTACAGATCAGCCGCGTCGTCGGTAAGTCACGTAGAACTTTTCCATCTTTGGAGGTACGAAATGGCTCTGAGCACTACGGGATTTAACATCTGAGGTCGTCAGTCCCCTAGAACTTACAACTACTTAAACCTAACTAACCTAAGGACATCACACACATCCATGCCCGAGGCAGGATTCGAACCTGCGACCGTAGCGGTCGCGCGGTTCCAGACTGAAGCGCCGAGAACCGCTCGGCCACTCGGGGAGGTACGTAGAAGACTGAAATTCACTGCCGGAATAAATTAGTATACCCTTTTAGAGACACAATATAGCACCGAAGTTATTCGAACGAAGTAAAATTATACACGCACGGGAAATTATAAAAGAATTCGCAAAAAGAGAAGATGAGATTTACAGGTGTACCACATGAGAAGCGCGTGGTAACTATTACCAATTTACGCGCTATGAGAAACCCCAAATTCGCTAAATGAATTTGAAAGTAAAACTTGGAGAAAGAATACACGACCAACAGAAAAAACACAAGGCAGTCACGTATAAAAAGACTCGCAGTAACTGAAACGAGACGCAGATTGGACAAATCACTCTCTTATTGCTAAGTAGCGGTAGCACAAAGAGCCGCGTCAAATAACCCAAATACACTCCTGGAAATGGAAAAAAGAACACATTGACACCGGTGTGTCAGACCCACCATACTTGCTCCGGACACTGCGAGAGGGCTGTATAAGCAATGATCACACGCACGGCACAGCGGACACACCAGGAACCGCGGTGTTGGCCGTCGAATGGCGCTAGCTGCGCAGCATTTGTGCACCGCCGCCGTCAGTGTCAGCCAGTTTGCCGTGGCATACGGAGCTCCATCGCAGTCTTTAACACTGGTAGCATGCCGCGACAGCGTGGACGTGAACCGTATGTGCAGTTGACGGACTTTGAGCGAGGGCGTATAGTGGGCATGCGGGAGGCCGGGTGGACGTACCGCCGAATTGCTCAACACGTGGGGCGTGAGGTCTCCACAGTACATCGATGTTGTCGCCAGTGGTCGGCGGAAGGTGCACGTGCTCGTCGACCTGGGACCGGACCGCAGCGACTCACGGATGCACGCCAAGACCGTAGGATCCTACGCAGTGCCGTAGGGGACCGAACCGCCACTTCCCAGCAAATTAGGGACACTGTTGCTCCTGGGGTATCGGCGAGGACCATTCGCAACCGTCTCCATGAAGCTGGGCAACAGTCCCGCACACCGTTAGGCCGTCTTCCGCTCACGCCCCAACATCGTGCAGCCCGCCTCCAGTGGTGTCGCGACAGGCGTGAATGGAGGGACGAATGGAGACGTGTCGTCTTCAGCGATGAGAGTCGCTTCTGCCTTGGTGCCAATGATGGTCGTATGCGTGTTTGGCGCCGTGCAGGTGAGCGCCACAATCAGGACTGCATACGACCGAGGCACACAGGGCCAACACCCGGCATCATGGTGTGGGGAGCGATCTCCTACACTGGCCGTACACCACTGGTGATCGTCGAGGGGACACTGAATAGTGCACGGTACATCCAAACCGTCATCGAACCCATCGTTCTACCATTCCTAGACCGGCAAGGGAACTTGCTGTTCCAACAGGACAATGCACGTCCGCATGTATCCCGTGCCACCCAACGTGCTGTAGAAGGTGTAAGTCAACTACCCTGGCCAGCAAGATCTCCGGATCTGTCCCCCATTGAGCATGTTTGGGACTGGATGAAGCGTCGTCTCACGCGGTCTGCACGTCCAGCACGAACGCTGGTCCAACTGAGGCGCCAGGTGGAAATGGCATGGCAAGCCGTTCCACAGAACTACATCCAGCATCTCTACGATCGTCTCCATGGGAGAATAGCAGCCTGCATTGCATCGAAAGGTGGATATACACTGTACTAGTGCCGACATTGTGCATGCTCTGTTGCCTGTGTCTATGTGCCTGTGGTTCTGTCAGTGTGATCATGTGATGTATCTGACCCCAGGAATGTGTCAATAAAGTTCCCCCTTCCTGGGACAATGAATTCACGGTGTTCTTATTTCAATTTCCAGGAGTGTATTAATAACCAAGCTCGCACTCGCTAACTAAAATCGATCCATGGTATGATTTCCCATGGTTATACTTCCAAGAAACGTAATGGTATCTCAAGCACAGCCAAGTCCGTAAACATCTGAACTACCTAACTTACATTAGCAGAGGAGCCTAGAGCAGACAACCTCACCTTAGGAAGACCCAATGTACTTAATATATCTATAGATGTGTGAATCGTGAAATATTAGTTTAGAAAATACAATGTGTGAATAATGAAGTGCAGCTGTGGCTCTCTAATGAAGTAGCGGTAATCCAATGGAAGGGTCCGTGTTTGGTGAACGCCTGAAGAACAGTTGTAAGGTGGCTATAATTTCGCACCTTACAAGCACTCATCCACATACTTTGCCGTGAACTACAACCACGATTAGGTATCATTTGATAGGTTGTACGTCGTAAATACAGGGCGTTTCAAAAATGATCGGTATATTTGAAACGGCAATACAAACTAAACGAGCAGCGATAGAAATACACCGTTTGTTGCAATATGCTTGGGACAACAGTACATTTTCAGGCAGACAAACTTTCGAAATTACAGTAGTTACAATTGTCAACAACAGATGGCGCTGCGGTCTGGGAAACTCTATAGTACGATATTTTCCACATATCCACCATGCGTAGCAATAATATGGCGTAGTCTCTGAATGAAATTACCCGAAACCTTTGACAACGTGTCTGGCGGAATGGCTTCACATGCAGATGAGATGTAGTGCTTCAGCTGTTCAATTGTTTCTGGATTCTGGCGGTACACCTGGTCTTTCACGTGTCCCCACAGAAAGAAGTCACAGGGGTTCATGTCTGGCGAATAGGGAGGCCAATCCACGCCGCCTCCTGTATGTTTCGGATAGCCCAAAGCAATCACACGATCATCGAAATATTCATTCAGGAAATTAAAGACGTCGGCCGTGCAATGTGGCCGGGCACCATCTTGCATAAACCACGAGGTGTTCGCAGTGTCGTCTAAGGCAGTTTGTACCGCCACAAATTCACGAAGAATGTCCAGATAGCGAGATGCAGTAATCGTTTCGGATCTGAAAAATGGACCAATGATTCCTTTGGAAGAAATGGCGGCCCAGACCAGTACTTTTTGAGGATGCAGGGACGATGGGACTGCAACATGGGGCTTTTCGGTTCCCCATATGCACCAGTTCTGTTTATTGACGAAGCCGTCCAGGTAAAAATAAGCTTCGTCAGTAAACCAAATGCTGCCCACATGCATATCGCCGTCATCAATCCTGTGCACTATATCGTTAGCGAATGTCTCTCGTGCAGCAATGGTAGCGGCGCTGAGAGGTTGCCGCGTTTGAATTTTGTATGGATGGAGGTGTAAACTCTGGCGCATGAGACGATACGTGGACGTTGGCGTCATTTGGACCGCAGCTGCAACACGGCGGACGGAAACCCGAGGCCGCTGTCAGATCACCTGCTGCACTAGCTGCGCGTTGCCCTCTGTGGTTGCCGTACACGGTCGCCCTACCTTTCCAGCACGTTCATCCTTCACGTTCCCAGTCCGTTGAAATTTTTCAAACAGATCCTTTATTGTATCGCTTTTCGGTCCTTTGGTTACATTAAACCTCCGTTGAAAACTTCGTCTTGTTGCAATAACACTGTGTTCTAGGCGGTGGAATTCCAACACCAGAAAAATCCTCTGTTCTAAGGAATAAACCATGTTGTCCACAGCACACTTGCACGTTGTGAATAGCACACGCTTACAGCAGAAAGACGACGTACAGAATGGCGCACCCACAGACTGCGTTGTCTTCTATATCTTTCACATCACTTGCAGCGCCATCTGTTATTGAAAATTGTAACTACTGTAATTTCGAAAGTTTGTCCGCCTGAAAATGTACTGTTGTCCCAAGCATATTGCAACAAACGGTGTATTTCTATCGCTGCTCGTTTAGTTTTTATTGCCGTTTCAAATATACCGGTCATTTTTTGAAACACCCTGTATGAATATAAAGGGGACTTACACACAGGAAGTAGCAAGACAGACGTTGGGACACCTGAGCGCTGGGCACAACGGAGTCGCTACCGGCCGATATTCTAGCCGGACGGGAAGGATTTTACTTCGGAAACTACGAAAATCTTGGACGCAGCTGAGAGGAACGAGGAAGCGTCACCTTGGAAATCACGCAGGCTCGGTTATTTCCACGGATTTTTACTGAGAAGCGTACCATTGTACGAGTATAGGTTTTTCCTCGCAAGCTTTCCGCGCTGGACGACAAAAGACTGAAATATGATTGGTCGGCGTTCGGAAGAATCTTTAGAGAGGTTGAATATTCCGTGGTTTCGGGAATATGATTCGCTTTCGGAACTACGATGATGGGGAGCCGAGCCTTGCTGGGAGGCCAGCGCTGGAGAGACGTGGTCTTCCGTTGTGAGCGCCCGTGTGTGACGGTCGCTCGTCATCAGCTTTTGTTGGTACAGACGGAACTGCTGTCTTTGCTCTCAGGAGAGTTTATAGCTAGAACAGGCACTGTACTGTTGCGAACCTATACGATTTCTCGACTTCACCTCCGGGTTGGACGTCGTCGTTGAGTAAGCAGCTTTCAGTAATTGAGAGCACTTCTTCTGCCTATACTAACGTTGAGACGTTATCTGAGCTCCATCCTTGTGGTTGGGAGTTCACGTTTCTAGTCTGTACGAGGTGCATTCAAGTTCTAAGGCCTCGGGATTTTTTTTCTAATTAACTACTCACCCGAAATCGATGAAACTGGCGTTACTTCTCGACGTAATCGCCCTGCAGACGTACACATTTTTCACAACGCTGACGCCATGATTCCATGGCAGCGGGGAAGGCTTCTTTAGGAGTCTGTTTTGACCACTGGAAAATCTCTGAGGCAATAGCAGCACGGCTGGTGAATGTGCAGCCACAGAGAGTGTCTTTCATTGTTGGAAAAAGCCAAAAGTCACTAGGAGCCGGGTCAGGTGAGTAGGGAGCATGAGGAATCACTTCAAAGTTGTTATCACGAAGAAACTGTTGCGTAACGTTAGCTCGATGTGCAGGTGCGTTGTCTCGGTGAAACAGCACACGCGCAGCCCTTCCCGGACGTTTTTGTTGCAGTGCAGGAAGGAATTTGTTCTTCAAAACGTTTTCGTAGGATGCACCTGTTACCGTAGTGCCCTTTGGAACGCAATGGGTAAGGATTACGCCCTCGCTGTCCCAGAACATGGACACCATCATTTTTTCAGCACTGGCGGTTACCCGAAATTTTTTTGGTGGCGGTGAATCTGTGTGCTTCCATTGAGCTGACTGGCGCTTTGTTTCTGGATTGAAAAATGGCATCCACGTCTCATCCACTGTCACAACCGACGAAAAGAAAGTCCCGTTCGTGCTGTCGTTGCGCGTCAACATTGCTCGGCAACATGCCACACGGGCAGCCATGTGGTCGTCCGTCAGCATTCGTGGCACCCACCTGGATGACACTTTTCGCATTTTCAGGTCGTCGTGCAGGATTGTGTGCACAGAACCCACAGAAATGCCAACTCTGGAGGCGATCTGTTCAACAGTCATTCGGCGATCCCCCAAAACAATTCTCTCCACTTTCTCGATCATGTCGTCAGACCAGCTTGTGCGAGCCCGAGGTTGTTTCGGTTTGATGTCACACGATGTTCTGCCTTCATTAAACTGTCGCACCCACGAACGCACTTTCGACACATCCATAACTCCATTACCACATGTCTCCTTCAACTGTGGATGAATTTCAATTGGTTTCACACCACGCAAATTCAGAAAACGAATGATTGCACGCTGTTCAAGTAAGGAAAACGTCGCCATTTTAGGTATTTAAAACAGTTCTCATTCCCGCCGCTGGCGGTAAAATTCCATCTGCCGCACGGTGCTGCCATCTCTGGGACGTATTGACAAAGAACGCGGCCTCATTTCAAAACAATGCGCATGTTTCTACCTCTTTCCAGTCCGGAGAAAAAAATCGGAGGCCTTAGAACTTGAATGCACCTCGTAGAACACAGAGAGGAGAAGACAGTGTTAGAGTATACTAGTCAGAGGACCGCCTTCTGCGGTCCTAGTGTTTGAAAGAGTTTATTTGTGACTGGAGTTCTTCCATCGTCGCAGACGAGTACGGGAACCATCACTTCGACGCACTGGACGCAGTACATACGGTGATATCGCAAATTGCTTCGGCTTATTAGGGCTATAAAAGCGAAACAGCTGTGATCACGTTAGTTTATTTCCACAGAGGTTTCACACCACCGTAAATCATCTTCGAAAGTAGTGTCTTCTAGTGTTTGGTATGTAGATGATGCCAGCCATTCCGCGTTATTGATATTAGACCACGCAGTCATAATAAGGGGCAGAGTTAGGCAATTGAGCAGTAATTTTACTTAGGAAATGTAAACTTTGTAATATAAGGGGTTTTTAATCTACAATAAATATATAAGCAGGAACAACGTTTATCATTTAGTAGGATTAGTTGCCTTCATCATTCAATTACGTTTAGATTATAATTTGTAGAATTAAGAGAGCCTAAGATCTTCTTCACGTAGTAGTCAGACAGGGCCAAATCTTCATTTTAGCGTTTATTATTTTCCGTTGCGCACCTTCATTTTACACCCGTCTGGAGCAGCATGTTGGACGTTACTTGCCATCAAGTGTAGTGCAAACAGTGAAGTAGGGCGGAGGTGCGTTACGGTCTGTGGGGTGTTTTTCATGCTTAGAGGGGGGGTCCTATTATTGTACAGAAGAAAACGCCAATTGAGGAAGAATATGAACATATTTTATAACCTTTGTTTACGGTGCACAGTAGAGGAATTGTTCGGAGACTACGACTGTTTGCATCAGCATGGTAATGCTGATATAACAGCATCATTGAGGCAATTGTTTGTGTGCAATAACTTCCCTGAAATGAACTGGAATGACCAGAGTTCCGACCTGAACCGAATGGAACACTTTTAGGACGAGTTAGATCGTCGACTTTGTCCCGGACCTCAGCGTCCAACATCACTACCTCCTCTGCTTTGCGCTCTTGAGGAATAATGGGCTGGCATTACTTCACAGACGTTCAGACACCTCACCGTAAGTATCCCCAGCAGAGTTCAAGCTGTCATAAAGGCGAGAGGTTAATTCACCCCGTATTAATGTCCACTAATAGGTGTGCGGATACTTTTGATCAGATAGTATAGGTGTAGAGGGTGCAAGATACCTCGTGTGGGAGGGACGAAGAGGTGTGAATTTTATTTAGATTCAATAAATGAAATGCAAGGAGTCTGTTCAACATACAAGTGGTTTATTCAGTGAAACTGCATTAAACTGCATATACAATAATTATTGAAATTTTATCAAATTCATTAAACAAACACTCACAAATTATTTGAATAATGATAAACAAAAATAAAAAAATTTGGGTCGCCAGATACTGTAGAAAGTATAAAAAAACAACAACAAATAGAATTGAATTGACACCAAGAGCTCACAACAAGTTAATTATATAAGGTGCCTGCCCCGGTATTTGCCTTTTAACATGAGCATTGTATGACTTCATTCTAATTTAACATATAAATAAATTACACGAAGCCGGCCGGAGTGGCCGAGCGGTTAAAGGCGCTGCAGTCTGGAACCGCACGACCGCAACGGTCGCAGGTTCGAATCCTGCCTCGGACATGGATGTGTGTGATGTCCTTAGGTTAGTTAGGTTTAAGTAGTTCTAAGTTCTAGGGGACTTATGACCACAGCAGTTGAGGCACATAGTGCTCAGAGCCATAAATTACACGAGACGGTGTGATGATGATGTTTGGTTTGTGGGGCGCTCAACTGCGTGGTTATCAGCGCCCGTACAATTACCCAATCTTTGCTCAGTCCAATTTCGCCACTTTCCTGGATGATGATGAAATGATGAAGACAACACAAACACCCAGTCATCTCGAGGCAGTGAAAATCCCTGACCCCGCCGGGAATCGAATCTACACGAGACGGGTTGACCTGGTGTAATAAATGAGAAGGAATAAAAAACAGCTGAACAGATGACTCTCTTAACGGGCAAACGGTGAATACCGTGCGTTGCGTCTTTATAAGCATCTAACACATTGCAAAGAAATTGAAGAAAGCGAAAGAAGAATGCGCAGCTAGGAAAGCGGGCGTTTTCTGTATTACCACGTGCATAGCGTGGTCGGCGTGGCGGTGGAGTAGGCTGATTGCGTGCGGCTGCATCAAGACTCTGCCGGCGACGTAGTTGATTGCGTCTAACATGCCCTGCGCTGAAAATAGTGACCGAAACCTGCTACTGGAAGTTATTACTGGACGACGGTACGCGTCCATCTGCAAGTGCGAACCTACGTGAAACTGCACTAAACAAAGCTCAGAACTGTTCTAACAGTACTACCGTCATCGGACATGTAGTAAATCAAAATGATGCCGAGTTAAGCTCTTGATAACGCTTTGCTCTCTACGCTGTTTGCGACGAATGCAAAGTGCATTGTCTCATGACAAGCGATAAGAGAATCGTTGTGACTTATCGGAAGCAGTGAAGAGTGAACTCCTGCCTCCTCAGAAGCAATATTCGGAATGCCCAATACTAGCGCGCTCCTCGCACCTGGAGAGAGAGAGAGAGAGCCGCTGCCCTCCAGCGTCTTGTCTCCGCCCTCCCGCAAATTAAGTAGCTCGTACTATTTTTCAAAGTGAACATTAGATTCTTACCAGTGAAGAAGTCCCTTTCAAAATTTCCTTCCTCCTTCCTGTCGCATTCCGCGAGGAAAAGAGAACGATACTCTGTGAGAGACAGTGTATACAATTAAACCAAGACTTCTCCTTTTGGGCCGGCCGAAGTGGCCGAGCGGTTCTAGGCGCTTCAGTCTGGAACCGCGCGACCGCTACGGTCGCAGGTTCGAATCCTGCCTCGGGCATGGATGTGTGTGATGTCCTTAGGTTAGTTAGGTTTAAGGGGCTCCGGAACGCCCTATACTTGCAATGTTAAAATAACGCTTATAAATTACATCTTTCCTCACAAAGTATTTGAGGTAGGAAGTTGAACTTTTTACACATTATTTATTGGAATATGGGCTACAACTTAACACAGGGATTTTACAAAATTTTAGTTCAGTTATTAAAGATGATTTTTTTTTTTCAATTGTAATGAAAATTCACAACATTTTTTTGCAATTTTTTATTTATATATTCAAAAATATACAATTTTTTGGAAAAAGGCTGTGTTAAATTATGCAGAAGGTACTGTGTAACATTTACTGAAAGTTTGAAACAAATATGTTTGGAAGATCCTTAGAAAACATGTAATTAGTATGAGAAAATAAAAGTTTTAGCAATCGAGCGACAAAGATTGGATTAACTTTTTAGTGCATTCCAGGTCCATAGGATGGATTATCTTCATCCTCTGCAAACTCCTCCTCCAGCTTCCTTTTGTTCCTCCTCCTGTTTACTCTTGCTTGTATTTCTAGACTCTTTACAGCCCTGTCTGCAGCCCGAAGGCGTTCCTTGTCTAAAGCAAGCATCGCTCGTACCATGTTAGAACCTATCTTCATTCTCATATTTCTAAATACCTTGCACCTTACAATGTTGCCACCGTTGAAAGTCGCAACAGCATCATACACACCAAAGTGAAGTGTTTCTATTCCAACAAATACAGTCTTGGGGATTCTCGACCATATAACACTATTTACACTTTCATTGGGGTTTTGAGTTTTTCCGTGAATACACTTTTTCAACAGTTCAGGTGCTGCTAAGTCTCTGAAAATAGGCTTTATCACCTCCATTATTGCATGAGGCAGACTATGCTTATGAGTGTACACTTCACCAGTTAGCAATCCTTTGTTATATTTACACCAACTGTCTTCTTCTTTGGGACACAAGCTATGTTGGGGAATTTCATCGGTTGAAGAAGTATGAAAAAAAAGAGCCCAAACAGCCTTCTTCATTTCGTCGACACTTTGTGTATTTTGCTTAATAGCCATTCCATAATAGTTCTGTATTTTGTCAATTACACTGTCAGTTAACCTTCCCTTCCCATCCAACCCTTTACCATCACTGAGTTTTTGTTTTTTGTACGAAGCTTTCAGTCGCCGAAGTCTTGTTCCCATTCGCTTCTGTACGTGTCCAATACACTCAAATTTCTGCACTACAACATCATCACCATAGGGCTTCAGTCCTTGAAGATGTTTGAAACTTTTAGAATCACCGTCACCAAGGTAATTAACATATCGCACAGCGCCACAGTGGGTCACACCCATGTAGAACACACTTCAAAAAAAAATTTAAAAATAATTGTAGTCTTCGGAATTGAATAAATTATATATCTATTAAAAGGTAATAGTCTGCACATTCAGAAAACGCAAAAAAGTAAAAATTGAACTTTTCATGATTTTGAGCCTTTTCGGAGCCCCGTAAGTACTTCTAAGTTCTAGGGGACTGATGACCTCAGATGATAAGTCCCATAGTGCTCAGAGCCATTTGAACCATTTTTGAACTTCTCCTTTTGAGTATTGCCGCTACGTTTCCAGGTGTTCTGCTCACGGGGAGCGACCAAAATTCCCTGGGACACTTGAGATTCGTGTTGTTGCTGTTCAACTCGACGCTCTGTCCGCGTTACCTAGAATCGTAACAAAACTGTTTTTCGGTCTGAGTTTGTAGCTTCCGCAGCCTCCTCGGGCACACGTGCGAACGTCCACGGCTTCCCTTGGGATCGTGTTGATGTATGCAGCGTTTTCGCCTGTCGCTAACCCTCTGGGGGCCTGCCCTCAGTGAAGCGTGCCGACATACAGGCGCGCGACCGCCGCTCGCCCGTGGGCGCACTACCTGTGTCCACCTGGTCGCCGGGCTTCCCAGCTAGGAACGCATCAGAAGACTTCCTTTCACGCACAAAGTGTACCAAGTTTGCAAAGATAAAAATCATAGCCCTTTACCGGTGCTTAATGACACAATAATTCACCTCCTTCACACTTCATACAGGGTGTTTCAAAAATGACCGGTATATTTGAAACGGCAATAAAAACTAAACGAGCAGCGATAGAAATACACCGTTTGTTGCAATATGCTTGGGACAACAGTGCATTTTCAGGCAGACAAACTTTCTAAATTACAGTAGTTACAATTTTCAACAACAGATGGCGCTGCGGTCTGGGAAACTCTATAGTACGATATTTTCCACATATCCACCATGCGTAGCAATAATATGGCGTAGTCTCTGAATGAAATTACCCGAAACCTTTGACAACGTGTCTGGCGGAATGGCTTCACATGCAGATGAGATGTACTGCTTCAGCTGTTCAATTGTTTCTGGATTCTGGCGGTACACCTGGTCTTTCAAGTGTCCCCACAGAAAGAAGTGACAGGGGTTCATGTCTGGCGAATAGGGAGGCCAATCCACGCCGCCTCCTGTATGTTTCGGATAGCCCAAAGCAATCACACGATCATCGAAATATTCATTCAGGAAATTAAAGACGTCGGCCGTGCGATGTGGCCGGGCACCATCTTGCATAAACCACGAGATGTTCGCAGTGTCGTCTAAGGCAGTTTGTACCGCCACAAATTCACGAAGAATGTCCAGATAGCGTGATGCAGTAATCGTTTCGGATCTGAAAAATGGGCCAATGATTCCTTTGGAAGAAATGGCGGCCCAGACCAGTACTTTTTGAGGATGCAGGGACGATGGGACTGCAACATGGGGCTTTTCGGTTCCCCATATGCGCCAGTTCTGTTTATTGACGAAGCCGTCCAGGTAAAAATAAGCTTCGTCAGTAAACCAAATGCTGCCCACATGCATATCGCCGTCATCAATCCTGTGCACTATATCGTTAGCGAATGTCTCTCGTGCAGCAATGGTAGCGGCGCTGAGGGGTTGCCGCGTTTGAATTTTGTATGGACAGAGGTGTAAACTCTGGCGCATGAAACGATACGTGGACGTTGGCGTCATTTGGACCGCAGCTGCAACACGGCGAACGGAAACCCGAGGCCGCTGTCGGATCACCTGCTGCACTAGCTGCGCGTTGCCCTCTGTGGTTGCCGTACGCGGTCGCCCTACCTTTCCAGCACGTTCATCCGTCACGTTCCCAGTCCGTTGAAATTTTTCAAACAGATCCTTTATTGTATCGCTTTCCGGTCCTTTGGTTACATTAAACCTCCGTTGAAAACTTCGTCTTGTTGCAACAACACTGTGTTCTAGGCGGTGGAATCCCAACACCAGAAAAATCCTCTGTTCTAAGGAATAAACAATGTTGTCTACAGCACACTTGCACGTTGTGAACAGCACACGCTTACAGCAGAAAGACGACGTACAGAATGGCGCACCCACAGACTGCGTTGTCTTCTATATCGTTCACATCGCTTGTAGCGCCATCCGTTCTTGAAAATTGTAACTACTGTAATTTCGAAAGTTTGTCCGCCTGAAAATGTACTGTTGTCCCAAGCATATTGCAACAAACGGTGTATTTCTATCGCTGCTCGTTTAGTTTGTATTGCCGTTTCAAATATACCGGTCATTTTTGAAACACCCTGTAAGTTCTAGGGGACTAATGACCTCAGCAGTTGAGTCCCATAGTGCTCAGAGCCATTTGAACCATTTATCTCCTTTAATTATAAACATGAAACGTCTTTGCGTGAAAACTTACTCAGCGTTAACATCCTGTGGATTGTATACATTATACTGACTATACGTGAGAGCATTGCGTCATGGTGGTCAGTTTCCGTTTTCGACTCGCGTGCTTTTCCGCAGCAAGTGCCTCGCCGCCGGTGCGTCAGCGGACTGCGCCGCATTTCTCTCTCCAGTGCGCCTTATGAAGCCCGCCATCCGAGACTTGCCCCGCTCTCGTCTCGCAGCGCTGGGGGGCCTTAATGAAAAAAGCGTCACGTGACGTGAGCCGCTTACCTCCAGCCGCATCACTTCGCTCGCTTAGCGACACGTGCGCCCTTTCTCGTTAGCTGAGACTCACGGGGGGAAATAAAAGAAAGGAAGGAAAGAAGAAAGCGAGAAAGGGAGAAGGAGCCGACAGGCGCGTGGGAGTGGGGGGAGACGCTGGCCGGCGGACACTTCAACAGGTAGTCGCCCCGGCGACGCCTTAAGGCCGGTTCCCACTAGAGCGCGGCAGCGCGGCGTGCGGAAACGGCAGCGGCAAGCGTTTTCCGCGTTGACGCGGCGGCTCGCGGAATTGGCGTTCCCATCTGGAAGCGGCAGACGTTAGCGGTACCCAATGACGGACAACCACTGAGGTACGGGGTGGGACCCACTGAAACGCGCGGTGCGTTTGATTAACTATATCTTACACCTACGTGAAGGAAAGACGAAGTTGGGTGAAGACATTCCATTTTTTCATTTTCTCTACAATGTATTCTTTCACATATTTCATTATTCATGTTTTCTCATTTCACCATAAACAGATTTCATGACTACCGTTCACGATTGTTCACTATCTCCTAACACATTGAAACAATGTACAACAAGAGAGATTATTCAGATAGTTAAGCGAGACAAAAATTTAAAATGTGGTACGGTAGCAGGTACACGAAAACAGTAAGAACACAAAGGCTAGGTGGAAGGGATGATAGTGGAAGCCACCTGATAGAATTTCCCACAGAGCATAATGTAATCATCGCCAGCACCTTGCTTAAGAATCACGAAAGAATAATATATATTTGGAACAGTTTTCGAAACCAGATTTTAAATTGTAAGGCATTTCCTGGTGCAGACGCAAACCTGACTGAAGACTGTCAATAGCAAGAAAAGCGTTCTGAAAAAGAAAATTTGTTCACACCGAATATAAATGCTAATGGTTGGATACTATTTTACAAAGGTATTTGTGTGGAGTGCAGCCTTGTATGTAAGTGAAACGTGGACGATGAACAGTTCTGTCAAGAAGACAATGGACACTTTCAAAATGTGGTGATTCATAAGAATGCTGAACATTAGATACGAGGATCGTGTGACTAAAGAAGTGGTACGGAATTAAATAGAGGAGGAAGAGGAAATTACGGCACAACTTTGACAACAATAGGGGTTAGTTGACAGGACATATTATGGGGCGTCAAAGAGTGAGAACAAAGGGGTTGGGTGATAGTATTCTGATAATAATCATCTGTTGAAATACTATTCTACTATTTTATCTATTAATGTAAGCAGTGAATTTACTCTTCCATGCACTCCTTAAAACATTTAAACCAAAACTGAAATCAGCTGAACACCAAATCTTTCAACCACTGTCTGACAACTACTGGATTCACTTTCAACTTTCTATAACTATCACTGGATAGACACACACACACACACACATACAGATATAAGGAGAACAAAAATAAACAAACATTAGTTTTCAGCATATAATTCTGCAGGTTGGCAACATGTACATAAACAAACCAGACAGGAAGGGACATGAGGTGAACACACTGTAGTTACGACTTTAAATCAGAGTTTTCGGTAAAACGTCTACTGCTAGTGACAGAAGAAAAAAGAGTGAACATGAAAATGTGCTTATGTTCCATAATCTAAGTTTTAGTTCAACCTCCAGCATGTGACCAGGTGAGGGGAAACGTATATGTCCGCCAAAAACTCAATTCACTGTAAGTAATCAGTCATTCACGTAAAAAAAGATGTGAACTGTTTTATAATCTGCAAGTATCACAGATCAAAACAAAACTGAGTCATTCTAGATTCCACCGAAGATGCCTTAAAGTAAAAGGCGAAACGCGTCTTGAATCAGTAAAGTACACTGGATAAAGAAAAAAGAAAGGAAATAATCAATAGCTCTACATATTTAGTAAATTACATCTTATGACATACCAGCAAATTAGTTTCGGTTTAACTTCTCATTCGACATGCTATTAATGCCATTTAAAAAAATTCATCTATCCCTTCTGAAAAACTGTAGTTACTTTCATCTCTCGGTAGTTAAACAGATTTAGGATATTTATCATGCGACAAAATACATGACTTTTCACAAGTTATCGTTTGCAAAAAGAAAAAAAAAAGGATTTCTTGAACCGTTTACGAAATTTGCGGTTGATACAACCACATGGTTTACGACGAGCAGGACGAAGTACCGGTCGCGTCGCGAGCAACCCTCGCGCGGTCACGGCACAGCCCGTCCGCCGACATATCAGTCAATATCTCGAGAACGGTGATAGCTATCGATCTGCTCTCAGCTTTAAAAACAATTTCGATATGTTGACTAAATTTCATACGCAATAATGTATTACCTAAAATGAACTGTACGCAAAGTCCACGCAATGCGTTTTTACCTCTGCACACTCATTAAAATTTCGTGTAAAGGTTTACGTAAATGCGATACAGCAAGTAACCACCACGAATAACGAAAAGAAATTCGGTTCTTTATCGAGAGAAGATATCAGGCTGTAACATGCCCAAGAATCAAATTTTTCTACCGAATAGTTTCCTTGGAATCGGATGATAAGTATTTCATAGCTGCCGCCGCGTCCGCGTCAGCGGTTCGGCGAAAGTTCTTGTGGCCCGGGGTTGCGTACCTGACGTCACGCTCAGCGCGGTCTGTGATTGGCGGCGCGCACCTGGGGCGCGTCACGCGGCAGCGGAAGCGGTTCGACATGGTCAAACCGCGACGCAGAGCCCGCCGCGCCGTGCCGCTGACGCTGTTTCCATGGCAACCACGCCGTTGACGCGCGGTTTTGACGCGCGGCAGCCCTAGTGGGAACCGGCCTTTAGCGTTGAGCGATACGGCCGCCCGCTACGGGCTCTTTCTGCAGCCTCCCACCGCAGATACATGTAACTGTAGACTGTGGTCCCCACGGCAGTCTCAGCTGTCAAACCACTTCCTAGTCACATGAAAGGTGTAATGAGACCCAGTGCCTGTGATTATGCCTTATACAGAGTAAAAATGGCTGTCGCCGTTACTCTCATTTACAGCTCAAATCAAGCACCGATTTACTGGTTAAAAGCTGTTCAAAAGCCAAGATCGCACAGTTTTTTTTATTCAGAACAACCGGTTTCAACAGTCTTAGCAGTCATCTTCAGGTCTCAAACAAATTTTTGTAGCAAAAGATGTTCATTTTACACTGAACCCCATGCACAAGATGTCAAGTGGATAAAACTCTGCATATTATAAACGTTTGTCATCTATAAAATACTTAAAACCACACAGCAGCTTGTCCACAACGCCATGTCCATATACATACTGCTCACAGATAGCTGTTACGAGATACAAATATGGCACACAATAGCACATCTGTTTACGTATTGTAATCTCCCCAAAGCCGGCCGTTGTGGCTAAGCGGTTTTAGGCGCTTCAGTCCGGAACCGTGCTGCTGCAACGGTCGCAGGTTCGAATCCTGCCTCGGGCATGGATGTGTGTGATGTCTTTAGGTTAGTTAGGTTTAAGTAGTTCTAAGTTCTAGACGACTAATGACCTCAGATGTTAAGTCCCATAGCGCTCAGAGCCATTTGAACCATTTGAACCTGAGAAGCGAAGTCCCATAGTGCTCACAACCATTTGAACCATTTGTAATCTCCCCCTCCCTCCTTGGTTGTTGTCACTAGTATTGTCGATCGTTAAGTCTTTTCAAAAAATACGAGAGGAGTCAGATTTACAATAAACTTTCTACTTATCTTCTTTTCTCGTAGTTGGCTCCAGTTCTTCAGGTCTAGGAGTCTTATTCTTGAAGCTGAAATTTTCGCATTTTAGTTTCTAATGTTCCATTTGACGTAAATAAATTTGATAGCTGCCTGTACAAATGTTTTGTTTTTTATGTTTATTTGCTTCATATTTTACTCTATCACACTGTCTTTTGAATTTTCACATTAACGAAGCTGAAATTACATTGTTCTTCCTAAATACAAAAACACATCGAATCGCATCAGTGGCATGCCCATTACTACTTCCTGACTCTGCGGTAATAACAACATTTCATACATTTCAAAGAGTTTATAAATTTTCTGGACAGATGAATTTCTATTAATTTGTAATGATTCCAGATATAAACATAATGAACAGTACTAGATTGCGTAAATAATAGAAGTTTTAAGCGTGCCAAATCTTTCGTAATTTCAAATGTTTCTTAAAAAAAATAATTTTAACTGTACACACAGCTAGTATGTATCGATTGTTCAAATGGTTCTGAGCACTATGGGACTTAATATCTGAGGTCATCAGTCCCCTAGAACTTAGAACTACTTAAACCTAACTAACCTAAAGACATCACACACATCCATGCCCGAGGCAGGATTCGAACCTGCGACCGTAGCGATCGCGCATTTCCAGACTGAAGTGCCTAGAATCGCTCGGCCACACCGACCGGCGTACCGATTGTAACAACGAAAATAAAGTAAATCAATTTCATAGTGTTTAGCTTGAACTGTAACATATTGTGTATAAAATTATATGAAATTTTTCAGACTAACAGTTGACATAATATTGGCCTGTCCAGATATCTAAAATTAGTTCTGTTATCGACTAATTTTGTTGAGGAAAAGTAATGCTAGAGGGTGGTGTCCCTTTACAATATGCTCGACAGAACATATGTGAACAGATGTGCTATTGTGTACCGTATTTGTATCATGTAGCATGTTTGAGACCCGGAGATGACAGCTAAGACTGTTGAAACCGATTGTCTTGAATAAAAATATTTTGTGCGATCTTAGCTCTTGAATCATTTTTATCAATTAAAACAGACCGCCCTTCTATACTGACATTATGAGAAAGTGAATGATTTACGCACGCCCGCCGCTTTGGCCGAGCGGTCCAGTCCGGAACCACCCTGCTGCTACGGTCGCAGGTTCGAATCCTGTCTCGGGCATGGATGTGTGTGATGTCCTTAAGTTAGTTAGGTTTAAGTAGTTCTAAGTCGAGGGGACTGATGACCTCAGATGTTAAGTGGCATAGTGCTTAGAGCCATTTGAACCATCTGATTTGCGCACACTGGACAAAACATTAGTCACCAACAGGAGACATCACGACAGTCTGGTATAACACCGCAGCTGCCTTATACACTGTCTTATCAAAATTCTCCGGATACTAATCACTGCACTTTAATATGGGATGTGTCCACTCTTCGCCTTTATGACGTCTTGAACTGTGACGGGGACACTTGAATATCTGTGGAGGAATGGCAGTCCATTATTCTTACCGAAGATGCTAAACCAGAGAAAGCACTCTTGTTGGCCGATGGTGCCTGGAGCGAAGTCCTCCGCACTTCACTGTTGGGCACCACACGAGATAGCCGACAACGTTCTCCAGGCAGTTGCCAAACCCAAACTCTTCTACTGGACTGCCAGTCATGCACTGTCCGTTGGCATCGTTCTTTACGCCACCTCAATCGTCACTTAGCATAGACAACAGAAATGAGTGACTTAAGAGGAGGTGTTCGAACATTGTACCACAGTCATTGTAACTCACAACGCACAGTCACCGGTAGCACTATGGAACTCACGACTGATTCTGTCTGCTGATTTCAAGCTATTTTTTACAACCATCTTCCTCAGCGCTCGACAGTCCCTGTCCGTCACTACATGAAGTCTACCTGTCTACCCGATCTTGCTTTAACTGTCACATCACCAACAGTCGACTTGGGCAGCTTTAGAAGGTTTTAAAAAAATGCCTCTGATGGATTTGTTACTCAGGTGACATCCGATGACTAGTTCACGTTTTGAGTCGCCGAGTCTTTCTGACCGGCCCATTTTGCTGTTATTGCTTCTCCTCCGACAACACAGAACTCCCCGCTTCCTTTCATACTTGCACGTCCGACATTAGTGACGTCTAGAGATCAATTCGGTTTTAAGTAGTGTGTCCGGATACTTTTTATCAAGTAGAGCATAATCGCCTCCATTCAGCGAGAAGCAAAGTCCACAACTTTCATCACGAATGCTGCAGCCACTCATTTACGATTAGATCTCATTGACGATTATTTTAGGCAGATTGGTTGCTATGAATCACCACAGTCCGAGACATTTCCTGTAGTATTAAGATCGGGTGATTTAGCACGCCACTCAATGAGACTGTTGGAGTGTTCGTCAAAAAGTAACGTATGCTTGCAGTCTACTCACGGGGCTGTTATACCATCGTGAAGGTGTAGAGGAAAGGGCAACCATTCGGTCAGCGAGAATCTTGAAACAGACATCCTCGTTCATGTTCACGGTAGCCTGAAGGAGTGGGCCCAAGTGGTTCCCGGGTTCGATTCCCGGCGGGGTCAGGGATTTTCTCTGCCTCGTGATGGCTGGGTGTTGTGTGCTGTCCTTAGGTTAGTTAGGTTTAAGTAGTTCTAAGTTCTAGGGGACTGATGACCATAGATGTTAAGTCCCATAGCGCTCAGAGCCATTTTTTGGGCCCAAGTCATGCTACGTCCGCAAAATATCGCAGAATCTGACATTTTACTAATTCGCGCACAAATACTCAAAGTACATGAATATAACAAAACACACTTATAAAAAAAATTAAAAAAATGTTTTACTGAATCATGAATAGTAGCATTGTCGCTTCAATATCTTCGTCATACAACGAGTTTGGCATCTGAGGACCAACAATAATCCCATCTTTCTGCACTGATTCCCAATACTAATTTTAAAGCAGGCTGTTATTACTAAACTGTGCAAGCACATGCATCATATTCCGCTACTGAAGATCTTTAGACCGTTGCACTCGCGAATACCACGTGAGAAAAATGAACATCTAAATCTTTCCGTGCTATGTCTGATTTCTCTTACTTTATCGTGATGATCATTTCTTCCTCTGTAGGTAGGAGTCAACAAAATATTTAACCATTTGTAGCAGAAAGCTAGCGATTGAAACTTTTGTGTAAAAACCTCACCGTGGAAAACATCTCGCCGCAACGAAAAACTCCACTGATACGATAATACGACGCAGTACTATGCTCCGGCAGACATTCTCGTGCGTTTCCATGTGACCTTTGGTAGTAATTGAAGACACGCTGACAGCTACGAACCATCTACATCTACATGATTACTCTGCAATTCACATTTAAGTGCTTGACAGAGGGTTCATCGAACCACAATCATACTATCTCTCTACCACTCCACTCCCGAACAGCGCGCGGGAAAAACGAACACCTAAACCTCTCTGTTCGAGCTCTGATTTCTCTTATTTTATTTTGATGATCATTCCTACCTGTGTAGGTTGGGCTCAACAAAATATTTTCGCATTCGGAAGAGAAAGCTGGTGACTGAAATTTCGTAAATAGATCTCGCCGCGACGAAAAACGTCTTTGCTTTAATGACTTCCATCCCAACTCGCGTATCATATCTGCCACACTCTCTCCCCTATTACGTGATAATACAAAACGAGCTGCCCTTTTTTGCACTCTTTCGCTGTCCTCCGTCAATCCCACCTGGTAAGGATCCCACACCGCGCAGCAATATTGTAACAGAGGACGAACGAGTGTAGTGTAAGCTGTCTCTTTAGTGGACTTGTTGCATCTTCTAAGTGTCCTGCCAATGAAACGCAACCTTTGGCTCGCCTTCCCCACAATATTATCTATGTGGTCTTTCCAACTGAAGTTGTTCGCAATTTTAACACCCAGGTACTTAGTTGAATTGACAGCCTTGAGAATTGTACTATTTTCGAGTAATCGAATTCCAACGGATTTCTTTTGGAACTCATGTGGATCACCTCACACTTTTCGTTATTTAGCGTCAACTGCCACCTGTCACGCCATACAGCAATCTTTTCTAAATCGCTTTGCAACTGATACTGGTCTTCGGATGACCTTATTAGACGGTAAATTACAGCATCATTTGCGAACAACCTAAGAGAACTGCTCATATTGTCACCCAGGTCATTTATATGGATCAGGAACAGCAGAGGTCCCAGGACGCTTCCCTGGGGAACACCTGATACCACTTCAGTTTTACTTGATGATTTGCCGTCTATTACTACCTGCATCCCTTCATGCTTGATGTCTTCCCCGATTACGATTTCATCTTTCAGCAGTATAACTGTCCGTGTCTCGGAGCGAGAACCATGCTACACTGCTTTGAGGAGTATTATAGTGAACTCACGTTGATGACTCAACGACCAAATTCGCCTTATGTAAATCCTGTGGAACCCATCTCGGTCGCTATCGGGCGCCATTACCGCGTACGCAAATCACCGGCTCGTTATTTACGCGAATTACGTGACCTGTACGTAGACATCTGATGCCACATACCTCCACAAACCTGCCAAAAAACTGTCCGGTCCTGATACGTAGAATCAGTAATGTATTTCGTTCCAAAGATGGACAAGCAAGCTATTAAGCAGGTGGTCGTAATGTTTTAGCTTATCAATTTGTCTTACGTGGGGCAGACGTGTAGTACAATCGAGGACAGATGCAAAGAACATCAGTGGCAAACCCGACTAAAACAACCAAGCAAGTCAGCTGCCGTCGAAGACAGACTGGAATACATTGAGGTGAGGGATAGCAATATGCGCAAATACACTACTGGCCATTAAAATTGCTACACCAAGCAGAAATGCAGATGATAAACTGGTATTCATTGGACAAATATATTATACTAGAACTGGCATGTGATTACATTTTCAAGCAATTTGGGTGCATAGGTCCTGAGAAATCAGTACCCAGGACAACCACCTCTAGCCGTAATAACGGCCTTGATACTCCAGGGCAGTGAGTCAAACAGAGCTTGGATGGCGTGTACTGGTACAGCTGCCCATGCAGCATGGGTAGAGCCACGGGTCGTAACACATATGAAACGTAACATCCACTGTTCAAAGTGCCGTCAGTGCGAACAACGGGTGACCGAGACGTGTAACCAATGGCACCCCATACCATCACGCCGGGTAATACGCCAGTATGGCGATGACGAATACGCGCTTCTAATGTGCGTTCACCGCGATGTCGCCAAACACGGATGCGACCATCATGATGCTGTAAACAGAACCTGGATTCATCCGAAAAAATAACGTTTTGCTATTCGTGCACTCAGGTTCGTCGTTGAGTACACCATCGTAGGCGCTCCTGTCTGTGATGCAGCGTCAAGGGTAACCGCAGCCATGGTCTGCGAGCTGATAGTCCATGCTGCTGCAAACGTCGTCGAACTGTTCGTGCAGATGGTTGTCGTCCTGCAAACGTCCCCATCTGTTGACTTAGGGGTAAGATGCCTGTCATCTCGACTGCTAGTGATACGAGGCCGTTGGGATCCAGCATGGCGTTCCGTATTACCCTCGTGAACCCACCGGTTCCATATTCTGCTGACAGTCATTGGATCTCGACCAACGCGAGCAGCAATGTCGCGATACGATAAACCGCAATCGCGATAGGCTACAATCCGACCTTTATCAAAGTCGGAAACGTGATGGCACGCATTTCTCCTCCTTACACGAGGCATCACAACAACGTTTCACCAGGCAACGCCGGTCAACTGCTGTGTGTGCATGAGAAATCGGTTGGAAACTTTCCTCATGTCGGCACGTTGTAGGTGTCACCACCGGCGCCAACATTGTGTGAATGCTCTGAAAAGCTAATCATTTGTATATCAGAGCATCTTCTTTTAGTCGGTTGAATTTCGCGTCTGAGGCACGTCATCTTCGTGGTGTAGCAATTTTAATGGCTAGTAGTGTACATCTGGCGGTAGTATCGGGTGTACAAATAATAAAACGGCAGTTCATTGTCGGAGCTGTCATTTGTACTCAAGTGATTCATGTGATAAGGCTTAAGTTGTGATAACGACCGCACGACGAACATTAACAGACGTTGAAAGCAGAATGGTAGCTGGAGCTGGACACATGGGACATTCAGTTTCGGAAATCGTTAGGAAATTCAGTATTACGACATCCACAGTGTCAGGAGTATGCCGAGAATACCAACTTTCAGGCATTAACTCTCACCACCACCAATAACGCATGGCTGATGGCGTTCACTTAACGATGGAGAGCAGCGGCGCCTGCTAGTGGATAAGCAACACTGCATGAAATAACCGCACAAATCAATGTGCAACCTACGACGACCGTATCTGTTTGGACGATGCGATGAAATTTTGCGTTAATGGGCTGTGGCAGCAGACGACCGATTGGAGTGCCTTTGCTCACAGTACGACATCGCCTGCAGCGCCTCTCCTGGGTTCGTAACAATGTAGGTTGGACTCTAGACTAGTGACCGAGTGGGGTGGCGCAGTGGTTAGACACTGGACTCGCATTCGGGAGGACGACGGTTCAATCCCGCGTCCGGCCATCCTGATTTAGGTTTTCCGTGATTTCCCTAAACCACTCCAGGCAAATGCCGGGATGGTTCCTCTGAAAGGGCACGGCCGACTTCCTTCCCAATCCTTCCCTAATCCGATGAGACCGATGACCACGCTGTCTGGTCTCCTTCCCCAAACCAACCAACCCAACTCTAGACTAGTGAAGAACTGCGGCCTGGTCAGAAGAGTCCCGATTTCAGTTGGTAACACTCAGTTCGAGTGTGATGGAGACCCAAGTAAGCCGTGGACTCAAATTGTCAACATGGCACTGCGCAAGCTGATGGTTGCTTCATAATAGTGTGTAATAACTGAACCGTTCAATGACTGGATATGGTTATGTTCGGCTACTTGGAGACTATTTGGTGCCATTCATGGACTTCATATTCGCAAATAACGACGGAATTTTCATGGATGACAATGCGCCGTGTCACCGGGGCACATTGGTTCGCAATTGGTTTGCAGAACATTCTGAACAATTTGAGTGAATGGTTTGAGCACCAACATCACCGGTCATGGTCCCCATCGACCATCTAGGGAATATAGTCGAGAGGTCAGCTCGTGCTCAGAATCTTGCACCGGCAACTCTTTCGTATTTATGGACGACTGTTGAGGTAGCACGGCTCAGTACTTCTGCAGGGGACTTCCAACGATTTGTTGAGTCCATACCAGGTCGAGCTGCTGCCCTTCGCCGAACAAAAGGAGACCCGACACGATGGTGTCCCATGACTTTTGTCACCTGATTGTATAAGCACGAAATGAAAGACGATGAGATCAGTGTCGAATTGCCAAAGGCAAGTTTTAACGACAGCGTAATAAAGGAATCTATAGGAATATATGTGTCAGAAAACCCAATTAATCGGGGATTGAGGTGTCAATTTAAACAAGTCATGGAGTCAGGTAAAATTTATTCAGCCTTCGCATCCACAAGAGCTGCGAAACTCGGAGAGAATGACCATTTCACGGGGTATCAGTGCATGGTCTGAAAAACAAACGAGGATCAAAGGCCGTAGTAGGCGTCGGGAGTTGAACTCTGCTATAAATGGCTGCGCGAGATCAACAATAGTTCACAACGTAGTTGGAGTTCAGGCAGCGCGTACACATAACAGCAAAACTCATAGCACCTGAATAAGGTGGTTGGTTCTTTCATTGAGATATTGTGCTTAAGGGTCTCCGGAAAGGCTCAAAATCATGAAAAGTTCAATTTTTACTTTTTTGCGTTTTCTGAATCTGCAGACTATTACCTTTTAATAGATATATAATTTATTCAATTCCGAAGACTACAACTATTTTTAAATTTTTTTTTTGAAATGTGTTCTACATGGGCGTGACCCACTGTGGCGCTGTTAAACTGCTGTCAAATGGTGTTATTACTAACGTCCGTGTTCATCAGGTACATTTTAGTGATGTGAGATAAAGTATGTGTTGTGGCTAAACCTATTTTCAGAGACTTAGCAGCACCTGAACTGTTGAAAAAGTGTATTCACGGAAAAACTCAAAACCCCAATGAAAGTGTAAATAGTGTTATATGGTCGAGAATGCCCAAGACTGTATTTGTTGGAATAGAAACACTTCACTTTGGTGTGTATGATGCTGTTGCGACTTTCAATGATGGCAACATTGTAAGGTGCAAGGTATTTAGAAATATGGGAATGAAGATAGGTTCTAACATGGTACGAGTGATGCTTGCTTTAGACAAGGAACGCCTTCGGGCTGCAGACAGGGCTGTAAAGAGTCTAGAAATACAAGCAAGAGTAAACAGGAGGAGGAACAAGAGGAAGCTGGAGGAGGAGTTTGCAGAGGATGAAGATAATCCATCCTATGGACCTGGAATGCACTAAAAAGTTAATCCAATCTTTGTCGCTAGATTCCCAAAACTTTTATTTTCTCATACTAATTACATGTTTTCTAAGGATCTTCCAAACATATTTGTTTCAAACTTTCAGTAAATGTTACACAGTACCTCCTGCATAATTTAACACAGCCTTTTTCCAAAAAAAACTGTATATTTTTGAATATATAAATAAAAAATTGCAAAAAAATGTTGTGAATTTTCATTACAATTGAAAAAAATCATCTTTAATAACTGAACTAAAATTTTGTAAAATCCCTGTGTTAAGTTGTAGCCCATATTCCAATAAATAATCTGTAAAAAGTTCAACTTCCTACCTCAAATACTTTGTGAGGAAAGATGTAATTTATAAGCGTTATTTTAACATTGCAAGTATAGGGCGTTCCGGAGCCCCTTAAAATGGAAACGACTCGGTGGAATATCCGGAAGCACACTATCAACAACTCAGGTCGTGCGTTCGTATCTTTCTTTTTTGTGAAACGGCATAAATTCCTTGGCTATTCTTTTTTAATCATTCACGGGCAGTAAGTATCGGCATTTGGTAAGGCAAAACATGGAGATATTACATTCAGGCACGCAAAGTAACAATTTCCTCTCTCTGTTTCGCCCCGCTATCGTGAAATAAAGTACACTTCGACAGTATCCGTGGCGCAGCAGGGAACACAGACAAATTTACAGAAGCGATAAAAGGCGGAAAAGGCAGGTAATGTTTCATACGGAAAAGATTCTCAGAAGTATTTCTCATTTCGTTTCCTCATGCAGCGAGTTCTTCCCGGGCATTTGGGGGAACAAAAGAAGGCGTCCCTTTGTTTCGAGATATGAAAGCGCTCGGAAAGAGGCGTTCATCCGTCAGGGCGTGCGACGGGCGTGCTGTGCGAGGGCGAGCTACTGCCGGGCCTGTTGTGATTCCAGGCAGTTCCGTGTTCGCCCCAACTCTCTCCCGTGCGCGTTATCTACAGGCATTTGTTTGCGGGAGTCGGTGTGACAAGAGCGCTACGTCAAACTCCCGCGGTGTGTAATATCTGCTTCGTTCGTCTCGCCGCTCGAGCGCTCTGGAGCGCGGGGTCTCATTCCAACTTTCTCCGAAATGTTTAATGGCCCCACGACACAAAAACATACGCCGTATCTCCCTGCTCCATCGCGACACGCAACGCTCTGCCCCCCACGTGCCGCTAAGTTATCTGGCAGATACTTTACCGACACTACGACACCGATCCGTTAGCCAAACCCGCCGCCCCCTCTCGACGATAACAGTGCAGTTCGTGATGGCTGCTACTGCTCGAACCTGCTGCACGAACGAGCGGCTCGCAGAGATATTGACAGACGTATTTCTTTCCAGGACACTCCATCGTAAAATAGCGACTTGCGACTTCCGCTGTGACGTCGTGAACGCTGCTTCGTGACGCTGGGCGCTCTCACCAAGTCCGCTCGGTTGAGAAGAGCCGAAGTCTGACGCCGCATCATAAAAGGCTGCTTTCCTCTCGTATCTGATTCGTTTGGTGCTGTCAGCCACAACCCGCTCTTCATATTAGCAATTGCACTCAACGTCCACAATTATATGGAGGGAATATTTTGAAGAGTTGCTCAATGTAGGTGAAAATGCGATCAGTAATGTTTCAGATTTCGAGGTAGAATGGGATAGGAATGATGATGGAAATAGGATCACATTTGAGGAAGTGGAAAAAATGGTCAATAGATTGCAGTGCAATAAAGCGGCTGGGGTAGATGAAATTAAGTCGGAACTCATCAAATACAGTGGAATGTCAGGTCTTAAATGGCTACACAGGATAATTGAAATGGCCTGGGAGTCGGGACAGGTTCCATCAGACTGGACAAAAGCAGTAATCACACCAATATCTAAACATGGAAACAGAAAAGATTGTAACAACTACAGAGGTATCTCTTTAATCAGCGTTGTGGGTAAAATCTTCTCAGGTATTGTTGAAAGGAAATTGCGAGTATTAGTTGAGGACCAATTGGATGAAAATCAGTGTGGGTTTAGGCCTCTTAGAGGTTGTCAGGACCAGATCTTTAGCTTACGGCAAATAATGGAGAAGTGTTATGAGTGGAACAAAGAATTGTATCTATGCTTTACAGATCTAGAAAAGGCATATGACCGGGTTCCTAGTAGAAAGTTATTGTCTGTTCTACAAGATTATGGAATAGGAGGCAAACTTTTGCAAGCAATTAAAGGTCTTTACATGGATAGTCAGGCAGCAGTTAGAGTTGACGGTAAATTGAGTTCATGGTTCAGAGTAGTTTCAGGGGTAAGACAAGGCTGCAACCTGTCCCCACTGTTGTTCATATTATTTATGGATCATATGTTGAAAACAATAGACTGGCTGGGTGAGATTAAGATATGTGAACACAAAATAAGCAGTCTTGCATATGCGGATGACTTAGTTATGATGGCAAATTCGATTGGAAGTTTGCAAAGTAATATTTCACAGCTAGATCATAAATGTAAGGACTATGGGATGAAGATTAGCATCTCCAAAACGAAAGTAATGGCAGTGGGAAAGAAATATAAACGGATTGAGTGCCAAATAGGAGGAACAAAGTTAGAACAGGTGGACGGTTTCAAGTACTTAGGATGCATATTCTCACAGGATGGCAACATAGTGAAAGAACTGGAAGCGAGGTGTAGCAAAGCTAATGCAGTGAGCGCTCAGCTACGATCTACTATCTTCTGCAAGAAGGAAGTCAGTACCAAGACTAAGTTATCTGTGCATCGTTCAATCTTTCGACCAACTTTGTTGTATGGGAGCGAAACTGGGTGGATTCAGGTTACCTTATCAACAAGGTTGAGGTTACGGATATCAAAGTAGCTAGGATGATTGCAGGTACTAGTAGATGGGAACAATGACAGGAGGGTGTCCACAATGAGGAAATCAAAGAAAAACTGGGAATGAACTCTATAGATGTAGCAGTCAGGGCGAACAGGCTTAGATGGTAGGGACATGTTACACGCATGGGAGAAGCAAGGTTACCCAAGAGACTCATGGATTCAGCAGTAGAGGGTAGGAGGAGTCGGGGCAGACCGAGGAGAAGGTACCTGGATTCGGTTAAGAATGATTTTGAAGTAATAGGTTTAACATCAGAAGAGGCACCAATGTTAGCACTGAATAGGGGATCATGGAGGAACTGTATAAGGGGGGCTATGCTCCAGACTGAACGCTGAAAGGCATAATAAGTCTTAAATGATGATGATGATATATTTCAATCTCTGTCGTCGCCTAAGATTTTGCGGCCTTTGAATTCCTCCAGTACCATGGAAGTTGCTCCATGATGTAATACTTGCTCTATCGTCCTATGTCTCATTCGAGTCAGTGCTTTCCACATAGAGCAAGTCAACAACGCGTTGGTCGACCTGTGGCCATTGTGCGAGCAGTTATTAGGTAAAGTATTGATTGAAATTACAATGAAATGAATACCCTTAGCTGCTTACAGGCGTTGATATACGCCAACGGGGAGAGATGAAAATGTGTGCCCCGACCTGGACTCGAACCCGGGATCTCCTGCTTACATGGCAGACGCTCTATCCATCTGAGCCATGGAGGACACAGAACGCGACTGCAGAGATTGATCTCTGGCACGCCTCCAGCGAAACCCACATTCTCAACGTATTGTCCCGCACTACATTCGTAGTGCCCCCGCCCATTGTCCGCAGCTCGTGGTCGTGCGGTAGCGTTCTCGCTTCCCGCGTCCGGGTTCCCGGGTTCGATTCCCGGCGGGGTCAGGGGTTTTCTCTGCCTCGTGATGACTGGGTGTTGTGTGATGTCCTTAGGTTAGTTAGGTTTAAGTAGTTCTAAGTTCTAGGGGACTGATGACCATAGATGTTAAGCCCCATAGTGCTCAGAACCATTTGAACCCCGCCCATTATACTCATTAGTTGCGGCGCGTTGCCGATTCCCGTATGAGTTCGGGCACTGTTTGTGCATTCGCACAGAAGAAGAAGATGGTCAAGTGGCCGGTGAGCCTTAACTATATATTATACTAAGATGGTATCAGTTCTTTCGGACATGTCCGAAAGAACAGATACCATCTTAGTATAATATAAAGTATTGATTGACAGAGTTTTTTTATGTCCACCTGGTGGATACGGTACCAAACTGTCCAACGGCCGTGTTACATCGTTAAAATCACCAGCTGGTTGGAGGGTCCAGTCCATAATGCTCCAAACGTTCTCAGCTGTCGAGAGATCCGGCGACCTTGCTGGCCAAGGTAAGGTTTTGCAAGCACGAAGTCAAGCAGTAGGAACTCTAGCCGTGTGCGAGCGGCCATTATCTTGCTCAGAAGTAAGCCCAGGTTGGCATGCCATAAAGGGCAACAAAACAGAGCGTAGAATATCGTCGACATACCACTGTGTTGTAAGAATGGCGCGGATGACAACCAAAAGGGTCCTGCTGCGAAAAGAAGTAACACCCACACCATGACTCGTTGCTGTTGAACCGTATGGCGGGCGACACTGAAGTTGGTATCCCACCGCTATCTGGGGCAAGACGGCACTTCTGCTTTATTCAATGTGATTCCAGGCAGAAGACCAGAAATACTATTTTTGCTGTTACATATCTGCGTTTTACATCTTCTCTACTTCGGCCATCATCAGTTGTTACACTGTCTAGACAGCAAAACGCTTTTATTACTTTTAGTGTCTCATTTCCTTACCTGTCTTCCTCAGTATTGCCTGATTTAAACCGACTATTATTCATTAACCTTATTTTACTTTTGTTGATGGTTCAAATGGCTTTGAGCACTATGGGACTCAACATCTTAGGTCATAAGTCCCCTAGAACTTAGAACTACTTAAACCTAACTAACCTAAGGACATCACACACACCCATGCCCGAGGCAGGATTCGAACCTGCGATCGTAGCAGTCCTGCGGTTCCGGACTGCAGCGCCAGAACCGCTAGACCACCGCGGCCGGCTTTTGTTGATGTTGATTTTATAACTTGTTGTCATCATTCCGTTCAACTGCTCTTTGAAGTGTGTTGCTGTCACTGGCAGAATTACAGTGTCACCGGCAAACGTCAAAATTTTTAATTCTTCTGCCTGAACTTTAATTCCTTCTTCAAATATTTCTGTGGTTGCCCTTACTGGTTGGAACCGAGCGAGGTGGCGCAGTGGTTAGCACACTGGACTCGCATTCGGGAGGACGACGGTTCAATCCCGTCTCCGGCCATACTGATTTAGGTTTTCCGTGATTTCCCTAAATCGTTTCAGGCAAATGCCGGGATGGTTCCTTTGAAAGGGCATGGCCGATTTCCTTCCCAATCCTTCCCTAACCCGAGCTTGCGCTCCGTCTCTAATGACCTCGTTGTCGACAGACGTTAAACACTAACCACCACCACCACCACCACTTACTGGTTCCTTTTCATGTCCTTCGACTCCTTTACATGCACCCTGGTTTCTGCACAAGTTGTTGTAAAGTATGCATGTAGAACTGTAAACGGATCCTAGCCAAGGCTTGACATGCGTTACTTACCAAGAATAATGGAGATGTAACCCTTGTGCGCAATTTCTGGTTGTCCAACGTCAAGACTAATCTGGCTAAAGAGTGGAGACCTCACCCGTCTCGGCGATCTTCAAATACGAATGTTTTCCCACAGAATGCTTGGCGTGTGTTAGTACCCTCTCGGAAACAAACTTCTGAAAGTGTTGGCAGGCAGCAGCATTTTACAGACGTACTCTGAGCGTTGGCAGGAAATGGACAGTGGCAGTGAGTACTTTCTGCTCTGGAGGCCGATTCACAGAAACGCCGGCAAGTAACAATAATGTTGTAGCTGGCGAAATCGAGGAGTCAGTCGGTGGCGGCCGCAGGATGCAGGAGGTGAATTGAGCCCTCTGGGGCGGACGTCAAGCGGGGGCGTATTTCGAAAGTTAGCAGTCAGGGAGCAGCAAGATTTTGCTCTAGTTGTGGAAAGTTCTGAAGTGTACGTAAAGTGCGTTCCCTTTCGGTCGCGTGGGAAGCGTCTTAACGTAACACTGTTTTTCAAGGTGATTTGGTATTAGCGAGCTTACACGGACTGCTAAGTAAGAGGCCGTCTAACACAGTGTGGAGCAGTTGGCTAGCTGGCGGAGTTGTGTAACGAACGAAGCGGACTTGGCGAGGGCTATTAAAAGAGGAATAAATTGATTTTTGGTACAATAAAAATTTGTGGTGCGGAGTACTTTACAGTTGAGAGGTGGCATGAGCCCCCTCTCATATTTCTATCTTACGATTCTCCTCTCTAATTGCATGCGGTGGAAAGTTGCTATTCCTTCACAAGCGGACTTCCCACGCAGCGTCTCTCGTCACCCGGGAGGTCCGGTGACAGGCGGGCTCTGCTGATTTTGAAAGGGTAAGCCGACGGGTGTGAGGGAGTCGAGTGAATGCTTTCCAGACGCCGACATTGTCAAGAGGCACGCCCGCAGGGGCCTGAAGTAATGGCTGGGCTAGAGGTTCCGTTACTTCGCAGAAACTTGGGGAAAACACTTTCTGGCGGGCTACCAGCGAGGCGTGGGAATGACTTGTGTACCCAGGCAGTTGTGGCGGGCAAATTCCCGCGCTTTCTGCAAAATCGTAACTGTGATTGGCTTACTCAGGGCATAGCTCCGTGACGTAGCAAAATCGGCGCAGAAATTGGCGCCAAGAATCTCCATTGGTGGAATGGTAGTGTTCCGGCAATGGAGTGGAATTTTCCGCCGGTTTTCGAGTTGCTGAATGGAACGTTTAGCCACGGCCACTGTCGTGGGGGCGGGAATGTTGTGTGTTCGGCCTGTATGAATGCTCGGGGTAGTCGGCTCTCGCCTTTCGATCGAGGACGTCAAAGCATCCAGCCATCACCTCCGGTACGCCAGATCGTGTTCTGGAGTTAAGAAGACAGTTTGGTAATGTATGTCCGCAGCACCGGCAGATAGGGATTTTCCTAGGTGATAATCAGAGCTCAGCAGAGCGCGCCTGTTCGTCTTTTTCTAACTTTGTTCTGTCTTGAGTAGCAGCAATTAATGTTGGGTTAGCTGTGCGTCTCTCTTAAGATTTGAGTGGCAAGGAATTGGCTCCACATACCACTTCGTCTTAAACCTCACAATCTAGTTTAGGGACAACTTCACCTTCATAGCGTTTGTTTGAGTATCCAATTTGAGCCAATTTGATGTATTATAAATGTTTCATGTGTTTTTGTTTATTATTTTGTAATTAGTCTTAATAAATCATATTGTTATTTTGGACAGAACTTTCATTCTGTTAATCGGTAGAGCAACCCATCATTTCTCACTACGTTAATGAAACCTTCCTTTATTTAACTTATTTATCAAATTAAATTATTGCAGGTGCCAAACTCTTTTCTACTCCACTTGCAGGGTTGATTACAGTCAGTTCGCGTATATTTTTTAATCCATGTGCAACAGCAAAAGTCGGAGTTAGAATAGGGGGGGCTTAGAGCATCATTTACATATGGAGATTCTAGAAGAATTTAGTGTTAAATACACTGCTAGCCCCGGCACCTCGCACAGTGTTCCAGTGTTGTTTACAGATGAGACAGCAGAGCTCGATTGGTGACAGCGCAGTGACTGGTGGCGATGTTTATAACCCAGTCCAATGGCAGCGAGATGGCGCAGTTGTTAGCACACTAGACCGCATTCGGGAGGACGATGGTTCAAACCTGCGTCCGGCCATCCTGATTTAGGTTTTCCGTGATTTCCCTAAATCGCTTCGAGCAAATGCCGGGACGGTACCTATGGCACTGCCAACTTCCACATTCTCCCCTAATTCGATGGGACCTATGGCCTCACTGTCTGGTCCCTTCCCCCAAATAAACCAACCAAACAATACAGTGGTAGGAATTGGGAGCTTTTCAAGGTAGTCAAATGGCTTCAGGACACTAAGTAGTGACACAGTGGAAGCGACTATTTTAACCCTCCTTCGAGGCTCTAAGCGAGCCTCCTGACCCTTTTAAGGCAAATGTGGCGTAGGCGTAGCAGGGTCCAGTTACACTACTGGCCATTAAAATTGCTACATCACGAAGATGACGTGCTACAGACGCCAAATTTAACCGACAGGAAGAAGACGCTGTC
Organism: Schistocerca cancellata; assembly: GCF_023864275.1. NCBI lineage: Eukaryota > Metazoa > Arthropoda > Insecta > Orthoptera > Acrididae > Schistocerca > Schistocerca cancellata. Next base: position 546,219,975 of record NC_064633.1, read on the forward strand.
ATCTGCAAATGATTAGCTTTTCAGAGCATTCACACAAGGTTAGCGCCGGTGGCGACACCTACAACGTGCTGACATGAGGAAAGTTTCCAACCGATTTCTCATACACAAACAGCAGTTGACCAGCGTTGCCTGGTAAAACGTTGCTGTGATGCCTCGTGTAAGGAGGAGAAATGCGTACCATCACGTTTCCGACTTTCATAAAGGTCGGATTGTAGCCTATCGCGATTGCAGTTTTTCGTATCGCGACATTGCAGCCCGCCTTGGTCGAGCTCCAATGTCTGTTAGCAGAATATGGAATCGGTGGGTTCAGGAGGGTAATACGGAACGCCGTGCAGGATCCCAACTGCCTCGTATCACCAGCAGTCGACATGACAGGCATCGTATCCGCATGGCTGTAACGGATCGTGCAGCCACGTCTCGATCCCCGAGTCAACAGATGAGGACGTTTGCAAGACAACAACCATCTGCACCAACAGTTCGACGACGTTTGCAGCAGCATGGACTATCAGCTCGGAGACCATGGCTGCGGTTACCCTTGACGCTGCATCACAGACAGGAGTGCCTGCGATGGTGTACTCAACGACGAACCTGGGTGCAAGAATGGCAAAACGTCATTTTTTCGGACGAATCCAGCTTCTGTTTACAGCATCATGATGGTCGCATCCGTGTTTGGCGACATCGCTGTGAACGCACATTGGTACCGTGTATTCATCATCGCCATGCTGGCGTATCACCCGGCGTGATGGTATGGGGTGCCATTGGTTACACGTCTCGGTCACCTCTTGTTCCCATTGACGGCACTTTGAGCAGTGGACGCTACATTTCAGATGTGTTACAACCCGTGGCTCTACCCTTCATTTGATCCCTGCGAAACCCTACATTTTAGCACGATAATATACGACCTCAAGTTGCAGGTTCTGTATGGGCCTGTTCGACTGCTGCCCTGGCGAGTGCATTCTCCACATCTCTCACCAATTGAAAACGTCTGGTCAACGGTGGCCGAGCAACTGGCTCATCACAATACGCCAGCCGCTACTCTTGATGAACTGTGGTATCGTGTTGAAGCTGCATGGGCAGCTGTACCTGTACACGCCATCCAAGCTCCGTTTGACTCAATGCCCAGGCGTATCAAGGCCGTTATTACGGGCAGAGGTGGTTGTTATGGATACTGATTTCTCAGGATCTATGCACTCAAATTGCGTGAAAATGTAATCACATGTCAGTTCTAGTATAATACACTCCTGGAAATTGAAATAAGAACACCGTGAATTCATTGTCCCAGGAAGGGGAAACTTTATTGACACAATCCTGGGGTCAGATACATCACATGATCACACTGACAGAACCACAGGCACATAGACACAGGCAACAGAGCATGCACAATGTCGGCACTAGTACAGTGTATATCCACCTTTCGCAGCAATGCAGGCTGCTATTCTCCCATGGAGACGATCGTAGAGATGCTGGATGTAGTCCTGTGGAACGGCTTGCCATGCCATTTCCACCTGGTGCCTCAGTTGGACCAGCGTTCGTGCTGGACGTGCAGACCGCGTGAGACGACGCTTCATCCAGTCCCAAACATGCTCAATGGGGGACAGATCCGGAGATCTTGCTGGCCAGGGTAGTTGGCTTACACCTTCTAGAGCACGTTGGGTGGCACGGGATACATGCGGACGTGCATTGTCCTGTTGGAACAGCAAGTTCCCTTGCCGGTCTAGGAATGGTAGAACGATGGGTTCGATGACGGTTTGGATGTACCGTGCACTATTCAGTGTCCCCTCGACGATCACCAGTGGTGTACGGCCATTGTAGGAGATCGCTCCCCACACCATGATGCCGGGTGTTGGCCCTGTGTGCCTCGGTCGTATGCAGTCCTGATTGTGGCGCTCACCTGCACGGCGCCAAACACGCATACGACCATCATTGGCACCAAGGCAGAAGCGACTCCCATCGCTGAAGACGACACGTCTCCATTCGTCCCTCCATTCACGCCTGTCGCGACACCACTGGAGGCGGGCTGCACGATGTTGGGGCGTGAGCGGAAGACGGCCTAACGGTGTGCGGGACCGTAGCCCAGCTTCATGGAGACGGTTGCGAATGGTCCTCGACGATACCCCAGGAGCAACAGTGTCCCTAATTTGCTGGGAAGTGGCGGTGCGGTCCCCTACGGCACTGAGTAGGATCCTACGGTCTTGGCGTGCATCCGTGCGTCGCTGCGGTCCGGTCCCAGGTCGACGGGCACGTGCACCTTCCGCCGACCACTGGCGACAACATCGATGTACTGTGGAGACCTCACGCCCCACGTGTTGAGCAATTCGGCGGTACGTCCACCCGGCCTCCCGCATGCCCACTATACGCCCTCGTTCAAAGTCCGTCAACTGCACATACGGTTCACGTCCACGCTGTCGCGGCATGCTACCAGTGTTAAAGACTGCGATGGAGCTCCGTATGCCACGGCAAACTGGCTGACACTGACGGCGGCGGTGCACAAATGCTGCGCAGCTAGCGCCATTCGACGGCCAACACCGCGGTTCCTGGTGTGTCCGCTGTGCCGTGCGTGTGATCATTGCTTGTACAGCCCTCTCGCAGTGTCCGGAGCAAGTATGGTGGGTCTGACACACCGGTGTCAATGTGTTCTTTTTTCCATTTCCAGGAGTGTATATTTGTCCAATGAATATCCGTTTATCATCTGCATTTCTTCTTGGTGTTGCAATTTTAATGGCCAGTAGTGTATTGTCCAGGTGCGTCAACAAGCTTGGGAGGGAATCTACGAAGCAAGACGTCACCTGGTTTGTCTCGAGCATCGAACGGCGCTAAGAGTTCGTCGCCTCAGGCCGCAGCAGCGACAGGATTTCACCAAACGGTGCAGAAGCTCCGATACCACGGGCGAGGAGTGACGTTTCAAAGGGGGGGGGGGGGGGGGGTAGCCGTGCGCGGCCCCTGTCTGCGACCCGAGTAAACTTTGTTCTACGGGTGTATCATCGTATTTTAACTCTTTCCATACCGTGTCTCTGAGGCTTAATGTGGGGATCAGCCCAGAATTAGTCTTAATAAGAGAGGGAAACCGCCTAAAAGCCACATCCTGCTGATCGGCGCACCAGCGACGACCGTCAATCCACAGCACGGATTCGATCCGGATCTGGCTCACCTTCCTGTCTCGCAAGCTAGCGCATTTCGCGTTAAGCGGTCCCCTCATTGGACGATTTGGCTAACGTTGACGTAGAGCTGTACGAGTTTTATGGCGTCGCTTCCTGTTATTTCGCTTCGACGAGCCACTGCCTTGTGTGAGAGACAAAATAAGTTTTGCGATATTTCGGCAACGTGCTACGATAGGTTGAGTCAACAACAGACAAGAACACTGTCTAGGTCACAAGCGGGACTTTGGAATATGCCTGCAGATAAAATATCGATATATCGATATTTTTTGCTAAAATTGTCGGTGTATACTGGCGATATTTCTTACCCTGATATATCGATATCGAGATGGCAAAATCAAGTACTCATATTTTAATTTATATTACATTTTTTCACAATTTTCGGTACATGTTTGAAGTTGTTCTTTTGAAATTGTCTTAATAAGAGAGCGAAACCGCCTAAAAGCCACATTCTGGCTGACCACTGTGTGAAGAAGTCTTAACTACTTTTTGAGCTTTCACCACGTCAAATCTTTCTCTTCAACTATTTAAAGCAAGTTATTGTGGCACGAAAGAAGAATGATTGCACTGGGGCAGGGTGGTGTGAATGAAATAACAAGATTTCCGATGCGAAGAAATAGCACACCAGCTGCGAAAAAAAAAAACTATTTTTAATGCAACTAGTGTGCTGTTTCTTCACATCGGCATTCTTCAAAAACAGTTGGTGAAAATCATGATCAAAAATCTAAATGACAAGATTGGTCTTTGTGGTGGAAGGGAACGTGTGAGGGAAAACGCTGACGTAATCGGCGCTTGGCGCTATCAACAGAAAGTGCAACGTTTAGCTTCACCACGCAATTTTGACACTACAGCTGCTAGGTCGCTGGCGTTGGTAGATTGGAAAAACAGGGAAGTCGACATGAAGAACGCCGGACAAATCCAATATGTGACGAAACCGAATAACAGACCCATCGGACACCGTTGATTGTGCCACTCACGTGCAGTTACAATTGTTAGCAAAGCGATGATCGTCAAGCGTGAACGTGTGTCATTTCCCTTTCTTATTGCTCTAAGGAGGATAGACAGGCTGCTAGTTTGTTGATGTACAGAATATCTAATAATAAATCAATACTTACATATACAGCTCTAAAACAGGCAGTATATTTACGATCTGAATTTTTGGGGGCCAGTACTGCGATACATTTTCCTCCGTTCAATTGATACATTTATCGATATATCGAGAGTCGATTGTGATTTTGAAAAATCGATATCTCAGATCCCCAATATTTTAAAAAAAAATATCAATAGCCCTGCTTGACAGAGGCCTTTATCTACTTACGGTTTTCAGTTGAAGTCCATATTTGTTGGGTTTTCTACTGTAACTTATACCCTTAGAAAATATATGCCTTTTCTAAGCACCAGCCCAGTGAGGATCTGTCGAGAACGCGTTGATATTGGAATTTGTAATATAATGACGGAAAAAGTCGTATTGGAAGTTAAGGAATTTTCGTATTCTGTTATTTTCGTGTTATAGTGTGGATTACGCCATTTTAAGACAACGGTCCATTGAAGATTTATTAAAAACGTGTCGTACTTGGTAATATTTGTTGTACTTAAATGTCAATAACACATTGGAGCGGCCGACCTCAGTGACCGAGCGGTTCTAGGCGTTTCTGTCTGCAACCGCGCGACCGCTACGGTCGCAGGTTCGAATCTTGCCTCGGGCATGGATGTGTGTGATGTCCTTAGGTTAGTTAGGTTTAAATAGTTCTAAGTTCTAGGGGACTGATGACCTCAGATGTTAAGTCCCATAGTGCTCAGAGCCATTTGAACCACATTGGAGCTTAAAGCCTGCAGAAGATCGTAACATAAAATACAAGACGGTTTACTGCACAAATTCAGCGGAGCGTAGTTGATAGAGGCGCCGGCTTATGGATCAATTTGCACAAAATTATGACCAGATTTGGTGGCCTAAGTACAGTCTTCAGATCACATGTACTATTATAAATGCAACTAGCAGTGTATAACAGCGTCCATCCCCCATAAAATTCTTATTTTAATTCTTCAGGTAAAAATCTGTTATATTCGGCCACGCTCTCTGTGATACTCTGTGATAGTAATTGAAACACTGAGCCTGTACTGCGTTGTAATTTTTTTTTACAGTGAAACCTGTATGTAATTATTTTCGGTATAGTCAGTAACTGCAAACAGAGATTTGACATGTAAGTTGTATTTGAAGCCAAAAGTAAAACATAAAATATATATACAACATCGTCACACTGGGTAAGTTGTACAAACATTAATGATGTATGTACACTGAGTTGCACATGACACCCAGGTACTCATACTTAGGTTAGGTTAGGTTAAGTAATGCCGCTGCATTTACTAAAAGAGAGTGGGACTTTCTTTTTAAATTAATAGAAATAATTTCTTTAATATTCGATGTTATGTAAATGTATCACTATCAGAAGTGAATATGTCAGATTTAGTGAAGCTGTATAAGCTTTTATCCTTACTGACTGCGTCGGCCGCTGTGGCCGAGCGTTTCTAGGCGCTTCTGTCCGGAACCGCGCTGCTGCTACGGTCGCAGGTTCGAATGCTGCCTTGGGCATGGATGTGTGTGATATCCTTAGGTTTAAGTAGTTCTAACTCTAGGGGACTGATGACCTCAGATGTTAAGTCCCATAGTGCTTAGAGCCATTTCAACCTTACTGACTGCACATGGAATTTTCTTTTTGTCTTACAAAATGTCCGTGGATATTGAATTTTTTTATTTGTGTATGCCACAGACCGAACAACACGACTAGCATATGGACAAGGCAAGAAATGTGTGTTGTAACGGAGCCATCGCAGAAATTTCGTGCGTTCCCATTTTCGTTAACAAATTGTGTGGTTTGCGAACCGGATAACAGCCGACAGCTGCCACAGAAGAGCGATACAGCCGTAAATCGTGTTAAGCAGAACGTCCCGTGTGACACGGGCGTTGTCTCTCGCGATGTCGACTTGCGCGTCCTTGTACACATCAGCTTTAGGCGCATCGTCCAGTACGGAGATACGTTTACGCTTCGCGAGCAGGTTGTTAGCTTTCGTCAGTGATCGTGGGTAATCGTACCGCCTGTGTGTTGGGGATCGCTGCTCGGACTGGCAGCTGGTCCGATGCAGGCTGGACAGATGGGGGACTGTAGGGAGCGCCGCCCCCGGCTGACCCGAGCCTTCGATCCCGGCGTGGCGAGGCCCGGAGCCGCCAGGGTCACGGCCGCAGGGCCGCGGGGGCGAACCCACTCGCCTGCCTCCCCCGCACCGACACACGCAACACGCGTGCTGCCGCCCCCTCCCGGCCGCCACCCAGCGCTCACGCGGCTCCCGTTCCTCTTCTTGTATTCGCCATTTGCCCGCAATTTATCACCCGTACAGCTGCGACACGTGTTCGTTACGTTTACACTAGCTGTTAGCCGGAGCTCCTCTCGCATATCAGTAGCTTCGTTATGACGACCGATGATGAGAAAGAGGGCTAGCAATTTATAAATATCTGGGTGAATATATATATATATGTATGTATGCTCTTCCAGGTAACGTTATGCCTCTATAACTCACAAAATACACTACTGGCCATTAAAACTGCTACACCAAGAAGAAATGCAGACGATAAACGGGTATTCATTGGACAAATATATTATACTAGAACTGACATGTGATTACATTTTCACGCAATTTGAGTGCAGAGATCCTGAGAAATCAGTTCCCAGAACAACCACCTCTGGCTGTATAACGGTCTTGATACGCCTGGGCATTGAGTCAAACAGAGCTTGGATGGCGTGTACAAGTACAGCTGCCCATGCGGCTTCAACACGATACCACAGATCATCAAGAGTAGTGACTGGCGTATTGTGACGAGCCATTTGCTCGGCCACCATTGACCAGACGTTTTCAATTGGTGAGAGATCTGGAGAATGTGCTGGCCAGGGCAGCAGTCGAACATTTTCTGTATCCAGAAAGGCCTATACAGGACCTGCAACATGCGGTCGTGCATTATCCTGCTGAAATGTAGTGTTTCGCAGGGATCGAATGAAGGGTAGAACCACGGGTCATAACACATCTGAAATGTAACGTCCACTGTTCAAAGTGCCGTCAATCCGAACAAGAGGTGACCGAGCGTGTAACCAATGGCACCCCATACCGCCACGCCGGGTGATACGCCAGTATGGCGATGACGAATACACGCTTCCAGTGTGCGTTCACCGCGATGTCACCAAACACGGATGCGACCATCATGATGCTGTAAACAGAACCTGGATTCATCCGAAAAAATGACGTTTTGCCATTCATGCACCCAGGTTCGTCGTTGAGTACACCATCGCAGGCGGTCCCGTCTGTTATGCAGACCTTTATCAAAACGTGATAGTACGCATTTCTCCTCCTTACACGAGGCATCACAGCAACGTTTCACCAGGCAACGCTGGTCAACTGCTGTTTGTGTATGAGAAATCGGTTGGAAACTTTCCTCATGTAAGCACGTTGTAGGTGTCGCCACCGGCGCCAACCTTGTGTGAATGCTCTGAAAAGCTAATCATTTGCATATCACAGCATCTTCTTCCTGTCGGTTAAATTTCGCTTATGTAGCACGTCATCTTCGTGGTCTAGCAATTTTAATGGCCAGTAGTGTACTAGATGACAGGAATATTTATTGACATAAATCCACACTAGCGAGGATATGAACACAGTTTATTGACTTATTTTCCAGCGAGGTACAGCAATGAGATGCAATTTTTAAAGAGAAAATTAGTTTCTTCTGTAATTTAGCTTATGTATTTAAACCAGCTGTATACAAACCAATTTAAATCACATTTCTATCATGTCATATTGGGAGTTAGAGAGCTTAACCTTCGAGTGGCCGCGGTGTATTATTTCGTATGAGCAGGCTTCTCGGGTACTCGGTACCCACCTTCTATGATAAGCTGTAATTGTTGTAGAATTCAGTTGAATATGTATATTTTGCAGTAACATTATTATATATTTGTTTCAAAAGCTTTCATCAGCACCTGCATGTAGGAATTAATAGCACAAATATTTGACATACAATTACTTGTAAATAATAAAAAATGACTACTTATTTTGATTGTTGTTATTTTGTGTTAAGTCTTTACAGATATATAGTAACGACAATACATTAGCTGCACAAATATTAATGATTTATCAGTCAGTCTCTCAGCTTCATCGAGTTCTTGAAGGTACGCAGGTATATCCTCAAGCTTTATAAAATCTTTGGACCTAGGATCTAAAAACAAACAGACAAACAAACACTAGTTTCACAAGCTGCGACATCGTCGCGAAAAAACACAGTGACCCGTATATGTAATAAGTTTCCTTTAATTTACGTCTACGGTCACAATCTTTTCTGTTTAACAGATTACCGGTTTCGGTCTTTTATGACCATCATCAGATCTGCAGCAAAAATGGGAAAAATATAAATACACTCACAAACTGTATACAGCTTAAGAACAATACATAGAGCATATTGAAAAGTAGTACTGACAAAATTTACATTTGTGCGCTTTAAATATGAAGAGGCATACCTGTTTCATGAAAACAAAGTCCTAATGTACTGCAGCCATAGTGGCATCGTCAAATGTTAAATGCGGAATTAACACCAGCTTCGTCAAATACGTATAAATCACATCACATGCACGAATCATGTTGTCAGTAAAACTACTGTTTAAAACAAGCTGCCGTACAGTAGCCACAAGATGTTTATGTTTGTGTTGTAAGTTGACCAGATGTCGCTAATGTCGGCATAACCTAGTTTTCAATCATTAATTGAAACAGCGAAAATAAAAGGGGGACACAATAGTCTGTAATAAGCTTATAAAGTATAAAAGGTGTTACAGTAAAAAAAGCAATAAAACGAAGAACACGACAAAAGTAATATTGTTAAAAAGACGAAGAGTAAAAAAACAGTGGTTGACATATGCTCTAGTGTCAATATTCTAGACAATGACATAAATACACTCCTGGAAATGGAAAAAAGAACACATTGACACCGGTGTGTCAGACCCACCATACTTGCTCCGGACACTGCGAGAGGGCTGTACAAGCAATGATCACACGCACGGCACAGCGGACACACCAGGAACCGCGGTGTTGGCCGTCGAATGGCGCTAGCTGCGCAGCATTTGTGCACCGCCGCCGTCAGTGTCAGCCAGTTTGCCGTGGCATACGGAGCTCCATCGCAGTCTTTAACACTGGTAGCATGCCGCGACAGCGTGGACGTGAACCGTATGTGCAGTTGACGGACTTTGAGCGAGAGCGTATAGTGGGCATGCGGGAGGCCGGGTGGACGTACCGCCGAATTGCTCAACACGTGAGGCGTGAGGTCTCCACAGTACATCGATGTTGTCGCCAGTGGTCGGCGGAAGGTGCACGTGCCCGTCGACCTGGGACCGGACCGCAGCGACGCACGGATGCACGCCAAGACCGTAGGATCCTACGCAGTGCCGTAGGGGACCGTACCGCCACTTCCCAGCAAATTAGGGACACTGTTGCTCCTGGGGTATCGGCGAGGACCATTCGCAACCGTCTCCATGAAGCTGGGCTACGGTCCCGCACACCGTTAGGCCGTCTTCCGCTCACGCCCCAACATCGTGCAGCCCGCCTCCAGTGGTGTCGCGACAGGCGTGAATGGAGGGACGAATGGAGACGTGTCGTCTTCAGCGATGAGAATCGCTTCTGCCTTGGTGCCAATGATGGTCGTATGCGTGTTTGGCGCCGTGCAGGTGAGCGCCACAATCAAGACTGCATACGACCGAGGCACACAGGGCCAACACCCGGCATCATGGTGTGGGGAGCGATCTCCTACACTGGCCGTACACCACTGGTGATCGTCGAGGGGACACTGAATAGTGCACGGTACATCCAAACCGTCATCGAACCCATCGTTCTACCATTCCTAGACCGGCAAGGGAACTTGCTGTTCCAACAGGACAATGCACGTCCGCATGTATCCCGTGCCACCCAACGTGCTCTAGAAGGTGTAAGTCAACTACCCTGGCCAGCAAGATCTCCGGATCTGTCCCCCATTGAGCATGAGCATGTTTGGGACTGGATGAAGCGTCGTCTCACGCGGTCTGCACGTCCAGCACGAACGCTGGTCCAACTGAGGCGCCAGGTGGAAATGGCATGGCAAGCCGTTCCACAGGACTACATCCAGCATCTCTACGATCGTCTCCATGGGAGAATAGCAGCCTGCATTGCTGCGAAAGGTGGATATACACTGTACTAGTGCCGACATTGTGCATGCTCTGTTGCCTGTGTCTATGTGCCTGTGGTTCTGTCAGTGTGATCATGTGATGTATCTGACCCCAGGAATGTGTCAATAAAGTTTCCCCTTCCTGGGACAATGAATTCACGGTGTTCTTATTTCAATTTCCAGGAGTGTATTAAACACCGTTGATATTGCACCGTGTAATATTAAACAACATAAAACAAATCGCTAAAGGAGCCACAAATGAAAGAAACTATAGTTCTGCACATAATCAGCGTCCTCTGTTAGCGCTAACGCCACTTGTGTCGTGTTCTTCCTTTTATTGCTTTTTATTACTGTAACACCTTTTATACTTTATAAGCTTATTACAGACTATTGTGTCCCCCTTTTATTTTCGCTGTTTCAATTAATGATTGAAAACTAGGTTATGCCGACATTAGCGACATCTGGTCAACTTACAACACAAACATAAACATCTTGTGGCTACTGTACGGCAGCTTGTTTTAAACAGTAGTTTTACTGACAACATGATTCGTGCATGTGATGTGATTTATACGTATTTGACGAAGCTGGTGTTGATTCCGCATTTAACATTTGACGATGCCACTATGGCTGCAGTACATTAGGACTTTGTTTTTATGCAACAGGTATGCCTCTTCATATTTAAAGCGCACAAATGTAAATTTTGTCAGTACTACTTTTCAATATGCTCTATGTATTGTTCTTAAGCTGTATACAGTTTGTGAGTGTATTTATATTTTTCCCATTTTTGCTGCAGATCTGATGATGGTCATAAAAGACCGAAACCGGTAATCTGCTAAACAAAAAAGATTGTGACTGTAGACGCAAATTAAAATAAACTTAAAAAAGCGCTAATTACTACTCTTATATCGCGAAAAATATACGAAAAACTACTTAAGTATTCCTCGATCCCTGAAACAAAAACTGTTGTGAAAAAGTACTTTTACAGTTCACTCCGTTGCTTCGATGCAGTTGAATTGGCACTCACGTTCAAAATTATCGGAAAGAATAAGTGTAACACGAGCGGTCTTACGGAATACGGATCGGAGTGCCCCCCTACCGTTTTCCTTACGAATCAACGCAATACTGAGAGCTCTGTGTCGAAGATGGAGTCTTGCGGGAAGGAGGGGGGAGGGGGAGAGGAGAGTCAGATAGACAAATACCTAGGGTTGCCACGCTCGCAGGGCTGTATATCCCGCTCCAGCACTACGAAATTCTGCACTGGGGTACTCAACACCCTAGCGCGCCCGCTCGAAGGTTAAAACTGTTACGGTGGATCCAACATGCTGTGTGTAGTACTTGGTTAGGTGCAGATGAATGTTCTGGTGGAGTAATCTGACGTAGATGAGGTGTTCAAATGTGTGTCCATGTTCCTGAATACACAACCCGATGCTCCTTCTAAATGACTTTTTCATGGGTTGTTAGTCTCCAGTGCGACAGAGTGACAAGCTTCCTCTATGCACCGTTTGGGGTCATGTGGGGTTGTGGATTCAGTGACATAACACGATTATTTACATAGATCCACGAAAATAAATCTACTGGTGTTAAATCAGGCGACCGTGCGGGCCATTCCGAAGGACTATGGTGCCCCAGCCAACTTCCAGGGAACCAGTTGTTCAGTTCTTGCACATCTTGTACTAGGTGACCATCATACTGCATCTACGTATGGCCTCTAATGTCTAGACGGACATTTGCAAGGAGAGCATCTAAAAGGTCAACGATAAAACCACAATACATCTCACGTGTCATTGTATCTGCCAAGTTGTGTAGATCAATTATTTCATCCCCAGGGATTCCACACCACACGTTAATTGACCATCTTCATCGACGTTCAACGGGACGTACCAACATAGAATTTTGTGTGATCGAGTAATGCATATTATGACAGTTCACTGCATCATAATGCTTTGTAAGGCATCAACACAGCCCATTCGCAGACAGTAACTCTCCAATTGAAATCGTTCCCTTGCAGTTCCTGTGTCAGCGATAGGTGGTACGGGTGAGACCTGTGATGCCGTACTATGTACCACACATATATGAGGTTGATACCAGTGCCTGCAGCAACGTCTCATAAGCTAACATGAGGATCGTGGTGTATTGCAGTTAAAACAAACACCTCCATTTCCTCACTTCTTACTAGACTTCGTCTGTTACTACCGCACCGTCTCACCCTACCTGTTTCTCAAAGCCTTTGCTCAGCACGTAAGAACGTAATGGATGCTGGAGCTCTTCGACCAGGACAGCTTATGGTATACACCATAGTTGCTTCATTGGCATCGTGTCAGCATTCGCCGAGCATCGACAACATGTCAACGTACTAGTTGGCTGTGTGTAAGCCATGTTTCCTCAACGTCTGTATCCACAACAGAACGCCATTCGTTTGTGTGGTCCGGCCTGCCATTTATACGGTGCTGTATGGCGACGGATGGCAGTCTAAACGAACATGACATCTAACAGCGCATGGAGGAAGCTTCTCGTTCCCTGGCGCCGGCGACGTTACATCTCGCCCCTAGATCGTTTAGAAGATGCATTCCGCTGTGCGCTCATGAACATGGGCACACATTCGAACACCTCAATTAAATCAACATTCCTCCACCAGAACATCCATCTACACTCCGCCACCAGAACATCCATCTGCACATAGCCAAACATTAAGTACAGTATGTTGCATCGACCCTTAAAACTTCGAAAGTTTCTAACTACCCAAAAAAACGTGATAGAAATATGATTTAAACTGATTTGTATACAGCTGGCTTAGGCACATCAGTTACATTTTGTAAAAAACTAATGTTCTATTCATAAAATTGTTTCTCCTTTCTGTAACTTTCTGAAAAGTAATTCAATAAACTACGGTCACAACCCCAAAAAAGTGTAACGTTTCTTATAGGGACGTATCTCAATAAACATTCCTGACTGCTTTTATTTTGTAAGTTACAGAGGCTTGCACTTTATCTGAAACAATGTATGTAAATGTATCTGGCAGTATACAGGGTGATTACGTGATGACTTTACAAACTTTCTGGGGTCATAGAGAAGGGTAAAAGAGTCAGATTCAAGTAAGGACTCCTAGTCCGGAAACGACGCAGTCGAAAGTTATAAGCGAAAATCGTTCTGATACCTCTGACAGTGGAATACTGTTGTTGCTAAGATTTTATGGTAGGAAACTTTCAGAGGTGGTAGTATGGACCAGAATAAGAAAAAAATGTCAAGTAAATGAGGGCTCTGAAACTCTTACCTAAAGGGCTAAGACCACTTTACGAACTTCCAGCATGATGGAATAACTGTAGATCGGCAACTTCTGTTAATCTGTACAATAAAACACCAACCAAAGTTGCAAATTTCACTTTGTTATTCACTCGATGACTAGTTTCGGGCCGGGACCCATTTTAAAATCATCATAACAGGTAGTCAAATTAGTATTTCCTAAAATGCAAATACCCTATCAAAAATATACAAACGAACAGTATACGCTGTAACTTCGTTTGCACATGTTTGACATGTTTTTTTTTTTTTGCATTTTAGGAAATACCAATTTGACTACCTGTTACAATGATTTAAAAATGGGTCCCGCCCCGAAACTAGTCATCGAGTGAATAAGAAAGTGAAATTTGCAACTTTGGCTGGCTTTGCATTGTGCTCTGGCCACTTGTACAGCAAATGAGATGTTTCAGAATAGCGAATGTGAAAAAGTGCTCATACCTCATAAGGTATGCACTTCAGAGCACAGGTATATCGGACACTTTTTTCTTGTTTTTATCCGTACTATCTCCTCCAAAAATATGGTAAGTACAGAGCTTGCAGTAGAAGATTTTCATAGCATAGATGACGAACAAGTGCTCATAGCTCGGAAGGTATGCACTTCAGAGCCCATATTTTTCTTGTTTTGGTCCTTGCTACTACCTCTGAAAGTTTCTATTGTATAATCTCAGGGACGACAGTACCGGTACGTGTATTCCTCTGTCAGAGACATGAGAACGATTTTCGCTTATAACTTTCCCCTTTGTCTTTTCCGGATCAGGATCGCTTACCTCAGACCGATACATTTACTTTTCTCCATCATCCCTGAAAGTTTGTACGTCGAATTGTAGATAAAAATATCAAAAACTTCAAACAAGTTTCTTTCTAATCAACTATTTATTGCACGATCTTAGCACAGTTCTATAAATAACGTTTTTAGTCTTTCCTTCTTTTGCAAGAGCGTAAAGAAAAACACGGATCTCTAAATACACACTGGCATCTACAGTGTTTGCTCTTGGGCTTTATTTACGGTCATAATCAAAATCGTCTCTTGTTCTACGCCTTGGATTTTTCTACACCTACTGTCTGCTTCATTGGGTTCATCATCATTAAGTAAATGTATATGAACTGATGTTGATGACTATCTGGTTGAAGCAACGAGCCAGTTCTGCGGTAAATTAGACCTTGAATCGTGAAAGTAGGTGAAAAACCTGTCATTTTGACTTCCGCATCCGCACCAAATGAAGCCATCTAAAAGCATGCATTATATTTTCTAATTATATTTTAAAAAAGCTCCTCTGTTAATTACACTCGTACAAAAGTAGAACTTTTAGGGGTTTCTCTGGTCACCAAAGCTACATATAGCAATTCCTTTTCATTTCAACATGTTACAATGTCTACATTTTTGATACATTCCCCCTAACATGTCTAATCGATGATCAACATGGTTTAACGGATCATAATTAAAGGCACCATCACTGAACGCTTCCTGCGTTTTACATGTAAAGGCACAACGCCCCTGTTTGTCGTGTAACTTTTATTGACGCCGTCTTTGTGGGCCTCCTAGCGTCTCAAAAACTATAAGAAGCGCGTGACGCTCTGTGTCTTACAAGTAAATGCGATGGGCTTGTGACCACCACTTAAGGCCGCATGACCTTCTGCGTCTAAGTTCCAGTTGCTCCGAAGATTCGAGTAACTTTTCTAGCTCAAGCTCTCTTAGAAATATGCATTAAAGAGGTTTTTCGTTTGCGAAACATATAGTAAAATAAATAATGTTGATAATACGTTTCTTAAGCTCTGCATTTGTAATGGTTTTAAATTACGATTCTCGGGGTTATCGTCGGATTTTATTATTGTATCTCGACAATAATTCTCCGCAGGAACGGTCCAGCTTCCCTAGGTAGCGTACCAATTCAGTTTTAAAATTCCAGAAATCGCGCGTACGAGTGAACATTGCATTCGCAGTTTCACGCAATGATCTGTGAACACACCGATTCGCCGCCCTCTGCGCAAGCGCTGTCTGCGATCCTAGTTCATCCTCGTAGGGGTCGATCTTCATTTTATACTTTCTAAAGCAGCCTATGTTTTTCCTCAGGGTTCAAGTAATCTCCATACCAAATTTTATCAAAATCGGTTCAGTGCCTCGGTAGCGGTAACGAAGCCGACAGAGTTGCGTTCACATTTACAATATTAGTATGGATTTCAGTTCACTTTGATCCACTGTAATAAAATTAATGGATCGATGGGCATCATATCAGTGAAAAATTTATTTTACATGTTGTCTCTTGTTATTGAGACGTCTGCGACGCGGCCGTTGTTATTTACTATTTAATTATCCTGCTTAACCAAATGTTGAGACTGTGAGCGTATCGGATATCCAAGCCGTGTCACAACGAAAATGTTGCAAGAAAGAGAAACAATTGTTGGTGTTGACATGATAAGTGGGAGGTTAATGGTAGATTTTCTTACCACAGATCGTAACTACATGGCAAAATATAACCACATGGGAAATAATAATGATAATAAAAACAATAGTAATACATTCAGACCGTCACATGAGGCATAGGCAACACTACTACCATAGTAAAAGGCACTGTGTCGCATAAAAGGCATAATGGAGTCCATAATAATACTGCGAATTTCATGAAGCGACTTTGCACAACTTTCAGTGCACTATTACTTTATGCAGATAGGTTGGAGAATAAAACGAAGGAAATTTACTGCGCTGTCTTTTAATGAATATCTGTCGAAATAGTCTCCTTAAACAAAAACGCAGGAGCTGTTGAATAATACTTTTTTGGTACAAAGTTTCGCAACATAACTGTGTATCATGAGGTACATCTGACCAGAAAAAAAAAACGGTTAGTGGAGGACTTTTTCATTATTATTTTTTAAGAGGTTCAGTGAAATCAGTATGTAGCTTCAGCGATCTTTAGAGACTTAATATACGAAATGGATAATAATCCTCAAGAGTAGCGAATACAAAATAACCGGAAAACTCACATTTAATTCACTTACAGCGAAACGTAGAGAATGTTGGACGCCCCCATCACTTTCAATCAAGTACACTCCTGGAAATGGAAAAAAGAACACATTGACATGGGTGTGTCAGACCCACCATACTTGCTCCGGACACTGCGAGAGGGCTGTACAAGCAATGATCACACGCACGGCACAGCGGACACACCAGGAACCGCGGTGTTGGCCGTCGAATGGCGCTAGCTGCGCAGCATTTGTGCACCGCCGCCGTCAGTGCCAGCCAGTTTGCCGTGGCATACGGAGCTCCATCGCAGTCTTTAACACTGGTAGCATGCCGCGACAGCGTGGACGTGTACCGTATGTGCAGTTGACGGACTTTGAGCGAGGGCGTATAGTGGGCATGCGGGAGGCCGGGTGGACGTACCGCCGAATTGCTCAACACGTAGGGCGTGAGGTCTCCACAGTACATCGATGCTGTCGCCAGTGGTCGGCGGAAGGTGCACGTGCCCGTCGACCTGGGACCGGACCGCAGCGACGCACGGATGCATGCCAAGACCGTAGGATCCTACGCAGTGCCGTAGGGGACCGCACCGCCACTTCCCAGCAAATTAGGGACACTGTTGCTCCTGGGGTATCGGCGAGGACCATTCGCAACCGTCTCCATGAAGCTGGGCTACGGTCCCGCACACCGTTAGGCCGTCTTCCGCTCACGCCCCAACATCGTGCAGCCCGCCTCCAGTGGTGTCGCGACAGGCGTGAATGGAGGGACGAATGGAGACGTGTCGTCTTCAGCGATGAGAGTCGCTTCTGCCTTGGTGCCAATGTTGGTCGTATGCGTGTTTGGCGCCGTGCAGGTGAGCGCCACAATCAGGACTGCATACGACCGAGGCACACAGGGCCAACACCCGGCATCATGGTGTGGGGAGCGATCTCCTACACTGGCCGTACACCACTGGTGATCGTCGAGGGGACACTGAATAGTGCACGGTACATCCAAACCGTCATCGAACCCATCGTTCTACCATTCCTAGACCGGCAAGGGAACTTGCTGTTCCAACAGGACAATGCACGTCCGCATGTATCCCGTACCACCCAACGTGCTCTAGAAGGTGTAAGTCAACTACCCTGGCCAGCAAGATCTCCGGATCTGTCCCCCATTGAGCATGTTTGGGACTGGATGAAGCGTCGTCTCACGCGGTCTGCACGTCCAGCACGAACGCTGGTCCAACTGAGGCGCCAGGTGGAAATGGCATGGCAAGCCGTTCCACAGGACTACATCCAGCATCTCTACGATCGTCTCCATGGGAGAATAGCAGCCTGCATTGCTGCGAAAGGTGGATATACACTGTACTAGTGCCGACATTGTGCATGCTCTGTTGCCTGTGTCTATGTGCCTGTGGTTCTGTCAGTGTGATCATGTGATGTATCTGACCCCAGGAATGTGTCAATAAAGTTTCCCCTTCCTGGGACAATGAATTCACGGTGTTCTTATTTCAATTTCCAGGAGTGTAGTAGTAAAACGACGCAGAAAGGAACGGCAGTCAGCATACGACTGGCGCAATGAAGGAGACGACCATGCAAAACGCCTCAGTTTCTAGAAAGAAACATGGACGATAATACAATAAAAGTATATGAACCAGACCAAGGAAAGGATAAAACTCGTAAAAGTCTGTTGTATCATGCTCATCCGGAAGAAACTAACAATATTATCATGTAGGACCACGAAATGGACGTTACTAAAATCGTATGAACTGTCGTGAAATACATTATGGGTTCATGTATTGCTTAAAAATACTTATCTGTCCTCTTTAGTTTCTTTTGTTTGTTTGCTACTGGCGATGCGAAGCTACTTTGCTTGCTGTATAATCAGACTTCGTCAGGCGCTTTCCAGTGTCTAAATCAATCTTTTTATTTATCTTTGGCATACACAGAAATATGGAGTCCGATGAAACTACAATTAGGTAATTAACTTATTAATGAGAGCCCTGAGACGGACTCGGCGAAACTAAATACTGGGTATCTGACTCAATTTTCGTAAGGAGAAAACGAAGGTCTCCTCTTTCAGAAATATTCGGTTGGTCTCTTTCTTTGGCCATAATACCGGGTGATCAAAAAGTCAGTATAAATTTGAAAAGTGAATAAATCACGGAATAATGTATATAGAGAGGTACAAATTGACACACATGCTTGGAATGACATGGGGTTTTATTAGAACCAAAAAAAATACAAAAGTTCAAAAAATGTCCGACAGATGGCGCTTCATCTGATCAGAATAGCAATAATTAGCATAACAAAGTAAGACAAAGCAAAGATGATGTTCTTTACAGGGAATACTCAATATGTCCACCATCATTCCTCAACAATGGCTGTAGTCGAGGAATAATGTTGTGGACAGCACTGTAAAGCATGTCCGGGGTTATGGTGAGGCACTGGTGTCGGATGTTGTCTTCCAGCATCCCTAGAGATGTGGGTCAATCACGATACACTTGCGACTTTAGGTAACCCCAAAGCCAATAATCGCACGGACTGAGGTCTGGGGACCTAGGAGGCCAAGCATGACGAAAGTGGCGGCTGAGCACACGACCATCACCAAACGACGCGCGCAAGAGATCTTTCACGCGTCTAGCAATATGGGGTGTTTTTTTTGTTATAATAAAACCCCATGTCATTCCAAGCATGTGTGTCAATTTTTACCTCTCTATCTACATTATTCCGTGGTTTATTAAGTTTTCAAATTTATACTGACTTTTTGATCACCCGGTATGTTTAACGGCATTAAAGCCTGATTCCACAATATATGAGATAGGGAAAGGTATCAATAGACTGAATATTATTTTCCACATATTGGAACATAAGACAGGCTTCTTCTAAAAAAATTTTGTCATAGATTTTCATATTCACCACTATCGAATTTATGTCTACTTTCTTCATCATACCTAGTATCTAACAGTTCTTCTTGGGAAGTTGTATGATTTTCTTCAGTATTTGTTGTAAAAGGATTTTTCATCCTCTCATACACCTTCATCTTAGAATCGGTTTTCCACGCCCAGCTGAAATTCGTTGTGGTGGCTACTGACTCTGTCAGTAGCCTCGGGAGTTAATCATCTTTTACAGAAAATAATTCAGGAAAGTGATAAAATTCTCTCCTCAGTAGATTATAACGAATTAGCGCAAACTAGTCAGTAAATAGCGACACAGTATTTTGACTGCCTACAAGACTTTTATTAGCTCCTTGACGCTGCAACCTCAAATCAGTAAATCACTTGAAAATATGTTCTAAATAAAATGCATGATTCCTTACTGGTTTTAACTGCTGACGCAAATTGGTATCATCATTACTTTAAAAAATCTGAATGCCAAGTCAAACACCTTTCAGCCATCTAAATTTCCAAATTATTATTTTATTGGGCTACCAGTTTCGGCGGTATATTACGCCATCTTCAGGTCCCCTGACCGGTGTGTAGGAAGATTCCAACGTCGTTTCCGGTCAAAATATGGGCCACTATTCAAAGATTGGTATCAGTAGATTTCTAAGACGGCGTCACCTGCCAACTCAAGGTTGGCTTGTCAAATAAAAATTTGGGAATTTAGGCGGCTGAGTGGTGTTTGATTTGACATTCCGTGCAGAACAGCCGAAGTCTCGAACCATCTCTGAAAAGAAGGACACACAGAGAGACTAATTCTGTGTGACGCTATAGTGTAATGCTTCAAAATGAGCCAAAGATGTACCGTTTGACAATCACCGAACTACTGCCTGCAAAAGCAACCTAATGAAACCTTCATTACTGCCCTGGCAAATCTGTCGACACATTCTATCATTTTTTGATCTGTTGATATAAATGTTTTGTCAGTATGGTACCGCGTCATAATGACGAAAACTACACCGGGGAAACCAACGTTTCGGCCACCGTTTAAGTGGCCGTCTTCTGGCTCTCCTGACGTGCTTTATCTGTGAGGAATCACTTATTATTACTATTATTATTATTATTATTATTATTGTCATAACGATTGTTCCCCTTTAGGAGAACGATTGAACTTAATTCATAATTTCATCTCCGGACGTTTTCCTTCCTTTATTTATATTTTTTCACTTATATTTGCTCCTGAGTCCACCAGGAGGAAAACAAGAGACCACGTCCCATTCGCCGACGACCACCATTCATAGCAAACAATGCAAGAAGCAGTAGACAACAGCTGATCCGCACTCCCTCCACCGTAGCAACCTATTATAATAAAATTCCCATGTCCTAGCAGTTGTCTTGGCCTCATTGCCTCACTGGGTAGCCTTTTACGACACCATAATCAAATTGGATGTTGCTTATTTACAACATATTCTATATTTCAGCTACTCTGGCCAAAAGGCAAGAACAGATTCCTTTTTTTGAGACCTGGGCTCACTGCATTTCACAATACTTTGTTTGAAAGTGTAGGCGTGTGCTCACTCCCGTAAACCAGGAGGACCACAAACGAAAGAGCGTGTGCCTTGCATTGTCGTCTGCGCACGCCTCTCGCTCATCGTACACTGTCTCTGAGGTGGTAACAGCAAACCTAAATTTTTATGATACATATAGATACTAGGGAGTGCTCGTGCTAAGTTAGCCACAAGACATTGTATCGCTTGGCTTATAAGCAGTGTTCAGCAAAAAGGAAAACTTCCAGTAGATGGCGCCCCACATGTCGTAATTATTTGAAGAACGTCATGATTTACCGCCAAGAGCTGCTGAAAAAATTTCAGTATTGAACAACCGGTTTCGGCCCACAGACCATCATCAGCTTCATTATAACATTTACACACTCAAACTAGGCGATATAAAATCAATAACGCCAGATAATAAACATCTATGAAATCGTCACTGTTGTCACATAGTTACATTTAGTATGGAGCTAGCAGTGAAGTGGTAAGGCGCTAGTCCTCAATGAAAAACACAGAACTTTAAACAGTTTATTTAAAATAGTTACAAAACTACAGTGTGGAGACACATTTTTCTTTTATAATATAAAACGTCCATTATGGACAATAGGAAATAAAAATCTTGATCAGAATGAATTTGATTAAAAATTCCAAGCAAAAGTAATTATTAAATTCACTATTAAAAACTTCAAGGTTTTTAAATAAATTCTACAGCGGATGGTAGTGAATGAACTTTAAAAGATTAAACATTCAAAGTTTAAAGGAAGTTCTTTTAAAAAAAACATAGGTTTGCAATACTAATTTCCAGAATTTGCTGCCACGCAGGCTCTCGTGTACAAAGAGAAGACCCAGTGGCCATGTGATGTCAAAAAATCAACTTTGTTAACTATAGAGTACTCAATGGCCTCCATGTAACCACTTATATTTCCATGGCTTATATAATACATTAAACAGCTTCCTCTAACACACCAAATATAACAAAAACAGTTAATACACACACACACACTCACACAATAGAATAACCCTACCTAACTTTAACAGCCGAAAGTATTTAAAACCTGGAGCCAATATTTAAATTATTACACAACGACGACAGCTAAACGAGCCACCAGCTTTAAAACACTTTGCTTGAAATAATTTTCCAACGGTTGAGGAAATTTACAGGCCAGAAACAAAAGTAACTGATTAATCGTTACTATAACTGAATTTCAGCAGCACCCAGCCGTCTCTCGGGTCAGAACAGCACAACAATTTTTATAAAGAACAACGCTTTCTTAGGTATACGGTAGCGAAACACATATTACGTGATATTAAATTTGATTCTAAATATGACTTATATTGTGCTACTCTCTCGGTGAGCACTTAGTAAACCATAATACAACAGATTGGAAACCACGATAACACAGAGTGGTAGGCTCCCTAGAACAGCCCGGATAACTTCTTGAAAGGACATAGTAAGGCAGATGCTCTCGATTCTGACATACACTACTGGCCATACTGGCCATTAAAATTGCTACACAACGAAGATGACTTGCTACGGACGCCAAATTTAACCGACAGGAAGAAGATGATGTGATATGCAAATGATTAGCTTTTCAGAGCATTCACACAAGGTTGGCGCCGGTGGCGACACCAACAACGTGCTGACAAGAGGAAAATTTCCGACCGATTTCTCATATACAGACAGCAGTTGACCGGCGTTGCATTGTGAAACGTTGATGTGATGCCTCGAGTAAGGAGGAGAAATGCGTACCATCACGTTTCCGACTTTGATAAAGGTCGGATTGTAGCCTATCGCGATTGCGGTTTATCGTATCGCGACATTGCTGCTCGCGTGGGTCGAGATCCAATGACTGTTAGCAGAGTATGGAATCGGTGGGTTCGGGAGGGTAATACGGAACGTCGTGCTGGATCCCAACGGCCTCGTATCACTAGCAGTCGAGATGACAGGCATCTTATCTGCATGACTGTAACGGATCCTGGAGCCACGTCTCGATCCCTGAGTCAACATAATGGGACGTTTGCAAGACAACAACCACCTGCACGAACAGTTCGACGACGTTTGCAGCAGCATGGACTATCAGCTCGGAGACCATGGCTGCGGTTACCCTTGACGCTGCGTCACAGACAGGAGCGCCTGCGATGGTATACTCAACGACGGACCTGGGTGCACGAAAGGCAAAACGTCATTTTTTCGGATGAATCCAGCTTCTGTTTACAACATCATGATGGTCGCATCCGTGTTTGGCAGTGAACGCACATTGGAAGCGTGTATTCGTCATCGCCATACTGGCGTATTACCCGGCGAGATGGTATGGGTGCCATTGGTTACACGTCTCGGTCACCTTTTGTTCGCATTGACGGCACTTTGAACAGTGGACGTTACATTTCAGATGTGCTACGACCCGTGGCTCTACCCTTCATTCGATGCCTGAGGAACCCTACATTTCAGCAGGATAATGCACGACCGCATGTTGCAGGTCCTGTACGGGGCTTTCTGGATACAGAAAATGTTCGACTGCTGCCCTGGCCAGCACATTCTCCAGATCTTTCACCAATTGGAAACGTCTGGTCAATGGTGGACGAGCAAATGGCTCGTCACAATACGCCAGTCACCACTCTTGATGAACTGTGGTATCGTGTTGAAGCTGCATGGGCAGCTGTACTTGCACACGCCATCCAAGCTCTGACTCAATGCCCAGGCGTATCAAGGCCGTTATTACGGGCAGAGGAGGTTGTTCTGGGTACTGATTTCTCAGGATCTCTGCACCCAAATTGCGTGAAAATGTAATCACGTGTCAGTTCTAGTATAATATATTTGTCCAGTTAATACCCGCTTATCATCTGCATTTCTTCTTGGTGTAGCAATTTTAATGGCCAGAAGTGTAGACGCAATCCGATGTGAGTAAGCTGGTCAAATAACACAGAAGGTACCACAGGGACATCGAGTGCAACTTTGAATATACGGCACAGCTGCTGTGCTGTACTCGCAACGGCTCCTCCCAAGGCATACCACAGTCGAGATGAAACAGTCAGCTATCCCCCTGGCCAGAGATCCGTCTCCAAGAACAATGCCTCTTGACGGGAGACTGAGCCCTGTTGCTTCCTACAGACTATCAACTGCACTCCACTCTGCATTGGCCTCCTGGACTAGGCCAAACCCGGAAACGCAGCTGAGCTTTCTTGCCGAGAACATCGCTCTCACAATGGTTGCGGACCAAAGGCACTGCTACTTGTTACCGTTCTGAGAGCACTGTCAGCAGAGAGACCTACCCACACGTGCGCGCCTCTCCATCTCCTGTCTTCCGCCTGCCCACTGGTGAAAAAAACCGAAGCTTAATCGAAAAACCGCGCGCCACAGCGATATAATTTATACGAAGGCTATTCGAAAATTCAGATCCGATCGGGCGCGAAATAGAAGTCACAATGAAGATGCGATGAAACTTGGCACATATGTGTTGGAAGTGTCTCTAGCATGCCCGTCGATCGCAGCATGTCCCTCTTTTCAATTCTGAGAGGTCAGTGAACACGTAAAGACGCCTAGAAAATACTCTCACCAAGTATGAGGACCTGGTTAGAGATTTCGCTTGATGTCATGCAACCCACATAACATAAATGTCATTCGTTTCCTTCTTTATGACGGTGCTCGGCTGCACTCTGCAGGGACAATGAAGATGCTCCTGCAGCGTTTTCGGTGGGAAGTGTTTGATCGTCCACAACACAGCCCGGAATTGGCTCCACCTGCGTTTGATCTCTGCTCGTTTGAGCTACTGGCTATGAAGACGTTTTGGCACAGACGACGATCCGCAGCCCAGTGCAGAGAAGTGGCGGAAAGCACAGGCGGCTGCCTGCTACGACGAGGGTATTGGAAAGTTGGTACAACGCTACGACATATGCCTAGGTCAGAGCGGTGACTATGGAGAGAACTACGATATTCCAGTGCCTGTGTCATTCAGCAATACGATGCGAAGTTCCTTCGATCACGCATGCATGTCGGGAGGACCAGGTACTGCGGCGACTACAGCCGTTATGAAATACACTCCTGGAAATTGAAATAAGAACACCGTGAATTCATTGTCCCAGGAAGGGGAAACTTTATTGACACATTCCTGGGGTCAGATACATCACATGATCACACTGACAGAACCACAGGCACATAGACACAGGCAACAGAGCATGCACAATGTCGGCACTAGTACAGTGTATATCCACCTTTCGCAGCAATGCAGGCTGCTATTCTCCCATGGAGACGATCGTAGAGATGCTGGATGTAGTCCTGTGGAACGGCTTGCCATGCCATTTCCACCTGGCGCCTCAGTTGGACCAGCGTTCGTGCTGGACGTGCAGACCGCGTGAGACGACGCTTCATCCAGTCCCAAACATGCTCAATGGGGGACAGATCCGGAGATCTTGCTGGCCAGGGTAGTTGACTTACACCTTCTAGAGCACGTTGGGTGGCACGGGATACATGCGGACGTGCATTGTCCTGTTGGAACAGCAAGTTCCCTTGCCGGTCTAGGAATGGTAGAACGATGGGTTCGATGACGGTTTGGATGTACCGTGCACTATTCAGTGTCCCCTCGACGATCACCAGTGGTGTACGGCCAGTGTAGGAGATCGCTCCCCACACCATGATGCCGGGTGTTGGCCCTGTGTGCCTCGGTCGTATGCAGTCCTGATTGTGGCGCTCACCTGCACGGCGCCAAACACGCATACGACCATCACTGGCACCAAGGCAGAAGCGACTCTCATCGCTGAAGACGACACGTCTCCATTCGTCCCTCCATTCACGCCTGTCGCGACACCACTGGAGGCGGGCCGCACGATGTTGGGGCGTGAGCGGAAGACGGCCTAACGGTGTGCGGGACCGTAGCCCAGCTTCATGGAGACGGTTGCGAATGGTCCTCGCCGATACCCCAGGAGCAACAGTGTCCCTAATTTGCTGGGAAGTGGCGGTGCGGTCCCCTACGGCACTGCGTAGGATCCTACGGTCTTGGCGTGCATCCGTGCGTCGCTGCGGTCCGGTCCCAGGTCGACGGGCACGTGCACCTTCCGCCGACCACTGGCGACAACATCGATGTACTGTGGAGACCTCACGCCCCACGTGTTGAGCAATTCGGCGGTACGTCCACCCGGCCTGCCGCATGCCCACTATACGCCCTCGCTCAAAGTCCGTCAACTGCACATACGGTTCACGTCCACGCTGTCGCGGCATGCTATCAGTGTTAAAGACTGCGATGGAGCTCCGTATGCCACGGCAAACAGGCTGACACTGACGGCGGCGGTGCACAAATGCTGCGCAGCTAGCGCCATTCGACGGCCAACACCGCGGTTCCTGGTGTGTCCGCTGTGCCGTGCGTGTGATCATTGCTTGTACAGCCCTCTCGCAGTGTCCGGAGCAAGTATGGTGCGTCTGACACACCGGTGTCAATGTGTTCTTTTTTCCATTTCCAGAAGTGTACATTATATGTACTCGCAGTTGCGAATATGGACAACCATCAGCTGTATAATGGAACGAATATTTGAGCCTAATCGGGATCCAACCGGACTTCCCGCTTATCGCAAGCGGCCGCCTCACCATCTGGCTATTCGAGCACGACTCACTGCCAGCCCCCAAACTCCCATGTGTCGCCAACCATGTGTCTACATCATGAACTTGTACATCCATTATGCACATTCCCGGCGTGGGGAGACATTATAAATGAAAGTCGCTTGCGCGGTGTCGTCAGATAAATTAGATATGGCGGTGTCTGTGTTATTGAAAAATACGATGCAAAATTCCTTCGGATATGCATGCATGTCCGAATGAACGGGCACTGAGGCGACTACATACGTTATGAAATACGTTAAATGTATTCGCATATGGTTGATGACATATGGAAGTGTGGGTGTAGCCTTGAGTCCTGCTCGTATAGCCAAATGGTAAGGCGGCCGCTCTCGATAAGTGGGAAATCCGGTTCGATCCCGATTCGGCACAAATTTTCGTTGTCGTCATTCCATTATACAGCTGATGGTTGTGCATATTCGCAATTGGGAACACATTTAATGTACGTAGAGAAGTAGTTGGAAGGTGCAGCAAACTGTTGCAAATAAAACATCTTTTTGTTTTTACTTTTGTTTCCATTTCGCGACCGATGGTACCTTAACAATCCGAATAGCCCTCGTACTTACCTGTCTTCGTTAGAGTCCCTGTTTACAGGCTACCTGCAATACGGTGCTGTGTAGCGTGTTGTATAATCTTATTTCGTCAGGCGCTTGTTTAGTCTCTTCTGGACCTAAATGTCGATTCCTGGTGTGGGAGTAGGTGGTTGTTACCACCACAGTGTTTCTTTACAGATAGTAATTGATGTGTACCGAATTTGGTTGAATTCGATGCAGTGGCCTAGAAGGCGATTTGGAGCAGACATTCATGCATGTAAGGCGCTGCAGTCATGGACTGTGCGGGTGGTCCCGGCGGAGGTTCGAGTCCTCCCTCGAGCATGGGTGGGTGTGTTTGTCCTAAGGATAATTTAGGTTAAGTAGTGTGTAAGCTTAGGGACTGATGACCTTAACAGTTAGGTCCCATAAGATTTCACACACACACACACACACACACACACACACACATTCATGCATGCATCCGTACATACATGTTTATAATACATAATATGTATGTTTAGGAGAGTTGCCGCTGATTTGACAACAAGTAGACTTGCGCTATACCAAAACTACTGTTCGGTAGTTCGGTACGCTACATAAGTGAACTAGTAAATGGTAGGACTACCGGGAGTACAGGGAAAGAAACGTAAATGAACGTGTAACAGAGAAAATGGGAACCGACGATTTCTCTTCTTTTTTTGTTACTTTTGTTTGGTTCTTTGTTTTGCACATAATTAGGACGGCATATCATTCAGTTTTAGTCCATCGTGCATTTTATATCTTTACAGAACATAAATTGCATTTTATAGGTAATGTAAGTTACCTGTTCGCGTAACCTCTGCGCTTTTATGTTACAAAAGCAATTACTTTTTATGAAAGTACTGTTAACATGCACGAACATAACAAAATCTTATAGATCATATAATTAAATGTTTCCCTGAGACATTTAAGTCTCTTCGCTACCTACGATAGTGATCGAAGCAGAAGAAATTAATTAAAATTTGTGCTGCGGCCAGGACTCGAACCCTATAAAATCACCTACGGTACAGGACTTTCCCATTAGGTCCAACGCTGCGGTGCTATTCCAGTGCCGGGGAGTCCTGGCAGTACTGACAACGTAAGGGAAAATAAACTGAAGATTTGTGTTGGGGAGGGCACTCAACTTGGGTAGTTCATGCAGAAATGTTGACCATTGTGATGTGGTAGTGTAATGGTTAGCATTTCTGCCCAGCAGTCAAAGACCCGACTTCCAGTCCCGGCAGCAAGACAAATTTTAATTAATTTCGTCTTCTTCGATCATAAAAAAATTATTATTGTTGTTATTTTTTACTGAATGCAACGTTTATCATGATCAGAGGCAAGAGTTTCCTCTTATTACTAATAAATGCCAAAGCTCTGTATGAATAACACAAACGTGTTCTGCACAAGCTCGACAAAGTAAGGAAATGATGTTTGATATACGAGAGTGGTTTGAAATGTTCTCGGAATCACCACGAGAGAGCAGCGCTAGTGCGACGAGATGTTCACGTGACATTCATTGGACTGTTGCCTGTAAACACGTGCTACGTCAGTGCTCTTGGAAGAGAGCTGTGGCGGTGACGTGGCTCTGCTGTTGTCCCCGCACAGTGATTCGCGAAGATGGAAAAATCGAGATTCGAGCACTGATTAAGAACTTCGTAAAGAAAGGTATGAAAGCAAAGGACATTCATGCCGATTTCCAGAATACACTGGGGGACCCTGCTCCTTCATATTCAACTGTTGCCAAGTGGACAAATGAATTTAAATTTGGTGGGGAGAACTTAGATGATGATCCGTGCAGTGGTCGGCCAAGAGGTGTCACTACTCCAGAAATCACTGTAAAAGTGCGCAAAATGGTCATGGAGGATCGCCGATTGGAAGTGCGTGAAATTTCTCAAGCTTGCCAGATGTCATCTGAAAGGCTATATCACTTTTTTAACTGAATAATTAGAAATAAAATAATGATCTTCAAGATGGGTGCCGCGACTCTTGACGTTGGATCAAAAACGCATGAGAATGGACATATCGGAACAATATTTGGCCCATTTTAGGAGAAACGAACAAGATTTTTTGCGCTGGTTTGTGGCCACAGATAAACCTTGGGTGCACCACTGTACTCCAGAGAAAAAACAACAGTCAAAACAGTGGATACATGCTGATTCTCCACCACCAAAGAAAGCGAAGACAACTCCTTCGGCGGGAAAGGTCATGGCCTCAGTGTTCTGGGATGCGAAGGGGATTCTGATTGTAGATTGAAAATCTTCCACCAGGACAATGCGTGCCCACACACAAGTGCCGTCGCCATTGCAAATTTAGACGAAGTAAGGTATCAATTGGTGCCACACCCGCCTTATTCACCTGATATGGCTCCGTCAGACTTCAATCTGTCCCCAAAACTGAAAATTTTTGTTGGTGGACGAAGATTCACTTCAAACGGAGACTTGATAGCCGAAGTTGACAACCATTTTGCAGGCCTGGACTAAAGTTATTTTCGAGATGGGATCAAGGCACTGGAACATCGTTAGACCAAGTACATTAATCTACAAGGAGACTACATCGAAAAATAAAAGAAGTTTCAGTGATCTAAGTACTTTTTTTCTATTCCGTTCCGAGAACTTTTCAAACCACCCTCGTATTTTTGGTTTGCCCTTTTTTATTTTACCTTTTTGCTGAGGAAATTGAGTTTTCTGACGCTATATGACAAATCTGTGTCGTTTTCTTTACTTTTACTACAACAGCCCTCTGTTTCACATTACAAATAAACAATTTTCGAATAAAACCAGAATTTTCATTGACAGTTTAAATTCGGCTATAAATACCATTTACTTTAAAGTAAATATAACCATGTCAACCAAATATGTTCTGTAGGCTATTTGGCCCTTTACATATCCACACTCAGTTTCTAGACGGTTCACCGCATCTTGTTTTTAGGGGAATCTAGTAAGACACTGATCCTAAAGGTAAAGCAAGTGATCATTGTGAGGTAACGCCAGACAGGTATGCAACACATCAGACATGCAGGCAATGCGGGTATGACCTTAACTGACCAAAACTACAGTAGACTACGCTTACTTGTGGTGGTCTACGGTAGCCTACGGTAGTTGTACGACTCTAGCCGCAAGACGTTGTCCATTGCTTCATTTGGAAGTAAAGGGTGGCGCACGAAATGTGTTACCAATTGTTTCTTTCACAATTTACGACACACATTAGATATCCCGCTGGGATCTCTACTGCAGTACCAGCAGAGCTTGGAAAGACAAATGAGTTACGAAATGACGTGTGATTCACGATACTGCCGCTAGGACACTAGTAAGCAGCAATGGCTGACAATGGAAGACTGACGAAACAGCAACGATCGGCAATTGTGTTACTCTTTCATGAAACGAAAAGCCTTTTTGTGACTCAGAGGCGTTTTCGACTCCAGTTTAACACACGATGGGTCCCTTGCAAGAAGACCATCCACAGGTTGTACTATAAATTTGTACAGGAAGGAACAGTATTGGAAGCGGAGCGACCTCGGCCTAAGCCCGTTTGTTCGCCG
This sequence comes from Schistocerca cancellata, assembly GCF_023864275.1. NCBI lineage: Eukaryota > Metazoa > Arthropoda > Insecta > Orthoptera > Acrididae > Schistocerca > Schistocerca cancellata. Next base: position 546,250,712 of record NC_064633.1, read on the forward strand.
GAGAATATTGCGGTACAGAGAAGTCCCGGGAAAACGTGTAGAAAAGCAGCAGTGCAACTGCGAATATCTAGACGCTCCGTTCAACGCATTCTTAAAAGTGACCTCCACATGTACCCAAACAAGATGAGCTGTGCACAGAAGCTCACTGAAGAACACAAGCAGCAGAGACTACTGTTTGCTCAGTGGACGGAGGATAGGGAAGATACTCTCAACAACGTTTGGTTTTTAGACGAGGCGCATTTTCATTTAGACGGTGTGGTTAAGAAACAGAATGTACGCTTTTGGGCCACTGAAGACCCATAAGTGCTTCACGAAGGACAACATTATGCTCCGAGGATTACAGCGTGGGCAGCAATTTCCAGTCACCGACTTCTTGGACCCTTTTTCTTTGAAGAAACTATGAACAGCGAGCGTTATTTGAGCATGCTTCGCAATAGCTTCATTCCACAGCTTCTTGATACTGCCTTGCCCTTCAACACGCAGTGGTTCATGCAATATGGAGCAAGGCCACATACTGCAAACACTGTGTTGGAATTTTTACACGAGCATTTCGACATGCGGATCATTTCACTCAGGTTTACAGGTCGCTTCAATGACGGACAAAATTGGCCCCCCAATAGTCCAGACCTCAATCCGTGTGACTTCTTTCTTTGGAGGCACCTAAAAGAAAAAATTTTCCCGAAACGTCCACGTGATTTAATGGAGCTCAGAAGACTTATTCTTCAAGCTTGCAGTGAAATTACGGAAGACATGTACCGTAGGGTAATCACTTACTTCAGTGTTCGTTTGAAGGAAGTTAGGAAACGAAATGGTGGACATATTGAGCATGTGCTGAGTTAGAACAAATCTCCATGGACGGCTCTTCATTGTAGTATACGTTCCTTTCAGATTGTATTGACAATAAAGTTTATATTCAAAAACAAAATGCTAACACATTTCGTGCGCCACCCTGTAGTTGACGGCAAGCAGGGAAATTAAACACGATCGGCGGGTATGACCTTAACTGACCAAAACTACTGTAGACTACGCTTACTTGTGGTGGTGTACGGTAGCCTACGGTAGTTTTACGACTCTAGCCGCAAGACATTGTCCATTGCTTCATTTGGAAGTAGTCGACAGTAAAGAGGGAAATTAAACACGGTCGGCGGGTATGACCTTAACTGACCAAAACTACTGTAAACGATGCTTACTTGTGGTGTCTACGGTAGCCTACGGTAGCTTTACGACTCTAGCAGCAAGACATTGTCCATTGCTTCATTTGGAAGTAGTCGGCAGTAAACAGGGAAATTAAACACGGTCGGCAGGTATGACCTTAACCGACCAAAACTACTGTAAACGATGCTTACTTGTGGTGTCTACGGTAGCCTACGGTAGCTTTACGACTCTAGCAGCAAGACATTGTCCATTGCTTCATTTGGAAGTAGTCGGCAGTAAACAGGGAAATTAAACACGGTCGGCAGGTATGACCTTAACTGACCAAAACTACTGTAAACGATGCTTACTTGTGGTGTCTACGGTAGCATACGGTAGCTTTACGACTCTAGCAGCAAGACATTGTCCATTGCTTCATTTGGAAGTAGTCGACAGTAAACAGGGAAATTAAACACGGTCGGCAGGTATGACTTTAACTGACCAAAACTACTGTAAACGATGCTTACTTGTGGTGGTGTACAGTAGCCTACGGTAGTTTTACGACTCTAGCCACAAGACATTGTCCATTGCTTCATTTGGAAGTAGTCGACAGTAAAGAGGGAAATTAAACACGGTCGGCAGGTATGACCTTAACTGACCAAAACTACTGTAGACTACGATTACTTGTGGTGGTGTACGGTAGCCTACGGTAGTTTTACCACTCTAGCCGCAAGACATTGTCCATTGCTTCATTTGGAAGTAGTCGACAGTAAAGAGGGAAATTAAACACGGTCGGTGGATATGACCTTAACTGACCAAAACTACTATAGACTACGCTTACTTGTGGTGGTGTACAGTAGCCTACGGTAGTTTTACGACTCTAGCCACAAGACATTTTCCATTGCTTCATTAGGAAGTAGTCGACAGTAAACAGGGAAATTAAACACGGTCGGCAGGTATGACCTTAACTGACCAAAACTACTGTAAACGATGCTTACTTGTGGTGTCTACGGTAGCATACGGTAGCTTTACGACTCTAGCAGCAAGACATTGTCCATTGCTTCATTTGGAAGTAGTCGACAGTAAACAGGGAAATTAAACACGGTCGGCAGGTATGACCTTAACTGACCAAAACTACTGTAAACGATGCTTACTTGTGGTGTCTACGGTAGCCTACGGTAGCTTTACGACTCTAGCAGCAAGACATTGTCCATTGCTTCATTTGGAAGTAGTCGACAGTAAACAGGGAAATTAAACACGGTCGGCAGGTATGACCTTAACTGACCAAAACTACTGTAAACGATGCTTACTTGTGGTGTCTACGGTAGCATACGGTAGCTTTACGACTCTAGCAGCAAGACATTGTCCATTGCTTCATTTGGAAGTAGTCGACAGTAAACAGGGAAATTAAACATGGTCGGCAGGTATGACCTTAACTGACCAAAACTACTGTAAACGATGCTTACTTGTGGTGTCTACGGTAGCCTACGGTAGCTTTACGACTCTGGCAGCAAGACATTGTCCATTGATTCATTTGGACGTAGTCGACAGTAAAAAAAAGAGAAATTAAACACGGTCGGCAGGTATGACCTTAACTGACCAAAACTACTGTAAACGATGCTTACTTGTGGTGTCTACGGTAGCATACGGTAGCTTTACGACTATAGCAGCAAGACATTTTCCATTGCTTCATTAGGAAGTAGTCGACAGTAAACAGGGAAATTAAACACGGTCGGCAGGTATGACCTTAACTGACCAAAACTACTGTAAACGATGCTTACTTGTGGTGTCTACGGTAGCCTACGGTAGCTTTACGACTCTGGCAGCAAGACATTGTCCATTGATTCATTTGGACGTAGTCGACAGTAAAAAAAAGAGAAATTAAACACGGTCGAATGAGTACGTGGCATAGACGGAGCCACTTGGTTATGAACACACAGAGAAACGGGGAATTTGGCAGTCTGATGCCGGCACGAGACAGACGGTGGGGCGCGGCGGGGCCGGCGGGCCACGTGCGGTGCGAGTGAGGCGTGCGGTTGTGCAGCGTGCGCGGCCTGGCTTGGATGAGCGCGGCGGCGGCGGCGGCGGCGCGGGGGGCCGCATCCGCATGCAGCGCCTGCGCACCACGTTCAAGCGGTCGCGCACGCCCACGGGCGCCGACATGAAGACGCAGAGCAGCCTCGAGGTGCCGAAGCAGGTGCGCTCCGCCTCCTTCGACGAGATCCAGTTGGAGGCGCAGCGATGCGGGCCGGCGGCGGGCGGCGGCGGCGGCTTCCTGGCCGTGCCCTCGCTGGCGGGCCAGCGCTCCAAGAGCTTCGACTCTGGCGGCGCGCAGCCCGACGCGGACGCGCCCGTCGCGCACCTCGAGGTGCCGGCGGCCAGGCGCTTCGTGCGGCGCCGCTCCTCGGGCGACCGCGCGCCGCCCGCCTGCGTGCACTGCGTCTACGCCGAGGAGTGGGCGCGCCGCGCGCGCACCGCGCATCGCCTCTCCGCCGGCGGCAGCGGGGGCGGCGGGGGCGGCAGCCGCTCGCTCAGCCTCAGCTCCTCCTCCAGCGGCGCCGAAGACGCCGACGCCGAGGACGGCCCCGAAGACGACGACGACGACGACGACGAGCCGGCGTCGCCGCTGCCGCCGCCCAGCCCGACGCCGTGCAGCATCACCGTGACGCTGTCGCCCACCGCCGCCCCCGACGACGGAGAGTGCCCCCCGTCCCCGTTTGGAGACCCCGACGCGCCCCCCTGCTACTCCAGGCGGCGCTCCGTCGCGTCGCCCAAGCTCGCGCGCCAGGAGGCGTTCGTGGTCGTGGAGCCGGGCAGCAACTCGCTGGAGAACGTGTCGGACGTGACGTCGGAGGGCAGCGACGCGCCGCCCGCGCTGGTGGTCAGCGACATCTACCTGGCGGTGCCCGAGCTGAAGCGCGACCGCGCCGCCTCTGTGGACTCGTGCTTCTCCAAGGTGCCGTCGGCGGGCAAGGCGGAGGAGATCCCGCCCGACTGCCTGCTGCTGCTCGAGCCGCCCGCCGTGGCGCTGCGGTCGCGCTCGGTGGACATCGTGCTGCCCACGGACGCGCAGGCTCACTACAAGGCGCTCGCCATGTCTACCGGCGCGCCGCCGCCCCCGCCTCCCGCCCCCGCGCTCACCGTCATCGCCGGCAGGGGGTGAGCCTACTCCCCACTTCACCACCTTTTTCTTCTTTTCACACTTTGCATGCTTCTGATAGCCCTTCCCAACATACGCTATCAGATCGAGCGTACGGTCAACATGAAGTGGGACAGCTCAACTCTGCTGGGGACGCGTCCAATGAACTGTCTGAATGTCTCTGCAAGAGTGGCAGCCCATTTTTCCTCAATAATCGAAGCCGGAAAACGTCGTTACGCTGGAAGCTGCGATCTGGAGCGAAGTCAACATTCAAACTTATCGCAAATCTGTTCCATTGGTCTCAGGTTGGACCTTTGGACAGGCCACTCCATTTCAGAAATGTGATACAGGGAGCGAAAGGCTATTTACAATTTGTACAGAAAGCAGATGGCAGAGTCGAGGGTTATGAAAGGGAAGGAGTGGTTGGGAAGGGAGTGAGACAGGGTTGTAGCCTCTCCCCGATGTTATTCAATCTGTATATTGAGCAAGCAATAAAGGAAACAAAAGAAAAGTTCGGAGTAGGTATTAAAATCCATGGAGAAGAAATAAAAACTTGGAGGTTCGCCGATGACAATGTAATTCTGTCAGAGACAGCAAACGACTCCGAAGAGCAGTTGAACGGAATGGACAGCGTCCTGAAAGCAGGGTATAAAATGAACATCAACAAAAGCAAAACGAGGATAACGGAATGTAGTCGAATTAAGTCGGGTGATGCGGAGGGAATTACATTAGGAAATGAGACACTTAGGGTAGTAAAGGAGTTCTGCTATTTGGGGAGCAAAATAACTGATGATGGTCGAAGTAGAGAGGATATAAAATGTAGACTGGCAATGGCAAGGAAAGCGTTTCTGAAGAAGAAAAATTTGTTAACATCGAGTATAGATTTAAATGTCAGGAAGTCGTTTCTGAAAGTATTTGTATGGAGTGTAGCCATGTATGGGACTGAAACGTGGACGATAAATAGTTTAGACAAGAAGAGAATAGAAGCTTCTGAAATGTGGTGCTACAGAAGAATGCTGATGATTAGATGGGTAGATCACATAACTAATGAGGAGATTTTGAATAGAATTGGGGAGAAGAGGAGTTTGTGGCACAACTTGACAAGAAGAAGGGATCGGTTGGTAGCACATGTTATGAGGCATCAGCGGATCACAAATTTACTATTGGAGGGCAGCGTGGAGGGTAAAAATCGTTGAGGGAGACCAAGAGATGAATACACTAAGCAGATTCAGAGGGATGTAGGTTGCAGTAGGTACTGGGAGATGAATAAGCTTGCACAGGATAGAGAAGCATGGAGAGATGCATCAAAGCAGTCTCAGGACTGAAGACCACAACAACAACAACAACGTCATGACAAGTAACGTTCTCTGACATTCGCCCAGCCCAGACCGTTCCACCTGATTGCCACAGGACATTACACGATTCATCTCTCCAAATCACTCGTTTCCACTCATCCCGCTCTTTACATCACCTCAAGCGTCGCTTAGTTAGCAGTGACTACAGAAACATGTGGCTTATCCGAATGAGACAAAAGTCGGTAGATGTGATCTACATGCACAGACAATAACATTTCAGAAAAGATGGATGATTTATTCAAGACAATTGAGCAGGTCAGTAGCGCGTTGACGCAACTCTGGCCCTTATGCAAGCAGTTATTCGGTGTAGCAACAGAGCTGTTTGATGACCTCGTGAGGAATGTCGTGCCATTCCAGCTGGGGCGTTAAATCGTCAAAGTCCCGAGCTGGCTGGAAGGCTTTGGCCATAACGTTGCAAATGTTCTCAATAGGGGAGACAACCGGTGACCTTGCTAGCCGAGGTAGGCTTTGGCAAGCACGAAGACAGGCCGTAGAATCTCTCACCGTACGTGGTGGGGCATTACCTTCCTGAAATGTAAACCCAGGCTTGCTTGCCGTGAAGGACAACAAAACGTGGCGTAGAATATCGTCAACATACCACCGTGCTGTAAGGATACCGCGGATATCGACCAAAGGGGTTCTACTATTAAACGGAATGGCACCACAGAGCATACCTCAAGGTTGTCTGGCCATATGGCGGGTGACAGTCAGGTTGGTATCTCACCATTATCTGGGGCGTTTCCAGACATTCTCCGCTGATCCTCGGGGCTCAGATCGAAGTGGGACTAATCACTGAAGTCAATGCCACTCCGGTCAGTCAGGTTCCAGACCGACTGAACCGTGGTACTACTCAGTTCTTTAGAAAATCAAAATTACTATCTCACCACAGTCATTTAAAGGAAACAGGAAGCCCGGGATCACTGGTGACGGACAAGCTTGTGATTGTTTTACAATTTTAATTTGACTCAAAACAGACTTTGTTATAAACTTCAATTCGGACATTTGCCCTCTTACTGATGCAATATACAAATCTTCACTTTAACTGAATTACATGAACACGAATAAGAATCATATTTTGCGTCCGCAACCATAATCATATATAGTAGGCAGGGTCAATAATTGTAAACAATCGTTCTTGTTTAACCATATCTCAAAAGACTAGTAACACTATACATTTCCAACCCAAAGTTACGTCGGCCGGAGTGGCCGAGCGGTTCTAGGCGCTACAGTCCGGAGCCGCGCGACCGCTACGGTCGCAGGTTCGAATCCTGCCTCGGGCATGGATGTGTGTGTTGTCCTTAGGTTAATTAGGTTTAAGTAGTTCTAAGTTCTAGGGGACTGATGACCACAGCAGTTAAGTCCCACAGTGCTCGGAGCCAACCCAAAGTTACACCACCACATAATACCACAACTTAATTAAAAAAAAAAAAAAACAAAGGTCTTATAGCTTAATAAAACTAAACTGCCCACATAAAGGTCCACAGTGAAACATGCTTATACTAAAATTGCACAGTGGGCCAGCAAAGGTCGCAAAACTGGCACACAGGAAAAACAACAAGTTACACATTCATTAAAGATACACAAATGATCAACATAAGTATTAAATACAGGGTGTTTCAAAAATGACCGGTATATTTGAAACGGCAATAAAAACTAAACGAGCAGCGATAGAAACACACCGTTTGTTGCAATATGCTTGGGACAACAGTACATTTTCAGGCGGACAAACTTTCGAAATTTCAGTAGTTACAATTTTCAACAACAGATGGCGCTGCAAGTGATGTGAAAGATATAGAAGACAACGCAGTCTGTGGGTGCGCCATTCTGTACGTCGTCTTTCTGCTGTAAGCGTCTGCTGTTCACAACGTGCAAGTGTGCTGTAAACAACATGGTTTATTCCTTAGAACAGAGGATTTTTCTGGTGTTGGAATTCCACCGCCTAGAACACAGTGTTGTTGCAACAAGACGAAGTTTTCAACGAAGGTTTAATGTAACCAAAGGACCGAAAAGCGATACAATAAAGGATCTGTTTGAAAAATTTCAATGGACAGGGAACGTGACGGATGAACGTGCTGGAAAGGTAGGGCGACCGCGTACGGCAACCACAGAGGGCAACGCGCAGCTAGTGCAGCAGGTGATCCGACAGCGGCCTCGGGTTTCCGTTCGTCGTGTTGCAGCTGCGGTCCAAATGACGCCAACGTCCACGTATCGTCTCATGCGCCAGAGTTTACACCTCTATCCATACAAAATTCAAACGCGGCAACCCGTCTCACACGGAGCAAGATTCGCTGTAAGTTTCCTTGCTGGCTCGCGCGGCGGCTACCTTGCGGACTCCGTCGTCTGTTAGCGGGCTACCTTGCTGGGAACCTTGTAAGATTTCCAGGGTAGGTCCGGTGCTATTTTTCTTGCAAGGTTCCCTGCGTGCTACCTGAGTTGGCCAATCGTGAGGCGTTTCGTTTGTGACGTCAGACGCGGAAAGCTTGGGCGGGAAGCCTTTGTTGATAGTCGCTTTTCTGCTGTTGTGAGGTGCGGTAGGAAGTTCTTATAATTATTAAATAATGGCACCGCAGTGGTCCAAGCAAGCGATTGAAGCATTGATATGTACTTATAGGGAACAACAGTGTCTATACGTTCTGAAAAGCGCAAACTATTATAATAAACACTTGCGTGCAGAGGCACTCGAAAGAGTTGCAAATACCAATACATCCATTCGTATAAAATTTGCAAAGGATGTACGATCTTCTATCCTATATTTATAAAATCAAACAGTAATGAAATGGTGATACTTTTCAAACAAAAGTACGTGTTATGCGAATTAACCTCAACTCTTTATGAAGCATGGAGAGCACACCTTTTCCAGCGTTTCTCCTCTTAATCCAGTTATTCATCTATTCTTTCTTTCTTCTTCTCTCATGCATTTCTGCATTGTTTAGCACCAAAACAGCTAATAACGCCAGTTTGCTCTGAACATCTGTACCTGAAGCAGCCATCTTCGTTCGATACAACATGCAGCCGATCTTGCACCGTGGGAGAGCTTCGGCATGGAAGATAGTCGCCTCCTTCCCCTGCAAGCCGGCAGGCATGCACGCCACCTCGCAAACTTGCGCCGAACCTTGCTCCGTGTGAGACGGGCTTTAGGGACGCAGGCTTGTTTTCACACAAGTTGGCACGTTGAACGCCGACCGGAGACCCTCGCGTCACACGTTCACCCGGAAAACCGCGGGGGGCAGCAGTCAAAGATAGCGAGACAGCCGAATATCGACCACAGCGATGCAAGTAGCACACCCTAGCGCCAGCCTCCACGGCTCACCGACACTACTACAAACTGGCATGTTCGTATAGAGAGGTCGATGACAGTCGGCGCAAGCGACGCAGTGAGTTCCCTTTCTGCGACGAGCCTTTTAATGATCCTTCTGGTCACTGAAGCACCAGTTGCACGTCAGATCGAATCCAGGGCTCTGACTGCCTCTCTGACGATGCTTGTTCTTTACGTTCTGTCGTCTCCCCAGGTCGACCATTCCTTCTTGATGCTGTGCTCAGCCATGGTTCATACATTCCTGCAAACAACGTCGAATAGTGGAATCGCTGCTGTTCAAATATAGAGCGATTCGTCGATTGCTCCAACCGGCGTCTTTGACCCCAGCTACACGCCCTCCCTCACATACTGAATATGCCTATATTGTTCACGCGCCTCTCTGCGAGGCACGGTTACTGTTCAAGTCACTACATGGAATTACACTACTGGCCATTAAAATTGACACACCAAGAAGAAATGCAGATGATAAACGGGTATTCATTGGACCAATATACACTCCTGGAAATTGAAATAAGAACACCGTGAATTCATTGTCCCAGGAAGGGGAAACTTTATTGACACATTCCTGGGGTCAGATACATCACATGATCACACTGACAGAACCACAGGCACATAGACACAGGCAACAGAGCATGCACAATGTCGGCACTAGTACAGTGTATATCCACCTTTCGCAGCAATGCAGGCTGCTATTCTCCCATGGAGACGATCGTAGAGATGCTGGATGTAGTCCTGTGGAACGGCTTGCCATGCCATTTCCACCTGGCGCCTCAGTTGGACCAGCGTTCGTGCTGGACGTGCAGACCGCGTGAGACGACGCTTCATCCAGTCCCAAACATGCTCAATGGGGGACAGATCCGGAGATCTTACTGGCCAGGGTAGTTGACTTACACCTTGTAGAGCACGTTGGGTGGCACGGGATACATGCGGACGTGCATTGTCCTGTTGGAACAGCAAGTTCCCTTGCCGGTCTAGGAATGGTAGAACGATGGGTTCGATGACGGTTTGGATGTACCGTGCACTATTCAGTGTCCCCTCGACGATCACCAGTGGTGTACGGCCAGTGTAGGAGATCGCTCCCCACACCATGATGCCGGGTGTTGGCCCTGTGTGCCTCGGTCGTATGCAGTCCTGATTGTGGCGCTCACCTGCACGGCGCCAAACACGCATACGACCATCATTGGCACCAAGGCAGAAGCGACTCTCATCGCTGAAGACGACAAGTCTCCATTCGTCCCTTCATTCACGCCTGTCGCGACACCGCTGGAGGCGGGCTGCACGATGTTGGGGCGTGAGCGGAAGACGGCCTAACGGTGTGCGGGAGAGACGGTTGCGAATGGTCCTCGCCGATACCCCAGGAGCAACAGTGTCCCTAATTTGCTGGGAAGTGGCGGTGCGGTCCCCTACGGCACTGCGTAGGATCCTACGGTCTTGGCGTGCATCCGTGCGTCGCTGCGGTCCGGTCCCAGGTCGACGGGCACGTGCACCTTCCGCCGACCACTGGCGACAACATCGATGTACTGTGGAGACCTCACGCCCCACGTGTTGAGCAATTCGGCGGTACGTCCACCCGGCCTCCCGCATGCCCACTATACGCCCTCGCTCAAAGTCCGTCAACTGCACATACGGTTCACGTCCACGCTGTCGCGGCATGCTACCAGTGTTAAAGACTGCGATGGAGCTCCGTATGCCACGGCAAACTGGCTGACACTGACGGCGGCGGTGCACAAATGCTGCGCAGCTAGCGCCATTCGACGGCCAACACCGCGGTTCCTGGTGTGTCCGCTGTGCCGTGCGTGTGATCATTGCTTGTACAGCCCTCTCGCAGTGTCCGGAGCAAGTATGGTGGGTCTCACACACCGGTGTCAATGTGTATTTTTTCCATTTCCGGGAGTGTATTATACTAGAACTGACTTGTGATTTCATTTTCACGCAATTTGGGTGCATAGATCCTGAGAAATCAGTACCCAGAACAACCGCCTCTGCCCGTAATAACGGCCTTGATACGCCTGGGCATTGAGTCAAACAGAGCTTGGATGGCGTGTACAAATACAGCTGCCCATGCAGCTTCAACACGATACCACAATTCATCAAGAGTAGTGACTGGCGTATTGTGATGAGACAGTTGCTCGGCCACCATTGACCAGACGATTTCAGTTGGTGAGAGATCTGGAGAATGTGCTGGCCAGGGCAGCAGTCGAACATTTTCTGTATCCAGAAAGGCCCGTACAGGACGTGCAACATGCGGTCGTGCATTATCCTGCTCAAATGTAGGGTTTCGCAGGGATCGAATGAAGGGTAGATCCACGGTCGTAACACATGTGAAATGTAACGTCCACTGTTCAAAGTGTCGTCAGTGTGAACAAGAGGTGACCGAGACTTGTAACCAATGGCACCCAATAGCATCTCACCGGGTGATAGGCCAGTATGGCGATGACGAATACACGCTTCCAATGTGCGTTCAACGCGATGTCGCCAAAACACGGATGCGACCATCATGATGCTGGAAACAGAACCTGATTCATCCGAAAAAATGACGTTTTGCCATTCGTGCACCCAGGTTCGTCGTTGAGTACACCATCGCAGACGCTCCTGTCTGTGATGCAGCGTCAAGGGTAACCGCAGCCATGGTCTCCGAGCTGATACTCCATGCTGCTGCAAACGTCGCCGAACTGATGGTTTTTGTCTTGCAAACGTCCCCATCTGTTGACTCAGGGATCGAGACGTGGCTGCACAATCCGTTACAGCCATGCGGATAAGATGACTGTCATCTCGACTGCTAGTGATACGAGGCCGTTGGGATCCAGCACGGCGTTCCGTATTACCCTCCTGAACCTACCGATTCCATATTCTGCTAACAGTCATCGGATCTTGACCAACTCGAGCAGCGCCGGCCGCGGTGGTCTAGCGGTTCTAGGCGCTCATTCCGGAAACGGGGGACTGCTACGGTCGCAGGTTCGAATCCTGCCTCGGGCATGGATGTGTGTGATTTCCTTAGGTTAGTTAGGTTTAAGTAGTTCTAAGTTCTAGGGGACTGATGACGACAGAAGTTAAGTCCCATAGTGCTCAGAGCCATTTGAACCATTTGAACCAACTCGAGCAGCAATGTCGCCATACGATAAACCGCAATCGCGAGAGGCTACAATCCGACCTCTCTCAAAGTCGGAAACATGATGGTACGCATTTCTCCTCCTTACAGGAGGCATCACAACAACGTTTCACGAGGCAACGCCGGTCAACTGCTGTTTGTGTATGAGAAATCGGTTGGAAACGTTCCTCATGCCAGCACGTTGTAGGTATTGCCACCGGCGCCAACCTTGCGTGAATGCTCTGAAAAGCTAATCATTTGCATATCACAGCATCTTCTTCGTGTCGGTTAAATTTCGCTTCTGTAAAACGTCATCTTCGTGGTGTAGCAATTTTAATGGCCAGTAGTGTAAATTCGCAGAGATTTTATGGCATTGTATCGCCACGTCCCCTGTTTACTATCCTTAGCAGCTGGGCGGTGAAATTGCTCTGCAGCCTCGCACATTCCTCCGTCGGTCGCCAAAGTTTAGTGCGTCACTCGTGGTCTCGCGATCGCGTTCTCGCTTCCCGAGCACGGGGTCCAGGTTTCGAATCCCGGCGGGGTCAGGGATTTTCACCTGCCTCGAGATGACTGGGTGTTTGTGTTGTCCTCAACATTTCCTCATCATTCATGAAAGTGGGGAGACTGGACTGAGCAAACTTTGGGAATTTGTAAGAGCGCTGATAACCGCGGAGTTGAGCGTCCCACAAACCAAACATCATCATCACCGCCAAAGTTTATAATTTTGCATTTTCCCTCGATACCTTGTAACCTCCCCGCAAGAATGAAAGAAAATAAATGGAACCAAGTGTAACCTTCCCCGAAATATATTTTGAAAGGACAATAATTAAATGTTAATGGGAATCGTGTTAAACGTAACCTCCCAGCAAATTCTTACAAGACAATACAAATGTTAATGTGAATAAAGTGTGATTTCCCAGCAAAAATAAAAAGAAAAGTCTATGATAATGAAAACGTGCCAAAAGTTATTTCCCCACAAGATTACTCAATAATAATGACCCAAATGTTGTTGATCTCCCACAAAACATCGTTAAATTGAAATAAAAGCGACTGTACCTTCGCTACAAAAATATTGAAAAATAATAGCCCAATGTAAACTCGACACAAAAATTGAGAAATGAACATTCAATTGTAGTGATTTTTTTCTTTTTACTAACGATTGCTTTGAAAACAGAATTATTATTGGGGCATTTCTTGAACAAATTAATTACAATTACAATACATTATTAGCTGAGCGCAATGCTGCTTCATTACCTTATTTAACAATATACCTCGTCCTGAATCGTGACCAGAGACCCATGTCGACCCCCGCCGACTCCTCACACACTACTGTACTGACTACTACTACTCTCGAACTGCTAACTCGCAACTGAAATACATGCTCTCGCGACTCGCTACGTACCACAACTGCTCCTGCCGGCTCGCTACACGCAACTGCACTCTCGCGCGGTCAAGCGCAGACTAGCAACGATAAATAACTCTCTGGTCAGAGATTCTGTCATGCCTCGCCATTGCTCCTACTGAATACATACGCGTTTCAACCTTTATCAGTATTGATTTGTGACCAGTTTGCATAACTCCTTCGTGGTTCGTCGTTTAGTGCTTGTGTGTGTGTGTGTGTGTGTGTGTGTGTGTATGTAACAGTCCTGTAGTATACAGTGACGTTGCAGGATTAGAAAATTGCAGCGAAATGCAGGAAGATCTGCAGCGGATAGGCACTTGGTGCAGGGAGTGGCAACTGACCCTTAACATAGACAAATGTAATGTATTGCGCCGGCCGAGCGGTTCTAGGCGCTTCAGTGTGGAACCTCGCGACCGCTACGGTCGCAGGTTCGAATCCGGCCTCGCGCATGGATGTGTGTGTTGCCCTTAGGTTAGTTAGGTTTAAGTAGTACTAAGTTCTGGCGGACTGATGACCTCAGATGTTAAGTCCCATAGTGCTCAGAGCCATTTGTAATATATTCCGAATTCATAGAAAGAAGGATCCTTTGTTGTATGGTTATATGATACCGGAACAAACACTGGTAGCAGTTACTTCTGTAAAATATGTGGGAGTATGCGTACGGAACGATTTGAAGTGGAATGATCATATAAAATTAATTGTTGGTAAGGCGGGTGCCAGGTTGAGATTCATTGGGAGAGTCCTTAGAAAATTTAGTCCATCAACAAACGAGTTGGCTTTCAAAACACTCGTTCGACCTATAATTGAGTATTGCTCATCAGTGTGGGATCCGTACCAGATCGGGTTGATAGAGGAGATCCAAAGAAGAGCGGCGCGTTTCGTCACGGGGTTATTTGGTAAGCGTGATAGCGTTACGGAGATGTTTAACAAACTCAAGTGACAGACTCTGCAAGAGAGGTGCTCTACATCGCGGTGTAGCTTGCTGTCCAGGTTTCGAGAGGGTGCGTTTCTGGTTGAGGTATCGATTATATTGCTTCCCCCTACTTATGCCTCCCGAGGAGATCACGAATGTAGAATTAGAGATTCGAGCGCGCACGGAGGCTTTCCGGCAGTCGTTCTTCCCGCGAACCATACACGACTGGAACAGGAAAAGGAGGTAATGACAGTGGCACGTAAAGTGCCGTCCACCACACAGCGATGGGTGGCTTTCGGAGTACACATGTAGGTGTAGATGTAGAACACATTCCTTGGGGGTGCTGTATTCTTTTCCGGCAGTGAATAAATTGTGAGACTCTCGTTACGTGTAACATCGCGTGTTGTTTACAACAGTAGATCGAGTGACAGCACGCGGAGGAACGAAGAAATCCGAACCGTATGTTGCCTCTGCCGTACGCGGCTCGGGATGAGGCTGCTTTCCGTCCCTTTACTGCGGCGCAGTCGCGTTTAATCTGGCGCGCACGCCTCAGCTGTGTGCGGGGGAGGGCCGCCATTTTTCATCACCCTGCCTTCCCGCTACCGGAGCCCTTCCGCAGGTGCGCGGCTGTCGATATTCGCGGGTTTTAGGGCCCCATAAACCCGCGCGGCCGTCACAATGGCTGCCGCCACGCCACGGCGAGGCTCGCCCGCCCGGATGAATGGCTCCCGCGTTTTGTTCCGAGGGCGCCAACTGTTTCTCTCCCCGGCCTAAACAACAGGTGGCCTTTGTCTCCGAGCTGCTGCCGAGTTTTACGAGTTCTGCTACTACTGCTGGTCCCGGAGACCGTAGCGAAACGCGAGGGGCCTGTAGAGCATCCACAGCTGGTGCTGCACTGCCGCTTGACCCTCGTCGTGAATAAATGTAACTTATTTCGGATAAATAGGCGGAGAGATCAGTCACTCACTGTTCCACTACACTATTGGCGATGAACCGTTACGAACAACTGAGATCATAGAAGGTTCACGAGATAAGCTAACGATTCCTTATGAATATATTACGTTAGTGCACAAGTTCTTAGTCTTTGTTTCGCATGTTAGTATCCCGGTTTCTATGAGTTTATTTATTGAATTTTTAATTTGTAGTTCACTATTGGTATTTGACTGTCAATAAAATTCTTCTGGGCTGTTGACCGCAATGGCCGCGCGGGATTAGGCGAGCGGTCTGGGGCGCTGTAGTCATGGATTGTGCGGCTGGTCCCGGCGGAGGTTCGAGTCCTTCCTCGGGCATGGGTGTGTGTGTTTCTCCTTAGGATACTTTTAGGTTATGTAATGTGTAAGCTTAGGGACTAATGACCTTAGCAGTTAAGTCCCATTAGATTTCACACACATTTGAACATTTTTTTTTTTGACCGCAGTATCAATATACAGGGTGGTCCATTGATAATGACCGGGCCAAATATCTCACGAAATAAGCATCAAACGAAAAAACCACAAAGAACGAAACTCGTCTAGCTTGAAGGGGGAAACCAGATGGCGTTATGGTTGGCCTGCTAGATGGCGCTGCCATAGGTCAAACGGATATCAACTGCGTTTTTTAAAACAGGAACCCCCATTTTTATTATATATTTGTGTAGTACGTAAAGAAATATGAATGTTTCACTTGGACCACTTTTTTCCCTTTGTGATAGATGGCGCTTTAATAGAAGTACGTGGTATCACATAATATTCCGCCAGTGCGGACGGTATTTGCTTCGTGACACATTACCCGTGTTAAAATGGACCATTTATCAATTGCGGAAACGGACGATATCGTGTTGATGTATGGCTATTGTGATCAAAATGCCCAACGGGCGTGTACTATGTATGCTGCTCGGTATCCTGGACGACATCATCAAAGTGTCCGGACCGTTCGCCGGATAGTTACGTTATTTAAGAAAACAGGAAGCGTTCAGCCACATGTGAAACGTCAACCACGACCTGCAACAAATCATGATGCCCAAGTAGGTGCTTTAGCTGCTGTCGCGACTAATCCTTACATCAGTAGCAGACAAATTGCGCGAGAATCGGGAATCTCATAAAGGTCGGTGTTGAGAATGCCACATCAACATCGATTGCACCCGTACCATATTTCTATGCAGCAGGAATTGCATGGCGACGACTCTGAACGTCGTGTACAGTTCTGCCACTGGGCAGAAGAGAAATTACGGGACGATGACAGATTTTTCGCACGCGTTCTATTTAGCGACGAAGCGTCATTCACCAACAGCGGGAACGTAAACCGGCATAATATGCACTATTGGGCAACGGAAAATCCACGATGGGTGCGATAAGTGGAACATCAGCGACCTTGGCGGGTTAATGTATGGTGCAGCATTATGGGAGGAAGGATAATTGGCCCCCATTTTATCGACGGCAATCTAAATGGTGCAATGAAATTTGCTGACAGATTAAAACTGTGTGCCGGACCGAGACTCGAACTCGGGTCTCGAGTTCGAGTCTCGGTCCGGCACACAGTTTTAATCTGCCAGGAAGTTTCATATCGGCGCACACTCCGCTGCAGAGTGAACATCTCATTCATAAATGGTGCAATGTATGCTGATTTCCTACGTAATGTTCTACCGATGTTACCACAAGATGTTTCACTGCATGGCAGAATGGCGATGTACTTCCAACATGATGGATGTCCGGCTCATAGCTCGCATGCGGTTGAAGGAGTACTGAATAGCATATTTCATGACAGGTGGATTGGTCGTCCAAGCTCCATACCATGGCCCCCACGTTCACCGGATCTGACGTCCCCGGATTTCTTTCTGTGGGGAAAGTTGAAGGATATTTGCAATCGTGATCCACCGACAACGCCTGACAACATCCGTCAGCGCATTGTCAATGCATGTGCGAACATTACGGAAGGCGAACTACTCGCTGTTGAGAGGAATGTCGTTACACGTATAGCGAAATGCATTGAGGTTGACCGACAACATTTTGAGCATTTATTGCATTAATATGGTACTTACAGGTAATCACGCTGTAACAGCATACGTTCTCAGAAATGATAAGTTCACAAAGGTCATGTATCACATTGGAATAATCTAAATAAAATGTTAAAACGTACCAAAGTTCTGTATTTTAATTTAAAAAACCTACCTGTTACCAACTGTTCGTCTAAAATTGTGAGCCATATGTTTGTGACTATTACAGCGCCCTCTATCACAAAGCGAAAAAAATGGTCCAACTAAAACATTCATATCTCTTTACGTACAACACGAATATTAAATAAAAACTGGGGGGGTTCCTATTTTTAAAAAACGCAGTTGATATCCGTTTGACCTATTGCAGCAGCATCTAGCAGGCCAACCATAGCGCCATCTGGTTTCCCCCTTCAAGCTAGACGAGTTTCTTTCTTTGTAGTTTTTTTCGTTTGACGCTTATTTCGTGAGACATTTGGCCCTGTCACTATCAATGGACCACTCTGTATAGTAGGTTAGTGAACAAGTTCTTAGTGTTTGTTTTGCATATTGGTATCCCGGTTGCTATGGGTTTATTTATCGATTTTTTTTATTTGTAGTTCACTATTGCTATTTGACTGTCAATAAAATTCTTCTGGGCTGTTGACCGCAATGTCAATATATAACATTGTCTGACGTTTCGGCTGCTGTTGGCAATAGTCTTCCTCAGGGCTTTGTGCTGGGCTCAGCAACAGTGACCGAAAATGTTGACAATGCGGTCAACTGGCCAGAACAATTTTACTGACAGTGATTGACAATGCGGTCAACTGGCCAGAACAATTTTACTGACAGTGACAACAGCAGCGGAGGCCTACGTTTACATGTTGCCGTGTTAGTATACGTATTGTTACTTCGCCATTTATAGATAGTGAGAGGAGCCGTGGACGCCAGAAAATAGACTGCAAAGTGGAGAAATCGGAGCATTTCCGACATATTCTTCTGCTTGAGATCAATTGAGCGGTGATAGCGGCAGAAGCTGCCAGAAACGTTTCCGCCGTGTATGGGGATAATGCCAGTGGACAGAGCACGGCAAGAAAATGGTTTTCTCGTTTAAGGAGGATCGTTTTGACATTAGCGACTAATCACGTTCAGTAGGACCTTCGAGGTTTGGTGAATATCTTTTAAACGCGTTAATTCACAATGATCCACGTCATTGTACTCGAGAACTGACAAATGTGATGAAGTGTGGTCATTCCAACATCATGCGACATTTGCATGGAATGGGGGAGGTTAAAAAATCGTGCGTATGGGTACCGCATGCTCTAAGCCAAAGTCACAAAAATAAGCGGGTAGCCAGATACGCAGCCGGCCACTGTGGCCGAGCGGTTCTTGGGGCTTCAGTCCGGAACCGCGCGACCGCTACGGTCGCAGGTTCGAATCCTGCCTCGGGCATGGATGTGTGTGATGTAGTCTCCTATAGATTTCTCTTTTTTAAGTTGTATATACACTTCTGGAAATTGAAATAAGAACACCGTGAATTCATTGTCCCAGGAAGGGGAAACTTTATTGACACATTCCTGGGGTCAGATACATCACATGATCACACTGACAGAACCACAGGCACATAGACACAGGCAACAGAGCATGCACAATGTCGGCACTAGTACAGTGTATATCCACCTTTCGCAGCAATGCAGGCTGCTATTCTCCCATGGAGACGATCGTAGAGATGCTGGATGTAGTCCTGTGGAACGGCTTGCCATGCCATTTCCACCTGGCGCCTCAGTTGGACCATCGTTCGTGCTGGACGTGCAGACCGCGTGAGACGACGCTTCATCCAGTCCCAAACATGCTCAATGGGGGACATATCCGGAGATCTTGCTGGCCAGGGTAGTTGACTTACACCTTCTAGAGCACGTTGGGTGGCACGGGATACATGCGGACGTGCATTGTCCTGTTGGAACAGCAAGTTCCCTTTCCGGTCTAGGAATGGTAGAACGATGGGTTCGATGACGGTTTGGATGTACCGTGCACTATTCAGTGTCCCCTCGACGATCACCAGTGGTGTACGGCCAGTGTAGGAGATCGCTCCCCACACCATGATGCCGGGTGTAGGCCCTGTGTACCTCGGTCGTATTTATTTATTGCCAAATTATAGACCTGTTACCTGATGTTTAAAACAGGTCGTACATCTTACAATTTTCGATTTTCATCTTTTTACAGTTTTCTTTTCTTTTGTTTTATCTACAACATTTACAAAGAATGATTCAAAATAACAATAATTTGAGGTTGAAATATAAATAAAATTTTGTTGTTTTTAAGAAGAATATAAAAAGAAGATAGGATAGATGAGAGATTTGTTAGTACCATCACCGAGTGTGACTGACGGTGAATACCTCGGAATGATTTCATCGAGCCGTTGACCGCCAGTCACACAGACACACACAAATGGTTATTAGTAGAGAAATAATTTTCCTTATCCTATTTGTTACTAATCCTATGTATTAACTACATTAGGTGCGCATCCATATACAGCATTTGGTGTTTTCTTGGCTAGATTGCCAGCAATTTGCTTATTTACATTCACATCTCAGCTTCCTCCTCCTGTTCCTCCTCATTGTCAGTATTTTCGCTGTCGCTATGGGTATCGCTGTCCATCCTCTGGAGATTTCTGTTACGCTGCACATAGGCATGTCTGTGATGTCGTGTCCGAATATACTCTTCATGTGTTGTTTTTGAAATACTGTTTGTCAGTGCGTTTAATTGTGCCCATTGTTCTTCGTCTCTTATTGCTGTGTATATATCTATGTCTGTATCTGTGTAATCTAAGTGTAGTGTATGTCTATTGTTCGCGTATTGCCCGCAGAAAAAGACGGTGTGTTCTGGGGAACCTTCTTCCCCGCATGTGCATGTAGGTGTCTGCCTCAGACTCACGCGGTTTAAGTGCGTGGGATAAGGTCCGTGCCCGGTTAAGAAATGTACCATACCGCGGCTGGGATCGATATGTCTCATTCTCAACCGCTCCCTTATGTCAGGGAGAAAGTCGTGCAGTCTACGTCCCTTATCACTTACATCCCACTCACCTTGCCATGTATCCAAACGCCAACTTTTAAGGTGACGTATCGTCTCTATGGGCACACCGGTTATTGTGTGCACCTTATCTAGTCTCCCCACCTTTAACCAGTACCTTGCAGCTCTGTATTTGATCGTGATATCTATGGGGCATATTCCGAGCACCACACACAGTGCATCCGCTGAGGTGGTACCGAAGGCTCCAGATAGCCTAAGTAGGACACTTCTCTGCCTTCGTCTGACGGATGCTTTGTTGGTGACCACGTCAAGTCTATGTGCCCACGTGCTAGCTGCAAAGCTGAGTACTGATTCGAAGAGCGCACAGTGGTATGTACGTATGACTGGTAGAGGTAGTCTGTACTGTTTTGAATTTAGCCTCACCAGTTTGTGGAGTATTTTTTCTGCTTTGTCTGTTGTTAGCCTTATGTGTTCGTGGAAATTCAATTTTTCATCTATGTGTACCCCAAGATAGCGCGTAATGCGTGCTCGTTTGATGTTTGTGTCCCCAATTTTAACCGAAGGATTCCTTTGGAGTGATCCTTTCAGTAAAGTGTATGTTGTTTTGTTTTCGGCTATCCTGAGTTTGTTGTTGTGACACCACTGAGTAATTGTTTGTAGTAATCCACTGGCTTTCTCTTCTAACTGGGCTCTGTTGTTTGCAGTGACTACAACTAATAGGTCATCTGCGTAGGCGACAATTCCGTCTGACCTGTCATCCCCATCCAGAAGTTGTAGGAGGGGTTCGATTGTTATGTCCCAGAAGATGGGGCCGCAGATCGACCCTTGAGGACAGCCTTTGGTAATTCTTTTAATTACTTTCCGACTGTCCATCTGCCATTCGACTATTCGGTCTTTACAGTAGTCCAGAAAACTGTTGTACAGTGATTGCGGTACCTCCAGATGTCTTAGCCTCTGAAACAGTGCTGGCCACCAAAGATTATCAAATGCTCCGGCAATGTCAATCATTATTGCCATGGCGTATTTCTGTTTTGTGGTGTTAACTATGTGCAGGGCCTGGTTGATGGCATCATCTATTGATCTGCCAGATCTGAAGCCGAACTGGTGTTGGCTCATACCCCTGAGAGCTCTGTGTGTTTGCAGGCGCTTACACAGTAGCTTCTCCTGAATCTTTGCTAGGGTGTTTATTAGGCATATTGGCCTGTAAGTCTTTGGATCTGAAGGATCCCTGTCCGCTGATTTCTTAATAATGACTGCTTTGGAGGTTTTCCATACTGTAGGTACCCTGCCCAGCCGTAAGGCATCGTTCAGTAACGTTGTTAGGAACGGGGTGATCTGCGGTGCTAGTTTTTTCAGTGTTTCCGAGTGGATACCATCTGGTCCAGGTGCTTTTTTGTTTTTGAGCTCTGAGATTGCTAGCGCAACCTCTTCTTGCGCAAAAGGACAGGTGACAGTTGCAGTGTTGTATGGTGTGTGTAGGTTTTCTCTTAATGTTGCATGATATTGTGTGTCTGTATCGATAACGTCGTCAGGGAGCAGTTTATACAGCAGAAACTCCGCTGTATTCCTCCATCTCCTCGTCATCGTGCCGTCATCCTGCCTTAGCGTTCCCAGAACTAGTGGGGTTTTTATCTTCTCTGTCAGTATTTTGTATGGTTCCCCCCATATATTTTGCTCTGTTTGTGTTGTTACAAATAGCTCCCATTGTTGTCTACGCGTGTTGTATAGGGTCTGTCTGTATAAGTCTTGTGCATGCCTATATGCTTCAAGTCTTATTCGCCGGTCCCTATCTGCTATCGCCCTTTGATATAATTTTCGTTTGCGTCTTGCGTCTTGTTTGAGTCTCGTAAGTTCGTTGGTCCATGGTATTAATGAGCAATTTGTGTTCTTTGCTGTCGGTATTGATGTGTTTTGTGCATGTTGTATCACCTGTGTTAACTTGTGTGCTCTATAATCGATACTTCCATTGATGTTTTGTAGATCGTGTCGTTGAATAATTTCCGTTAATTTGTTCCAGTCTGCTTTGTGCAACAGCAAGTGTCTGGTGTGTGATTTGGTCATTGTGTTCTGAGTGTGAGTTAGTGTGTATGTTATGACATTATGATCACTACTGGTTATGTTGTCGTGTACAGTCCAGTTTGTTACGTATGCCATGGCTGCATTATTTGCTAGCGTGAAGTCGATATTACTGCTCGTACCATCGAACCCTGCATATGTTGGTATGGGTCCTTCCATATTCATTACATGTAATTGTGTTTCTTGTATTAGATCGGTGATTATGCGTCCTCTGTCATCTGTTCTGTCTGAGTTCCAGAGGGTCGATCTGGAATTAATGTCAGCACTTATCACTAATTTTTTGCCTCTGGCATACATTACTAGATCTCTGATGTAGTCTGCATACGGTTGTATTTGATGGCTGTATTGGGCGTACATGGATGCAATAACCCATGTGACGTTCCCGTTAGTTATCTCTATGGTAACCAAGTGTTGATTACATAACTGTGTTACCTTAACTATGTTATAAGTTCTATTTAGAATTACTATTGCAGCCTTACAGTCATTGCTGCCTGTTATTGTGGTAGCATGTTTTGGTAGACATATCAGTTGCCCGTTTCTGTTATAGGGTTCTTGTAAGCACATGATGTCTGCCTGCAGGTCTAGTGCTATTTTAGGGATTTCCGCGCTGACTGTCGTACTGTTTTTTGTATTATGTTGTAAGATATTCATTTTTTGTCTATGTGTTCTGGGTGTTTTACGTGTACAAAACATTTACTGCCAGTCTGTGAGTAATCAAAATATGTTCGTCCGTGTGCTCTTACATGATCTATATATATTTTGTCCAAGTCGAAAGATTCTGACCTGCGCAGGCAGACCTGGAGCATGAGATCGAGCAGCGGCTCTGCTGATGTAGGAATATTTTCTGTCTTTAGGATGATTCTGTCTGTTTGCTCAGTTACTGAAAACAGAGAGAATCTCCCTTTGGATGGCACAATCTAAGTAGCATCCGCTGCGCTGTCTGCAGTATCTCTTTTTTCTCTAGCCTACTTAAAAGTAAATTACGTTCTAAATTATCATAATTAGGTGCAGCTGGCTTGCTGTTGGTGCTGGTTTCTGTTGCGGTCTCTGAGGTGGTACTGGACGGATTGTGGCTTGGTGTTCGCCGCTGATTGGGGGACATTTTAAGACCTCTTTGGGATGTCACACGGTTACTTTCCGTTTTGTCACACGCCTCTTCAGTGCTGTTTGCCATCACACGTTTTTCACTGATGTTGGTGGTGCTTGCTGGCGCGGTGTCGGCGATGGTGGTGATTTGTATGGGACTGACTGTATGTGTTATGTTGTCTTTGTTTGTGTTTGGAGTGGAGGTTGTTGCTAGACGCACGTTGACATCGTTGCAAATGTCACATGTCTCTCCCTCAGATTTGTCCTCATCTAATTGGTCTACTTTTATAAGTCTGGGTCCAGTAGTTTTGAGTTTTGTATTGGTCTGTAGCCTGAGTGTTTCGATGTGTTTTGATTCAGGGACTGCATGCCTGTCTGTTCCTTGTTCCTTTTTGCCTGGGTGAATAGTGCCTCCCGAGACAAATTTGACTGGTTTGATGTACTGTTCACATTTACGTGTGTCGTAGGGTTTTCCATGTGATGATGATTCTGGTTTGTGTTCATCCTGTGTATGTGTGGTGTGATGTACTTCGGCTGGGAGAAATTGTGAGGGAGTATGTCGGTTTTGTTTGTACATTTTCTTGTGCACAATATATGTAAGTTCATCTTCCAACTCATCTATCCTCTGCATTAATGTTATTTGGAAGTTTATCCAGTGGTGTAATTGTCTTTTAATTCGCTTTGCCACCTCGTAGTGGATGGAACCACAGATTGTCATGTCATCTATATATTCTATCGTATTAATGCAGCTATCCTGTAACGTCGTTGAGTGTGTTAGGGGCGGTCGTATGCAGTCCTGATTGTGGCGCTCACCTGCACGGCGCCAAACACGCATACGACCATCATTGGCACCAAGGCAGAAGCGACTCTCATCGCTGAAGACGACACGTCTCCATTCGTCCCTCCATTCACGCCTGTCGCGACACCACTGGAGGCTGGCTGCACGATGTTGGGGCGTGAGCGGAAGACGGCCTAACGGTGTGCGGCACCGTAGCCCAGCTTCATGGAGACGGTTGCGAATGGTCCTCGCCGATACCCCAGGAGCAACAGTGTCCCTAATTTGCTGGGAAGTGGCGGTGCGGTCCCCTACGGCACTGCGTAGGATCCTACGGTCTTGGCGTGCATCCGTGCGTCGCTGCGGTCCGGTCCCAGGTCGACGGGCACGTGCACCTTCCGCCGACCACTGGCGACAACATCGATGTACTGTGGAGACCTCACGCCCCACGTGTTGAGCAATTCGGCGGTACGTCCACCCGGCCTCCCGAATGCCCACTATACGCCCTCGCTCAAAGTCCATCAACTGCACATACGGTTCACGTCCACGCTGTCGCGGCATGCTACCAGTGTTAAAGACTGCGATGGAGCTCCGTATGCCACGGCAAACTGGCTGACACTGACGGCGGCGGTGCACAAATGCTGCGCAGCTAGCGCCATTCGACGGCCAACACCGCGGTTCCTGGTGTGTCCGCTGTGCCGTGCGTGTGATCATTGCTTGTACAGCTTGTACAGGCCGGGTGGACGTACCACCGAATTGCTCAACACGTGGGGCGTGAGGTCTCCACAGTACATCGATGTTGTCGCCAGTGGTCGGCGGAAGGTGCACGTGCCCGTCGATCTGGGACCGGACCGCAGCGACGCACGGATGCACGCCAAGACCGTAGGATCCTACGCAGTGCCGTAGGGAACCGCACCGCCACTTCCCAGCAAATTAGGGACACTGTTGCTCCTGGGGTATCGGCGAGGACCATTCGCAACCGTCTGCATGAAGCTGGGCTACGGTCCCGCACACCGTTAGGCCGTCTTCCGCTCACGCCCCAACATCGTGCAGCCCGCCTCCAGTGGTGTCGCGACAGGCGTGAATGGAGGGACTAATGGAGACGTGTCGTCTTCAGCGATGAGAGTCGCTTCTGCCTTGGTGCCAATGATGGTCGTATGCGTGTTTGGCGCCGTGCAGGTGAGCGCCACAATCAGGACTGCATACGACCGAGGCACACAGGGCCAACACCCGGTATCATAGTGTGGGGAGCGATATCCTACACTGGCCGTACACCACTCTTGATCGTCGAGGGGACACTGAATAGTGCACGGTACATCCAAACCGTCATCGAACCCATCGTTCTACCATTCCTAGACCGGAAAGGGAACTTGCTGTTCCAACAGGACAATGCACGTCCGCATGTATCCCGTGCCACCCAACGTGCTCTAGAAGGTGTAAGTCAACTACCCTGGCCAGCAAGATCCCCGGATCTGTCCCCCATTGAGCATGTTTGAGACTGGATGAAGCGTCGTCTCACGCGGTCTGCACGTCCAGCACGAACGCTGGTCCAACTGAGGCGCCAGGTGGTAATGGCATGGCAAGCCGTTCCACAGGACTACATGCAGCATCTCTACGATCGTCTCCATGGGAGAATAGCAGCCTGCATTGCTGCGAAAGGTGGATATACACTGTACTAGTGCCGACATTGTGCATGCTCTGTTGCCTGTGTCTATGTGCCTGTGGTTCTGTCAGTGTGATCATGTGATGTATCTGACCCCAGGAATGTGTCAATAAAGTTTCCCCTTCCTGGAACAATGAATTCACGGTGTTCTTATTTCAATTTCCAGGAGTGTATTTTCAATTGTAATCTGTCTTCTGCATGCAGGTTAGTAAAAAACACGTTCGGTATTTTGGCAGTCAAGTTGCGAATCTAGCAACGTATCATTACAGCTGAATTGGACACGCTGAGGCTAATTATGGCAGTACATAACGACCAATCAGGCTTTGGCTAGAGAAAACTCTCATATAGCGTGCTGTATTCTTCTGCAAGACGTGTGAATTCTGAAGATGATGACAGGTACTTGGCATCACAGGATAAAAGAAAGTAAAGCAGAGTATCACGTGCCTCTATATGGAGGTAATTTCAGTAGCGTTGCAGGAAAGACTAGTTGACAAACTGATATCATTTAATGTAGCTATAAAGCTTTCTAAACCCTGCAAAAAAAATGGTTCAAATGGCTCTAAGCACTATGGGACTTAACATCTGAGGTCATCAGTCCCCTATACTTAGAACTACTTAAACCTAACTAACCTAAGGACATCATACATCCATGCCCGAGGCAGGATTCGAACCTGCGAACGTAGCAGCCGCGTGGCTCCGAGCTGAAGCGCCTACACAGCGGCCGGCTAATCTTACTAATAAACAAAAAAGTCTTCATGCAAACTGAAATAATTAAAACATGTGGCTACTTTGAGATTACATTTTGTGACGCAGAAACAAACAGGTTTCAAGTATTTACGTGCACAGTGCCATAATATACTTCTTTGGCGATATGTCAAATGCTCTTAAAAGAAAAAAAAAGTTGTTTCATCGAAAGGAACTGCAGTGACATCCTTGCTTCGATAGATGAAAAGCTTTCAGGTATTAATTATGCAGCAAAATACATACCTCTTTGTGTGCTATCATTTTCAAAAAAAATTCGTTTCGATATCTTGAGCCGTTTATGAAATGCACATGGACAGAACTGCGCACACTGTGCACGACCCTCTACATACGAACCGATACGTCGAGACTGGAGACGAATATCGTTCTGCTTTCAACTTAAAACACCATTCCGATAAGTTAGCTGCCTTTCACATGCAGAAATGTATGACCTAAAATAAACCATACGCAAAGTCGACACAATGCGCTTTTACCTCTACAGAGTCTTAAAATTTTCCTTGCTACGATTATCAAATTTAATGTATGACGAATAACGAAAATAATTCAATCCCTTATCCAATGAAGGTATCAGGTGTAAGATGTGAAGGAATCAAATTTTTTCACCTAATGGTTTTCTTAATACCGGATGGTAAGAAATTCTTGGCATTTTGGCCATCGCTTCGCTGACAGTCTGTGTAACGTTGCTGTGCTTCCCACGTAGGACAGGGTAATTACATCGCTTAGCGCTGGATGGCTTGAATATTCGCACGTTCCCTCAGCGCGCCGCGTTCGCATGAGATAGCTGAGTAAGACGAGGTACAATTGTAAAACGCCCGACTGTTCGCACGAAACTGTCCCATCTGGAACTTTGTATAAAGCTAAAGTACAATAGTCGTTTGTTATCGATTATTAGTGGGGGTATCGATAATGGTACCCTCACAGGAAGTACGCATTAGTTTCACTGGTCAATTCCTACTGCTGCCAGCAGAATTCATCTGCAACTTACTATCTGTTTGCACGCAGTATACCAAATGAATACATTCGTGCCGGCCAGAATGGCCGAGCGGTTCTAGGCGCTTCAGTCTGGAGCCGCGCGACCGCTACGGTCGCAGGTTCGAATCCTGCCTCGGGCATGGCTGTGTGTGATGTCCTTAGGTAAGTTAGGTTTAAGTAGTTCTAAGTTCTAGGGAACTGATGACCCCAGAAGCTAAGTCCCATTGTGCTCAGAGCCATTTGAACCAATACATTCGTCCGCACTGTACGAACCGAAAACTCTATTGTAAATGAACATTGCGAAAAGGAATGTCGCAAAGGCTTAAAGAACCTAATCAAGCCAGGTCAGCCAAAAGAAAAAAATAGCTAAATACACAACCGTCTGTAAAAAGTGAAGCACTTGGAAGCAGTGGTCTGCAAGACGTCATGACACGAAAACGTGTAGAACAGCGGAACCGTGACAAATGATGTAAACGAGAGAGAGGCGGCGCCCTCTTATGTGTGACCGGACAGGTGAGTGTCACGCAGCCTTCTACGAAGTGAAAACGTGTGCCACTATGCCTTTCCGACATCACAAGGCATGTGTGTGCGTTCGAACGGGGGCAGAACGATTGGTCTCCAGAACGTGGGTCTGTCGTTGCGTGATACCGCGGCTCGTACAAGGCACGATGCTTCATCTGTGTGGCGTGTGTGGAACCAGAAGAGGACCGTACTCAGCGCCGACAGGGTACTGGACGACACAAGTTGACCACAGCGAGGGATGACCGCCACCTCGTGCGCTTGGCTGTAACGGACGCAACAGCCTCGTCCACAGTGCTGGCGCGACGTTGAAGCAGTGCAACGGGTGTGGACAAGTCTGCGTCGACGTTTCGACACTGTCTTCCGTGGAGGGACTGGTGGCGCGCATGCCATTGCGTCCCTTTCCAGTGACCAGAACCCACCAAACCCGCAGACTGCAATGGGCGCGTGATGGCTGACATTGGCGTGCTGAGTGGCAAAATGTAGGTTTTCGGACGAGTCCCGCAGCAACTTTCCTCCAGTGATGGCCGCATACGTCTTCGAAGCCGCCGGGGTGAACGCAGTCAGGCAGACTGTATTGTTGAGCGGCATAGCGGACAAACGCCAAGTGTTACTGTTTGGTGTGCCATAACTTGTAACAAGCGATCCCGCCTCCTAAGTTTTCGTGGCAATCTGAACAGCTACCGCTACATTAGGGAGATTTCACAGCCCGAGGCACTGCCCCTCATGCAGGCCGTTCCACAAGCCATACTTCAGCAGGACAAAGTCCGAACGCATTCATCTACATCTACATCTAGATCTACATCCATACTCCGCAAGCGTGGCGGAGGGTACCTTGAATACCTCTATCGGTTCTCCCTTCTATTCCAGTCTCGTATTGTTCGTGGAAAGAAAGATTGTCGGTATGCCTCTGTGTGGGCTCTGATCTCTCTGATTTTATCCTCATGGTCTCCTCAGGAGATATACGTAGGAGGGAGCAATATGCTGCTTGACTACTCGGTGAAGGTTTGTTCTCGAAACTTCAACAAAAGCCCGTACCGAGCTACTGAGAATCTCTCTTGCAGAGTCTTCCACTGGAGTTTATCTATCACCTCCGTAACGCTTTCGCGATTACTAAATGATCCTGTAACGAAGCGCGCTGCTCTCCGTTGGATCTCTTCTATCTCTGCTATCAAACCTATCTGGTATGGATCCCACACTGGTGAGCAGTATTCAAGCAGTGGGCGAACAAGTGTACCGTAACCTACTTCCTTTGTTTTCGGATTGCATTTCCTTAGGAGTCTTCGAATGAATCTGTCTGGCATCTGCTTTACCGAAGATCAACTTTATATGATCATTCCATTTTAAATGACTCCTAATGCCTACTCCCAGATAGTTTATGAAATTAACTGCTTCCAGTTGCTGCCCTGCTAAATTGTATGTAGCTAAATGGTAAAGGATCTATCAGCACATTACACTTGTCTACATTGAGATTCAATTCCCATACCCTGCACCATGTGTCAAATCGTTGCAGATCCTCCTGCATTTCAGTACAATTTTCCATTGTTACAACATCTCGATATATTACAGCATCAACCGCAAAAAGCCTCAGTGTACTTCCGATGTTATCCACAAGGTCATTTATGTACATTGTGAATAGCAATGGTCCTACGACACTCCCCTGCGGCACAACTGAAATCACTCTTGCTTCGGAAGACTTCTCTCCATTGAGAATGACATCCTGCGTTGTGTTATCTAGGAACTCTTCAATCCAATCACACAATTGGTTTGATAGTCCATTAGCTGTTACTTTGTTCATTAAACGACTGTGGGGAACTGTATCAAACGCCTTGCGGAAGTCAGGAAACACGTCATCTACGTCATCTACCTGGGAACCCGTGTCCATGGCCCTCTGAGTCTCATGGACGAATAGCGCGAGATGGGTTTCACACGATCGTCTTTTTCGAAACCCATGCATCAATGAGGAATGGGCAAGCCTTTTGAGAAGAACGCCGGGTACCACTGCTTCCCTCGTCTGCTCGTTCGAAAAAAATGGTTTTGAGCCCCATGGGACATAACTTCTGAGGTCATCAGTCCCCTAGAACTTAGAACTACTTAAACGTAACCAACCTAAGGACATCACACACATCCATGCCCGAGGCAGGATTCGAACCTGCTACCGTAGGGCAGCGTAGTTCCAGACTGTAGCGCCTAGAACCGCTCGGCCACCGAGGCCTGCGTTTGCCCGTTCGCCTGACGTGTCACCCAACGAACATGTCTCTAATATGTTAGATCGGCAAATTACTCGTTGAGGCCGACCGAAGTAGCCGTGCGGTTAAAGGCGCTGCATTCTGGAACCGCAAGACCGCTACGGTCGCAGGTTCGAATCCTGCCTCGGGCATGGATGTTTGTGATGTCCTTAGGTTAGTTAGGTTTAACTAGTTCTAAGTTCTAGGGGACTAATGACCTCAGCAGTTGAGTCCCATAGTGCTCAGAGCCATTTGAACCATTTTGAACTCGTTGAGGTCCTCCTGCAGCGACATTTGATGTTATGTGGACCCACCTACAAACTGCTGGTTAGTTGGTTGATCTGGGGTAGGGGACCAAACAGTGAGGTCATCGGTCCCATCGGACTAGGGAAGGACGGGGAAGGAAGACGGCCGTGCTCTTTCAGTTTGCCTGAAGCGATTTAGGGAACTCCCAGAAAACCTAAATCAGGATGGCCGGACGGCAGTTCGAACCGTCGTCGACCCGAATGCACCTACACACTGCGTGGCAGACTGTTCCCCAGCAGTGTATTCAGGCACCGCATCTACATCTACATCTACATCTACATCTACATCTATAATCAGCGAGCCACCCAACGGTGCGTGGCGGAGGGCAGTTTACGTGCCACTGTCGTTACCTCCTTTTTCTGTTCCAGTCGCGTACGGTTCACGGGAAGAACGGCTGCCGGAAAGCCTCCGTGCGCTCTCGAATCCCTCTAATTTTACATTCGTGATCTCCTCGGGAGGTATAAGTAGGAGGAAGCAATATATTCGATACTTCATCCGGAAACGCACCCTCTCGAAATCTGGACAGCAAGCTACACCGCGATGCATAGCCTCTTGCAGAGTCTGCCACTTGAGTTTACTAAACATCTCCGTAACGCTATCACGCTTACCAAATAATCCAGCGACGAAACGCGC
The DNA here is from genome assembly GCF_023864275.1 of Schistocerca cancellata. Taxonomy (NCBI): domain Eukaryota; kingdom Metazoa; phylum Arthropoda; class Insecta; order Orthoptera; family Acrididae; genus Schistocerca; species Schistocerca cancellata. Next base: position 546,282,053 of record NC_064633.1, read on the forward strand.
CGCTCTTCTTTGGATCTTCTCTATCTCCTCCGTCAACCCGACCTGGTACGGATCCCACACTGATGAGCAATACTGAAGTATAGGTCGAACGAGTGTTTTGTAAGCCACCTCCTTTGTTGATGGACTACATTTTCTAAGGACTCTCCCAATGAATCTCAACCTGGCACCCGCCTTACCAACAATTAATTTTATATGATCATTCCATTTCAAATCGTTCCGTACACATACTCCCAGATATTTTACAGAAGTAACTGCTACCAGCGTTTGTTCCGCTATCATATAATCATACAATAAAGGATCCTTCTTTCTACGTATTCGCAATACATTACATTTGTCTTAGATTCCATGCCACGACTTGCAGCGACTTCGGTTATAGCACATGGTGGCGCTACTCCGTACTGAATTTCCACAGCCATAGTGCTTGTACAGGTCTGTAATGTTAATCGTTTATTTAGTGTCACGTCCCTAGTCGGTGGAATAAATTTCGTTGTGATCGCCCTCGGTGTTTCGCTTTTTCCAAACAGCAGTCTAAATAAAACATTATATGCAATTTTGTCATATGATGACATGTTGGAGACCGTGGCTGTTTTTGAAGACAAATGTTGACGGTGTAATGACAGCAACCAGCCACAAATTTACTTTGAGTTCCTTTATTCAAAGGAAACCGTTACCGGTTTCGAATCGTTGCGATTCATCATCAGACGGTTTACACGCTTTCTTTCTGACATTTGGTGTGTTTTTATAGATTAATTGTCCTAAAATATAAATAAAACATAATTACAAACACGCCACACACAGATGGTTGCGTTGCAGATTTTCGTTGTATGTGACTTACGTGAAACGTCGGTTTCGAGTGATTGTTTCCATAACGTTCATCCAATCGATGTAAATGCATTTCCACTGCATCCTCGTTGTTGCACACGTAATAGTTCTCACTGTACACTTTACATTTGTCGCTGGGATCATTCCAATCACGCACCACATGTTTTGGTACATACAAAGAGATCTGTGAACTCATAGAAATACTTTCACTTATTCTAGAGCATAATTACTTTAGCTTCAACAACAAACTGTACCAACAACATGATGGTTTGGCAATGGGAAGTAGCTTAGCTGGGATATTGGCTGACATTTACATCAACCATATAGAACAAAAATTCTTTTCTGCCAACCAGCACATCTCAAACAAAATAATATACTACAGAAGATATGTTGATGATACAATACTGCTTTTTGATGGTATAAGCAATGAAATAGATACATTAGCAGCAGATCTTAGCAAAATGCACAAAAATATTAAATTCACAGTTGAACATGAAACTAATAAAAGCATTAACTTTCTTGACCTGAAAATTTGCAATAGTAACAATAAACATCAATTCAGTATTTACAGAAAACCTACCACCACAGATGTCAGTATTAGCAACTCATCTTGCCACCCCCACCAACAAAAAATGGCATATTTCAGAACGATGCTACACCAAATTAAAAAAGTACCAATGAGTGACACAGACCTACAAAATGAAATCAATATAATTAAAACAGTTGCTCATAATAATGAATATAAACCCACAATAATAGAAAAACTCCACAACAAAATGCAGACAAAACCCACAGATCCACTTCACAGCAGTCACTTCAAGGCAAATCAGTGTGCCACTGAAGCCAAACCTAAATATGCTACTCTCCCATACATAGGCCCACTTTCATACCTAATAGCAAACTTATTTCAAAAGAAGAAAAATATCAGAATCAGCTTTTCCACAAATAATAAATTACAACAAAAAGTAATCCATGATGTATACACCTCCAAGAGTCCCTACCGTAAATCAGGAATATACAAACTCAAATGTGATACATGCCCAAAATTCTACATTGGACAGACAGGCAGAAGTTTTGAAATTAGATACAAAGAACATATTGACGCTCTAAGACTTGGTAACTTGAACAAATCAGCATTTGCAGCCCATATTGCTGAAGAAAACCATTCAGTGGGAAGCATTGAGGACAACTTAAAGATTTTGCATCTAACAGAAAAAGGAGCCACTATGAATATATTAGAAGAATTAGAAATACACACACACAAAAACAGCACCCCAGACTATATCCTTAACGAACAAACAGAGTTGGCTAACACCCCTTTCCTGAAAAATTTCCAAAAATTACTTTCCAGCCTCCAAAGCAAATAATATTAATACACCTATCTGCAGATCAAGTAGAAAATTTATATGTTACTATAATTCTCATGCTGCCAAATGTAATAAAATAATATACTATTTTACCTATACAGTTCTACATATATATAAAAAACTTTATAATTAAATTAGCAATAACAGATGTATATTTAAAAAAAATTTCAATCTCTCTGTACTAATGTAATAGACATTACAGTTTTGTAAAAGAATTTATGATCCAGTTTTGTAAAAGAATATATGATCCTTTCCAAACATAGGACATCATTGTCAAATGTTGCGATATATCATAGCATCTGTGACACCCATATGTTTGTAAACTCTTTGTATGTACCAAAACATGTGGTGCGTGACTGGAATGATCCCAGCGACAAATGTAAAGTGTACAGTGAGAACTATTACGTGTGCAACAACGAGGATGCAGTGGAAATGCATTTACATCGATTGGATGAACGTTATGGAAACAATCACTCGAAACCGACGTTTCACGTAAGTCACATACAACGAAAATCTGCAACGCAACCATCTGTGTGAGGCGTGTTTGTAATTATGTTTTATTTATATTTTAGGACAATTAATCTATAAAAACACACCAAATGTCAGAAAGAAAGCGTGTAAACCGTCTGATGATGAATCGCAACGATTCGAAACCGGTAACGGTTTCCTTTGAATAAAGGAACTCAAAGTAAATTTGTGGCTGGTTGCTGTCATTACACCGTCAAAACATTATATTCCAATAGCATCGCAGGCAAACATATAGCATGTCTAAAAGGAAAGTCGACGCCTGCCGGACAGGTACGGCTAAGGAGCTTATAATCTTGGGAGGGTCCCGTGAGAGACGCGGACAGCAGCATGCTCGATTGCCCGGGCAGCTAGGCGAGGACATCAAAGGGCATACCGCCGCTGCGCTGGGGGCAGGCGCAGCTCTAATTGAAGTTTATGCCTCCTCCCTCCTCCCTCCAGTCCTTTGTGATTCCCTCTACAACTTTTTTAATTTTCTCCCATTGTGTCTGGACGCTGAAGAATTAGATTATTCTTCTAAAGAAAAGCAAGACGATCTTTTTGCATCTGTTTTCCCCTTTTGCAGATTACTTTCCCGTCCAGTAATAAATACAACTCCTAATTATTTCTACAAATTTCTGTTTCAATAACGTCACTGATCCAGCGAGAAGAAATAGAAAAAGTAAGTGGACAGTTCCAAAGACATCGTAGCAGTTAAGACAAAATCTACATCCCCTGCGAATCACTAGGCGCTATTATTTTGGTGTTTCGAACGACATCAGCAATTTCTTTTTCGCAACACGCAGATGGAATAATCCTAAACAAATACAAATACTGTTCATTACGCGTTTCATACAACGCTCAGAACTTCACAAACATGTTAGTACCAGCAAGGACAAAGCATTGAACAGGAATACATACATCAAATTTTGTGAAGATGGAAGTTTGGACTTTTGAATGTGGTTCATTAGCAGGTACAGTTTTTCGATATGTATTTCTAACAGATGAACACGCAGATGAAAATAGATGCAACGAAAATATATGTGGCAAACTATGTAATAATGTAAAGGTAGCTCCTCAGAGCCTTATGTTCTAGGGAATAAAACATGCCTCATTGGTTATGGCGCAAATGTGCCGAAACATGCTTGGACAGTAAAAAACAATAATTGTCTGCGTAGTACAGTGAAGAGCCAAAGAAACTGGAACACCTATCTAAAATTTTGTGGGGTCCACGAGAGCAAGCAGAAGAGCGGCAACACGGCGTGACATGGACTCGACCAATGTCTGAAGTAGTGCTGGAGGCAATTGACACCATGAATTCTGCAGGGCTGCCGATAAATCCGTAAGGGTACAGAGGGGTTGGGGGTGGGGGTGGAGGTCTCTTCTGAACAGCACGTTGCATGGCATCCCAGATAAGCTCAACAATGTTCAAGTCTGAGGAGTTTTGTGGCCAGCGGAAGTGCTTAAACTCAAAAGAGGCTTCTCTGTAGCAATTCTGGACGTGTGGGGTGTCGCATTGTCCTGCTGGATTTGCCCAAGTCCGTCGGAATCCACAATGGACGTGCATTGATGTAGGTGATCAGAAAGGATGCTTACGCACGTGTCACTTGTCAACAGTCGTATGTAGCCGGATCAGGGGTCCCATATCATTCCAACTGCACAAGCCCCCACCATTACAGAGTCTCCACCAGCATGAAAAGTTCCCTGCTGACATGCAGTGTCCATGGATTCGTCAGGTTGTCTCCATACCCGTACACGTCCATCCGCTCGATAAAATTTGAAACGAGACTCATCTGACCAGGCAACATGGTTCCAGTCATCAACAGTCCACCGTCAATGTTGACGTACCCAGTTGAGACGTAAGGCTGCGTGTCGTGCAGTCATCAAGGGTACACGATTGGGCCTTCGGCTCCGAAAGCCCATATCGATGACGTTTCGTTGAATCGTTCGCACGCTGACATTTGTTGATGGCCCAGCACTGAAATCTGCAGCAATTTGCGGAATGGTTGTACTTCTGTCGCGTTGAACGATATTCTTCAGTCGTCGTTGGTTTCGTGGTTTCGTTCTTGCAGGATCTTTTTCTTGCCGCAGTGATGTCGGAGATTCGATGTTTTACATGTTTCCTAATATTCATGGTACATTCGTAAAATGGTCGTACGGGAAATCCTCACTTCGTCGCCACCTCGGAGATGCTGTGTCCCATCGCTCGTGCGCCGACTATGACACCACATTCAAACTCACTTAAATCTTGATAACCTGCCATTGTAGCAGCAGTAACCGATGTAACAACTGCGCCAGACACTTGTAGTCTTACATAGGCGTTGCCGACCGCTGCGACGTATTGTGCCTGTTTATACAACTCTGTATTTGGATACGCATTCCTATACCTGTTTCTTTGGCGCTTCAGTGTAGGTGGATCTGAATTCCCATAATTGAGAGAGTATAATTTGTATGAGGTTTGTACTGCTACTCAATGCGTCATCCTTATGTGAGCAGCAATTTTTCCATTTCACAGCATTTTTTTCTGTCAGCTAAGTAACTCTAGAATGCACAAGTCTTAGTAGTTTATGACATTGACTGCTAACACGAGAAGAAACATAGTTGCTGGAAACTTATAGAGCTCTGAGTCATCTGTTTCTTATCAGTTGCAAGTAGTACAATAATGAACGGTGAAATAGGTTTAAGATTTCACGAAAAATGGCTTGATATACTGAATGACAGCTAACTTTAATAGTGGATAATTTCGAGACAATATTTATAATTTAGAAAGAATAATTGATGGTATAAACAGTGCAAACATGCAGCAGTTAAAGTTATATGGAATAGAAGACACTAGGTTCAACGTTTTATCCCATCTGAATTACAGAATGCAAAGTGAATCGGTTTCATAGTAGTCACATAACTATAGACAGTCAGAAATTGTAGCAACCAGACACGACCCACCACAAGGTTCTATTTTCAGTCCTCTGATGTTTCTTTTACACGTAAAGAGACTTGCAGTTTCAGAAGATGAAAATTTCGTCATATTTCCAGATGATACAAGTATAGGAATAAAAAGTAGGATCAGTCCCATTACTGAAAAAGCAGTCTACGAAATGTTCCAACGCATCAACAGATGGCTTAAAGTAAATAAATTATCACTTCATTTTGACAAGATTCAGTACATACAGTGCAGTACTCATCACAAAACTTGACAAAAGGAGGTTTCTGCAATAACGACATGCAAGAAGTACAATGTGTTACGTTTTTAGGACTATACAGGGTGTTACAAAAAGGTACGGCCAAACTTTCAGGAAACATTCCTCACACGCAAATAAAGAAAAGATCTTATGTGGACATGTGTCCGGAAACGCTTAATTTCCATGTTAGAGCTCATTTTAGTTTCGTCAGGATGTACTGTACTTCCTCGATTCACCGCCAGTTCGCCCAATTCAAGGAAGGTAATGTTGACTTCGGTGCTTGTGTTGACAGGCGACTCATTGCTCTACAGTACTAGCATCCGGCACATCAGTACGTAGCATCAACAGGTTAGTGTTCATCACGAACGTGGTTTTGCAGTCAGTGCAATGTTTGCACATGTGGAGTTGGCAGATGCCCATTTGATGTATGGATTAGCACGGGGCAATAGCCGTGGAGCGGTACGTTTGCATCGAGACAGATTTCCAGAACGAAGGTGTCCCGACAGGAAGACGTTCGAAGCAATTGATCGGCGTCTTAGGGAGCACGGAACATTCCAGCCTATGACTCGCGAGTGGGGAAGACCTAGAACGACGAGGACACCTGCACTGGTCGAGGCAATTCTTCGTGCAGTTGACGATAATCCTAATGTCAGCGTCAGAGAAGTTGCTGCTGTAAAAGGTAACGTTGACCACGTCACTGTATGGAGAGCGCTACGGGAGAACCAGTTGTTTCCGTACCATGAACAGCGTGTGCAGCCACTACCAGCAGCTAATTGGCCTCCACGAGTACACTTCTGCGAATGGTTCATCCAACAATGTGTCAGTCCTCATTTCAGTGCAAATGATCTCTTTACGGATGAGGCTTCATTCCAACGTGATCAAATTGTAAATTTTCACAATCAACATGTGTGGGCTGACGAGAATCCGCACGCAATTGTGCAATCACATCATCAACACAGATTTTCTGTGAACGTCTGGGCAGGCATTGTTGGTGATGACTTGATTGGGCCCCATGTTCTTCCACCTACGCTCAATGGAGCACGTTATCATGATTTCATACGGGATACTCTACCTGTGCTGCTAGAACATGTGCCTTTACAAGTACGACACAACATGTGGTTCATGCACGATGGAGCTCCTGCACATTTCAGTCGAAGTGTTCGTACGTTTCTCAACAACAGATTCGGTGACCAATGGATTGGTAGAGGCGGACCAATTCCATGGCCTCCACGCTCTCCTGACCTCAACCCTCTTGCCTTTCATTTATGGGGGCATTTGAAAGCTCTTGTCTACGCAACCCCGGTACCAAATGTAGAGACTCTTCGTGCTCGTATTGTGGACGGCTGTGATACAATACGCCATTCTCCAGGGCCGCATCAGCGCATCAGGGATTCCATGCAACGGAGGGTGGATGCATGTATCCTCGCTAACGGAGGACATTTTGAACATTTCCTGTAACAAAGTGTTTGAAGTCACGCTGGTACGTTCTGTTGATGATGATGTTTGGTTTGTGGGGCGCTCAACTGCGTGGTTATCAGCGCCCGTACAATTACCCAATCTTTGCTCAGTCCAATTTCGCCACTTTCCTGGATGATGATGAAATGATGAGGACAACACAAACACCCAGTCATCTCGAGGCAGGTGAAAATCCCTGACCCCGCCGGGAATCGAACCCGGGACCCCGTGCTCGGGAAGCGAGAACGCTACCGCGAGGCCACGAGCGGCGGACGGTACGTTCTGTTGCTGTGTGTTTCCATTCCATGATTAATGTGATTTGATGAGAAGTAATAAAATGAGCTCTAACATGGAAAGTAAGTGTTTCCGGACACATGTCCACACAACGTATTTTCTTTCTTTGTGTGAGAGGAATGTTTCCTGAAAATTTGGCCGTACCTTTTTGTAACACCCTGTAGATAGATCACAAACTTTAATTGGAAGACCCACTGACTAAAATAAATGAAGTGCCTTAGTTCAGTTATGTTTGCAGTGCGTATGATTATTGCTGTATAACTACGCCATCCAAACAGGCCTTGTAGGCCCAGCAGCAACTACCGGTCGCAGGTCGTCGTCAGCCCTTAGACGTCACCGGATGCGGATGCGAGGGACGTGTGGTCAGCACACCGCTCTCCCGGCCGTTGTCAGTTCTCGCGACCGGTGCCGCCACCTCTCAGTCAAGTAGCTGCTCAGCTGGCCTCACGAGGGCTGAGTGCGCCCCACTTGCCAATAGAGATGGGCAAAACTGTTCTTTTCAGAGATTGGATCAGAACTGTTCACTCCCTGAAATGAATTAGCTCTTTGTCATGACTCACCACTCATTTACAATAGAAAATAAATGGAAGGCACATTGCCCTTTAAACTTGGTTTATTCCAGTACTATACCTGTATTTTGATCTTATTTGATCCTATTTTGAAGTAACACAGATAATGAGTAAGAATTTTGTATTGTTTATTCAAATTTCCATGATATGACAAAGTTTTTGATTATTGATTTATTTTGCACTATCGTGGTTTTTTGGGTGATCGGAAAATGTTGTAACTTGAGATTTACATTAACAATATATTTGGCTATAATGTATTAAAATTTCATTAACCTCATACAAATACATCGCAAGCCATATATTTTTAAAGTGAACGTTTCCTTCCGAAGACGCCTAAAATCGCAAAATCCGTACCAGAATAAGAAAAAAAATATAAATTTGACTGTGAAACGAAAGTGCTGCATATAGCCTTACGCAGAATAAAACACGGAAAATATTGGTGTATCACATTTTGCGATACGTTTATCGGTTCGCTCGTAATTAAAGGGTAAATTCGAGTGTCCATAATAAAAATCCTATAGTAAGAGGAGTCATCAGGAACCTAATCTAATCAGTTTAAACAAATAAAAATACAATAAAAACAATTGATGTATACATAACATAATAATGTAATATACATAGCAGTATTACTACGAAGAACAATATCCAGTGGGGACGAACTCCGATGCAGAGGCGCTGAGTCGAGCAGGTCGAGCCGCGAGCTGTATTACTGCATGAGCTAAGACCGCAGAGACCAGAGTGACACCTGAGTAGCTTTGCTCAACGCTCTGGCTAGAGTCGAGATGGTGGGGTGAGCGTTGAGCGGGCGAGTTCCGAGGGTGGGGGAGCGGTGAACTCACCCGCTCCGAGACAAATCGTCCGTTCCCTTGCGAGCAGGTTTTTGCAAGTAGTTCCTATGTTATCTGCTAGGTGGCTCTCTGTCCTGTTGCTCGCATCAACTGCCCAGAGGGCAGGACATGCGACTGAAACGATCGCCGACAGAGTGCGATGCGAAGTTAAGCTGCGCCAGACACTGCACACAGCAGACGACCCACAGAGACGGCACGGCATATGTGAAACACAAAATCCAATGGGGCACTGCACAATGCAGGTTTGTGGCGTGCACTGTGCTGTGACCAGCAGAGGCGCTGCTGATATGCTCCATCTCCGTCTCTCTCTCTCTCTCTCTCTCTCTCTCTCTCTCTGTCTCTCTCTCTCTCTCTCTCTCTCTGCCGTGGGAAACGTTTGGAGCTACCGTTCTTTTTTTCTGAATCACTGATTGTTCACTCCTTTGAAAGATTCAACTCTATGAATTAGTTCAAGAGCGGATCCCCCATCTCTACTTGCCAACAGCAATCGGCAGACTGGGACGCTGACCCATCCAAGTGCTAGCCAAGGCCGACAGCGCTTAACTTCGGTGATCTGACGGGAACCGGTGCTACCACTGCGGCAAGGGCGTTGGCTCGATTACTGCTACAGATGATTCAAAAATGAATAAAATTTTTCTGCATCTTTGCGTTCACTAATGAGGTACGGAATGAGATTTTGGGGACCTCCACTTTCAAGAAACGTATTTTCATAACACAGAAGCGTGTTGTAATTATACCTGGTGTTAATTCTAGAGCGTCCTTTGTGACATCCCTTTTCGCAATGGTCATTTTCGATAGAATTTTCAGTTCGTACAGTGCGGACGAATGTATTCATATGGTACACTGCGTGCAGTAAGTGGCAGGTGAATTCTGCTTGCGGCAGTAGGGATTGCCCAGTGAAAGGAATGTGTACTTCCTGTGAGGGTACCATTATCGATACCCCTACTAATAATCGATAACAGCCACGTAGCGACTATTGTACGAGGGCAGTTCAATAAGTAATGCAACACATTTTTTTTTCTGAAACAGGGGTTGTTTTATTCAGCATTGAAATACACCAGGTTATTCCCCAATCTTTTAGCTACACAACACTATTTTTCAACGTAATCTCCATTCAATGCTACTGCCTTACGCCACCTTGAAATGAAGGCCTGTATCCCTGCACGGTACCATTCCACTGGTCGATGTCGGAGCCAACGTCGTACTGCATCAATAACTTCTTCATCATCCGCGTAGTGCCTCCCACGGATTGCGTCCTTCATTGGGCCAAACATATGGAAATCCGACGGTGCGAGATCGGGGCTGTAGGGTGCACGAGGAAGAACAGTCCACTGAAGTTTTGTGAGCTCCTCTCGGGTGCGAAGACTTGTGTGAGGCCTTGCGTTGTCACGAAGAAGGAGAAGTTCGTTCAGATTTTTGTGCCTACGACACGCTGAAGTCGTTTCTTCAATTTCTGAAGAGTAGCACAATACACTTCAGAGTTGATCGTTTGACCATGGGGAAGGACATCGAACAGAACAACCTCTTCAGCGTCCCAGAAGACTGTAACCATGACTTTACCGGCTGAGGGTATGGCTTTAAACTTTTTCTTGGTAGGGGAGTGGGTGTGGCGCCACTCCATTGATTGCCGTTTTGTTTCAGGTTCGAAGTGATGAACCCATGTTTCATTGCCTGTAACAATCTTTGACAAGATATTGTCACCGTCAGCCACATGACGAGCAAGCAATTCCGCACAGATGGTTCTCCTTTGCTCTTTATGGTGTTCGGTTAGACAACGAGGGACCCAGCGGGAACAAACCTTTGAATATCCCAACTGGTGAACAATTGTGACAGCACTACCAACAGAGATGTCAAGTTGAGCACTGAGTTGTTTGATGGTGATCCGTCGATCATCTCGAACGAGTGTGTTCGCACGCTCCGCCATTGCAGGAGTCACAGCTGTGCACGGCCGGCCCGCACGCGGGAGATCAGACGGTCTTGCTTGACCTTGCGGCGATGATGACACACGCTTTGCCCAACGACTCACCGTGCTTTTGTCCACTGCCAGATCACCGTAGACATTCTGCAAGCGCCTATGAATATCTGAGATGCCCTGGTTTTCCGCCAAAAGAAACTCGATCACTGCCCGTTGTTTGCAACGCACATCCGTTACAGACGCCATTTTAACAGCTCCATACAGCGCTGCCACCTGTCGGAAGTCAATGAAACTATACGAGACGAAGCGGGAATGTTTGAAAATATTCCACAAGAAATTTCCGGTCTTTTCAACCAAAATTGGCCGAGAAAAAAAATGTGTTGCATTACTTATTGAACTGCCCTCGTACTTTAGCTTTATAGAAGGTTCCAGATGGGACAGTTTCGTGCGAACAGTCGGGCGTTTTAGTATTGTACCTCGTCTTACTCAGTTGTCTGCGCGGTTCTGGCGCTGCAGTCTGGAACCGCGAGACCGCTACGGTCGCAGGTTCGAATCCTGCCTCGGGCATGGATGTGTGTGATGTCCTTAGGTTAGTTAGGTTTAACTAGTTCTAAGTTCTAGGGGACTAATGACCTCAGCAGTTGAGTCCCATAGTGCTCAGAGCCATTTTTTTACTCAGTTGTCTCATACGAACGCGGCGCGCTGGGGGCACTTTGAACAGTGGCGCGCTGAGGGGACGTGCGAATATTCAAGCGATCCAATGCTAAGCGATGTAATTACCTGTCCTGCAAACGCCTCTTGAAAAAAATTTGGTATAATGTCCTTTGACATTCCCAATAATACTATTATTCAACAACCTATCAGAACATACTAAAATAACTGTATTTTAAACATAGCTGCACAACAGCAACGGTTCCACGTAATAAAATTATAAACAGCCGACCAGTTGCAATAGATAAAGAAATCTTTACCTAGGTTTCAACGAATTTAAATTTGTCTTCCTCAGAAGGTGGCAATTTTACATTAGTATGGACTGATGTATCATCGTCATTTTTACAAATATCTGCATAGATCCATTTGTCCAAATTAAAATATAGCCCTGAAAATAGGGTTTGTCATGTAAGTGTAAATTAGTACATGGATGTTGCAGAGCTCACCTTCTGAAGAAGACAAATTTAAATTTGTTGAAACCTAGGTAAAGATTTCTTTATCCATTGCAACTGGTCGGCTGTTTATAATTTTATTAAAATAACTGTACTTATCAGCTATCATGATGTGTTGTTGACATATGTTACCACGTAGTTTGTGTTCAGTATGTTCCTATAGAGTTTTTTATCATATGTACCACTCATATAATAATATGATGTCTCCATAGAATATCAACCAAAGACCAATATTTTTTTTAAAAAAAAAAGTGTTCGTGGCAAATGGTTAGTAGGTCCCAGAGAGTGTTGCGGTGTATCTGTCTCAGGGAGAGCGTACGCCTTTGCCATTCGTGCACCCAGGTTCGTCGTTGAGTACACCATCGCAGGCGCTCCTGTCTGTGATGCAGCGTCAATGGTAACCGCAGCCATGGTCTCCGAGCTGATAGTCCATGCTGCTGCAAACGTCGTCGTCGAACTGTTCGTGCACATGGTTGTTGTCTTGCAAACGTCCCCATCGGTTGACTCAGCGATCGAGACGTGGCTGCACGATCCGTTACCGCCATGCGGATACGGTGACTCTCATCTCGACTGCTAGTGATACGAGGCCGTTGGGATCCAGCACGGCGTTCCGTATTACCATCCTGAACCCACCGATTCCATATTCTGCTAACAGTCACTGGATCTCGACCAACGCGAGCAGCAATGTCACGATGCGATAAACCGCAATCGCGATAGGCTACAATCCGACCTTTATCAAAGTCGGAAACGTGATGGTACGCATTTCTCCTCCTTACACGAGGCATCACAACAACGTTTCACCAGACAACGCCGGTCAACTGCTGTTTGTGTATGAGAAATCGGTTGGAAACTTTCTTCATGTCAGCACGTTGTAGGTGTCGCTACTGGCGCCACCCTTGTGTGAATGCTCTGAAAAGCTTATCATTTGCATATCACAGCATCTTCTTCCTGTCGGTTAAATTTCGCATCTGTAGCACGTCATATTCATGGTGTAGCAATTTTAATGGCCAGTGGTGTAGATGTACAAATTCTACAAACGTAAAATTATTCGATAGAATTTTGTTCTATAAGTGTTTACATGGCTTTCTAGTTAATATGGCCGGCCGAAGTGGCCGTGCGGTTAAAGGCGCTGCAGTCTGGAACTGCAGGACCTCTACGGTCGCAGGTTCGAATCCTGCGTCGGGCAGGGATGTTTGTGATGTCCTTAGGTTAGTTAGGTTTAACTAGTTCTAAGTTCTAGGGGACTAATGACCTCAGCAGTTGAGTCCCATAGTGCTCAGAGCCATTTGAACCATTTTTTGAAGTTAATATGAGACATCGAGCTATCTCAAGAAATGAGTATCATAGAAAACACTTGTCAGTAAGCAGAGTAATTTGTATGAAATTGAGACATAAGATGTGGCTATTAGTGGCGTTCTAGATGCGGATATTGTTCTTGAAATCAAGAAAATCTTCACCTCTGTCCGTGGGAGCTCCCTTTTGCTGGTGAATATTTCAATTCGTCGTGATCAAAGACGTACATTTTATTCGACTCATCTGTTTCAGAGGAGCCGTAATTGAATAGTTGTGACCCTTTGTCATGAGACTTGCGATCAGAAATGTTTGCAGAGATTCTGCTGCTGGCATACCGACATGATGGCGGGATCATTTATACGTCAGCCTACGGAGTGTATCGAAATCTTAGTCCAACATTTTGGCTGAACAGTGAGATGGGGAGAGGTGGGAGACTGTCTGCTAAAGAGAATGGGAAGTATTTAGTTCAAATCATTCTTCTGGGGTTAAACCCAAAATAGCTGAGTTATCTACACTTTGGTTATTAAAAATTGAAGAAATATATGTATCGATCTCGAGAGAAACTTTTACGGCCTGATGTGATATTTTATTTACCGCAGAAATTATTCTAAAATAAAACTTGGCGATTACCAATATTGAAGAAACTTAAATGAACCTAATATTCACCGCCAGCAGCAATATTCCTGACAAGTAGGAAAAATTACACTACGTATGGCGGGTATACAATCCGATTACGCAATAAACTCGCTAAAACCCCTGGAATATAAGATAAATGCCAGGTTGAAGTTCTAACAGTACCACCACTCGCAAAGTAGGTTAGAAATCAAATTAATAATGTTGCTCACGCAGCATATGTTCGCTTTATCGGGCAACAACAAAGTTATTGACTGTGGATGGTATCGTCAGAATGGAAATAGTGAAGTCACTGTAAAAATGTTATTAATTTTGGCATTTACCTTGAATGGATTCCCACGTAGATTTCGTCGAAGTTGTTATGGCTCATCTTGTTAATTCTAGCGTGATTCCACTTTCACTGCTAGAAGGTCCAGATCTGTATTTTAGCAATATTTGAAACCCTAATAAATGCGTTTTTCAGGAAATTCGTAGTGATCAAACAATCCCAGATCAGAACAATGGTATGGTAGAAATAATTTTTGACTTGGTGTTCACGATCCACATTTTTATTAAACTTCTTGTAAATTCACATATACTTCTTCTTAATTGTCACATCATCAAGAAAACAGTTTTGTATCAATCTTCATATATTTAATTTCCACTTTAACCAAACACAAGACTTGACTGTTCTTCTACAAAGCGAAATAACAACTTAACTTCTGCAAAGTGAAACGAAGACTGTTCTGTACGAATTCGCGCCAAAACGGTTACAATTAAGTCAAAGATTATGACAGTCTCACAGAAATGAATACACACAAGAACCATATCACTGTAATATATCGATACATCGGAGTACCTATACATTAATAAAACCAAATGTGAATATTGTCACCAAAATATGTCTGTTACTTCGCAGAAAAGTAGTAGTATATTACTGGTATGGAGAACTGGGGTTGGAGTGCCGTAATGGTCACGTAAATAAAGTGTAACGTCCCCTTAGAACAATTATATATGACTGTGCTTAAACTGACACACAATATTTTTTAGCGCAACGCAATCTGACTTTCAGAAATCCCTACAAAGGAATGGCCCTGACTAACATTAACCTGTACCTTTCACAAATCACTTACCTCACAAAAATCTTCGTTACTCAAGCTACTGCAATACAGCGAGCGCCACTACTGCCAGCTAAATAAAAGATTCAAACTACGGAAGGTACTAACTACTGATAGGGATAGTTAGCAAATGAAAGATTTTAATAGAGAACAAACAATGTATTTACCTTAATAGTCATAATATATGATATCCAGTATTACAAACTTCGAAACTCCGCCATCTCTCTCCCCACATCCACCACTGCTGGCGGCTCACCTCCAACTGCGCAACGCTACGCGCTGTTCACATCCAGCTGCCGCTGCCCAACACTACAATGGCAGACAACAATGCAAACTAGCCACAGACTGCACACAGCACAGCCAGTGATTTTCATATAGAGCGCTACGTAACGTTGCCAATAAGAAAATATAAACAGCCTACTTACAAAAGAACCATTACAAACTCTAGTAAGAAATGGCCTTTTAGCTTCGCTTCCTCAGGTCCGCTTTTGCTGTGAACATTAACGCATGCGCTAGCACGGCTGTTTTCACGAACTATGAAAGGCTTGTAAAAAGTACAAAGCGGTGTTTTTAAAGTGTTCAGCTACGTTTGCGTCTCGATAAACAAAGACAATTCGAATGTTAACCTTGCAGCAAACCAGTTCCCCTCTTGCGTGGTATCATTTAGCGTAAAGTCCATTTCGGTGTCATCAAAGTTTGCGGAAAATTTAGTGCGTCCACATTAGGTGCACCATCCCGCATAAAGTAAACAAGGGGTATAATTTGTGGATAAAGCTGCATTCGTCTGCGGCCGCCGCTTCAGGGTGTTCATTTTTCTTTTACGTTCGCCAGCTGCCGCCAACTTGTTTTCGTCCATCCAGTAGCTGCGGCGTGTTTGTCCCAGGCGAACCTCAGATGACGCACAGCGTCTGGCCGTTCGATGAAGCAGCCAGCAGCCGTCGCTGCAGAACGAGGGCGTTCGCCAGTAAGTACAGCTGCCCGAAAATCCCCATTCTGACGGACAAGTAAAGATAATTCAGTATATAGCCTTGGCCGCCTACCTTTTAATTTAAAATACCATTCCAGCCTTACGTCTTTCTTAACGCGCGTTAGGGACTACTCGTTTGCTTCAAAATGGCATATTTAGTGGGCTTCGCAGGATCTCATAGGAAGGCTGTTTGCTGCAGAATCCTTGAACATATTCTCAATTCGAATATAATAAACTTTCTTGGGACTGAGAAGATTATACGCATGATTCTGCATGGCTTTAGAAAGTATCGCTAGTGTGAAACTCAGCTTGCCCTTTTCTCCCATGATGTACTGCGGACTATGGATGAAGGGCAACAGGCAGATTCCATATTTCAAGATTTCCGGAAGGCATCTGGCACGTTGCCCCACTGCGCGCTGTTAACGAAGATACGACCATATGGAATAAGTTCACAGATATGTGAGTGGCTCGAAGACTTCTTAAATACGAGGGGCGTTTGAGAAGTCCGTCCAAAAATAAAACCTACTTACGTGTTTGGGCTAAACCTTTTTTATTTTTCGACATAGTCTCCTTTTAGACTTAGGGCCTATATACTTCGTCCAACGCTCTTCTAATTTATTGATACCTTCCCAATAATAGGAATTATCCAAGTCTGCAAAATAGCTATTAGTTGCTGCAATCACCTCTTCGTTTGAATAAAATCTTTGTCCCACCAGCCATTTCTTCAAATTGGGGAACAAATAGTAGTCCGAGGGAGCCAAGTCTGGAGAATAGGGGGGATGTGAAACAAGTTGGAATCCTATTTCCATTACTTTTGCGACCACAACTGCTGAGGTGTGTGCTGGTGCACTGTCGAAAGGACGACTTTTTTGTGGTCCAATCGCCGGCGTTTTTCTTGAAGCTCGGTTTTCAGACGGTCCAATAACGATGAATAACATACACCTGTAATAGTTTTACCCTTTTCCTGATAGTCGATGAGGATTATCCCTTGCGAGTCCCAAAAGACAGTCCCCATAACCTTTCCAGCCGAAGGAATAGTCTTCGCCTTTTTTGGTGCTGTTTCTCGCTTGGTAACCCATTGATTAGATTGTTGTTTGGTCTCAGGAATATAGTAATGTATCCATGTTTCATCCACAGTGACGAAACGACGCTTAAAGTCCTGTGGATTTTTCCTGAACAGCTGCAAACCATCCTTGCAGCACTTCACACGATTCCGTTTTTGGTCAAGCGTGAGCACATACCTTTCTCATGCCCAAATGTTTATGTAACGTTTTATGTGCTCGTTCATTCGAGATGCCCACAGCATTAGCGATCTCACGCACCTTAACTCTTTTGTCATCCATCACCATATCATGGTCCGCGGCTCGTGGTCTTGCGGTAGCGTTCTCGCTTCCTGCTCACGGGGTCCCGGGTTCGATTCCCAGCGGGGTCAGGGATTTTCTCTGCCTCGAGATGACTGGGTGTTGTGTGTCTTTCATCCTCATTCACTCGCAAGTCGCCGTAGTGGCGTTAAAGAATTTGTGGAGCGGCGGCCGAACCGCCCCGCGAGAGGTCTCCCGGCCATCAATGCCATACGCTCATTATGCGTTATTGCCATATCATGGAATTTATCACTGATTTCTGGAGTCGTAACCTCCACAGCGCGTCCAGAACGTTCAGCATCACTTGTGCCCATATGGCCACTCCGAAAATTTTGAAACCACTTATAAACTGTTCTAATCGAAGGTTCAGAGTCACCGTAATGTTTATCAAGGTTCTCTGTAGTCTCCTGATGCGTTCTGCCTTTAACAAAGTAATGTTTAATCACCAAACGAAATTCTTTTTCGTACATTTTTTGACAATCACTCGACTTCCTTGATTCACACGAATTCCAAACACAAAGAAATAGCCCAATATGGCTGAAACTTCAGTGAGTTCTTTCCAAAGATGCGACTAACTAAACATGACATCGATCCGCGCCAGTGGTGCCATCTCTCGGACTTTGCACGGACTTGCCACGACGGCGAGTGTTCGTCAGAGACAAGGGCATCGTCAGGAGTGCACCAGGGAAATGTGTTGGGGCCCCTGTTCTCCTCTTTATACATAAATGATTTGGCGGAGAGGGTGGGCAGCAATCTGCGGTTGTTTGCCGATGATGCCTTGGTGTGTGGCAAGATGTCGAAGTTAGGCGACTGTAGGAAGGCACGAGACGACTTGGACGAAATTTCCAGTTGGTGTGATGAATGGCAGTTAGCGCTAAATGGAAAAATGTACGAGTGTGGCCCAGAAAGTAATGCACCACATGTTTTTCTTCAACAATTCTTTATTGAACAGAATGAGAATTACACACACGAAAGAATGGTGTTTTATCTACACAGCCTAATTTTCATGTAGTCTCCATCCTGTTCTATGGCCTTCCTCCAGTGCGAAACAAGGGCGTGTATGCCCTGTCGGTACCACTGTGTGAATCGCCTCCTCTTTTTTTTTTTTCCATCAGTCTACTGACTGGTTTGATGCGGCCCGCCACGAATTCCTTTACTGTGCTAACCTCTTCATCTTTGTCTTCCTCTACAGTTTTTGCCCTCTACAGCTCCCTCTAGTACCATGAAAGTCATTCCCTCATGTCTTAGCAGATGTCCTATCATCCTGTCCCTTCTCCTTATCAGTGTTTTCCACATATTCCTTTCCTCTCCGACTCTGCGTAGAACCTCCTCATTCCTTACCTTATCAGTCCACGTAATTTTCAACATTCGTCTATTGCACCACATCTCAAATGCTTCGATTCTCTTCTGTTCCAGTGTTCTCACAGTCCATGTTTCACTACCATACAATGCTGTACTCCAGTTGTACAGCCGGCCGCGGTGGTCTCGCGGTACTAGGCGCGCAGTTCGGAACCGCTACGGTCGCAGGTTCGAATCCTGCCTCGGGCATGGATGTGTGTGATGTCCTTAGGTTAGTTAGGTTTAAGTAGTTCTAAGTTCTAGGGGACTGATGACCACAGCTGTTAAGTCCCATAGTGCTCAGAGCCATTTTTCCAGTCGTACATCCTCAGAAATTTCTTCCTCAAATTAAGGCCGGTATTTGATATTAGTAGACTTCTCTTGGCCAGAAATGCCTTTTTTGCCATAGCGAGTCTGCTTTTGATGTCCTCCTTGCTCCGTCCGTCATTGGTTATTTTACTTCCTAGGTAGCAGAATTCCTTAATTTTATCTACACAGCCTAATTTTCATATAGTCTCCATCCTGTTCTATGGCCTTCCTCCAGCGCGAAACAAGGGCGTGTATGCCCTGTCGGTACCAGTCCTTGTCCTGGTGGCGGAGCTGTGTGAATCGCCTCCTCACAGTCCTCAAAATGTCTTCCACGAATGGCATCCTTTAACGGTCCAAACAAGTGGAAGTCCGAGGGGGCTAGGTCAGGGCTGTAAGGTGCGACAGCCGTGGATGGTCTCCCCGACCGCTGCAAACCGTGGGGCTACACCGAACCGCCTTCTGATGACCCCACCCTCTGTGCCCAGTGACTAACTGTATTTCTGTCCACAACAGATGCTCCATGGAGTCTGCACAAGCGTTTGTGAATATTCCCCACAATTTCTCTTTCTGCAATGAGAAATTCAATGACGGCACGTTGCTTCTAACGTACATCACCTACAGACGCCATTTTGAAAGTGTACTGCAGCTACGCTATCTGTCGAGAGTGACAGAGACCTTGGAACGCTCACTCAGAAGACTTCAACTGATACATATGTAACGTTCCTCGTATGTAGCAATGTTTTCGGCTGTAATGTTATGATACAGTACTGCTAGTGTCCTACTCGTCACAGTCACGTCGTCTAGATATGTGGGCATAACATTGGAAAGCAATATGAAGTGGAACGAGCATGGGAGAACTGTGGTAGGGAAGGCTAATGGTCGACCTTGGTTTATTGGGAGAATTGTAGGGAAGAGTGGTACACCTGTAAAGAAGAGCGCATTTAGGACCAACACCAGATCAGATTGAAGGAATTCAGTGGCGGGCTGCTAGATTTGTTACCGGTAGGTTAGAACAACGTGTAAGCATTATAGAGATGCTTCAGGAACGCAAATGGCAATCCCTGGAGGGAAAGCGACATTCTTTTCGAGAAACAATACTGAAAAATTTCAGAGAACCAGCATTTGAAGTCAATTGCTGGACGAGTCTACTGCCGAAAACATACACTGTGCGTAAGGACCATGAAGATACGATACAAGAAATTAGGGCCCTTACGGAGGCATATAGGCAGTTGTCTCTCCCTCACACTATTTGCGAGTGGAACAGGAAAGGAAATGTCAAATAGTGGCAAAGGGTACCCTCCGCCAAGCACTGTGTAGTGGCTTGCGGAGTGTCTATGTAGGTGGAGATGCTGTGCGACCGTTCTTTCATCTCCAATGTGTGAGTCTCGTGTGGCTACTGAGAATAAAACACCTGCAGTTACACTCCACAAGCTGCCTTGCGAGTGTGGCGGATGGTTGCCTGCGAAACACTCTCCCGTTCCCAATCGTGAATGGTGAGCAGGAATAACAACTCTTGGAAAGGGTCTGTGTGAGTCTGAGTCTCTCTAATTTTACCTTCATGGCTTTTTGCAACATTTATATGGGAGGAATTAATGTAATGATTGACATTGCTAGAACCGTACATTCTCCGCAGTTCTAATGCTTATTATCAACTGTGCCATGACACACAACACAGTAGGGGGACAGAGTAGGTTCCGGCCCATTTTGTTAGTGCAGGTTGCCTACATCAGGGGCAGGTATGTACTCATGGGCAAACCTGTTGTTCTTCTTTGATTGTCAGGTCCTTAGTCTCTTGTACTGCTTAAAGGAAGGATCCTTTTAGCAGAACAATAGGTTAAGGACCTGTCAGTCAAAGGAAAACAATAGGTTAAATACCTGTCAGTCAAAGGAGAACAATAGGTTTGCCCCTGAGTGCATACCTGCCCCTGATGTAGGCAACCTGCACTAACAAAGTGGGCCAGAACATACTCTATCCCCCTACTAACACCTCTTGTAGTGTCTCTCATTGTAATTGGATGGGCATCTCTGTGTTGCTGTTGCAGTTTCTGAACGAACCTGCGACGTAATATAGTGCTCTTCCTTGTTTCGTCTTCAGTCTATCAGCTCTGTGTGGTAAGGTTGGGAGAATGACGAACAATACTCACGCAGTTGCTGAACGAGCGTTTTGTAGACTACCTCCTCCCTGCTTGTACTGCATTTCCTGAAGATTCTTCAACTGAATCGGTCTGGCATCCTTCTTCCCTATGAATAGTTTAACATAGTCGTTCTACTTTAAATCGCTCCGTATGTGTACTGTCAGATTCTTAATGGATGTGACTGCTCCCAGATATTATTTGGCAAATGTGTAATCATACATTAATGTGCAATAGGTTAAGTTTCTTTATGTTTAGGGTCAGCTGCCAATCCCTGCACCAAGAGACCAACCTCAGAGGTCTTTCTACATTTTGCTATAATTTTCTGGCGTTGTGACTTCTCTACATACATCATTATCCGCAAAATCCGTGAACAGTTTCGTGGAGCTTCCAAGGTTACGCACTAGGTCTACAGGTTAGGTGCATATGTGCAGATATTGTAATCTTTGTTACATTAATATGTGCCCAAGTCAGTGTGTTTGTTTTTCTTTCTCTGCAGCAGTCTTCCCACAAACATGTCACATAGTTTACTACCTAATCTTTTCTCCACATTCGTATCTGCACTATGCCTGACAGCATAGACCACCAATTTTGCATCCATGCGTCCACATTTCAACAACTAACCTCTGCCCAGGGAAAAATAAGCATTAGTGGCTTGCTCTTGCCACATGTACTTTGGGATACATGCACTAACCAAACTAAAAGCGTGTTACTCCTAGCAGAGATAATTATTAGTCTGCAAAAGTAGTAAATACCGGTGTAATTGTTGATCAGTACAATGTCCTCAGTCACCAATAAAAATATCTGCATTTATACCCCTAGCACCCTGTATATTGTGAAAAGTAGTGCTACCTTAACAGTCCTTTGAGGTACACCTGAAGTTACTTTTACATTTCAAGATTTCTCTTCGTGAAGAGTGACATGTTGTCACTAGGAACTCATCGGTCGAATCACAAAACTGGACTGATATTCCGTACGCCCCTATTTTGTTCGTTATTAGTACATGTGGATCTGTACTGATCTGAAATAAGATAGGTCAGGCCGCCTGTAGAGGCACATAAAGAGTCATTCTTCCCTCTCTCAATGGAATGGGACGTAGGAGGCAGAGCTATCGCCGTGTTCCTTGAGTACCGGTCCTCAAAATCAGCCAACAGTGTTTCGTAATAACAACGACGCTCTTCTTCCAAAATTTCCCGGTTAAGTTCCCCAAGTATCTCTGTTACACTTTGGTACTGTCTATCCTGAGTCTAGCAGTGCGTCTCTACATTAATTCGGGATTTCCTGGGATGTCCAGTTGATAAGGACTCCAAACGTTCGAACAACACTCCATAATTTGTTGCACTAGCGCCTTAAGCGCGTATTCGTATACGGGTGTCAGAACTCTCCTAGAACCCTTCCAACAGATCTATGTCTTTCGCTCCCGTTTCCTGTTACTGATTTTTACGTGATCCGAGAAACGATCTTGCTCCTACTAAACGGTTTCATAACTACACTCCTGGAAATGGAAAAAAGAACACACTGACACCGGTGTGTCAGACCCACCATACTTGCTCCGGACACTGCGAGAGGGCTGTACAAGCAATGATCACACGCACGGCACAGCGGACACACCAGGAACCGCGGTGTTGGCCGTCGAATGGCGCTAGCTGCGCAGCATTTGTGCACCGCCGCCGTCAGTGTCAGCCAGTTTGCCGTGGCATACGGAGCTCCATCGCAGTCTTTAACACTGGTCGCATGCCGCGACAGCGTGGACGTGAACCGTATGTGCAGTTGACGGACTTTGAGCGAGGGCGTATAGTGGGCATGCGGGAGGCCGGGTGGACGTACCGCCGAATTGCTCAACACGTGGGGCGTGAGGTCTCCACAGTACATCGATGTTGTCGCCAGTGGTCGGCGGAAGGTGCACGTGCCCGTCGACTTGGGACCGGACCGCAGCGACGCACAGATGCACGCCAAGACCGTAGGATCCTACGCAGTGCCGTAGGGGACCGCACCGCCACTTCCCAGCAAATTAGGGACACTGTTGCTCCTGGGGTATCGGCGAGGACCATTCGCAACCGTCTCCATGAAGCTGGGCTACGGTCCCGCACACCGTTAGGCCGTCTTCCGCTCACGCCCCAACATCGTGCAGCCCGCCTCCAGTGGTGTCGCGACAGGCGTGAATGGAGGGACGAATGGAGACGTGTCGTCTTCAGCGATGAGAGTCGCTTCTGCCTTGGTGCCAATGATGGTCGTATGCGTGTTTGGCGCCGTGCAGGTGAGCGCCACAATCAGGACTGCATACGACCGAGGCACACAGGGCCAACACCCGGCATCATGGTGTGGGAGCGATCTCCTACACTGGCCGTACACCACTGGTGATCGTCGAGGGGACACTGAATAGTGCACGGTACATCCAAACCGTCATCGAACCCATCGTTCTACCATTCTTAGACCGGCAAGGGAACTTGCTGTTCCAACAGGACAATGCACGTCCGCATGTATCCCGTGCCACCCAACATGCTCTAGAAGGTGTAAGTCAACTACCATGGCCAGCAAGATCTCCGGATCTGTCCCCCATTGAGCATGTTTGGGACTGGATGAAGCGTCGTCTCACGTGGTCTGCACGTCCAGCACGAACGCTGGTCCAACTGAGGCGCCAGGTGGAAATGGCATGGCAAGCCGTTCCACAGGACTACATCCAGCATCTCTACAATCGTCTCCATGGGAGAATAGCAGCCTGCATTGCTGCGAAAGGTGGATATACACTGTACTAGTGCCGACATTGTGCATGCTCTGTTGCCTGTGTCTATGTGCCTGTGGTTCTGTCAGTCTGATCATGTGATGTATCTGACCCCAGGAATGTGTCAATAAAGTTTCCCCTTCCTGGGACAATGAATTCACGGTGTTCTTATTTCAATTTCCAGGAGTGTATATGCCACGCCCTTTGTTGGATCTTCTCTGCCATCTCTTAATCTAACCTCTTAAGCGCCCCATACTGATGAGCAATATGCTAGAATGCGTCGAACAAGTGTTTTGTAATGAATTACATTTCTTTAGGATTCTTCCAATGAATCGCTGGCTGGCATCTGCTTTTCATACAGTATGTTTCATGTGTTTATTCCACTTTGCATCGCTCCAGATGGTTACCCTGAGCGTTTTATAGTATTTAATATGTCCAGTGATTCGTCGCCAATAGTGTTAATAGAAGAACAGTGAATTTCTTAACGGTTTAAGCGCATAACGTTAGATTTATTTACTTTCACGGTTAACTGCCAGTCCTGAGGCAGTTATCGATCTTCCGCATGCCCTCGTGCATTTCATTACAATTTTTCCGCGTTGGTCCCTTCTTATTGACAACTGGATCGTCTGCAAGCAGCCCTTAGTAGCTTATGACATTTTCCAATAAATCGCTTATATCGTAAGCAGTAGCCGTTGTGACGTTACTCTTGTTTTGGACGACATTTTATTTTCTAAATTTTACATTTTCTTGGATTCTGCAGTTAGCAAAAGTAATTCGCTATCTTAAGCAGCGCTGCAGCGTTTGGTGGTATCGACAGAGAAGCTACGGCAGTTGTTACATTGCACATGGGCACTGGCGACGAATGGAGTGGTCCGAGGTACGCAAGCCGTGAGAAAAGATCTTGTTTGACGACTGATATCTAGGGGAACCACAGGCATTCCGGCGCGAAACTCGGAATTTTTTTCATTAAATATTAGTTGCATAAGCCCACTTTTGGCGTAGCAAATATCAGGAGAAGCCCACATATCACCAGAGCTTTGATGCGACAATACCACTATGCAATACATTAATTAAGTCAGTAGACAGATGAATATTGTTACGACTAGCTACGAAGTTTTACGAAATATCCAAGGGATTTCGGTGGCGCGTCATACTCTCCAGTAGGCGATAGGTCTTATTCAGAGGGTGTGCTTGGTTCATAGTCGGTTTCACCATGCTATCGAATTTTATTAACTTTCTGAGATGAATCGCTTTAGACTATGAACTGTAACTACTGTTGGGAATGCAGGAGAACAGCGTAGGTTATCTTAAATCATAAAGATTCCCAGCAGTTAGTAATAAAACGATATTTATGAAATACACTCCTGGAAATTGAAATAAGAACACGTGAAACTTTATTGACACATTCCTGGGGTCAGATACATCACATGATCACACTGACAGAACCACAGGCACATAGACACAGGCAACAGAGCGTGCACAATGTCGGCACTAGTACAGTGTATATCCACCTTTCGCAGCAATGCAGGCTGCTATTCTCCCATGGAGACGATCGTAGAGATGCTGGATGTAGTCCTGTGGAACGGCTTGCCATGCCATTTCCACCTGGCGCCTCAGTTGGACCAGTGTTCGTGCTGGACGTGCAGACCGCGTGAGACGACGCTTCATCCAGTCCCAAACATGCTCAATGGGGGACAGATCCGGAGATCTTGCTGGCCAGGGTAGTTGACTTACACCTTCTAGAGCACGTTGGGTGGCACGGGATACATGCGGACGTGCATTGTCCTGTTGGAACAGCAAGTTCCCTTGCCGGTCTAGGAATGGTAGAACGATGGGTTCGATGACGGTTTGGATGTACCGTGCACTAGTCAGTGTCCCCTCGACGATCACCAGTGGTGTACGGCCAGTGTAGGAGATCGCTCCCCACACCATGATGCCGGGTGTTGGCTCTGTGTGCCTCGGTCGTATGCAGTCCTGATTGTGGCGCTCACCTGCACGGCGCCAAACACGCATACGACCATCATTGGCACCAAGGCAGAAGCGACTCTCATCGCTGAAGACGACACGTCTCCATTCGTCCCTCCATTCACGCCTGTCGCGACACCACTGGAGGCGGGCTGCACGATGTTGGGGCGTGAGCGGAAGACGGCCTAACGGTGTGCGGGACCGTAGCCCAGCTTCATGGAGACGGTTGCGAATGGTCCTCGCCGATACCCCAGGAGCAACAGTGTCCCTAATTTGCTGGGAAGTGGCGGTGCGGTCCCCTACGGCACTGCGTAGGATCCTACGGTCTTGGCGTGCATCCGTGCGTCGCTGCGGTCCGGTCCCAGGTCGACGGGCACGTGCACCTTCCGCCGACCACTGGCGACAACATCGATGTACTGTGGAGACCTCACGCCCCACGTGTTGAGCAATTCGGCGGTACGTCCACCCGGCCTCCCACATGCCCACTATACGCCCTCGCTCAAAGTCCGTCAACTGCACATACGGTTCACGTCCACGCTGTCGCGGCATGCTACCAGTGTTAAAGACTGCGATGGAGCTCCGTATGCCACGGCAAACTGGCTGACACTGACGGCGGCGGTGCACAAATGCTGCGCAGCTAGCGCCATTCGACGGCCAACACCGCGGTTCCTGGTGTGTCCGCTGTGCCGTGCGTGTGATCATTGCTTGTACAGCCCTCTCGCAGTGTCCGGAGCAAGTATGGTGGGTCTGACACACCGGTGTCAATGTGTTCTTTTTTCCATTTCCAGGAGTGTATAAAGAAATAGTTAAGTATTCCTTCTTGTTGTAATGGGTCGATGACTAATATTACAAGTAATCTAAAATATTAATGTAGTGTGACTGTGCCTCTGACACGAGTGATGCCTACGTAGAGTCCAGAGCTGGCCTACGATGCCTACGGAGCCCACGTCTCGGAGACGACGGACGACCTCTCCAGCTTGTAGGCGAAGCAGTAGCGGTACACGACTCGGCGCAATGAGAACTATCCGAAGTAGCCCAGTGCTCCGTTATTTAACAAGTCATCGACCAGTCGCTATCCACACACGTGATGCCCAAGGCTTGGCAGCTGCGGCCCCTGGCGGGCCTCGGTATACTTCGTACTGTCGACACCTACAGCTGCTGCGCTACTAACCAGGAAAGTACATGGGCTCGAACAAACAGATCTGTATGAACGTTTGGTTACAGGACCATTATGTACCTCTGAATGTGCTGGTGGGTGTCGTTTTTCTGCAAAACTCTGCGGTCATGCTCTAGATATCACTGTAGATGTAATTGTAGACGCCATACGCAATGCAGCAATCTTAACAATAAATGTAAATGCGGAACGTCAATAAAATGCTCCGAGCAATACGAATGACTGCAAAACGCACAGTGAAGAAATGCAAGTTGATCGCATGGCGTATTTGCACATTCTATAATATCAGTGTTGAACGCCACGTCAATGACACTTTTGAAGTTGTTCACTGGTTCACCAATATCGTAGCCAGCGTTCTGCCACGCGTAACGAAGCATTGGTCTGTATACTCCCGCACATAACTGATTGTAAGTGACAGAATGCACATGATAAAGCATCCGTCGTGCAATTTCGGCTGCATATTACTGCAACGTAGTTTAATGAAGTCTGTTATTCTCTTGGCATATATTTTATATTGCCTGAAGAAATACACATCCAGATGTTGTGCATATTTTGTAGTTTTAGGCAGAACGATTTTTAAATGTACATGTTTTCCGCCAGATGCTTCCAGTATTACACGTTCATCCTTATGTCCAGACCAGGAGTCACAAAGTACTAATGACTTTCTCGACAAATATGGATTCAAAACTGACAGAAAAAACGTCTTCAGATGTTGTTTCGTCATCTTCCCACTCACACTTGAATCGACGACGACATTTCGAGGACACCGCGTTTCTATTTCCCTTGACACGCGGGGTCCAAACTCTCCACTGGATTCTTGGAAGCAAATATAGAGTTTGTCTGCCAATCGTCCGTCCATTGATATAGCAACATCGATCGTGTAACTATGTGTTGCCCAGTTAAATGATTGCAACATCGCGACAGTGTTTCTCTCCCCTTTCATGGATAGTGTTCTGTCACAAGAAAGTTCATAGTTGAACTGACTCTGATCACAGTTCCACACAGAACTAATGTCGATGTTTTCTCTCGTGATATGCTCAATGACGTCAGCAACAAACATTTGAGCTCTTTCAATCAGCTCTTCTTCGTCATCCTTATCTTTTCGTGCTTGGAGCATAGTGATACGGCGTGATGTTATCCTAAACTCCTTTTTCAAATTAGTAATAAATCCTAGTGAAGCTGTAAAGTTTGTACACCTGAGATTTCTGGCTACTTCCAATGCCGAATGTTGTAAATGCCAATAATGAACGGCGGAACCGCATTCTCGCGCTTCATCGAATTTCGCCATTACACGCTCCTTGATGGTCTTGGACAGCAGTGTACGATTTCCTTTGAAAACTGTATTTCCTTCTCTTTTCTTTGCCACGTAATCCAGTATGTTTTTAATATTGCTTTCAGACTTCAGTTTAGGGTATCAAAAAAAATGGCTCTGAGCACTATGGGACTCAACTGCTGTGGTCATAAGTCCCCTAGAACTTAGAACTACTTAAACCTAACTAACCTAAGGACATCACACACATCCATGCCCGAGGCAGGATTCGAACCTGCGACCGTAGCGGTCGTGCGGTTCCAGACTGTAGCGCCTTTAACCGTTAAGGGTATCTTTTCAGAAGCTTGTCGTATGTGTCGAAATCTCTTACGTAACAATCATCGTACATGTTCTCCAGTGAGTTGTCATCAAACGCCGTGATGATACTTGCAACTTTAACCTTCTTCTTGGGAGACGGTTGGTATTCACTGTCACTGCTTCCATCGCCTCTTCCCGCACTTGCCGTAGCACTACCGTTTGCTATGAGTTGTTCGTCATTATCATCCCTATCATCATCATTATGTGTTAGTGTTACAACAGTACCTGTTTCTAATTTATGCTCATATTTCTGCACTATAATAGATACCAGAAAACATGCGAATGATTCATCTTCTATACCAATACCATCTTCACGAAGAAGGGTTCTTCGTAACTTCATCTCAAGCAATCGCAATACATTAGCAGGATTGATTACCAATCGCCGAGCCATCTGACGCTTCAATACACAAATAATGTCACAAAACGCAACTTCAGAGGCACACTGCACCGTCCTTACTGGTCCCGACTGGCGTACCGCCAGGTCAGTTTGCAACGCGGCATGGCATACGCAGAGGCCTCTAACGGACGACTGCAGAGTTTTGCAGATGCTGGAGTATCACTAGTGCAATAAGAGACCTTATTATTTCTCACACGATTTTGGTGTATTTGTGTTTGCTCGAGCCCAAGTACTTTCCTGGTAAGTGTTTCGAGCGCGACTTATCGATTGCGGAGTGCCTCTCTCTGGAGTAGTGAATACCGACTATTTTACAGCGTTCGCTAATTACTGCATCGTAATGGCACCCGGGATTTATTTGCAAGTAAATTTGCTACCCGCACGTTCACCTGTAAGCACAGAAACTAATGTGCTGCAACAAGCACACCGAGAGACATCTGCGACAAATCCACAGAAAACAGTCAGGAGAAAATGGTACACGTAGATTCCAGAGT
This sequence comes from Schistocerca cancellata, assembly GCF_023864275.1. Classification (NCBI taxonomy): domain Eukaryota; kingdom Metazoa; phylum Arthropoda; class Insecta; order Orthoptera; family Acrididae; genus Schistocerca; species Schistocerca cancellata. The sequence continues at coordinate 546,311,675 of NC_064633.1, forward strand.
GAGATTTTCACTCTGCAGCGGAGTGTGCGCTGATATGAAACTCCCTGGCAGATTAAAACTGTGTGCCGGACCGAGACTCCAACTCGGGACCTTTGACTTTCGCGGGCAAGTGCTCCACCATCTGAGCTACCCAAGCACGACTCGCGCCCCGTCCTCACAGCTTTACTTCCAGCAGTACCTCGTCTCCTACCTTCCAAACGACACAGCAGCTCTCCTGCGAGAGCTGCTGTCAGGACGTGAGTCGTGCTTGGGTAGCTCAGATGGTAGAGCACTTGCCCACGAAAGCCAAAGATCGCGAGTTCGAGTCTCGGTCCGGCACACAGTTTTAATCTGCCAGGAAGTTACCTACACGCTGATTCATTAAGGTAATCCAGGAAAGGGTTAACTTAAATAGAGAAGTCTCGGGTGGGGATGCACGACCAGTTATACGAATACTGTACGTCACCTACACAACTTTCTACGGACTCGTGGCTAAAAACTTTAGTTCTCCCGAAATTGCCTTTCGCTTTGTCAATATTGTCCCGTTAATAACATTTTGTTGAGCTCTGTCTGGCCGGCCGCGGTGGCCGAGCGGTTCTAGGCGCTTCGGTCCGGAACCGCGCGACTGCTACGGTCGCAGGTTCGAATCTTGCCTCGGGCATGGATGTGTGTGATGTCCTTAGGTTAGTTAGGTTTAAGTAGTTCTAAGTTCTAGGGGACTGATGACCTCAGATGTTAAGTCCCATAGCGCTCAGAGCCATTTGAACCATTTTTGAGCTCTGTCTGACTGAAAAGTCCTGAACCCACTCACAAATCTGTTCCGATACTCGGCATGCTCGTATATTATTCCTTAAATGGCAGTGCGAAATGGCATCGAATGTCTTTCTGAAGAGAAGGAACACGCATCAACGTGGCGTCATTGTCTACTGCGCTCTGTACTTCATGGACTAACAGTGGGAGCTGAGTTTTGCAAGGTCCTCTTTACAGAATGCTTGTTGATTTTTATGTAGCAGATTTTCGTACTCCAAAAACGTCATTATTGGATCGGATTGTTTGAGGGAAGAGACCAAACAGCGACGTCATCGGTCTCATCGGATTAGGGAAGGATGGGGAAGGAAGTCGTCCGTGGCCTTTCAAAGGAACCATCCCGGCATTTGCCTGGAACGATTTAGGGAAATCACGGAAAACCTAAATCAGGATGGCCGGACGCGCGATTGAAACGTCGTTATTCATACGCATGAAACTTATTTTTTAGTTCTACAACAGGTCGACGCCAACGACACAGGCGTATAATTGTGTGCATCTGAACGACGATCTTTCTGAATACGGCAGTGACTTCCTTTTCTTTTAGCCATTAGATTCCCTTAGATACTTCAGCGAACTGCAACAAACTATTTGCCAGAAGAGAAGCTACGTCTTTCGCATAATCTACGTAGAATCACACGAGTATCTTATCGGATCCAGTACCTCTCCACTACTGATGGATGTTAGTTGTTTTTGTATGCTGCTGTTATTTATTTTACTATCAGATCAATAAAGACGCCCAAAAAAATTAGATGAAACATTTTTTGTTCCAGAATACGAGAAATAGTTGTTCTTATCTGCAAGATCAGCAGCGCAGGAAACGTACGCCTCTTATAATGAACACACATCACCTTGTTTGGGCCGCGCCACCAGACCCGACACAGCTCTGAGGCAGTCCTTAGAGGAACAGTGGCAGCTGGCGCCGCATATCCCATTTGCGTCTCCAGGTGCGCTGCGCGGGTAGCAGACACACTCCATTACGGATCCATCAGCAACCCCTGGGCGTGGTGTGTCTCTCCGTATACAGTACTCTGGCTCGGCGAAGGTGCGTGTCCCAGTGTCACGCCCCTACCTATGAGCGTACAGAACACACAGCAAATTTTCGAAGACAGTTACGTAACACTTACTGGTCAAAACTAGATCTACACGTGGGGCGGGGGGGGGAGGGGTCAATTAATTACGTGAGATTATTTTGGCGTTATTTCGACCCCGCCTCCCACCTTGGTGAGATGTCGTGAGATTTCACTCGACTCCTCTCTCCCCCCCTAGTCTCACGTAAGATTCTTCAAAATAAATATGTTTAGCGTATATACGTTAATCATTGCATAACTGAGATGGATTTATCTAAAAAATGTAATTTGCTTGATTATTGTTGTGTACATAGTGCTGCGTGGTCAGCGCGTACACAACTTTCCCAATAGAGCGCGCCCCGCTAAGCACAACAGCGCAAGTGCAGCGCCCGTCCGTCTCCGCACTACGAGATGGCGCTGTCTTAGAGGCGGACCAAATTCTGCTTCCGCCGATCCGTGTATTAATAGGGAATGCAGCCAATGAGATTGTTGCTAACGTAGAACCTTTTCTCCTCGCGGATCACACTCGCGCAGTGATACCTGAACGCGCAAAGTATTATAACGAGTGTACAGACCTCTGAATAGTCAGTCTGCATTAGTCTGCATTTGTCTGTAACAGTCTATAGTCAAGTTTCAGTCTGCACCTAATAAGATTATCATATTTCGGTACATATCCATGAAGAGAAATGTACAGACACTTTGTCAAGTATCAGACATATGTGAGAATAAGATTAATGTACCAAGACCAAAGGACTTCAGATTGTCAATTGTAAACAGCATCCAGAATCAAGTTACGTAATATCTATGAATTTTATTATTTTAATAAATGTGTGTGAAAATTAATCAAGTTCTGTTTAAAGTTGATCACCGTCAATCTGCTACTCTAAGCGTGCAAGTGGCATTTCTATCATCTGACCTAACGGCAGAAAATAAACACGCCACGATAAGACCACGAGACATATTGCTGACACTCGCCTACTTCGTTAGAGCGACAAGTCAACTAAACTGATGGTGTGTGTACCGAAGGTCTTACAGTACGCACACCACAATTATTTTTATTTAAAACTGGTGAAGACTAATATTTAAGGCAGAACGTCCGAGAATCACAGCGAGAAAATCAAACAATAAAATTACAGGGTGCTTATAAATGAATATCGGGGTTTTAACGTTTTGTAATATTTATTACATTAAACTTACAGTTATAAATGGTATGTCAAATGAAAGAGCAACTCAAACAGTTTTACCAAGACCCTTGTAAATGTTCAATGTGAGCACCATTTGTCACACGGCACACCTCAAGTCTATAGTCCAAGCACTGGATAGGCCGCAAGGGGCCCAATGACAGGGCTTGCTTTACATGGCCTCCACGTTCACCCGACCTAACGCCATGCGATTTTTTTCCTTTGGGGCTTCATCAAGGATCGTGGGTACGTGCCTCGGTTACCAGCACACCTCCCTGAATTAAGAAACAGGACTGAAGCAGCTGTTGCTACAATCACTGAAGACAAACGTATGAACGTTTGGGAAGAACTCGGCTATAGACTTGATGTGTGCCGTGTGACAAATGGTGCTCACATTGGACATTTATAAGGTTCTTGGTAAAACTATTTGAGTTGCTCTTTCATTTGATGTATATTTATAACTGTAAGTTTAATTTAATAAATAGTCTAAAGCGTTAAAACCCTGATATTCATTTAGAAACATCCTGTACTTAAATAAAAGGAGCAACTAATATTCGTAGAAGAATACTGATTCTAATTCAGTCCAGGGGGAGTGACTGCTGGAACTAACATATCTATGTGATTTTCAGTAAAATCATCTGCTCCTTCAGCCTCGTTCTGGTTTAGCCGCTCTAAACTGTCGTCGCTTGCACACGGAAACTCAGTATCCAGACGTGTGACAACCCGTGAGGGTCGAACTTCGCACAGTGGTGCAGCTGGTGAACTGTGAACCATACGCCGGTACTCTGTAGCTGTTGTAATGGAGGAAAAGTACAGGGTGTTTCAAAAATGACCGGTATATTTGAAACGGCAATACAAACTAAACGAGCAGCGATAGAAATACACCGTTTCTTGCAATATGCTTGGGACAACAGTACATTTTCAGGCAGACAAACTTTCGAAATTACAGTAGTTACAATTGTCAACAACAGATGGCGCTGCGGTCTGGGAAACTCTATAGTACGATATTTTCCACATATCCACCATGCGTAGCAATAATATGGCGTAGTCTCTGAATGAAATTACCCGAAACCTTTGACAACGTGTCTGGCGGAATGGCTTCACATGCAGATGAGATGTACTGCTTCAGCTGTTCAGTTGTTTCTAAATTCTGGCGGTACACCTGGTCTTTCAAGTGTCCCCACAGAAAGAAGTCATAGGGGTTCATGTCTGGCTAATAGGGAGGCCAATCCACGCCTCCTCCTGTATGTTTCGGATAGCCCAAAGCAATCACACCATCATCGAAATATTCATTCAGGAAATTAAAGACGTCGGCCGTGCGATGTGGCCGGGCACCATCTTGCATAAACCACGAGGTGTTCGCAGTGTCGTCTAGGGCAGTTTGTACCGTCACAGATTCACGAAGAATGTCCAGATAGCGTGATGCAGTAATCGTTTCGGATCTGAAAAATGGGCCAATGATTCCTTTGGAATAAATGGCGGCCCAGACCAGTACTTTTTGAGGATGCAGGGACGATGGGACTGCAACATGGGGCTTTTCGGTTCCCCATATGCGCCAGTTCTGTTTATTGACGAAGCCGTCCAGGTAAAAATAAGCTTCGTCAGTAAACCAAATGCTGCCCACATGCATATCGCCGTCACCAATCCTGTGCACTATATCGTTAGCGAATGTCTCTCGTGCAGCAATGGTAGCGGCGCTGAGGGATTGCCGCGTTTGAATTTTGTATGGATAGAGGTATAAACTCTGGCGCATGAGACGATACGTGGACGTTGGCGTCATTTGGACCGGAGCTGCAACACGGCGAACGGAAACCCGAGGCCGCTGTTGGATCACCTGCTGCACTAGCTGCACGTTGCCCTCTGTGGTTGCCGTACGCGGTCGCCCTACCTTTCCAGCACGTTCATCCGTCACGTTCCCAGTCCGTTGAAATTTTTCAAACAAATCCTTTATTGTATCGCTTGTCGGTCCTTTGGTTACATTAAACCTCCGTTGAAAACTTCGTCTTGTTGCAACAACACTGTGTTCTAGGCGGTGGAATTCCAACACCAGAAAAATCCTCTGTTCTAAGGAATAAACCATGTTGTCTACAGCACACTTACACGTTGTGAACAGCACACGCTTACAGCAGAAAGACGACGTACAGAATGGCGCACCCACAGACTGCGTTGTCTTCTATATCTTTCACATCACTTGCAGCGCCATCTGTTGTTGAAAATTGTAACTACTGTAATTTCGAAAGTTTGTCCGCCTGAAAATGTACTGTTGTCCCAAGCATATTGCAACAAACGGTGTATTTCTATCGCTGCTCGTTTAGTTTTTATTGCCGTTTCAAATATACCGGTTATTTTTGAAACACCCTGTAGATACTGTATGAACTGTAGCATCTGTTTTCTAGATAACCACCTACACCTGGGCGGTATAGGTCATAAGGCACGCTGTTGAAGGCGTGCAGAGTTTGAAACGGTAGGAAGTGGCGAATCGAAAAGGGAGCAAATGATTTTTTGTCATGCTCTTCAGGGACCGTCGCATGCCCATCAACCTGAATGACAGAGTATGCAAATGGCAGAAAATAGTGAAGAATCGTATGCAGAGCATTCCGACATGGACTGCAGCAGTCCCAGCCATCGCATTTCACAACCTAAAACAACATAAACACAACAGGTCGTGGACCTGTCCGCACGCCGCTGCAACCCCGGCTCGTACGCTGCAGCGTTCTCCGAGTAGCGCATTTGGCTGGCCCATGGCGGCTAATAAATCGAGGCGTTACTGGGCTACTTTGTGCGTTCGCATAAACGCGATAAGTCTATTGTGTACGATGAACCCGTATTTTAGTGTAGAAAAAAGTTTTATTTAATGTAACCCAGTTTTTTCGCAATTTTATACTATTTATATACTAAGATGGTATCTGTTCTTTCGGACATGTCCGAAAGAACAGATACCATCTTAGTATGTATATAGTTAAGGCTCACCGGCCACTTGACCATCTTCTTCATCTGTTCCCGAACTCTTACGGGAATCGGCAACGCGCCGCGAGTAATGAGTATAATGGGCGGGGGCACTGTGAATGTAGTGCGGGACAATACGTTGAGAATGTGGGTTTCGCGGGAAGCGTGCCAGAGATAAATCCCTGCAGTCGCGCTATCGTCTGTCCCCTCGGTGGCTCAGATGGACAGAGCGTCTGCCATGTAAGCAGGAGATCCCGGGTTCGAGTCCCGGTCGGGGCACGCATTTTCATCTGTCCCCGTTGGCGTATGTCAACGCCTGTAAGCAGATAAGAGTGTTCATTTCATTGTAATTTACACTATTTCTTACGAGAAAAAAATTACATGACGTTTGGTGAGACGTCCCCTCTCCGCCACGTGAATTTGGGTGAAATGCGGCTCGACCCTCACTCCCTCCCACCGAAGCGCCTCACGTAATTAATGGACGTCCCCTAGCCCCAGGCCTAGAAGGGTAGAGCTAGGCACAGAGCACCTAGAGGAAAGCAGTTGTTGAGTGTCCTCGACACACACACACACACACAATAAAATCCATGTAATTTGAAAACATGGGAAACAAACAAGTAACCCGGAGCACTGTCGACAGCGTAGTGACCAAGCGAGGTGGCGAAGAGGTTAGCACACTGGACTCGTATTCGGGAGGACGATAGTTCAAACCCACGCCGGCTATCCTGGTTTAGGTCTTCCGTGATTTCCCTGAATCGCTTCAGGCAAATGCCGGGATGGTTCCTTTGAAAGGGCACGGCCGACTTCCTTCCCTAGTCCGGTGGTACCGATGACTCCCTCTTTGGTCCCCTCCCCCAAGTCAACCAACCAGCCAGCGTAGCGATTTATTAATTGTTGAGTTCAATTAGAAGGTGACAGATAGCAAAGATAGTCGCAGCTTTTCTGCAGTTGTGTTTCGCATCAATTCGTGTATAAGTTCGCACTGCTTTGGTTGCGAGTTGTCATTATTGGCTCAAATGGTTCAAATGGCTCTGAGCACTATGGGACTTAACATCTATGGTCATCAGTCCCCTAGAACTTAGAACTACTTAAACCTAACTAACCTAAGGACAGCACACAACACCCAGCCATCACGAGGCAGAGAAAATCCCTGACCCCGCCGGGAATCGAACCCGGGAACCCGGGCGTGGGAAGCGAGAACGCTACCGCACGACCATGAGATGCGGGCAGTTGTCATTATTCAGCGTGTTAACTATTACTAGCAAACTTCCCAACCCTTATTCTTTAAAGACTCGAACTCCCACGAATAAAACGCCTTCAAACGTCTGATTACTTTACAACTGAGTTAGTGTGTTAAATAATTCACTTTCAGCCTGTAAGCGAGAAAAAGTTTAGAAAAGTTTAGAAATTAGGTTTAATATTTGTTGGAAATCGTTTAGTGCTCTCATTACCAAACGCGGAATGAGTGTAGTCTAGGTATTTTGCGCTTCGTCTCAATGAAAAGCTAGTTTCTCACGCACCTCAGTGTTTCTGGCTTCGTATCTCCTGAACTTTCTATCATACAGTGACATAGTTTTGCAGATATAATAATAAATGAAAAGCACCAGTTTGCTTTTGTTCTACAATTGCTTTTGTTCTACAATTGCAGATATAATGGATGGGTCACCGTCTGGCTCTGCCGAGTGCTGTTAACAAGTGGGTGCACTTGGGACTTGTCGGGCCAGTTGAGGAGTTACTTGACTGCGAACTAAGGGCACCGGTTACGAAAACTGGCAACGGCCGGGAGAGTGATATGCTGACAACATACCACATGCCCCTCCGTATCCGAAACCGGTAACGCCCAAGGCCTGAGGATGACATGCCGGCCTGTCGGTACCATTGGGTGTTCGAGGCCTATTCGGAGGGTGTTTGTTTATTGAGTGATATACGTGGATACTGTCCGCAGAATATGGTGCGAATAAAGGTAGTAGCACATAAGCTGTAAATAAAAACGTCATAACGATGCTCGAGTTTTACTGCGTGAACGGTGAAAAATGTAATAAACGCTAAACTTTTTTTACATCCATCATATTGTGTGTGGCGAAGGGACAGTTTGAATCGGTTTCGTAAAGGTCTGAAATTATGTGTAAAATTTGCTGTAAATCGCTAAGTTCTACATCTACATCTACGTGATTAGTCTGCTATTCACAGTAAAGTGCCTGGCAGAGGGTTCAATGAAACACCTTCAAGCTGTCTCTCTACCGTTCCACTCTCGAATGGCTCGAGGGAAAAACGAGCACTTAAATTTTTCTGTAAGAGCCCTGATTTCTCTTATTTTATCGTAATGATCATTTCTCCCTATGTAGGTGGGTGTCAACAGAATGTTTTCGCAATCGGAGGAGAAAACTGGTGATTGAAATTTCATGAGAAGATCCCGTCACAACGAAAAACGCCTTTGTTTTAATGATTGCCACTCCAATTCACGTATCATGTCTGTGACACTATCTCCCTTATTTCGCGATAATGCAAATCGAGCTGCCCTTCTTTGTACTTTTTCGATGTTATTCGTCAGTCCCACCTGATGCGGATCCCACACCGCACAGCAATACTCCAGAATAGGGCGTACAAGCGTGGTGTAAGCAGCCTCTTTAGTAGACCTCACCTTCTAAGTGTTCTGCCAATGAATCACAGTCTTTGGTTTGCTCTACCCACAATATTATCTATGTGATCGTTACAATTTACGTTATTTGTAATTGCAATCCCTAAGTATTTAGTTGAATTAACAGCCTTCATATTTGTGTGACTTCTAGCGTAATCGAAATTTAGCTGATTTCTTTTAGTACTCATGTGAATAACTTCACACTTTTCTTTATTCAGGGTCAATTGCCACTTTTCGCACCATACAAATATCTTATCTAAATCATTTTGCAAGTCGTTTTGATCATCTGATGACTTTACAAGACGGTAAATGACAGCATCATCTGCAAACAATCTAAGACGGCTACTCAGATTGTCTCCTATGTCGTTAATATAGATCAGGAACAACAGAGGGCCTATAACACTTCCTTGGGGAACGCCGCATATTACTTCTGTTTTACTCTCATTCCCAGATACTGGATCAATATAGTCTGGGTACTTTGCCGATCGTGAGTTGCGTTCCTTCAAGGCCTCAACACGGTTTGTAAATTTAATGCTTTCCTTGCTGTGTTAAAACGTTAACATAAGATTCTACCTCTTAGTATATTACGACAGTATTTTAAATTTTTTAATTCGGTCAATATATTTATGTGAAACATTGAAAATCTAATTTTTGTTGTCCATGGAAGCCGGTAGGTAAACAACCTGTAACTTCTATTGTGCACCGTGCACCGGTTTAGCCGTTTACGAATATAGAGCATTTTTCTTTTGTTTAAGTTGTTTGTCCAGCACTTTGAGCGGGGCGAAGAAACTAAGTTGCGCACAAATTAGGAAACAAGCTTTTGAACCAGAAAAAGAAGATCCTGTTCAACCTAAAACATATTTCTAAGTGCGACAATACAAATTTGAGCCTCCCCATCGGTATCAGTAACATTAACAGCCACGCTGAATCTTTTTACACATTTAGCAGAAGCGTTGATGGCGATTAAATGTGTCACGACGCCAGCCGGTGTGGCCGAGCGGTACCAGGCGCTTCAGTCTGGAACCACGCGACCGCTACGGTCGTAGGTTCGAATCCTGTCTCTGTCATGGATGTGTGCGATGTCCTTAGGTTAGTTAGGTTTAAGTAGTTCTAAGTTCTAGGGGACTGATGACCTCAGATGTTAAGTCCCATAGTGATCAGAGCCATTTGAACCATTTTTGTGTCACGACAGTGGAGGCAGACTCAGGTGTGGAAGCGACGTTGTTGTTGTTTTCATGCTGAAGAAGCAGTAAAAGGCGCGGTAACGGCAGGGTGGTCTTTCGAACAGTATTACGTATAATGAACGCTACGGTTGCACTCAGAATGCGCATGTGAAGAGCGGTGTCTGAATGTTTTACACGAACATCGTTTTCTGTTTTAAAAATCTACATCTACATCTAAATGGATACTCTGCAAATCACATTTAAGTGCCTGGCAGAGGGTTCATCGAACCACCTTCACAATTCTCTATTGTTCCAATCTCGTACAGCGCACAGAAAAGACGAACACCTATATCTTTCTGTAAGAGGTCTGATTTCCCTTATTCTATTAAGATAATCGTTTACCATCTGTAGGTCGACTTCAACAAAATATTTTCGCATTCGGAGGAGAAAACTTCGTGAAAAGATTCCGTCTCAACGTGTTAATAACTTCCCCAAATCCGGTGTCATTTCGTGATAATACAAAATGTACTGCCCTTCTTTGAACTTTCTCGAAGTACTCCGTCAATCCTATTTGGTAAGGATCGCACACTGCGCAGCATTAACTAAGAGAGGATGGGCAAGAGTAGACACATTTTCTAAGTGTCTTGCCAATAAAACGCAGTCTTTCGTTAGCATTCCCCACAACATTTTCTGTAAGTTCCTTCCAATTTAAGTTGTTCCTAATTGAAATTCCTAGGTAATTAAATGAATTCACGGCCTTTGTATTTGACTGATTTATCGTGTTACCGAAGTTTAACGGATTCCTTTTAGCACTCATGTGAATGACATCACACTTTTCGTTATTTTTGGTCAATTGCCAATTTTCGCACCATACAGATATCTGCAAACAATCTAAGACGGCTGCTCAGGTTGTCTCCCAAATCGTTTATATAGATAAGGAACAGCAAAGGGCCTATAACACTACCTTGGGGAACGCCACAAAACACTTCTGTTTTACTCGATGACTTTCCCTCAGTTACTACGAACTGTGACCTCTCTGAACAAGAAATCACGAATCCAGTCACATAACTGAGACGATATTCCATAAGCACACGATTTCATTACAAGCCGCGTGTGTGGTACAGTGTCAAAAACCTTCTGGAAATGTACGAGAGCAGTTCAATAAGTAAAGCAACACATTTTTTTTCTGAAACAGGGCTTGTTTTGTTCAGCATTGAAATACACCAGGTTATTCCCCAATCTTTTAGCTACACAACACTATTTTTCAACGTAATCTCCATTCAATGCTACGGCCTTACGCCACCTTGAAATGAGGGCCTGTATGCCTGCACGGTACCATTCCACTGGTCGATGTCGGAGCCAACGTCGTACTGCATCAATAACTTCTTCATCATCCGCGTAGTGCCTCCCACGGATTGCGTCCTTCATTGGGCCAAACATATGGAAATCCGACGGTGCGAGATCGGCGCTGTAGGGTGCTTGAGGAAGAACAGTCCACTGAAGTTTTGTGAGGTCCTCTCGGGTGTGAAGACTTGTGTGAGGTCTTGCGTTGTCATGAAGAAGGAGAAGTTCGTTCAGATTTTTGTGCCTACGAACACGCTGAAGTCGTTTCTTCAATTTCTGAAGAGTAGCACAATACACTTCAGAGTTGATCGTTTGACCATGGGGAAGGACATCGAACAGAATAATCCCTTCAGCGTCCCAGAAGACTGTAACCATGACTTTACCGGCTGAGGGTATGGCTTTAAACTTTTTCTTGGTAGGGGAGTGGGTGTGGCGCCACTCCATTGATTGCCGTTTTGTTTCAGGTTCGAAGTGATGAACCCATATTTCATCGCCTGTAACAATCTTTGTCAAGAAATTGTCACCCTCAGCCACATGACGAGCAAGCAATTCCGCACAGATGGTTCTCCTTTGCTCTTTATGGTGTTCGGTTAGACAACGAGGGACCCAGCGGGAACAAACCTTTGAATATCCCAACTGGTGAACAATTGTGACAGCACTACCAACAGAGATGTCAAGTTGAGCACTGAGTTGTTTGATGGTGATCCGTCGATCATCTCGAACGAGTGTGTGCGCACGCTCCGCCATTGCAGGAGTCACAGCTGTGCACGGCCGGCCCTCACGCGGGAGATCAGACAGTTTTGCTTGACCTTACGGCGATGATGACACACGCTTTGCCCAACGACTCACCGTGCTTTTGTCCACTGCCAGATCACCGTAGACATTCTGCAAGCGCCTATGAATATCTGAGATGCCCTGGTTTTCCGCCAAAAGAAACTCGATCACTGCCCGTTGTTTGCAACATACATCCGTTACAGACGCCATTTTAACAGCTCCGTACAGCGCTGCCACCTGTCGGAAGTCAATGAAACTATACGAGACGAAGCGGGAATGTTTGAAAATATTCCACAAGAAATTTCCGGTTTTTTCAACCAAAATTGGCCGAGAAAAAAAATGTGTTGCATTACTTATTGAACTGCCCTCGTAGAAATACGGAGTCAGGCACCTAAAGGAGCGATTCCGAACACGGCAACAGCGACCGACCGCGGCTGCAGAAGACAGAGGGCAACGCTGCCGCCTGCAGTCGGTGCGTTGCGGAACGCAGCGACAGACAAGCTTTTGCAGTTGCCGGGAACAACCGCGCGAGGCGAGATGTCTGTCAACACCACCGCTGTTATTGCGCTGTTGTTGGAAGAGGAAGATGATGACATTTTATTTTTGCATTCCAGGAAAAGACGAAAGCTGGTGATGCCTTTATATAAAACTAGAACTGCAGAAGGTAGTTGCACAGCACTGATAAAAAGACATTTGTTAGGTGATGAAAATATCTTCAGGAGCTACTTTCGTTTAAATAAAAGACAGTTTAATTTCGTGCTCAGTTTTATTAAAGATGACATAATGCCACAGTGCCTAAGAAACGCAATAAGTGCGGAAGAAAAATTATATTGGACGCTGAGGTAAGTCCAAAAAATGTTATACATTATTAGATTGTGCTGCAGTTCCAAGACATTGTGAGAGAGTTGTGGAGGCTGAAGGGCTGCTGTTATCACTTGGCTGATGTGTGTTGCACTGTGGAGCCATTATTTCATAATCAGACACGATCATACTAATTTTTATTTTGGCTTCTGCCTTATAAACTGGAGGTAAACTCCTTACAACTGTGCTGATGTGACGGGAAAATAAGACAATATCATCATCTTTGTGTTCCATAACCGTTTTTAGTCAATTTTGCCTAATTTCGTCCCTTTTTGTCCACATTTGTAATATTGTGTCATCATTACTACGAACTTTACTGCGTTTTGTTTTCCGTGCTGGCACATAACGTTCATCGTTTGTTACCACAGATGTTTCACCACTATTTCCTATTGTATGTGTTTCTGCCGTATCTTCTTCCTGTGATGCCGAAAGGTCCAGTTGACGAGTTCGATCTCCACTGTCTTCTTGGCTTTCTTGTACTGTTGTCTGTGATGATGTCAATGTAATATTTGTTCCTCCAGATCTGTGTTATTCAACACTGTCAAGGAACGATAGCTGTTTGTGTCTTTTTCTTTTTGAATTTTCTGAGGCAGCAGAGCCCGTTCCTATTTTGCTTTTCTTCTTGAACCTCTGGTAACCGTCCCTTGTCCGCAGCTCGTGGTCGTGCGGTAGCGTTCTCGCTTCCCGCGCTCGGGTTCACGGGTTCGATTCCCGGCGGGGTCAGGGATTTTCTCTGCCTCGTCATGACTGGGTGTTGTGTGAAGTCCTTAGGTTAGTTAGGTTTAAGTAGTTCTAAGTTCTAGGGGACTGATGACCATAGATGTTAAGTCCCATAGCGCTCAGAGCTATCTAACCGTCCCTTAAAAATTTCCACTTCTTCTTACAGTCATCACCTGTAAATGTAAATTATATTAGCTGTATGTTTTCGTTTGTTTCAGATTCTTGGCCACAGGCGTAAGTTACCGGTCTTTATCGTTTTCCTATCGTACATCACCATCTTACATGTCAAGAGTTGTTAAAAATGTTTTGAAGATATTAAGAATAAGGCTGCTGCCCATGTTGATGCCACCTTCTACTGAATCAGATTTCATACTTATTGAAGAAGAATTTTGGCTTAAATGCAATATCCCCAATTGTGTAGGCGCCATAGATGGAAAACTTGTTCGCATAAGGGCACCAGAGAAAAGTGGATCTCTGTTTTTTAATTACAGAGATTTTTTTTTTTCAATTGTGCTGCTGGCTATTCTGGACGCAAATTGTAAATTCATTAGCGTTGATGTCGGCGCTTACGGAAAAGTCTGATAACGGTATATTTCAGAAATCGGCTATGGGCAAGAAAATAGCGGCAGAAGAGTTTAATATACAGGGTTATTACAAATGATTGAAACGATTTCACAACTCTACAATAACTTTATTATTTGAGATATTTTCACAATGCTTTGCACAGACATACAAAAACTCAAAAAGTTTTTTTAGGCATTCACAAATGTTCGATATGTGCCCCTTTAGTGATTCGGCAGACATCAAGCCCATAATCGAGTTCCTCCCACACTCGGCGCAGCACGTCCCCACCAATGAGTTCGAAAGCATCGTTGATGCGAGCTCGCAGTTCTGGCACGTTTCTTGGTAGAGGAGGTTTAAACACTGAATCTTTCACATAACCCCACAGAAAGAAATCGCATGGCGTTAAGTCGGGAGAGCGTGGAGGCCATGACATGAATTGCTGATCATGATCTCCACCACGACCGATCCATCGGTTTATCCAATCTCCTGTTTAAGAAATGCCGAACATCATGATGGAAGTGCGGTGGAACACCATCCTGTTGAAAGATGAAGTCGGCGCTGTCGGTCTCCAGTTGTGGCATGAGCCAATTTTCCGGCATGTCCAGATACACGCATGAAACTTGCCCGCACGCGTTCAACTGTTTCCTCGCTCACTGCAGGCCGACCCGTTGATTTCCCCTTACAGAGGTATCCAGAAGCTTTAAACTGCGCATACCATCGCCGAATGGAGTTAGCAGTTGGTGGATCTTTGTTGACCTTCGTCCTGAAGTATCGTTGCACTGTTATGACTGACTGATGTGAGTGCATTTCAAGCACGACATACCCTTTCTCGGCTCCTGTCGCCATTTTGTCTCACTGCGCTCTCGAGCGCTCTGGAGGCAGAAACCTGAAGTGTGGCTTCAGCCGAACAAAACTTTATGAGCTTTTCTACGTATCTGTAGTGTGTCGTGACCATATGTCAATGAATGGAGCTACAGTGAATTTATGAAATCGCTTCAATCATTTGTAATAGCCCTGTACCTCCACCAAAATGTTTGCCAGGCACAAATGTGGGTATGTTCGGCCAGTAAATGCAGTCTCCGGTCGCTACGCGGTTCGGCGGCAGCGGCACTGCTGGTCCCTGACCGGGTGTGCGGTCTGCCGCAGAAGCAGGTATACGACGGCAGACGGCGCTGCCGCCGCGTTCAGCACGCCTCACATTGCAAACAATGGCAACTGGTGTTGCCGCCTGCAGCCGGTCGGTGCAGTCTGCGGTCGTGTTCGGAATCGCACCTTAAGTTTGCTTGAACTGAATAGCCTTGGACAAATCAACAGGCATCTTTGACACTGCTTAAATCCTGTTGTATACGGATATTAACACACACTTCAAAGTCACTGAAGAGCCAGCAGATCTGATTTACTTGCATGGTTCAACATATAAGGATATCTTTCGAAGTGTGCAGTTAACCTAAGCTTCGAAATACAGCTTTCCTCTTCCTCACCTAAACTGTATTACAACCGAATGGGGGAAGGAATATGTGTGACAAATATGGAGATTTCGTTGGAAGGCTAAGGATCAAAGAGCATAAGCGACATTGCAGGTTGGGGCAGGTGGAGAAATCGGCCGTGGCAGAGCACGCACTGAATGAGACCGACCACGTAATAAAATTCGCCGACACGGAAGTTCTGGCTGTAGAGAAGCACTATCACACGCGCTTGTTCAGAGAAGCTGTAGAAATACAAAAACACGCGAACAGTTTCAACAAGAAAGAGGAAAGCCTTAAGGTAAACGGATCCTGGCTTCCCGTACTGCAGCGAACGACCGTCGCCGGTAGCAAGAGGAGAACCGCACCGGAAATGACCGCGGAGAAGCCCTCGGACGTTGGCGCGCCAGGTACATATAGTCTGCGGCCGCGAGCTTGCCTCCAGTTCACCACCGGCAATGGAGGGTGAAGCTTTGACAATGCCAGCCACTCGTGCTGGCGAAACGTCAGAAAAATCATTAGATGAACGTCGGCCGAAGAACCCGAGACAGAAGCCAGTTTGTGAACAAGTGGCCACGAAAGCCTTAACAATTTTGTAAGGTCAGAATGTGAAGCCATTTGGTGTTACCAAACTCTTGGCAGTGCACTGCGTTCTTTATTAGCTAGAAATTTGTGCTAAGTCACTGAATATGTTCTGTGCGATTCTCCAAATTTTGTTGACTCTTCCATTCGATGTCATGGACTCAAACACTGTCAGTTCAAGTATTCACCAAGAGAGGTAGAATCTTTGTCAAGTAATCTCCCATACCACACGCCAGTGAACCTTTTATGAAGCTTCTTTTATTTGAGAACAGGAATTAAAATATTTGTGGCTGAGAAGAACAACTCTTTGGAAATCCTGTAGGACAGGGAATGAATGTGGAGACTGGCTTTCTTGCGTGGTGCTGCTCTCCATATTAATGAAGTGAATGAAAAAACGTCAAGAGAGAAAGTTTTATTTGCGACCTTTATACACTTGTTAAAGCTTTCGGACATACTCTTATACTTTTTGCACTAAACGTCAAACAGGAAATTTTCTCACATTTCGCCAATTTGCATGCGTTGAAGTGTGAACATGGTTGCACTCTTGTTTGCCATGGAATTCCTTGCACAAGATTCATCATCTGCATCTGGCACTACATACAGGTGTGAACGAATATTTTCTTCGAAACAGATTCATATATTGTGCATACATATTAGCGTCAGCTACGCGTGGCAAATGAATATTTTTTGCCGGACGGGGACTCGAACCCGGATTTCTCGCTTATCGCGAGCTGTCTCCTTGCCATTAGGCTAACCGAGCGCACTCCACGGACAGAGCCAGTCTTCCACATGTTGTCAACCATGTGTATGAAACCCACATTCATACATGTATTATGTATATTCCGGTACAGGGGAGACATTTTAATTGAAAGTCGCTTGCCCGGTATCGGCGAACAAATACGATAGTACAGTGCGTGTGACGCACGGAATTACGATGGAATGTTCCTTCGGGCATTATACAGGCTCGGTCCGGCACAAATTTTCATTGTTATCATTCCATTAGACAGCCGATGATTGCCCATATTCGCAAATGCGAATACATTTCATGTGTGCATATATTCAGTTTTTGAACTTTTGATCTATTTACCGATGTTTTCTCTTCGCTTTGAGTTTGGCAGTTCCGTGTTTATTTGCGGTTTCAAGTTGCGTTTTCCTAACTCTGAAAACAACAACCATTTAATTCAACTACTGTTGAATCATTGTATTTTTAGTGTGCGAATTAAGGAGAGATCCTATAATGTCAAAGATATCGGTTCGTGTGTATTGTTTTCTGTGATCTAAATTATGTGGGGAAGCACTACGCCATTTTCGTTTATTGATACCGTACGAACCATACACTGACGAAACAATCGCAAAATCAAGAAGGAGCTGTCCAACTTAAACGAAAGTTGGTAGTCGTGTTTCTACGTTGAAAGATGATGTGTGTCCACATTTCGCGGCAGCCGAATAAGAGTAGCACTGTTAGCGCCTCCATGAGGAAGTACGAGGGTCACTCAAAAGAAATGCACACTATTTTTGTAAAAATACAGTTTTCATTCTGCATGTGTGAAAGTTTTACAGTGTGTAGATACATCCTTCCCGCTTGTTTTCAAACTTAATTCAACCTGCCGACCTTTGTAGCCGAGCGCTTCTAGGCGCTTCAGTTAGCGGTCGCAGGTTCGAATCCTGCCTCGGGCATGGATGTGTGTGATGTCCTTACGTTAGTTAGGTTTAACTAGTTTTAAGTTCTAGGGGACTGATGACCTCTGATGTTAAGTCCCATAGTGCTCAGAGCCATTTGAACCATATAGTTCAACCTGTTCCCGTGAGTGGCACCGTCGCAGCATGTCTTCAAGATGGCTGCTACACTTGACGTTCGTCAGAAGCAACGTGCTGTCATAGAATTGCTATGCTGTGAAAACGAGACAGTGGAAAACACCCACAAGATGTTGAAAAAGGTGTATGGAGATGCTGCTGTCGATCGCAGTACAGTTAGTCAGTGGGCAAGCAGGTTACGTGATGAAAGCGGGCACGGCGATGTTGAGGATTGTCCTCGCAGCGGCAGGCCTCGTACTGCACACACTCCAGACAATGTGCAGAGTGTTAACGAATTGGTGACTGCTGACAGACGCATCACAGTGAACGAACTGTCACGCTACGTTGGGATAGGGGAAGGAAGTGTTTGCAGAATACTGAAAGTGTTGGCGTTAAAAAAGGTTTGTGCCAGGTGAGTTCCCAGGATGTTGACAGTGGCTCACAAAGAAACAAGAAAAACGGTATAGAGCGAACTTTTTGAACAGTACGAGAATGGTGGAGATGAATTTCTTGGAACAATTGTGACAGGTGATGAAACATGTCTCCATCATTTTTCACCAGAGACGAAGAGGCAATCAATGGAGTAACATCATGCAAATTCGTCCAATAAAAAAAAATTCAAAACCACACCCTCAGCTGGAAAAGTTATGACTATAGTATTTTTCGATTCCGAAGGACTCTTGCTTGTGTACATATGCCATGTGGAACCACCATAAATTCTGATGCATATGTGACGACACTGAAGAAACTTCAAGCTCGACTGAGTCGTGTTCTACCACGTCGGCAAAAGCAGGATATTTTGCTGTTGCACGACAATACACGGCCACATGTCAGTCAAAAAACCGTGAAAGCGATTGCAAAACACGGATGGACAACACTGAAACACCCGCCTTACAGTCCTGACTTGGCTCCATGTGTCTATCATCTCTTTGGGAAACTAAAAGACTCTCTTCGTGGAACAAGATTTGAAGATGATGACTCCCTCGTGCACGCTGCCAAACAGTGGTTCCAACAGGTTGGTCCAGAATTTTACCGTGTGGGTATACAGGCGCTGGTTCCAAGATGGCGTAAGGCAGTTGAGAGGGATGGAAATTATGTGAAGAAATGAAAATATTGTTCCTAAAGAATGTATATACACACTGTAAAACTTTCAAACATGTAGAATAAAAGATGGATTTAAAAAAAAATAGTGTGCATTTCTTTTGGAATGACCCTCGTAAATGAGGTTCGCTTTAAATACGCGGTTTAATGGTCCTGATCGTTAGCTACCTTCCGGACGCGACGTGATGAGTTGATGTTAGTCAATAATGCCTTTGTGGCGATAAAGACGCCATCATCAACGCTTCACTGAGTTTCATCGAGGTCATGTAATAGGGCCACGAACACATGGGAGTTTCTTCTTCGATACTGCACAAGGACTTGGCAGAAATGTAGCCACTGTACATGATTGTTGGCAGCAGTGGTCACAAAAATGTACACTCCTGGAAATGGAAAAAAGACCACATTGACACCGTTGTGTCAGACCCACCATACTTGCTCCGGACACTGCGAGAGGGCTGTACAAGCAATGATCACACGCACGACACAGCGGACACACCAGGAACCGCGGTGTTGGCCGTCGAATGGCGCTAGCTGCGCATCATTTGTGCACCGCCGCCGTCAGTGTCAGCCAGTTTGCCGTGGCATACGGAGCTCCATCGCAGTCTTTAACACTGGTAGCATGCCGCGACAGCGTGGACGTGAACCGTATGTGCAGTTGACGGACTTTGAGCGAGGGCGTATAGTGGGCATGCGGGAGGCCGGGTGGACGTACCGCCGAATTGCTCAACACGTGGGGCGTGAGGTCTCCACAGTACATCGATGTTGTCGCCAGTGGTCGGCGGAAGGTGCACGTGCCCGTCGACCTGGGACCGGACCGCAGCGACGCACGGATGCACGCCAAGACCGTAGGATCCTACGCAGTGCCGTAGGGGACCGCACCGCCACTTCCCAGCAAATTAGGGACACTGTTGCTCCTGGGGTATCGGCGAGGACCATTCGCAACCGTCTCCATGAAGCTGGGCTACGGTCCCGCACACCGTTAGGCCGTCTTCCGCTCACGCCCCAACATCGTGCAGCCCGCCTCCAGTGGTGTCGCGACAGGCGTGAATGGAGGGACGAATGGAGACGTGTCGTCTTCAGCGATGAGAGTCGCTTCTGCCTTGGTGCCAATGATGGTCGTATGCCTGTTTGGCACCGTGCAGGTGAGCGCCACAATCAGGACTGCATACGACCGAGGCACACAGGGCCAACACCCGGCATCATGGTGTGGGGAGCGATCTCCTACACTGGCCGTACACCACTGGTGATCATCGAGGGGACACTGAATAGTGCACGGTACATCCAAACCGTCATCGAACCCATCGTTCTACCATTCCTAGACCGGCAAGGGAACTTGCTGTTCCAACAGGACAATGCACGTCCGCATGTATCCCGTGCCACCCAACGTGCTCTAGAAGGTGTAAGTCAACTACCCTGGCCAGCAAGATCTGCGGATCTGTCCCCCATTGAGCATGTTTGGGACTGGATGAAGCGTCGTCTCACGCGGTCTGCGCGTCCAGCACGAACGCTGGTCCAACTGAGGCGCCAGGTGGAAATGGCATGGCAAGCCGTTCCACAGGACTACATCCAGCATCTCTACGATCGTCTCCATGAGAGAATAGCAGCCTGCATTGCTGCGAAAGGTGGATATACACTGTACTAGTGCCGACATTGTGCATGCTCTGTTGCCTGTGTCTATGTGCCTGTGGTTCTGTCAGTGTGATCATGTGATGTATCTGACCCCAGGAATGTGTCAATAAAGTTTCCCCTTCCTGGGACAATGAATTCACGGTGTTCTTATTTCAATTTCCAGGAGTGTATTATCGGAAGAAGACAGGGCTCTGGACGGTCACGTGACACTACCGAGAGGGAAGACCATGGTGTTCGGCGTATGGTTGTGGCACATCGTACAGAATCTGCAGCAGCAATCTGAGCAGCAGTTGACACCTTAGTGACGCAACGAACTTTTAAAGTACACCTCCGAGCTACACGCCACGTGGGGTACATTCCACTGACTCCAAACCACCCATTTGCGATTTCACTGGTGTCAATCGAGAGCACAGTGGAGAGCAGGGTGAAGGTCTGTTGAGTTTTCTGATGAAACCTGTTTCTGCCTCGTTGCCAGTGAAGGCAGTGTAGTGGTTAGGTGTTCAGCTGAGGACCCGAAACCAACCTGTCTGCGCGCTAGACACACTGGATCTACACCTGGAGTTACGGTCTGGACTGCGATTTCGTACGACAGCTGGAGCGCTCTGGTCGTTATCTGAGCACCCCGAATACAAATTTGTACGTCAGTCTTGTGATTCGGCCTGTCATGCTGTTATTCGTGAACAGCATTCCAACAGGATAACTCTCGCCTACATACCGCTGTTGTAACCCAACGTGCCCTGCTGAGTGTCGACACGTTGCATGGGGGCTTAATTAAATAGAATGCAAATAATTTTAATTTTCGTCGCTGACTGTCCGGTTACTCAGTCTCGTAACCGGTTGGCCCTGGCTGGTATTAGTACGCAATCTGACTGCTTAGAATAACAACAAAGAATGAAACAAAACTTCCGTTAACACAATTAATGAATTAAGTCCCCAGCAACTATAAAACCTACGAAACAACAAACACAAGTGTAGCTGTTCTGTGTGTGGAAGTGTGACTCAACGTACACATCTGGCACGGTTCTTCTTCAATAAGATAAGAAATTTTAAGTACAATTTATATTGAACTAATTAAAAAAAATAGAAACACTATAATTACGCAAGAAAACCAGAATTACACTCTAACACAAAAACACGAGCCAGATGCTTTGTTGACTGAACCTGTAATGACGCATTATTCAAGACATTGAAATAATGAGAAAAAAAAGCGAGTTTTGTTACCTTCATATATATTGATGAAAAGCACTCTAATCATTACAATATCTCCATTAGAACAACACCTGCTGTCTAGCCCATCAAACAACTGCATAAAACATGGAACAAGCACTTCCTACTACAACATCTCGACAAGCACTCTCCACCACAACCTCTCGACAAGCACTGTTCACTACGACATCTCAGCAAGCACTGCTCTCCGCTACTTCTCAATAAGCACTGCCAGTGGAGGCGGCGGAACAATACTCTCTAGCGCGATCTCTGGCGCTGTGGCTCAGTGTAGCCACCTTTCAACGTCGCCTTGGCCTGCTCAAAAATGGTTCAAATGGCTCTGAGCACTATGGGACTTAACATCTGAGGTCATTGGTCCCCTAGAACGTAGAACTACTTAAACCTAAGGACATCACACACATCCATGCCCGAGGCAGGATTCGAACCTGAGACCGTAGCGCCTAGAACCGCTCAGCCACCGTGGGAGGCTTGGCCTCCTCGATCCCCAGATCTGTCTCCAATAGAACACGTATGGGACATTATCGGACGCAACTCCGCGGTTATCCATAAACAGCATTAACGGTCCCTGTATTGATCGACCTACCGCAACAGGAATGGAACTCTATCCCACACACTGAGATCTGGCACCCGTCACAACACAATGCATGCACGTTTGCATGCATGCATTCAACATTCTGGCACTTACACCAGTTATTAATGTACAAGCATTTCATATTTGCACTGTCTTATCCCGACCGTAGATTAACCTGTCATGTTGCAATGTTAATCACTTTATGTTACCAAAGCAATGTATTCTCGCAATTTCATTACTCTACATTTCTTTTTTGTGTTGTGATTTTTTTCCCGTCAGAGTAGCTAATATATAAGTAACACGTACAAAATATGATTAGCGTACATTAGCTGCAGGATACCGAAATATAAAATATTTTTAATTGCAAGAATAGACTTTCTCAGTGAAAATACACTACTGGCCATTAAAACTGATACACCACGAAGATGACGTGCTACAGACGCGAAATTTAACCGACAGGGAAAAGATGCTGTGATATGCAAATGATTAGCTTTTCAGAGCATTCGCACAAGGTTGGCGCCGGTGGCGACACTTACAACGTGCTGACATGAGGAAAGTTTCCGACCGATTTCTCATGCACAAACAGCAGTTGACCGGCGTTCCCTGGTGAAACGTTGTTGAGATGCCTCGTGTAAGGAGGAGAAATGCGTACCATCACGTTTCCGACTTAGATAAAGGTCGGATTGTAGCCT
This sequence comes from Schistocerca cancellata, assembly GCF_023864275.1. Lineage (NCBI taxonomy): Eukaryota > Metazoa > Arthropoda > Insecta > Orthoptera > Acrididae > Schistocerca > Schistocerca cancellata. The sequence goes on from NC_064633.1 coordinate 546,334,778, forward strand.
ATCGCGATTGCGGTTTATCGTATCACGACATTGCTGCTCGCGTTGGTCGAGATCCAATGACTTTTGGCAGAATATGAAATCGGTGGGTTCAGGAGGGTAATACGGAACACCGTGCTGGATCCCAACGGCCTCTTATCACTAGCTGTCGAGATGACAGGCATCTTATCCGCGTGGCTGTAACGGATCGTGCAGCCACGTCTCGATCCCTGAGTCAACAGATGGGGACGTTAGCACGACAATAACCATCTGCACGAACAGTTCGACGACGTTTGCAGCAGCATGGACTACCAGCTCGGAGACCATGGCTGCGGTTACCCTTCACGCTGCATCACAGACAGGAGCGCCTGCGGTGGTGTACTCAACGACGAACCTGAGTGCACGAATGGCAAAACGTCATTTTTTCGGATGAATCCAGGGTCTGTTTACAGCATCATGATGGTCGCATCTGTGTTTGGCGACATCGCGGTGAACACACATTGGAAGCATGTATTCGTCATAGCCATACTGGCGTATCACTCGGCGTGATGATACGAGGTGCCATTGGTTACACGTCTCGGTCACCTCTTGTTGGCATTGACGGCACTTTGAACAGTGGACGTTACGTTTCAATTGTGTTACGACCCGTGCTTCTATCCTTCATTCGATCCCTGCGGAACCCTACATTTCAGTAGGATAATGCACGACCGCCTGTACGGGCCTAAGAAAATGTTCGACCGCTGCCTTGGCCAGCACATTCTCCAGATCTCTCAACAACTGAAAACGTCTGGTCAATGGTGGACGAGCGACTGGCTTGTCACAGTACGCCAGTCACTACTCTTGATCAACTGTGGTATCGTGTTGAAGCTGCATGGGCAGCTGCACCTGTACACGCCATCCAAGCTCTGTTTGACTCAATGCCCAGGCGTATCAAGGCCGTTATTACGGCCAGAGGTGGTTGGTTGTTCTGGGTACTGATTTCTCAGGATCTATACACCCAAATTGCGTGGTAATGTAATCACATGTCAGTTCTAGTATAATATATTTGTTCAATGAATACCCGTTTATCATCTGCATTTCTTCTTGGTGTAGCAATTTTAATGGCCAATAGTGATATGTCCTTCAGCCTCGTAATATTCAATCCTGAAGGTTCCACGTGGAAAAAAATTAGGCTAATAAAAGCCCAGGCAAAGGTGTGCAAGCAATTGTTCCTGCCACGCTCCCTCCGGCGATAAATTAGCGCAGCGGAAACGTAGAATCCACTCAGCCGACTTTTCCGTAACAGAAACCGAGAATCGCTTTCACGCTTTCGTTAACGAGCTGGTGCACGACACACAAAATCAGCGTGGCCGTAATTCCGTTACGGCATTAAGCGCTAACACCCGCTCGGCTAATCCTCACACGCCGGACACCCAAATTATTTGCTCGTCCGTCCTTCTAAGCTCGCATTATTCGCACAAGGAAATCTCTGCGCTGCCTCGTTTCACAGACAGCTAACGTTACGTGTTTACGGGACTTTCAGATGTTTTCCTACTGAAATTTAATCAGTTACGTGCTTATGGGATTTTCAGATTTTTTTTTCCTACTGAAATTTAATCAGCACCTTCGTGTTCTGTAAATTTTACAGCTTCTCCTTTCTGCGTCGTAATTAAATTTTTGGGCTGAGGCTTGTGCATAATTGGCGCGATACAGACCCCAGTTGACGGTCGAAATTGATTACAAGCGGAGCAGCATTCAATTAATGAAGCTGTAAACGGCTTTGCAGCTAACCAGAACGAGTACGTGTGTGTGTGTGTGTGTGTGTGTGTGTGTGTGTGTGTGAATGTCACGGCTACCTGGAACCGCTCTCGTGTTTGCTGTGGTCCAATTCAACCACAAAACAAATTCGCAGACATTTTATTACATGTCACTAGTAATCATTACGTACAATTAATGTTATTATTTCGATGGAGTGTGCACTGCACTGCTTACCGTTAAGTAATATTGAGTGGGTCGCAGTGGCGCAGTGCGTTAAGTATCTTCAGACTCCGAATCGCCGGCCGCGGTGGTCTAGCGGTTCTAGGCGCGCAGTCCGGAACCGCGTGACTGCTACGGTCGCAGGTTCGAATCCTGCCTCGGGCATGGATGTGTGTGATATCCTTAGGTTAGTTAGGTTTAAGTAGTTCTAAGTTCTAGGGGACTGATGACCACAGATGTTAAGTCCCATAGTGCTCAGAGCCATTTGAACCATTTGACTCCGAATCTTTAGAGGCAAAGCAAGCTGCTTAACAATTGGAAGGCGTATTACTAAAATTTGCATACAAAGACTGAAGTTGTGTAGCGCTGCCGGTACTATTCTGTCACTATTGGATATTATACTCGGATGTGAATCATGGGACAACGATGTGCACGCATACAGCTGACCGTAATATTGCGTACACAAGGTACGAGGCGTGTTTTTTAAGTAAGGTCCGTTTTAACATAAGTACACAACGAAAGGTTATTTCAAAAAAAGTAAATTTAATTTTCAGAAAGTACATACTTCACTCTATTGTTCGACATAGTTGCCATGTTTGTTCAAACACGTATCATACGTCTCAACCAATTTTAAAATACCCTCTTCATAAAAACTTGCCGCCTGCTCCGATAACCAAGAGTTCACTGCCGTTTTCACGTCGTCATCAGCATTGTAACAGTTGCCAACGAGGTGTTATTTGAGGTGGAGGAACAGATGGTAATCAAAAATGGTGCAAATGGCTCTGAGCACTATGGGACTTAACATCTGTGGTCATCAGTCCCCTAGAACTTAGAACTACTTAAACTTAACTAACCTAAGGACATCACACACATCCATGCCCGAGGCAGGATTCGAATCTGCGACCGTAGCAGTCACGCGGTTCCGGACTGAGCGCCTAGAACCGCACGGCCACCACGGCCGGCAGATGTCAATCGCTCGGTGCAAGATCAGGACTGTAGGGTGGATGGTCTGAAACTTCCCAGCCAAAACTGTCCAATAAATCGCGGATCTGACCTGCAGTGTGAGGTCTTGCATTGTCATGGAGAAGGACAATTCCCTTTGTCAGCATGCCGCCTCTTTTGTTTTGAATCGCTCTGCGTAGCTTTTTCAGAGTTTGGCAGTATGCTTCTGCATTGATAGTGGTTCCTCGTTGCATGAAGTCGAACAACAAAATACCATGTCTATCCCAAAACACCGACGCCATGATTTTGCACTGGGACAGCGTCTGTTTGGCCCTCACCTGTACAGGCGAGTGTGTGTGACGCCATTACATGCTCTGTTGCTTCGATTTGGGCGTGATATGCGAAACCCATGTTTCGTCTCCAGTTACGATCTGACTCAAGAAGCCGTCGCCTTCTTCGCTACAACGAGTCAAGAACTTCATCGCACTCTCAAATCTTTGGTTTTTGTGGTCCTCTGCTAGGACTTTAGGGACCCAACGGGAGCACAGTTTCCTAAACTTTAGGTGTTCAGAAACAATGTTGTAAAGCACTGATCTCGACACGTCAGGAAATTCGTTTGAGAGGTCTGTTATTGTGAAGCGCCTGTTCTCACGAATCCTTCCTTCAATTGAAGCCACCAAACCGTCTGTAACCAAAGAAGGGCGACCGGAGCGGTCCTCATCATGGACTTTGTCACGGCCATCTTTGAATTCTCGTACCCACTTACGCACTTTGCTTTCACTCATAACAGTATCACCATACATTTCGCAAATCTGCCGATGAATTTCTGCAACAGGCAGGTTCATTGCTGACAAAAACCGTATCACTGAGCGAACCTCACACGCAGCGGGTAAGCTGATAGTCTTAAACACTTTGAAAGTACAAAACAGGACCGTAAAGGTTAGCTACAGAGCTGAAACTGAGCACTAGAGGTGGCAAAAAATAACGTACAAAAATGGTTCAAATGGCTCTGAGCACTATGGGACTTAACATCTATGGTCATCAGTCCCCTAGAACTTAGAACTACTTAAACCTAACTAACCTAAGGACATCACACAACACCCAGCCATCACGAGGCAGAGAAAATCCCTGACCCCTCCGGGAATCGAACCCGGGAACCCGGGCGTGGGAAGCGAGAACGCTACCGCACGACCACGAGATGCGGGCAAAAAATAACGTAACTGATAGAAATAACCGGTTACTGAAAACTAACGGTTACTGCGATAACCGTTCCTCTGATACAGGCAGTTATTTCAATAACTGTCTAATGTCAACAGTGCCTCGCGCCATCTGTTGACCGAAGTTCGTACTACGCTTTCTCGTCAACTCATCGGAGAACTGGCTAGGAACTAAGGAGAGGATAGACCATTTAGAAGGCGTTCTATAGGCCATGGGAATAACTGTAAGACTGCGCGCCATCTGTTGATAAGAACTGTGTACTATATCGTGCGCCTTCGTTACTTTTAGCACAAACAATTAAATAAGATTAATGTCTGAGCGGTGGCTGATAGGAGCTGCAGTACAGGCATTAACAAGTACGGTCGTTCCCTTAAGCCACCGCCTCATATGTCAATTTAGCTTGGACGGGTTGTATAAAGAGAGGTACCATAAGGAATTCGAGCGACTATGGAAATAACTGTCAAAGATAGGTATTTTCCTCTGGCAGTTATCGTTATTTGCTCACAGTTCTCGCTCTCTGGCAGTTATCGGACTACCATTACAAGTAACCTGGAAGTTGGTAACGGAATAACTGTGTGTCTGTGTTCCTGATACAGTGACTCCAGTCTTAGACCCCGGTGATATTACAGAGACGATAGTTACTGGAGCGAACAAATATTTACGTACTTCTTCGGAAATAGCCGCTGGCCGTCGCGAATGACAAATAACATGTCAGAACGTATAACATAATACAGTGGAATATAATAATTATTATCCTCATCATTTGTCAGGAGATTGTCAAAATATGTGAATATATCACAGTAACGGCTAATATTTACAGAATTGATACACTGTCAGAATAAAACACAGATACGCACTTTCAATAAATTTATCATACACAGAATACCCGATCTTGACTGTTGCAACCAAGTGCTGTCAAAACTGAAATATAGCAGAATTTTTACCTAAGTTAGTCTATCAGTCTCTGTTACGATATTCATCTACAGAGTAAAAGGAGCGGTCAATGGAAGCGTCTGATTCCACCCGTCTGCTTCGACGTAAAGGTGTTCTGGTGTGTGAATGTCATTACGGCACGGTGTTTATGAGTTGGTTTTTGTGTGTGTCGATCTAGTTGCAGTGCCGGAATTTGCTGGTGGTAATTATTATTTTTTTCTAGCTGTGATGTTTTGTGTATTTATGAAGTATTGAATGTGATTTAATTTATGTAGGGATGATTGATTTGTGGACTTTTGGGATTGTGGATTTATTTTTCGCAGTTGTAGGTGTTGGTTTTTTGGCATCAGTAGCTGTGGTGGACCTATATAGGTCACCGGAAATGACTGATTCCCATTTTCATAGTTGTATGTGCTGATGTTTTAGTATCGTGATCTGAGGTTGACCTATGTAGGTCAAGGGAAATGTCCGATTCCAATTTTCGTACTTTTAGTTGTGGGTATTGGTGTTTTGGTATGGTCACCTATGGTTGACCTATATTGTTCAAGGGAAGTGTCCGATTCCTGCAGATTTTTGTTGGTGTAGCAGAATGCTGTATTTTTTTTCTTTTTGTTCTTCATTTTGTGTTTTGGGATCGTGGTGTGTTTTTTTTTACTAGCTTGTCCTCACTCTAAAACCCCCAACTTCCCGCAGTTGTCCTGTTGGTTTGATTGTATTTTTGGTGGGAAATGTTATTTTATTATTTATATGTATCTTCGTGTTTGTTGCCATGTGTATGTAGTAACGTCATAGACACACTTAAAATAGCTATTTCCGGCATATTGATGACGGGTGGAATCACACTTCTGTATCAAATAGTCTTTCAAACACACTGTAAACCGTGCTTTATCTGAAACCAAGTTTTTAATGGTTGCTGACTTGCTGGCAGTTTATTGAAAATGCATGTTCCTGAATATTGGACCCCTTTTGGACCAAGGTAAGTGATTTTAGGTCTTTATGTAGATTGCTGTTCCCATTTCTAGTACTGATATTATGTATTAAGCTATTGGTTGGAAATACTTGTAACAAATTTCATTAAGGAATAAATATACTAGGAAGCAGTAGTTAGAATACAAAGTTCCTTGAACAGGTTCCTACATGATGTTCTTGAACTGATATCACAAACGATTTTTATTACACGCTTTTACATGCGAAAAACTCTTGCTACGTTTGATAAGTTACCACAGAATATGCTCCCTTATGAAATAATAGAATGAAAAAATGTGGTATACCCTTCCCAACTGAATTTATTATCGAGTTGTAGTCCCAGAAATGTAACACTGTCAACCTTTTCTATCTGCATGTCTTCATATGTTATAAACATGCTGTAGCTGGAGAAATCGAGCAGTTTCCAAATCTGACATAAAACTTGGATTAGCGTACTCACACTTTCCCCAATAGGACTAGCTTTTACACCACAAGAGTAAACGAATCTGTCACATTACGCATATTTTTTGTTGTATTATAAGGCTGTACACTTTATTCTATTATGTGAGCAGCACAAGAAATTAAGCTTCGAATTTCACCTACAGTACTCAGTTTAGATATTACTTCATACTTAAAAACGCACGTTGTTAACATTTTACTTAAACAGTGCTTTGGCGAAGTTCCGCGTACTTTCTGTCGCAGCTGCGAAGATAATATTTCTAATAGCGACCGATAACCTACAAACATATAATCTGAAACACTAATAATCGTTCTAACATCAACTAAAATGTACCCGGAGTTAATAAGCTGAGGTTATGACACGATTCATACGACATTCCTGCTATTTCACACTACTCGCAGTTATACTGATAACTAAATTGATGGATTCCAACTATGTCGTTATTTAACTGTCGGAGTTATCGGTATTCGCTAGCGAAAAATAACTTGGCAGTTATTAATAACCGTTAACGATAACGGTCATCAAAGAATAACTGGAACTGTGATAACGGTTACTCCAGAATAACCGTTTGGCCCACCTCTACTGAGCACAGTTGTTCCCGAGGCATGCCGGTACACGACGCACGCGCTCGTTGCGGTATGCGCGCGAACTACTAGTGTCTACAACAAAACGGACCTTACTTAAAAAAACATGTCTCGTATAAAGGTGCAGTACGCTGGCGGAGCTGCCATTTGTATCCAGGTGGTTCATCTGACAAAGTTTCAGATATTGTTATAGCCGCACGACTGGAATTAACAATCTTTGAGCGAGGAATAGTAGTTGTATCTAGACGTATACGATATTTCATTTCGGAAATCGTTGGGGAATTCAATATTCCGAGATCTATAGTGCCAAGAGTGTGCCAAGAATACCAAATTTCAGGCATTACCTCTCGCGACGGACAACGCAGTGTCCGATGACCTTCACTTAACGACTGAGAGCAGCTGCGTTTGTGTAGAGTTATCCACGCTAACAGGCAAACAACACGGCGTGAAATAACCGCAGAAATCAGTGTGCGACGTACGACGAACGTATTGAAAGGGTCCTGTAGCCACCTTTCATTAGTCCGGTAGCCCAATTTCACAAGTATTTCTCTTTCTTTTCCTTGTTTCTCTTTTCTCTTTACTCTCATAGTGGCGTGATTGAATGAATGTGGTTGTGTGTCACGTTGCTAGACGGTGGCGTAGTCTGCTGCAGAAAGTCTGTGATAGTCGTAGAGATTCAGCAGCACTGGTACAGAATAGCCAACTCTCGTAGTGGTCAAGTAGGCAAAGAGGTTTGCACTACTTGTGAGAAATCCACCTGCGTTAGGTTGGTGGCGGAAATGGCATCTTTGGGCTTTCCGGTCCACGCGGAGCGTGGAGGAGGCTGGAGAGGAAAAAGGGGGCAGTCTGCCGCCGGTACGGGAAGCGTCCACAGCTGTGCTCCAGTCGAAGAAGGGTGAGTTAGACTGACCGCGTGGCGCGTTGTTACTTGGCGAGGGGAGAGCTGTTAGCTTTTGGTCTCGCTCTTCAAATCTGGAAGATTGCGTTGCCTTGTCGCAGCAAGGAATGCTAAACTTTGGCAGATTTTTCTTTTAGCAAATTTCTGTAGCAGGCTTGGATCCGCCGGAAGAACGCCACACAAAGGTGTCGATAAGAAGTGAGCACTCGCTTCTGTATGAATGTCTGTTTGCCTTCAGCTGTGCCTGCATAAGCTTTCACCTTTCTAAATATTTAGAGCTTTGCCTTCTCGTAAATTTTCCGTGCTTTATGTGTCTTTCGTCCGTGGGGAGCCAACCACGTGGTAGAACATTATAGTTGTTGGGCTACCGACATCACTAACTGTCCGATCGCATGTTTGTTTTAGATAATGTTAACATGATTGTGTGATGTGATATTGTTGGAATTTGGCACTATACCTAGAAATTGTGTCTCCACAAACCACGTGTTATCAGGAATCGTGTACATGCCTCACATCCTTACCTTAGGAATAAATGATTTTATCTACAATTTTCTCTTGTGTTCCGAGATTACGTTTTTGCACCTAAGTCACTCACCTCGTAGCTTTCCCGTTAGCACATCCAATGCGTTTCCTTGCGCACAGGTCCAGTGATTAGTCCCCTCTTGTATTTTATAACAAATGCTTTAGATTAAGTCATATTTTCAGGTGTGTTGCTGGGAGCTGATCTTATGCAGTGTTCACGCATTTTCTATTTTATTTTAAATGTTTGACTGTCGTGAACAGTGCACAGGCAATACTATTAATTACATCGTATCCGCTGTGAGCGACCTCACAACGTATGCAATTTTGTGAGTTTTTGGTCTGTGATCAAATTAATTTATTTTCCGACTCGACCAAACATTCGATTAGTTGTATGGTTAGAGTCGGTGGCGACCCTAATCTTCTCAAGTTAACTTCACAAGCAATAAGCATTTAGATTCCCAATAATAACGTAATAACCCGTAGTAACCGGTTAGTTACAGTATCCGTTACGACAGTGCGGTGAAATGTGGCGCTCTTGGGTCATGGCAGCAAACGACCGATGCGAGTGACTTCCCAACAGCACGGCATCGCCTGCAGCGCCTCTGCTGGGCTCTTGACCGTATCGGTTGGACCCTAGACGACCAGAAAATCGTAGCCTAGTCAGTGGATTGTAATGGACTAGATTGAACAGATCGTTTACCGGAAACAGTTGGAGACCATCCGCAGCCATTCATAGACTACCTCTTCCCAAACAACGATGGAATTTTGGTGGATAACAATGCGCCATGTTACCGGTCCGCAAATGTTCGCGATTGGTTTGAAGAACATTATGGACAATTCAAGCGTCTGACATGAATCCCATCGAACAGGTCAGTTCGTGCCCGAAATCCTGCACAGGCATCACTTTCTCAATTAGGGACGGCTAGAGGCAGCATGCCTCACTATTGGGACTCCCAACGCCTTGTTCATCCCATGCAACGTCGAGTTGCTGCGCTACGTCAAGCACAAAGAGGTCCCACGCCATATTAGGAGGTATCCCATGACTTTTGTCACCTCAGTATACACCTAAAGTACCTATTACCTAATATAATGCTACTGTCATTCCTTATTACACTCTTTTCGAGGTGCCGGGGTGGAGAAGAGTGTGTACCTCTGTAATTCAGACGAATTTCGCATGAGATCGAGACGTGCACCCGACTCCCTCCTTATCTAGCAGCTAATTAAATATGCGCACAACGGTAACGGAAGAAAATGATGGTGTCCCCTGATAGTTGGTAAAATAAGGAGTGCACACTCTCAACAATTTAATAAAAATCGTAATCTACTCAGAAAAAAAGAGAACTTTATCATAATAAACAACAGGCAATGGGATTCTGCATATATCTACGAAATGATATGCAGATTAAATATTACAAGGAGATTTATTATACATCAGAACATAAATGCACATGATTATCGACACAAACAGTGGGTTAAAGGATAGGGTATACTGAAATATTATGAGAATAAGAGTTGGCTCGAGAACAAGGGGCTCCTACTCTCTGTGATGCAATAATTGATGATAATGACTGGAGGTCCTAATGAATCAAATATTAATCTCCCGACTATATGGCATGAAACATCCCCTTAGAAAAATTTATGAATTACTGTGCTGATAAAACTCTTACGCTATTTAATTTTCAAACAGCTGAGCAAAACTGAACGTACTCAGACATTTCGCTCTTTACCTATTCTGATCAACACTAAACTGACACACAATATTTTTAGCGCAACGCAATCTGACTTTCAATAATCCCTACAAGAGAATGGCCCTGACTGACAATAACCTATACCTTTCATGAATCACTTACCTCACAAAAATCTTCGTTACTCGAACTACTGCAATACAGCGAGCACCACTACTGCCAGCTAAATAAAAGATTCAAACTACTGAAGGCACTAACTACTGATAGGCATAGTTAGCAAATGAAAGATTTTGACAGAGAACAAACAATGTATTTACCTTAATAGTGTTCAAAAGTCATTATATATATATATATCAGTTCATGATATCCAGTATTACAAATTTACTCTTTCCGGCGCACACACGTCCAGATCGTCCGCTCTTAAAATACTGCCATCTCTCTCCCCACATCCATCACTGCTGGCGGCTCACCTCCAACTGCTCAACGCCACGCGCTGTTAACAGCCAACTGCCCAACACTACAATAGCCAACAACAATGCAAACCAGCCACAGACTGCACGCAGCACAGCCAGTGATTTTCATACAGAGCGCTATATGGCGGTGGCGTTACGAATATAAGAACCTAAACAGCCTACTTACAAGCAGTATCGCAATTAGTAGTGACAACTCAAATGGTATCACATGGAGAAACAAGCAAGGTGGACTTGTAGCAAAGCGAGCGCGCATGCTGCTGAGGGATTCGGTATGAAATTGATAAGGTCCTACAATGCCGGAGCCGCAAAATACTGTACCAGTACTGAAATCTGCAGCACGTCGTCGGTAGGCAGCGTCCTGATGATGTAGGCGCCGACTTCTGCCGTGCAGCAACTCTGTGTCAACCCCTGACCGCGAAGGCTGTCCAAGAGTACTAAGTCCTGAAAACGAGCGACCAATTCGCAAGACCGTCCGACTCCGAGGAAGATCAGATCCCCAATTCCGCCTCTGTGATGTGATGCGAGAGCGAAGCCAGCATTCCTCAACTCCCTACTCTCCTCGAAAACCGTGAATCAGCATTCAGTGCTGATTCCAGAATTCCCCCACACTGTCTCGGAACATCATTCACGCCAATAGCGACCGTTCCCTCCAATTTCGAGCAGAGCTTTATGACGTCACCTACCCTCAGTTTAAGTTAACCAATCATACCTGTGCTATTCAGCTGAGGGCACTGAACCTACCATTTGACCGGCTACAAAAACAACCTGCCTAGACCACCGGTGCGGGGTCTGCACCCCTCCACCATCCTCCACCCCTATAAGTCCCTCATCCGCCCTATCCTTTGTTATGCCCATCCGGCTTGGATCTCCGCCCCCCCTACCTTTTACAAATCCCTCCAAATCCTTGAACGCCCTGCTCTCCGCCTCGCCTATCGCATCCGTCTCCCCTCCCCCACGCGGATCCTGTACGATCTCATCCCCTTCCCCCACCTCCTCCTTTTCCTTGGAAGGATACGGATCCTGTACACCTCCCGTAAACTTGATCCTCCTCACCCACTAGTCTCCCCGATCCTCTCCCACCCCCGCCCGCTGCCGCGCCTGTATTCCCACGTCCCACCCGGTCTCCATCTCTCCACCCTCCTTACCCTCTCCCAAGGTGGTTTCCGCCAGCTCCCCCTCCCTGATGATGTCCACCTCCCCTCCATCTACCCCTCCTACCAACTTTGATCCTCCCCCTCACTTTCTGTGTCCCTTTCTTTCGGCACCCTCCCTCCCTTCCCTTCCCTTCTCTTCTCTTTCCTTTTCCCCTGTCTCCTCCCTCCTCCCCTCTTCCCCCGGGCTTCCCCTCCCCCTTCCTCCCTTCCACCCGTCTACCCAGCCCTTGGCATCTGCTCTCCCCTCTCCCTCTCTCTCTCCCTCTCCCACCCCCCCTCCTCCTTTCTTGGCAGGTCCCCGGACTCGTACACGGTTAGTGAACATTCGCGCGCCGGAGATCTACGCCTCGTGTTCTGTGTGTATCGTCGTTTTGTGCTTTAGTGGTTCTGTATTATTCGTTTTGTGCACCTCTGTTCACGTGTGACAATATTCGTCTCTGTCCAAGTGTCTGAACAAATCTTATCTTGGACTCTACGCCCGTGAACGGCTCCATGTGTTTTTAAATAGTGATTGTCTCCGTTTCTATGTCCATCATGTTTTTTTCTCTCGATGTCTTCCTTTATATCTTGTGGGTATCTCTGAGGCCAAAGAGCGGCGTAGCATGCTGCTGCTGGCCTGCCTGTACCCAGGTTTGAAAATAACAATAAAGAAAAAACACCGGTGCCAGACAGTCGCACTCAGCAGGGCAGAGTCCACAAGTATTCTCAGAATCAAGAGGACAATCCAGTCAGTCGGTGCCAGGAATCTTCGTTCCGGACGTGCCGGAACAGTAAACACATAAACTGTGGCGACACTCAGACGTCTCGCATATCGTTTCGCCCTGCATACAACAGGCGAAACTCGACCGACGTCAGTCGTTCCGCCAGGCGCTTAAGCCTGTTGTACGAACCCCTCAGAATTCAGGGAAGTGCAGCCCCCAACCGGAAATGCCGTCTGCTGCGTCCTCCGATGCTTGCTTCGCACAAGCCACCCAGGAAGTAGCCCAACATGTAGAAATGTTTCAAATGGCTCTGAGCACTATGGGACTTAACATCTGTGGTCATCAGTCCCCTAGAACTTAGAACTACTTAAACCTAACTAACCTAAGGACATCACGTACATCCATGCCCGAGGTAGGATTCGAACCTGCGACCGTAGCGGTCACGCGGTTCCAGACTGAAGCGCCTAGAACCGCACGGCCACACCGGCCTGCCCAACATGTATAGGAATCAAGTGAAAAGTATTTTTTGAGCTCTCAGTACAAATACTGTCATTACAATAACCTTATTGTGTCTGTTACTACTGTGCAATGGCATGAACATTAATAACATTGATGAAAATGAGAGGAGACATGCAAAAGAGGGCATGGAACCTCTCATCTTCATCGATGACGCTGATTCACTTATTCTTCACCGACTGATGTCTGGAACAACAGGTCTTTATTGTTCTGCTTTCTTGTCGAAACTTAACCATTGAAGCTACAGCGTTGCACTGTCTCTTGTTACCTACCGTATGACCTCCATCTCGTGGTTCCGTGACGTGTTGCGACTTTCAAAGAACTTACGAATGTAGCTCTGGCTGGAAAAAGCAGGTATTCTAGGATACATACTACAGAAAACTTCTTTTTTGTGTACCACACTTTTATTCAGCCTTCCGTCTAGGACTAAAGATAATTCATTATCGACGGCCGATCAGATGACACATGGTATTGACACCACAATATCACCAAAATGACAGAAAGTACCGTTCACCTGGCCTTAGTTGCACACAGGGGCAGATCTAGAAGGAGAACACAGAAGGCAACCGCCCCTCCCCCAGTTCACGACCGAAGTACGCTATTTTCATTAGTTCCAATATTTTCAAAAAATCTCAAATACATCTCTCTACCTCCTTACAGAAATCGTTATTCAGTCATCCTTATGTAATTAGATAAACTGCATCGACTAAATGTGTTTCACTTGAAGTTACTTATATAAATAATGTCAAGCACTTTGATGGAAAGATTGAAATCTAAGTCGTTTGACTGCTTGCCCTTAGGGTAACAAACGAACGACTAAAAAAGAGTACACTTGCCAACAAAATTGTACTAACTACTCCGCCACGGAGTACGCCATAACTTTTGAAGTTATTCTTCATTGTTTCAGTCAATAAAAAGAATTTTCCCTAATAGACAGAAGGCTGAAGAAAGACGTCCTTCAAAGAAGGGAAGTATGTAATAATGCGCCTCAGTTGCAGGTACTCTTTTTCAAAAGATAACACTTATGATTTCATAAAAAATACTCATTTTTCTTGAGTAAATCAATCTGAAATTGTAATCATTTGTTTTTCTGTACTTATGCATCAGACCTACTGATTTCTTATAATTCCTTCTTTTACTGTACAAAGTGAGAAAAATGCATTTTGCTCATCAATATAATTTTATGAGGCGTTCACTGACCTGTTGCGTAGCGGGTTCCATGGGAACCACATGCAAGGGGGGGGGGGGGGGTCGGAGAACTTTTTGTAAACTTCTGAAAGTAAATCTGTCACTGATTTAAGAAATAATAACAACGCCATCCCATTGATTCTCTGGTGTACTACGCTATAATGACGTTCTAGACGCTACAGCCTGGAACCGCGCGACCGCTACGGTCGCAGGTTCGAGTCCTGCCTCGGGCATGGATGTGTGTGATGTCCTTAGGTTAGTTAGGTTTACGTAGTTCTACGTTCTACGGAACTGACGACCTCAGATGTTAAGTCCCATAGTGCTCAGAGGTCAGAGCTATAATGACGAAACGTCCTAACTACTAAGCTGAACAGACTGTAAATTACGCTATCTTTTTTTCGTGTTCGTGTTTTGATGAACTAAAGCCTATACGCTGCTCCAAACTAAGTTCAAGTTACCTGTGAAAACCCCATGGTGATTCGTTCAGTAGTGTCAGAGATTAGCATGTTCAAAAAGACAGACAGACGCGAGAATTTTACGGTTTTCTTACTAGTATAGAAGATATCGATAGAGCTTGTTACATGCTATTGTTACGCAATTGTGTCAAATGTGATAACTTGTTAAATAATAATTTGTAAAAAAGGAAGTTAGTAAGGGACTACAAGACCAGGTCGGTCCAAGAATTTTTCTTCTGTCGCTAATCACTTCGTTTCACCTCTGCCAATCGTTTGTTAATGTACAAATAAAAAGCTGCACCGTAGTTCGGAGACCACGTTAAACTGTTAGTGGCTGGATAAGCCAGTTCGAAGGTAGAAGGAATGTAAGGGCATAGAACATCCAATACGACCATGCCCAGTAAAGCTAACCAACCATCAGGTTGATGACAGCTTTAGTTAAATCTTCAAGCGTTTTCCTTTGCAGTTTCCTGTTATTCTCTCGGACAAGGCTCTATTTTTTTTCCATGTAGTAGCTGCTAAGCGGTGTTTGGACTGTCATGATCAGCAGAACTCGGACAGTAACAGGAAGGAAAATTGAAGCACAAATACACTCCTGGAAATTCAAATAAGAACACCGTGAATTCATTGTCCCAGGAAGGGGAAACTTTATTGACACATTCCTGGGGTCAGATACATCACATGATCACACTGACAGAACCACAGGCACATAGACACAGGCAACAGAGCATGCACAATGTCGGCACTAGTACAGTGTATATCCACCTTTCGCAGCAATGCAGGCTGCTATTCGCCCATGGAGACGATCGTAGAGATGCTGGATGTAGTCCTGTGGAACGGCTTGCCATGCCATTTCCACCTGGCGCCTCAGTTGGACCAGCGTTCGTGCTGGACGTGCAGACCGCGTGAGACGACGCTTCATCCAGTCCCAAACATGCTCAATGGGGGACTGATCCGGAGATCTTGCTGGCCAGGGTAGTTGACTTACACCTTCTAGAGCACGTTGGGTGGCACGGGATACATGCGGACGTGCATTGTCCTGTTGGAACAGCAAGTTCCCTTGCCGGTCTAAGAATGGTAGAACGATGGGTTCGATGATGGTTTGGATGTACCGTGCACTATTCAGTGTCCCTTCGACGATCACCAGTGGTGTACGGCCAGTGTAGGAGATCGCTCCCCACACCATGATGCCGGGTGTTGGCCCTGTGTGCCTCGGTCGTATGCAGTCCTGATTGTGGCGCTCACCTGCACGGCGCCAAACACGCATACGACCATCATTGGCACCAAGGCAGAAGCGACTCTCATCGCTGAAGACGACACGTCTCCATTCGTCCCTCCATTCACGCCTGTCGCGACACCACTGGAGGCGGGCTGCACGATGTTGGGGCGTGAGCGGAAGACGGCCTAACGGTGTGCGGGACCGTAGCCCAGCTTCATGGAGACGGTTGCGAATGGTCCTCGCCGATACCCCAGGAGCAACAGTGTCCCTAATTTGCTGGGAAGTGGCGGTGCGGTCCCCTACGGCACTGCGTAGGATCCTACGGTCTTGGCGTGCATCCGTGCGTCGCTGCGGTCCGGTCCCAGGTCGACGGGCACGTGCACCTTCCGTCGACCACTGGCGACAACATCGATGTACTGTGGAGACCTCACGCCCCACGTGTTGAGCAATTTGGCGGTACGTCCACCCGGCCTCCCGCATGCCCACTATACGCCCTCGCTCAAAGTCCGTCAACTGCACATACGGTTCACGTCCACGCTGTCGCGGCATGCTACCAGTGTTAAAGACTGCGATGGAGCTCCGTATGCCACAGCAAACTGGCTGACACTGACGGCGGCGGTGCACAAATGCTGCGCAGCTAGCGCCATTCGACGGCCAACACCGCGGTTCCTGGTGTGTCCGCTGTGCCGTGCGTGTGATCATTGCTTGTACAGCCCTCTCGCAGTGTCCGGAGCAAGTATGGTGGGTCTGACACACCGGTGTCAATGTGTTCTTTTTTCCATTTCCAGGAGTGTATTAAGAAAAGTAACTAATGATGACCATAAAAACGTAAATTCACTTGAAAACAGAAAAAGACACGTAGTTATTATAGTGTGGAGAAACCAAATTAACAACCATGTTGTGATGTTTCTTTGTGAAATTAGTGCTCTATTTGCCTGTGCAGAAACCGCGATTGTCAGTGAGCGAAGGTGGTCGTAATAACATACTCATACAGGTGTGCGCCACGATTTTCTTTGAACGTCTCTATGAAGTCCTTGGTTTGTGGTCAGAAGAAGGATGTCAGCTACTTTTCGAGCGTGGAGTCCTTTGCTGCAGAAAACGGCCCACACAGCTGGACCGACCGTAAGACTCTCAATCCCTGTAACGGCCCGCAAGCCGGAAGATCCCACGAGAAATGGGAGCTGCGGAAAACAAGAAAATAGTGAGGAGGGGGAGGAAGTACTCTGAAAGAGAAAATAATAGCGTGGCTCGCGGAAGAATGAGTGCGGCTTTTCTCAAAGATTATTAGAGGTAAACCCAGAGGTGGCCGTTAACGATGCGTCCTGGCACGCGTTGCAAGGGCTGTCTTTTAAGATTTTACAGAAACAATAAATGAAAAACATTTCTTTCGTTTCTGGAAATATTTGGCTTTAAAATCTATACAACTTCTCATTCGTTCGAACCAATTACGGAAACATTTTTTCCACTCTAATTCTGGTACCTCAAAAACCTGGTTTTGAGAACATTTAACATCTTGAGATTACAAAATCCGATGTCATTAACTTTTCTGTTTGACAAAGGGGACAAAACGAAATCGTTAGTGGACAACTCAGGTAAACGTCGACAAAGAGATATTACTCCGATGCTTTTTGCCGTCAGATAATCGAGTGTTTGACATACTGTGTCACAGATGGCGCTGTCATGATGAAATATGACGCGACATTTACAGATGTTTTTCCTGATATCGGTGACTTGTGGCAAAAAAAAAAAAAAAAAATGTTGTAGAGGGGGTTATACTGATCAACCCAAATAACTTTTTGATCAGAAGAAAACAAAACCCCAAGTGTTCCAGTCAATCGCTGTTTACCTACCAGGGGGATATCAACCAATATCACTGCCTTTCTTCCATCTGTGTTCGTTGTGAAGATACGAACAGCGTTAGGTCTTAATTTTTTATTTGGTAATTCGTTCCCTCTCAAGACCTGTTCAGAAAATCACGTAAACGTAACATTCAACTTAATAAGAAATAGAAAGCGGGATCCTTTATACAATTTTGTAGTTCTGTTATCTGTTACCAGCGCAAAAGAGGTGGAACATTCTAAGGTGCTCAAAGTGGTGATCATGGACAGTGACAGGGCGGTCCAAACGGTTGATGAAAGAATTCATCTCTGCTTCCATTTTTGCCTACTGAAGTGTGAAAGGTCTCTGTTGGATTCCTTTCATGTTAATTTCTTAAATCTGTTGTCATTTACGGCATAAATTCCTCTTCTAAATTTACTGTGGAGTTTCTGACTATCTGGGAGGAGACTGAGTAGTGGAACGTGTTACTTTTACACATAAACAAGAACGATCTGCCACACTACTACACTTTAAAATACAGTTTATATGTAATTCATGTCACACAGTCTCATACGGAACCTACATCTGCTTTCTTTTATATACTGTATATGATAACGTACTGTCATCCCCCTTCCCTTCTGTGTGAGAGGATGAATGAGCAAATGTATTTCTAGTTGCATGCTTGAGGGTAGCAGACAAGCCTGTCTGCTAGAGAACAGTAGGACCAACGTCGGAACAGGTAGCTACGCTTTCTAAAAGCAAAGAGGTTTCTATCCTTAGTATGGTCCTGTCCGTCCCTTGTCATGTTGGTATAGGAAGCTGCCCCTCTGGCCACTTCCGTTTGTATTTGTGAGCCACCCTCAGGAAGGTACCAGGTCAGTCTGTCCGTGGCGAGCGTCTGAAGTGGTAAGATCTCCGGCTAAGCGCGTGTCTGCTAAGTCCGTAGGACAATGGATTTTTAAGTTCAGCCTAACTGAAAATTTAATCGCCTTTATTTCAGGTTTAGTCCTAAAATATCTAATGTTACCTTAAATTGCAACGCAGTGTAATTCGAGTGTGAAGTTCAGAATATATTCCGGTAGATGCTTTGTCACTACTTTATGAGTAAAGTGGAACCACGAGTTGATCAGTAACTCTAACTAGCATCATCAATCTTCAATGCGAATGTGCGTGAGATTATAACGTCTCGTCTTGACAATATTTTTCAATATAGCAACTTTTCTCTATGTTCAACCCACGTGGGATGTACTTTGTGAGACCAGTACCACGTGCTTATACAATTGTTTGACCCATCAGGTGAATAGTAAGACGATAGTAACCAGTTTGAGATTTTTCTTTTGTAAATTACTTTTCGACCTAATTTATTTTAATTATCGAAATTTATTGTGGAGTTACACTCTTTGTGTAAACCAAGTTGACCACGTGAAGCATGTGGTGTAATCATCAAAGTAGCCCTCAGCTACTCTTTTCGGGAAGATTTCACAGGGAGTTATTATGAATTTAGTATACCAGTGTGTGGTAATTAAATGACGGACAGGATTGTGCTACGAACGTAATTTCTTTGGGTGAAAATTGAATCGGTTGGTTGCGGTTAATTTCCTCTTGCATATGTTTCGACGTTCTTCGTGTGTTATTTTATGAATGCAGTGTTGTATGCAGTCTCCCAATCTTGGCTCCATAGTTGATGTGTTCCGTAAGATTACAAACTCACATTTTCACAGTCCTAAATAAGGCATCAGTATACAAATCACCGGTTGTCCTATGACTATTAAAAGATTATAATTAATGTTAGTCTGGTTGGGGATTTGGTAAGCTAGACTGGATACCTGGTGAAACAGTTGCTCAGTAATGCAAGGTTAACTTCGCCAGACAGCTCACAGCTTTTAACCCACTTTTATGGTCTTGAATATCAGCACCGCTTGCAGAAGAAATTAAAGTAACAAAATTACAAGTGAATTACTAGCGAGTATCATGCCATCCCGTATGTATCTGGAGTTGTTGGAATATCACGATAGACAAAGTCTTTTATGCATCCTGAAAGACAAAAGTCCATAGGACTTAAGTCGGAAGAGGGAGCAAGCCAATCCAAAGTTCCTCCACGACCAATCCATCTGCCAGGATACCATCGGCTCAGAACAAGACAAGCAAGGCATTACGTGCGGAACATCTACCGTGTTGGTATCGTTTAAGAATTTTGGTTCTTAGCGGCACTTCATCCAGAAGACGAGGAAGAATTCGTGTGAGTAAGTTGGCATATGCTCTGCCGTTTGCGATACCATTGATGACGTAAGGGGCAAATTGTAGTACCAAGTGTAATGGTGTCGTGTTTGTGTTGACCGTTACACCGACACCCGTTTTGTGCCCGCGGAATGATAAGTGTGGGAGGCTGTGGAGATGGGATCTTTCCCTACCGCAGCGACAGTGATCGTATAAAAACTGACTCAGTAAGACTTTCTTTATTATTTGACGGTTCTCGTACAGTAGGCTGATGGCTGCGGACTAGGTGCTGACCGTATCTAGCAGCAGCGAATGAATCCATTGAGGCAACTAAATTCTGAGAGAGCATATCAGCAGCTGGCGGCTACTGCTGTCTTCCTGACGCAGGAATGACGCGCACTCCGCAACGTAGCGTGCTTATTGCTCTACTGGTGTACACTTCCCAAGGTCCAAGGCGGCTGGCAGGGACGCACAGGCGCCCCAAGTCGGACCCAGGCTTGCTGAATTGTAAGGCCATGGCATCCAACGAGATGTCTCGACTGAGAAGAACCAGTTCGAAACCTGTAACCATTAGACCTAGCTGACGGTTCGTAGACCAGCCGCTTCGCCTAGTAGATGGTGCTGCTTGACAAAGATGTAGCTCTTTCGCTGCACATTTGACTGACGACTGGTGCAGACACTGCGCCAGACGAATGCACAACATCATCTGTGTTTCACAGAGGAAGACTGTAGTTTCTTCTCTAGATTCTCGCACAGATGACAAATGGTAGATATCGAAATAGATGACAGAGGGATAGAAAAACAATTAAAATCGTTCAAAAGAGGAAAGGCCGCTGGACCTGATGGGACACCAGTTCGATTTTACACAGAGTACGCGAAGGAACTTGTCCCCCTTCTTGCAGCTGTGTACCATAGGTCTATCTAGAAGAGCGTAGCGTTCCAAAAAATTGGAAAAGGGCACAGGTCATCCCCGTTTTCAAGAAGGGACGACGAACAGATGTGCAGAACTATAGACCTATATCTCTAGCGTCGATCAGTTGTAGAATTTTGGAGCACGTATTATGTTCGAGTATAATGATTTTTCTGGAGACTGGAAATCTACTCTGTAGGAATCAACATGGGTTTCGAAAAAGACGATAGTGTGAAACCCAGCTCGCGCTATTCGTCCACGAAACTCAAAGGGCCATAGACACGGGTTCCCAAGTAGATTCCATGTTTCATAACTTCCGCAAGGCGTTCGATACAGTTCCCCACAGTCGTTTAATGAACAAAGGAAGAGCATATGGACTATCAGACCAATTGTGTGATTGGATTGAAGAGTTCCTAGATAACAGAACGCAGCATGTCATTCTCAATGGAGAGAAGTCTTCCGAAGTAAGAATGATTTCAGGTGTGCCGCAGGGGAGTGTCGTAGGACCCTTGCTGTTCACAATATATATATAAATGACCTTGTGGATAACATCAGAAGTTCACTGAGGCTTTTTGCAGATGATGCTGTAGTATATCGAGAGGTTGTAACAATGGAAAATTGTGCTGAAATGCAGGAGGATCTCCAACGAATTGACGCATGGTGCAGGGTATGGCAATTGAATCTCAATGTAGACAACTGTAATGTGCTGCGAATACATAGAAAGAAAGTTCCTTTATCATTTAGCTACAGTATAACAGATCAGCAACTGGAAGCAGTTAATTCCATAAATTATCTGGGAGTAGGCATTAAGAGTGATTTAAAATAAACACCATATAAAATTAATCGTCGGTAAAGCAGATGCCAGACTGCGATACATTGGAAGAATCCTAAGGAAATGCAGTCCGAAAACAAAGGAAGTAGGTTACAGTACACTTGTTCGTCCACTGAATACTGCTCACCGGTGTGGGATCCGTACCAGATAGGGTTGATAGAAGCTATAGAGAAGATCCAATGGAGAGCAGCGCGCTTCGTTACAGGATCATTTAGTAATCGGGAAAGCGTTACGGAGATGATAGAAAAACTCCAGTGGAAGACTCTGCAAGAGAGACGCTCAGTAGCTCGATACGGGCTTTTGTTGAAGTTTCGAGAACATACCTTCACCGAGCAGTATATTGCTCCCTCCTAGGTATATCTCACTAAAAGACCATAAGGATAAAATCAGAGAGATTAGAGCCCACACAGAGGCATACCGACAATCTTTCTTTCCACGAACAATACGAGACTGGAATAGAAGGGAGAACCGATAGAGGTACTCAGGGTACCCTCCGCCACACACTGTCAGGTGATTTGCAGAGTATGGATGTAGAGGTAGAGATGTAGATCGATGGATGAAGCTAGTGGCTGATTTGGAGGCATTGCCCTGGTCGGTGGTGTGACAACAGCCTTGCTTCGTTGGTAACATCGGCTCCCGTCAGATTACCGAAGTTAGGCGCTGTCGGGCTTGACAAACACTTGGATGGATGGCTGTCCGGGTCTGGCGAGCACTTTTGCCAAGCGGGGTGCACTTAGCACTTGTGAGACCAATTGAGGAGCTTCTTGATGGAGAAGTAGCCGCTCCGATCATGAAAGGTGACAACGGCTCGTAGACCGGTGTGCTGACGCTATGCCCCTCCACATCTCCATCCAGTGACGTCTGTCGTCTGACGATGACACGGCGGTCGGTCGGTTCCGTTGTACCTTCCGAGGCCTATTCGGGCGGAGATTTTCCGGATGTGTTGTGACAGGAGGTCGGCTCCGTCATGCCGCGGGCTGTGAAAAGTTGCTTTATCCAGTCGACAGATACGATATCTCGTTACTTTGCCGTACCTTACAATAGCACCGTTGCAGCACCTAGCTGCAATATTACGCAGGTAGCTGGCCTTCATACCTCTTGTCTGTCTTCTGTGGTCTACCTGAGACCAATGCCGCAAAACTAGCATCTAACATCAGGCATTAGCTCTCCACTGATGCAGGTCCTCCACCTGCATTTTATTTGGACCAATAAAGTACGTTCTTTGTTTTTACCTGTCCTTTGTTTGAGAAGGGAATCATCAGTAAAAAGAACATTGGAGAAAATGTTCTGGCTGGCGAGGATTTACTTTCCATGCAATTCTTGGTGTAAATATACATGATAACAACGCAACTGGTAACGTTTTGAAACGCGGTGTTCACTTGTTTCAGGAACGTCATTCCCCTATTCAAGCTGTCGTCTGTCCAGTTGTGGATACATTGCAAAAGAAGCAAAAAGAGTAATTTTGGCTGCTTTGTCTTTACGACTTCTACGGCGGAGATTGAGTAGCCTTGCGCTGAAACTTACCGTTGCCTGAAGCGTCACAAAACTAGAAAACATCCGTCGGGAAGGTGGGTTCCTATCAGAATATCGCTCACTGTAGAGTTCCTTTGCCTGAATAGTTCTACGCCTGCCATCAATAATAATAAAAGAAAAGTAATAGCGATGTTTTCAATCAAGAAATGCCTTTATTGTGCACCTCACAGTACTGTGCTACGTATACTCATACCGTTAATAAGATACATGATTGCAGTTATTCTTCTGCTAATTCATATTCTTGAAAGATGGGCTGCATTCCTACCTGACCTTCGCTGGTGTGCACTGTACTGAGACAAAACGTCTACTGAAGATAGCTGACCAGTGCCCGGTATGCATTTTGGTTATGTTTCCATTTGTTTACTGTCAACTTGAGTATATGGACGAGTTGCATTATCCCGGACACGTGCGATGTGTGCTAGTAAAAGCGAGTCTAAGTCAGCTGCGTATTACCTTTACAATGACGTCGTGTTTCCGTGAATAGTACACAGTGATACAATTTTGAACAGATGTTAAGGGGAGAAAAATTATTTAAATGAAAATCGGGCTAAAATGTATGAAACAATATTTACTAGCTCCACACAGACTCGTAACCCCAGACATATAGTTGTGAGAATTTGTGATTGTGAATTTTTAACAGCTATGAACATACGTTTAAGATTTAAAAGGAAAACCGCCGGAAGCATGCACTCGTAACAGTAAGGATGTGAACTATTCATGCATACGTTATGTACTGCATGCGTCACACGTTTTTCGTTTTAAATTTTACAACGTTACGAGAAAGAAGACGTGCTGCTTAATGTCCTCCCTCCTCCGCCTTCTCCCCCTCCCCCCGCCCACTCCCCTGTTAGTTTTTCTTGATATATTTTTTTATTTTGCTTCTGAACAGAAAGATGTTTGGGGAAGACCAAAATAAATATGAGATCCTGTGTACCATTCAGCATTAACTGGGCTTCCATCCTCTGCAGTATATATATATATATATATATATATATGGTGTTACAAAAAGGTACGGCCAAACTTTCAGGAAACATTCCTCACACACAAAGAAAGAAAATATGTTATGTGGACATGTGTCCGGAAACGCTTACTTTCCATGTTAGAGCTCATTTTATTGCTTCTCTTCAAATCACATTAATCATGGAATGGAAACACACACAATAGAACGTACCAGCGTGACTTCAAACACTTTGTTACAGGAAATGTTCAAAATGTCCTCCGTTAGCGAGGATACATGCATCCACCCTCCGTCGCATGGAGTCCCTGATGCGCTGATGCAGCCCTGGAGAATGGCGTATTGTATCACAGCCGTCCACAATACGAGCACGAAAAGCCTCTACAGTTGATACCGGGGTTGCGTAGACAAGAGCTTTCAAATGCCCCCATAAATGAAAGTCAAGAGGGTTGAGGTCAGGAGAGCGTGGAGGCCATGGAATTGGTCCGCCTCTACCAATCCATCGGTCACCGAATCTGTTGTTGAGAAGCGTACGAACACTTCGACTGAAATGTGCAGGAGCTCCATCGTGCATGAACCACATGTTGTGTCGTACTTGTAAAGGTACATGTTCTAGCAGCACAGGTAGAGTATCCCGTATGAAATCATGATAACGTGCTCCACTGAGCGTAGGTGGACGAAACTAAAATGAGCTCTACCATGGAAATTAAGCGTTTCCGGACACATGTCCACATAACATCTTTTCTTTATTTGTGTGTGAGGAATGTTTCCTGAAAGTTTGGCCGTACCTTTTTGTAACACTCTGTATAATATATATATATATATATATATATATATATATATATATATATATATATATATATATATATATGTGTGTGTGTGTGTGTGTGTGTGTGTGTGTGTCGTGGACTACACTACTTTTTCACCCCTACCCTTTTAAGTGGTAGGGGTGAAAAAGTACTGTAGCCCACGAAACGCGAATACCAAGACTTTATTCATCCGGTATTTGAGAGAGAGAGCGCGTAGTAACTTTCAACAAACTTTGCACGTTATATCAAATTCTTACGCAACTTTTTATCGCTGATAATCTTCACACAATATGTTGTTGCGTAAATCATTCACTGAGTTTTCTCATAATGTCTGTGTTGAAGCGCGGTCTGTTTTAATTGATAAAAATGATTCAATAGCTAAGATCGCACAAAATATTTTTATTCAAGACAACCTGTTTCAACAGTCTTAGCTGTCATCTCCAGGTCTCAAACATATTACATGATACAAATACGGCACACAACAGCACATACTTTCTGTCCAGCATATTGTAAAGGGACACCCTCCTCTAGAATTACTTTTCCTCAACATAAGTAGTCGATGTTGTTGTTGTTGTGGTCTTCAGTCCTGATACTGGTTTGATGCAGCTCTCCATGCTACTCTATTCTGTGCAAGCTTCTTCATCTCCCAGTACCTACTGCAACCTACATCCTTCTGAATCTGCTTGGTGTATTCATCTCTTGGTCTCCCTCCACGATTTTTACCCTCCACGCTGCCCTCCAATACTAAATTGGCGATCCCTTGATGCCTCAGAACATGTCCTACCAACCAATCCCTTCTTCTAGTCAAGTTGTGCCATAAACTTCTCATCTCCCCAATCCTATTCAACACCTCCTCATTAGTTACACAGTTTGCACAGACCGTCCACTTATACGGCTGAATGTACCTGAGAAATTAATGCAATGTACGGCACGTAGTTCAGGGGATATGCCGTCATAAAGAGTGAGATGCGTGAAAAAGTGCCACTAGTGCCGAAACGCTGGCTACGCACGTGGCACTAATCGATCGCACAGGAGCGGGCGGAGTGAGACAATGCAGAGGCATAAGTTGAGCCCGCGGGCACAGCCCTCGGGGCGCCTCGCGGCCCTTCATTAGCATCACAATGGCGCCCTCTCCGCCCACGCACTGCTTATGCGTGCCCAGCTCTCGCGGCGCCCCTTCGCCACTCGTGCGGACTCTTCCGTGGAGCTAAGGTACGCCTCTATACATCTCTTGCGCAGTTCTCTGCAGCCGGCAGAAATCTCATTTGGTGAGCCACATTTTACCCTCAGTGGTCTTTGCGCGGTTGTTTACCAACGCTTACTAAAGAAAATATGTGAGTCCAGGCGGGACATTTTGTAACGAAAGAGCTACTTCTCCAAAATTACTTCCACGAGAAGTGGCAGCGTTCTCGTAAAAGTTCAATAATGAAAGAAAACGCTGTTCCGAAGCACAGCAGAATTTGACGGATAATGTTAAAAGTGAGAGAAAACCCGACGAATTGCTTCGAGATGAGTATTAATTCTCTTGTACGAATACAAAATGTTCACTGTCCTCAGAATTCACTTGAAAATATACCCACTTGAACTGGTTCTTGGAAAAGCAACAAAATTCCCTCAGTCACTCTGGATTACTGTAGTATCACGAATTTTGAGATGCGAACTTAAAAACACGCACCTGTCTGATTTAAAGTTTTCACACAGCCTAATTGCTTCACCAATGAAAATTCACCAACTCGTTCCTGGTTAACACAGTCAAATTGACTTAATGGCATATTCTTTACGACACGTATATTTTACTACCATATTGTATAAAATATCACATTAAATCTGTATAAACAACGCAAATAAAGGAGTAATAGTAAAAAAACTGAAAATACGCCTTCATGATTATGCAATAAAAAAAATTCTATCACTGCAAAAGAATCTGCAACGAATGTAATTGCTACAAGGATGACAAGAAGAAAGTGTTCACGCTTACATATTACACTGAAGCACCAAAGAAACTGCTATAGGCATGCGTATTCAAACACAGAGATATGTAAATGGGTAGAATACAACGCTGCGGTCGGCATCGTCTATATAAGACAACAAGTGCCTGGCGAAGTTGTTACATCGGTTACTGCTGCTGCAATGGCAGGTTATCAAGTTTTATGTGAATTTGCACGTGGTGTTGTAGTCTGCGCATGACCGATGGGACACAGCACCTCCGAGGTAGCGACGAGTGGGAATTTCCCATACGACCATATCACGAATGTACCGTGAATATCAGGAATCCGGTAAAACATCACTCTCCGACATCCCTGCGGTCGCAAATAGGTCCTGCACGAATGGGACCAACGAGGACTGAAGAGAATCGTTCAACTTGGCAGAAGTGCAACCCTGCCGCAAATTGCTGCAGATTTCAATGCTGGGCCATCAAGTGCCATTCAACGAAACATTATCGATACGGGTTTTCGGAGCCGAAGGCCCACTCGTGTACTTCTGATGACTGCACAACACAAAGCTTTTACGCCACGCCTAGGCCCGTCAACACCAACATTCGAGCCGGCCGCGGTGGCCGAGCGGTTCTAAGCGCTTCAGTCTGGAACCGCGAAACTGCTACGGTCGCCGGTTCGAATCCTGCCTCGGGCATGGATGTGTGTGACGTCCTCAGGTTGGTTAGCTTTAAGTAGTTCTAAGTTCTAGGGGACTGATGACCTCAGATGTTAAGTTCCATAGTGCTCAGAGCCGCCAACATTCGACTGTTCATGACTACAAACATGTTGACTGGTCGGACGAGTCTCATTTCAAATTGTATCGAGCGGATGGACGTGTACGGGTATGGAGACAGCCTCATGAGACCATGGATCCTGCATGTCAGCAGGGAACTGTTCAGTCTGTTGGAGGCTCTGTAATGGTGTGGGGCGTCTGCAGTTGGAGTGATATGGGATCCATGATACGTCTAGATACGATTCTGACAGGCGAAACGTACGTAAGCATCCTGTCTGATCGCGTGCATCCATTAATGTCCATTGTGCATTCCGACGGACGTGGGCAATCGCAGCAGAACGATGTGACACCCCACACGCCCAGAATTGCTAGGGGGACTCCAGGAACACTCTTCTGAGTTTAAACACTTCCACTGGCCATGAAACTCCCCAGAAATGAACATTATCGTGCGAATCTGGGATGCCTTGTAACGTGCCGTTCAGAAGGGATCTCCACCCGCTCGTACTCTTACACATTTATGAACATCGTCTGGAGGATTCGTGGCGTCAGTTCCCTCCAGCACTACTTCAGACGTTAGTCGAGTCCATGCCACGGCGTGTTGTGGAACTTCGGTGTGCTCGCAGAGGCCCTACACGATATTGGGCAGGTGTACCAATTTCTTTGGCTCTTTAGTGTATATTACTGTGAAAAAACGTTTAACAGCAAAATTAGTTACAGTTCAACCCTTTGACTACCATCAGCGGGTATCTGCTACCTGTTATTTCAAAAATGACCGGTATATTTGAAACGGCAATAAAAACTAAACGAGCAGCGATAGAAATACACCGTTTGTTGCAATATGCTTGGGACAACAGTACATTTTCAGGCAGACAAACTTTCGAAATTACAGTAGTTACAATTTTCAACAACAGATGGCGCTGCGGTCTGGGAAACTCTATAGTACGATATTTTCCACATATCCACCATGCGTAGCAATAATATGGCGTAGTCTCTGAATGAAATTACCCGAAGCCTTTGACAACGTGTCTGGCGGAATGGCTTCACATGCAGATGAGATGTACTGCTTCAGCTGTTCAGTTGTTTCTGGATTCTGGCGGTACACCTGGTCTTTCAAGTGTCCCCACAGAAAGAAGTCACAGGGGTTCATGTCTGGCGAATAGGGAGGCCAATCCACGCCGCCTCCTGTATGTTTCGGATAGCCCAAAGCAATCACACGATCATCGAAATATTCATTCAGGAAATTAAAGACGTCGGCCGTGCGATGTGGCCGGGCACCATCTTGCATAAACCACGAGGTGTTCGCAGTGTCGTCTAAGGCAGTTTGTACCGCCACAAATTCACGAAGAATGTCCAGATAGCGTGATGCAGTAATCGTTTCGGATCTGAAAAATGGGCCAATGATTCCTTTGGAAGAAATGGCGGCCCAGACCAGTACTTTTTGAGGATGCAGGGACGATGGGACTGCAACATGGGGCTTTTCGGTTCCCCATATGCGCCAGTTCTGTTTATTGACGAAGCCGTCCAGGTAAAAATAAGCTTCGTCAGTGAACCAAATGCTGCCCACATGCATATCGCCGTCATCAATCCTGTGCACTATATCGTTAGCGAATGTCTCTCGTGCAGCAATGGTAGCGGCGCTGAGGGGTTGCCGCGTTTGAATCATGTATGGATAGAGGTGTAAACTCTGGCGCATGAGACGATACGTGGACGTTGGCGTCATTTGGACCGCAGCTGCAACATGGCGAACGGAAACCCGAGGCCGCTGTCGGATCACCTGCTGCACTAGCTGCGCGTTGCCCTCTGTGGTTGCCACACGCGGTCGCCCTACCTTTCCAGCACGTTCATCCGTCACGTTCCCAGTCCGTTGAAATTTGTCAAACAGATCCTTTATTTTATCGCTTTTCGGTCCTTTGGTTACATTAAACCTCCGTTGAAAACTTCGTCTTGTTGCAACAACACTGTGTTCTAGGCGGTGGAATTCCAACACCAGAAAAATCCTCTGTTCTAAGGAATAAACCATGTTGTCTACAGCACACTTGCACGTTGTGAACAACACACGCTTACAGCAGAAAGACGACGTACAGAATGGCGCACCCACAGACTGCGTTGTCTTCTATATCTTTCACATCACTTGCAGCGCCATCTGTTGTTGAAAATTGTAACTACTGTAATTTCGATAGTTTGTCCGCCTGAAAATGTACTGTTGTCCCAAGCATATTGCAACAAACGGTGTCTTTATATCGCTGCTCGTTTAGTTTTTATTGCCGTACAAATATACCGGTCATTTTTGAAACACCCTGTATCACTGTCTCAGTGGCGAAGGATTTTTGTAATTGCATATTGCACCCATGAATTGTGCTTTCCTTAAGTTTCATCGTTAATCCTCGTCTACGTACTGCTGCATCGAATTAGTTCGCATTTGACGATACGCAACCGAATTATCAGATGGGCAAAGTGGACTGCCTTCTCACCTTCTCGGATGTTTCGTGACAACAAATTGCACGCATGTATTGACGGGTGCTGCATCACGAACGGAGCTCATATTGAGCACCTGTAATACGTTTTGCAAGCTTGGACAGACGCTCTGTTCACTGTTGTATATATGTTTCCTGTATGTCTTATCCCCTGCAGCCACTTACGAATAATCCTGTATCTCTAGAGTGAACAGATGCGATTGTTTAAAAAGGAGGACAAACAGCTTCAAAAAGGACAAAGGAAGAAAAACAGAGGACACATCAAACGGGTCAACTGCAGATGAGGATACAACCCTTCAGCTTTGGACAAGTCACGTGACTGCCGAGAATTACCGGTAAAACCAGTAGTTAACTGTTACTGATGGTCTGGTGATGGTTAACTGAGCAGTATAAAATAATTAAAAACATTGATTGTGGTGACAGTGTGGCGTCAATTGTTTTGTTATCTCAACAACACGGCATTGTTTACAAAGCGGAAAACGTAACACCATTCACCTCCCTTCATTCGACGCACCGCTACCAACATCTACAATTCAGACAGCAGCTGACGACGTGTAAACTGCACTATAACCTTCCGAATACAAACAAATTGAATGACTATGAAACAATGAAATAAAACCATGACAGTTAATCTGTCGAGTTATTTCTCACCTTTATTGGCCACTGAGACATACGTTCCAGCTCCATATATCTTACATTTCGCTTCAAATTCGTTTCTCCCTTTCTGAAAGCCGGATATTTGCAGGAAAGGACATTAGAAAATGTAGACTTTCGTTTAGGCATAGCCAAATATTTTACGTAATTCACTCGGTTAAAAATTACACTCATAAATCACACGTGCACCACAGTAAGCCAAGCCAATACAAAGCGAAGATACAAAACGAAAATTTTAAATAATCGATATTTGCATTCGCTTATAGGTAGATCAACGATAACATCGACGATCCTGGTGCCACCTACTAACACCGCCTTCGTGCATGTTTATCACGAAGGTTCAAATGGTTCAAATGGCTCTGAGCACTATGGGATTTAACTTCTAAGGTCATCAGTTGAAAGGGTCCTGTAGCCACCTTTCATTGCCAACTCTCGTAGTGGTAGAGTCGGCAAAGAGGTTTCCGCTACTTGTGAGAAATCCACCTGCGTTAGGTTGGTGGCGGAAATGGCATCCTGGGGTTTTCAGGTCCACGCGGAGCGTGGAAGAGGCTGGAGAAGCGGGAGGCAGTCTGCCGCCGGTACGGGAAGCGTACACAGCTGTGCTCCAGTCGAAGAAGGGTGAGTTGGACTGACCGCGTGGCGCGTTGTCACATAGAGAGGGGAGCTTTTAGCTTTTGGTCTCGAATTTCGTCTTATAAAGATTTACTTGCTGGGTTGCAGCAGGGAATGCAAGGCTTTTGTAGACTTTCAGTTTGATTCCCAATGCAGTCCTGACTTTGATCCGTGAGAGGAACGCGGCACAAAGGAGTTGCATATGTTGAAGTGCCCTCGGTTCAGTGTGAATGTTTATGTGCCTACAACTGTGTGTGTATGCTTCTAATCTTTTCCGGATCTTGGTAATTTTTGTGTATTTGTGAATTTTCTTTGTCTCATGTGATTAAAATTTGGCCACGGTCCATAGAAATTGTCTCCGCGGACCGAGTGGGCACGCAAGTCTGTTATGAAACGTGTAGTATTTCACAAGCAATTGTACACAGTTAGCATGCAACAGCAGTCTATAGATGCACTACATCAATGTTTTAAGGAATAAATAATTTTGCCTTCAATCTTATCTTGTGTACCGATGTTACGTCGCCGTTACCTTCGCCATTTACCTTGTAGTTTTCCTTGTTGGCCCACCTATAGCGTTTCCATGTGCACAGGTGTAGTGATTAGTGTCCCTTTTTTTATCTGAAACAAATGCTCTGGAATAGATCGTGTTTTCACGAATCTTGCGGCAGGCTGCACTTACGCATGGTGTTCACGCCCTCTTTACTTTACTCAATATTTGATTCACGGGAAGAATTCCTGGATCATATTAATAACTACATCCCATTCTTTATCAATGACTTTACAATGAATGTTCTTTTGTGAGTTTTTCTGATTAATAAATTAAGTAATTTTCCGACTCAGTGCTACCTCTTCTTTGTCGTGTGGCTAGAGTTGGTGGCGACCCTATCTTTTATATTGATTTCAGTGTCAAGTAGCATTTTCTTATTCAAAGTGCGCGTGGCTCTTTTAGCTATCAGGATACATTCGAAGGGCGCTTCATGCTTCTTGCACATAGCGTCCTTTTATTCACACCACTTACACAGTCCCCTAGAACTTAGAACTACTTAAACCTAATTAACCTAAGGACATCACACACATCCATGCCCGAGGCAGGATTCGAACCTGCGACCGTAGTGGTCACGCGGTTCCAGACTGTAGCGCCTTTAACCGCTTGGCCACACCGGCCGGCCTTTTCACGAAGGCTGTGCCAATAGTTAAAAGAGCAGTAGAACGGGACGAATTGTAAATTTAACTGTATTACGCGCAACTTTGCGAAAAAGCCGGACACTGTAAAAATCCGCCCGGACCCCGGACAAAGAGCTAAAAAGGAGGACATGTCCGGATTAATTCGGACGTCTGGTCAGCCTGTGTATGTCCTATCCCAGCACGTGTTGGAAAAGTGAAACGGCGGGAAATATTCTTTTCATGTTGTTACTTCTGACTTCGACATTAATTGACATAACCACCTATTAATTTTTTGAAAAATATTGGTAGTCAAAGCATTAATCGTTTGAAATTACTAAAAAGTATGTAACAGGCATGGGAACTATGTTACATGAGATATGTAGCAACAAGTAGACATCGTATATGTAAATTCAGTAAAATTATTTTATATGTTTTATTCCAATTTTTTCACACAGATATATAGAGGAGTACTTCCTAACCATCAGAATGTTCGATGGAAAACCCTTGGATGCTGGGAACTGTGTTGTGTTATCCAACGTTGGCAGACCGCAAACCACACTCCAATAGTGTAATGCGAATTAGGACCTGCAACCGTAATTGCCCACTTAAACTGGTTTCTTATTTTACGATGCTGTATTAATATGCGTTGTTTACAGTGTCCTTTCTGACTGAAGTAATCTGTATTCGATGTTGCAGAAAGAACTCCGTTCGCACAGAAAGCGTTCCGTCTGCCAACTTCGCAGCATTTAACATTTCTCTCCACTGTTGGAACGGTATCATTTTTATATCCTATCATGAGAAGCACTTAAATAAATTCATATTTATATTTCGCAGCGCGAGCTCGGTGTCGAAAATAGTCTACATAATAAATCCTTTAGCAGACTGTCCGAATGTCGTAGCTCTCAAATTCCGTTGGGGGATATCAGTCCACGTCAAGAAGCACTTCAGCACATTTAAATTTCAACTTCAGAGTCCATGCTACGAATCGAAAGCATTTCGCTTAATAAACCTATCTCTCGACTGTTTCAACGTCGTAGACTTCATATTACACTCCTGGAAATTGAAATAAGAACACCGTGAATTCATTGTCCCAGGAAGGGGAAACTTTATTGACACATTCCTGGGGTCAAATACATCACATGATCACACTGACAGAACCACAGGCACATAGACACAGGCAACAGAGCATGCACAATGTCGGCACTAGTACAGTGTATATCCACCTTTCGCAGCAATGCAGGCTGCTATTCTCCCATGGAGACGATTGTAGAGATGCTGGATGTAGTCCTGTGGAACGGCTTGCCATGCCATTTCCACCTGGCGCCTCAGTTGGACCAGCGTTCGTGCTGGACGTGCAGACCGCGTGAGACGACGCTTCATCCAGTCCTAAACATGCTCAATGGGGGACAGATACGGAGATCATGCTGGCCAGGGTAGTTGACTTACACCCTCTAGAGCACATTGGGTGGCACGGGATACATGCGGACGTGCATTGTCCTGTTGGAACAGCAAGTTCCCTTGCCGGTCTAGGAATGGTAGAACGATGGGTTCGATGACGGTTTGGATGTACCGTGCACTATTCAGTGTCACCTCGACGATCACCAGTGGTGTACGGCCAGTGTAGGAGATCGCTCCCCACACCATGATGCCGGGTGTTGGCCCTGTGTGCCTCGGTCATATGCAGTCCTGATTGTGGCGCTCACCTGCACGGCGCCAAACACGCATACGACCATCATTGGCACCAAGGCAGAAGCGACTCTCATCGCTGAAGACGACACGTCTCCATTCGTCCCTCCATTCACGCCTGTCGCGACACCACTGGAGGCGGGCTGCACGATGTTGGGGCGTGAGCGGAAGACGGCCTAACGGTGTGCGGGACCGTAGCCCAGCTTCATGGAGACGGTTGCGAATGGTCCTCGCCGATACCCCAGGAGCAACAGTGTCCCTAATTTGCTGGGAAGTGGCGGTGCGGTCCCCTACGGCACTGCGTAGGATCCTACGGTCTTGGCGTGCATCCGTGCGTCGCTGCGGTCCGGTCCCAGGTCGACGGGCACGTGCACCTTCCGCCGACCACTGGCGACAACATCGATGTACTGTGGAGACCTCACGCCCCACGTGTTGAGCAATTCGGCGGTACGTCCACCCGGCCTCCCGCATGCCCACTATACGCCCTCGCTCAAAGTCCGTCAACTGCACATACGGTTCACGTCCACGCTGTCGCGGCATGCTACCAGTGTTAAAGACTGCGATGGAGCTCCGTATGCCACAGCAAACTGGCTGACACTGACGGCGGCGGTGCACAAATGCTGCGCAGCTAGCGCCATTCGACGGCCAACACCGCGGTTCCTGGTGTGTCCGCTGTGCCGTGCGTGTGATCATTGCTTGTATAGCCCTCTCGCAGTGTCCGGAGCAAGTATGGTGGGTCTGACACACCGGTGTCAATGTGTTCTTTTTTCCATTTCCAGGAGTGTATTTTGTGAAATGAGAAACACTTTGATACATACATACACGAAGTCCACAGTCCACGCTATTCATTGAAAATAGCCTATATAGCTGCCGTTACACACACATCATTCCCTCACTTGCGCGCCAACAACAACGTCTTACTAATACCGTGTTCACATTGTTATCGATTGACGATGCTACCTATCGATACAATACTAAGTTCCCCCCTCTCTTTCTCTCTCTCTCTCTCTCTCTCTCTCTCTCTCTCTCTCTCTCTCTCTCTCACTCCCTCCCTCTTGCAGAATATTAATATTGTACAACTTTAACAAACTGTCTGCAGTTTGGTCATAAATTAATATTATATCATGAAGAATAAAATCATACTGGGAACAAATACAAGTCCAGAACTGCAAAAACATATTTATGGGTTTATAGCTCAGATGGAAACCCAGTTCTAAGCAAAGAAGGGAAAGCAGAAAGGTGGAAGGAGTATATAGAGGGACTGTACAAGAACGATGTACTTGAGGACTATATTATGGAAATGGAGGAGGATGTAGATGAAGATGTAATGGGAGATATGATACTGCGTCAAGAGTTTGATAGAGCACTGAAAGACCTGAGTCGAAACAAAGCTCCAGGAGTAGACAACATTCCATTAGAACTACTGACAGCCTTGGGAGAGCCAGTCCTGACAAAACTCTACCATCTGGTGAGCAAGATGTATGAGACAGGCGAAATCCCTCAGACTTCAAGAAGAATATAATAATTCCAATCCCAAAGAAAGCAGGTGTTGACAGATGTGAAAATTACCGAACAATCAGTTTAATAAGCCACAGCTGCAAAATACTAACACGAATTCTTTACAGACGAATGGAAAAACTAGTAGAAGCCGACCTCGGGGAAGATCAGTTTGGATTCCGTAGAAATACTGGAACACGTGAGGCAATACTGACCTTACGATTTATCTTAGAAGAAAGATTCAGGAAAGGCAAACCTACGTTTCTAGCATTTGTAGACTTAGAGAAAGCTTTTGACAATGTTGAGTGGAATACTCTCTTTCAAATTCTGAAGGTGGCAGGGGTAAAATACAAGGGGTGAAAAGCTACTTGCAATTTGTACAGGAACCAGATGTCAGTTATAAGAGTCGAGGGACATGAAAGGGAAGCAGTGGTTGGGAAGGGAGTGAGACAGTGTTGTAGTCTCTCCCTGATGTAATTCAATCTGTATATTGAGCAAGCAGTGAAGGAAACAAAAGAAAAATTCGGCGTAGGTATTAAAATCCATGGAGAAGAAATAAAAACGAGTTTCGCCGATGACATTGTAATTCTGTCAGAGACAGCAAAGGACTTGGAAGAGCAGTTGAACGGAATGGACAGCGTCCTGAAAGGAGGGTATAAAATGAACATCAACAAAAGCAAAACGAGGATAATGGAATGTAGTCGAATTAAGTCGGGTGATGCTGAGGGAATTAGATTAGGAAATGAGACACTTAAAGTAGTAAAGGAGTTTTGCTATTTGGGGAGCAAAATAACTGATGATGGTCGAAGTAGAGAGGATATAAAATGTAGACTGGCAATAGCAAGGAAAGCGTTTCTGAAGAAGAGCAATTTGTTAACATCGAGTATAGATTTAAGTGCCAGGAAGTCATTTCTGAATGTATTTGTATGGAGTGTAGCCATGTATGGAAGTGAAACATGGAAAATAAATAGTTTGGATAAGAAGAGATTAGAAGCTTTGGAAATGTGGTGCTACAGAAGAATGCTGAAGATTAGATGGGTAGATCACATAACTAATGACGTATTTAATAGAACTGGGGAGAAGAGGAGCTTGTGGCACAACTTGACTAGAAGAAGGGATCGGTTGGTAGGACATGTTCTGAGACATCGAGGGATTACCAATTTAGTATTGGAGGGCAGCGTGGAGGGTAAAAATCGTAGAGGGAGACCAAGAGATGAATACACTAAGCAGATTCAGAAGGATGTAGGTTGCGGTAGGTACTGGGAGATGAAGAAGCTTGCACAGGATAGAGTAGCATGGAGGGCTGCATCAAACCAGTCTCAGTGTATCTTCACAATATGACCAGCGCTATGGTTGGAGTGATAATTTCGTAACGGATCGAACCGAAAAACATTATCCAGCACGCAGAGATATGTACGAGGTGCATTCAAGTTCTAAGGTCTCCAATTTTTTTTCTCTGGACTGGAAAGAGATAGAAATATGCGCATTGTTTTAAAATGAGGCCGCATTCATTGGCAATATGTCCCATAGATGGCAGCACCGTACGGCAGATGGAATTTTACCACCAGCGGCGAGAATGAGAACTGTCTTAAATACTTAAAATGGCGACGTTTTCCTTACTTGAACAGCGTGCAATCATTCGTTTTCTGAATTTGCATGGTGTGAAACCAATTGAAATTCATCGACAGTTGAAGGAGACATGTGGTGATGGAGTTATGGATGTGTAGAAAGTGCGTTCGTGGGTGCGACAGTTTAATGAAGGCAGAACATCATGTGACAACAAACCGAAACAACCTCGGGCTCTCACAAGCCGGTTTGACGGCATGATCGAGAAAGTGGAGAGAATTGTTTTGGGGGATCGCCGAATGACTGTTGAACAGATCGCCTCCAGAGTTGGCATTTCTGTGGGTTCTGTGCACACAATCCTGCATGACGACACGAAAATGCGAAAAGTGTCATCCAGGTGGGTGCCACGAATGCTACGGATGACCACACGGCTGCCCGTGTGGCATGCTGCCGAGCAATGTTGACGCACAATGACAGCACGATTGGGACTTTCTTTTCGTCGGTTGTGACAATGTATGAGACGTGGATGCCATTTTTCAATCCAGAAACAAAGCGCCAGTCAGCTCAATGGAAGCACACAGATTCACCGCCACCAAAAAAATTTCGGGTAACCACCAGTGCTGAAAAAATGATGGTGTCCATGTTCTGGGACAGCGAGGGCGTAATCCTTACCCATTGCGTTGCAAAGGGCACTACGGTAACAGGTGCATCCTACGAAAATGTTTTGAAGAACAAATTCCTTCCTGCACTGCAACAAAAACGTCCGGGAAGGGCTGCGCGTGTGCTGTTTCACCAAGACAACGCACCCGCACATCGAGCTAACGTTACGCAACAGTTTCTTCGTGATAACAACTTTGAAGTGATTCCTCATGCTCCCTACTCACCTTACCTGGCTCCTAGTGACTTTTGGCTTTTTCCAACAATGAAAGACACTCTCCGTGGCCGCACATTCACCAGCCGTGCTGCTATTGCCTCAGCGATTTTCTAGTGGTCAAAACAGACTCCTAAAGAAGCCTTCGCCGCCGCCATGGAATGATGGCGTCAGCGTTGTGAAAAATGTGTACGTCTGCAGGGCGATTACGTCGAGAAGTAACGCCAGTTTCATCGATTTCGGGTGAGTAGTTAATCAGAAAAAAAATCGGAGGCCTTAGAACTTGAATGCACCTCGTACTGTCACTGAACTACATCTACGTGTACGTTCCGAAAGCCACTTTAGAGTGTATGCGTAGGGTAATCCGTGTATCACTGTGTATCAATTGGTCCTGTTTCATGGTAATGCTATGTATGCGAGATGTATTTCAGAGGAATATATGCAGGTACGTACGCTTTCGGAAATTTTACAGTAATATACATCGCGGTGCAGAACGCGTCTCTTGTTCCGTCTTCATCTATATCTACATCATACTCCGCAAGCCACCTAATAGTGCGTGGCGGAGGATACTTTCGATACCACTATCTGATTCCTCCAGCCCTGTTCCACTCGCGAATAGTGCGTGGGAAGAATGATTGTACGTAAGCCTCTGTAGTGGCGCTAATTTCTCGAATTTTCTCCTCGTGGTCAATAAGCGAGATGTATGTGGGGGGAAGTAACACGTTGTCTGACTCCTCCTGAAAAGTGCTGTCGCGAAATTTCAGTAGTAAATCTCTCCGTGATGCACAACGCCTCCCTTGTAACGTCTGCCAGTGAAGGGAAATGAGTTTCCACTTCAGTGACACTTTAACGCTTGCTATACGAACCTGTGAGGAGACGATCTGCTCTTCCTTGGACCTCATTTTCTGTTAGTCAAATACCGGTCTTACGAAATTAATCTACCTTCTTCATGGGAGATCTACACATCGTGAAGCTCTTTCCTATGATGCCATTAATGCAATTAGATTTATGTGTTGTAACTTTCCAAGAAAATTTCATAAGAAAATATTTTAAATGTTAACGGACATAGAGCCAAGTGTAACCTCCCCGTAATTATTTTTAAATGATATGAATTCAATAAAAAATGCAAATAATCCCATATGTTAGCTTCCCACAGTAATAAAAGTCAATGATAATAAAAATGTGCAAAAATGTTAAGTCCCCACAAAATTAACGTTATGCTAAACCTGATAAATTTTATAAGGCCACCTGCGCTAACCTTAGGCCCTGTGCAATAACCAGCGTGATAAATTGATTCTTGGAGGAAAAGCAAAGGAAATTTTCTTTCAATAAAATGTTTGTTTTGTTAAAATGCTTGGTTGAAAACAAAATTATTATTGGGGCGATTCTTGAACAAATTAATTACACTTAAGATCCATTACAATACATTATTAGCTGAGCGCAAAGCTGCTTCATTACCTTATTTAACAATATACCTCGTCCTGAATCTCGACCAGAGTCCCATGTCGGCGCCCGCCGACTCCTCACACAACAGCTAACTCGCAACTGAAACTACTGACTCCCTACATGCAACTGCTAACTGTACTCTCGCGAGCTATTACTCTCTCGCAACTGAACTGACTACATGCTCTCTGGTCAGAGATTGTCATGGCTCGCCATCGCTGTACTGTATACCCTGCATCCATACGGGTTTCATAACCTCGCAACTGAAACTACCGACTCCCTACATGCAACTGCTAACTGTACTCTCGCGCGCTATTACTCTCTCGCAACTGAACTGACTACATGCTCTCTGGTCAGAGATTGTCATGGCTCGCCATCGCTGTACTGTATACCCTGCATACATAAGTGTTTCAGTGTTCGTCCCATTTCAGTTACTCCTTACGCATATTTCCAGATATTTAACGGATGAACTTGTTTCCAGTGATTATTGAACAATCGTGTAATCAAAAAATGACCGGTCTTGCTTCCTATTCTTGTGCAAAACCATACATTCGTTTATGTTAAGTGTTAATGCCTGTACGACACGTCGATTTCCAGTAGGTCTTCCTGGATTTACGTCTAATTTTCAAGCGTTTCGACTCGTCTAAACACAACAAGAACGTCCACGAACAGCCTTATGGAGCTTCTGAAGTTATCTGCTAAATCACGAATTCTTCATTCCAACTACAAAGTTGGTCTGATACTAGGTACGCTCGAATTGTGTTCATCAGGTGACAGTGTCGAAATGTATCGAACGCCTTCCGGATGTCAGGAACACGGCATCAATCTGGGGGTTGGTATCTTGTGCTTACACGTTGACGCCCGGAGCGAGCTGGGTTTCACAAGATCATTGTTCGCGGAGTCCATATTGATTCGATAGTGATAGAAGCTGAAAAAAATGAATTAAAATTTGTGCCAACTCCGTGACTTGAACTCGGGTCTCTTGGTTACTAGACTGATCTGCTAACACTTACACCGTTGTAGCAGTATGGCTAACACAGCTGCATGAACTACACCAGTCCACTGCTCCCCCTAACACTAATTTAAGTTTGTTTTCACTGCTCGGGGACTGGGTGTTTGTGTTGTCTCCATCATTTCATCATCATCATCATCATCGTCATCATTTGTGACATTGGCTAGATTGGACTGTGTAAAAAAATTGGACTGTGTAAAAATTGGGACTTTGTACTGGTGCTGATGACCGCGCAGTTGAGCGCCCCACAAACCAATCATCATCATCATAAAAGCCGCGCGGGCTAGCCGCGCGGTCTTAGTCGCCTTGCCACGTTTCGCGAGACCTCCCCCGTCGGAGGTTCGAGTCCTCCCTCGGGTATGTGTGTGTGTGTGTGTGTGTGTGTGTGTGTGTGTGTGTGTGTTTTGTCCTTAGCGTAAGTCAGATTAAGTTAGATTAAGTAGTGTATAAGCCTAGGGACCGATGACCTCAGCAGTTTGGTCCCATAGGAACATACCACCACCACAACATAGGTTCATTAAATTAGACGTTTAAAATAGCCGACACGGTAGTTCAGTGTACTCGGTCAGAAGGTTTGTTGCTCTCTGTAATAACAAAA
The DNA here is from genome assembly GCF_023864275.1 of Schistocerca cancellata. Lineage (NCBI taxonomy): Eukaryota > Metazoa > Arthropoda > Insecta > Orthoptera > Acrididae > Schistocerca > Schistocerca cancellata. The sequence continues at coordinate 546,375,984 of NC_064633.1, forward strand.
ACTGAGTGAACGGATCAACGATGAACTTGAACGGTGTCATGGGACGTCCGCCCCGAACAAATGCAACGAACAAACTGAGATCAGAACAAGAAAAAAAAAAAAGAAGCAGGAGAGCAGGGCTGAAGTCCTGGCTGTTCAAATGGTTCAAATGGCTCTGAGCACTATGGCACTTAACATCTGTGGTCATCAGTCCCCTAGAACTTAGAACTACTTAAACCTAACTAACCTAAGGACATCACACACATCCATGCCCGAGGCAGGATTCGAACCTGCGACCGTAGCAGTCCCGCGGTTCCTCTCTGAGCGCCTAGAACCGCTAGACCACCGCGGCCGGCGAAGTCCTGGCTGTCTCACACATTTTAACTCATTTGTGACTCATAAGCCACACAGAAAATATAACAGCATGCTGATTCGTACAGATGAGATTTTCCGTCTCCAAACCATGTCTCAAATTACTAGATTATGCAACAGATCTGTGTCAGCAATACAGGTCCGTCGTTATGTTCGACAACCCATGTTGAAAATAGGAATGATTCGTCTATTTCTGCAATCACTTACTTGTTTGTTTATATTTGGTACAGCAGGACATATATTTGTTGCACCTCTCATCCTGCTGGCTTGTTATAATACCATTCGATCAAGTTTCACACACATCATGCCGCTGAAGTGTAATAAGAAGTCTCCTTCAAATGCCATAGAAATAAGTATGCATCAACAATTTTAGCATCACCCCTTTACTTCGAAATTCATGGCACTGAAAACAAAACTTCGCTCTGAGACATGTATATATATTCATTTAAAATGTGCCCAGATCGCGAAAAAAAAGGGTACCGCCAGAATCATCTGTGTACCATGGGGATTTTTCACAGAAATCCTGAGCAACGTCAGTAAGTGGTGTACCGCCCCCTTGCTAGGACGCAGGCTTGAATCCGTCATGGTGTACCTTCGATGAGATCATCAAGCCAGTACTGGTTCAAATTGTCCCACTCTTCGATGGCGAATCTGCGCGATGGTCGTTGTCGATGTCCAAAAAATTCCTTTGAATTAGGGTTGTCTGATTCAAGAATAGAAAAGTCGGACTCGTCTTTATATTTAGCCACATAGTTTGTCCCAAAAGACCAGAGTTCCTATTTTAAACAAAAGCAGAGTCACTTAGATATACACTGCTCAACAAAAGTTTGGAATCCCATCGTAAAATGTAGTCTGCTGTACTAGAGGTCTCATTGATCTAGGCACTTCATGCATTATCCAGTTAGAGCCCATGTGCTGGTCGGTGTTTAATACTGGCATGCTTTGTGGCCGTTTCCCAGTCATGTAAACCTACCGCTGCTGTAGCGACTGACAGCGAGCTGTCCAGTATCGACGACAGCTTCAATCGGTTTCTGTTCAACACTGCAATAACATACTTACAACGTTTTGAAAGTCAGGATAGTGGCTTTACTTTCAGCAGGTCGTACACAGCAATATCGGTTACACGTCACTCAAAGTGGTATGTCTAAAGTGTGGAAAAAGTACAGAGAGACGGGAAGTGTGAACGACAGACCTCGCAGTGGGTGTCCTCGTATGACAAAACCAAAGCAGAATCGTTTCGTCCAACTGTCAGCTCGGAGGAGCCCAATCTAAACAGCCAAAAATATAGGAAATGACTTCTCCCGAGTAACAGGGATTCGTATCTCAGATCAAACAGTGGTTAGAAGATTGCATTAGGGTGATCTTCATTTCATAAAATCCAAGGACCTGGGCTTTGGCACATCAACATTGGAGCGTTACAGAATGCAGTAATGTCAAGTTATCTGACGAGACCAGGATGTGTTTGTGATCGGACAGCAGACGTGAGAAGCGCTAGACGACACCAGGAAGGCCGATCCGTTTAGTAAATCCATCCGTTTGAAGGAGAAGTGTAATCTGGGCGGCAATAGTGATGGGACGGCAGAACCCTCTAATTCCCATCTACGGCAATTTGACTGGTTCAGGATATTACATGAGGTCCTACAAACGATTGTTGGGCCCTACAGACATGAAGTCGGTCACAGCTTCGTACTAGTTGATGGCAATACAATACTGCACCATACTCTAGCGTTGTCTCGGTATCTTCAAAGATGCAACATCAACCGAATGCATTGGCCAGCACAGTTCCCAGACATGAATGAAACTGAGCACGCATGGGACCTGTTGAAAGTGGCCACTGCACAGTGTCCGAATCCAACATCAATCTGAAGCTGCCGCTGAGGAGTGGGACCTCATTCCCCAAGGTACAATTGGTGGTCTCCTCCAGAGATGCCTCGCAGAGTGGAAGAACTCATCTGTGTGCGGGGAGACATATTCACTACTAAAGACCGTTAATTATCATCATTAGATAAATATTTTCACTGTTTTTGCTATAAAGGCGTACACTTAGGAGAGAGCCTACTTTGTTTTGTAATGATTTTTTATAACTAAGTAAAATCATTCTTGTTTTCACAATGAATTACGTTTATTTTGTTAATAAGGTACTGTACAAACCTCACTGGGTGTAGCATAAGTAGTCATTGCAGTGAATTGTATGATATTCCAAACTTCTGATGAGGTGTGTATTTTCAGTCGTTTATAAATAATCAATTACAGTCATTTTTTCTCGAGATCATCCTTAAATGAGTTAAAACTAAAAAACAATCAGTGAACAGTCTTACAATTCTAATTATGGTAGCAACTAAGCGCTCACTATTCGTAATTGATCAGACTTCTTTCTAATATAGTCTTATGTCAAAATTAACTAAAACTTCTTCGTTAAGAAAATAAATTATTAATTACTATTCTGGAATAGAAAATGAAAATATATTCACGAACTCTGGTCACTTCAGTTAGACTTATAAAGGAATAACAGTTTGTACTTAGGTATTAATATATCTCACTTGAAACCACTTTATCAACAAGGTAATTTTCCTCGGAAATCATTTCGTGTAGCTCTTGACAAGGCAATTTTAAATTACACAACAACAGCATCATCACCTTTGTCACTGTGACGATTTGCAGTTCATTGTGTTCCTTTATCCATAGGGCGCTTATGGAAGAGAACACTCTTTTGACATGGGCACTATGGGTTGGAATTGTAGAGTAATATTCCGCCAAATTCAATAATTCCGCATGAATATATTCTGTTCTGATTTGAAATAACTTGTCCATTTGTTCTGTGCCAGAACCCTTCTAAAATCAGAGTCGTCCGTTATGGTTCCATGAATTTGTGAAATTTTTCCACTGGTCAAAGAATTTACTCTCATCCAACTCTACGTTTGTTTTCTAGACTAAATATTTGCATTTTCTGCTGCTTATTCCCAGGCAGGAACATTAGCTGACGTCATCGACTGAAAGTGGTTCAACTGGGTGCTAAATTTATAGGCCCTCGTTTTTAATTAGTCTTCGAAGTTATGTACATATTATTCACGTCTGGTGTAAATTCGACTGCCTGGTTTGGCATTGGCTGTTCACCACATTACCTCGTTCGCTCTGCGTGTAGCGTGGTTGTTAGTTTCGTCTGGTACCCTCGTTCAACCTAAAAGAACATTGGACGCGTATATAACAATAGCATTGGTTTGTAGGTGTATAGCTATACTACACTCCTGGAAATTGAAATAAGAACACCGTGAATTCATTGTCCCAGGAAGGGTAAACTTTATTGACACATTCCTGGGGTCAGATACATCACATGATCACACTGACAGAACCAAAGGCACATAGACACAGGCAACAGAGCATGCACAATGTCGGCACTAGTACAGTGTATATCCACCTTTCTCAGCAATGCAGGCTGCTATTCTCCCATGGAGACGATCGTAGAGATGCTGGATGTAGTCCTGTGGAACGGCTTGCCATGCCATTTCCACCTGGCGCCTTAGTTGGACCAGCGTTCGTGCTGGACGTGCAGACCGCGTGAGACGACGCTTCATCCAGTCCCAAACATGCTCAATGGGGGACAGATCCGGAGATCTTGCTGGCCAGGGTAGTTGACTTACACCTTCTAGAGCACGTTGGGTGGCACGGGATACATGCGGACGTGCATTGTCCTGTTGGAACAGCAAGTTCCCTTGCCGGTCTAGGAATGGTAGAACGATGGGTTCGATGACGGTTTGGATGTACCGTGCACTATTCAGTGTCCCCTCGACGATCACCAGTGGTGTACGGCCAGTGTAGGAGATCGCTCCCCACACCATGATGCCGGGTGTTGGCCCTGTGTGCCTCGGTCGTATGCAGTCCTGATTGTGGCGCTCACCTGCACGGCGCCAAACACGCATACGACCATCATTGGCACCAAGGCAGAAGCGACTCTCATCGCTGAAGACGACACGTCTCCATTCGTCCCTCCATTCACGCCTGTCGCGACACCACTGGAGGCGGGCTGCACGGTGTTGGGGCGTGAGCGGAAGACGGCCTAACGGTGTGCGGGACCGTAGCCCAGCTTCATGGAGACGGTTGCGAATGGTCCTCGCCGATACCCCAGGAGCAACAGTGTCCCTAATTTGCTAGGAAGTGGCGGTGCGGTCCCCTACGGCACTGTGTTGGATCCTACGGTCTTGGCGTGCATCCGTGCGTCGCTGCGGTCCGGTCCCAGGTCGACGGGCACGTGCGCCTTCCGCCGACCACTGGCGACAACATCGATGTACTGTGGAGACCTCACGCCCCACGTGTTGAGCAATTCGGCGGTACGTCCACCCGGCCTCCCGCTTGCCCTCGCTCAAAGTCCGTCAACTGCACATACGGTTCACGTCCACGCTGTCGCGGCATGCTACCAGTGTTAAAGACTGCGATGGAGCTCCGTATGCCACGGCAAACTGGCTGACACTGACGGCGGCGGTGCACAAATGCTGCGCAGCTAGCGCCATTCGACGGCCAACACCGCGGTTCCTGGTGTGTCCGCTGTGCCGTGCGTGTGATCATTGCTTGTACAGCCCTCTCGCAGTGTCCGGAGCAAGTATGGTGGGTCTGACACACCGGTGTCAATGTGTTCTTTTTTCCATTTCCAGGAGTGTATATACCCTCATGGTACATCTCCTTATTTCGCCTTACACTTATTCCTCGAGCATACCTCATTAGCTTGAAAGAGGCTTGGTTGTGCGTCCTCTACTTCAACGCTGAAAAGCATAACAAAAGCCTGACAGGCTTGGCTTGTATATATTTGATGGGACACGAACGGAGAAAGTCGGATACCTAGCAACCCTAATATCAATCCATCCTGTATATGGTCGGTTGTGCCTCAAGTCCGGGGGAGTAGGCAGGCCATCCAGTTTTCGTTATCCCACTATGCTGAAGAAACGCGTTTACGAGAACAGCAAGATTAGCACGTGAGTTACCGTCCATCGAGATGAAACTGTTGGCATTACGGTCACGCTATTGGCTGCAGAATCTCGTCCCTACACTGTAGAGCAGTAAGATTGCCCTCAACAAACACGAAGGGTGTGCAGCGGCCCCAAGCGAGGCCATTTTCACTCCACCGCCACCCTGTTGCACACGTAGACACACTACTGGAGTCGTTGTCCCTAACCACGTTGTCTGCGATTGTCAGGGTACAAACGGATCCGAGTTTCATTCGTAGACAACACACGACGCCAATCCCGGGGCGTCCATTCTGCACGAGTTCTTGCCCACCTGTAATGAAGTTCTTTGTGTTGTGGTGCACGACATGGTGCTCGTCATGGTCGTTTGGAATGAATATTCACATCAAGCAACCATCTCCTAATAGCTCGTTGTGATACATGACGCCGTGCAGCCTCTTCGAACGCGGAATTCGTTCCTGGAGCACTCAGGCAACGGATACCGATCATCCTGTGTACCTGTCGAACGTGAAAGGCCTGTGCGGTGGAAGTACTCGACGCTGCCCATCAACTAGAGTCGATTCCATGTCCGCACCATATCATGTTGACTCTCCGGTGCACCCGTTAAGCGACTTCCCTGGTTGAGAAGCCTCCTCATCCTACCTGGTCCACGACGCTCCTCAACTTCCTCGGTTGATGATGATGTTTTGTTTGGTGGGCGCTCAACTGAGCGGTCATCAGCGCCCACACAAAGTCCCAATTTTTACACAGTCCAATTTTTGTATAATCCAGTCTAGCCACTGTCACGATGGTGATGATGATGAAATGATGAGGACAACACAGACACCCCGTCCCCGGGTAGAGAAAAACCGCAACCTGGCTGGGAATCGAATCCGAGACCCCGTGATCCAGAGGTAGAAACGCTACTTCCCTGGTTGACAACATTCCTGCACGTAACGTGATGATGCGCACTCGATCACTGCTCGCAAATGTTCTTCGTCAATGATGGTGGATGTTCACTCTACTGTTCCACAGACGCGTCCCTAATGGTGCTTTACTTTCGACTGAAGTTTACACATTAAGGGATGACCCTTCTATCGATACTAGAACAGTGACACTAGCAACACACCATGTAACGCCGGAAAAGCGTATCCTCCTATTTCCTTCTAATGTTCTATAAATTTTGTCCTTATTTTGTCACCTGAAGATATGACATTTCTGTCTCTTTATATATTGTAAATGTTATACTGTTCATTTATGTCGATGTATAATTGGGTTGTTTTGTAAATATTACTTGTATTTTTACGCTGGGTCTTGCCTAGGGAAAACTATGCTATCGAACGATTACATCGATAGGTCGTGTGAAGAATCAAAGCATGTAGGATCTTTGGTAGTGTGAACTCTGCCGCGTGGAGCACGGGCAGAGGGAGAGTCTGGCTGGGGTAGTGGAGTGGAGCAGGTGTGTTGTGTGATGCTCCCGCGAGTTGCCGCGCTTTCGGGGTTGGGCAGCATGTAATTGCGCTCGACTTGCTATGATAGTTTCTGACATGGTGTCGCGGACGGGAAACATTAACTAGCGCACATCAAGAGCCCGTTTCGTCTGGTGACCGTGTCAAGAAGAAGGCGTGCCAACATCCAGCTTCTGCAACAGCGACGGCCGACAATGAGTGACTGTCGCCACCTCCTCGATCGACGGCTTCGAACCTTCAATCAACCAACAAGGAAGACTGGAAGCACGTAAAGTTTTAGAACTGTATGGCAGACCTCAGCTTTTAATCTTGTTCCATTTGCCTCGCAAAATTACAGCAACTTAGCATGAACCTTTGTTGCTCATTGTCCCAATTGCATTACCAAGCAGGGTCCCTTCCTTTTCCGGAATGAACCCGAGTGTCGTTGAAATTCAAACGCCAGCATTAAAGTAATATTATAGCATTTCACTGCTTTAATTTCAAAGTTCAGTTAAAGTATTCATAGCTGGCTACAATATTTAGATTACACAAGCACAAATTAAGAGTGTGAGTTTTGTTACCGCATTTTAGCTTACCTGTGACTGCAGCTCAGCTTGGTACGTACTAAATTTTACTATTGTTAATTGTTCAGAATCATTTAATTCAAGTTCAAAGTTAAATCTCTTGTTTCTAAATTGCGTAGATTCAAGTAGCTTTTGAAATGATTGTTGAGGTAGTCCAAGACTAACCATATTTTACTGAATTTCGATGTGCTTCAGAAAGAAAGCTCACTATTAACTTCAGTCACTAAATTAACTTTCGATTTTCCGGTTTTATTAATTCTTTTGCTAAATTAAGTCAGAGTGTAGCAAAATTTATTACTTCTGACAAACTTTCGGTTTTCACACTACACGTGTCAACCTTCAGTTGCCACACATCTAGTGCTAATTATATGTGTAATAACCTTTCTTTTTCAGTTTCTATAGTAATTGTCCTTAGGACTGGCGACCGTAATTTCCCCTAAATCTCAAATATCTAATTAGGGCCAATTAATTGTTAACGTGACGACCGCACATTTAATTTCTTTATTAACTTTACCCCTTTTCAAAATTAATTTCCACCAGTTTCATTTGTATTTTTCCTTTCATTTAGATGTAACCCTTTCCTCCCTCTTTGCCGACAAATCAACCTCGGTGACGATTGCTTTTCCCAAATTTCCATTAGGTACACGCGGTTTAATTTTTCACTGTCATTAAGGTCGATAAGTGAGGGGGAGGTTACAACCAGCACGACATATACGGGCGATGCAACACTTTTGTTGATATGTGTGTGGGGTTCTGTACAAACTTAATTATGTGCATAGACAGTTTATCCATTCCCATAATCCAGAATCTTGATCATTTTTGCCTGTTATCGACACTGATACTAGCAAGACACTAGTCCCAGAGATTCCAAGATTTTTGGGGATCTTTTAATTTCAATAACGGAAATGTGACATAAAGTCATGCAGGAGGCAGGCGATCATTATTATAATAATCAGCAGTTCTCAATTTAGGCTGGCTGCGTTTCAATGGAAAAAGTCAAACATCACGCGAGAAATGCCTTTATTGCTCATAAGACGTGTCTCGGAATTTATCCGCCACCGGATTTCCAAGACCGATTGCTGCGAGTAGCTATGACATTGCCGGGCGTTGTGGCCGAGCGGTTCTAGACGCTTCAGTCCGGAACCCCGCTACTGCTACGGTCGCAGGTTCGAATCCTATCTCGGGCATGGATGTGTGTGATGTCCTTAGGTTAGTTAGGTTTAAGTAGTGCTAAGTCTATTGGGCTGATGACCTCAGATGTTAAGTCCCACAGTGCTTAGAGCCATTTGAGCCAAGCTATGACATTTCAAATTGTATGTGAAACAAACATTCGCGGAATAGTCCCCAGGAGCCAATGGGAGGCATCCTATAGTTTCTGATGAGTAAGTTTGCTATCATCAAAATATGTGACGTAAATAGCCGTATCTTTTGGTTGCATCGACTCAGAAGCTCACAGTTATTTCACCGCCAAGGGCCAATAGACCTTAGTATGTGACATACATTTCAAATCGTTCAAATGGCTCTAAGCACTATGGGACTTAACACCTGAGGTCATCAGTCCCCTAGACGTAGAACTACTTAAACCTAACTAACCTAAGGACAGCACACACATCCATGCCCGAGGCAGGATTCGAACCTGCGACCGTGGCAGCAGCGCGGTTCCAAACTGAAGTGCCTAGAACCGCTCAGCCACAGAGGCCGGCGACATACATTTCAACCTGATAACATCTACCAGTTCCTGAGAAAAGGGGCTTTTAACAGACGGGCGAACAATCACGTAAAAAATGACAAATGTTTTCTTGTAGTATAGTTATAGCTTTACAGTTTTCGGACTTTTTTTTCCTTTGGCTGTACTGTGAAATGTTCCTTTTTGGCAAAATTCCTTATTGTGTGCCAACAAGAAGTATGACATAATATGTTTTGGTGACTGAGTTCGCGAGTATCAAATATGTGACGTAAGAGGTCTTATCTTTTGATTTCAGTGACTTAGACTGTCAGATAACAAATGACAAAACAAATTGTCGAGTGATATAATTCCATATTTACAGTTTCCAGATTTTTTCCTTTGGCTGTACTGTGACACGCTGCTTGTTGCCAAATTTCATTATTCTAGTCCAACGGATAGTGCCGTATAGGTTTTGATGCGTGAGTTAGCCTGTATCAAAATATGTTACATCAATGGTCGTAGCTTTTGACTTCATTTACGTAAAAGCTTCAGTTTTTTACACCGCCAGTGGACCATGGATCTTAGTATCTGTCATAAATTTGAATGTGATAAGTCTACTCGTTCCTAAAAAAACGGGGGGGGGGAGGGGGAGTCTTAACAGACTGACGGACTGACAGTCAGGTAACAAATGACAAAAAAAAGTTTCGTGTGGTATAATTACAAATTTACAGTTTTCCGATTTTTTTTCCTTTGGTTGTATTGTGAAATCTTCCGTTTTGCCAAATTTCATAATACCAGGACAACAGGAAATACGCTATACGTTTTGATGAGTGACCTTGCAAGTGTTAAAATATGTGATGTAAATGGTTATCTTTTTATTGCATTGACTTAAGCAATGTTTTACACCGCCAAGGGACCATAGGCCACAGTATGTGACATAAAGTTCAACTCGATGGGTCCACTACTTTCCTCAGAAAAAGAGTTTTTAATCGTCGAACAGACTGACAGGGAGACGAACAGCAAACTGATCCTATAAGAGTTTGTAACCTCCCTCTCACTTATCGACCTTAATGACAGTGAAAAATTAAACCGCGCGCACCTAACGGAAATTTGGGAAAAGCAATCGTCACCGAAGTTAATTTGTCGGTAAAGAGGGAGGAAAGGGTTACATCTAAATGAAAGGAAAAATGCAAATGAAATTGGTGGAAATTAATTTTGAAAAGGGGTAAAGTTAATAAAGAAAGTAAATGTGCGGTCGTTACGTTAACAATTAGTTGGCGTTAATTAGATATTTGAGATTTGGGGAAAATTTCGGTCGCCAGTCCCACGGACAACTACTATAATAATTGAAAATGAAAGATTAATGCACATATATTTAGCACTAAAAGCGTGGCAACTGAAGGTTGACACGTGTTGTGTGAAAAGTGAAAGTTTGTCAGAAGTAATAAATTTCGCTACACTCTGACTTAATTTAGCAAAAGAATTAATAAAACCGGAAAATTGAAAGTTAATTAGTGACTGAAATTTGTTTCTGAATCACTACGAAATTCAATAAAATAAGGTTAGTCTTGGGCTACCTCAACAATCATTTCAAAAGCTACTTGAACCTACGCAATTTAGAAATAAGAGATTTAACTTTGAACTTGAATTAAATGATTCTACACAATTAACAATAGTAAAATTTAGTACGTACCAAGCTGAGCTGCAGTCACAGGTATGCTAAAATATGGTAACAAAACTCGCACTCTTAATTTGTGCTTGTGTAATCTAAATATTGTAGCCAGCTATGAATACTTTAACTGAACTTTGAAATTAAAGCAGTGAAATGGAATGATATTACTTTAATGCTGGCCTTTGAATTTCAACGACACTCGGGTTCATTCCGGAAAAGGAAGGGACCCTGCTTGGTAATGCCATTGGGACAGTGAGCAACAAAGGTTCATGCTAAGTTGCTGTAATTTGGTGACACAAATTGACCAGTTTGAAGAGCTGAGGTCTGCCATACAGTTCTAAAACTTTACGTGCCTCCAGTCTTCCTTGTTGGTTGATTGAAGGTTTGAAGTCGTCGATCGAGGAGGTGGCGACAGTCACTTATTGTCGGCCGTCGCTGTTGCAGAAGCTGGATGTTGGCGCGCCTACTTCTCGACACTGTCACCAGGCGAAACGGGCTCTTGATGCGCACCAGCTAATGCTTCCCGTCCGCGACACCGTGTCAGAAACTATCATAGCAAGTCGAGCGCAATTACATGCTGCCAAACCCCGAAAGCGCGGCAACTCGCGGGAGCGTCACACAACACACCTGCTCCACCGCCCTACTCCAGCCAGACTCCCTCTGCCCGCGCTCTATACGGCAGAGTTAACACTCCCAAAGATCCTAAACACTTTGGTTCTCCACACGACTTATCGATGTACTCGTTCGATAGCATAATTTTCCCTAGGCAAGACCCAGCGAAAGAATACAAATAATATTTACAAAACAAACTAATTATACATCGACATAAATGCATAAATATACATATATACAAATTGTAAAACAATTACAATATATAAAGGCACCGAAATGTCATATCTTCAGGTAACAAAATAAGGAAAAAAATTTATAGTACAATAGATGGAAATAGGAGGATATGCATTTCCAGCGTTACAGCTTCCCTTTTTACACATTGAGGTACGAAACTGTAAAAGCTAAGTTGCTGTCATAATTCAGCAGCTATAAACATTAAAAATTACTTTCCTACCTTAGAAATGCACGATATCATTCACTATAACTCAACGAAAACAGACCTTAGTATACTTTCTCTTTGTGGATGTACCTGGAGTGACTTGTGCTACCTGCATTACCCTGTGTATGAATTGGTTGTCGGAAAAAGTCTGTAGCTCTGTGATACAGTTCACAGACGATGCAGTTGTGTACGTGAAGCTGACTTTGCCGTTACGAAAAAACACTCGTCTACATCTTCATCTGCATGATTACGATGCCGGCTGTTGTGGCCGAGCGGTTCCAGGCGCTTCAGTCTGGATCCGCGGGACCGCTACGGTCGCAGGTTCGAATCCTGCCTCGGGCATGGATGTGTGTAATATCCTTAGGTTAGTTTTAAGTAGTTCTAAGTTCTAGGGGACTGGTGACCTCAGATGTTAAGTCCCATAGTGCTCAGAGCCATTTGAACCATGATTACGATGATTACTCTGCATTTCACACTTGAGTACCTGCCCAGCAATTTGAAGCAAGAACTGAAGCTGTGACAATTAATCACGTCCGTCAAATCGAGTGAACCGGAAGAAGTAGAACCACAGCATGTCGTTCACGGAGCGGGGCGCTTTTGTCTTGGCCACTGCGCGTTTAAGATTAAGAGCATAGATACACACCTGGAAATGGAAAAAAGAACACATTGACACCGGTGTGTCAGTCCCACCATACTTGCACCGGGCACTGCGAGAGGGCTGTACAAGCAATGATCACACGCACGGCACAGCGGACACACCAGGAACCGCGGTGTTGGCCGTCGAATGGCGCTAGCTGCGCAGCATTTGTGCACCGCCGCCGTCAGTGTCAGCCAGTTTGCCGTGGCATACGGAGCTCCATCGCAGTCTTTAACACTGGTAGCATGCCGCGACAGCGTGGACGTGAACCGTATGTGCAGTTGACGGACTTTGAGCGAGGGCGTATAGTGGGCATGCGGGAGGCCGGGTGGACGTACCGCCGAATTGCTCAACACGTGGGGCGTGAGGTCTCCACAGTACATCGATGTTGTCGCCAGTGGTCGGCGGAAGGTGCACGTGCCCGTCGACCTGGGACCGGACCGCAGCGACGCACGGATGCACGCCAAGACCGTAGGATCCTACGCAGTGCCGTAGGGGACCACACCGCCACTTCCCAGCAAATTAGGGACACTGTTGCTCCTGGGGTATCGGCGAGGACCATTCGCAACCGTCTCCATGAAGCTGGGCTACGGTCCCGCACACCGTTAGGCCGTCTTCCGCTCACGCCCCAACATCGTGCAGCCCGCCTCCAGTGGTGTCGCAACAGGCGTGAATGGAGGGACGAATGGAGACGTGTCGTCTTCAGCGATGAGAGTCGCTTCTGCCTTGGTGCCAATGATGGTCGTATGCGTGTTTGGCGCCGTGCAGGTGAGCGCCACAATCAGGACTGCATACGACCGAGGCACACAGGGCCAACACCCGGCATCATGGTGTGGGGAGCGATCTCCTACACTGGCCGTACACCACTGGTGATCGTCGAGGGGACACTGAATAGTGCACGCTACATCCAAACCGTCATCGAACCCATCGTTCTACCATTCCTAGACCGGCAAGGGAACTTGCTGTTCCAACAGGACAATGCACGTCCGCATGTATCCCGTGCCACCCAACGTGCTCTAGAAGGTGTAAGTCAACTACCCTGGCCAGCAAGATCTCCGGATCTGTCCCCCATTGAGCATGTTTGGGACTGGATGAAGCGTCGTCTCACGCGGTCTGCACGTCCAGCACGAACGCTGGTCCAACTGAGGCGCCAGGTGGAAATGGCATGGCAAGCCGTTCCACAGGACTACATCCAGCATCTCTACGATCATCTCCATGGGAGAATAGCAACCTGCATTGCTGCGAAAGGTGGATATACACTGTACTAGTGCCGACATTGTGCATGCTCTGTTGCCTGTGTCTATGTGCCTGTGGTTCTGTCAGTGTGATCATGTGATGTATCTGACCCCAGGAATGTGTCAATAAAGTTTCCCCTTCCTGGGACAATGAATTCACGGTGTTCTTATTTCAATTTCCAGGAGTGTAGGATACGGAATGCAGTGCAGTTGGGCGTAAATCACTGGACCGCCACAGGCTCACTGATTATAGGGATAATGTATTGCGTGTACAAAGGCGTAGGGGCCTTATCCAATTAGTGCATCAGTACATACTTGCGATCATTTCTTTTTTGCTGCAGTACACTGTGGCCATAACTCGTGACGTGACAAGCGGCTAGCAGGGAAAACACAGACACACACACACACACACACACAGACAATGGATAGAGCGATCAGTGCGACCGCACTGGCTAATGACGCCTTGAATATTCACCGTGCGCTCTGCGCAGCGTACGGACGCATTAAACTTTGTTCCAACTTCGCGGCCTTTACTCACTCACCTGGCTAACAGCTACGCCGTGATGGAGAATTTTTGATGAGCCGCTCTTTGAGTTTTGCAGTATGCCCGCAGGGGCAGCGCTAGTGAGCCAGTAGCCTTCTCACGACCGCTGCCGCTTCACAGAGTGTCGAAATGATTTCCTTCATCGGGCTGATAAAGGAAGCCGCTACGAAGGAGTTTTCTTTCAAGCCTTTGCAGTCGGAGCTTCCAACTTCCTCCAGGCAGCAAGAGAACTTCCGATATATTTGTGTACACGTACTTAGACATCTTCGAGATTCAAAAACACAATCTTCCGTCATGCCTACATGCGGCCTGCTAACCGGAGGTGGGAGAAGACAGAACCATTTGCTGCACGTAGCACGCCAGTAAGACATACAGTGAGTCTAAAAATATTCGTCAGTTGTATTTAAAAAAAACTAAGTATATGTCACGTGAAAGAAAGGAAACAAAAAATGTGAACACCCAATTATATGCAACGAACCTTGGTAAGTCATTTTTATTTGTGGGGAAGGAAACAAATAAATGGCTCTGAGCACTATGGGACTTAATATCTGCGGTCAACAGTCCCTAGAACTTAGAACTATTTAAACCTTACTAACCTAAGGACATCGCACACATCCATGCCCGAGGCAGGTTCAAATAGCTCTGAGCACTGTGGGACTTAACATCTGAGGTCATCAGTCCCCTAGAACTTAGAACTAACCTAAGGACATCACACACATCCATTCCCGATGCAGGATTCGAACCTGCGACCGCAGCAGCAGAGCGGTTCCACACTGAAGCGCGTAGAACCGCTCCGCCACACCGGCCGGAAAGGAAATTAATACATCCATAGCGATAACAAATTTGGCAAAATGAAGAACTTATTCAAGGGATACTTCAAAAAGTATTCGTCCACTCATTTTTATTTAATTTACAGTCTGAAAATATGATTTCAATTACAAAAATTAATATTTAGTGGGGTTTCCCTTTGCAACTATTACTGCTTGTAGTCGTCTGGGCATAGACTTGACCTAGTTTGCGTCAGAAAAACTGAAATTTTGTCAAATTCGTCTTGAAGTGCTTCTTTTAGGTCTCTCTTATTAGAAATGTGTCTTCTCCTGATGCTATCTTCCAATACCTTCCAAAGGTGTTCAATAGGCTTAGTGTCAGGGCTCTGAGGAGGGGTGTTTAGTTGTTTTGGAGTATTGTACAGGAGCCACGGCCTTGTATTTAGAGCCGTATGCTTTGGGTCGTTGTCTTGTTCAAAAATGTAATCTCCTTACAGACCTAATTTTTCGGCGCTAGGATTCAGATTGTCCTTTAAAATGTTGATATAAATATGGTGATCCATTGTACCTTCAATTAAACGTAATTTTCCAACACCTGCAGCACTCATACAGCCGCACACCATCAGAGAGCCACCACTGTGTTTAACCGTTTGCACAAGATTGCGTGGCAACATCTCCGCATTCTTCTTACGCCACACCATTCGCCTACCATCCGACCCGAATACTTTACATTTATTCTCATCAGAAAATATTACTCTATTTCAGAAGTCTTCCTTTTTGAATCTACATTCCATCGCAGAATGAAGACGTTTCTTTCGATTCTGTTCACTGACCCAAAATTTCTTTCGCGCTACCAGGCCGTGATACCTATACGTTTTGAAGGTATTTCTGATTGTGTTGGCACATACCTTTTTTTTCCCTAGACTCGAACTCCCCAGCCAACTTAGGAGAGTTGATCTTAGGTTTCTTCTTCATTTCCCTCATCATAAATCTCACGTATGCATCAGTCAAACTATCAGGGCGTCCGGTACGTGGTTAGTTTCTTAATGATTTTTGAAACGTCCCCTTAGAACAATTATACAAGACTGTGCTTAAACTGACACACAATATTTTTTAGCGCAACGCAATCTGACTTTCAGAAATCCCTACAAAGGAATGGCCCTGACTAACATTAACCTGTACCTTTCACAAATCGCTTACCTCACAAAAATCTTGGTTACTCGAACTACTGCAATACAGCGAGCTCCACTACTGCCAGCTAAATAAAAGATTCAAACTACGGAAGGCACTAACTACTGATAGGCATAGTTAGCAAATGAAAGATTTTAATAGAGAACAAACAATGTATTTACCTTAATAGTCATCAAAAGTCATAATATATACAGCAGCTCATGACATCCATTTTTACAAATTTCAAAACTCCGCCATCTCTCTCCCCACATCCACCACTGCTGGCGGCTCACCTCCAACTGCGCAACGCTACGCGCTGTTAACATCCAGCTGCCGCTGCCAAACACTACAATGGCAGACAACAATGGAAACTAGCCACAGACTGCACACAGTACAGCCAGTGATTTTCGTACAGAGCGCTACGTAACGTTGCCAATAAGAAAACATAAACAGCCTACTTACATAGCCCCCATGCTCCCCACAAAAAATTTTACAAATTGTTTTGGGCAGTGGCCAATACATATTTGTTAAAATTTTTTCACAATTACAATAACAAAGATATCAAATGCACACACTTATTGATAAAATGTTGGTCAAAAGCTAAAATTTTCGCACAGTCCATAAAGACAGTCCAAATTGTTCATCACTGTAAAATTGCAGTGTTTTTCTCATAGTCTGAGCAGTAAAAGAAAATGCACACGGAAGTAGTGGATTTCCATGGAGTCTTGAAGAAGTAGTGTTGTCCTTCCAACGGAACGACAGTGCTGACTCTTGACATGCTGACAGGTAATGGGCCACAACAGAGCAAACCCACCGCAGAGTCATTCGACGTTTTGAAGAATATTGGTAGGTAGGTCATCACAGAGTAGACCCACTGTAGTCCTTGTAGAGATTACGGTATTGGTGGGCCACCAGAAGTGCAGACCCACTGCAGTCCTTGTAGAAATAATGGTACTGGTGAGTCAGCAAAGGTGTAGACCCACTGTAGTCCTTGTAGAGATGGCCAGCAGCCATCTGTTGTGACTGTGCAGGTGCACAATCACCATTGAAGAGTCTTTTCCAGCCTACTTACATTTTGTTGCGCAAAATCAATCTATTATCGACTGAACCGTCGATCTAAGTCTACCGACTACTTTAGCAATCTCGTAGGAAGATTTTCACTCATTATGTAAGCGCAGAATGAGTTTCCTTTCGATCAGCGTCGTCTCACTACCCTTACTGCCCGTGGCGCTAATTGCTCTGTATCGGCGCCTTTGCGAACCACAGCAGGCGATAGAGTGGGGCCGCGCACGGTTGACTCCAGTGTGTGCCGTGGGTCATCGTTATAGTTTAATCACTGCGCGCAGAACTTCGGTATGCTCAGATGGTGGACGAATACTTTATGATCTAGCTCTTGGATTAAATTTTCTATTTTGTTAATGTAGTCAATTACAGTCATTGGAAAAGGAATGGACAAGGTGCAGGGACACAGTACTAGAAGTAGCTAAAGAATGTTTTGGAACAGTAGTGTGTAAAAGTAGGATGAAGCAAACAGCTTGGTGGAATGATACAGTCAAGCCAGCCTGTAAAAGGAAAAAGAAGGCGTATCAAAAATGGCTAGATACCAGAACCCAGGTAGGCAGAGAAAGTTACGTTGAAGAAAGAAACAAAGCCAAACAGATGATTGCAGCATCGAAGAAGAAATCGTGGGAAGACTTTGGAAACAGGTTGGAGACTATGGGTCAAGCTGCTGGAAAACCATTCTGGAGTGTAATTAGCAGTCTTCGAAAGCGAGGTAAGAAAGAAATGACAAGTATTTTGGACAGGTCAGGAAAACTGCTGGTGAATCCTGTGGATGCCTTGGGCAGATGGAGGGAATATTTTGAAGAGTTGCTCAATGTAGGTGAAAATGCGATCAGTAATGTTTCAGATTCCGAGGTAGAATGGGATAGGAATAATGATGGAAATAGGATCACATTTGAGGAAGTGGAAAAAATGGTCAATAGATTGCAGTGCAATAAAGCGGCTGGGGTGGATGAAATTAAGTCGGAACTCATCAAATACAGTGGAATGTCAGGTCTTAAATGGCTACACAGGATAATTGAAATGGCCTGGGAGTCGGGACAGGTTCCATCAGACTGGACAAAAGCAGTAATAACACCAATCTTTAAACATGGAAACAGAAAAGATTGTAACAACTACAGAGGTATCTCTTTAATCAGCGTTGTGGGTAAAATCTTCGCAGGTATTGTTGAAAGGAAAGTGCGAGTATTAGTTGAGGACCAATTGGATGAAAATCAGTGTGGGTTTAGGCCTCTTAGAGGTTGTCAGGACCAGATCTTTAGCTTACGGCAAATAATGGAGAAGTGTTATGAGTGGAACAGGGAATTGTATCTATGCTTTATAGATCTAGAAAAGCCATATGACCGTGTTCCTAGGAGGAAGTTATTGTCTGTTCTACAAGATTATGGAATAGAAGGCAAACTTTTGCAAGCAATTAAAGGTCTTTACATGGATAGTCAGGCAGCAGTTAGAGTTGACGGTAAATTGAGTTCATGGTTCAGAGTAGTTTCAGGGGTAAGACAAGGCTGCAACCTGTCTCCACTGTTGTTCATATTATTTATGGATCATATGTTGAAAACAGTAGACTGGCTGGGTGAGATTAAGATATGTGAACACAAAATAAGCAGTCTTGCATATGCGGATGACTTAGTTGTGATGGCAGATTCGATTGAAAGTTTGCAAAGTAATATTTCAGAGCTAGATCAGAACTGCAAGGACTATGGTATGAAGATTAGCATCTCCAAAACGAAAGTAATGTCAGTGGGAAAGAAATATAAACGGATTGAGTGCCAAATAGGAGGAACAAAGTTAGAACAGGTGGACGGTTTCAAGTACTTAGGATGCATATTCTCACAGGATAGCAACATAGTGAAAGAACTGGAAGCGAGGTGTAGCAAAGCTAATGCAGTGTACTAGTGCCGACATTGTGCATGCTCTGTTGCCTGTGTCTATGTGCCTGTGGTTCTGTCAGTGTGATCATGTGATGTATCTGACCCCAGGAATGTGTCAATAAAGTTTCCCCTTCCTGGGACAATGAATTCACGGTGTTCTTATTTCAATTTCCAGGAGTGTATTTTTTGTCCTTTGTTGCGTACAATGCTGATGATGAAAGTAAGAAAGAAACGTAACATATGTTAAATATCTCAACAAAATATCCTCTCTAAGCTGTAGGTTGTACCTGCAGTAGTACAGAAATTGCTTCATTGCTCGCTTCGAAACAGATAAATGAATTAATTGACAGCAAGAGACGGCAGTAACTACATAAGGGCTACTATAGTGCTGTACATAGTTTTATTATTATTATTATTATTATTATTATTAGGGTGGCTGGACACAAATCATTAACAACCTGACGTCGTTCAGTTTCTGCCAGTTCAGAAGTAAGGAGTATAGCAATGAAGTGATGTACGAACAATGAGAATAGTGCACACATCTGAAATTATTTTATTTTAAATGGGGTTGCAGTGTGCAGGTCAAGCAAGTGCCACAATGGAGAGGAGTAATGCAGGGGGAGTACGTTTTGTAACAAATGTCTACCCCTCACTGTGGATAGTTAGCTTTCTTTTTTGAGGAGGAGTTATGGGTAGCACTTGCGATGAATCACGAATTCCTTCTTCATTCTAATATACACGCACACACACACACACACACACACACACACAAACGAAATATCACTCATCATTTTAAAAATAACAGTATTCCAAGAAAAGTCTTTCATTCTACATTTAATTTAGGTGCTAAAGTTGGTGGTAGTTTGGGGGTTGATTGGAGGATGGGGCGGGGGGGGGGGGGGGAGGGCAACAGACATAAGGGGGAGGGAGGGCGGGGGTACCAGCTAATATCTGATTGCACTCAGGGGCAAAGTCTAAGAAAGGTTGGCTCCAGCACGACTGCCTTACGTCTCCTAGCAGAGCCACTCCAGTATGCGCGTGTGTGTTCCGCATCTTAAACATGCGTACAAAATTCAATTTCGCTACAGGGATTGCGCCTGCATCTTGTGTTGGTTTAGCATACAGCATGTGAATCCTGTGTGGATCGGTGAACCGGTGGATGTCACCCAGATGTCCGTCATGCAGTTCGCTAGACGCTATAGTAGGCAAACTGACGATTCGCAAAACAATGGAAATGAACGGAAAACAAATGGCTGCCCCAAGCAGTACGCAGTCTCACACAATAACTGCAGGAGGTATATCGGTTCTATACCTGATGAAAAGGGGGGGGGGGATAAACTTAAACTAAAACCATTTCCGACTTGACGGTAGAACGTGTGTGCTCAAGCCGCCTGTACTGCAGCCAGTGAAACAACAATGTCCCCTTGTCTGATATGGCCACTGTTCGGAAAGGACAAAACTGACACACCAAAGCACAACTTGATAGTGTACCAGGTTATCTTTGTACTGACTCCATCTGATATTTTACTACTAAATAGCAGCACGCATGTTCTACTTTTAATTTCTCATTTTCTATTATAATTCCTCCTATATCACTCGATTTAATTCGAGCCTGTTCCGTTGCCCTTGTTTTACTTTTGTTGATGTTCATCTTAAGAGCTCTTCCGAAAACACCAAGCCTTCTGTTCAACAGTTCTCCAAAATTATTTGCTGTCTCTGGTAGAATTACAGTGTCATCGGCCAACTTCGAGGTTTTTATTTCCTTTCCCTAAGTTTTAATTCTTCTTCCAAATATTTCCTTCGTTTCCTTTACTGCTTGCTCAACGTACAGATTGAATAACGTCGGGGAGATGCTACAACCCTGTCTCAATCCCATCTCAACCATTGCTTCCCTTTCATGTTCTTCGACTCTTATAACTGCAGTCTGGTTTCCGTACAAGTTGTAACAAGCTATCGCTCCCTGTACTTCATCCTTGCACCTTTAAGAATTTGAAAGAGTGTATTAAAGTCAACATTGTCAAAAGCTGTCGATAATGGTATAGACGTAGGTTTGCCTTTCTTTAACCCGTCTTCTAAGATAATTCGTGCGGTCACTGTTGCCTCGCGTGTTTCTATATTTCTCCCGAACCCCAAGGTCAGCTGCCCACAATTTTTCCATTTTCCGTAAATAATTCGTGCCAATATTTTGCAACCATGACCTATTCAACTGATAGTTCGGTAATATTCACACCTGCCACCAACTGTTTTCTTTGCAATTGGAATTAATATACATTTATCTTAAAGTATGTCTCATATACCTTCCATGCCAGGTGAAGTAGTTTCGTTTTTGTCATACTTCGATCTCCCAAGGATCACAATAATTCGGACGGTATTTATACTCCAGAGACATTGTTATGACTTACGTCTTTCTGTGCCCAGTCAAAATTTTTCTCATAGTATCATAACTCCCATCTCCATCTAACTTCTATTTCTTTCTGTAATACTGCCTTCAAGTTCATTTCCCTTGGATACCTGTCCTATATATTCTCTCCACCTTTCGGCTTTCCTAATTTTGCTTAGTAACGGCTTGACATCTGAGCTCTTGACACTGTGTTCATAAAGCTGTTTCTCTGTTTTCCGGAAGTTTTTTTAATTTTCCTGGTTTCCTGCAGGCTGCGTCTATTTTTCATCTAGTTATGCATGCTTCTACGCCCTTTAATTTCTCGTCCAGCCATTCCTACTATTTTGCATTTCCTGTTCATCTCTTTTTTTAGATGTCTATACTCACTTTTGCTTGCTCTATTTGCTGTATTTTTAAAAATAATATTACTAATTTTACTGTGTCCCTTAACATTTCTGTTCAGTAGTAGCACAAAAAATCAGAATGAAGATAGACTTGCATTTCAATAAATCTTAAAAGTTCGTAACCATGAAATTCGATGTTATTGACGCGTTAAACTTAGCAGAAAATCGAGGTCATAACAGACAGAGTCAACACTTATACGGCTCATTCAGAGCCTTGGCGTTCCGTATCGCGTAACTCTGACGACGGAAAATAGCGACAAGTGGCGGGACGCTGTTTCGCAGCTATTTATGCTCCGAGAATTTTACGCTCGAAAAGTTGTTGGTGCACTCGAGACACATAGCAAGTCGACATATCCATTCTTTGGTGCATTCACTGACGTCTGACACTCTGCCACATGACCGTCTTCTCCTTTTCCTTCGGTCGTCTTTCAATTTGCTCATTGCCTCCTGCGATAGTACCGGAAATAACCACAAGGTGCGCTCCAGTCTGATAGTGCGAGACACCTCGCCAGTTGACCGTGTGAGCTGACGAGCTCTATACCTGTGTTGTGCTAACTGGTCTTCCAACAGACGTGGCGAGTAAACGGCCAAGATGGCGCATTTTTCCGGTTTGTTCATGTACTACTACAGTGGTCTGGATATGGAATACGACGTAGGGACGTTGTTTCGTGCCAGTCCCAAAGGGTAACACACACATTCATATTAGCCCTATATACTTGTAAGCGCCCGAAAACTGCGGTCAGTTTTGCATCAGTACCACAAAATATATAGTAGTGGAAGACAGTACATTATTAACAGACACTTCGTTGTTCAGCTTAAGTCGCAATATTTTATTTTCCTAGTTTAACTCCAAAACGTTTTGTAATTAAAACTGTTTTCAGGGGACTACTGAGGTGTTTTTAAAGATTTGCATGTGTTCAGCTTTTCAGACAGTACTTGTACAAAACTGTCTTTATCGCGCTATATTTATCCACATAGATTATTGACTGACTGCCATTATCGGATCAAAACACAAGGGGAAAATCAATACAGTACATTTCAGCAAATAGTACTAGTTGTATAAGTGCATCTATGTTGATAGTTAAAGTCCGATCCAGATAGTTAATTTTGTATAAAACGACTTTGCTTTCCGTTCCGAGACATTGGAAAAGATGCATCGTAGCTAAGTAGAATAGTTTCTTGAATAGAGTTTGAAGTGCGAATATTGAAGTTACAGTGACTATCGGTCACAGAATATTTATCGTACCCGTCGAATGAATACTCCCCAGATTCGCACATCCACTCGACCACATTAAAACACTACACGGCACAAACAGGTGCTAACAACTTATCCCACGCGTTTAACAATGTTATGTTCAGTTTCTTAGTTGCAGTTCATGCAAATAACGTGAAGTGACCTGGTTTGTGGTGACAAGTAGCCTTTAGTGGAATTCGTAGTCTAGTTTAGGTCCGAAGGTGACACTGGTTGTGAGTTCTCGAAACCAACGATTGCAAATGTGGGATTAAGGTTCTGATAAATGATCTGTAGCGTTGCTAGAGTTCTACGTTCGTAGTTTTCAGCATTTTCCCCTTGTTTAATGTGCGTCATAGATAAGTTAAACCTGCTTTTTTACTGCCTCAGTTGTAACTAACATCCTTATAAATAAGATGAGTCAACATTTACTCTACATTTAACGCATTTTCCTTTAGTCATCTATAAAAAGTTTTCGTCGTCCTTATTTTCCGTGCTTGCGAGTAAATAGTGGAGGGGGTTTCCACCTCATACAAGACATAGTTTATGATTTATGAAAAATATATTTTGGCATATTCTGCGTAATCTTGCAGTGTTTTTTGCTTTATTATTGTATGTGAAAATTATGACATAACATCTTGTGAAGGCTGTGAGAATTTCGGCTTAAGCCTGTTTCTGCATACGAAGAACAGATAATCAGGTATTAGATTTTTATGCTTTTATGTCAAAAAGAGCGTAGAAAATATATTTAAATTATTACACCAACGTCAAAATTAACGCTTAGTTGCCATTTGTTTGCTAATAGAAACAGCTTTAAGCAGAAATTCACATAACCACTACAAGAGAGAGAGAGAATATTGTTACACAGTTGAGCCTTTGGAAACTAAAATAGTTACTGTTGTTCACACACATCACATATTGCTTTAACTTATTTTATGCCGGTAGTTTTGTGTGTGTCGTACGTTATACAGCTTTTCAGCACACCACAAAATTTGCTGGTTTTTCTTCATTTCAGACTGGAAAACTGCTGTATCATAAAAAACTAAACCTGAAAGGGAAACTTAAACGCTGTGTGATGTAAGACACAAATCTCTGACAATATTTTCGTAAATTAGCTATGAAAAATTCAAAGGGGAGAGAGCTGTTGTAACTACTGCCGTGAAATACTGTACTGGCGGTAGACGGGGTGTGGTAGGATGGGAAAGGGAAGGAGGAGAGGGGAGGTAATGGACCAGTGGCGATAGAGGGGGATGTTTTGCTGGTGAGATGGAGATAGGACCGAATCAATGCGGGATAGTTGTTTGTACCGCAGCTGTTGCCTGGAAGTTGGCGTGTATTATTTCTTTAATGATACATGAAAAATTCAGGCAGATATCCTCTCGGAAAATGTCATTGTGACCTTTGAAAATAAGAGTTGTAGCGTGGATATGCCCCGAGTCACGTATTAGTAATAAATAAAATTAATACCCACGTTGAAATCGTATTTCAGCAGAAATGTGCAATTTCTTTTCTGCAGTGTACAGCAGGAGTCGTCCCAAGCAACTACAGCTCATTATGTCTTCCATGCGACGCCGGGAGTCAATGGAAAGCGTCGGTTCGTTCTCGTTAAAAATGATTTTTAAACTGGAATTTTACGTGCCCTTTCGACAGATCAAACCTAAATTAGTCTAGAGCAATATTCGATTTAACGCTATGTACTAACAGGGATAGTAAAACAGGAAAATTAACCAGTATTTCAGCAGCGACTGAAGAGCTGTTAATAAATCGAACTCCAGACTAATTTAGGTCTGCCCTATCTACTGGGTAAAATTCTGCTTTAAAAACAATTTTCTTAGTAACGGGACACAGAGATTTTCCGTTAGGACTGGGCGTCGCATAAGACGTATGTTTCGGTCGACTCCATCTACACACTGCAAAAACGAAATTGCAAATATCTGTCGTAACACCAGAGAAACTGCCCTGATGACTCTTAGAAGGGACATATGTACACATTAGTATCTCTACGTCATATAGCCAAATCTCATCCGACGTGAGATGTCTACATACCGAGATTCAAAATACTTTTTACGCAGACTCAATACATAGTTAACTGTGGTATCTTGAAGCAAGTCCGCAGCTCGTGGTCGTGCGGTAGCGTTCTCGCTTCCCACGCCCGGTTTCCCGGGTTCGATTCCCGGCGGGGTGAGGAATTTTCTCTGCCTCGTGATGCCTGGGTGTTGTGTGATGTCCTTACGTTAGTTAGGTTTAAGTAGTTCTAAGTTCTAGGGGACTGATGACCATAGCTTTTAAGTCCCATAGTGCTCAGAGCCATGTGAACCATTTTTTTCTTGAAGCAACTACATCAAACACATTAACGGGAGAAAGGACTTCCTGTAAACGTTTGGCGGTATTTTGTAACGAATTGTGGTGAGTCGGGCGTTAGTATATCAGTAACAATCCCTTTCCGACGCATTCTGGCTATAATGATGTAATGAAGGGTCAGGATAGTTTACCAAATTGCCTATAGAGCACTGATAGCAGTACAACAAATGGACTACATCTTTATCTACGTGATTACTCTGCTATTCACAATAAAGCGCCTGGCAGAGGGTTCAACGAACCACCTTCAAGCTGCCTCTACCGTTCCACTCTAGAACGGCACGCGGGAAAAACGAGCACTTAAATTTTTCTGTGCTAGCTTATTGTGATGATCATTTCTCCCTTCGTTGGTGGGTGCCAACAATGTTTTCGCAATCGGAGGAGAAAACTAGTGATTGAAGTTTCATGAGAAGATCCCATCGCAACAAAAAACGCTTTTTTTTAATGATTGCCACTCCAATTCACGTATCATGTCTGTGACACTATATCCCCCACTTCGCTATAATATAAAACGAGCTGCCTTTCTTTGTACTTTTTCGATGTCATCCGTCAGTCCCACCTGATGCGGATCCCACACCGCACGGCAATACTCCAGAATAGGTCCGACAAACGTGGTGTAAGCAGGCTCTTCAGTAGACCTGTTGCACCTTCTTAGTGTTCTGCCTATGAATCGCAGTCTTTGGTTTGCTCTACCCACAATATTATCTATGTGATCGTTCCAATTTAGGTTATTTGTAATTGTAATCCCTAAGTATTTAGCTGATTTTACAGCCTTCAGATTTGTGTGACATCGCGTAATCGAAATTTAGCTGATTTCTTTTAGTACTCATGTGAATAACTTCACACTTTTCTTTATTCAGGGTCAATTGCCACTTTTCGCACCATACAGATATCTTATCTAAATCATTTTGCAAGTCGTTTTGATCATCTGATGACTTTACAAGACGGTAAATGACAGCATCATCTTCAAACAATCTAATACGGCTACTCAGATTGTCTCCTATTTCGTTAATATAGATCAGGAACAATAGAGGGCCTATAACACTTCCTTGGGGAACGCCGGATATTACTTCTGTTTTAATCGATGTCTGTCCGTCTATTACTACGAACTGTGATCTTTCTGACAGGAAATCACGAATCCAGTCGCACAGCTGAGGCGATACTCCGCAGGCACGCAGTTTGGTTAGAAGACGCTTGTGAGAAACTGTGTCGAAAGCCTTCTGGAAATCTAAAAATATGGAATCAATTTGACATCTCCTGTCGATAGCACTTATTACTTCATGAGTATAAAGAGCTAGTTGTGTTTCACAAAAACGATATTTTCTGAAGCCGTGCTGACTGTGTCAATATACCGTTTTCTTCGAGGTACTTCATAATGTTCGAATACAGTATATGTTGCAAAACCCCACTGCAGATCGACGTTAGTGATATAGGCCTGTAATTCAGCGGATTACTCCTACTTCCCTTTTTGGGTATTGGTGTGACTTGAGCAATTTTCCAGTCTTTAGGTACGGATCTTTCTGTGAGCGAGTGGTTATATATAATTGCTAAATATGGAGCTATTTTATCAGCATACTCTGACAGGAACCTGACTGGTATACAATCTGGGGGTCAACAGAAACATCCGATCTCACGCGTCGGCTTTGACCCGTGACGTAAGGGTGTTGTGGTGTGTGACGTCATTACGGCGCGGAGTTTGGTTTGTGAGTGTGGCGTGTTTGTAGATGTTGCCTCGTTGACGTTACCTTAGTAGGAGTTTTAGGGCCTGTAATATATAGTTTACCTTTTTACTGTACTTTTTGTTTTAACGTCGTCTATGAGGCTTTTATCAGTTTGCCATTAGACTGTTCAATCTTTATGGTCTATATGTTTTGTCGCTACTCGTTATGTCTAATGAATCAATATTGTTTTTTTCTTTTTTTATTTGTTTCTTTTTTTATCTTATGATTGACCTACACATTGATCTGTAGCGTAGCCCTGAATACGAGGTTAGGTTGGGAGTTTTTTTTTTGGCGGGTGGGTCAGGGGGGGGGGGGGCGCAGCCCCCCCTGCCTGACCTTGAGTACCACTTGTTTATTATTATCTTTGTTTGCTATTAATGTTAGCAGATTGTTCTTGTGAAACCTTTGTGTGTGTTGTTTTTCTATGTGTTTTCGTATTTGTGATACGTATGCAACGTTTTTATATCCGCCATATTGGAATTGTCGTTTATGGTCGTTTCCGCCATATTTGTGACGTCATGGGTCAAAGCCGACGGGTTGGATCGGACGCTTCCGTATTTCCCAATCTGGACCGGAGGCCTTGCCTTTATCAAGTGATTTAAGCTGCTTCGTTACTCCGAGGATATCTACTTCAACGTTTCTCATCTTGGCAGTTGTTCTTGATTGGTATTCAGGAATATTTACTTAGTCTTCTTTGCAATAGGGTCAGGTAAGTTTGCGCTAACTCTGTGTATAAAAATAAACTGGTCTACAGCTGATTCAACCGTAAGTACTACGGGTCCCAGATGCTAAGTTTTCCGAGGGGAGTAAGAGTAGCATGGGCACTTAGTCTGTTTGTGTTGGCTTTTGATATGTCTATTAAGTGTGCGTTGGCATTTTCGAATGTGAACCCATCACAAATTTGCAGTGTGGAGAATATCTGCGGGTCAGAGCGTCCGGTACTTTATTGATTAGCTTTTGTCTTCTTCTGGCTTCGTTCGGGACTTATCTAACGAGCCAATTCGCACTCTTCAGACAGTGCATCATGGTAGTCATCGATAAACAATTGGATTCAGTCATTCTACATTCAGGAAAAAAAATTTGAATTCAGTTACACCTACATCTGCTGAAGAAGATGCGGTCGTAAGGAATATTCTTGAATATTATGAACTGTACTTATGAGTTCTCTTTTATAGACATAATACAGGAAAGTAATGTCAGTTTTGGCCTATAACATTATCAGCACGGCAATTATTCGCAGTACATCATAATCAATATAGCGACCACAGCTACAATGCAGCAATCCTGTGTACAAGTATTTCAGTTTGTAGGGAATTTCTTCCCCTATCCCGAAGAATATAGGGGCATCGGGCGGGAATGTTATTGTTAACGTATTAATACTTATTAAAAACTGGAAAATTTGGGACTGCAACCGGAAGAAAGTGGTTTTCAGTTGGTACGTAAATGTTACATCGATAAACATGTTTTGTACCGTCCACAAAAAAGATCTATATCACGTATTGTGTGGTAACGCCATTTCAGAAACTAACTATAGCCTCCCGTCCTGACGTAAATATCGGGCTACGCTACGGCTCAATCTTTCACGACTGTCTTCACTCCAAATTAGTAATGTCGATGGTCAAGGCAAACACTTTAAGATCGCGGAGTTCACTACTCCCGTACACAGTACTTTATCCTAGATGGAGAGTCAGCCTGATACAGGCATAATTTCGGAGTGACTTAGGGAAGTACCATACAACCACTACAGTCTTGCCACATTTTAACAGTGTAATGTTAGTACAAGTCTCAGACTTTCAAAAGATGACTTGGCTCTCTATGAATGTTATTCGATAAAAAGTGTAGTAATATCTACCCATGCCTTTACGAGATATAATATTTATGGAAATAGCGTGTTTTACCTTTTCATGCTGAGAAATATGAAGGTGTGCGCTTGAGGTAAGAAAAAATATTGTATTACTTGGCTATACAACTAACACATTAGTTATATCTGCATTTTTACTAATAATAAAATAGTAAAAGCGTCATGTCTTTTTGTTTGAACACGCTCAACTCTAAAACCCTAAACGAATTTCACGAAGTTTTCGCAGGTAACTTGAGGGTAGCTTGGGGCAGCTTATAAGCTTTATTTAAACAAAATCGGATCACGGAAAAAAAAGATACCGTAATATGACGCGTCATAGTGAAACGTATTTACTGTTGCTAAAAGCTGTTTACACTCTGACGTATGAATCGTATCATATTCGGGAAAATGCTTGTATTGATTCATGTGTCTTACGTAATAGGATTCAACGTAATGAAAACAATGCTTACATAAGCCTCAACGAGTTTAGTCCATACTAATATTATTAAATGCGAAAGTAAGTCTTCACGACTAAACTGTTGAATTGATTTCGATGAAATATTGTGTGGAGATGTCTTGAATCCTGAGGAAGAACATAGGCTACTTTTGAGAGAGAGAGAGAGAGAGAGAGAGAGAGAGAGAGAGAGAGAGAGAGAGAGAGAGAGAGAGAGAGAGAATCTAAACTATGTTAAATAGTTATTCAGTTCTTTGCATAATGTCCATGTTGTATGATGTAGAGTTACTTCAGTAGCACTCATGCATTGACGCAATGGAGTTTTATTATGTCAAACACAGCACTCAATAAAGGACTTTTCACAAATGTGACACACTTCAAACGTCGAAGTGTAAATAGCTTCTTCAAGGAGTAAATATGTTTGGCTATATCGCGTTATATTACGATAACTTTTTTCTCCGTAATCCAGTTTTGATTAAATAAAGTCTATATGTTTCCTCAAACTATGCTCAAGTTAACTGTGAAAACCCCCACGAAATTCGTCAAGTAGTTTTGGAGTTTAGTGTGTTGAGACAGCTTATCAGAACAGGAAGGCACGTGAGCGCAGCTGGCTTTGTTGGACTTACAACAGCTTACTTAGTCGCCATCACTCATAATAAAACCACTGATTTGCGAGTCCAGTCGCGGGTAACATCTAGTATATCATAAATGTTTGGAAATAATAATGCTTGAAAGCTGAAATGGAACAACCACCTACGCTCAGTCTTAGATGAAGCCGATTGCAAGCTTAGGCTCATTGACAGGATATTGGCCAAATTGAACGGTATGTTCCTCACCACTGAAAAAGTATCTCGGATCCATAACAGAATATACCAAATCCATACCAGGACATACCAAATCCATACCAGAACATACCAACAGACGTAACCTGCGTGGGTAGAGGAGAACAGAGAAAATGGTCACAGCATTGTTTCGCTGCAAGGACAGTGCAACTGAAATGCTGAAATATCCCAGCACTAGAAATAAAGAGACCGTAAGACTCAGAAAACCCCAAAAATAAATATTCAGTTGTTGCACTAGAATAATTTCAGATCCGTCTGGGATTATAATTTTTGTAGAATAATAAGTATGAGATCATGCTACTATCTTCCGCGTACGCTACGGTTCCTTTCTCCCTTTCGGAATGAAGCAGTTGTTTCCAGTTGTACGTTCAGTAGCAGCCGTATCGGAGGGATGTATTTCGGCAGCGATACAAACAGCGGGGACCCAGAAAATTCCTTTGACTGTCAGAAACGACAAACTTCAATTTCCCCTCTGTATTACCCTCACCCGGAAGGCATCCCTCAATATCGGTCTTTTGATGTTACCTCCCGTAGTGGAATAGCTTTTTGTCCGAGACAGTAGCGCAACGATATGAATTACGAGGAAAAACAATAGCAAAGAAGCATGCTTTTTTTAATAGCGATGTCGGCAGTGCGGATTTTATGATGAGAAAGCGACTGCAAAAAGTTTAACACAAGAGAACGAGCAAGCACCTTACCGGAGGTATGCATTTCTAAAATAAATTAACTACGAAAGGAATGTGAATACCGGGTAACTTATTAATTTTCTTACCTTTTATAGCCTTTACTTTTGCATAGCGGAGTAGGTTGGAGTGTTTGAGAGCTTCTTCATTCTCTTTTCTGCAGTGATATTTGTCTGATTCATTGCAGTTTTAATAGAGTCGTATCTATTACAGAATATTGAATTTCGTATGCCGTCCTTATATTATTACGAAATAATAGCTTGATTTTGTCTGTTGCACAATGGTTGTTTGAAAGTTGGTGACTGCAAGAGTACCAGGTTAATTCTCGTAAATAAAATGAATTTTTGCTATGAGTAAGTTTTTGAACGTTGTGTTATTTTGGTAACGAGAACGCGTTTCGACACTTTCTCATTCACAGGTTTTTAGTCTCGCACATTTTTATACGAGACGAGGGCAAGTCAAAAACTAAAAACAATGTTTCTTTAAAGGAAACTTCGTTAGGAAAACGACATTGCAAGTATTACCATTTCTCCCTCTATACACTTGGTCCGTCTCTTCAAACGCCGCCTAATTTCGTCCTGGAAGAAGTTAAACAGTGTCGTGCACACCTACTCTTGCACTGTGTTGACAACACCATTACACCATGCTTTGCCGCTTACGTTTTGCTTTGTAGAAGCGGACCTATGTCTCATCAACGGCTACGATGCTAATGAGGAAGTCATCTCCTACCTCTTCAAACGCTAATGACCTGCATTTTTTCCAATCAATAAGACCACTGTGGTCCTCCAGCAACCGACAGTATGCTGCTAGAAGAAAACGTCCTTCCGCATATTTCATGCAGAGTCGCACTGGTACCCCGTCAGATCCAGTGGCCTTTTTCCTGTTGAGCGATTTCAGCTGCTCTTCTATCCCGTGGTCACTTATTTCGCTATTTGTCATTTTGATGTTCGTGTGATGATTTAGAGGAGCAACAGTAGTACAGTCTTCCTCAATAACAGCCATTTCTGCCGTCTTCCGTTCCGATACCGTTATGGTCACAGGTAGTCTGGACAGATGTGTTCGATCCGTTTACTGATTTAACATCAGACCAAAATTTCTTTGGATTTTCTGTCACATCGGTAGGCAGAATTTTATTTGCGAATTCGTTACACGCGTCGTGCATGGCTCTTCTCGCGCAAATTTTGGTTTCGTTTAGTTTTTTGTTTGTTTTTGAGGCTATGGCTATGTTTCAATCTGCGGTGAAGCTCTCTTTGCTTTCACAGTATCTTTCTAATATGGCTGTCGAGCCACTGCGTGACTTTTCCATCCCTCTCAATTACGCTGGGTACATAAATTTATAAGGCGTTTGGGACAATACTCTTATTCTTAACAGTTCCTGCCGTGGAGATGAATTTTTATGTTGATCGCTCAGGTAATCTGAACTGTTTCTTGTCGCTCTTGCTGAACAGGAGTACCTTCCCACGGCCTTATGATCACCGATACCTCGTTCTACACTAAATGAGGCGAAAAGTTCGTGTTGTTTGTCACCAGTAGATCTGAGATGTTATCTTCACATCTCGGTTATGTGACTAACCGCTCAAGATAATTTTCGGATACGACATTTAGAACAATATCACAAGACCCCCTGTCCGTTGTACCCGCCATAATCACATGAGTCCTCGAGTCTCTAGCTTGTAAATTGACATCTGCGCCTGGTACTATAACATGAGCAGGAAATTTACGCGAAATATCCAAGGTTCGCCTCAAATGTTGCGTCACTATAGCTTCTGAGGGAGCGGGTCTATAAAAGCATCAGATGGCCGTGTTCAATCCGCCTCAAGTTTTATCTCCTTCCAAATTATTCCGCATTCAGAATCCGTACTAAACTCATTACATATTATCGTATTTTTTACGGCTATAAACACGCCTGGACCACTGATGTTCAACCTATCTTCGCAATATGCGTTCCAATCGAAATTAAGAATTTCACTAATATTAAAATTTTATTTTAGCCAGCTTTGTGTCCTTGTACTATGTAAGCATTGTTACCGTTTATTAGTGAGACTAATATTGGGCTCACGTATCTAACTAATGTTCCATTTCTCTGACCTGCTATGATGAGATCTCTGTAATTAATGGGCGAGCATTCTTCCCTGTCTGAAATCGGAACGTATCTTATCGGGTGTGTGGCAGGATTTCTCTATGCTTGAAGATCCACGTGTGCACGCCACATGTACTCATCAGCAGAAGCCGTTTCCTGCTCGTAGTGCACACCTGACCTCTATGAGGGTGTCCATGTGACAGCAGAAGTCGAGAAGTCCGCATCCAAAGCCGTCACAGAATCGTCTGAGCCTTTGGTGTAAGCACTGTACTCGGCTCCGAACCAGAGGACTGCGGTCTGTTTTGGGAACGATGCTTCAAAACGCAAGCTCTTCTTCCACCGAACCTAGGATGGCTGCTGAACCCGAGCGAAAGGCGTCATTGCTGCCGCTACAAGAAGCTACGATTTGCAGCCAGGTCTAACCAGTACTTTTAATCACTGCTCACAGAGCCTCATCCACATCTCGGACGAGACGCCCCCCCCCCCCCTTGTAAGTAGAGTGGACATGGACACTGGCCTTCTTTCCCGTCCTGCCCGGTACTTCCCTAAAGGGCTCCATCACCAGCCTAACGTTGGCGCTCCCAATGACAAGCAGTCCCACCCTCTGCGCTTACCCGGACCTTTTAGCAAGATCGGCCCCGCTTAGAACGGTACCGCTAAACATACACGTTTAAGTGTGCTGTTGTTACTGAAAGTTATTACAGAGTCTAAAATCCAAAAAATGTTTAAAAATACATGGCAAACAATTAAAAAAATAAACCTACAGTATTGCGGTACAGTATTTAATCGAGAGAGTCATAAATGTTTTAAACTACTGGCCATTAAAATTGCTACACCACGAAGATGACGTGCTGCAGACGCGAAATTTAACCGACAGGAAGAAGATGCTGTGATATGCAAGTGATTAGCTTTTCAGAGCATTCACACAAGGTTGGCGCCGGTGGCGACACCTACAACGTGCTGACACGAGGAAAGTTTCCAACCGATTTCTCATACACAAACAGCAGCTGACCGGCGTTGCCTGGTGAATCGTTGCTGTGATGCCTCGTGTAAGGAAGAGACGTTTCCGACTTTGATTAAGGTCGGATTGTACCCTATCGCGGTTGCGGTTTATCGTATCGTGACATTGTTGCTCGCGTTGGTCGAGATCCAATGACTGTTAGCCGAATATGGAATCGGTGGGTTCAGGAGGGTAATACGGAATGCCGTGCTGGATCCCAACGGCCTCGTATCGCTAGCAGTCGAGATGAAAGGCATCTTATCCGCATGGCTGTAACGGATCGTGCAGCCACGACTCGATCCCTGAGTCAACAGATGGGGACATTTGCAAGACAACAACCATCTGCACGAACAGTTCGACGACGTTTGCAGCAGCATGGACTATCGGCTCGGAGACCATGGCTGCGGTTACCCTTCACGCTGCACCACAGACAGGAGTGCCAGCGATGGTGTACTCAACGACGAACCTGAGTGCACGCAGGGCAAAACGTCATTTTTTCAGATGAATCCAGGTTCTGTTTACAGCATCATGATGGTCGCATCAGTGTTTGGCGACATCGCGGTGAACGCACATTTGAAGCGTGTATTAGTCATCGCCATACTGGCGTATCACCCGGCGGGATGGCATGGGGTGCCATTGGTTACACGTCTCGGTCACCTCTTGTTCGCATTGACGGCACTTTAAGCAGTGGACGTTACATTTCAGATTTGTTACGACCCGTGGCCCTACCCTTCATTCGATCCCTGCGAAACCCTACATTTCAGCAGGATAAAGGACGACCGCATGTTGCAGGTCCTGTACGGGCCTTTCGGGATACAGAAAACGTTCGACTGCTGCCCTGGCCAGCACATTCTCCACATCTCTCACCAATTGAAAACGTCTGGTCAATGGTGGCCGAGCAACTGGCTCGTCACAATACACCAGTCACTACTCTTGATGAACTGTGGTATAGTGTTGAAGCTACATTGGCGGCTGTACTTGTACACACCATCCAAGCTCTGTTTGACTCAATGCCCAGGCGTATCAAGGCCATTTTACGGCCAGAGGTGGTTGTTCTGGGTACTGATTTCTCAGGATCTATGCACTCAAACTGCGCGAAAATGTAATCACATGTCAGTTCTAGTATAGTATATTTGTCCAATGAATACCCGTTTATCATCTGCATTTCTTCTTGGTGTAGCAATTTTAATCACCACTTAGTGCATTATAATGGGGTGAGCGGGGGGGGGGGGTGTTTCTATAAGTAATGCAACCATTTTTTTTCTGAAATAAGGTTGCTTTTATTCAGGATTCTAGTACACAACACTATACCCTACTGTTTAGGCTGCAAAACCCTGTTTGCAATATATTCCCCGTTCAATGCGACGGGATTACACCATTTACTGGGAGGGCCTGCATGCCCGCGTGATATCATTCCACTGGTCGATGTCTGAGCCAACGTTTTGCTTCATCAGTAACCTTCCCATTATTCACGTGCTGCTTCATGTGGAGAGCATCCTTCATTTGGCCAAACGGATGGGAGATCCGGGCTGTAGGGTGGGTGAGGAACAACAGTCCAATGAAGTTTTGTGAGCTCCTCTAGGACGGAGACTTGTCATGGAGAAGGAGAAATTCGTTTGAATTGTTGTAGCAACCTCTAATGAGAGTGTTCGCACATTCCGACGTCGCAGGAGTCCAGCTGAGTGCGACCGATCGGCACGCGGGAGATTGGACAGGTTTGCGTGACCTTGTTGCAATAATGACATACCTCGCCCAACGACTCACCGTGCTTTTGTTCACAGACACGCCTCCGTAGACATTCTGCAAGTGCGTATGAATGTCTACGTTGCTTTAGTTTTCCGTTAGAATAAACTGAGTGACAGCTCTCTTCTGTAGAACGCATCTCCCTTACAGATGTCAGTTTGAAAGGGACTGAAGCGGGAATATTCCACATTGCACCATAATAAATTCTGAATATTTCAATTGAAATTAGCCGAGTAAAAAATACGTTACATTACTTACTTAACCCGTCCCCTCCCCTATTTCAACATTTGTAATTAACTGTACCAGTAGCATACAGAATACGTCAATAGGTACATGATTTAGTGCTACCTTTCTATTGTTATACAAACTTCAAGTCTCTGATACGTCACATACAATCGCGCAACTTTTAATATTTTTTTTGCAAAGTTGTAACCTGATGGCAGTGCTACCAGCAGTCCTGTATTTTACGTAACCTGATACTTTTACTTATCTCTCTCTGTTTCATGTATTATTAACAGCTAAGATTATAGGGAATAACAGTATTTTCTCTCTTTGTTCCACTTTTAATTTTGAAAATTGCTTAATTCAGCCGAAAGCTATCATAATAGTTTTCTGAAAACAAGATCTAGACTGTTTTGTTCATAAAAATTACTGGTTTGTTTCCGATTGGCGAATTACTCGATAGATCGTCTACATAGAATCTAATGACATTCAAGTTGAAAATAAAAAATCTGGCTTTAGAATTAAGATATAGCCGAATAAGCGGATCCTCGAATGGTAACGGGAACGGAGCAGTGTTATGAACAGAGACTGAAAGAGGAATGTCAGTTCGAAATTCGCGACGCGGGTTCTGTCTCCGCCATAGCTGCGTCGGTCAGAGTTTAAATAGATTGTCCACGGGAATGTAGCTGTTACCCAGCAATAACGCTAAACACGGGGAAAATTTGACCCTATACCGCACGAGCACTGTGGCAGGCGACGAACCGGCAGAGCCGAAATAGCGACGTGTGTAACTCTAGTGCACGGGAGCCGTGTTATCGTTATTGTCCCGGGACGGCCGTGTTCCCGCCTGCCACTAAATACTAACGGCTCTGCGAAAAACACGTGGCCCGCCCGCCCAGTGACCTTTGCGCGTGGCCCTAGCGGAACCGTAACCATTAATTAGCTGCAACAATACGCGCCGTCCCACAATGGACTACCGGGCCATTGTAGCGCTTTTTCGTTTCTGCTGCTTTGTGCGTCGTGACAGCGCCAGGCTCTATAGGTGATTCCTCAGGCAGTTGTGTCGGGCGGGCAGTCGCAGCGCCAGGCGAACACAGCCTTCACTTTGACGCGCGCTGCTACAAATGATTCTCACGTGCGTCCTCTGAGAATGGGGTCGAACGCGCTGGGGCGGAGTACGGCGGCGGAACACCTTTGACCTGTTGTGCTCCTTGGCAATGAGGCGATACGACGTGTCTGAAGTATTTCAAACAGCTAGATATGGGTAACAACAGTCGAGCAATTAATAGAGAAATATTCCACGCAGAAAGCTGCAATTCCTAGAATTTTGTAACACACAGGCACACAAAAGGAAGGCAAGAGTTTCACACGAATTCCTCGCTAGTTTTCTTTTACACGCCAGGTTTCATATACTTCGTGAGGCATCTAACACAAAACACATCAAATACACTGGGAAAAAAACCGCAACAACCAGAAAACATTGTGGGATTCCTATGTAACTTTGTACACGTACACACCATCTTCGGGCATTTAAGTGATCAGAGTTGCAGTTCTCTATTATAGGTAGAACGGCCAGCAGAGTGGTTATACGTGGTTATTGTTACCAGGCCTCGTAGGGTTCATAATGTGGCGTGAACACCGTCAGATATTGACTGATGACGCTGAAGGACATGCAGCAGCCGCATACTCGTGTGAGAGAGCGTCATCAGCAATATCCAGACTTCTATTCGGATATGACAGTGGCCCGATTTTGGACTACATGGGAATGTGAGGTTAGGAATACTAGTCTTCGAGGTTCAGGTCGACCACGTGTAACCACCACAATGGAGCACAATTATTAAGGCAGTTTTACAAATGTGCGTTGATAAGTAATACGGGACCGCCTATGAAAATTTCCTTGATAATGATCGTAAGGAATACGTCGGGTAATTTGAGTCACGCACCGCGCACCACTGAAGCTCTTTTCATGTGCGACGTGAAAGAACACTTGAACGTACAGTTGGACTGCTTTTGTGACGTCACAATTTGGGGTTTCACGTTGTGTAACATTTCCGAACGTGAAAGACAGAACCAGACAACTTAGATTTTTTACAGCTTAGAGAGGAGCGCGGCCAGTGAGGTGCAAGATTGGTTTTAGGTCACAAGCGGAGCTTTGGAGACGCCTTAAGGGACTACGTCGTTTGCAATTGAAGCGTGTATTAGGTGGTTTTTATATTACGACTTACGCGCTGTTAATATATGATGTTTTAGAGCATGATACATTAAGAGGCTCTTGAAAACACGTCGCTTTTGAAACGCTTTGTTAAAATAAAGTGACGGAAAGCGATGTTTTGGTGGTTAAGGGCTTGTCTTGTTACAACCTGCGTGCCATGAAAGTGTGTCGTTTTAAGGCACCGGCGCGTACAAGTTCTATCAGAAATTTGTTGCTTTTGGTACGATGAGGAAGCCCATCGTTGGTTAAAGCTTTGAGGATATCGTAATACCAGAGACGTAGACATAAATTACACCTGTCAGTAACAGGTAAGTAGCTACACGCGTGGTTTATGAACTGAAAAATTGACAGTTCGAATGGTGCTTCATGCAAATGTTCTTTCTAATTCACTTTAATTTTTGTTAAAATGTTCTGATACTGTCTTATCAGTTTAATAGAAGCATGCTGAGCGATATTAGACGACATGTATAAATAAGAGCGTTCCCCTGTAAGGAGTGAGTCGGATCGATTTTCTGAATGTGCCATGAAACATGGACCATTGAACTGCAATAGCGCTGCGTATGTCACTTGCTGATTTTGTCGCAGTTCAGTACATTTCTTTAAATTTATTGAGGAACGGAACACCTTCCAAAGAAGTGGAAGCATGAGACAGACCAAAAGATTACAGATGGGTAACAGGGCTAGCGCGTGGACGCAAAGAGAGAGAATAATATTGACAACAATACTACCACTATAAACATTCTACATCTACATCTACATTTATACTCCGCAAGCCACCCAACGGTGTGTGGCGGAGGGCACTTTACGTGCCACTGTCATTACCTCCCTTTCCTGTTCCAGTCGCGTATGGTTCGCGGGAAGAACGACTGTCTGAAGGCCTCTGTGCGCGCTCTAATCTCTCTAATTTTACATTCGTGATCTCCTCGGGAGGTATAAGTAGGGGGAAGCAATATATTCGATACCTCATCCAGAAACGCACCCTCTCGAAACCTGGCGAGCAAGCTACACCCACGATGCAGAGCGCCTCTCTTGCAGAGTCTGCCACTTGAGTTTGTTAAACATCTCCGTAACGCTATCACGGTTACCAAATAACCCTGTGACGAAACGCGCCGCTCTTCTTTGGATCTTCTCTATCTCCTCCGTCAACACGATCTGGTACGGATCCCACACTGATGAGCAATACTCAAGTATAGGTCGAACGAGTGTTTTGTAAGCCACCTCCTTTGTTGTTGGACTACATTTTCTAAGGACTCTCCCAATGAATCTCAACCTGGTACCCGCCTTACCAACAATTAATTTTATATGATCATTCCACTTCAAATCGTTCCGCACGCATACTCCCAGATATTTTACAGAAGTAACTGCTACCAGTGTTTGTTCCGCTATCATATAATCATACAATAAAGGATCCTTCTTTCTATGTATTCGCAATACATTACATTTGTCTATGTTAAGGGTCAGTTGCCACTCCCTACACCAAGTGCCTATCCGCTGCAGATCTTATAGCATTTCGCTACAATTTTCTAATGCTACAACTTCTCTGTATACTACAGCATCATCCGCTTTCCTTTCTAATTTTAAAAGGCAAAATGCGTTAGTCCGGATTTAATGGCTTCGAAGCAATCAAAAAGCAACCTTTTTAAATACGCCTAACGTGTTTAACGTTGAAAAACATGGCCGGCAAGAACGCTGCAAATCGCACCGGTCGTAAATCACATTAAAGAGCACGTTTCGCGTGATGTACCAGGTCGTTCCTGAGCGCACACCAACAGCATTGAAAACCTCGTCTGGCGTGGTTCACGACCATGTGAGTGCGGCATAAGAGCGTGTTGGTTCCGGCCGCGTTATGCGCGTGAAGGAGTTACGACTTAAGCCGTCGGCACACGGACCGTGCTGTCGAACGTTAACGTTGAGCGTGCCTAGTTCAACGTGCTGCTGAACGCTCAGGAATGATGCGACTTGTGCATACGGTACGTGGGCCCCAACGTGGTATACGCGATCGCAACGCACTCCAACGGCAGTTGAGCGATGTTTCTAGTTCGTAAATCACACTGTGTACTCAACGGGCGCGCGTAAAATTCCCACGTTAGCAATATTAAAACGCACATTTCCTCCATCGTCCACGAAAAGGAAAGTACCATGACCAATCAATAAGGACAGAGACATATAAAAGTTCCATTACAAACAGTGCGGTACAAATTTGGAATACTTCTCCGCATAAGATAAACATTATTTCATGATTCCCACATTTTATTAAAACCACAAGGTCAGTCTTACTCACTGTTCCTACCCAACAGCAGAATATTTGCAACATGTGAATTACGAAGCGAAAAAGAAAAGGAGCAAAATATCTTTATGGAAGTAACGCAAGCTGTCCGTAGATTAAGCCAATCGAACAAAGGCACCCCTCAAAAAAAGGTGAACTTATATTTACATAATATCAAATATCATAGTATATACTTATATTAAACTAATAATAAAGTATCAGAACCTAATAAAAACGCTAATGTTAAGAAATAAAATACCGAAGTGTCAAGACGCGAACCACCGCCCCAACTGTCAACTAAATACGAAACAGTTACGCTACTCATTACGCTAATCCAACAGAACGCGCACGCGTCTCGCAAGTAATCTAAGTATGTTACCTGTTGCAGAAAACGTTATCGTAGATACGTTACTAATTGAAATTTAATTATAACAAATTGTACAAGAACAATGCTTTTTGGGTGGATCATCCTTGTGTCACTGCCTTCAAATAGCCTACTGTCATAAGACGCAAGTTACAAGAATTCTTTTGCCATGAATATGATGTTTCTCGTTATTTTATTGGAACGAATCACAGAATTAACAATGGGATTTCCAATGATTCTCAATTTGCTGGTGCTGAGAAACGGCATATATACATATAGGCTTGAAATGAACGCCAATATGGCGCCTCACAACTCTGTACTGAAGGGAGACGGCGTGCGTGTGACGTAGGTGGCGTTGTGCCTTCTCATTGGTCAACGCTCAGACGCACGCTCAGAATATCTGACATGCCAGATATTGCTCTGCACGTTCGGAAAGACTCCCGAACGTGCTATTCCACGCTATGACGTCAGAAACTCGGCACGTTCAACGTTCGGATGCACGGTCCGTGTGCCGACGGCTTTACGGCCACTCCAAGGTCGAGACAAAGAACGGTTTCAGTGCGCTCTTACGAGAGGAATTAATCTCCGGACGTGTTGCGGCCAGGAATGCTTTCCCCTGGTTAATAAATTGTATATCGACTGCAAGTAAAGGCTCCTGCAGCCTCCCAGTAAGGCCAGATGTCCCCTCTGGTAAGAATATGGCGTGTCGTCCAGCGGACGCCAACCTGCGTTTATTACGGACTCGCGTGCGTTGCGCCCGTGCAGTGGCCTGCCGTTTTATCTGGCCGCATTAGGCAGATTGTGTTCCTGGATTTCGGCTCGCGTGACTCCGGCCCGAAAACTCGAAACCGAAACTTGCGACGAGCCTCGCGTGGCCACGCGTTTAGAGGATCGACCGGAAACGCACAGTCG
Source organism: Schistocerca cancellata (assembly GCF_023864275.1). NCBI lineage: Eukaryota > Metazoa > Arthropoda > Insecta > Orthoptera > Acrididae > Schistocerca > Schistocerca cancellata. The sequence continues at coordinate 546,417,688 of NC_064633.1, forward strand.
TTAGCGGGTATTGCGTATCCGTCGTTATCGCAGTGCTATCAGACCCGCGTCGTTTATGGCGAGGAGGCGCACGGTAAGGCACTGGACTCCCCATTCGTGAGAACGGCGGTTCAAATCCCAGTGCGGGTATTCAGATTTACGTTTTCCGTGATTCTTCTTGAAAGTAATATGTATCAGTAACGGTCTGAGCTCCGAAATGAAAACCTGCAAGCGCTACCCACTCGTCACCATATAATCAGCTTTGCATGTTACGCAAGATTATTAATTTAGCCACTGCTCGCAACACAAATACCATCGCATTGAAACGCCACCTTAGAGTATTACTGATTATATTTGTAAAACAAGGATTGCCTAATCTTGGGAAAAGTTGTTGGATGTAGGGTTTATAATTGGAAGTAGATAACACAAAAAAATTGTTCAAATGGCTCTGAGCACTATGAGACTTGACTTCTGAGGTCATCAGTCCCCTAGAACTTAGAATTACTTAAACGTAACTAACCTAAGGGCATCACACACGTCCATGCCCGAAGCATGATTCGAACCTGCGACCGTAGCGGTCGCGTGGTTGCAGACCGTAGCGTCTAGAACCGCTCGGTCACCACGGCCGGCTCGATACCACAATACCAAATATTTATTCAGATGCATAATTAGTATGGAATCTTATTGCAATATCATAGTCGAAAAACACTGAAAATTAACATGGAGTACTGCAGTTAATAGTGTAGGATGACCGACATCGTTAGGAAGACTGAAAGAAGAATGACATCAGAGTTGTTCATCTGCACAGCTCGAATTTTCATATTAACAATTGAAATTAGCCAATGAACTTTGCATCCAAGATGCACAAACAACCAGATTAATACGAGCTGCTCAGAGTACGGATACAGACACCTCATGCTACTAGCAAAGGCGACACACACACACACACACACACACACACACACACACACACACACACACACACACACACACACACAGACTGCACAGTCAGCACGGGACGATAGCCAGGAAGCGATCGATAAGAATTCAAAGTTCTCTGTTCTCAGCCCAAACTCTGTTCGAGGGGCGACAGCACCCTTGTAGCCAATGCGAAGAATGAAGAAATACCCCCAAGCTTGAAAATAGATGGGAACGCTGCAAAGGTTTCCCGGATATGGTGTACAAATAAACTAATACAGGATGATTCAAAAAGAATACCACAACTTTAAAAATGGGTATTTAATGAAAGAAACATAATATAACCTTCTGTTATACATCATTACAAAGAGTATTTAAAAAGGTATTTTTCACTCAAAAACAAGTTCAGAGATGTTCAATATGGCCCCCTCCAGACACTCGAGCAATATCAACCCGATACTCCAACTCGTTCCACACACTCTGTAGCATATCAGGCGTAAGAGTTTGGATAGCTGCTGTTATTTCTCGTTTCAAATCATCAGTGGTGGCTGGGAGAGGTGGCCGAAACACCATATCCTTAACATACCCCCATAAGAAAAAATCGCAGGGGGTAAGATCAGGGCTTCTTGGAGGCCAGTGATGAAGTGCTCTGTCACGGGCTGCCTGGCGGCTGATCCATCGCCTCGGGTAGTTGACGTTCAGGTTTCATAACTAACCTTTTTCGTAGGACTCTCCATACAGTTGATTGTGGAATTTGCAGCTCTCTGCTATCTCTGCGAGTCGATTTTCCTGGGCTGCGAACAAATGCTTGCTGGATGCGTGTTACATTTTCATCACTCGTTCTCGGCCGTTCAGAACTTTTCCCTTTGCACAAACACCCATTCTCTGTAAACTGTTTATACCAACGTTTAATACACCACCTATCAGGAGGTTTAACACCATACTTCGTTCGAAATGCACGCTGAATAACTGTCGTCGATTCACTTCTGCCGTACTCAATAACACAAAAAGCTTTCTGTTGAGCGGTCGCCATCTTAGCATCAACTGATGCTGACGCCTAGTCAACAGCGCCTCAAGCGAACAAATGTACAACTAAATGAAACTTTATAGCTCCCTTAATTCGCCGACAGATAGTGTTTAGCTCTGCCTTTTGTCGTTGCAGAGTTTTAAATTCCTAAAGTTGTGGTATTCTTTTTGAATCACCCTGTATAATTTACCAGGTTGGTAGCGGGTTTGGACGGTCTTATGCTACTGGTTGGCATAGCACACACAGTGACTGGTAGCGGAGGCAATACACAGGACAGGACGAACTAAAGTATCCTTCAGATAATACTGAATTTATCTCGTCTCACGGGGACATACCTGTGGGATTATTGTTGACATCCATACAGGCTAAGTATCGAGCGGGCACTTGCGGGTTATGCCCGTTTTACACGAGCGACATTCTGGTCAAAATCGAACCACAATGCGAGTGTGTCTGTGACGTCAATGATCTACAGGTTGTGCGGAGCGCGGAGTTCTAAATTTGAGAGCATGCTGCACGCTGCGCATGCGCAGAGAGCATGCACGACGGCGGCGTCTGCTAGCACTGGCAGTTATGACCTATTCTGGCCGAGTTCACTCCTGTTATAGAAAAGGATTTTGTGGTTTCATGTCTTTTTAATCTTTATTGTGTCGTTTGCTATGTTTTCATTGCAAACTGAAAAGTTACACAACATCCCGGTATTTTTTCTTACTAGTGCTCACCTATAAGAGAGACGAAATATCTGAAAGCAAAAAGTATTTACGTTTGAAGAACCTACACTGTATATAAATAATGACGTAAACAGATGAACGTGTTTTAATGAAAATAACTTCAACAGTGAAAAAGAATTACTGAACGAGACAAATTATTTTCGTTGTTATTTCGCACCTATCAAGACAATAAGATACAAAGGATAGAGCAAAAAGGCGCTGTTTACCGCATTATGCATACCGTCTGATGATTCTGCAAGCATATATTTCCTACAGCAAACAAATGTGTGTGTCCTTAACTTTTTGGATGACACTTTTCCTACTTCTTTGATTCTCAGGAGAGTAAACAGTTTACCACACGCTCAGTCATACACTAAACACTGATACACTGAATACATTTCCACCACATTCTTATCGTTGCACACGTAAATTTCTATCACTGAGCTCAGTGATACAAATTTACGTGTGCAACGATAAGAATGTGGTGGAAATGTATTCAGTGACAAATGTAGGTGCCTAATTACACAAATTTATGTGTGCAACGATGAGAATGTGGCGAAAACTACGAACATCATCTGTTGGACGAAAACTATGAAAACAAATACTCCAAACCGACATTTCACGTAAGTCACATCCAAACACAAATCTGTAACGTAACCATCTGTTTGCCGTCCTTACAATTATATATTATGTATATTTTAGGACAACTAATCAATAAAAAACGCACCACATGCTCTAATGAAAGCATGAAAGCCGTCTGACGGTGAATTGTAATGATTCGAAACCGGTAATGGTACCTTTTGAATAAAGGAACTTAAATTTGTGGCTGGTTGCTGTCTCAACACCATCAACATTTGTTTTCAAACAACAGCCACGGTCTCCAACCATGTCATCATATGACAAAATTTCAATAGTAATGGTAACTGTAGAAATAGAATATTACATTTTTAAAGTTAACGTCGTTACTTGTTGCAAGGAAGACCAATCTATTACGACTGTTTTGCATTGGGCCTTTGGGATATTGGTGGGGTAAACGACGCATTCAGAATCACGAGGAAACCTTGCCATTTTAGAAGGAAGATCATTGTCTTCTTAAGCTGACATACGAATCACTTCTAAGGTATTGTGATATATTTATACAATCCGGTTCCTAATCAAAGAATTTAGAAATAGCGATTCTTTAATGGAGTGAGACAAAAAGAATTTTGGTCTAATGAAAAGGAGAGTTTTTGCTGTCGCTTTCCGATAAGTATAGTAAGGTCGAGGAGAGGTTTGAGGGGCTGCATAAGTTTTACAGGTGGTATCTCAGACGGTGTATGGAAACATCTGCATTTGCCTCCACTTAACCATGATAGCCGTGCGTAAGATGGCGAAATGTGACGAACGCTATAAATATTCAAGTTTTATATACGTTTGCTTATAAACATCAGCATGGATTCTGCATGTGCATGAATTCTTGATGCCAATGAATGTTAAATGCATTAGCATCGCCGGCCGGAGTGGCCGTGCGGTTCTAGGCGCTACAGTCTGGAGCCGAGTGACCGCTACGGTCGCAGGTTCGAATCCTGCCTCGGGCATGGATGTGTGTGATGTCCTTAGGTTAGTTAGGTTTAATTAGTTCTAAGTTCTAGGCGACTGATGACCTCAGAAATTAAGTCGCATAGTGCTCAGAGCCATTTGAACTCTTTTTTTTGCATTAGCATCAAATGTAGAAGTAGTGTTCCAGATATCTAAAGGATGTAACTAAGCTGCAATTGTAACTGACTTCTCAATTTTCTTTTGTTACAGGTAAGTTGGACTGAATGATGGCGGTCTTTCCTGTGCTGATATCCGTGAGTAGACATGGAATGCACTTGGAGTCAAGTGTGTGAGACAGAAATGTACAAATGAATCAAATTTAAGTTTCTGCAACGCGTTTTGAGGTAGCATCAGCTCGACTGCTGACGTCTATGGTGGACTAAAACGCTATGTTGCTGTAAGATTAAACCACTTTCTGCTCTGACATAAACTCGCTCATCAGCTTCCTCTATTCTGATAAATTCAATTAATATATTTCACCTTTTCTTAACTAGTGTCTTCGAACTTTATGAGAAACAGCATTGTCCGTCTGAAACTACATGTACTGTTGCTGATCTGTAGGTACAAAGTTTGCAAAATGTTACACCATCTGTATGTACCATTCACAATTCATCGTGTCATGAAAAAAATGTGATACATATTCGCTTACGTGACATTGCAAACCAAAGAACCACTTTTTTTTTTTTTTTTTTTTTTTTGCAAACACAGGGGTCATGCACCCATGGCGACTTCCCAGAGCCAAAACGCGTGAATTCTGTTCATTTACGCAGATATAACCATGCCTTTTCGGAACAGACCAAATCATCGAGCTCATCCAAATCTTATCTGCTCCGATTCTCTCAGCTCTCTCCTCAGTCTCCAAGCTCTTTACCCTGTGCACCCTCTGGTCCACCGGATTCAGGACTGTCTGCGCTTGCTCCACCTGGGGGGCGTCTCGGTGGCGTTCCTCTGGCTCCCGGGACACGTTGGTATCTGCGGAAATGAGGCGGCCGATATTGCAGCCAAGGCTGCAGTCTCTCTTCTTCGGCCAGCTATTCCATCGCTTCCCGTCGCCGATCTACGGAGCGTCTTATGTCATCATGTTGTTCATTTATGGCACGCGCACTGGTCGACACTTACCCAAAATAAATTGCGGGACGTGAAAACTCTTCCTTGTGCTTGGACCTCTTCCTCCCGAACACGTCGTCGGGAGGAGGTAATTTTAACTAGACTCCGGATAGGGCACTGTCTTTTTAGCCATCGACATCTTTTAAGCGACGATCCTCCCCCACTCTGTCCCCACTGCTCTCAGTTGTGGACGGTAAGACACCTTTTAATTGAGTGCCCCTATTTTACTCCGTTACGCGCCCGTCTACAGCTGTCGCCTGATATATCGTCAATTTTAGCAGATGACACGCGATCGGCCGATCGCGTTCTAGAGTTCATTCGTGCCAGTGAAATGACGTCAGTCATTTGAAGTTTTTTTTGGGGGGATGACCAACCCCTTTCTGTAGTGGATTTTTAAGCCTTCCTTCTGCTTTTAGTTTCTCCAATTTTATGCCTTTCGTTCCCACTGCTGCTGGTTTCTATTTTAGGTTTTTTACTGTTTCTTAAGTCCCGGACCGGGCGCTAATGAACGTAGCAGTTTTGCGCCCTAAAACCACAATCTGGCGTCAGAGATGATCCAGAGCGTAGACAGAAAGTTGCACGCTTTCTGTTATTTTCAGGTACGAACTCATGAACAGCAAGATTTCTGTTCGAATGCATTTTAAAGACTTGTTCAGCGGCGTGTGGACACCACCGTTGGAGAGAAGAGACTGACTACACAACCGTAGCAGAGATTTTGTGAGTCTCAAATAGCGTGTGGCTTGCACTTCGATGAACTTTCACCTCCATCTACATAACACTCCGCAAGCCACCTAACGGTGTGCGGCGGAGGGTACTTCTGGCACCACTAACTGAACCCCGCTGTCCTGTTCCACTCGCGAACGCCGCATGGGAAGAATTATTGTCGGCAAGGCTCTGTAATGCCTCTAATTTCTCTAAGTTCCTCTCCGTGATCATTTCGTGAAATGTATGTTGGGGGAAGTAATTTGCTGTCCGACAATTGCCGGAAAATGCTGTCTCGAAATTTCAGTAGTAAACCTCTCCGCAATGCACAACGCCTGTCTCATAACGTCTGTAAGTGTTTGCTGAGCAACTCTGTAATGCTCTCGCACCTTTTAACCGATCACGTGACGAAACGCGCTGCTCTTCCTTGGATCTTCCCTTTCTATTCTATCAGTCATATCTGGTAAAGATCGCATATTGGCGAATAATAATCAATAAATGATCGAACAAGCTCCTTCGTGGACGAGTTACATTCACATAAGATTCTTCCTTTGATTCTGTGTGGCTTCTGCTTTTCCTACTATTCTTTTTGTGGCTATTCCAGTAAAGGTTGCTCTGGATAGCTTGTCTTAGATGTTTTACGGTAGATATTGTTTTCAGCAGTATCCTGTCAACTGTGTGATAGTACAATCGTGGCTTTCTTATCCTTTGTATGCGCAGTATGTCACATATTTACGTGCAGGCTCAACTGCCAGGGCCTGCACCATTCATCAGTCCTCTGCAGGTCATTCTGCAAATCGATAGTAGTAGGGCAAATTGCGCGTCACCCCACTATCCATTATTGCCAAGTGTATTCAAGATGGCGGATCCAAAATGGCACCGATAGATATGGCAAGGTCGCAATAACGTCATGGCGGCAAGTTCAAATTTTTTGTGGGTAGACAGGTCAATTGGGCTACCTCCACTATCCTGACCCTCTCCACTCCCCCAGAAAATGGCAGGAAGTTCAAATTCCAGCAGGACAATGCAACACACCGCAGCTACCTCCACTAACCTAAGAAAATGGCGGGAAAACAGGTCACTTGGACTACCTCAACTAACCTAAGTCATCCGACCACCACCTCTTCCTAGGAATTGGTGGGAAAATGACTCGGCCTGTGTTGGATGGGATGGACATAAGTCTTTATTTTGCGTGCTGTGTTCATTTAAACGATTTGAGAAAGTAGCTCTATGCAGTGTGTTCATGATGAGGTCTGGAGTCCAACTGACCTAGTACGTAATACCGCCACAAGAGGCACTGTCGTCCCTTCCGTGACGTAATCCAAGATGGCTGTCTGGGGGGAAAGACAGCGGGAAAAGGACCCAGAGTATGCTGGGCTGCTGAACAGAGGAGTGTACTTTAATTATTTTGGAAGAATTTATTTGGGGATGGATTTCACATAGTTCATTTATTACACTATATACAAAACACTCGCCCTGACATGCTTTGGGTCACGCTACATAGCCTACAGAGCTGCAAACTACTCGTAAACTACCGAAATAATGCAGTACACTAATGTGCAGACACGAGAACAATTCATAGATTACCGAAATAATGCAGTACACAGCATACAGACCTGCAAACTACTCGTAAATGACCGAAACAATGCACATATAATGCCCTGCCAACACGCTCACAACGCTTAAACAGCCGAAAATCATGTAGTGCACAAACACTTAGTGTACGTAAAAAACGCTTTCGAACTATCATCAACCGCAATGTATCAGAGACTCCAACACGCACACATGCCGACGCCCCCACAAGCCTCCGCCAGAGAGGCGAGCGCAGGGGCATGGGCCATTGCTTTCAGGCTGCTATCGCGTACAGCCAGCTGATGAAAGTCGCGTCTGTTTTCGGGTATACGGTCAGTTCTTCAAATGTTACACTGATGTCACATGTCTGTGTAAATAAGAGCCAAGTCACCCTCTGGTCCAAGCGTGCGTGTTTACCATTGCTGGCACAATACATCTCCACCTGCAGTCCAGCAAAGACCTAATTACTGAGCATATCACCCTCGCAGATGCAGCTGAAAGGTTCTCAATGCTATACTGACATCACAGGTCGCACTATAGAAGTCTGTTCCAATACTTCCCAGAATAGCACAGGGTGCATGAGACATGAAGACACCTCCAGCCACACACATGTTTACTGTGACTGATGTCTACCTGCAAGTCCAGCATCAAGCAAGAGATGTCTGTACAGTGGCTCACCCACACAGGCGCATCTAAAAGGTTCTCAATACTACACTGACTTCACATGACTGTGTAAATAACAGCCAAGTCGACCTCTCAGAAAATGTAAAGTGTCACAGAAATAGTTAATGGTCGATTTTGTAAGAGCTTTCGTAATGTCTCAGCTTGTGTGTATGGAAATTCTTGTCCTAACAGAACCTGTTTACGAAAGAAAAAAAAAAGAATAACGATGAATGCGATCTTCCTGATGGTACTAACGTAGCATCCCGTCCATCACGTGTTACCTTACCTGGAAATCGTTAGGTCTTGATTTCAACATACATCTCAGAAACAGTAAACATTCTCGCCGCGATGTAGAGGCTCCTACATCCCAGCACAAGGGATGTCTTGTGAATGAATGGAGCATTATGATCGGTTCTTACTGAATTTACGCAGAAAGTTACTGATGCTGCCAGTGTGGAAGCACAGTCTGCCTTTTTCTTTCTTTCTGCAGGCAAGACTTTCAGTGTCATAACTATTTTGAACAGACCGCCATATTGAACTGACAGTTAAACCCTGCAAAAGTGCCATTCAGATCGTCAAATACTGAACAACACTTACTCAATTACACTGCTCTGCCACTGAGGATGGAAGCTTAAATATTAGAGCGTGAAACCGATCTCCAACCCAACAATATATCACTGCATACCGTGGCGATGCAGCAAACATACAATTAGTATCCTGTGCTGTACAAAATCGCCCCTTTTGCATCATTTATATGGCTATCGACTGCCAGACCCTCGTACATATACCATGAAGACAGACAGCACCGTATATACTCCTCACAGCACTAGATATATTCTCGCAGCCGACAGTCGCAGGTCATCCACTTCCGACGCATGGGCAGAGCGCCCTTGGTGAACCAAAGTCACTCTCCGAACTGTTGTACAATGACAGGCTCGTTTCCCTTCGGCACAAAGGCGTTCCTGTTTCTGGCACCGACCTACATGCATGCTTGCTTTCCACACCATCTCCAGACTCTGAGATTAAAAGAACACATGTAATTTCACGTGGTTTGCCAGAATAATATACCATTTACGCGATACTTCTCGATATCCAGCACATAGCAGTACTGCCTGCATAGCAGTATCACTTGTGCAACATAATTCCAAAGATATAAACAGGAAATTATTTCTCTAGAAACTCGAAACTTTAGATAGGTGTAGCATGCTGTAAACCACTGACTAATTAGAAACTTATCCCGTCTCCAAAGACCTTTACATGAAAACTCGAAAAAAAATAGAGCAAACTGATATTTCCACTCGCTAATACTGATGTCAGTGATGTAACAGATTCCAAATCATCCCTATAATTTACAAAGTCAACTAAGGTGTTTCTCATGTCTAGAGAAGCAGCAAACGTGTTTTCCACCTCTCTTTCACCTGCTAGATGCACACAAAACAATCGATGTTCCCTCAACTAAATAAAGGCGCGAAATGTGGAGAAGCAGTCAACCAGACAATTTACATGGGATGGAATAATGGTCCAGTGCAAACATACGTCCATATTGAATCTTCTCAAATTTCCACATGATCACGAAAGCTGTCCAACACATACTAAGTATTAGTTCGCTATTCGGCCATCTAGAGGACAACACGGTTAAGTCAGCTACATTCCTGCACCCCAACAGGCCTCTACATTCAGACAGCTCCTACTGTTAGCCGGAAACGTTAATCATTCCCACCATAGGTCACTGGCGCTGCACGCCAAGCACGCACAGACAGAATCATCCTAGGAAACTGGCCACATATATATTTTATCACTGTACTTACAATTAAAAATTACGATCACAGTCTCAATTGGATGACATTCGACAGTGAGCGAAGTATCAGAAATACACCCTGCTGATGGCTGTGGCTCTGGAAATAGAAATAGAAATAGCTTTACCATTCTTATGACATGAAATACCCTTCCCTTTGCTGTCACAGTATTCCACATCATATCCACACCTTTCTTACAACAGGACATGGTTATTTCCTTTGCACATGTTGGCGCGCGCACACACACACACACACACACACACACACACACACACACACACACACACACACACACTCTTTATAAGCCTGATGCTTAAGACAAACTTATCACCCATCACCTACTACTAAGTATAATACTTCGGCAATAACTGATTCTGCCGATACGAAATAACACTGACCTAAAATCGAAGATGGGTGGACATGTCTCTTAAGTTTTTCTTGTGAATTGTAGCACTGTGTCTTAGAAAGAGAAACATAATCATCTTACAAACCGCCAGATGTTAAAAAACACGACCATATTACTATCACAAGCAGTCTTCGTTCTACAGGTGCACACAACTATCCATGTTAAAAGCTATACTGGCTTTATAAATCGAGGTATGGCATTACCCCTGAATGAAGTGGTTTTTCCAGACAAATACTGCAACACTGAATTTAGACAGTGATCACCGGAGTGTGTATTATCAGACCAACAGTGCGGTTACACTTAGCCGAAGGTGCAACCTCGTAATAAAATTACCGAATTAAGAAAGTGATTCTGCTAAGAAACATGGTATCAAACCGGTATTTGCAACTCCCTCATACCACCACTAGATATTTCTCTAGTACTTGTAACACATTCTGTCTCGATGCCATCTCTGAGGTTCTGCGGTATATCCACTGGGTTATGGCGAAGGTTGATTGAGAAGGATCAAAGACAGTAGATGGTGTGCTGAGCAGAAGTCAGAGAGAGCTATATCCACCACTTTCTGCAACCTATGTAGAAAAAGAGTGACCCGAGTTAGTGCAACAGGACTGTGTTTTCACCATTTGCTGGAAATGGGAACATGTCGTAGCTCCGCCAACAGTGTATGATGTGTAAGGTCAGCACCAAACGAAGCCTGTTCCTGCAACATGAGGTAGTACAAAAGACAGTATGGGAACTGGGGGAAGGACGAGGATTTTTACACTATATTGTGGTGCATCCCCAAACTGCATACAAGTACTGCTGTCTGAAGCAGATCCGCGTCCCTCAGGGCCCATTCACTTCTATCAGCCCAACATGCTATCTCTGTTATTCTGTACCATCCAACAGAGAAAAATTACAAACTATAAAAGCTCTAATAATTTCATCTGACAGAGAACTCGATAAGATTTTTACCACATCTCTCTCCTCCCATATATCGAAAACATATACCGTCTGTGTGACAGAATTGAGCGCATGTGACAATCCTTTTAAATATACAGCTATTGATCCATTGCATGGACCAGTGTAAAGTTGCATCACCTGTACTATAGGAGGATGACCGTATCTCAGAAACTATACTATAAGTCGAAGATACCCTTCCTGTGACCCTGTATCGTTGTTTGAAACATTGTTTTTTTTCTGCTGTAACACGTTTTATACACTGTCATACATTTTGTTTTTCCGCCATGACTTCGAGGTCTATGTCAGGTTTCAAACTGTCATTAAAACGTTCTGGTCCATTGCTTCTCACAGAAACCTAGATGTTGCATGGTAGAAGTCATTTTGTTACTGCTGCTACCATAACACACCACACACAATGGATATTTTTAAATAAGACAGTTACAACATAAGAAAACTGCAAGAGTTTGGTGGCGTTGTGGAGACTTTCCAAAACGGCAGTCCAAAGGTGATTAACGACCTCTACATTTAAACTCGTCTGTCACAGTGACAAAATAGCTCATGGCTCTGTGTTCTGTTTCGACTGATTCCTCATATTGCAGTCATGTACATGATCACTGTTGCCCCTCCACCAAAACTCTTTCTCCATCTGAAACAAGCGATGTCAGTCAGTCATTATGTGGTAACCAACAGCATACAAGTGGATGGATGAGATGGAAAAGACACTGTCGATGAACTGTAATAATAAGCATCACAGTTGAGAGTGTGAACAATTTTAGCAGTTTTACAGCAATTTCAACGTTGACCAATGATGTGACACCATATTTCTAAATTTCAGTATCATAGCTAAACCGCTCCTTCTCTACTTCGCAAGTATAATTGTAAATGAAGATAGATGACTGTGCAGTACTTCCATTTATTGTTAACTCACGAACATATACACTCCTGGAAATTGAAATAAGAACACCGTGAATTCATTGTCCCAGGAAGGGGAAACTTTATTGACACATTCCTGGGGTCAGATACATCACATGATCACACTGACAGAACCACAGGCACATAGACACAGGCAACAGAGCATGCACAATGTCGGCACTAGTACAGTGTATATCCACCTTTCGCAGCAATGCAGGCTGCTATTCTCCCATGGAGACGATCGTAGAGATGCTGGATGTAGTCCTGTGGAACGGCTTGCCATGCCATTTCCACCTGGCGCCTCAGTTGGACCAGCGTTCGTGCTGGACGTGCAGACCGCGTGAGACGACGCTTCATCCAGTCCCAAACATGCTCAATGGGGGACAGATCCGGAGATCTTGCTGGCCAGGGTAGTTGACTTACACCTTCTAGAGCACGTTGGGTGGCACGGGATACATGCGGACGTGCATTGTCCTGTTGGAACAGCAAGTTCCCTTGCCGGTCTAGGAATGGTAGAACGATGGGTTCGATGACGGTTTGGATGTACCGTGCACTATTCAGTGTCCCCTCGACGATCACCAGTGGTGTACGGCCAGTGTAGGAGATCGCTCCCCACACCATGATGCCGGGTGTTGGCCCTGTGTGCCTCGGTCGTATGCAGTCCTGATTGTGGCGCTCACCTGCACGGCGCCAAACACGCATACGACCATCATTGGCACCAAGGCAGAAGCGACTCTCATCGCTGAAGACGACACGTCTCCATTCGTCCCTCCATTCACGCCTGTCGCGACACCACTGGAGGCGGGCTGCACGATGTTGGGGCGTGAGCGGAAGACGGCCTAACGGTGTGCGGGACCGTAGCCCAGCTTCATGGAGACGGTTGCGAATGGTCCTCGCCGATACCCCAGGAGCAACAGTGTCCCTAATTTGCTGGGAAGTGGCGGTGCGGTCCCCTACGGCACTGCGTAGGATCCTACGGTCTTGGCGTGCATCCGTGCGTCGCTGCGGTCCGGTCCCAGGTCGACGGGCACGTGCACCTTCCGCCGACCACTGGCGACAACATCGATGTACTGTGGAGACCTCACGCCCCACGTGTTGAGCAATTCGGCGGTACGTCCACCCGGCCTCCCGCATGCCCACTATACGCCCTCGCTCAAAGTCCGTCAACTGCACATACGGTTCACGTCCACGCTGTCGCGGCATGCTACCAGTGTTAAAGACTGCGATGGAGCTCCGTTTGCCCCGGCAAACTGGCTGACACTGACGGCGGCGGTGCACAAATGCTGCGCAGCTAGCGCCATTCGACGGCCAACACCGCGGTTCCTGGTGTGTCCGCTGTGCCGTGCGTGTGATCATTGCTTGTACAGCCCTCTCGCAGTGTCCGGAGAAGTATGGTGGGTCTGACACACCGGTGTCAATGTGTTCTTTTTTCCATTTCCAGGAGTGTACATCACGATTTCTAGCACCTAGAGCACAGTGCTTCATTTACAATCTATCTACATGCAGATGGGAGTCACAGAGCATTCTTGCAGTCTTACGATAAAATTGGAGACTGAAAGATCCCTTCGCACTGTCTTTCACCAAACCGCCATGCAGCACTGTTACCGATTTAATCTGCAGCCGACCAGAAGCAGGCCACTATATTCCGCATCTCATGAATGAGTAGAACTTGCGAAGTCCTTACCCATTCAAGTGCACAAGATTTCTCCAGATGCGCCCTTGATGAGGTGGTTAGCACTCCTTATCGATGTATAGTAACAGATTTGAAAGTGTTGTGATGTAATAGTGGATGGTTAAGAAGAACAAGAAATGGTTGATTTTTATGCTTGATGGAGCTCCAGACAGATGGAGTTTGAAGCACTTTACATAAATCAACTACGCTATCAATTTTAAAGTATTGTTCTAGTGTCTGAGATCAGTGCCAGGAGGGTGCTGGTAAGAGAGAACATAACACATGCAGTCCTAAGGCCACACGGTTCTGCACTTAAAACAGGCTGTAATGTTGGACTGCTTGAGTTTCCGACCTATCAGTCATGTGGAATGCAGCGCTGTTAATATTCCAAAGTAAAAAACATATTTTCAGCACGTGACATACATCCTTCTTGCAGGTTTCTCTACGATAAACTATTGTAACAAACTGTAAAACTAAAAAAAACTACTTCCTTAAAACAATGGCTCTGTGTGATACATGCACAATATACACACCTGGAAATGGAAAAAAGAACACATTGACACCGGTGTGTCAGACCCACCATACTTGCTCCGGACACTGCGAGAGGGCTGTACAAGCAATGATCACACGCACGGCACAGCGGACACACCAGGAACCGCGGTGTTGGCCGTCGAATGGCGCTAGCTGCGCAGCATTTGTGCACCGCCGCCGTCAGTGTCAGCCAGTTTGCCGTGGCATACGGAGCTCCATCGCAGTCTTTAACACTGGTAGCATGCCGCGACAGCGTGGACGTGAACCGTATGTGCAGTTGACTGACTTTGAGCGAGGGCGTATAGTGGGCATGCGGGAGGCCGGGTGGACGTACCGCCGAATTGCTCAACACGTGGGGCGTGAGGTCTCCACAGTACATCGATGTTGTCGCCAGTGGTCGGCGGAAGGTGCACGTGCCCGTCGACCTGGGACCGGACCGCAGCGACGCACGGATGCACGCCAAGACCGTAGGATCCTACGCAGTGCCGTAGGGGACCGCACCGCCACTTCCCAGCAAATTAGGGACACTGTTGCTCCTGGGGTATCGGCGAGGACCATTCGCAACCGTCTCCATGAAGCTGGGCTACGGTCCCGCACACCGTTAGGCCGTCTTCCGCTCACGCCCCAACATCGTGCAGCCCGCCTCCAGTGGTGTCGCGACAGGCGTGAATGGAGGGACGAATGGAGACGTGTCGTCTTCAGCGATGAGAGTCGCTTCTGCCTTGGTGCCAATGATGGTCATATGCGTGTTTGGCGCCGTGCAGGTGAGCGCCACAATCAGGACTGCATACGACCTAGGCACACAGGGCCAACACCCGGCATCATGGTGTGGGGAGCGATCTCCTACACTGGCCGTACACCACTGGTGATCGTCGAGGGGACACTGAATAGTGCACGGTACATCCAAACCGTCATCGAACCCATCGTTCTACCATTCCTAGACCGGCAAGGGAACTTGCTGTTCCAACAGGACAATGCACGTCCGCATGTATCCCGTGCCACCCAACGTGCTCTAGAAGGTGTAAGTCAACTACCCTTGCCAGCAAGATCTCCGGATCTGTCCCCCATTGAGCATGTTTGGGACTGGATGAAGCGTCGTCTCACGCGGTCTGCACGTCCAGCACGAACGCTGGTCCAACTGAGGCGCCAGGTGGAAATGGCATGGCAAGCCGTTCCACAGGACTACATCCAGCATCTCTACGATCGTCTCCATGGGAGAATAGCAGCCTGCATTGCTGCGAAAGGTGGATATACACTGTACTAGTGCCGACATTGTGCATGCTCTGTTGCCTGTGTCTATGTGCCTGTGGTTCTGTCAGTGTGATCATGTGATGTATCTGACCCCAGGAATGTGTCAATAAAGTTTCCCCTTCCTGGGACAATGAATTCACGGTGTTCTTATTTCAATTTCCAGGAGTGTAGCTTTCCAGAGCTGTGTAGCGTCCACCGTTCACATCTGATCATGGTTCAGAAATTATATTTCCTACATCAGTTGTATATAAAATGATCATTAGTAACGGAGAATACCTCTTACAAGGAAACAGATAAACGCATAGCAGCACCATCTGACATGTGAAATTTCAAGTCATGCTGCCACTAACTGTGTAAATAGCACATCTGTCAAGCAGACGTATACACGGGGATTTTAGTGTCTCTCAAACACCTATCACTAACTTAGTTATGAAATCTATATTACACCTAAGATGCGACAGGACAATGGAGTGCATTGCATAAATCTTCGTTCATATAAAGGAATGTGTCACATTTCCTCACACATGAGATGGAAATTCTCTGATGTCCGAGAGGTTTACTGTTAACGATTTCAAATACACTGCTCTAAGACCCACACAGAACATGGGATTGTATACGAGTCAAATGCAGGCTATGTCACACAACTGATGCATCCTGACAAAACATCAGTAAAAAATGATTAAATGACGTGCAGCAACTTCTCCCTCTCTCTCTAGAATGCACAATCTGTCTACCATTAAATCGTACCTCTTTACAACGCCATCTCAACTGACCACTCCATCCACTCTGTCATCCTTTAACGCAGATGCAAGTAAGTTTAGAGGCAGATGGTTCTCTGTTTTTCTCAAAAGTATCAAATACAGTAGTTAACTCACGTGTATCACTGTTACCTCAAGACATACAGTAGAAAACTTCCTTGACGGAAAAAAGCGACTGGTTGCCAAGTTCCCTTAGCTTCCATGTCGATACCGAGCGAGGTGGCGCAGTGGTTAGACGCTGGACTCGCATTCGGGAGGACGACGGTTCAGTCCCGCGTCCGGCCATCCTGATTTAGGTTTTCCGTGATTTCCCTAAATCACTCCAGGCAAATGCCAGGATGGTTCCTCTGAAAGGGCACGGCCGACGTCCTTCCCAATCCTTCCCTAATCCGATGAGACCGATGACCACGCTGTCTGGTCTCCTTCCCCAAAACCAACCAACCAACCTTCCATGTCGATGTTTTGTCGGATTCCTCTTGCTGTCGCATACTTGTTCCCATTTGAAAATCGTTCTGCTCCAACCAGAAGACGCGCTAGTACTTCCTCAATTTCCCCCGCATTTCGGCGTACATTCCCTCAATTTATACATATTTTTTGCAGTTCTATCGATTTTTTTATGTCCTCCTTCGCATGCGGTCATGACATAACCTCTCGTTCCGTGTTCCAAAATTGCTTGTAAATGTAATACAGCTGCCAACACCTAGCGTAAATGCGCTATTTTTCTAATCGGGCAGCATATTCTGGCAAGCCATGTGAAATTACATCTTGTAACCCCGGAGTCTGGAGATGGTGTGGAAAGCAATCAAGCATGCAGGTTGGGGACCAGAAACAGTAACGCCTTTGTGCCGAGGGGAAACGAGCCTGTCTTTGTACAACAGTTCGGAGAGTGACGTTGGTCCACAGAAGGCACTCTGGTCATGTGTCGGAAGTGGATGACTTGTGACCATCGGCTGTGGGAAAATATCTAGTGCTGCGAGGAGTATATATGACGCTGTCTATCTTTGCAGTATATGTCTGGCAGCCGATAGGTATATGAATGATGTAAAAGGGGCGATTTTGTATGGCGCAGGATGCGAATTGTATGTTTACTACATCGACATGGTATGCAGTGATATATTGTCGGGTTGGAGATCGGTTTCACACTATAAAATACAAGCTTCCATCCTCAGTGGCAGAGCAGTGTAACTGAGTAAGAGTTGTTCGGTATTTGACGATCTGAATGGCACTTTCGCAGGGTTTAACTGTCAGTGCAATATGGCGATCTTTTCAAAATAGCTTTGCCGCTGAAACTCTCGCCTGCAGAAAGAAAGAAAGAAAGAAAGAAAGAAAGAAAGAAAGAAAGAAAGAAAAATATGGACTCTGCTTCCATACAGGCAGCTTCAGTAGTTTGATGGGTAAATTCAGTAAGAGCCGATCATAATGCTCCATTCATTACATAGCTCGCATCCCTGCCCTCGTCTGTCCAGCAGAGGCTTGCAGGGGCATTGGCATGTATACGCATTGAAGCCTGTCAAACGTTTCGGTTGACAGTAGTTCAAAAGCGTTTTTTTTACATGCATTGAGTGTTTGTGCAGTACAGTATTTTCTGGAGATGAAGCATTGTGAGCATGTTGGCAGAGTGTTATACATGCATTATTTCGGTGATTTATGAGTAGTTTGCAGGTCTCTAGGCTATGTACTGCATTATTTGGACAGTTTAGCATTAGTGAGCGTGTCTGCAGCGTGTATTACATGCATTATTTCGATGATTTACGAGTAGTTTGCGTGTCTGTATGCTGTGCACTGCACTATTCCGACAATTTAGCAGTAGTTTGCAGGTCTGTAGGCTATGTAGCATGACCCCAAGCAAGTCAGGGCGAGTGTTTTGTACCAGTGTAATAAATGACTACTACTTGAAATCCATCCCTAAATATATTGTTCCAAAATAAATAAATTAAACTCCTTCCTCTCTCCAGCAGCCCAGCACAGGCTGAGTCCTTTTCTTGCCAACTTTCCCCCCAGACAGCCATCTTGGATTATGTCATAGAAGGGACAACAGTGCTCTCTGGTGGTGGTACTGTGTACTAAGTCAGTTGGACTCCAGACCTCGTCGTGAACACACTGCGTGGAGCTGTTTAAATAAACACGGCGTGACTGAGGTTAGTGGAGGTAGCCCAAGTGACCTATTTTCCCGCCATTTTCTTAGATTAGTGGAGGTGGCAATGGTGTTGCATTGTCCTGCTGAAATTTGAACTTCTCGCCATTTTCTGGGGGGAGGGGAGGGGGGAGGAGAGGGCATTAGATTAGTGGACGTTGCCCAATTAACCTTCGCGCCAAAATTTGAACTTCCCAGCATGACGTCATTACGACATTGACATATCTATCGCCACCATCTAGCATCCGCCATCTTGAATAACTTTGGCAGCAATGGAGAGAAGATGGGCAGTTTGCCCTATCACTATCGATACTGTCTTCTGGCTTTGATACTTTGTTATAGGCGACCGCATCATCTGTAAACAGCCTTAAAGATCATCTGACACTTCCTATTAGATCTTTTACATACACTGTAAACACTAACGGTCCTAACACATTTCCTTGGGGTACTTCGGAAGTTACCTTTACGTCTGTCGATTTTGTTCCGTTACGAGCGACGTGTTGACTTCTACGTGGAAGGAAGTCTCGAATCCAATCGCAAATCTGGTCCGATACTTTCATGGGGTTAACATTTTCGGTCAAATATTTTGTCTCCATCTACCAATATACTCTGTTCTGAAATTTGATTCTGGAAAGGCGAAAGCATTCGAGAATCGGCATAACTGGTCCATCTAAGGTTGTGGGTGACAATGAATGCTCTCTGCTGTAGAGTGTAAGCCACTTCTTCTTTAAATAAACGAAGAGCGTACCTGTTACAAGAAAAGAAACACTATAGAGTCTAAAAAAATTTCCGCTGCCAGTCACAATAAAATATTATTTATTCGTCACACGACCGGTTTTAGGCTTTTGCCCATCATCAGATGCTTATACACTCATGTACATGTTTGTATTGATAGAGATCACTATTTGGATGCAAAGAGTTTGCATATATAAGAGTTCACACACGACACAGTAAATTTTAAAAAACTGAAACATGGACATGAAAATGGTAACAAATGTGCAACTGAGTGTAAAACGTGGCATCACAGCATAATCATAATAAGAATACTTCATCTTTATGTAAGTACAGATATATTTTCGGCAAATGCTGCCTTGCCACTTACAGTTGTTCCACTTGTATCTGTTTAGTCACCAGCAAATAATTTTCTTTGTGTTCAAACAGTGATCTCCAGCAATATAAACATGTACATGAATGTATAAACACCTGAGGATGGGTGCAAGCCCGAAAACGGTAGTGTGACGAATAATTAATCTTTTATTGTGTCTGGTAGTGAAAATTTGTACACTCTCTATAGAGCAGGGGGCCCCAAAAAAATTTTCTCGAGGACCCCCTCATCGAGCATGATTGGTACCTTGTCATATCTCAGTATCAGGTACCTAAAAAAGCCAAATTAAGAGTCTTTTTATACGTTTTCTATTTTTGGTACTTAGAAAAAACATTGACATATTCATTATTGAAAAAATATTTAGCTTAAAACTTTTTCAATTTAGCCATCATTGTTATTGTTAAATTTTTGATTATTGCTCAAAATCTTTGTCTTCAAATATGGGTGTTAAGCATAACAAACTCCTTAAAAAATAAAAATTGAGTATGAACTGAAAATGACAGGAAAAATGAAAACTGAGTGTATTGGTCTTTCAAGTGTACTCACTTGAGATTGCATTGAGTAGACATGCGTGAAAAATAAGAAACCACTAATTTCATGCAAGGTATTGTTTATTTGAAAAAATACAGTTACAACAGAGTACTCCATCGGTATACAGTTTAAATTTTCAGTTCTTAGTTGCCAGCTACAAAGAGGCAACGCACGCAGTCTAACAGCATACAGCAGAACTATTTGCCTCTATCTAATTCTAGTTTTGCGTTAGTGTGCTAGTGTCAGTTGGCTCTAGGAAGACGCTAGACGCAGAGGCTAGCGTTCGCTAAAGCTCTGCTCGTGCAGGAAGCGGTCACAACAAAAAATCTGTTACCATATGAAATATATTTAATATATTTTTTATTATAATAGCACCTTGCGGACCCCTCTGGCATAGCTCGCGGACCCCTGGGGGGCGCGGACCACCTGTTGGGAACCACTGCATAGAGGAACAGTCACGCAGTTCAATAGCATTCATTATGTATAAAATTCACAAGAGAAACATTATTACGTAAGATTTGCGTCACTTTTTAACAACCTCGTATTTCACCTAGAGAAGACGCTGCACACAATGAGAAGTGGCATGAGCCCCCTCTCATATTTCTATCTTATTCTGAGTAATTCGTTTTTCCTCTCTAACTGCATGCGGTGAAAAGTTGCTATTCCTTCACACGCAGACTTCCCACGCAGCGTCTCTCGTCACCCGGGTGGTTCGGTGACAGACGAGTTCTGCTGAGTTTGAAAGGGTTAAGCCGATGGGTGTGAGGGAGTCGAGTAGATGCTTTCCAGACGCCGACATTGTCATAAGAGCTGGAGCGACACGCCCAGATGGGTCGGAAGGGGCGGCTAGGCTAAATATTCCGTTACTTCGCAGAAACTTAGTGAAAACCGTTTCTGGCAGGCTACCAGTGAGGCGTGGGAATGACTTGTGTTCCCAGGCAGTCTTGGCGGGCAAATTCCCGCCTTTTTCTGCAAAATCGTAACTGTGATTGGCTTGCTCAGGGTATAGCTCCGTGACGTAGCAAAATCGGCGCAGAAATTGGCGCCAAGTACCTCCATTGGTGGAATGGTAGTGCTTCGGCAATAGAGTGGATTTTTCCGCCGGTTTTCGAGTTGCTGATTGGAACGTTTAACCACGGCCACTGTCATGGGGGCGGGAATGTTGTGTGTTCGGTTTTGTACGGGTGCTCTTGAGCGGGTCGGCTCCCGTCTTTCAGTCGGAGTAGGTTACAATACTGAGCTCTCGCTGCTCTGGACAGCCTGCCTTCCGTTGGCTGTCTAATATACTTTTATTTGATTGTAACTGTTTGACGAAGTTGCTGAAGTTTCGACTTCAACGTAACTTTCCGAGTACAGTTGGCAATTGAGCGTTCTGCGTACAAGCGGCCTATGTTGTCTGTCTTGAGTAGTTTGGGCTAAAGTTGACTGTATCGGAGTTACTGTGTGACTTCGCTTGTTAAAATCAACTCACTGTACCGTCAGTGATTGTGTGGCGAGCCTTCTTCGTCGCCCCCAGAGGCGCATTTGTATTGATAGGAGGTCTTTAGTCTGGAACAACCAGACCAGGATAATTTGTTTCGGGCTATACTCGCGACATTATCATCACCACGACGGGACGTCGAAGCAACCAGCCATCGCTTCCGGTACGCCAGATCGTGTCCTTGGAGTTAAGAAGACAGCTTGATAATGTATATTACTACCGCCCACATATATCTCGCGTAATGATCACAACGAAAAGATCCGAGAAATTAGAGCAAATACGGAGACTTACAAGCAGTCGTTCTTCCCACGCACAATTCGTGAATGGAACAGGGAAGGGGGGATCAGATAGTGGTACAATAAGTACCCTCCGCCACACACCGTAAGGTGGCTCGCGGAGTATAGATGTAGATGTAGATGTAGATGTCCGCAGCTGCGGCAGATTAGCGAATTTGCTCTGTGATAATCAGAGCTCAGCAGAGCGCGCCTGTTCCCGTCTTTTCTTACGTGGTTCTGTCTTGGATGTTCATAGCCTGAGTTCTCACTACTGTAGCAGCAATTAATGTTGGGTTGGCTGGGTGTTTCTCTTAAGATTTGAGTTGCAAGGAATTGGCTCCACATACCACTTATCATCATCATCATCATCATCATCATCATCATCATCATCTTGGACAGTTTCCAGCCACTGGCTGGGTCTGTCGGGAACACAAGCCTCTCCATCGTGTTCTGTCTTTCCACCATTCCCCCTCTTCCACCTTCGTCCAGTTCTCTCCTCTTCTCATCACACATTCCTTCACTCCCTTCACCCATCTATCCCTTGGTCTTCCTCTGGGCCTCTTCCCCTCCAGTTGCAGATCAAACATCCTCTTTGGAATTCTTCCCTCATCCATTCTCTTTATGTGTCCATACCACTGCAGTCTTGATTTTTCTATCCTGTCCTCTACTGGTTCCTCCTTTAATCTTTCCCTCACATTCACATTTCGCAATCTGTCTCGTCTTGTTACACCCAACCTGCTGCTCTGGAACTTCATTTCACTAGCCTGTATTCTACTTTTGTCGCTTTTGTGCATTACCCATGTCTCACTTCCGTATGCCAATATGGGTACAAAGTAGGTTCGGTATATAATTCCCTTGGATTTCTGTGGCACCTCCTTGCTCCAAATAAGCCCCCTAATGCATTTGTAGAACTGCCCTGCTTTTCTGCACCTTTCATTTATTTCCATTGCGTTTCCCCCCTTACTTTCAATCACGCTTCCCAGGTACCTGAAGTTCTCTACCACTTGTAGTTTTTCCCCTCCACAAGTTATATCCACATTTTGCCTATTCTTCTTCCTTGTTGTGAAGATTATTTCACTTTTCTTTGCAGAGAAATGCATTCCATATTGTGCTGCCATTGCCTCCCATGCATCTAACTGCTCTTGCACCACCTTCTCGCAATTTCCCCATAACATCAGGTCATCGGCAAAAAGCACTGCTTTCATTTTATGATCTCCAATTGCATCTGATACTTGCTGTAGGATTTCATCCATAACAATAATAAACAATAAAGGCGAAAGTGCACTTCCCTGTCGCAGCCCATTTTCCAGCTTGAACCATGCAGTACGTTCCCTCCCCACTTTCACACAACTCTCACTTCCCTCATACATTTTTCTGACTTTTCGTGTTATCTCTTCATCTATCCCTTTTGCGTTCAGCACATCCCAGAGCTTGTCCCTACAGATACTGCCATACTTGGTCATAAATGTCACAATCTAGTTTATGGACAACCTCACCTTTACAGCATTTATTTGAGTGTCCAATTTGATGTATTGTAAATGTTTCATGTGTTTTGTTTACTATTTTGAGTTTAGTCATAATAAATCAAATTGTTATGTTGGACACAACTTTAATCGGCAGAGCAACCCTTTCATTTCTCACTATGTTAATGAAACTTCCCTTCATTTCTGTCCAATTAAATTATTGCAGGTGCCAAACTCTTTTCTACTCCACTTGCAGGGTCGATTACAGTCAGTTCGCGTTTCTTCTTAATCCATGTACAACAGCAAAAGTCGGAGATAGAAAAGGGGGGTGGGGGGCGGGGCTTAGAGCATCATTTCCATATGAAGATTCGAGAAGAATTTAGTGTTAAATACACTGCTAGTCCCGGCACCTCGAAACCATTTTCTCTGGCAATGACCTTTTGAGTGAATCCGATGTTGAGCAGACGGGACCTTCTCGCAAGAAATACAACAGCAGACTCCCGAAGGCTTTGGTGGAGTGCCCGCGCCCCCGAGGCGGCCGTCCCGCAGTCCGGGTAAACACAGAGCAGCAGGTGTTGGCTTTCACAGCCGCTCCCCGGCCAGGAGGCGCCCCCCCCCCCCCCCCCCCCACACACACACAATTCCCGCTCTCGTCAGCCGCGCCCAGCAGTGCGGTAACGACCCACGGAGCCGAGCTCACTCGAGCGAAAACTCGGAAGGATCGCTCCACTGGAACACTGGAGCTCCGTCCGCGCTGCCTCGACTAGGCTGCGGCCTTTAATAGCGCGCGTTTCGGCTGCGCTCGGAAAGGCGAACGGGACCGAAACTTCGAGAAACCGCTCGCTACAGCTCCGCACTGTCACCTAATAAACAAGAGGAGGAGAACGACTAATTTCATCCAGTAATAGCGAATACTCTGTTTAAGAATCGCAAGAGGAGGACGTAAACTTGGAGTAGGCCGGGTGATACGGGCAGGATTCAGTTAGATTACATCATGGTCAGACAGAGATTCCGAAATCAGATACTGGGTTGTAAGGCGCACCCAAGAGGAGATATAGATTCAGATCACAACGTAGTTGTGATAAAGAGTAGACTGAAGTATATGAGATTATCACGAAGAATCAATACACAAAGAAGTGAGATGTGGAGGTACACCGTTATTACAAATGATTGAAGCGATTTCACAGCTCTACAATAACTTTATTATTTGAGATATTTTCACAATGCTTTGCACACACATACAAAAACTCAAAACGTTTTTTTAAGCATTCACAAATGTTCGATATGTGCCCCTTTAGGGATTCGGCAGACATCAAGCCGATAATCAAGTTCCTTCCACACTCGGCGCAGCATGTCCCCATCAATGAGTTCGAAAGCATCGTTGATGCGAGCTCGCAGTTCTGGCACGTTTCTTGGTAGAGGAGGTTTAAACACTGAATCTTTCACATAACCCCACAGAAAGAAAATGCATGGGGTTAAGTCGGGAGAGCGTGGAGGCCATGACTTGAATTGCTGATCATGATCTCCACCACGACCGATCCATCGGTTTTCCAATCTCCTGTTTAAGAAATGCCGAACATCATGATGGAAGTGCGGTGGAGCACCATTCTGTGGAAAGATGAAGTCGGCGCTGTCGGTCTGCAGTTGTGGCATGAGCCAATTTTCCGCGGACTACGCGTGAAACTTGCCCGCACGCGGTCAACCGTTTCTTCGCTCACGGCAGGCCGACCAGTTGATTTCCCTTACAGAGGCATCCAGAAGCTTTTAAACTGCGCATACCATCGCCGAATGGAGTTAGCATTTGGTGGATGTTTGTTGAACTTCATCCTGAAGTGTTATTGCGCTGTTATGACTGACTGATGCGAGTGCATTTCAAGCACGACATACGCTTTCTCGGGCCCTGTCGCCATTTTGTCTCACTGCGCTCTCGAGCGCTCTGACGGCAGAAACCTGAAATGCGGCTTCAGCCGAACAAAACTTTGAGTTTTTCTACGTATCTGTAGTGTGTCGTGACCATATGTCAATGAATGTGTAACGCTACTGCCCGCTCGGGCGTACGTTAGCTCTTTAAAGCCTGTACTGTAATAAGTTCACGGGCTTCACCTTATAAACAAGGATTTTAGTACATAAGTTGACCGCGTGTACCTAATTGGAAGCAATTCGGACTTATATCCAGTCAGTAACTACAGTGATGCGTCAAGCAAATGTAAAGTATAATTACTCGTTCGCATGGACAAGAAGTACACACAGTAGATACTACCAATGATTAATAATTCGGTCGGCAGCCTAATTAGGCATTGAGTGAGTTTTTCCTTGTACAAGTGGGTGCATGTACAAGCATAATAACACGTAGTAATGTTGCGTTTTATGGCAAAGTTTGGAACCGGAAAAATCCACTGAACTAAAGTTTCCTCCTTTTGTACTAATTTGGACGAGCTATAAATACACAACACCACACTGCAATGATTACTACGAACTGCATTTCGTATATTGATCAGACTGAAATCGGGCATAGATTACCCTAGAATTAGCAATCTTGAAAGTACACATACAATGTCACTATTAAGGATGGATAAACACTAATACACTTAAGTTTAATATGGAACTTAACTTTGCTGGTCAAATCTGATCAGTACACTTCAAGGTTTGAAAGAATGGACAAGAGAAGGGGGGGCCCTGAAACTGTTATGGTCGTTATACTGAAACTATTAAGTACTGAAGGTAAATTAACACTCAGAATTATTAACCTATGGATTACTAATCTTTTGTCTCACTTCTGGATTATTTAACTATCATTCTTTCTGTCTCAAATTAATTGTCATTGCTAGCTCAATTCAAAAAATTATTTTCCAATTTAATCAAACTGTTGTTCTTTACTAACATTTGCATTAATACACAGAACTTTAAACTTCTTTATAGCATAGATTTGTCTGCTGATAATTCTCAGTAACACTAACTTTAAACTTTCAGTTCGGGATACTCGGGTTGCACAATATGTGGTAAGGACCCTGTCTAGGTCAGTGATAAGGATGATTAATTATTAGGGCAATTCTGGTAAAAGTCACATTATTATTGAACAGTTAGAAACATTTTCGACACTGGTCCACACAGATACAATTCTAAAGATGAATTAAATGTTTGACCTGTGCAAGTCGGTGCGGCGGATGGCGGGCAGCGAGATAGCGAGAAGCACAGCACACATACAAGCACGGCTAAGGCTCTCACTGCATCGGCACTTTCCTTCTTCTTAGCGTCGTAATCTTTCCAATTTTGTGCCTAAGAATATAGCCATGCCATGTAGTCGTCGGGATCGGCACATCCGAGGCTCAATGGAATCCACTTTTCCTGGATAGCCTCCTCGATACGGTACGTGTTCCTCTGACCGATGCCCAACTCCGACTGTTATACTGAGCCCGTTGTGCCGAACCGCGCCAGTGTGCGTTTTCCCGCTCTCGCCTGCCTCCACCTTTTCCCGCTCGCCTACAGGTAGGGTATTCACCACAGGTTTTCTACTACACATATATTAATACCTTTCCTACGTATGGACCAGGCGTATAAAATACAATTTTCACATCTTACAAGAATTTCAACATCAAGTAAACTTCCCTTTGATTACCACATTACTTGAAATCTAACATAATAATAATATTCATTTCAAAAGTTGCTTATAGTTTCTTTAACATAACGATACGAAAAGAAAAAGAAATTCAAAACATTGCTTACATTAATCTCTCGAAATTCAGAAAGAAAAAAATTTATATGTACAGTTGTTGTTGTTGTTGTTACAAATGGAGCTACAGTGAATTTATGAAATCGCTTCAATCATTTGTAATAGCCCTGTATTAAGAAATGACGAGATACCCTTGAACTTCTCTAAAGCTATAGATACAGCAATAGGGAATAGCTCAGTAGGCATACGGCAAGAAAGAAAGAATGAATTGATTGTTGGTGTTAATAACGATCATCCTCCTATACCTCCTCTGCATTACTGCAGATGACGTGTCACTGAACACATTTCTTCTGTGCATGCAGTACACGTGAGGCGCCTAGTTGTTTCCACTGCACTGTGTGGAATACGAAGGTTCTGTTATAGTTCACTAACCTGCCGTCTTCAAGTTGATGTCCCCAGTGCAGAAAACAGCACGCAGGTCGTAGGTTCTGTATCTTGATGCTGAAACTGACTTTTAGCGAGGTTCTGTTCCGAAATAATGTATCACTTCTTTGGGATGCCACTCGCGTATTTTAATATAGCCACACAAGAAGACTACATGATCTTAATACAACACCTTCTGATACAGCAAAGTACATGATCAAACACAATGTTTACGAAAATGTATCTTTACACTATTTGTGGCACGTGTCTGTGCTTCATGACTACCGGAGTGAATCTTTTAATACTGAATACAGGCAGACACATCCTACGACAGACAACATGTCTGTTCTTCTCGACTGTCTAATCAAGAGTGACGAACAGCCTGAAACACTTCGCGCGCCATACCAGAAAAGGCGTCACCCGAACGCTTCCGAAGTGCTTAGTCTGCAATTTCGTCAGTCTTTTGTTTTTTTTTATTTAAACTGTTTTTAATAATTCTAAAATGACTGATTGATGGTCAGCTGTTGAGAGATTTATATTAAAAAGTGAAGTCATTCCAATGAGTAGTTTAACTGATAATAATAACTATACTTCAACGTTTTGGCGCCCTTGCTCCGAACACAGCAGCCAATCGCAGAGCAGTAGCATTATGCAGGCGGTCTTTCTCACGGGAATGGTACCGAATTTAACATCTCTTACAGGTACCTCACACCACATTTCGTCATCTATACACTTCTCGCATCTTCACTGCTCTGGGAACAGCTTCTTGGAGCCTAATATGATGGTTGACTAAGCCATAAATATTACAGGCAGTACAGTCGAAGAGGAATGGACACCTCTAAAGAGGGCAGTCACAGAAGTTGGAAAGGAAAAGAACACAGGTACAAAGAAAGTAAGTGCGAACAAATCATCGGTAACAGAAGAAATACTTCAGTTGATCGATGAAAGAAGGAAGTACAAAAACGTTCAGAGAAATTCAGGAATGTGGAAAGACATGTCGCTGAGGAATGAAATAAACAGGAAGTGCAGAGAAGCAAAGACGAAATGGCTACATGAAAAATGTGAAAAAATCGAATAAGAAATGATTTTCGGAAGGACTGGCTCAACATATAGGAAAGTCAAAACAATCTTCGGTGAAATTAAAATCAAGGGTAGTGACATTAAGAGTGCAATAGGAATTCCACTGTTAAATGCAGAGAAGAGAGCGGATAGGTGGAAAGAGTACAGTGAAGGCCTGTGCGAGAGAGAAGAGTTATCTGATGCGATAGAAGAAGAAACAGGACTCGATTTAGAAGAGGTATGGGATCCAGCATTAGAATCACAATTTAAGAGAGCTTTGGAGGACTTAAGATCGAATAAGGCAGAAGGAATAGATAACATTCCATCAGAATTTCTAAAATCAATGAGAGAACTGGCAACGAAACGACTGTTCGTGTTGGTGTGTAGCATGTAGGAGACTGGCGACATGCCATCTGACTTTAGGAAGAATATCATCCGCACAATTCCGAAGTCCGCAAGAGCTGACAAGTGCTAGAATTATCGCAAAATCAGCTTAACATCTCACGCATAGAAGTTTCTGACAATAATAATGAAGAATGGAAAAGAAAATTGTGGATGTGTTAAATATCAGTTGGCTTTAGGAAAAGTAAAGATACAGGAGAGTCAATTCTGACGTTGCGGTTGATAATGGACGCAAGGAAAGTCGAGACACGTTCATAGGATTTGTCGACCTGTAAAAAGCGTTCCACAATGCAAAATGGTCAGAGATATTCGGAATTTTCCCCAAGAGGGAATAATTAGAGGGGACGACCAAGAACGAATTGCTCGGATTAAAAAGGGCGTAAGACAGGTATGCAGTCTTTCGTCTCTACTGTTCAATCTGTACATCGAAGAAGCAATTATGGAAATAAAAGAAAGGTTCAGGAGTGGAATTAAAATTCAAAGTGAAAGGATATCATTGCTACGATCCGCTGATGACTTTGCTGTCTTGAGTGAAAGTGAAGAAGAATTACATGACCTGCTGAATGGAATGAACAGTGTAATGAGTACAGAATATGGATTAAGAGCAAATCGAAGAAAGACGAAGGTAATGAGAAGCTGCATAAATGAGAACAGTGATAACCTTGGCATCAGTATTGATGGTCATGAAGTAGATGAAGTTGAGTAATTCTGCTACCTAGGCAGCAGAATAACCCATGACGGACGTACCAAGGAGGACATCGAAAGCAGACTAGCACTGGGAAAAAGGGCATTCCTGGCCAGCAGAAGTCTGCTAGTATCAAACATAGGCCAGAGTTTGAGGAAGAAATTTCTGAGAACGTACGTTTGGAGCGCAACATCGCATCGTAGTGAAATATAGACTGTGGGAAAACCTGAACAGGAGAGAAGCATATGAGATGTGGTGCTACAGACGATTGTTGAAAATCAAGTGGACTGATAACGTAAGGAATGAGGAGGTTCTGCGCAGAATCGGAGAGGAAAGGAATATGTGGAAAACGCTGACAAGGAGAAGGAACAGAATGATAGGACGTCAGTTAAGACATCAGGACATGACTTCCACAGTACTCGAGGGAGCTGTAGAGGCAGAGATTTGAATGCATGCAGCAAATAAATGAGGACGTAGTTTGCAAGTGATTGTCTGAGATGAAGAGGTAGACACAGGAGAGGAATTCGTGGAGGGCCTCAACAAACCAGCTTGAAGACTGAAGACTCAAAAAAAAAGTGTGAACTGAATTTAGAACCAGCTTTGCAATTGCAATGAAGAGTTTCTAGGAAATTGAATACAGCATAGTCTCTCTTAACGCAGAGAGGACTTCCGACGGAAACGTTCTGGCATAATTCAGAGGAGTGGTATAGAACCATTACTGAACACATTATTTATAAATGAACTGTTGGATAAGGTCGGAAGCTCTGTGAGGCTGTTAGCATATGATACTGCTGTATATTGAACAGCAGCAACGACAGAAAACTGTTGCAGACTGCATGAAGACCTGCAAAGAATAGATCCTTAGTGCAGGGATTGACAGCAGACTCTCAACATACATACGAGTATATCTAACATTTTCGTAGTAAATGGTCCGAAAGACATCATTGGCAGGTTTGTTGGCGCGGCCATTATCCACAGGAGATGTATGCATTGTAACACAAAAAAGATTTTTTCTGTAAAGATACATTTGCAAAATTCTCGTGGTCGACTGGTTCTAGACGCTTCAGTCTGGAACCGCGCTGCTGCTTCGGTCGCAGGTTCGAATCCTGCCTCGGGCATGGATGTGTGTGATGTCCTTGGGTTAGTTGGGTTTAAGTAGTTCTAAGTTCTATGGGACTGATGACCTCTGGTGTTAATTCCCATAGTGCTCAGAGCCATTTGAACCATTTGCAAAATTCTCAACAAACGTGAGCGGTTGCCACCAAGCGTTTCAAGGAACTGGGGGTTTTAGACGAACCCTTTGCCGTTTTATTCACGTATGTGTCAGTGTCGCATCCCTCCGTGATCACACCACAGGACACATGACCACTGAAAAAAGTGTAAGTACCCTTTGCTGCTTCGGATAACGTTCAAATTTCGTCAGACTGTTTTGAACGGCCCCTAGTGATTCGTTTCTTTAAATCAGAGCAAAAACTGCGTCCGCGCTGCGCTCCTAAGGAGTGAGATCGCATTGAGTGGGATTGCAGCCGCGTTATATTCGTAGAGAGGGGATGGATTGCCCAGGAAACATCAGCAGTGCCAAAGACTCGCAAGATTTATTTATTTATTTATTTATTTATTTATTATTCCGTGGGACCACATTAAGAAGAAGTCTCCATGGTCATGGAACGAGTCAATACATGAAATTATAACACGATTGTAGAAACAGATAAAATGAAATATAAGAAACATATTCAGGCGACACGTCATTAGTTTAAATAAAGAAAATCAAGAATGTAACACTGGAATTTGCTTAATTTTTTAGCTCTTCCAGGAGCTCCTCGACAGAATAGAAGGAGTGAGCCATGAGGAAACTCTTCAGTTTCGACTTAAAAGCGTTTGGGCTACTGCTAGGATTTTTGAGTTCTTGTGGTAGCTTATTGAAAATGGATGCAGCAGAATACTGCACTCCTTTCTGCACAAGAGTCAAGGAAGTGCATTCCACATGCAGATTTGATTTCTGCCTGGTATTAACTGAGTGAAAGCTGCTAACTCTTGGGAATAAGCTAATATTGCTAACAGCAAACGACATTAAAGAAAATATATACTGTGAGGGCAATGTCAGAATTCCCAAACTATTGAATAGGGGTCGACAAGAGGTTCTACAACTTACACCACACATAGCTCGAACAGCCCGTTTTTGTGCCAAAAATACCCTTTTTGAATCAGAAGAATTACCCCAAAAAATAATACCATATGACATAAGCATATGAAAATATGCGAAGTAGACTACTTTTCGTGTTGAAATGTCACTTAT
Source organism: Schistocerca cancellata (assembly GCF_023864275.1). NCBI lineage: Eukaryota > Metazoa > Arthropoda > Insecta > Orthoptera > Acrididae > Schistocerca > Schistocerca cancellata. Next base: position 546,449,732 of record NC_064633.1, read on the forward strand.
TTCAGATACTGTTCTAATGGTAAATAAAGCGGCATTTAGTTTCTGAACAAGATCCTGAACATGGGCTTTCCACGACAGCTTACTATTTATCCGAACGCCTAGGAACTTGAACTGTTCCGTCTCGCTTATAACATGCCCATTCTGTCTGATTAAAATATCACTTCTCGTTGAATTGTGAGTTAGAAACTGTAAAAACTGAGTCTTACTGTGATTTAGCATCAAATTATTTTCCACAAGCCACGAACTTATTTCATGAACTACATTATTTGATAATGTTTCAGTATTATACACAAGATCCTTCACTACCAAGCTGGTGTCATCAGCAAACAGAAATATTTTTGAATCACCTGTATTACTAGAAGGCATATCATTTATATAAATAAGAAACAGCAGTGGCCCCAGCACCGATCCTTGGGGAACGCCCCATTTAACAGTGCCCCATTGGGACTGAACATCATTACCACTCTCAATATTGTGGAGAATTACCTTCTGCTTTCTGTTCTTAAAGTAAGAGGCGAACCAATTGCAAGCTACCCCCCTTACTCCATAATGTTCCAACTTCTGCAGTAATATTTTGTGGTCAACACAGTCAAAAGCCTTCGTTAAATCAAAGAAAACACCTAACGTTCGCAACCTTTTATTTAATCCGTCCAAAACCTCACAGAGAAAAGAGACTATAGCATTTTCAGTTGTTAAGCCATTTCTAAAACCAAACTGTATATTTGACAGCAAATTATGTGAATTTAAATGCTGCAGTAACCTTGTATATACAACCCTCTCCTTAACTTTAGAAAACACCGATGGCATAGAAATAGGTCTATAATTATCAACATTATCCATGTCTCCCTTTTTATAAAGTGGCTTCCCTACCGAGTACTTTAATCGGTCAGGAAACCGACTACTCCTAAAGGAAAAGTTACAGACATGGCTAAGTACTGGGCTAACATACATGGAACAATACTTCAGTATTCTGCTAGATACCCGTCATAAGCTCATCGCACTGCGAACTGTCGTTTCTGAGCACGAAATTTGTGGGAATCAACGTCCCAGGGAAACAAGTGGTTTCACTGACGACCGTTATGCCACCTCCGGAGGCCTTTTCGTTTCGATTCTGAACGGTGGTGTTCCTGAAATGTTCTCCTCGGCCATTCGCAAGAAAAGCGCGTGTTTTGAACGCCCGATGTGACGGTTCTTACCTCCATCAAAACGGCGTCAAAAGAAGGGGTGGTATGTGGATAAGGGGGGGCTGTGACGACCTTCCTGACACGTCCCCTGTGGCGTTGGGCAAAATTGTGGTGCCAGTGTGACGTCACTAACTCGCTTCACACCTCACATGAACTTCTGAGCTGTGGCCTTTTCTTTTTGCCCGTGTCGACTCTTCGCCGTCTGCAGCGTTGTCAAGTCCTAGGGAGACGTCGCAGGCGCCACGCTTTTGCACCGTTTCAGAAGCTCGTAGGTGTCGGTATTGGAGACAATTACGGCATTTCGCCAAAAGTGATCCTTTAATTCTGTTGCATATATATATATATATATATATATATATATATATATATATATATATATATATATATATATTCCAGGTGCGCTTTGCCTTTTACATTAAGGCGTCGTCGGTGAATTTGATCTTTTGTCTGACATACTCACCAACTTTCTCAGGTTGTACTCTTCCCACTGTTACACACGCCAGTTCCTCTGTTACGCATGCAAGGCCTGCTTCCACGGTGCCCAAGAGTTCTCCCGGCTGCGTCTGAAACGGACGGGAAGATCAGGTTTTCACTCGCACTTCACTACAACCAAATTGATGCCTGCAAAGAGTCATTATTTCTAAATGAAGCAAGGTGTTCCAATCATTACGCTTTCCAAATCATTAGACGAAATCTAATCTTGCTCGTTTACTTTCAGACCGATATTCTTTCGTACCCGGAACAATGCTTTGAATATGAACATTGGGTTTCGAAGGCGTTGACTAGACTACCGACACTCATACAAAAACGTTCTGAGTAATATCAAAGACATTTGCGGCTTTTCTCGGTTACTGTCTTCATAGAAACGTTGGTAATACTTGACTCCACTTCTGTTTTTTTCCTGCAACTGCCGCAAAAGGTGATCGTTAAGCACAGTATTTCGTCATTTTTTCCTATGTCCTCATCGTGAATTAGAACGGAGTGAGGTGACGCAGTGGTTACTGAGATGGTTTCTTTGTAAGGGCACGGCCGATTTCCGTCGCCATTCTTGACAGAATCCGAGCTTGTGCTCCGTCTCTATGACCTCGAGTTAAAGGGACTTTAAACCAGTCTTCCTTTCCTTCCTTCCTTCCTTCCTTCCTTCCTTCCTTCCTTTCCTTCCGAAGTTGGACAGAATACTTCGAATGCTCATGGGAGGTGACAAAGAACTGAAATAGATACTATAAAACCACATATACAATAAGTATTTAACGGCCACACACAATTGCACTGTATCAGTTTGACAAGAAATTCTGTTACTGAAAAAGCCTCTTTGAATTCTATGGAACGGATTTGTTAATGTTGTAGAGCAGAAGCAATGTTCAACATAGAGTATCCCAATCTATCTCCAGCTGAGTGCATATTAGTGGTTAACATTAACCAGACGTACACAAACGTCGCACAGGTCACACCAAGAAAGGAAATAGGAGTAACCTATTGAATTACAGACCCATATCACTGACCTCAATTTGCAGTAGGATTTTGGAGCGTATACTGTACTCGAACATTATGACTCACCTTGAAGAAAATGACTTATTCATACATAACCAACACGGATTCAGAAAATATCGTTTCTGTGCAACACAGCTAGCTCTTTATTCCCATGAAACAATGAGTGCAGTCGACAAGGGATCTCAGATCGATTCCAGATTCCTGGATTTCCAGAAGGCTTTTGATACTGTTCCTCACAAGCGACTATTAATCAAATTGCGTGCATATGCAGTATCGTCTCAGATGTGTGACTGGATTCGTGATCTCCTCTCAGAGAGGTCACAGTTCGTAGTGATAGATGGTAAATCATCGAGTAGAACAGAAGTTATATCTGGAGTTCCGCGAGGTAGTGTCATAGGCCCTCCGCTGTTCCTGATTTACATAAATGATCTAGGTGATAATCAGAGCAGCCCCCTTAGATTGTTTGCAGATGACGCTGTAATTTACAGTCTAGTAAAAACATCAGACGATCAATTCCAATTACAAAATGATCTAGAGAGAATTTCTGTATGGTGCGAAAAGTGACAATTGGCACTAAACAAAGAAAAGTGCGAGGTCATCCACATGGTTACTAAAATAAATCCGATAAATTTTGGGTATACGATAAGTCGCACAAATTTAAGGGCTGTCAATTCCACTAGATACCTAGGAATTACAATTACGAGCAACTTAAATTGGATAGATAATATTGTGGGGAAGGCGAAACAAAGACTGCGCTTTGTTGGCCCAACACTTACAAGTTGCGACACACCGACTAAAGAGACAGCCTACACTACACTTGTCCGTCCTTCGCTGGTCAAAGAAGGACAGCTCGTTTCGTTTTATCGCGCAAAAGGGGTGAGAGTGTCACTGATATGATACGCGACCTGGGGTGACAGTCAATGAAGCAAAGGCGGTTTTCTTTGCGGCGAAATATATTTACGAAATTTCAATCACCAACTTTCTCTTCCGGATGCGAAAATATTTTGTTGACACCCACCTACGTAGGGAGAAATGATCATCATAATAAAATAGAAATCAGAGCTCGAACGGAAAGATTTAGATGTTCCTTTTTCCAACGTGCCATTCGAGAGTGGGATGGTAGAGTAGTAGTATGAAAATGGTTCGATGAACCCGCTACCAGGCACTTAAGTGTGAATTGCAGAATAACCTTGTAGATCGCAGTACCCACATCCTGCGAGACCTCACTTTAGTGAAAACTAACCCTTATGCTGAGATGGCAGTAAGCCTCTTGTGTTGGCCATCATACCGGTGTGGGCGTGGAGGGGTTCCACCTCCTTGGAAGAAGAAAAAGAAAAAAGAGACAGAGAGAATAATAACTATCACGAGTAACAATACAGCAGATGCAGCGGTGTGTAAGAGTTGTGACGTGTGTGTAATCTATTTTAAGTGAAGTGCGCTCTTGTAGATACGTTGCTCTCAGCTTTCAAAGGGACAGGAGAACCCATCAAGCATGCTCTTTGCGAGTAAGATCTAAGTATCAGATTTGCCGTTCTATCCATCGATTTCTTTGCTGTTTAAATTATTCTTCCACGAGACATCCTTGTGTAGCCGAGCGTTCTCACTTCTGATGATCGTACAGCCATTCCATGTCTATAACAACAAACACTGCAATCAGGAGAGCTGTTACAGGGTCACATAAAAGACCTGCAGGTGGTGTGTGAGCTCCTGAATACATTGCTCCCGAAATACAGCACCCCCAACTGAATGTACCCGTTTCACAGATGTTCTATATAAAACACTGTATTTTGGCTATTGCCAGATCACATCACGTGATGTGCGTCAATAGAATAAATAAACCAACCATGAACGTGGAACGGTAGTTGGAGCTAGACGCATGAGACATTCCATTTCGGAAATCATTAGGGAATTCAACACTCCGAGATCCGCAGTGTCAAGAGTGGGACGAAAATACCTCTCACCACGGACAACGCAGTGGTCGATGGCCTTCACATAACGACCGAGAGCAGCAGCATTTGCTTCGAGATGTCAGTGCTAACAGATAAGCAACACTGCGTGAAATAAGCGCATAAATGAATGCTGGACATACGAGGAAACGTATCCGTTTGGACAGTGCGGCGAAATTTGGCGTTAGTGGGCTGTGGCAGCAGACGACCGCCGCGAGATCCTTTGCTAACAAAAAGATATCGCTTGCATCGCCTCTCCTGGGTTCGTGACCATATCTGGTGGACCCTAGACGACTGGAAAACCATAAATGTCCCGATTTCAAGTTTGTAAAATCCGATGTCAGGGCTAGGGTTTATGCAGAATCCACGAAGCCATGGGCCCAATTTGTCAGTGGCGTGGGCCACCTGAAGCAGATGAGACCATCTGCAGCTATTCGTCCATTTCATGTTCCCAAATAACAATGGAATTTTTATGGATGACACTGCGCCATTTCATCGAGCCACGATTTTTCGCGATTTGTTTGAACAACCTTATTGAGAACTCGAGCTAATGATTTGACCACCCAGATCGACAGCCAAGAATTCCATCGAACATTAATGGAACGTAATCGAGTGGTCAGTTTGTGCACAAAACCCTGCACTGACAACAGTCCCTGCATTGACAACACTTTCGGATGAAACACGGTCCAGTATTTCTGCAGAGAACTTCCAACGACTTATTGAGTCCATGCTATGTCAAGATTCTGCACTACGCCAGTCAAAGGACCGTGTGAGAAGATGATATGAGGTATCCTATGATTTTTGTCAACTCAGTGTATTAATAATTATCTTGGGTTCGTTTTGCTTGGGTTAGCCCTTACTTTGAGACGAAAGGAACATTGGCATACAGACATTAATTTGGGTGCATCAGTGTATTTCATTAGCAGCTGGTGCATGGTTAGCAGGGCGAAATGGAGCTCTCTTCCATATGACTCATGGTCGCCATTTAGGTCCATTGCCATTGTCTTGAGTGAACCTCAAGCAGTCATCGATGTTCCCCACATCAGGACCCCCTCTCCCCCCTCTCCCCCTCTCCCCCTCTCCCCCTCTCCCCCCTCTCCCCCTCTCCCCCCTCTCCCCCCTCTCCCCCTCTCCCCCCTCTCCCCCCTCACCCCCCCTCCCCCCACTCCCCCCCTCCCCCCTCTCCCCCCTCTCCCCCCTCTCCCCCCTCTCCCCCCTCTCCCCCCTCTCCCCCCTCTCCCCCCTCTCCCCCCTCTCCCCCCTCTCCCCCCTCTCCCCCTCTCCCCCCCTCTCCCCCCTCTGCCCCCTCTCCCCCCTCTGCCCCCTCTGCCCCCTCTCCCCCCTCCCCCCTCTCCCCCTCCCCCCCTCTCCCCCCCTCTCCCCCTCTCCCCCCTCTCCCCCCCCCTCTCTCCCTCCTCTCTCCCCCCTCTCTCCCCCCCTCTCTCCCCCCCTCTCTCCCCCCTCTCTCCCCCCCTCTCTCCCCCCTCTCTCCCCCCTCTCTCCCCCCTCTCTCCCCCCTCTCTCCCCCCTCTCTCCCCCCTCTCTCCCCCCTCTCTCCCCCCTCTCTCCCCCCTCTCTCCCCCCTCTCTCCCCCCTCTCTCCCCCTCTCTCCCCCTCTCTCCCCCCTCTCTCCCCCCTCTCTCCCCCCTCTCTCCCCCTCTCTCCCCCTCTCCCCCCTCTCTCCCCCCTCTCTCCCCCCTCTCTCCCCCCTCTCTCCCCCCTCTCTCCCCCCTCTCTCCCCCCTCTCTCCCCCCTCTCTCCCCCCTCTCTCCCCCCTCTCTCCCCCCTCTCTCCCCCCTCTCTCCCCCCTCTCTCCCCCCTCTCTCCCCCCTCTCTCCCCCCTCTCTCCCCCATCTGCCACGCCTCTGCCCCGCCTCTGCCCCGCTCCTTCCCCCTCCTAGGATACAGCATTATTTGCTATAGTTGTCTTTTTTTCACAAACTGAATTATTAGTTAACAGTTTTCATTGCTGTAGTGAAAATGCCTTTTGTATAAAGCCAAAAGAAACACATGCCAGTGAAACAATTTCTTTCTAAAAGAATTTACTCTATAAGTAACGCGTAGCTTAGCCATACCTGCAAACTCTGTATCCTGCTGAGTTGACAATATTGCCAGGTCCCTTCAGCTGTCTCCTCGGTTGTATGATTGTCTTCGTGACCTTCAGACAAAACAAGTGCCGAGTGTCCGTCCAGTATCTATTTCCACTGCCATAGCGTCAGTGTTGTCTGAAGTGTAATCGTTTGGGGACTTTGCGAGTCCTTCGGTCAGACGTATCAAAAACTTTATTTTAAAAAGATGTTCTGATTTTAGTCATTTACTGATTTAAGTAATCAGTAAAAGGAGCTGTTAAAGACAGAAACCAATATGTTGTCGGCGCGATCTAATGTAACGTATAATATTAGAGGCCATGATCTCTTGCTATGAAACAGTTTATTCCATGACTAGATTCGACAGTAACTAGCTGTCATCCTCAGATTGTCGGATCTCCCCAGTAAGTACACATCAGTCTCGTCAACGTACTGAGAACATCCTCCAATTATAATACTATAGCTCCACATTGGTTTGTCAAAACATATAAAACATGCTACATAAAACATCCATATCCCCAATAAGGAATATAGTAACGAAAGCGGGTTCATCAGTAAAGACGAGTCGGCGATAACTCTCGTTTCCCTGAAATAAACTATTTCACAGCACGCGATTTTGGCTTCTAATATTAGACGCAGAAACAAATACACTCAAAAGGCCATAATTGAAAACAGTTCTATAAATCCAGAACTTTCAATCTAATTTCGCGATTAGTATTCAAAACCACACTTTGCGGCATCGTATTAAACGTGTTCGTTGGGCTTGATGACTGGCTGATATGAAGTTGAATGTCCTTTCCTTACTGTGCTGCGGCGGAATGGAGGCCACGTGTAAGTAGGCTGTTTAGGTTTTTATGTTGGTAACGCCATGTAGCGCTCTATATGAAAATCACTGACTGTGCTGTGTGAAGGCTGTGGTTGGTTTGCATTGTTGGAGTAATATTCGCCATTGTAGTGTTGGGCAGTTGGAGGTGAGCCGCCAGCAGTGGTGGATGTGGGGAGAGAGATGGCGGAATTTTGAGAGCGGACGATCTGGACGTGTGTCCATCAGAAAGAGTAAATTTGTAATACTGGATATCATGGACTGGTATTTATATTATGACTTTTGAACACTATCAAGGTAATTACATTGCTTGTTCTCTATCAAAATCGTTCATTTGCTAACTATGCCTATCAGTAGTTAGTGCTTTCAGTAGTTTGAATCTTTTATTTAGCTGGCAGTAGTGGCGCTCGCTGTATTGCAGTAGTTCGAGTAACGAAGATTTTTGTGAGGTAAGTGATTTGTGAAAGGTATAGGTTAATGTTAGTCAGGGCCATTCTTTTGTGGGGATTATTGAAAGTCAGATAGAGTTGCGCTAAAAATATTGTTGTGTCAGTTTAGTGTTGATCAGAGTAGGTAAAGAGCGAAATGTCTGAGTACGTTCAGTTCTGCTCAGCTGTTTGAAAATCAAATAACGTAGAGGTTTACCAGCACAGTAATTCATTAATTTTTCTAAGAGGACGTTACATATGTCGACCCTGGCAGGTTTGGCCTTGGAAATGTTCTTTACAAATTTTTGCTGATTTATATATTCGATTAATTTACTTTCACATCTGCTCTGTAGCTTTAAAAGTCCTCTTTCCGTTAATTACTTTCAGGAAGTATCCATTATATTTTCCCTTCGTAATGGTGTGTTTGAGCTATTCTTTATATCTACATTTTTAGTAATTCTGCATTTTTCCTGTTTCCTTAGACCCCGCTATTGTGTAACATATCTCAAAGCACTTCAAATAAATATCGCATGAAAAATTAATATCTGCTGCATACTTACAGAGTTCCATGGAAATTAGTTGGAACATTAATGTTACCTTTTATGCTAAGATTTGAGATAATCTGTGTGGCTGACTGCAGCAATGTTCGTAACACACACGAGTGGCAGCTCAGCTCGATGCAGAGTAGAGCCAACAGAGCCGCTGCCGATTTAACGAGATACGATAAGGTGGTGTGCAGTCTTTATGTTCGATCTGATATTGTAAGGAACAGGTCGTTACCTTTAGCTGCGGATGTAATCAGGCTATAAACTGTGGAGCCTCATGTTTGTTTCTGTTAACTGTCGCATGCAAATCTGGTGCTGAAGTGAGCACGCGAGAGGATAATTTCAAGTCGCACCGATAGACTTAAGGACGAGAAATAAATCACTCGCATCGAGTGAGGGGTATTGTTTCAGCCAATCCATGTGGAAATTCCACTGCATCTCTGCTCTGCAACTTTTATCGACACCTGAAGACCCTGCGTATATAATGTTTTGAAGCGATAACAGTTTCTAAGATCTGTTTATTTTATTTGGATACAAGCGCTGTCCAGGGTTGCAGAAGAGCTACGTCTAAAACTACATATACTAAGACATGTTTGCTCTAGCGGTTCTGGCGCTGCAGTCCGGAACCGCGGGACTGCTACGGTCGCAGGTTCGAATCCTGCCTCGGGCATCGGTGTGTGTGATGTCCTTAGGTTAGTTAGGTTTAAGTAGTTCTCAGTTCTATGGGACTTATGACCTAAGATGTTGAGTCCATAGTGCTCAGAGCCATTTTTTAAATACATGTTTCAGCTGTTGTACTATATCTGAAAGAATGTTGTTCCACTAACTATCGTGCTATACAGTGAGGATTAATTCTGAAATTTGTTTGGGACGTTGCAGTGAACATGCCGCCCCCTCCCCTACGAAAAAAAGAAAAACCTCGCCAACCAACTCCCACCCTGCCCCACCAGACAGGCAGATGTGTGCCTTCATTATTAGTTAGAAGAAAAGTCAGAACGCGTAGAGCAATGACTAGTAGCAAGGGTATTCAATCATTTGTCGTGAAATCTCAAAACCGTTTCGTCTTTCGCCACGATACTGACATGACCCGCCACCCCCGCCAATTCAGACCCAGGGTATGCTCTCGAATAAATAAATCAATTGCATTTAGCTTGTCGCTTAAAGAACTATAGCTGCAGATAGCGTAAAAAAACATGGATACCACTAACTCGCCTGTAAAACTGCATTGTAGGACGAAGTGATAAGCTATATAAGAGGATGACAATGTCTTTAAATATAATCATGTTTGTGATGTAGGACGCGTTGGGCAGGGTACATAGACACTCTCAACGCGTTACACAGAAAAATCAAACATAGAAAACTAAACACAATGGGAAATATAAAAACTTAAGGACGCTTTAAGAGTACGCAGTACATATATGTAACATTTAAGAAGTTTCAAAATACAGTAGACGTACTCTTTCCACAGATACGGTTACGCTAAAGCCTAACCATATGTGTGCAATACACGGTGATAGGAATTGTCAATAGTGACATCACTGAACTATGCTCATTAAGTAGCGCCATGTAGGTAATATGTTCGCTGTTGTAGTGTACCAGGTGGTTATAATTAAAGTTGAGCTACTCATACAGGTCCAGTATGACTTGCAATTATCGTATGGAAGCGAAACTTTGTAGATATCATAATGCATTAATGCGTGACCGATTTACGCAGGAGAAAAATTAGTTCCAATTTTGGCCACCGGGAGCAAATCTGGCGCTGTGAATGCAAGAAAGACGTATAAAAATGTTTCCATACGCAACGGATTACGAACGGGACGTCGGCAGAAGAAAATGGAAGTGAGCAAGGAGTAATGTTGATTTTATTAATAACCGCCGCTTACACAGTTCAATATGAACACTGGAGACATCAACAAGATTATGTTCAGCGCCAGATGAGCACCTGGTGGCCCATAATTGGAACTAATTTTTTTACAGTGTAAATCGATTCCACATTAACATATTAGCCTATCTACCAAGTTCCTCTGCCATACAATAATTTCAGCCCACACTGTACCTCTGTGACAAGCTGCACTTCAGAATTATAAACTACCCAGTACAATTTAAACTAACTTTCTTAAAGCAGATGGAGTGTTACTTTACGAAGCTTATCCTAACTTTCATTTTTTCGAAATTACTGTATACTACAAAATTTGAACAGAAACAGCTGTTTCTGACAGACAACACGACCTTTGGATTTTAATGAAAGTTATTTATGACAATCAAATAATTATTCTGATATCACTATCTGATATTACTATCTTTCCACAACACACTGGAAGTTTCAGAATTTCTTGCGTAAGTAATTTACTGCGACGGATATGTATATCAATTCATGTGCTTGTTTAATGTACATGTAATAAAGACGTGATAGCAGTCATGTGGTTCGTACCTTCATTATCTGTTAGGATCTGTGATGGGAATTTGATTGTATAATTTATAAAAAGTCCTTGCCTTGTATAGGCTGGATGTAATGGGTTAACTTGTCTCACCAACGTGAGCGTCAATAGTTGTCGAAAAGTCTACCATCTACAATTTGTTGTAGGTAAAGATTGGATTCAAACAAAAAAACTTAGTCTCCCAAGCTTCCTAAACAGTAAAGATACACATTCTGCCAGAAATTATGGTTGACTTATTCCGTATCGAAGACAAGGACGTGGTCAGAAACAATGTGGGTACACAATTTTAGAAGTATGGTCCTGCTCTTAAGTAATCACGAATTACTCTTGTTCCTCCATAGTCAGTGGGCTCATTTATTCTCCTAGAATTACGTACTGATGTCTATGGGGCTGTGTGATATATGCAATACAGCCGGTATTTTGCCCCAGTGTATCTTTTTTTTCTACTGCTCTGTTTCATGCCGCTACAGGGTTTGTAAACTGTCCTTTCTAACACGCATTGTGTCACTGTTACCAGATGTGCAATTCTTCCATAATGTGATTCATCCACAAGATGAAGGTAATTAAAATAGGCGTCGGCGATGGGGTGGTGGTAGTGGTGGTGGTGGTGGTGGTGGTGGTGGTGGTGGTGGTGGTGGTGGTGGTTCACGGCGTTCGGCAGTGTGGCTACCAGCGTCCGTACAGAACATGGAACTTATACGTATATAAGGGCTTCGCAACAACCGCTGGAAAGGAAAGTGCTCCTAAAATAGCGAAAAACTGTCTAATTTATTTTATGGGCGTTACTTGCAGTCACAGGAGCAAAGAACGTACGTGGCATAATATACTACAAAAGAATCATTCATAAAGTAAGTTATAATGTGCCCTAGTATAACCACATATACGACTTGTTCCTAAGTTAAAATCACAAGTGTCACTAAAGTATGTAATGTACACTCCTGGAAATTGAAATAAGAACACCGTGAATGCATTGTCCCAGGAAGGGGAAACTTTATTGACACATTCCAGGGGTCAGATACATCACATGATCAACACTGACAGAACCACAGGCACATAGACACAGGCAACAGAGCATGCACAATGTCGGCACTAGTACAGTGTATATCCACCTTTCGCAGCAATGCAGATTGCTATTCTCCCATGGAGACGATCGTAGAGATGCTGGATGTAGTCCTGTGGAACGCTTGCCATGCCATTTCCACTTGGCGCCTCAGTTGGACCAGCGTTCGTGCTGGACGTGCAGACCGCGTGAGGACGACGCTTCATCCAGTCCAAACATGCTCAATGGGGGGACAGATCCGGAGATCTTGCTGGCCAGGGTAGTTGACTTACACCTTCTAGAGCACGTTGGGTGGCACGGGATACATGCGGACGTGCATTGTCCTGTTGGAACAGCAAGTTCCCTTGCCGGTCTAGGAATGGTAGAACGATGGGTTCGATGACGGTTTGTGGATGTACCATGCACTATTCAGTGTCCCCTCGACGATCACCAGTGGTGTACGGCCAGTGTAGGAGATCGCTCCCCACACCATGATGCCGGGTGTTGGCCCTGTGTGCCTCGGTCGTATGCAGTCCTGATTGTGGCGCTCACCTGCACGGCGCCAAACACGCATACGACCATCATTGGCACCAAGGCAGAAGCGACTCTCCATCGCTGAAGACGACACGTCTCCATTCGTCCCTCCATTCACGCCTGTCGCGACACCACTGGAGGCGGGCTGCACGATGTTGGGGCGTGAGCGGAAGACGGCCTAACGGTGTGCGGGACCGTAGCCCAGCTTCATGGAGACGGTTGCGAATGGTCCTCGCCGATACCCCAGGAGCAACAATGTCCCTAATTTGCTGGGAAGTGGCGGTGCGGTCCCCTACGGCACTGCGTAGGATCCTACGATCTTGGCGTGCATCCGTGCGTCGCTGCGGTCCGGTCCCAGGTCGACGGGCACGTGCACCTTCCGCCGACCACTGGCGACAACATCGATGTACTGTGAAGACCTCACGCCCGACGTGTTGAGCAATTCGGCGGTACGTCCACCCGGCCTCCCGCATGCCCACTATACGCCCTCGCTCAAAGTCCGTCAACTGCACATACGGTTCACGTCCACGCTGTCGCGGCATGCTACCAGTGTTAAAGACTGCGATGGAGCTCCGTATGCCACGGCAAACTGGCTGACACTGACGGCGGCGGTGCACAAATGCTGCGCAGCTAGTGCCATTCTAACGGCCAACACCGCGGTTCCTGGTGTGTCCGCTGTGCCGTGCGTGTGATCATTGCTTGTACAGCCCTCTCGCAGTGTCCGGAGCAAGTATGGTGGGTCTGCACACCGGTGTCAATGTGTTCTTTTTTTCCATTTCCAGGAGTGTACATTGAAGAGTCAAAAGACTGGTACTCGTGCCTAATACCGAGTACGCCCACGCGAGCACGCAGAAGTGTCGCATCACGGCGTGGGAAGGACTCGACTAGTAGTGCTGAAGTAGTGCTGGAGGGATGTCTGAAGTAGTGCTGGAGGGAATTGATACCATGAATCCTGCAGGGCTGTCCATAAATCCGTAAGAGTACAAGGGGGTGGAGATCTCTTCAGAACAGCCGCGTCGCAAAGCATCTCAGATATGCTCAATAACGTTCTTGTTCGGGGAGTTTGGTGGCCTGCGGAAGTGTTTAAACTCAGAAGAGCCACTCTGTTGCAGTTGTGGACGTGTGGGGTGTCGCATTGTCCTGCTGGAATTCACAATGGACGTGTGTGTGTGTGTGTGTGTGTGTGTGTGTGTGTGTGTGTGAGAGAGAGAGAGAGAGAGAGAGAGAGAGAGAGGAGAGAGAGAGAGAGAGAGAGAGAGAGGAGAGAGAGAGAGAGAGAGAGAGAGAGAGAGAGAATAAATTCCTAAGGGACCAAACTCCTGAGGTCATTGTCCCTAGACTTACACACTACGTAGATTAACTTACGCTAAGGACAACACACACACACACACACACACACACACACACACACACGAGGGAGGACTCGAACCTCCGGGAGGGGAGGTGCCGCGCAGTGCGTGAACATGGCGCCCTAAACGGCGCAGCCACTCGGCGCGGTGGACATGAAAAGGTGCAGGTGGTCAGGCAGGATGCTTATGTACGTGTCATCTGTCAGAGTCGTATCTAGACGTATCAGGGGTCCCATATCACTCCAGCTCCATACGCCCCACACGATTACAGAGCCTCCACCAGCTTGAACAGTCCCCAGCTGACATGCGAGGTTCATGGATTCATGAGGTTGTCTCCATACCAGTGCACATCCATCCGCTCAGTACATTTTGGAACGAGACAAGTTTCCAGCCTTCAACAGTCCAATGTCGGAGTTGCCGGGCCCGAGCGAACCGTAAAGCTTTGTGTCGTGCAGTCATCAAGGGTACACGAGCGGGCCTGCTCCGAAAGTCCATATAGATTACATTTCGTTGAATGGTTCGCACGCTGACACTTGCTGATGGCCCAGCATTGAAATATTCAGCAATTTGCAGAAGGGTTGTACTTCTGTCACGTTGAACGATTCTCTTCAGTCGTCATGGGTCCCATTATTGCATCATCTTTTTCCGGCCGCAGCGATGTCGGTACACTCGTGAAATGGACGCACGGGAAAATCCCCACTTCATCGCTACTTCGGAGATGCAGTGACCCATCGCTCGTGCTCCGATTGTAACACCACGTTGAAACTCGGTTAAATCTTGACAACCTGCCATTGTAGCAGCTGTAACCGATCTAACAACTGCGCTGGACAGTTGTGTTGTATAGCCGTTGCCGCTCGCAGCACCGTATTCTGCCTGTTTACATATCTCTGTATTTGAACACGCTTGCCTCTACCAGTTTCTTTGGCGCTTCAGTGTATAATGCATGCTTCTGTTGTAGATACTTGAAAATAACCTAAGGGCGAAATTGTACAATCGTACATGAAGTAAAGGGAACGGCAGTTGAAGACATCACGAAATCATTCAAATAAGAATCTGTGTTATTTTATGAGTAAAATGGTCACCCGACATCCAGACCAGGTTGGAGGTTAGTTAAATCTGACAGCTTCCAGGGGAAACAATCATTTCATTTTCAGTGTTTCATGTAAATGATTGAGTCATCATCATCATCATCATCATCATCATCATTTAAGACTGATTATGCCTTTCAGCGTTCAGTCTGGAGCATAGCCCCCCTCCAGTTCCTCCACGATCCCCTATTCAGTGCTAACATTGGTGCCTCTTCTGATGTTATACCTATTACTTCAAAATCATTCTTAACCGAATCCATGTACCTTCTCCTCGGTCTGCCCCGACTCCTCCTACCCTCTACTGCTGAATCCACGAGTCTCTTGGGTAACCTTGCTTCTCCCATGCGTGTAACATGACCCCACCATCTAAACCTGTTCGCCCTGACTGCTACATCTATAGAGTTCATTCCCAGTTTTTCTTTGATTTCCTCATTGTGGACACCCTCCTGCCATTGTTCCCATCTACTAGTACCTGCAATCATCCTAGCTACTTTCATATCCGTAACCTCAACCTTGTTGATAAGGTAACCTGAATCCACCCAGCTTTCGCTCCCATACAACAAAGTTGGTCGAAAGATTGAACGGTGCACAGATAACTTAGTCTTGATACTGACTTCCTTCTTGCAGAAGAGGGTAGATCGTAGCTGAGCGCTCACTGCATTAGCTTTGCTACACCTCGCTTCCAGTTCTTTCACTATGTTGCCATCCTGTGAGAATACGCATCCTAAGTACTTGAAACCATCCACCTGTTCTAACTTTGTTCCTCCTATTTGGCACTCAATCCGTTTATATTTCTTTCCCACTGACATTACTTTCGTTTTGGAGATGCTAATCTTCATACCATAGTCCTTACATTTCTGATCTAGCTATGAAATATTACTTTGCAAACTTTCAATCGAATCTGCCATCACAACTAAGTCATCCGCATATGCAAGACTGCTTATTTTGTGTTCACACATCTTAATCTCACCCAGCCAGTCTACTGTTTTCAACATATGATCCATAAATAATATGAACAACAGTGGAGATAGGTTGCAGCCTTGTCTTACCCCTGAAACTACTCTGAACCATGAACTCCATTTACCGTCAACTCTAACTGCTGCCTGACTATCCATGTAAAGACCTTTAATTGCTTGCAAAAGTTTGCCTCCTATTCCATAATCTTGTAGAACAGACAATAACTTCCTCCCAGGAACCCGGTCATATGCCTTTTCTAGATCTATAAAGCATAGATACAATTCCCTGTTCCACTCATAACACTTCTCCATTACTTGCCGTAAGCTAAAGATCTGGTCCTGACAACCTCTAAGAGGCCTAAACCCACACTGATTTTCATCCAATTGGTCCTCAACTAATACTTGCACTTTCCTTTCAACAATACCTGAGAAGATTTTACCCACAACGCTGATTAAAGAGATACCTCTGTAGTTGTTACAATCTTTTCTGTTTCCATGTTTAAAGATTGGTGTGATTACTGCATTTGTCCAGTCTGATGGAACCTGTCCCGACTACCAGGCCATTTCAATTAACCTGTGTAGCCATTTAAGACCTGACATTCCACTGTATTTGATGAGTTCCGACTTAATTTCATCCACCCCAGCCGCTTTATTGCACTGCAATCTATTGACCATTTTTTCCACTTCCTCAAATGTGATCCTATTTCCACCATCATTCCTATCCCATTCTACCTCGTAATCTGAATCATTACTGGTCGCATTTTCACCTACATTGAGCAACTCTTCAAAATATTCCCTCCATCTGCCCAAGGCATCCACAGGATTCACCAGCAGTTTTCCTGACCTGTCCAAAATACTTGTCATTTCCTTCTTACCTCCCTTTCGAAGACTGCTAATTACACTCCAGAATGGTTTTCCAGCAGCTTGACCCATAGTCTCCAACCTGTTTCCAAAGTCTTCCCACGATTTCTTCTTCGATGCTGCAATTATCTGTTTGGCTTTGTTTCTTTCTTCAACATAACTTTCTCTGTCTACCTGGGTTCTGGTATGTAGCCATTTTTGATACGCCTTCTTTTTCCTTTTACAGGCTGCCTTGACTGTATCATTCCACCAAGCTGTTTGCTTCATCCTACTTTTACACACTACTGTTCCGAGACATTCATTAGCCACTTCTAGTACTGTGTCCCTGTACCTTGTCCATTCCTTTTCCAATGACTGTAATTGACTACATTCAACTAACTGGTACCTTTCTGAGATCGCTGTTATGTACTTGTGCCTGATTTTCTTATCCTAAAGTTTCTCCACTCTTATCCTCCTACATATGGACCTGACCTCCTGCACTTTCGGCCTCACAATCCCAATTTCACTGCAGATCAAATAATGATCAGTTGATTGAGTTAATTTAAAAATTTAAAATGCCGTCATACTCTGCTCATTAACAGGTATACCCTTACGTTTAAAAATTTAACGAAAAGAGACAAGTATTAGAGTCAGAAGCAGTACGTCATGAGGCTACGTAACTGACGGTATGCAAATACCCGGACTATATTTTTCAAGTATTTGAGGGCGAGAGCACTTACCAACTTTCAATAAATGTTACTCATAATTTCAAACAAACATTTACGTAACTTGTTCTCGAGACACCCCCTCCCCCCCCCCCCCCCCCCCCCCCCCCACTCACCGCGCCGACTAAATGATGACAGGAAAAATGTTTACTAGATTTCCACTGTTCATGCAGTTACACTTCAAACTCAGGCACGGCGTTTTACTTCGTTACTCCTTTAGTAGTACCGACTCGTTTCGCAACATAGAGTGCAGAGAGTATCCGTATGTAACATTGGGTGTCCCTGTCAAACTGTATCGTTGTAAGACACGTATTTCGGGAGGTATGACGTCAGACATTGAGATGCGTGGGAAACTAGATTTGGCCGAAGTTCGATTCTTCAATGAATCGGGGTTGCAGGTTTACTAGTGCGAACTAAAAGAATATCTCGATCGGTAACGGATCTTTCCAAAGGTTCGTACGGCACTGTATTTGCTACTTATAAACTTCGGAAAACTTGTCGCGTCAACATACAACCTTTTAACAAGTATGAAGTGTAAAGTCTCTATTTCCAACAAAAACCAAGCAAAGATTTCGAAATTTACGTATGCTATAAATCTCTGTAATTTCTCTTAAGCATGTCAGAAATCTTTTCTTAGTTTTATCTGGTGCCAGAGTAAAGTTTTTCTTGAAGTGGACAAAATTTTTGCGTGCAGGAGAGTTTCGTACTAGAGAATTTGCTGGCAGAATGCTTTGAGCAGCGGAAGCGACTACACGGTGAGAGTCAACAATGCCAGTACAGCTACGATTCGTGTACTATTGGCGAGAGCAGGCCAACCTGCTGTCCAATCAGAAATACACTACTGTTCATTAAAATTGCTGCACCAATAACAAATGCAGATGATAAGCGGGTATTCATTGGACAAATATATTATACTAAAACTGACATGTGATTACATTTTCACGCAATTTGGGTCCATAGATCCTGAGAAATCAGTACCCAGAACAACCACCTCCAGCAGTAATAACGGCCTTGACACGCCTGGGCATTGAGTCAAACAGAGCTTGGATGGCGTGTACAGGTACAGCTGCCCATGCAGCTTCAACACAATACCACAGTTCATCAAGAGTAGTGACTGGCGTATTGTGACGAGCCAGTTGCTTGGCCACCATTGACCAGACGTTTTCAATTGGTCAGAGATCTGGAGAATGTGCTGGCCAGGGCAGCAGTCGAACATTTTCTGTATGCAGAAAGGCCCTTACAGGACCTAAAACATGCGGTCGTGCATTATCCTGCTGAAATGTAGAGTTTCAAAGGGATCGAATGAAAGGTAGAGCCACGGGTCGTAACACATCTGAAATGTAACGTCCACTGTTCAAAGTGCCGTCAATGCGAACAAGAGGTGACCGAGACGTGCAACCAGTGGCACCCCATACCATCACGCCGGATGATACGCCAGTATGGCGATGACGAATACACGCTTCCAATGTGCGTTCACCGTGATGTCGCCAAACACGGATGCGACCATCACGATGCTGTAAACAGAACCTGGATTCATCTGAAAAAAATGACGTTTTGCCATTCGTGCACCCAGGTTCGTCGTTGAGACACCATCGCAGGCGCTCCTGTCTGTGATGCAGCGTCAAGGGTAACCGCAGCCATGGTCTCCGAGCTGATAGTCCATGCTGCTGCAAACGACGTCGAACTGCTCGTGCAGATGGTTGTTGTCTTGCAAACGTCCCCACCTGTTGACTCAGGGATCGAGACGTGGCTGCATGCATCAGCCATGCGGATAAGATGTCTGTCATCTCGACTGCTAGTGATAAGAGGCCGTTGGGATCCAGCACGGCGTTGCGTATTACCCTCCTGAACCCACCGATTCCGTATTCTGCTAACAGTCATTGGATCTCGACCAACGCGAGGAGCAATGTCGCGATACGATAAACCGCAATCGCGATAGGCTACAATCCGACCTTTATGAAAGTCGGGAAACGTGATGATACGCATTTCTCCTCGTTACACGAGGCATCACAATAATGTTTCACCAGGCAACGCCGGTTAACTGCTGTTTTGTGTATGAGACCTTGTGGGAATGCTCTGAAAAGCTGATCATTTGCATATCACAGCATCTTCTTCCAGTCGGTTAAATTTCGCGTCTGTAGCACGTAATCGTCGTGGTGTAGCAATTTTAATCGCCAGTAGTGTACTTTGGATCGGATCATAGTGAGAGTATGTCTGCTTGGGAGAATGGTCCATAGGCACACACAGAGTCTGAAGACTGTCTGTCAATGCAACACAGACAGCAGTTGCTTATCAATATACTCATATGGATAACAAAAATCACGCGTCGGATTGCAATTGTCTACCTGCAAGTTCATTTCCCTTCGTCACGCTTTAATAAAACTATGATAATGTGATGAAAAGTCAAAACCAAATAAGAAAAAATTGCCGAAAAAAACTGCTAAAGCTTATACTCTGGTACAAGCAACTGAATGAACATTAATAAAAAGACGGTAAAAGCCGGTCTCTGTGGAAACAAGTGAAAGTTCGTTAACAGTTGTATACGTGGATCTTACAACATCGTAAATAAAAACGTGATAGTTAAAAAATGTACGAGGTGCGGCTAGAAAAAAACCGGACTGATGCTGGAAAAAACATTTATTTACAATTATTTACAATTATTTACAATTTCATGTTATCTCCTTCAATGTACTCTCCTCCTCGGTCTCTACACCGCTCCATACGAATTTTCCAGTGTTCATAGCAATGCTGCAGATCATTTTCGGTAAGTCCATACATTACTTCCGTCGCTTTTTCTTCTACAGCTTCGACAGTCTCAAATCTAGTTCCTTTCAAAGCTGACTTGACTTTAGGGAAAAGAAAAAAGTCACAGGGGGCCAAATCAGGTGAGTAGGGTGGATGATCTAAGATGGGAATGTTGTGTTTTGCAAAAACGTCTTCACTGACAACGCACTGTGAGCTGGGGCATTGTCTTGGTGAAGGATCCATGACTTTTTTCTCCACAAATCGTTCCGTTTTCTCCGTACTCGCTCACGTAGGGTAGCCAGGACGCTAATGTAGTAATGCTGATTCACTGTTTGTCCCTCTGGTACCCAATCAATGTGCACAATCCCTTTGATGTCAAAAAAAAATCATCATTGCCTTGAATTTCGATTTTGACATTCGTGCTTTTTTTTGTCGTGGAGAACCAGGAGTTTTCCAATGCATCGATTGGCGTTTAGTTTCGGGATCGTAAGTAAAAAACCACGATTCATCGCAAGTAATAACATTTTGTAAGAAGGTGTGATCACTTTCAATGTTTTCCAGGATGTCAGAACAAATCATTCTTCGGCGTTCCTTCTGTTCAATTGTGAGACACTTTGGAACCATTTTTGAACACACTTTGTTCATGTTGAAACTTTCATGAAGAATCTGCCTAACACTTTCCTTGTCAACTCCTGTTAACTTAGACACTGCTCTGATTGTTAAACGGCGATCTTGTCGAACAAGTTTACCGATTTTTTCAATGTTTGCATCAGTTTTTGCTGACAATGGTCTGCCAGTGCGAGTGTCATCACTGGTGTCTTCGCGGCCATCTTTAAATCGTTTAAACCACTCAAACACTTGTGTTCGCGATAAACAATCATCGCCGTACACTTGTTGTAACATTACAAACGTTTCACTTGCAGATTTTCCTATTTTAAAACAAAATTTGATGTTAACACGCTGTTCTTTCTGTACGCTCAACATTTTCCGACGCACAGACAAAACGTCAACTACTTAAAACAGACGCCACGGGCAGACTGAGTGCAGGAGGCAGATGAAACTCGAGCAGTAGGCGGAGCGAGAGTCACGTGACAGACCACGCGACTTTCAGCCTTATTGCATTCGTTTTATTGTTTCACCAGTACTAGTCCGGTTTTTTTTCTAGCCACACCTCGTATATTAAAAGAGAAATGAAAACTCAGACATGTAAAACCGTGACAGAGGTAATCGTGCCTGGCTTGATGAATGAATAATAAATGGATTAATCAGCCGCGCTGAGGTCCACGTGATAGAAAGTCCCAATACTCGGAAGTGCTAGCAGCGACTAGTGGCTAACCGGCCTTGCTCCATATTCCTTAACGACCACTGGCCCTTGCGACAGCGAGCCAGCGTGCCGAGCCGTCGAGGTGTGGAGCTGGGCGGGCGCCTTATTCCGAGGTCGTACTGTCCGCGTCGCCTAACATGTTTTCCTCGTACAGGTAGGCATATATCTGATTAAGATTAACGTGCATTGCAACTGGACGTGATTTATTTCTTGGCGTTAGTGCGTAGCCACATCTCTTTTGTTGTATCTACACAGTATTATTGTTAACATACAGTCTACTAAACGCTTTACTCACTAACGTTAACTCAGTTGGACGATTGGCAGTAAACCACCAGCACCTATTCCTTAAAGAATAGAATCTCCTTGGAGAAAACATCGTATCTCCCGAACTGTGTGTGGTACAGTGACATACAGGGTGTACGAAAAAGAATTATCCGATTTGGCACGTCTTTATTTCTGAAACTAATAAACATGTACAATGAATTTTGTTTTTTTGATGAACGGGAAACTCAAAAAGCTTCTTTTCATATATTTTCATAGGGGTTCAATACCCCTCTTGAGAGGCACGGCATATGTCAGTACGATAGTCAAAATTGTTCCCACACTGCAGGGAGCGTGTCTTGAGTTACAGCTTCCACAGCTGCTGTTATGCGATGTCCCAATTCATTCATTGTTGTTAGTAACGGAGATACATAAACAGTCTTCTATAAACCCCCAGCGCCGGCCGCTCTGGCCGAGTTGTTCTAGGCGCTTCAGTCCTGAACCGCGCTGCTGCTACGGTCGCAGGTTCGAATCCTTCCTCGGGCGTGGATGTGTGTAATGTCCTTAGGTTAGTTAGGTTTAAGTAGTTCTAAGTCTAGGGGACTGATGACCTCAGATGTTAAATCCCATAGTGCTTAGAGCCATTTGAACCACATTTTTATAAACCCACACAATAAATAATCACATACAGTCACAGGTCCGGAGACGTTGAAGGCCATAATGTAAGGCTGCATCATGTGGTCCATTGCGACCGATCCATGGCTCAGTAATCCTTTGATTTAAAAATTCCGGATGCCAGTGTGGCGGTGCCACATCCTGTCGGTAAATGAAGTTGTTCGAAATGGTCTCCAACTGTGGGAAAAGAAATTTCTCAAGCATACCGACATATGTGGTTCATGTATTAGTGTTCCCGTGAAGAAAAATGGACCCTACACCTTTTCCTGTGAAACTGCAAAAAACACATTACATTTTGAAGAGTCTCTCTCATGTTGGACGACTTCATGTACCCCATATTGTCACATTATGCTGGTTCACGTTTCCATTTAAATTGAATATTGCCTCGTCGCTAAACACTAAGCATGGAAGAAAACTGTCATCCTCCTTCTTGCCAAGAACGAAATTACCGAACTCCACACGTTGTTGTTTGTCACCACGAAGAGCTTGCAGATGCTGAATTTTGTATGGTGTCATGTCGACCTGCACGGCGGACGGATTTCTGCCGACTCCTTGTGAAACTATAGCGGATGCGTTCGACGTCAGTGTCAGACACTCAGGGACGGCCCAGCTATTTGCCTTTACACAAACAGCCTGTTCCTCGGAATTGTTCATACCATCGTCTAATACTCTGGCTGTAGGAGGATCCAAACCATACCTAGTACTAAAATGACGCAGGACAGTTATTACTCACCCGCGACGCGCAAAACGTGTAACACCAAATGCTTTCTGTTGTCCCGACACCATTTTTACTAGACTGGGTGGGCGCACACTGCTGCTGCCTAGTGGGAACCATGGAAGTCTCGAGAATTTGCTCTTTCCAACAGTACATTGTTCACGCTCATATCTCAAATAACATAAGTTATGATTTTTTTAAATCGGATTATTCTTTTTGATACACCCTGCATTTTGTAGATATTTAGTGGTATATGAGGACACTGTCTGCAAAGTGCGTTGCGCATTGAGTTAGTAGTAAAGAAGTAATAAATTAATACATCATGCCGACACTACAGTTTTGCTGCAAAAACAGCTAAAATGTAGTGAGCGTTGTTTTTGCTGTCATGGTTTTCTTAGGTCTGTCAGAGAGAAGCAGTTACGCAAAAGTTTGAAATTAGGTGTAAAGGTTGCCGGAAGTCCCCGTGTGCTTTGATTGCCAAACAATGGATGAATATGGTCTCAGTAATTTACGCGCCTTGAGCAACGATACCCCGAGACATACACAATTTCTCACTGTAATAGTGGACTTATTGTGTTAAACCTTTAAAGTAAGATTATAGCTTTTAGTAAGTATATTATTACAGCATTTAAAGTATTTAAATCCGATCAATAACTGCGTAAGATGTTGAAAATGAACTTGTTGCTGCCCCTGGAATCCGCCAGATAGGCTATCAGGGTAGCCGTCTGATAATACTGTACAAAGGGGGAGGGGGAACAGTCCGTGGCTGTTGCCTCACATTCAGCACTATTCATGCCATGACAGCTCGCGGTAGCATGGCACATACAGTACTTTCTCTCAGGCTTGGTGCGTTACTCTGATATTACTTTCACACCACACCGCCATACTGAGTAATTCCTTTGTACCCGATATTTCAGGCATTCTTGTTAAGTAATCCACAGCCAATACTTTTGACACACAATGCGCAGAAAAAGATTTTTTAAAAAAAAAGTGTTCAAGTGTCAACCTTATAAATACATCTTCTAACACAAATACACATGCCTCGCTTGGTATTTCCTTCTTCATACTAATTATAGTCTCTTCCACAATGTATTTATAACTTAAGTCTGACATACACAATGTATGAATGGTACAGCATCTAACACTCTTCGTTGGAAACAACCTCATCGATCTTTTACAACTTCAAAAGAAATAAATGACATGAAATATATGTTCGATGGTATATAATTATTTTCTATTGATGGTTACTGCGTGCAGTGTCATCAATTCGGTGATGCGTACTCAACAGGGCCTGTTCGGGAACATTTTTTCACATAAACGACATATCTGCTCCAGTAATAAGTTGTGTGGGATTTTACTCATTTCACTCACGCCTCAAATAAAATAATCCCTCTCCGTAGCTGAACGGCAATAACACGTTATGGATCTTGGTTCGATTACTGGTAACAGAACCGATTACGCTGACACATCAGTCACTAAAATGGCCCCAGATGAAATTACGTGGACGAAGTTGTGAGTCACACGAGAATTATTATATATTCATCCACAAATATTATAACATTTTAATGTGTATACAGTGTGATTTCACGACGCTGTTACAAACTTTCATGGGTGATGCAGAAGGATAAATGTATCGAATTGAGGTAAGGGAACCTGGTCCGCAAACGGCTGGGTCAAAAGTTACACACGAAAATCGTTCTGACGCCTCTGACAGGGGACTTCTACTGCAAGGTGTTTGTTTTCCACAGTTCGTGAGGAGGTGGTTTAGACCGAAAGAAGTGCTCAAAGCTCTGGAGGTATGCACTCTAGAGTCCATGTTTGTGGGATATTGTTTCCTTGTTTGGTGGGCCATACAGCCACCTGTGAAAACATGCGAAGAAAAGAGGTTATAGTAGAAGAGGTCCACTGTCAGAGGTATGAGAACTATAGCTTTGGACCCGGTCGTTCGCGGACCAGGGTCCGTTACCTCAAATTGATAGGGTTACGAATGACAATAACAATACTCAACACTCACTAACCACTCAAATTATCATAAAAATTAAAACGTCGAACGACGAGGTGTTTCCAAAACCCGCATAGCTGTATGAAGGTGCTTTATTCGCAACTACCGGTTTCACGTTAGTATAGACACACCTTCATGTTTATAATGGTTACATTTCCGTACTGTAGAGGGACAGTTACGCAGTCCAAGCTTTCAGGAAGTTGTCGACATTAAGAGTCATTGGTGGACTGTCATAATAAAATTGAGTACACCCAAAGAATTTTTTTCAAAATGTGCAAAGTATAACTGTTGAATGAGACAGGCCGGATAAGACCCCGAATGATATAAGGTCCGATAGACGCCAGCTGTATCAAACCACTGTAAATAAAATTTGCAATCCCGTGTGATGTGCGTACTTCCGCCATATTGCTAACAGGCTGATGTGGTGTAAGCAGCCCGTGGAGGCTAGCAGTGTGTTGCTGTGCATTGCTAGCTAGATCGTGAGGCTTCCACAGTGTAGACGGGAGTGGAGTGACGCATCAAACCAGTCTCTGTACTGAAGACCACAACAAAAGACCGGAATAGCCTACTTCACTCATCTCAGACAACGGTAACCAGTAGTAGGTCTGGAATAAAAATCTTGGAGAAACAATGAAAAGACTCTGAGGTAAATCCTAGAAGCAAAATGTGAAAATGGAATTTGGATGAAGAACAAAATCAAAGGAAATTTATCAAGTTACTAAAAATAAATCACAATTACGTTCAGGAAATAACGATCGCAATTTCATGTTCACTTACTTAGAACGAGCAATAACAGACTGTTAAAAAAATTGAACCTAGCTGCTTTGCTGAAGAACAGAAACAACTGGATAACAAAAACGCAAGAAGAACTAAAGGGCATTTATATTAATGAAGAAATCTTTCAAGATCAAAATTATGAACTATCACAAATTATCCGAGAAACGGCCCCGACGAGCTATATGTTGGGCAGATGAACAGAAAACAAAACTCAGTGAACTGCTGAAGAGAGAAAATGCCTTACTCGTGTGCCGAAAATGTTGCCATTCCATAAATACATTCGACTCTCGTGCCAATCACGGTAAAAAATTAAAGTGATGAGATACTGCTACAAAAAGAACTACATAAGTTAGAAAGCAATTCCTAGTTCTATACAACGAATCAATAATAATAATAATAATAATAATAATAATAATAATATTATAATAATAATATGCAACATGAAGTCACCCGAGCAATTAATTCTACGCACAATTGGAAAGCCCCTGGAAATGATAAAATAGCAAATTTCTGGCTAAAGAAGTTCACCTCAACACATTCACACCTAACTAAATTATTTAACAATTACATTGCAGACCCATACACATTCCCTGATACACTTGCACAAGGAATAACTTATCTGATACCTAAAGATCAAGCAGACACAGCAAACCCAGCAAAATATCGCCCCATCACATGCCTGCCAACAATCTACAAAATATTAACTTCAGTCATTACACAGAAATTAATGACACATACAACACAGAACAAAATTATA
Source organism: Schistocerca cancellata (assembly GCF_023864275.1). Classification (NCBI taxonomy): domain Eukaryota; kingdom Metazoa; phylum Arthropoda; class Insecta; order Orthoptera; family Acrididae; genus Schistocerca; species Schistocerca cancellata. Next base: position 546,476,461 of record NC_064633.1, read on the forward strand.
AATGAAGAACAAAAAGGCTGCTGCAAAGGAGCACGAGGATGTAAAGAGCAACTGATAATAGTTGCAGAGGTGACATATCAAGCTAAAACTAAACAAAGGTCACTGCACTACGCATACATTGATTACCAAAAAGCTTTTGATAGTGTACCCCACTCATGGTTACTACAGATATTGCAGGTATACAAAGTAGATCCTAAATTAATACAGTTCCTACACATAGTAATGAAAAATTGGAAAACCACACTTAATATCCAAACAGATTCAAGTAGTATCACATCACAGCCAATACAGATTAAGCGTGGAATATACCAAGGAGACTCATTAAGTCCTTTCTGGTTCTGCCTTGCTCTGAACCCACTATCCAACATGCTAAATAATACAAATTATGGATATAATATTACTGGAACATACCCACAAAAAATAACACATTTGCTATACATGGATGATCTAAAACTACTGGCAGCAACAAATCAACAACTTAACCAATTACTAAAGATAAAAGAAGTATTCAGCAATGATATAACAGATGCCTATAAATATCTAGGATACAGACAAAAAATAGGAATAGATAATACAAATATTAAAGAAGAACTAAAAGAAAAATATAGACAGACTAACAAAAATACTGAAAACAGAATTGACGGCAAGAAACAAGACAAAAGCTATAAATACTTATGCTATACTACTCATTTGGACTAGTGAAATGGAGTAACACAGACCTAGAAGCACTCAATACACTTACACGATCACAATGCCACAAATATAGAATACATCACATACATTCAGCAACAGAAAGATTCACATTAAGCAGAAAGGAAGGTGGAAGGGGATTTATAGATATAAAAAACCTACATTATGGACAGGTAGACAATTTAAGAAAATTCTTTCTAGAACGAGCAGAAACTAGCAAAATACACAAAGCAATCACTCATATAAATACATCGGCTACACCATTGCAATTTCATAACCACTTCTACAACCCTTTAGATCACATAACATCAACAGATACGAAGAAAGTAAATTGGAAAAAGAAAACACTACATGGCAAGCACCCGTATCATCTAACACAGCCACACATCGATCAAGACGCATCCAACACATGGCTAAGAAAAGGCAATATATACAGTGAGACGGAAGGATTCACGATTGCAATACAGGATCAAACAATAAACACCAGATATTACAGCAAGCATATTATTAAAGATCCCAATACCACAACAGATAAATGCAGACTTTGCAAACAACAAATAGAAACAGTAGATCACATCACAAGTGGATGTACAATACTAGCAAATACAGAATACCCCAGAAGACATGACAATGTAGCAAAAATAATACATCAACAGCTTGCCTTACAACATAAACTTATAAAACAACACGTTCCCACATACAAGTATGCACCACAAAATGTACTGGAGAATGATGAATACAAATTATACTGGAACAGAACCATTATAACAGATAAAACAACACCACATAACAAACCTGACATCATACTCACCTATAAAAAGAAGAAATTAACACAACTAATCGAAATATCCATACCCAATACAACAAATATACAAAAGAAAACAGGAGAAAAAATTGAAAAATACATCCAACTGGCTGAGGAAGTCAAGGACATGTGGCATCAGGATAAAGTTGACATACCAATTATACTATCAACTACAGGAATCATACCACACAATATCCAGCAGTACATCAATGCAATACAGCTACATCCAAACTTATATATACAACTACAGAAATCCGTAATTATTGATACATGTTCAATCACCCGAAAGTTCCTAAATGCAATATAACATATACCGTATAGTTAAAGGAAGTGACTCTTGATCAAGGTCCGCGTCACTTTCCATTTTTAACCAGACTTAACGTCTGAGAAAGTAAAGAAATAATAATAATAATAATCATTGTAAAGTTGTAACTTTAATTTGCTATGCTGGATTCGGTGCTAATAGACTATGAAAGTGGGTTAAAAGCCGTGATCTGTCTGGGGACGTTAACCGTGGATTACTGGGCAACTGTTTCATCAGATATTTAGTCTAGGTTTACCAAGCAGACTAACATTAATGATAATCTTTTAATAGTCATACAAAACCGGTAATATATATATATATATATATAAAGGAGAATTTAAATAAAAAGAAAGAAATCAGTTTATATTTGGAAATTTATTTTAAGATTGTTCATTGAAATTTCAGCATATTATACGTGAGTTATAACTGAGCTGGTGCCTTATTTACGATTGAAAAGAATGTGAGATTGTAATCTTACGGAACACATAAAATATGGAGCCAAGATTTGGAAAACTGCATACAACACTCCATTCATAAAATAACACACGAAGAACATCGAAACATAAGCAAGAAGAAATTAACCACAACCAACAGATTCAGTTTTTACCCAAAGAAATTACGTTCATACTACAATCCTGTCCGTCATGTAATTACCACACACTGGTATACTAAATTCATATTAACTCTTTGTGAAGTCTTCGCAAAAAGAATAGCTGAGGGCTACTTTGATGATTACACCACATGCTCCACGTGATCAACTTGGTTTACACAAAGCGTACAACTCCACAATAATTTTGATAATTAAAATACATTAGATCGAAAAGCAATTGCCAAAAGAAAAACCTTGAACTGGTTACTAACGTCTTACTATTAACCTGATGGGTCAAACAGTTATATAAGCACGTGGTACTGGTCTCGCAAAGTACACCCCACGTGGGTTGAACATAAAGAAAAGTTGCTATATTAAAAAAATATTCTCAAGACGAGACGTTATAATCTCACGCACATTCGGATTTAAGATTGATGAACTTAGTTAGAGTTACTGATCAACACGTGGTTCCACTTTACTCACAAAGTAGTAACAAAGCAACTAGCGAAAAATAATCTGAACTTCACACGATAATTACACTGCGCTGAAATTTAAGATAACATCGGATATTTTAAACCTAAACCCAAAATAAAAGTGATTAAATTTTCAGTTATGCTGAACTTAAGAAATCCATTGTCCTACGGACTTAACAGACACGCGCTTAGCCGGAGATCTTACCACTTCAGACGCTCGCCACGGCCACCCTGCAACTGCCCTACTGCCCACCGTGCTTCCTGAGGGTGGCTCACAAAGACCAATGGAAGTGGCCAGAGGGGCAGCTTCCTATACCAACATGACAACGGACGGACAGGACCATACTAAGGATAGAAACCTCTTTGCTTTTAGGAAGCGTAGCTACCTGTTCCGACGTTGGTCCTACTGTTCTCTAGCAGACAGCCTTGTCTGCTACCCTCAAGCATGCAACTAGAAATACATATGCTCATTCATCCTCTCACACAAAAGGGAAGGGGGATGACAGTATCTTATCATATACAGTATATAAAAGAAAGCGGATGTAGGTTCCGTATGAGACTGTGTGACATGAATTACATATAAGAATTACATATAAACTGTGCCTTAAAGTGTAGTAGTGTGACAGATCGTTCTTGTTTATGTGTAAAAGTAACACGTTCCACTGCTCAGTCTCCTCCCAGATAGTCAGAAACGCCACAGTACGTTTAGAAGAGGAATTTATTCCATAAATGTCAACAGATTTAAGAAATTAAACATGAAAGGAATCCAACAGAGACCTTTCATCATCATCATCATCATAATCATAATCATCATCTTTTGACCGCCGACTGTACACATTCTGAACAGATGCCATATTTAAAAACTGTTGTCCCTCCTGCGTCAAGAGAGCATCAGGGACTGTAGCCAAGAAACGTAACGGACGAGCAGCGCTAAGAATTAATTTTGCCGCAGATACCCTAAAGATAACCCGGAGATCTTTCACGTGCCATAATTTCATCTAATGCGCAGCGCATGCTCACAAGATAGGGAGGGGAGTTAGGCTCGAATGTGTCGTATCTTTATGTGCCTATTAGGAAGTTTCCGCAATAACTAGTCCGCAAGTTACACACACACACACACACACACACACACACACACACACACACACACACACACACACACACACACACACACACACGCACGCACGTGCCACTGAGAAGGGGCAAGAAGCAGCTGTAAGAAGTGCCTGAGGTATGTAATATGGGCACACACAAATTAGGTGCGGGTCCTTACAGTACGTCAAGAAGGAGGAAGAGGAAGAAAAAATAGCAAAATGAGGGTTTAACGACCCGTCTACGACGTGTTCAGTAGAGACGGAACAGCCAATCGGATTTGGGAACGAATGGAGAAGGAAATCAGCAGTGTTTTTCAAAGGAATCATCCCAGCTTTCGCCTTTAGAAAACCTGAATCTGGATGTCCGGACGCAGATTTGAACCAGCCTTCTCCGCAGTGCGAGTCCATTGTCTTGCCACTGTTCCCTTTACCCCGGTCGAGTAAGAGGAGGAAGAGCAGAATAATCTTACGCAATAAAGAGTGCTGCCACTTCTTGTGCCAGAAAAAGTTCCCCAGGATAATTGCACCTCTTAAATTTGGTTCTAAACTCTAATAATAGGGTTCAGCAAAAATGAAGAAAAAATTCTTACATAGTGGGAGTTAGAATGACTCATTCTTCCAGCATTCTCATTGTACTGATATGAAACAAAGTGGTACAGTTGTCTAGACGAACCTTCAATCGAAAATGTTACAAAACTCCACAATAACGAGTGGCGTTCTGTTGACGTTCAGTGAGACATCGTTGCGGACTCCAGTCGGGACGAAAGAAAGTGTCATTAAGAAAAACGAGTATTATATTTTGTTCAACAGGAAAAAAATACAAAAAATATCAAATGTTGGCAGTGGAACACTTACTTTTGGTTAAAAATTAACTTATTTCTCGATGTAGTCCTCATTTAAGTTGGATATACTCGTTTCCCGTGACCATCTCGCAACCCTGAAGAGTAAATCCGATAGGTCTCTACAGCCACCGAAACCTCTTCATTTGGCTCAAAAACGTTTGCCAGCTGTAGATTTCTTCAAACGTGACAATATGCGGAAGTCAGAGGAAAACTCATCTGCAGAAAAGGATGGATGTTCCGACAATCAGTACTACAAGTCCTTCAGTTTCCTCGTTGCCAAACGACATTTGTAGACAGATGCGATAAGGCGATGAAAAACTTGCGTATTATTCTTTAGTTTTTGTTTGTAGTCAGGAAGAAGGGAACCCTTTTGAATTGCAGGACACGAAGTCTCCGAAAGCTCGCTTTACACAAGCGATTTTCTGGTCAAAAGCTCGCTTTACACAAGCGATTTTCTGGTCAAAGTCCGCTATTTTTGCCGCGTTCATTCATGTAACAGTTGTAGTATTGAATTTTGTGCCAGCTGTGTGAAATCACAGGTTAATGTATGCAGTATAGTAAAAACAATTTATTAAGAACTCTTTTTTACATCGGTAATTTATTTTTGTTCTGTAGGACGCCGCCATTCCAAGGAAATTTCCCACAACGAAAATCAACCAATATCGCATGTACACAATAAGCTAAATGTAATTTTAAACGCAGACCGTTTTCTGACGATCAAGCTGTCATTCGAAACACATATTTGTTCTTATAGTGATACGCATATAAAAAGCTGAATGGTGGAACCAACCGAACTCCCAAGGAGCATTGTAGAACGCGACGCTGCAGCCAAATAGCGTCTATTTGCAGCGTCACCGTGTAGAAAGCGCTTGGGTATGCGCGTGGAACATTTAGCGCAGGTTTTCGAATCATTTCAGGTATATCGTGAAGTTACTTAACCACAAGAGTGTTCATTATGGGTGTCGTAAAACAAACACGACAATTATTACGTCAAGTAGCTACAGAGAATATTTCCCGAGCGCTTAAATTCTCGTATTTGGGAGAGTACGAAGGAGAAACAGTGGCCCAGTGTAGCGGTCAACCCGGCGTTTGCCGCTTACTCCAGTGCATACATGCAACAGCTGGAGCGTGTGGCGTATGACAGAGAGGGGCACAAAGTATTTTCCGTCCCTCTCTGCACAGAACGCTTCACGCAGCTTACTTGCACATCAGTATAACAAACAGCATTGTTAACAGTGGCTGCGGTTCTTACGCCGGCCGAAGTGGCCGTGCGGTTAAAGGCGCTGCAGTCTGGAACCGCAAGACCGCTACGGTCGCAGGTTCGAATCTTGCCTCGGGCATGTATGTTTGTGATGTCCTTAGGTTAGTTAGGTTTAACTAGTTCTAAGTTCTAGGGGACTAATGACCTCAGAAGTTGTGTCCCATAGTGCTCAGAGCCATTTTGCGGTTCTTACTTTACCATAAGAATTAACCTGTATAATGAATTTTGTGCTTTTGTCTTGTTAATGTTCCTTTTATTGTTTCCTGTGTTTCCGTAACGCATTGTACAGAGTGCATGAGACTCGATATTGCCTGTACTAGTGTTCTCTCAAAAGCGCGACGAAATATCTGAAATCTGAATGTTATTTAGGTCTAACAATACCTGGACAAAGAAAAACCCTATACTGTGCATTAATGAGCTTCAAATGGTTCAAGTGGCTCTGAGCACTATGGGACTTAACATCTTAGGTCATAAGTCCCCTAGAACTTAGAACTACTTAAACCTAACTAACCTAAGGACATCACACACATCCATGCCCGAGACAGGGTCGAACCTGCGACCGTAGCGGTCGCGCGGTTCCAGACTGAAGCGCCTAGAACCGCTCGACCACCAGCGGCCGGCATTAATGAGCTACATTGCCTATTAGTGAGAAAGTAAATAGTTGCTATCATTTTCATTAAAATCATGTTTAATTAACATTGTTTCAACAATGCAAATGCTAAATTTAATAACCTTTAGACTTTAAAAGACTATTTCAGTCAACATTTTCAAAAGCTTTCTCTAAGTCTGCAAATGCTATAAACGTAGCTTTGCCTTTCCTTAATCTTTCTTCTAAGATAAGTAGTAGGGTCAGTATTGCCTCACGTATTCCAATATTTCTACGGAATCCAAATTGATCTTCCCCATGGTCGTCTTCTACCAGTTTTTCCATTCGTCTGTAAAGAACTCACGTTAGTATTTTGCAGCAGTGATTTATTAAACTGATAGTTCGGTAATTTTCCCACCTATCTGCACCTGTTCTCTTTGTAATGGGTATTATTATATTCTTCTTCAAGTCTGAGGGTATTTCGCCTGTCTCATACATCTTGCTCACTAGATGGTAGAGTTTTGTCAGAACTGGCTCTCCCAAGGCTGTCAGTAGTCCTAATGGAATGTTGTCTACTCCCAGGGCATTGTTTCGACTTAGATCTTTCAGTGCTTTGTCAAATTCTTCACGCAGTATCATATCTCCCTTCTCATCTCACTCTACATCCTCTTCCATTTCCATAATATTGGCCTCAATTAAATCTCCCTTGTATAGACCCTCTATACACTCCTTCCGCCTTTCTGCTTTCCCTTCTTTGCTTAGGACTGCTAGTCCATCTGAGCTCTTGATATTCGTTTCTCTTTTCTGCAAAGGTCTCTTTAATTTTCCTGCAGGCAGTGTCGATCTTATCCCCTAGTGATATATGCTTCTACATCCTTACTTTTGTCCCTTAGCCATTCCTGCTTAGTCACTTTGCACTTCCTGTCGGTCTCATTTTTTAGACGCTTGTATTCCCTTTCACCTGCTTCATTTATTGCATTTTTATATTTTCTCCTTTCATCGATTAAAATGCTTGCTATAGTAAGTAAATGTTATTTCGAAACGTTTTGGCGACACTTACATTTTTTTTCGGTTCCCAACAGTGTGGAGAATTTCACACACGACCTTTGTCACGAATATCACTCTCTCTTTTACTTTGGTAAAATAACAGATTCAGCAGTGAAACAGATGATTTTGAAACCTCCATCAACGATAAAAATTTATTCACAGTGACATAAAAGAAATACAACATGAATTTACGGTGTTTGCAATTTAAAATGGCCATCACTTGGAAATGATCTCACGTAGATGGCTGCCATTTTCCTTCATACACATTTCAAATGTTTTACGGAAGTTAGACATTACATGTTGTAGGACTGATACTGGAATTCGATTAGCTTCCACCCGAATTTGATCCTTCAGTTCCTGAGTGGTGTATGGTGAGTCATACCGGAAGATCTGAGATTTCATATGACCCCAGATGAAGAACTCCCACTCTGAAAGGTCAGATGATCTTTGAGGCCAGGAACTGTCCCCGTTCTTGGAGACGAGATGACAAGGAAAGATGTTCCATAGCGCGTTAACGGAATGGCGTGAGGTACGCCATGTGGCCCCGTCTTGTTGAAAGAACGAGTTTACAATTACAGGAAGATCAGTCGCACTATGAAATGGTACAAGATGTCGACATAACGTTCTGTATTCACATTAACAGCATTGCCGCGATAGTCTTGAAGAAGTAAGGCTCCAAGTTTCCAAACGACGATACGCCGAACCACACTACTACTTTCTGACCGTGAAGTAGCCTTCCATAAAGCATTTCAAGATTTTTACTTGGGCATTATCTAAAGTTCTGCTTGTTAAAAGACTGACTCATAAAAATTGGCCTCATCGCTCACAGCTGAGGGTTGTCGTTCATGTGTTCCAACAGTTCCCGGCAAAAGCGTAGTCTCTTTGGGAGGTCATCCGCATTCAGTTTTTGCACTATAGGAGTTTTATGTAGGAGTTGTTGTTCCTTGTGCAGCATTCGCTGTACACTGCGATCCGATATGTCAATTTGCAGTTCGTACTTGTGAGTAGCACACCTGGGACTTCAGCTAAAGGTATCTTCCACTGCTGAGACATTCTCTGGTGTGTACTAGCGTTTGCACTTCCGCCCCTCTCCCGCACAGTATTACCCGTTTACTCAAAGTTCTGTACTCACACTTTTATAGCATGTGCCTACAGGACTGGAAGATGACTTGCGAGATTGTAATGAGCACGAAATACAGGGTTGTCGTTTCTGTAAAACGCCTTGACAACAGCATCGCACTGTTCACCGGTCCCCGACGCCATCTCGACTGAACGTCGACATCAGAGTCAATGGAAAAGGTTTGTTGTCCAAATGGCACCATTCTCCTTCTCTGATTTCCAGGGTTGCCAAATCGCCCGTTTCACTGCCGCACCTGTTTTTATCGTTGCCAGTTCGTTAATTATGCTGATATACACTCCTGGAAATTGAAATAAGAACACCGTGAATTCATTGTCCCAGGAAGGGGAAACTTTATTGACACATTCCTGGGGTCAGATACATCACATGATCACACTGACAGAACCACAGGCACATAGACACAGGCAACAGAGCATGCACAATGTCGGCACTAGTACAGTGTATATCCACCTTTCGCGGCAATGCAGGCTGCCATTCTCCCATGGAGACGATCGTAGAGATGCTGGATGTAGTCCGGTGGAACGGCGTGCCATGCCATTTCCACCTGGCGCCTCAGTTGGACCAGCGTTCGTGCTGGACGTGTAGACCGCGTGAGACGACGCTTCATCCAGTCCCAAACATGCTCAATGGGGGACAGATCCGGAGATCTTGCTGGCCAGGGTAGTTGACTTACACCTTCTAGAGCACGTTGGGTGGCACGGGATACATGCAGACGTGCATTGTCCTGTTGGAACAGCAAGTTCCATTGCCGGTTTAGGAATGGTAGAACGATGGGTTCGATGACGGTTTGGATGTACCGTGCACTATTCAGTGTCCCCTCGACGATCACCAGTGGTGTACGGCCAGTGTAGGAGATCGCTCCCCACACCATGATGCCGGGTGTTGGCCCTGTGTGCCTCGGTCGTATGCAGTCCTGATTGTGGCGCTCACCTGCACGGCGCCAAACACGCATACGACCATCATTGGCACCAAGGCAGAAGCGACTCTCATCGCTGAAGACGACACGTCTCCATTCGTCCCTCCATTCACGCCTGTCGCGACACCACTGGAGGCGGGCTGCACGATGTTGGGGCGTGAGCGGAAGACGGCCTAACGGTGTGCGGGACCGTAGCCCAGCTTCATGGAGACGGTTGCGAATGGTCCTCGCCGATACCCCAGGAGAAACAGTGTCCCTAATTTGCTGGGAAGTGGCGGTGCGGTCCCCTACGGCACTGCGTAGGATCCTACGGTCTTGGCGTGCATCCGTGCGTCGCTGCGGTCCGGTCCCAGGTCGACGGGCACGTGCACCTTCCGCCGACCACTGGCGACAACATCGATGTACTGTGGAGACCTCACGCCCCACGTGTTGAGCAATTCGGCGGTACGTCCACCCGGCCTCCCGCATGCCCACTATACGCCCTCGCTCAAAGTCCGTCAGCTGCACATACGGTTCACGTCCACGCTGTCGCGGCATGCTACCAGTGTTAAAGACTGCGATGGAGCTCCGTATGCCACGGCAAACTGGCTGACACTGACGGCGGCGGTGCACAAATGCTGCGCAGCTAGCGCCATTCGACGGCCAACACCGCGGTTCCTGGTGTGTCCGCTGTGCCGTGCGTGTGATCATTGCTTGTACAGCCCTCTCGCAGTGTCCGGAGCAAGTATGGTGGGTCTGACACACCGGTGTCAATGTGTTCTTTTTTCCATTTCCAGTAGTGTATTTCCAGTTTCTTTTTTAAGAAGGATGGTCCCTCATAGCCTCAGTTTTCACCGTTGTGGAGCCAAACCACAAAGCCGACAGATCTCGCAACACAAGCAGTTTCGGTGCCGATGTGTGAATACGACCACTCGCAACTGGCGAGACTCAGTTCAAGAATAATACACGGGGGCGCTGCAGCAGACTCACTTGCCAAGAGTAGCGTATTGAGACAAGAAAGCTGGTCGGCTAAAAGGGGCTAAAGCCGTCGGCATACGGACCGTGCTTTCGAATGTCAACATTATGTCGTTTCTGACGCCACAGCGAGGAAAAAGCACGTTGGGATGTCTTTGCGAAAGTGCAGAACAAAACCTAGCAAGTCAGATATTCGGAACGTGCTTTCGAACGTAGATGAATGAGATGGAAGAACGCCACGTCCGTCACATTACGCCATCTCTCTTCAATATAGAGTCGCGAGACGTAATATTCTCTTTCATTTGATGAGCATATGTATATATGCCGTTTCTAAGCTCCAGTAAATTGAGGGTCCACTGTTTGATGTACGATTTGTTGTAATAAAATGATGGGAAAAATACTGGTGGTTAAAGAATTATCGCAACTTGCGTCTTATGAAGGCAAGCCGGTTCAAGGCAACAGGACATTGAGGCCCCATAAGAAATCCAATGTTCTATGTACAGTTCGTTAAAATTAAATGCCAGATAACGACATCTCTACGATTAGAAATTTCTGGAGACGGTAAGACGCTAAGTATGGTCATGTAACACTTAAGGTCGGTGTAGCGCAATGATTTGCCGGCGTGGTAGCTCAGAGTGTTTGGTCAGAGGGTTAGCTACCCTCCATAATACAAAACTGAGTGAACGGATCAACGAAGAACCTGAATTGGTGTCACCGAACGTCCGCCCCGAACAATTTCAACGAAGAATATAGAACAAAATGAGATCAACAAAAAAAGCGTGTTCGGTCAGAGGGTTGGCTGCCCTCTGTAATAATAAACTGAGTGAACGGATTAATGTTGAACTTGAACGGATGTCACGGGATGCCGGCCACGAAAAAATGTAACGAACAAAACGAGATAAAAAATTAGACGCAGAATTGTAAATTAACTTGTGATGTGATGCTGGTTCGCGTTTCACTGAATCCAGATACTTTTTTTTCTAACCCTTGCGTTTTCTAATAGGTTCTGCTATATCTTTTTTTTTTTTTACAAGAAGTTTATTCTGTAACGTTCGATGTTACGTAAACATAAGTGCACACTTACTGAGGAGAAAGTCTGGTCGATTGGCTTTACTACAAGGCACCTTGCAGTACGTGCAGTAATATATTTCGCATTTACTTGTTTCAAGTTTTCTATTTAACACGTAAAGATTCTGCTACTAAATAGGAACGGTGATGAAATAAGAATGACCTTAGGGTTTTGCTAAAAAGAGAAAATGATGTAATAATTTTTATCTTGTGTGGAGAACTATTGTATATTTGAGTCTTATTATTTGTAATGTAACTTTTATAGGCAGAAGCCCTTACTGATTGGACACGGTAATTTCCTTTTTTCCCTGTAACATGTTCATGGATATTGAAGTTTTTATTAATACAGGGTGGCGCACGAAATGTGTTACCAATTGTTTCTTTCACAACTTACGACGCACATCAGATATCCCGCTGGGATCTCTACAGCAGTACCAGCAGAGCTTGGAAAAACAAATGAGTTACGGAATGACGTGTAATTCACGATACTGCCGCTAGGAGGCTAATAAGCAGCAATGGCTGACAATGGAAGACTGACGACACAGCAACGATCGGCAATTGTTACTTTTTCATGAAACGAAAAGCATTTTGTGACTCAGAAGCGTTTTCGACAGCAGTTTGCAAGAAGACCATCCACAGGTTGTACGATAAATTTGTACAGGAAGGAACAGTATTGGAAGCGAAGCGACATCGGCCTGAGCCTGTTTGTTCGCCGGAGAATATTGAAGCGGTACGAGTTGCTATTCAGAGAAGTCCCGGGAAATCGTGTAAAAGGGCAGTGGTGCAACTGGGAATATCCAGACGCTCCGTTCAACGCATTCTTAAAAGTGACCTCCATATGTACCCATACAAGATGACTTGTGCACAGAAGCTCACTGAAGAACACAAGTAGTAGAGACTACTGTTTGCTCAGTGGGCCGAGGATAGGGAAGAAACTCTCAACAACGTTTGGCTTTCAGACGAGGTGCATTTTCATTTAGACGGTGTGGTTAAGAAACAAAATGTACGGTTTTGGGCCACTGAAAACCCACAAGTGCTTCATGAACGACAACATTATGCTCCGAGGATTACAGCGTGGACAGCAATTTCCAGTCACCGACTTATTGGACCCTTTTCCTTTGAAGAAACTGTGAACACCGAGCGTTATTTGAGCATGCTTCGCAACGGCTTCATTCCACAGCTTCTTGCTACTGCCTTGCCCTTCAACACGCAGTGGTTCATGCAAGATGGAGCAAGGCCACATAGTGCAAAGACTGTGTTGGAGTTTTTACACGAGCCTTTTGACGTGCGGATCATTTCACTCAGGTTTCCAGGTCGCTTCAATGACGGACCAAATTGGCCTCCCAATAGTCCAGACCTCAATCCATATGACTCTTTTTCTTTGGGGATGCCTAAAGGAAAAAATTTTCCCGAAAAGTCCACGTGATTTAATGGAGCTCAGAAGACTTATTCTTCAAGCTTGCAGTGAAATTACGGAAGACATGTGCCGTAGGGTAGTCACTAACTTCAGTGTTCGTTTGAAGGAAGTTAGGAAACGAAATGGTGGACATATTGAGCATATGCTGAGTTAGAACAAATCTCCATGGACGCCTCTTCATTGTAGTATATGTTCCTTTCAGATTGTATTGACAATAAAGTTTATATTCAAAAATAAAATGGTAACACATTTCGTGCGCCACCCTGTATGTACCACAGACAGAACAACATGGCTAGCACGTGGACAAAGGAGGAAATGGACGTTTTAATAGAGCTAAGGTAGGAATTTTACTCCCGTCCATTCCGTAAACAGTGTGACTTGCGAGACACTTCCGGCCCACAACTGCCGCTGGAGGGCGGTGCGATCGCGTATACCACGTTGGGGCCCACGTATCGTATGCACAAGTCGCATCGCTTCCGAACGTTCAGCAGCAAGTTGAACTCGCCACGCTCAACGTTGACTTTCGAAAGGACTGTCCACGTGCCGACGGCCTTAGGGCAACCACGGCTGCTGTTTCGGAACGATAACCTATTCTTCCACGTACACTCTACATGCGTGACTGCCCACCAGTCTGCGCGTACAGAGAGATTGCAGCAGAAGAAAGGGTGGCACTGCATGAAGGTGTTCTTACTGTAGTCGTGTCACACATTTCCCGAGATGAACGATACAAGAGGGATCACCGTCAACGTGGCAATAGCTGCGGTCTAACATCATACTGTATCACAGCTGTCATCAACAAACTAACAAAAAGCATACAAACTTCATCTCTAACTTCCACGTCTCCCCCTCTCTCCCTCCCACCCATCCTCCCTCCCTCCTCCCTCCCCTCCTCCCCATCTCCCCCTCCCTCCCCTCCCCTCCCCCCCCTTTGCAATCGCAGTTCTTTCAAAACCAAGCACTGAACGCCTCTAGGCCTAACCACACCCCCTCAGATTTAGTGATAAGTTGGACCACTGGATATCCCGTCAAAAACTGAACACGGATCAAGTATGAAAGCAGGCAGAAGGTGTACTAAACTGTGGAAAAAGAAGAAAAAAGAAACAGTGAACGGTCCAAACTGAATATGTGCAATATTGAGCACCGTTAACCGTCATCGTGTGTTGGTTGTGTTGTCATGGTGTTAGACTACGACGGAGGAGATCCGGGTTGATATCGCACTCGGACCCATTTTCTTTTTTTTTTTTCCCCACAAAATTACGAGCTTTCCGTCCGGTCATTGATGTGTCTGTTCGCTGTATTCAAATTTGTGTGTGTGTCGTGCCGTAAAGTCAGTTTGCAACAGCGACTAGTAACGAAGGGACCTCCAGACGACCTTACTTCCGACTTGTTCTACACAGATACCACATGTTATCCGTATTGTATTCGGTTTTGAAAGTTTCGGCTCTTGCAGTCCTTAGTTGTAACACAATTCACACCCGTTTATTTGTTGTTTTCATTTCTGTTAGAGATCTAAGCGCATCTCACCCGCTCTCACTACTCACCACAGGATATGAGTCATGTGGTAAGAATATATTACTGTCGCAAGTAAATGTGACGAATAGTTAGGGCAGGCGAGGTGGGGCATAGATCTCTCACAGAAATGAAAACAACAAATAAACGGGTGTGAGCTAGGTTACAGCGGTAGAATTTAAGAGTCGAAACTTCTAAAACGGAACGCAAGAGGTATAACACGTGGCACCTGTGTAGAAGAATTAGGAGGTACGTACGTATGGAGGTCCCTTCGTTACACGCCGCTGTTGCAAACGGACATTACGCCATGACACATATACAAATTTGAATACAGCGAACAGGCACGTCAATGGCCGGACGGACAGTTCGTAATATTGTGGAAAAAAAAGTCGGGCACGAGGGAGATTCGAACCCGCCCCTTCCGCACCCTAACACCGTGACTAAATGAAGACGACCCGAGTCTCATTACTGTCGCTCCCACCGGGGGTTGGAGTCCTCCCTCGGACGTTGTTGTGGGTGTTGTTCTCAGCATAAGTTACTTTAAGTAGTGACTTCAGTGGTTTGTTCCCTTAGGAATTCACACACACACACACACACACACACACACACACATTTCGCTCAATTTTCCTTTTTTTTTTTCAACAGTTCAGTACACCTTCTTACTGTTTTCATGTTTGATCTGTGTTCAGTTTCTTACGCACTATCCAATGGGCCAACTTACCAGTAGTTTTTTCACAATGTGGGGCCACAGTCATAATATATTTCTTCAAAGTCAGTACCACCATTACACTGCTTTTTATTTGCAGTGTTACATTTACACGATCATGATTTCGGCTCAAAAGTGCCATTATCAAGTGTTTTAATGTTATACAGTGCCTAAGATAGCATGCTGTCTTATTTAAAATACACTATTAGACACATTGTCTAAGGGTCAATATTTCTGGTAAAAGCCTACTGCTTTATCACTGAGTATACCATCTTACCAGAAATACTGACCCTTAGACACTGTGTCTAATAGTGTATTTTAAATAAGACAGTATGCCTTCTTAGGCACTGTATAACATTAAAACACTTGACCATGGCATTGTAAAGCCGAAATCATGATCGTGTAAATGTAACACTGCAAATAAAAAAGTATAATGGCGGTACTGACTTTAAAGGAACTTACCAGTAAATCTGAGGGAAGTTTCCCTTGTCAGACGTTACTTCATTCAGCTGTAGAATTCTGGAACAAGTATCACGCTTGCATAAGAGCTAGAAAGTCTCCTCTGCAGGAAACTACGTGAATTCTGCGAAGTAGCGAGATTCCCAAATTCAGCTCGCTCTGTCCGTCAGTGAGATCCAAAGCGACGCAGACAATGGCGCGCAGGATGGCGCCGTGTTCCTTGACTACCGGAATGTACTCGATACACTTCCATTCTGGCATTAACATGAACTGTCTCGTGCATGACGTCGGAAGCTACGTGAGGCTATATCAGGCGATGCTGTTGTCTTTAGAACGGTTGTAAGGCCAGAAAACTGTAGCGAAATGCAAGAAGGCCTGCAGAGGGTCGATGTTTGTTGCCCGTACTGGTAGTTCATCCATGACGTAGATAAAGGTGACGTATTACCCATAAACAGGCTGAAACGCCATTATCGATCGATGGCGAGATTGACGATCAATCAGCATAAAGAGTAAGAACTACAAAATATCAAGAGAACCATTTTCTTGCCGTGCTCTGTCCAATGGCATCGTCGTTATACACGGTGCAAATGTTTGTGGCTGCCTCGCTGCTGTCACATCCCTACTGAATTCAAACAGAAGAATACGTCGGAATTGTTCGGATTTCTCCACTCGGCACTCCATTTGTAACGTCCCCTTTGAAAAATTATGAATGACTGTGGTGGTAAACTTCAAATGGTTCAAATGGCTCTGAGCATCGTGGGACTTACCATCTGAGGTCATCAGTCCCCTACAACTTAGAACTACTTAAACCTAACTAACCTAAGGACATCACACACATCCATGCTCGAGGCAGGATTCGAACCTGCGACCGTAGCGGTCGCGCGGTTCCAGACTGTAGCGCCTAGAACCGCTCGGCCTGGTAAACTTCTACGTTATTTGAATTTCAAACAGCTGAGCAAAACTCAACGTACTGAAACAGTTTTCTCTTTACTTATTCTGAACATCACTAAATTGACACAATATTTGTTTGCGCAACGCAATCCGACTTTCAATATTCCCTAAAAAAGAATGGCCCTGACTAACAATAACCTATACCTTTCATGAATCACTTACCTCACAAACTCGAACTACTGCAATATAGCGAGCGCCAATACTGCCAGCTAAATAAAAGATTCTAATTACTGAAGGCACTAACTACTGACGGGCATAGTTAGCAAATGAAAGATTTTGATAGAGAACAATCAATGTATTTACCTTATTAATGTTCAGAAGTTTATATATATATACATATATATATATATATATATATATATATATATATATATATATATATATATATATATATATATATATATATAATTCATGACATCCATCTTTACAAATTTCCGTTTTCTGGCGGACACACGTCCAAATCGTCCGCTTATAGTAACCTCTCAAAACTTTGGCATCGCTCTCTCTCCACATCCACCACTGCAAGCGGCTCACCTCCAACTGCCCAATCCTACGCGCTGTTCACATTCAACAGCCCAACACTACAGTAGCGAATATTCCAACAATCAGTCTAACCAGCCATAGACTGCACACAGCGCAGTCAGCGATTTTCATACACAGCACTACTCGGCATTACCAACATAAAAACCTAAACAGCCTACTTACACATTTTCTAGGGTCCATAGCACCACACAGTATCTCCAAATGATAAAATTACAATACGTAAACTCAAGTAGCAACAGTGAACCACAAATAAACAATGACAATCGATAAGTTAACCAATAGCAACCGAGATACCAATAAGCAAAACAAAGAAAAAAGCTATGAATCTACGCCTAACCTAATACAAACAGTTTCACACGTAGGTAAAGTTAATTATTGAAATACATCACAGCCCTTGAATTAAATAATATGACACGAAAGATGACAGAATTCCCACTACGATCGAAACACGGCGTGTTGTCAATGCACAAGTTTCTTCACCTGCATTCTTAGATACCCGTACTTCAGATTCGACGAACGATCCGAAGTCTCTACTTAAATTCAATCACACCACTCTGCCGTACTCTCCGGTGGCAGAAAACTACAGTCTCTTCTTCTCGATCGATGTCCGGAACTCTTCTCCCTTTTTGCGTCTCTCGCGATTCTCTTCCACCAGCATGCCACAACCTCCTCACCCTCCAGCCATTGAGAGCTGGAGCAGCTCCCGACCAAGTTGCACACTCCATTCTACATCTGACTTACATACAGATGGACTATCATTCCTACACTAATGGTTCTATAACTTGGAACCTTCGCGTCTCCTCTATATCTCTTTTTGTTATGCAACCTTCCCTTCTACAATAACCTATGAAACCTTCCCTTAGGATTTCTATCTCTTGTTTAATAACAACAAATGAAATCTTCCCTTTGAAATTAATTCTTTTCTTAATAATAATAAGTGCAATCTTCGCATACAAATTTAAATACTGCTTATTAAAAGTGATTTGCTGATTATTTCGACGAAACATAGAATGTGTCGTCGTCGTGGCCCTCTGTCGTTACCTGCAATCAAGGTTACTGAATAATAAGGTTGGGCATTAAGCGCTCTGCTCTGCCATTGGCTGGTCTAGTGACATCAGCGTGGAAGCAAGCGCTCACAAGAAGACGACACGGCATGCGCGTTTACGTCAAGTTTTTGGCGGAAGATTTTGTTTATACCAGAAATGAGATGTCTAAACTGATTTTCTGCTGCTAAAATATTACAGTTAAAACTGATGAGTTATATTCTTTCGCAGCTTATGCCTCACACATCGGTAAAATGTCAGATCATAACCACACTGACACTCACTTGAAATTCGAAACCTCGACTCAAATAAATCAGAAACTATTCATTTAATCGCATTGAAATGAATTTACTTAACAGCTTGAAGTTGCACACACTTGTTTGTAAGAACAGCATTCCTTCTTTCTAAAGCCGCTATAGTATTCATCAAAGTAACTTTATCTGTGTCTAGAAAAAAAACTGTCATCTGTACATGTGCTCTTATTATGATGTTTCTTATTTGGTGACAGCTTTTCCAGAGTTTCCAGAGATTTCTTATGTAGATCTCGTTTCTTATACCGTTTGGTTCTGTCTTCTGTTGCGGGTGAACATTGACAGTCGCACTACTGCACGGCAAATTGCGCGAAGGAACTGCATCTGGCTTGAGCATTCTTTTTCGGGGCAAATTAAGCAATTCAGACTGTAAATCCCTTAAGTAATCTGTTCCTGCGAATTGGCGAGAACAACATTGCATGCGCAACATTTACACTGTCTTTCCTAGGCCAGCCGCGGTGGCCGTGCGGTTCTGGCGCTGCAGTCCGGAACCGCGCGACTGCTACGGTCGCAGGTTCGAATCCTGCCTCGGGCATGGGTGTGTGTGATGTCCTTAGGTTAGTTAGGTTTAAGTAGTTCTAAGTTCTAGGGGACTTATGACCTAAGATGTTGAGTCCCATAGTGCTCAGAGCCATTTGAGCCATTTGTCTTTCCTACAACATTTCGACTACCATAGTTTTTGTAATGTTTCATTACGCGCGAAACTGTGATACATTACGTCAGTTCCCGTTGCGCTCCAGTTGTAGGAAAAACAGCCCTTTACAGCACAGCCTGGCATTGTAAAAATTAATTTTCTCACTCACTTGTAGATTCTCCAATAAGAATTTCACAGGACGAACCATAAACTATAGAGCTGGCGAACACAATGTTGATTCCGCTGTCCACTATCGCTAACTATTTCAGTTCCGAATCAAATATCAATTACAGCAAAAACCGTTAACAGTCCCGAATTCCGAATGTTTCCGCTGTTGACTGAGTACCTCAGAAGAAAGAACTCAATCAAAATACTCCTTCAAACACAAAACAACACAAGAAAAACAATCACACACAATTCGAACTGTGTACTGTTTGGCACAGCTGCTTCCACCGTGACGTCATGCGCACAACTGAGAAAACACGTTGCTTTCTGCGCATAGCTTTCTGCGCCCCCCTGCCTGCAATAACCCACAACTGTTCCTTACCTTTTTACTGTTACTGGATTGCCACCTGACTCCTACATCGAACTGCGACATGAATATACTTACTCTGTTTTATTATACTCTATTAGCTGCTGGTGGGCTGTCATAATAAGTGGCTGTATTTATTACCAAAGCTGCCGTTATTCTTTAATAGCAAATCTGATGTTATTCTTTAATTAATTTGACTGAAGTTACGTAATTCACAGTTAAACTTTTTCATGACAACAATAAAAATTTTGCAAAGTTTTACGTTCATGGTTTTTGGGATGGATTATAATCATTAATGCAATATTGCTGGCAAAAATTATTATATTCTGAAAACGATTCTTCAAATATTTACTGTTGGTAATGAAATGATTTTACAAACGTTCAAATGGGACTTACTTTTTGCAATAATCTTACAACTAGCAGTGCGCAAACATACCTTCAGTAGTCTTGAGTTTCTCAAAAAAATAAATCAATAATATTAGTTCCTCTTATTATAATAGTTAGCTGATGTCTCTGTACATCCGTTTATAATCTCTTGTAAATCATAGCTCGTGGCTGGCAGGCACACCGCTCCTCTCAACCTCTCGCTTCAGACCTGCTACCGACTCGCTTCACTTCTCGCTTACTACTGACTTCCTACGAAAGCTAAAGTGCGGTCTCTCCCGCCAACAATACTTTGGTGCAGACATTCCCTGCTACCAAAATTATTTCCAAAATGACAAATATTAATTATTCTTATTTAATCCTATTAATAAAATATAAACATCTTTCATAAATTGTGGTTTGACAATAGAAATATAGACGTCTTGCAAACTAAAATCCATATTCTGATCGAGAGGTCATGTGATGAAGCGTCTGCTGACACCAGTTCTTAACATTTTTAATTACATATCAACATCGACGGATTTTTACTTCTAGCGGACTTCATTCATACACTCCTGGAAATTGAAATAAGAACACCGTGAATTCATTGTCCCAGGAAGGGGAAACTTTATTGACACATTCCTGGGGTCAGATACATCACATGATCACACTGACAGAACCACAGGCACATAGACACAGGCAACAGAGCATGCACAGTGTCGGCACTAGTACAGTGTATATCCACCTTTCGCAGCAATGCAGGCTGCTATTCTCCCATGGAGACGATCGTAGAGATGCTGGATGTAGTCCTGTGGAACGGCTTGCCATGCCATTTCCACCTGGCGCCTCAGTTGGACCAGCGTTCGTGCTGGACGTGCAGACCGCGTGAGACGACGCTTCATCCAGTCCCAAACATGCTCAATGGGGGACAGATCCGGAGATCTTGCTGGCCAGCGTAGTTGACTTACACCTTCTAGAGCACGTTGGGTGGCACGGGATACATGCGGACGTGCATTGTCCTGTTGTAAAAGCAAGTTCCCTTGCCGGTCTAGGAATGGTAGAACGATGGGTTCGATGACGGCTTGGATGTACCGTGCACTATTCAGTGTCCACTCGACGATCACCAGTGGTGTACGGCCAGTGTAGGAGATCGCTCCCCACACCATGATGCCGTGTGTTGGCCCTGTGTGCCTCGGTCGTATGCAGTCCTGATTGTGGCGCTCACCTGCACGGCGCCAAACACGCATACGACCACCATTGGCACCAAGGCAGAAGCGACTCTCATCGCTGAAGACGACACGTCTCCATTCGTCCCTCCATTCACGCCTGTCGCGACACCACTGGAGGCGGGCTGCACGATGTTGGGGCGTGAGCGGAAGACGGCCTAACGGTGTGCGGGACCGTAGCCCAGCTTCATGGAGACGGTTGCGAATGGTCCTCGCCGATACCCCAGGAACAACAGTGTCCCTAATTTGCTGGGAAGTGGCGGTGCGGTCCCCTACGGCACTGCGTAGGATCCTACGGTCTTGGCGTGCATCCGTGCGTCGCTGCGGTCCGGTCCCAGGTCGACGGGCACGTGCACCTTCCGCCGACCACTGGCGACAACATCGATGTACTGTGGAGACCTCACGCCCCACGTGTTGAGCAATTCGGCGGTACGTCCACCCGGCCTCCCGCATGCCCACTATACGCCCTCGCTCAAAGTCTGTCAACTGCACATACGGTTCACGTCCACGCTGTCGCGGCATGCTACCAGTGTTAAAGACTGCGATGGAGCTCCGTATGCCACGGCAAACTGGCTGACACCGACGGCGGCGGTGCACAAATGCTGCGCAGCTAGCGCCATTCGACGGCCAACACCGCGGTTCCTGGTGTGTCCGCTGTGCCGTGCGTGTGATCATTGCTTGTACAGCCCTCTCGCAGTGTCCGGAGCAAGTATGGTGGGTCTGACACACCGGTGTCAATGTGTTCTTTTTTCCATTTCCAGGAGTGTATTATAATCAGTATCCTCTCTCAGCGCCCTTCAAAGCCTCTGTGTGCTGCACACCGCCCATCCCTTAGTGCAAGGGGTCCAGGAAAACTGTCACTTGCTCACTCTTGATGGAGCTACAGTGATGTTGTATGCGGGTCCCAGGTCACGTCGGTCTGGCAGGAAGCGAGGCTGCTGGCGCTGCTGCCCAGGCTGCAGTCATCGTACCTCAGCCCAATAGTTCTTATATTCCCTCCGATGATCTCTGTGTTGCCGTCTGTCATGAGGTGGTATAACTTTGGCATCGGCACTGGTCGTCCCTTCATGCGAATAAACTCCCAATTATCAAGCTTCTCGCAACGGCTTGGCGGAATTTCTCTAATTTTACGTGGGCAGTTCAATAAGTAATGCAACACATTTTTTTCTCGGCCAATTTTGGTTGAAAAAACCGGAAATTTCTTGTGGAATATTTTCAAACATTCCCGCATCGTCTCGTATAGTTTCATTGACTTCCGACAGGTGGCAGCAGCGCTGTACGGAGCTGTTAAAATGGGGTCTGTAACGGGTGTGCGTTGCAAACAACGGGCAGTGATCGAGTTTCTTTTGGCGGAAAACCAGGGCATCTCAGATATTCATAGGCGCTTGCAGAATGTCTACGGTGATCTGGCAGTGGACAAAAGCACGGTGAGTCGTTGGGCAAAGCGTGTGTCATCATCGCCGCAAGGTCAAGCAAGACTGTCTGATCTCCCGCGTGCGGGCCCGCCGTGTACAGCTGTGACTCCTGCAATGGCGGAGCGTGCGAACACACTCGTTCGAGATGATCGACGGATCACCATCAAACAACTCAGTGCTCAACTTGACATCTCTGTTGGTAGTGCTGTCACAATTGTTCACCAGTTGGGATATTCAAAGGTTTGTTCCCGAACTTCTCCTTCTTCATGACAACGCAAGACCTCACACAAGTCTTCGCACCCGAGAGCAGCTCACAAAACTTCAGTGGACTGTTCTTCCTCATGCACCCTACAGCCCCGATCTCGCACCGTCGGATTTCGATATGTTTGGCCCAATGAAGGACGCAATCCGTGGGAGGCACTACGCGGATGATGAAGTTATTGATGCAGTACGACGTTGGCTCCGACATCGACCAGTGGAATGGTACCGTGCAGGCATACAGGCCCTCATTTCAAGGTGGCGTAAGGCCGTAGCATTGAATGGAAATTACGTTGAAAAATAGTGTTGTGTAGCTAAAAGATTGGGGAATAACCTGGTGTATTTCAATGCTGAATAAAACAACCCCTGTTTCAGAAAAAAAATGTGTTGCATTACTTATTGAACTGCCCTCGTAACTAGGTTGCGTATAGGCCACTACCTTTAGCCATCGCCATTTGTTAAGAGGAGCTCCCCACCACCTTGCGCCCATTGCGCCCACGTTTTAACTGTCCGCCATTCTCTGACGGAATGGCCATTTTTTAACCGTTTACGTTCCCGCCTGCTTTTGTCGTCTGAGTTATCGGCCGTTTTAGCGAGTGACACGCGGACTGTCGACCGCGTTTTACTTTTTATCCGTCATAATATTATGATTTTTAGTTCTGGACCTCCGTTTCTCTGTGGCATATTTTATAGCCCTTTCACGACCTCCCTGTTTTTAGCTGTCTTCTCTTACATCCATTGGGATTGACGAGTAGTCGTTTTTAACTCCTCTCTGTCTTCGTGTTCTACAGTCTTGACTTGGGCACGTATGACCCCAGCTGAATTTGCACCCTAAAACAAAACAAAAACAAAAAAAAATAATCAGCGTTGATCATATTATAAATCGATTCACTAATCATGACTGCATATTACTTCACCTTATCAGTGTAATTGTGGAGACGCCCTTAGACATATAAACTTAATACGAGGAAGAATCGGAAAGTATCGCACAGTAATTTTTCTTCCCCCTGGTATTGCAGCTGAAATTTTGACATTTCACGACTATATAATTCGAAGTTCGCGCTGCAGAAGGTATTTTGTTTTCATACGCAGCTCTAGCGAGAGATGCTTGAACTAGGAAACTTAAAAGGCGCGCGTGTTACTGTCGTCAGCTTGTGAAGAGCAGCGAAGTGTAGTTCGATATTTGTGGGCCAAAGGGCGTAACCCGTGTTTAATTGACAAGAACTGTGGGATGTGCATGGAGACGAATGTATGGACCGTAGCAATGTATCTAGCTGGCGTGCATTCTTCCAAAATGGCCGTGTGAACATTAGTCATTCACCACGCTCCGGGAGGCCGGTAACAGCTGCAATCCCGCACAATGTCGGAGCCATTGAGGCAACAGTTCTGAACGATCGGGGTGTGCAAATGCGTACTTTATCGTAACAGTCCAACATTTCCTAT
Organism: Schistocerca cancellata; assembly: GCF_023864275.1. Classification (NCBI taxonomy): domain Eukaryota; kingdom Metazoa; phylum Arthropoda; class Insecta; order Orthoptera; family Acrididae; genus Schistocerca; species Schistocerca cancellata. The sequence goes on from NC_064633.1 coordinate 546,501,038, forward strand.
GGTGCGGTGTACGATATTTTTTATGACACGTTCAAATTTCGTGAAGTTAGTGCTCGCTGTGTGCGTAAGAACCTAACCACAAATCGGCAAATTTGGGTGGGAGGTGCTCCAGCATCCACCATACAGTCCGGACCTTATACTACTGGACTTTCATCTGTTTGATCCCATGAAGAAATTCCTAGCCGGCCATCGCTTTGCGACAGATGCGGGAGTGAAACCAGCAGTCCGCAAGTGGTTGTGCAACGTCCCCTTAGAACAATTATACACGACTGTGCTGATAAACCTCTTACACTATTTGCTTTTCAAACACCTGAGCAAAACTGAACGTACTCAAACATTCACTAAAGTGACACAATATTTTTAGCGCAACGCAGTCTGACTATCAAAGATCCCTGCAAGAGAATGGCCCTGAGTAACATTAAACTACACCTTTCAGAAATCACTTACCTCACAAAAATCTTCATTACTCGAACTACTGCAATACAGCGAGCACCAGTACTGCCAGCTAAATAAAAGATTCAAACTACGGAAGGCACTAACTACTGATAGGGATAGTTAGCAAATGAAAGATTTTAATAGAGAACAAACACTGTATTTACCTTAATAGTCATAATATATATAGCAGTTCATGACAAATTTCAAAACTCCGCCATCTCTCTCCCCATATCCACCACTGCTGGCGGCTCACCTCCAACTGCGCAACGCTACGCACTGTTCACATCCAGCTGCCGCTGCCCAACACTACAATGGCAGACAACAATGCAAACTAGCCACAGACTGCACACAGCACAGCCAGTGATTTTCATATAGAGCGCTACGTAACGTTGCCAATAAGAAAACATAAACAGCCTACTTACATAAAGAAAACATAAACAGCCTACTTACAGTTGTACTCCAACCATATGGACTTCTACGAACACGGCGTACTGAAACTGGTACCACGATCGGAGAAATGTGTTGAGAACGCTCTTGACTATGTAGAAAAGTAGGTAAAAGTTGTAGATTCAATTGTGGCTTCTTTTTTTTTGTTTTGTTACCTGTGGGACATTTTGTACTAAAATTATTGTGCATTACTTTCCGAGCTTCCCTCGTGGTACAGAATATTTAACAACAATGTAATATTCCTTGTTCATAGCGATGATGGCTCCTGTGCAATGTCATTACCGGACATATGGTTTCTTGAGAATCATAAACTTGTTTATCACTCAGCACATGTAAACATTTGTGGTGGAACGATTGATTTTATTGTAAGTATCTTTATGATTACAGTAGGCGATATTCATGCGATGTACTGCACTCTGCTGAGTGACTCGATTCTATTGCATTTACTGCATTAGTCCTCCCAGCCTCGTTTCAAGTTATTAAAGTGTGTACTATATCTGCCGTTAGCCAGCCGTATACGTCAGCGTCCAACTACCTGCGATTCATCGCGGCTGTCCTGCGGCCGTCTTTAATGGCCCTGCCGGTAAAACCCAGTAGCTCACTCGCGCTAATCTTGTCACTGTACGTAAGCCCTCTCCTCACCTGCCTAGCGGAAACTATTTCCAAGCTTCTAGTTTTCTGTTCATATTGACTCAGACTCAAAACCCATTTAATTGTCTGTTACGTTTCACTGCAGTCTCTGGATTCTCCCAAGACTCGTTAAGTTACAGTTTTCTATAGCAAGCTCGTATCCGACCGCTCAACAAACATTAACCACTTGTTATGTTCAGTTCCAGCAAGGCTTTCTCCCTACACTCGTTAAGTTAGAATATTCATCTCTTCTAAAGACAATATCCTTTCCGTTCAACTAGCCTTCCAGATCGTTTGCCAACTGTAATAGAATTACAGTGTCATCGGTGGAACGCCCGCTAAACCAACTGGGCAGAACAGGTGATTAGGATTGTGGAAAGGGCCAAATAAGGTGGCAGTCAGTTTCTCTTCAAAAATGTAATTTATTTAATTTAATAACACGTTTAAACCAAAACGGCACATAGCCGAACCTTTAACAACTACGAGTTTTAAAATCCAATTCTTTCACGGCTGAAAGCCTCCAAACAAGAAATCTTAAAAATCAACAGAATAAATTTCAAGTGACTGAAGACACACAGTTAAAATTTCAAATAAAATGCATATATATATACACTCCTGGAAATTGAAATAAGAACACCGTGAATTCATTGTCCCAGGAAGGGGAAACTTTATTGACACATTCCTGGGGTCAGATACATCATATGATCACACTGACAGAACCACAGGCACATAGACACAGGCAACAGAGCATGCACAATGTCGGCACTAGTACAGTGTATATCCACCTTTGGGCAGCAATGCAGGCTGCTATTCTCCCATGGAGACGATCGTAGAGATGCTGGATGTAGTCCTCTGGAACGGCTTGCCATGCCATTTCCACCTGGCGCCTCAGTTGGACCAGCGTTCGTGCTGGACGTGCAGACCGCGTGAGACGACGCTTCATCCAGTCCCAAACATGCTCAATGGGGGACAGATCCGGAGATCTTGCTGGCCAGGGTAGTTGACTTACACCTTCTAGAGCACGTTGGGTGGCACGGGATACATGCGGACGTGCATTGTCCTGTTGGAACAGCAAATTCCCTTGCCGGTCTAGGAATGGTAGAACGATGGGTTCGATGACGGTTTGGATGTACCGTGCACTATTCAGTGTCCCCTCGACGATCACCAGTGGTGTACGGCCAGTGTAGAAGATCGCTCCCCACACCATGATGCCGGGTGTTGGCCCTGTGTGCCTCGGTCGTATGCAGTCCTGATTGTGGCGCTCACCTGCACGGCGCCAAACACGCATACGACCATCATTGGCACCAAGGCAGAAGCGACTCTCATCGCTGAAGACGACACGTCTCCATTCGTCCCTCCATTCACGCCTGTCGCGACACCACTGGAGGCGGGCTGCACGATGTTGGGGCGTGAGCGGAAGACGGCCTAACGGTGTGCGGGACCGTAGCCCAGCTTCATGGAGACTGTTGCGAATGGTCCTCGCCGATACCCCAGGAGCAACAGTGTCCCTAATTTGCTGGGAAGTGGCGGTGCGGTCCCCTACGGCACTGCGTAGGATCCTACGGTCTTGGCGTGCATCCGTGCGTCGCTGCAGTCCGGTCCCAGGTCGACGGGCACGTGCACCTTCCGCCGACCACTGGCGGCAACATCGATGTACTGTGGAGACCTCACGCCCCACGTGTTGAGCAATTCGGCGGTACGTCCACCCGGCCTCCCGCATGCCCACTATACGCCCTCGCTCAAAGTCCGTCAACTGCACATACGGTTCACGTCCACGCTGTCGCGGCATGCTACCAGTGTTAAAGACTGCGATGGAGCTCCGTATGCCACGGCAAACTGGCTGACACTGACGGCGGCGGTGCACAAATGCTGCGCAGCTAGCGTCATTCGACGGCCAACACCGCGGTTCCTGGTGTGTCCGCTGTGCCGTGCGTGTGATCATTGCTTGTACAGCCCTCTCGCAGTGTCCGGAGCAAGTATGGTGGGTCTGACACACCGGTGTCAATGTGTTCTTTTTTCAATTTCCAGGAGTGTATATATATAATCACAGCTAGGCTGAAAGCTCAATGCAAAAGTGGATCGAACAAACACATACAAGGTGCAATACAAACGGCTGAATGCCACAATTAAACTTCAAAATTTTAAAATATACCATAATCTTTTAAGGCAGAAGGCCGCAATGTTTTCGCTTAAGGGGAAATTTTGAGAATAAGGCTTTAAGCGACTGAAGACCCACAGTTGATTTTCCAAAAACTCAAAAAAACACCTTAACCTTTAAGTTTTAAGTGTCTGACAGCGCTCTAAATGAAAAGATAATACAACAGTAACTTTCAGCAAAATACCGACTTGCCAGACTTCAAACTTACTTATACGGGCTGAAGGCCCTTGATTTACATAAAACACAATAAAAGTTTTTTTTATAAAGCATTGGCTATAATAGATTACCAACAGACCAATAAACACCCATAAAAAGGACAGTATAGACAACGGCACTCCGACGCCTCCAGGGAGGGGTGGGGGGGGGTGGGGGGGGGGCTGCCTCGAAACATTAACGTTCACTTAGACGAGACAAGTAGTGGACCCAGTTGGACTTGATCTGACGGTAACCCAACCAAGAGACAGTCACGGGCCGACCGACCAAACGACTTGCTAGCCACCGTGCACACCGGGTTGGACAGCGACAACAGGTGAGGAAAGGACACTGCCTGAAATTAGGTTAGTGGCCAGGGCAGGTAACCGGAACACTAACGGCCACAAGGCAGAAAATTCCGCTGGTGCACTTGAATTGTAGTGAACCAATACAGGGTGTTACAAAAACGTACGGCCAAACTTTCAGGAAACATTCCTCACACACAAAGAAAGAAAATATGTTATGTGGACATGTGTCCGGAAACGCTTACTTTCCATGTTAGAGCTCATTTTATTACTTCTCTTCAAATCACATTAATCATGGAATGGAAACACACAGCAACAGGACGTACCAGCGTGACTTCAAACACTTTGTTACAGGAAATGTTCAAAATGTCCTCCGTTAGCGAGGATACAAGCATCCACCCTCCGTCGCATGGAAACCCTGATGCGCTGATGCAGCCCTGGAGAATGGCGTATTGTATCACAGCCGCCCACAATACGAGCAGGAAGAGTCTCTACTTTTGGTACCGGGGTTGCGTAGACAAGAGCTTTCAAATGCCCCCATAAATTAAAGTCAAGAGGGTTGAGGTCAGGAGAGCGTGGAGGCCATGGAGGCCATGGAATTGGTCCGCCTCTACCTATCCATCGGTCACCGAATCTGTTGTTGAGAAGCGTACGAACACTTCGACTGAAATGTGCAGGAGCTCCATCGTGCATGAACCACATGTTGTGTCGTACTTGTAAAGGCACATGTTCTAGCAGCACAGGTAGAGTATCCCGTATGAAATCATGATAACGTGCTCCATTGAGCGTATGTGGAAGAACATGGGGCCCAATCAAGACATCACCAACAATGCCTGCCCAAACGTTCACAGAAAATCTGTGTTGATGACGTGGTTGCACAATTGCGTGCGGATTCTCGTCAGCCCATGCATGTTGATTGTGAAAATTTACAATGTGATCACGGTGGAATGAAGCCTCATCCGTAAAGAGAACATTTGCACTGAAATGAGGATTGACAAATTGTTGGATGAACCATTCGCAGAAGTGTACCCGTGGAGGCCAATCAGCTGCTGATAGTGCCTGCACACGCTGTACATGGTACGAAAACAACTGGTTCTCCCGTAGCACTCTCCATACAGTGACGTTGTCAACGTTACCTTGTACAGCAGCAACTTCTCTGACGCTGACATTAGGGTTATCGTCAACTGCACGAAGAATTGCCTCCTGCATTGCAGGTGTCCTCGTCGTTCTAGGTCTTCCCCAGTCGCGAGTCATAGGCTGGAATGTTCCGTGCTCCCTAAGACGCCGATCAATTGCTTCCAACGTCTTCCTGTCGGGACACCTTCGTTCTGGAAATCTGTCTCCATACAATCGTACCGCGCCACGGCTATTGCCCCGTGCTAATCCATATATCAAATGGGCATCTGCCAACTCCGCATTCGTAAATATTGCACTGACTGCAAAACCACGTCCGTGATTAACACTAACCTGTTGATGCTACGTACTGATGTGCTTGATGCTAGTACTGTAGAGCAATGAGTCGCATGTCAACACAAGCACCGAAGTCAACATTACCTTCCTTGAATTGGGCGAACTGGCGGTGAATCGCGGAAGTACAGTACATACTGACGAAACTAAAATGAGCTCTGACATGGAAATTAAGCGTTTCCGGACACATGTCCACATAACATCTTTTCTTTATTTGTGTGTGAGGAATGTTTCCTGAAAGTTTGGACTTACCTTTTTGTAACACCCTGCATAGTTAATTCCACGACACGGCGGCTCGATTTCACCACTACAAACACTTAGTGTTGCTCACAGGAAAACCTCCCCAACAGTGAACCAGCGAAACGAACGACACAACGTGAACGCACGTGGCTTGGGTACTTAAGACACTATTTAACTTTGACGTCCTGGATCGGTGAGCCACGAAGCTCTTAGCGATCGGACAGCTCCACACACGCTCCGCCACTGCGCAGGGACCGCCAGCAGACCTAGCCGACCGCGCCGCACGGAGATATCCTCCCTGGTCCGCACCAACCGACAGACTACCCGCACACAACCTAGCCGGAAACTATATGCACAAGATCAAAGATGGTACACGATGGAAATATCGATACACATCGCTGCTGCCACACGTAGGAGGAGGAAGAACCACGGCATAACCGCAACAACGGCGGGAACCAAACGCAGACAGCCAAGTTCAAGGAAACGCATAGTTCGGAGTGCGCACAGGTCAATCGGAAAACCTTAAAGTTTTTATTTATTCTCCATGAACTGGACTCGTTTGCTGAACCAACTTTATTCCACTGCTCGCTGGCTAACATAAGTTTGGTATGATTTCCGATGGATCAATTAATGCAGGTATCAGAATGATCCTTTGTGGATTCTGCTGTGCGTATCGAAGGTAGTTCGTAAAAATGTTACCCACTCCTTCTCTGCGGAGCGAGAGGGAAAACACTGTTCGTAGGCTTCAGTACGCCCACTACTTTCACATCATACCATCACGGTCCATATGGGTTTGATATGTACTTGTAGTCTACCTCGAATACCGATCCTCAGATTTTAACAACCTGTTTAGCGAGAACACGACCGTATCTATTCTCTTCCATTTCCTAGCCTTCCGACGTTTTGCCCCGATGCTAGCGACAGGTATACAGACTTAAACTTCAACTCTTCTCTCCTGCCTTACATGCTTTCTTGTTTTTCTTCAGTTTACCGTTCTAATGGCTGAATAACAAACATACAGTACTGGTCCGCAATTCGTGTAAAACTGTGCGTTTTCAGTCCACATTTACCACTTATTCCTGGATGGTCTGTGGTCATTTATAAAGTCTCGTGGGCGTTCAGAAATTCCAGTACATACTCAGCACTACGTAAGCGTGTTTCTTTAGCCGCAAACTGATCCACAGATGACGCGAACACTTGGAGAGAAGCTTCACGTGGCAAAATTCGGACGACGAACAAATCCTGGGCTTTGGCCCATACTTAGAGGATGAAGTCTGCAGACAATTCACTTGCGCTCTCACATGCGAACTGTCCCATAAAATAAGCTACTGGTTTATGAGGATTAGCGCCGATAAATCCAGTTAAATTTAAGTCTTCCTGAGTCACTGAATGAGGTAATGAAGCTGCTGATATTTCTTGCGGTGCGGTGCAGTGCAGTACGCCGCACTCCTAGTAAGGCAAGGATGGGTGTCAATTCCCGATGCGCACTTGTCGTTGTAATTTACGAGGAAACTTCGTAAACTGGGCATGTCCGAGATGGTCACGGTGACAGGCATAGTCGAGGAACATTGAAAAACAGTTCTCTTAAGTGACTGGTCATTTTTAAAGGAAAACATAAATTATCCGCAAAATAATTTACACTCCTGGAAATTGAAATAAGAACACCGTGAAATCATTGTCCCAGGAAGGGGAAACTTTATTGACACATTCCTGGGGTCAGATACATCACATGATCACACTGACAGAACCACAGGCACATAGACACAGGCAACAGAGCATGCACAATGTCGGCACTAGTACAGTGTATATCCACCTTTCGCAGCAATGCAGGCTGCTATTCTCCCATGGAGACGATCGTAGAGATGCTGGATGTAGTCCTGTGGAACGGCTTGCCATGCCATTTCCACCTGGCGCCTCAGTTGGACCAGCGTTCGTGCTGGACGTGCAGACCGCGTGAGACGACGCTTCTTCCAGTCCCAAACATGCTCAATGGGGGACAGATCCGGAGATCTTGCTGGCCAGGTTAGTTGACTTACACCTTCTAGAGCACGTTGGGTGGCACGGGATACATGCGAACGTGCATTGTCCTGTTGGAACAGCAAGTTCCCTTGCCGGTCTAGGAATGGTAGAACGATGGGTTCGATGACGGTTTGGATGTACCGTGCACTATTCAGTGTCCCCTCGACGATCACCAGTGGTGTACGGCCAGTGTAGGAGATCGCTCCCCACACCATGATGCCGGGTGTTGGCCCTGTGTGCCTCGGTCGTATGCAGTCCTGATTGTGGCGCTCACCTGCACGGCGCCAAACACGCATACGACCATCATTGGCACCAAGGCAGAAGCGACTCTCATCGCTGAAGACGACACGTCTCCATTCGTCCCTCCATTCACGCCTGTCGCGACACCACTGGAGGCGGGCTGCACGATGTTGGGGCGTGAGCGGAAGACGGCCTAACGGTGTGCGGGACAGTAGCCCAGCTTCATGGAGACGGTTGCGAATGGTCCTCGCCGATACCCCAGGAGCAACAGTGTCCCTAATTTGTTGGGAAGTGGCGGTGCGGTCCCCTACGGCACTGCGTAGGATCCTACGGTCTTGGCGTGCATCCGTGCGTCACTGCGGTCCGGTCCCAGGTCGACGGGCACGTGCACCTTCCGCCGACCACTGGCGACAACATCGATGTACTGTGGAGACCTCACGCCCCACGTGTTGAGCAATTCGGCGGTACGTCCACCCGGCCTCCCGCATGCCCACTATACGCCCTCGCTCAAAGTCCGTCAACTGCACATACGGTTCACGTCCACGCTGTCGCGGCATGCTACCAGTGTTGAAGACTGCGATGGAGCTCCGTATGCCACGGCAAACTGGCTGACACTGACGGCGGCGGTGCACAAATGCTGCGCAGCTAGCGCCATTCGACGGCCAACACCGCGGTTCCTGGTGTGTCCGCTGTGCCGTGCGTGTGATCGTTGCTTGTACAGCCCTCTCGCAGTGTCCGGAGCAAGTATGGTGGGTCTGACACACCGGTGTCAATGTGTTCTTTTTTCCATTTCCAGGAGTGTATATAAAGGTGGCCAGCTCACCTAATGAATGAGCATCAGCGCCAGTTTTCCGCTACCTGTCGGCCTTCGACAATGTTAGGATGACAGTACGTTATATAAGTACAATGTATTTCATTAGTTGAAGAAATAAAGCAACTAGTTACTTTTTAAATAGCGTTTTTTATGCCAAGACGCGTTTCGAACTTCCACCCACCTTCAACGGGTGTCAAACATTTGCATCTTCATCTTCATCGATACAGCGGTTTATCTACTACGTTATGAATGCTGGAGCGGTTCTGTGAAAAATAACGATTCGTTTAGTTACGATGTTTCTCGAGTTGTCTGTTTACGTTTAATTAATAGACTCTCTTACTTTTGTCCTGTAATTTGTCGTTCTTTTTCCGCCCTTATGTGTATACTACAGATACTTCTAGATTCACTGATACTGATGCAGCATTTCGCACCGTGGTCGACTAACGTGTCTGCTTACATCCGCAGTTCCAATTAAAATCACGGTTTTCTTACAGGTCCCAAAACTACGAGGGGCGTCAATAAGTAACGCAACTCATTTTTTTCTAAGCCAATATCGGTTCAAAAAATGTGGAATCTTTTTGTGGGACATTGTGGAATATTCCCGTTTCAACCCTATAGTTTCATGAAGTTCCGAGAGGTTGCGAGGTGCCGGGGCTAGCAATGTATTTAACACTCAATTCTTCTAGAATCTACATATGTAAATGATGCTCTAAGCCCCCCCTATTCTAACTCCAACTTTTGCTGTTGCACTAGGATAAAAAAATACGCGAACTGACTCTAATCAACCCTGCCAGTGGAGTAGAAGAGAGTTTGGCACCTGCAATAATTTAATTTGATAAATAAGTTAAATAAACGAAGGTTTCATTAACATAGTGAGGAATGATGGGGTTGCTCTACCAATTAACAGAATGAAAGTTCTGTCCAAAATAACAATATGATTTATTAAGGCTAAACACAAAATAATAAACAAAGACTCTGCTGAGCTCTGATTATCACCTAGGAAAATCCCTATCTGCTGGTGCTGCAGACATACATTACCAAACTGTCTTCTTGACTGCCAGGACACGATCTGGCGTACCGGAGCCGTTGGCTGGTTACTTCGACGTCCTCGACCGAAAAGCGAGAGCCGACTACCTACAAGAGCACCCGTACAAAACCGAACACAGAACATTCCCGCCCCCACGACAGTGGCCGTGGTTAAACGTTCCAATCAGCAACTCGAAAACCGGCGGAAAATTCCACTCCATTGCCGGAACGCTACCATTCCACCAATGGAGATTCTTGGCGCCAATTTCTGCGCCGATCTTGCTACGTCACGGAGCTATGCCCTGAGCAAGCCAATCACAGTTACTATTTTGCAGAAAGTGCGGGAATTTTCCCGCCACAGCTGCCTGGGTACACAAGTCATTCCCACACCTCGCTGGTAGCCCGCCAGAAAGTGTTTTCGCTAAGTTTCTGCGAAGTAACGGAACCTCTAGCCCAGCCGCTACTTCAGGCCCTGCGGGCGTGCCTCTTGACAATGTCGGCGTCTGGAAAGCATTCACTCGACTCCCTCACACCTGTCGGCTTACCCTTTCAAAGTCAAACAGAGCCCGCCTGTCACTGGACCACCCGGGTGACGAGAGACGCTGCGTGGGAAGTCCACGTGTGAAGGAATAGCAACTTTCCACCGCATGCAATTAGAGAGGAGAATCGTAAGATAAAAATATGAGAGGGGGCTCATGCCACCTCTCAAGGTTGCGGCGCTGTACATAGCCTTCAAAATGACGCCTGTAACTGAAGTGCATTCCAAGCAGACAGCTGTCATTTTCTTTTGACAGAAAATCAGAGCATCGCAGATATTCATAGGCGCTTCTAGAATGTCTACGGAGATCCGACAGTTCACAAAAGCACGGAGAGTCATTGAGTGGGGCGTCTGTCATCATGGCAACAAGGTCGCGCAAACCTGTCCCATCTCCTGCATATCAGCCGGCCGCGTACGGCTTCAGGAAACTGAAGAAACGACTTCATCGCGTTCGTCGCAACAAACGAACTTTCCCTTCTCCATGACAACGCAAGGTCGCACACAAGTCTGCACATCCCAGAGGAGCTCGCAAAACTTCATTGGACTGTTCTCAGTCGTTCGCCCTGCAGCACGGATCTCGCACCTTCCGACTTCCATCCATTTGGCCCAATGAAGAATGCACTCTGTGGGGAACAGAATGTGGGTGGTGGAGAGGTTATTGATGTGGCAACGCGTTGGCTCCGACGTCAACCAGTAGAGTGGTACCATTCGGATGTTCAGATGGTTCTAATGGCTCTGAGCACTATAGGACTTAACTTCTGAGGTCGTCAGTCCCCTAGAACTTAGAACTACTTAAACCTAACTAACCTAAGGACATCACACACATCCAAGCCCGAGGCAGGATTCGAACCTGCGACCGTAGTAGCAGCGCGGTTCCAGAATGAAGCGCCTACAACCGGTCGGCCACTGCGGCCGGCCATTCGGATGTACAGGCCCTCGCAGTAAGATTGAGCGGAAATATGTTGAAAAGTAGGATTTTGTAGCCAAAATAGTGGGGAATAATATGAGGTATTGGAATCCCGAGGAAAAAATCAACCTGCTTTCAGAACTAAAAGATGTTGCATTACTTACTGAACGACACTCGTACTTCCGAAGTCATCAATACTTATAAAGTTAATATTGCTGCCCCTAATGCAAATAGGCGGTTTTGTACAATTAAAAGAAGAATTAAGTTTTTTTGCTGTAAATGGTGATATCACGTATTTTACACATAGTTAGCAGACTGACACATCGAACTGATATTATAGAATAAATAACGCAGTAAGTAAAGAAAGTAACTAAAATAGCACATTTGGAAGGAAAAAAAATTATTGTCTTTGCTTTACTATTGCTATTATGTTTTTCCAAATGAGATCCTTTATAACCAGTTACCAAAAATAATGTATGTAAAGAATTTCCATAAATTACTAATAAAACTTGCACACCAAGTACAGCTCTGGCTCAAATATAATACCAATGATAAATAAAAACCCATAATTTTTTGTTTTCCTTTCCACTGTGACAGCTCCACCTTACCCCAGTCACAAAGAACACGGATAGGCTGTTGCACAAAGGTGCTATAATGCTCTTCGGCAGCGCGCAGTTAGCACATATGGATATACTTCTGGAAAATATTAGTTTCTGTTTAAATGCATTAGCTATGTGCGATGAACATTGTATTACTGACTATTTTCAAATAGCAACATTACTGAGTAAATTACTGTGGAATAGGAACGGGACTCAAAAGACAGAATTTAAAAACGGATGTGTGTGTCTACAATGATTGTCTAAATGCACGTAAATTCTCAGACTATTCCTAGACAAAGAGATTCGATGAGGATTCCAACCTTGTATACCTTATGTATTCGAAGACATTCAAGTGCCTGTATTATGCAGACATATCGGTCTTGAAATCACCGGGCTACGATATTTTTCTTTTTTATTTCAACGACATGTGTTCAGAAGCGAGAATTTTCATAACATTTCTGACCTCCTTTCTCTTACAACTTGAAAATTAGTACATTGATTTCGATAAGAGTACAACCACTGGATGAGTAACACACGAAATATAGCTTCATTGTAAGTAGTCTCCCTTGCCAACTTTTTAGTGTCTGCCCAATCAAGCTGCGTCACTAAAAAAATAAAAAATGTTAGCCCCTCATAATTTGCTCTCTTAAATCATTCGCCTTGTGCAAAATATTTCTATCCTGGGAAATGAATCTTCTTTTGTCAGGCAGTAGTTCGTAGTGTGTGCACTATTCTTTGGTTGGTATAGAAGTATTTTAACGAGCGGATTGCTGCAAAAACTATTCGCTTTCTCCCTCACCTATTCGAATAGACCACAAAGTTTCTGTGCTGACCTATTGTCGCAAAGCTGACTTTTGCATTGATTGCAGCCGCTTGCTTTCAGGCTCCCTCCTGTTACCCATTTTATTCAAAGCTTCTATGCCACACTTTTCACAAGCACGAACCATGTTTGAAATGACTGAAAGTTATTTACAGCGCAAAATACCTCGAGTTAAGATTGTGTCTTCTTTGCCGTATAGAACTGATATCTATAGCTGGCATAAAAAAATCTAACCAACAAATACACTAACTAAACGACTGACTTAGTGATTAAAGGAAACTTAAACTGGCGCTGGCAAACAAACTGACACCCACACGAAAACATCTACAGGGTGTTTCAAAAATGACCGGTATATTTGAAACGGCAATAAAAACTAAACGAGCAGCGATAGAAATACACCGTTTGTTGCAACATGCTTGGGACAACAGTACATTTTCAGGCGGACAAACTTTCGAAATTACAGTAGTTACAATTTTCAACAACAGATGGCGCTGCAAGTGATGTGAAAGATATAGAAGACAATGCAGTCTGTGGGTGCGCCATTCTGTACGTCGTCTTTCTGCTGTAAGCGTGTGCTGTTCACAACGTGCAAGTGTGCTGTAGACATCATGGTTTATTCCTTAGAACAGAGGATTTTTCTGGTGTTGGAATTCCACCGCCTAGAACACAGTGTTGTTGCAACAAGACGAAGTTTTCAACGGAGGTTTAATGTAACCAAAGGACCGAAAAGCGATACAATAAAGGATCTGTTTGAAAAATTTCAACGGACTGGGAACGTGACGGATGAACATGCTGGAAAGGTAGGGCTCCCGCATACGGAAACCACAGAGGGCAACGCGCAGCTAGTGCAGCAGGTGATCCGACAGCGGCCTCGGGTTTCCGTTCGCCGTGTTGCAGCTGCGGTCCAAATGACGCCAACGTCCACGTATGGTCTCATGCGCCAGAGTTTACACCTCTATCCATACAAAATTCAAACGCGGCAACCCCTCAGCGCCGCTACCATTGCTGCACGAGAGACATTCGCTAACGATATAGAGCACAGGATTGATGACGGCGATATGCATGTGGGCAGCATTTGGTTTACTGACGAAGCTTATTTTTACCTGGACGGCTTCGTCAATAAACAGAACTGGCGCATATGGGGACCCGAAAAGCCCCATGTTGCAGTCCCATCGTCCCTGCATCCTCAAAAAGTACTGGTCTGGGCCGCCATTTCTTCCAAAGGCATCATTGGCCCATTTTTCAGATCCGAAACGATTACTGCATCACGCTATCTGGACATTCTTCGTGAATTTGTGGCGGTACAAACTGCCTTACACGACACTGCGAACACCTCGTGGTTTATGCAAGATGGTGCCCGGCCACATCGCACGGCCGACGTCTTTAATTTCCTGAATGAATATTTCGATGATCGTGTGATTGCTTTGGGCTATCCGAAACATACAGGAGGCGGCGTGGATTGGCCTCCCTATTCGCCAGACATGAACCCCTGTGACTTCTTTCTGTGGGGACACTTGAAAGACCAGGTGTACCGCCTTAATCCGGAAACAATTGAACAGCTGAAGCAGTACATCTCATCTGCATGTGAAGCCATTCCGCCAGACACGTTGTCAAAGGTTTCGGGTAATTTCATTCAGAGACTACGCCATATTATTGCTACGCATGGTGGATATGTGGAAAATATCGTACTATAGAGTTTCCCAGACCGCAGCGCCATCTGTTGTTGAAAATTGTAACCACTGTAATTTCGAAAGTTTGTCTGCCTGAAAATGTACTGTTGTCCCCAGCATATTGCAACAAACGGTGTATTTCTATCGCTGCTCGTTTAGTTTTTATTGCCGTTTCAAATATACCGGTCATTTTTGAAACACCCTGTACGTATATCGCCGGATGTCTTGTTACAGTGCTGGACGGGGAAAACGTTCTTACACTGAGGTGACAAAAGTCACGTGATACCTCCTAACATCGTGTCGCGCCTCCTTTTACCAGACGCAGTCCAGCATCTCGACGTGACGTGGACTCAACAAGCCTTCGGAAATCCCATCTAGAAGTACTGAGCCATGCCGCCTCGGTACCGTCCATAACTGCGAAAGTGTTGCCGGTGCAGGAACTGACCTCTCGATGATGTCCCATAAATGTTTGATGGGATTCATGTCGGGCAATCTGGGTGACCAAATCATTCTCTCGAACTGTCCAGAAGGTTCTTCAAACCAATCGCGGACAAATGTAGGCCTGTGACATGACCCATTGTCAGCCATAAAAATTCCATCGTTGTTTGGATACATGAAGTTCTTGATGGCTGCAGATGGTCACCAAAAAGCCGAACAAAAAACCATGATCGGTTCAGCTGGATCAAAGAACGCACCCCATTACACGTAAACACAGCCCACACTATTATGGAATCACCACCAGCTTGCACAATGCGTCGTCCGCAGCTTGGGTCCATGGCTTCGTGGGGTCTGCACCACATTCGAACCCTACCGCCAGCTCTTACCGATTGAAGTTGGGACTCACGTGACCAGGTCACGGTTTTCCTGTCCAACCGATATAGTCACGAGCCCAATAGAGACGCTACAGGCGCTGTCGTGCTGTTAGAAAGGCACTCGCATTGGTCGTCTGCTACCAAAGCCCATTAACTCCAAATTTCGTTGCACTATCCAAAAGGATACGTTCGTCATATTGTAAGATTCGTGTCTGATCAACAACAACTATGTAAGCTGTAAACAACTTTGCTTTAATGCTGCAAACTTATCACAGAAATACACGCATTTACGCAGTTTGCAATATGACAATGTTACGACAGTAGTCAAACGAACGCATCTCGTCCTCAGAAAGTGAAATAATCCTAAACACAACAGTGGTAAATTTCAACTAGAAGTTTCTTTACAAAATTATTGTTACGATTGTGTCATGTCCTTGGCCAGTACTACGACAAAATCATCCAGTTTCAGTTCAAAGTTCGGTACTGTTTAGGATGACAATCAAGTTTATGGAGGACGCTTAGTTTTGTGACAAGTTGAGCAAAAGATAACCCAGGCTCGCTCGAGTTTACAGTGCACGCAAGCTGGTGAGCCAAAAAAGTTTACGCCTCTGCACGCGGTATTTACTTAGCTGCAAAGAGCTATCGTCTGCATGGCTGCTCTTGCCCACTGAAATTCCAATAAAATCTAATTAAACATCTGCTGTTTTTTTTTTCAGCAGAAATTCTCCCTATGTTTCTCGTGTTGTGAAAAACATGCACTCATCCCTAGCCTTGGAACATGGCGATATGCACGTGCACGGCCGGAGCAGCTTGCATATTAAAATGCCCTCCCACTCCTTGAAAGGACAATTAACTAACTGGCTGGTTCGTTTCTCCACAGTGGGAGCTCAACGATGCTACAGCTAATATCTAGCTGAATGTCAGCCACAGTCAACGCAGCGTTCACACAAATTTCTCCTCTGCGTCATGCAGAGCGTTATGCGCTCTGTTCTGCACTCGACGCCAGTTCAGAGAAGAGTCCACGAAAATTTTGCTCTCGTCTTTTAACGAAATCACTGCTATTAATTTCGTTAAAGAATAATTATTAATTATTATTTATTATGGTTGCTTTTAGTTACTTAATTTGCCTCTCTTTAACTTTCTTCTGTAAGTACGAACTTTGTTGTAGAACCTCTCTCTTATTTACGTGTGGTAATAAAAAATTCACTTTCAAAAGAATTACGTACATTTAAAAATTACGTGAACTCATATTAACTGATTAAGCATATTTAGTTGAAATTTAAATCCTTTACATCATTCGGCCTTGGCACACATTTTCTAAATGCAGTGGGTTTTTTTCTGTTAAATATTTACTGAATTCTATCCCGGCGTTAACTATGGAGCACAAGATTATCTCTATTATCAGAAAATGGTTAATTATTGCCAAGCCGACATTTAATTATCACTGATCAAACCTACTTCGCTATACATTTAAGTTATTTGAAAGAACCAAAATTGTTTAATTTCAATGTTAACTAACATTAACTATCCGCCTACGAATGCACAAACGTATAATTAGTTTAAAAAATTCATCAGTCTCAGGATCACTGTAAAAGAAGAACAATTTCTTAATTCACTGTTAATTATTATCTATCTGTTCCCGATTTACGGGTTTGGTTGATTTTTCCTTTAGCGGAACAATTTTTCAAATGTGCCGCCGCTGCAAATTGATCGGTCGCGGCACAGCCCAGCAACACCGCTAAAAATGCTGAAAATTCTTTAAAGAAATTTTTATAGATGATATGGGCAAGCTAATTTACATTAATAATACACACTTTTGATAAATTCTGATATATTTAGATCAAACAATAATTCAGCTCACATTAATTTGTAACGCCGCCTCTAATGGCGGCTACATCTAGACAGAGACAAAAGAAGTCTACCCATTCATAAATCGCTTCGACACAGCTTCCTCTCGCATTCAGCTCTACACAGAGAAGACCAAAGAATACACAATACGTTGTGCTTTTATACTACTGCTGACTATTAACATTTCTTTGTAATTTGACAATATTATTCTCCTCTGGCTAAATTTCACATCTCTGTTATCGCAGATACTGACACATTTCACAATCACATAATAAATATAGAAAAATTACTATCCTAAATACAGAGAGAATATTACTACAAAAAAATATTACGATAATAACAAATGTCTTTTACACAAAATTCAATAATATTTTTTGTTCAATAATTACGGTATATACAACTTGCTCAGAGCGGCGTATATGGTACAAATAAACTCTTGTTCATTAATAGCTTGAGTTTGCCAGGGAACGTTACAGTCTTTCTCGTAGCCGCCTTTTTTTTCGAGCACTAGGAGCATTCCTCTTATTTTGTGGACACTCTCTCTACCAATAGCAAGGGCCCTACCATTGAACTGCATCGAAATCTCGGCCTTTACTCTTTCCTAGTTCGTTTCCGCCAATCGGACGATTCGTGTCACTCACCTGTGTGCCATTCGCTGTTCACGTGATCAGCTGCGTCACTGGTTTTGTTCATATCCATTTGGAAATCCGAAATGCAGTTTTCTAACGCTTCTTTCTGTCCTACTTCTGGTGCTCCGTTACTCGCTCTGCAGTATGCGTCACTTGTCCGGTCGCTGACTCCCGCCGCGGGATGCCCCCCCCCCCTCCACCCTAAGAGGTTTTCGTGGTGCCTCTCATGATGCAGCCTCTGTGTCTGCCTGTGCTGGCTTCCACACAAAACGTTTCCTCTTGCTGCTTGTTTCACCTTCTGCTCATTGACATGCGTTATATAGGAGTGGTGTGTTAATACCGTCGATTGAGTGTCATCCCTTTTGCATTACATACTTATAGGCAAATCTGCTCATTACCGCCGAAGTAAGTTAGGTGTCATATTCACCTTCCCGTTACGATGTATGAAGCTCTTATGTAAGGTGCGCAATTGACCTTCCTTTATTCTGCCACCTTACAATATGCCCCGCAATGATATCTGCAGTTGTTTCACGCAGTGGTGCTTGTCTGTCAGCACTGACAGTTCTACGCAACTGCGGGTGCTCTCTGTCAGTAAGTGAAGGCCGTCGGCCACAGCGTTGTCCTTGGTGAGAGGTATTGCCTGAAATCTGATATTCTCGGCACACACTTGACACTGTGTATCTCGGAATGTTGAATTTCCTAACGATTTCCGAAATGGAATGTCCCGTGCGTCTAACTTCAATCACCATTCCGCGTTGAGTGTCTGTCAATTCCCGTCATGGGGCCATAATCTCGTCGGAAAATTTTTCACATGAATCACCTCAGTAAAAATAACAGCTCCGCCAATGCGCTCCCCTTTTTTACCTTTTCTATGTGATACTACTACCGTCTGTGTATTTACACACCGCTATACCAAGAGTTTTATCACCTCAGTTTATATTGCCTGTTCGGCGACTCCAGTTTAGAACACTTGTGCAGAGATGCTGGGATAAGGACTTTTCCAGGTGACATACAGGCACCCTAAAGCCCGGTCCACACGCAACGATCTGTCTGCGCAGACATTGGCGCAGATGTCTGTACATGCAAAAGATCGCTGCAAATGTGGTGGTGCGTTCACACGACACAAACCCCAATCTACTACTCGCCCGCCATCTGTCGGTGTAGAACAGAAATATCAGTGGCAAGCGACTACGCTCCCCGTAAACGTCAAAAACTTAATTCAATTATTTTGAAATATGGAAATGGAGGAAGTTCTGTTGTGGTCTGTGTTCGCAACTTGTGTTGCAAAAAACATTCAGACCAACCGCAGGAAACAGAGAAGGCGGTCAAAATGGTGTAGACAGTGGCTGCTAAAGTGAAAGCAGTTTTCTCACGTACATTTACTGCGAGAGTTGCAGGGCTAACCTGTTTTGTTTTACATTACCTCGTGTTCCATTTCCTGGCACATTGACACTCAAATTTCATCTTCAATTGTACTCCTGCTTGGTCTTGGCGTTTCCTGATCACTAAGAAAGCCAAGCAGATCAAAATACCATAACGTTGGCTGGTATACTTGATCTAGTCTTACACCAGAACTTCTAGATTTCTGAACTTTGGATAACTCTTTTCGGTAAACAGTTCGCTGACAGACTTAATTTACTTGACTTGCCTTCATGAACTCATCCTTCAGGACAGCGTAAATAGCTTCACATGTGTTGGGTATTATTTTACTCAACGCTTGTTTCGATATTGCAGTTGAAAATTCCAAATCCTTGTAGCTCCTTCCTGTTGCTAGGAATCTTAATGTTACGCCAGCCGTTTATGAGGAGAAATTGCCCTTCTCATACAAGTATTTTTTTTCTCATAATATGAGGGGTTAGAAGCTTTAAGAGATAATTATAAGTTTCAATATCCATCTGCAAATAATTTCGCCAGTTCGCAACGAATTTTTTATATTTTTTTTATTACCGTTTCTCTGTTTGCCGAGGCGTCAACTGCCTGCAATTTTTCAATTAGAGCATTGTATGCTGCTGTCTTTTTGTCTCGGTCACTATATTCTTTACTTTCAATCTTCCACAAACATGGGTGGTTTCTATATATTTCGAATGAATTCACTTACAAACTCTCGAGAACACTGACGAGTATCAGCCATTTTAATGCCCTGTGCGCACAAATACAAACACTAGACTGAGCAAACAGCTGTTTTCGCACCAGATTTGCGGCGATCTCCTGTCCACACGCTCCAACTTGTCTGTGCAGATGTGGTTTGAACCCACAGATTTGAGAGGTTTCGCTCAAACCTCCAACTCCAACTTCCAGGTTTGCACACACCTCAGGTCGGTGCAAATCTTCTGTCCACACGCAACGATCTGCCTGCGCAGATGTGATGTGCGCAGACATTTGCGCAGGCAGATCGTTGCGTGTGGACGGGCCTTAAGAGTTTGTTTCCTGTGTAGCAGTGCAGCACACCGTGATCTGCGACACGTTACAAAGAATTAGTTTTAATATATTTTGAAAGAATGAAAAAACGACCATCATTTACTGTTTTTTTTTAATTTATTTTGTCTTTACCAGTTTCAGGCTCGTTTTCCGATCTTTGGACGAGGTGTAGGTTAGACAGGAATGCAAATGCTTGATTATGAGTTGGCGAAGCCAACGAAAGTAAAAGCAAAAAAGCGCCTGAAGGGTCTTGGGCTACTCAGAATTGTCAACACATTCCATCTCCGCACAAGTGGCACTAACAAGGGAACCTCCCCATCGCACCCCCTCGGATTTAGTTATAAGTTGGCACAGTGGATAGGCCTTGAAAAATTGAACACAGATCAATCGAGAAAATAGGAAGAAGTTGTGTGGAACTATGAAAAAAATAAGCAAAATATACAAACTGAGTAGTCCATGCCAAGATAGGGAACATCAAAGACACCGGGAGTCAAGGAGCGCCGTGGTCCCGTGGTTAGCGAGAGCAGCTACGGACCGAGAGGTCCTAGGTTGAAGTCTTCCCTCGAGTGAAAAGTTTTAGTTTTTATTTTTAGTTCATGTGACAAACTCTTATGTTTTCATCACTTTTTTGGGAGTGATTATCACATCCACGAGAAAACCTAAATCGGGCAAGGTAGAAGAATCTTTTTACCCATTCGCTAAGTGTACAAGTTAGGTGGGTCGACAACATATTCCTGTCATGTGACGCACATGTTGTCACCAGTGTCGTATAGAATATATCAGACGTGTTTTTCCGTGGAGGAATCGGTTGACCTATGACCTTGCGATCAAATGTTTTCGGTTCCCATTGGAGAGGCACGTCCTTTCGTCTACTAATCGCACGGTTTTGCGGTGCGGTCGCAAAACACAGACACTAAACTTATTGCAGTGAACAGAGACGTCAATGAACTAACGGACAGATCATAACTTTGCGAAAATAAAGAAAGTAAAATTTTCAGTCGAGGGAAGACTAGACCCAAGGACCTCTCGTTCCGCAGCTACTCACGCTAACCACGAGACCGCGGCACTTCCGAGCTCACATGTTCCTTGATGTTGCATATCTTTCGCATGGACTACTGTTTGTATATTTTACTAATTTTTTTGATGGTTCCACACAACATCTTCCTGTTTTCTCGATTGATCTGTGTTCAGTTTTTCAAGGCCTATCCACTGTGCCAACTTATAACTAAATCTGAGGGGGGTGCGATGGGGAGGTTCCCTTGTAAGCACAACCGTCACGAACTCCGGCAGTTGAAGAGGGCTGCCACGAACTCCGCAACTGAGAAAACGTCGAGGAAGGGTCTACTGTTCGTACTATACAAATTTCTCAAGTTACCCTTCAGGTAGAAGGATGTGTTTTCGGACAACTAAGCCCGTACAGCAACGTTGCTTTACAGCCAGGTAGCTTGTAACTGGAAGCAGAGACGAGAACATAGAAGTGCTGAATCCACTGCAGCGAAAACAAGTTACTGAAAAGCGCTGTTAAGCATCACTTTGAGAACAGTTAAAGTAATGTACAGTGAAACGGACCGAACACGCGCCACAAAAGCGTTACATTCAGTCATACTAGGAAAGAGAAACCTCCTGGTGGACAGAGTTGGAGAAGCTTGAACAAGAATTACTGTAATGTCAAAATATTGACACTGGGAAGTGATACGTCTTCATTAAAAATATAGGCAGGAAATTGGTAACAAATGAAAGCAATAAAATGGCAGCCAAATGTTGTAAGGGAAGTGGCTCTTCAACTTACTTGAAAAACGAAGAACTGACTGTGTGAATCATGAAATTCTTCTAGATAAGCTTAAGTATTGTGGTATGAGTGGGACAGTGCACAAATGGTTTAATTCGTACTTAACTGGAAGAATGCAGAAGGTTGAAATTAACAGTACAGATAGTCTGCAAAAATCAGCAGAGCCCTCAAATTGGGGAGGTATCAAGAATGGTGTCCTACAGGGTTCAGTCTTGGTTCCCCTCATTGTTCTTAATATATATTAACGACTTGCAACTCTGCACGCCTGAAGATCCAAAGCTAGTTCTTTTTGCTGATGATACAAATATAGTAATCACACCCAAGAAGTAAGAATCAGCTGAGGAAATCGCAAATAATGTCTTTCAGAAAACTATTAAGTGGTTCTTAGCAAATGGACTCTCACTAAATTTTGAGAAAACACAGTTTATGCAATTCTGTACAGTAAATGGCATAAAAACATTGATAAATATAGCCTATGAACGGAAGTATGTTGCTAAGGCAGAATACTCAAAATTTCTGGGTGTGTGAATTGTTGAGAAATTGAATTGGAAGAAACACATTGATGATGTGCAGAAACTGTTAGGTTCAGCTACTTATGCTATAAGGGTTATTGCAAATTTTGATGATAAACATTTCAGTAAATTAGCCTGCTATGTCTACTTTCATTCACTGCTTTCATATGGCGTCATATTTTGGGGCAGTTCGTCATTAAGAGAGACAGTATTCATTGCACAAAAGCGTGTAATCAGAATCACCTTTCAGACATTTATTTAAGGAACTCTGGACATTCACACTACCTTCGCAATACATATATTCGCTAATGAAATTTGTCATTAGTAACCCATCCGAATTGAAAAATAGCAGCGAAGTGCATAACTACAACACTAGAAGGAAGTATGATATTCACTATTCTGGATTAAATCTCACTATAGCACAGAAAGGGATAAATTATGCTGCAACAAAAACCTTTGGTCATTTGATAAATAGTATTAAAACTCTGACAGATAGCCAACCAACATTTAAAAGCAAATTAAAAGAATTTCTGAATGACAACTCCTTCTACTCAATAGATGAATTCTTAGATACGAAGTAGTAACTGTAAAAAAAATGATAAATTATTTTGTGTAAGAAAATTTTTGTTTAATTGACACGCTCCACATCATTACGAAATGTCGTATTCATGATCTATGGAACGAGGATTAATGTATGTCTGCCTTTTTTTAAACTAATAAGCATAATGCCAGAGAATCAATTACTAGCAAAGTCCTTGCCCACCCCGTACAAAATTATATTGGTGGGTAAAATGCATGTCTCTGACTTTAAAATTGGGCAGACGAGTCCTCTGCGCTTTGGAGAGCAGAGCGTGATATAATTTTCATTCTCGTTTTATCTCATTGTTTTAATGTGCTCACTCTGCCGTACGCCGTTCTCTGAGTAAATTAAGAGTACAGACTCTCTTAAATTCGGTTGAGTAGTGTCGGCTTTGCTTCGGTATCAAAAGCTGACAACAGAACCAATTGTGTTCCGGGAAAACGGTGAAATGGACAGAAAGCTCTTTTTCGTGTCTGTTTCGTACAAATTTTAATATGTTATCATAACCATAAAATATTTTCTGAATAAAAGTACTAGCAACAGAAACTCGTCATAAGTTTCCTTTTCTTCAAATACACTCCTGGAAATGGAAAAAAGAACACATTGACACCGGTGTGTCAGACCCACCATACTTGCTCCGGACACTGCGAGAGGGCTGTACAAGCAATGATCACACGCACGGCACAGCGGACACACCAGGAACCGCAGTGTTGGCCGTCGAATGGCGCTAGCTGCGCAGCATATGTGCACCGCCGCCGTCAGTGTCAGCCAGTTTGCCGTGGCATACGGAGCTCCATCGCAGTCTTTAACACTGGTAGCATGCCGCGACAGCGTGGACGTGAACCGTATGTGCAGTTGACGGACTTTGAGCGAGGGCATATAGGGGGCATGCGGGAGGCCGGGTGGACGTACCGCCGAATTGCTCAACATGTGGGGCGTGAGGTCTCCACAGTACATCGATGTTGTCGCCAGTGGTCGGCCTGGGACCGGACCGCAGCGACGCACGGATGCACGCCAAGACCGTAGGATCCTACGCAGTGCCGTAGGGGACCGCACCGCCACTTCCCAGCAAATTAGGGACACTGTTGCTCCTGGGGTATCGGCGAGGACCATTTGCAACCGTCTCCATGAAGCTGGGCTACGGTCCCGCACACCGTTAGGCCGTCTTCCGCTCACGCCCCAACATCATGCAGCCCGCCTCCAGTGGTGTCGCGACAAGCGTGAATGGAGGGACGAATGGAGACGTGTCGTCTTCAGCGATGAGAGTCGCTTCTGCCTTGGTGCCAATGATGGTCGTATGCGTGTTTGGCGCCGTGCAGGTGAGCGCCACAATCAGGACTGCATACGACCGAGGCACACAGGGCCAACACCCGGCATCATGGTGTGGGGAGCGATCTCCTACACTGGCCGTACACCACTGGTGATCGTCGAGGGGACACTGAATAGTGCACGGTACATCCAAACCGTCATCGAACCCATCGTTCTACCATTCCTAGACCGGCAAGGGAACTTGCTGTTCCAACAGGACAATGCACGTCCGCATGTATCCCGTGCCACCCAACGTGCTCTAGAAGGTGTAAGTCAACTACCCTGGCCAGCAAGATCTCCGGATCTGTCCCCCATTGAGCATGTTTGGGACTGGATGAAGCGTCGTCTCACGCGGTCTGCACGTCCAGCACGAACGCTGGTCCAACTGAGGCGCCAGGTGGAAATGGCATGGCAAGCCGTTCCACAGGACTACATCCAGCATCTCTACGATCGTCTCCATGGGAGAATAGCAGCCTGCATTGCTGCGAAAGGTGGATATACACTGTACTAGTGCCGACATTGTGCATGCTCTGTTGCCTGTGTCTATGTGCCTGTGGTTCTGTCAGTGTGATCATGTGATGTATCTGACGCCAGGAATGTGTCAATAAAGTTTCCCCTTCCTGGGACAATGAATTCACGGTGTTCTTATTTCAATTTCCAGGAGTGTAGTTTTTCGTCACACTTTAGTCGGTTGCAGTATTCACGAAAATAATACACCCTTTGCTTAAAATTTTATAATAAAAATGCAGTCGTACTCTTAGGACTTATTCGCACACTCCTGCAATAAGAAGTACTGATATGTAGTGAGAGTGGGAAAGATAAAATCACAGGCTCTCTGCTACTAGCGGTGTCTGAATGTTGTCGATAAGAGCAGTTACAAGCTAGTTGAGAAGTTCGGATGAGCCCTGAGCTGGTAGAAGGATCCTCTCGGGAAAAAAAAAATGATAGGAAGGGAGGGAGAATCTTTCATCCACCGCAAATGTTTTTCGCCCTTACCAACTAATCTGTATAAGGGAAATAAAAACGAGACAGATGGGAAAAGAAAGTAAACTATTTACTATTTCTAAAGTAATCACCATAACTATTAATACATATATCGCACTGTGAGACTAGGTGGTCAATGCCTTCATGGAAAAAGTGTTTGCGGATGCCTATGGAACCAGGCGTGCACCTCTTCGTCCAAAGCAAATAGACGGCCACGAATTTCTTCCTTCAGGGCTCCAAAATATGGAAATCGTAGGGGAAAGATTGGGACTGTGTGGGGCATGTGTAATGGCTTCCTAGGGAAATATCCGCAACACAGTCTGAACAACATTGGCACCGCGGGCGCGCGCGCTTTTGTGTGTGTGTGTGTGTGTGTGTGTGTGTGTGTGTGTGTGTGTGTGTGTGTGTGTGTGTGTTTGTGATTCTGAACTTAGTGTTTTCAGATAAGAAACCGATGGGCGGGGAATGAATATTTCAGATGGCACGCGGCCTTGAACGAGCAATGCGTGTGAAGTACCTGTTTTTAAATTGTTTACGTCCAACAGCAATACAATTGCCTGCCGTATCGACTTCGGTGGCGCAGCCTTAAAATACAGTACACGGTCTCCTGTGGAGTTTACACTGTTTACACCCAGTGACATGTTGGAGCATTTCTCGTTACAGTATCTGGTATGATTTGGTAAAAATAAAATTGGTTCTTTTTGTCGTGACAGAATAAATTACTATTAATCACACCAGATTTGTCGGAGAACAGCAGCAACATGTGTAATTGATCCAGCTTTAAGAAATTCTATTACCTTTTAGCGGAAAATTCGTGCGGTACTCTCCGACGTTAGAAAAGTCGTGGTGTTCCGTTCGGAGCAGGAGGCGGCTGTCTTTTCTCATTCGCGATATCGAAAATTACTAAAAAATGAACAAATTTTTTTTCCGGAGGAGGATCGCGCGGAGAAAACAGACAGAAGTTACATGAAAGAAACCTAAGGGACCAACTAATTGGATTTGTACGAACATATAAACGGAACTGAAAGAAATTGGAATAAATACTATAGCGATGTCGTCACGACAGCCTCCTGTTCCGACAGAACACACGCTGGATCATAAGCTGCATAAATATTTTAAACAGAAAAGATTATCACAAGTATAATTAATGAAAATAAGGTTGAGAGATTTTCTTTGAAATTAAATAAACTTCAAGGCTTCAAGTATTATATTATGAAACGGAAACTTACATTAACATGGCCACCCATTGTGGCGGTGAAGCGAATTTTCATGATACACATTCTCGCTTGTTTGTGGCTACATATATTTTTAATCACTTAAACTCTTAAATTTACAATAAAATGATTATATCAGTATGGAGCACAATACTTTTGCGTCCGACTCGCAACACATTCACAGAAGAACAGCTAGAGAGCGGCGCGGCTCCCTGCAGAAGTAAAATTGGCAAATGTTATTTTGAAACATAGGTGCATCTTTTTTTTACTGATCGATAGCAGCGTATAACAGTTTATAGCTATCGTGATATTCTGCGCTTTTCAGGAGCGCGGCAAAGATATCTGGTTACAACATTCATTGGTATATGTTAAAAGTTCGCACATACTGACGCGAATACAGAAAAAAAGCTTTTACATGTTAAAAATCGCAGTGATAAAGGCTGTAATGTCACAAGTAGCTTGCTGGCACACTTTTAATGTGTGATGCAAGAGGGTGTAACACCCGGAAGCCTGAATGAATGTACACAGATGTACATATATAATGCGCACGCCACTGTATGGTGCGAGGCGGAAGGTACCTTGCATCAAAACTAGTCATTTCCTTTCGTGTTCCACTCGAAACTGAACGAGTGAGAGACGACTGTATGTATGCCTCCGCATGAGCTTTGATTTTTCTTGTCTTTTTTATTTTTGCGACCCTTACGCAAAAAGCACATTAATGGCAGTCAGATTTTGAACTACTTCTGTTATGCGGCCATTTTTACCAAACTGTCCTGTCACTTATGTAAAACCCATACGAGAGATTTAAATTAAATTGGGACCAATAAAGCGTCACCAGATAATGTGAATTACACTCCTGGAAATTGAAATAAGAACACCGTGAATTCATTGTCCCAGGAAGGGGAAACTTTATTGACACATTCCTGGGGTCAGATACATCACATGATCACACTGACAGAACCACAGGCACATAGACACAGGCAACAGAGCATGCACAATGTCGGCACTAGTACAGTGTATATCCACCTTTCGCAGCAATGCAGGCTGCTATTCTCCCATGGAGACGATCGTAGAGATGCTGGATGTAGTCCTGTGGAACGGCTTGCCATGCCATTTCCACCTGGCGCCTCAGTTGGACCAGCGTTAGTGCTGGACGTGCAGACCGCGTGAGACGATGCTTCATCCAGTCCCAAACATGCTCAATGGGGGACAGATCCGGAGATCTTGCTGGCCAGGATAGTTGACTTACACCTTCTAGAGCACGTTGGGTGACACGGGATACATGCGGACGTGCATTGTCCTGTTGGAACAGCAAGTTCCCTTGCCGGTCTAGGAATGGTAGAACGATGGGTTCGATGACGGTTTGGATGTACCGTGCACTATTCAGTGTCCCCTCGACGATCACCGGTGGTGTACGGCCAGTGTAGGGGATCGCTCCCCACACCATGATGCCGGGTGTTGGCCCTGTGTGCCTCGGTCGTATGCAGTCCTGATTGTGGCGCTCACCTGCACGGCGCCAAACACGCATACGACCATCATTGGCACCAAGGCAGAAGCGACTCTCATCGCTGAAGACGACACGTCTCCATTCGTCCCTCCATTCACGCCTGTCGCGACACCACTGGAGGCGGGCTGCACGATGTTGGGGCGTGAGCGGAAGACGGCCTAACGGTGTGCGGGACCGTAGCCCAGCTTCATGGAGACGGTTGCGAATGGTCCTCGCCGATACCCCAGTGTCCCTAATTTGCTGGGAAGTGGCGGTGCGGTCCCCTACGGCACTGCGTAGGATCCTACGGTCTTGGCGTGCATCCGTGCGTCGCTGCGGTCCGGTCCCAGGTCGACGGGCACGTGCACCTTCCGCCGACCACTGGCGACAACATCGATGTACTGTGGAGACCTCACGCCCCCACGTGTTGAGCAATTCGGCGGTACGTCCACCCGGCCTCCCGCAGGCCCACTATACGCCCTCGCTCAAAGTCCGTCAACTGCACACACGGTTCACGTCCACGCTGTTGCGGCATGCTACCAGTGTTAAAGACTGCGATGGAGCTCCGTATGCCACGGCAAACTGGCTGACACTGACGGCGGCGGTGCACAAATGCTGCGCAGCTAGCGCCATTCGACGGCCAACACCGCGGTTCCTGGTGTGTCCGTTGTGCCGTGCGTGTGATCATTGCTTGTACAGCCCTCTCGCAGTGTCCGGAGCAAGTATGGTGGGTCTGACACACCGGTGTCAATGTGTTCTTTTTTCCATTTCCAGGAGTGTAGTACCTGTGGTTGCCAACACATCACTACTTAGCTTTCGGTTTCCCACGTTAAATCGTATGCATAGCTAAATAGGAAGCCACAGTGAAAGCAAGCTAGACTCCGCTGAGGATGGGAGGGGTGCTAAGACCACAGGGAGTCACTCCCCAGCGCTAACTGCAGAATCTTTTGCTCCCCGTGCGACGTGAAATGCGAGACAGATATGACGACAGGCCTAGGTGTGTGCTGTGGACGAGACTAAAAAATCCGCTCTGACGTCAGATATTGCAAGTTACATATGCAGGATGAACAGGTCAATAGGGTGTTTTATTCATGAACTGTGTCCACGTACGTGTGCGGCTTAATGGCAAGAGTTCCGGAATAACTGCTACTGTAGAGGGAAACAGCAGGCAGTCAAACTTTGCCAAAAAACACGATAACATCATAGAAAGTGGAACGGCAACAGAAACTTTCGGACTCCGTCGTAGATAATGTGGCACCGACTGCCACTCAGGCGTTGGAACGCTGAATGTTTAAAGAGAAGTAAATACAGCTACTATTGTTTCGTGTAAATAATTTTGAAGTGGGACTATTGCGTGCGACAGTGAAGAGAAAGTAGGCAGAGGGAGTGTAAGTCAGATCTATTTCGGAACACCAAGCCTAACACATATTTTAAGTAGTTAACCATCTGAAATATCAGTAACAGAGGGAGACCAGTGTCATGTAAGACAACACTCACTGGTCAGCGCTCACAAGAATTAGTGTTTACTTAAAAAGTAATAAAAACAGTCTAGATCACATATGTTGTGTAGACTGTTTTTATTATATTTCTAATAGTATATTACAACCGCTGACATTTCAAAAAACTACACTCCAAAAAATTTTTTAATCAGTACGCATCCAATCAAAATTGCGCGACACTGAAAAAACAGAGCTCCAAGTTTTCCTTGTCGGAAGAGCTCTGTAGATAGTTACTTCACTGCTAGATGAGTTCTCGAGCAGATTTTCACCACATCCAGGCTCCTTTCGAGCTTCTGTTTGTCTGGGACGAGAGGCTCTCATCCGACTGAGTAAGACGCAGACAGAGGAGAGCTGTGTTGGTACAGAGCCAATGACTGATTTTCAGCCACTAAGCCACCACGTGTAGATTATTCAGTTGTGAAGTGTATGGAAATGTGAACTTTTGGTAAGTATGTCCAATCATTCCGATCTTTATTTCGAAGATTTATTTGCTGTTAGAAGTTAAACATTCTTTCAATTCTGACAATAAATGCACGCTCATATCCTTCTATAATATTTTATATCTCCATGCACTAACCTATGGCAATCACAGCACAACTCCTGCAAATGTAAATATTTTATCCGGATTTGCGTTCACAAGAATCACATTCCAGACCCCTTGCTCATATTCGCGAAGGCATTGGTTTATTGAGTTCAGTGGTTGTTAAACCCACTTCTTGTGAATTTGGTTGCATACCTCTAATAAACTGAGTTCACTGACATCATTATTTGATTTCATCATCAGATATTTTCCTTTATCATTGATTTGATGGGCGATGATTTATATAGGACCAAATTAATCTCTTTAATTAAGCAATCCAGTTAGAGAACGCCAACCACTCGATGGCCAAGGGTTACAAGAACACCATGTCATTACACTCCGAAGTCTTCCATCAATCTGACGTGGCGGGAATCCCAGACAGAGCAGTAATCAAGAGTGGATCGCTAAAGGTTGTAATGTTGTTACTTTAATTTTGTATGCTGATGTGTAAGGTTGTAACTTTAATTTGCTATGCTGAAATCGGTGCTAATTGACAATGAAAGTGGGTTAAAACCCGTGATTTGTCTGGGGACGTTAACCGTGGATTACTGGGCAACTGTTTCATCAGATATTTAGTCTAGGTTTACCAAGCAGACTAACATGAATGCTAATCTTTTAATAGTCATACAAAACCGGTAATATATATATATATATATATATATATATATATATATATATATAAAAGGAGAATTTAAATAAAAGGAAAGAAATCAGTTTATATTTGGAAATTTATTTTAAGATTGTTCATTGAAATTTCAGCATATTATACGTGAGTTATAACTGAGCTGGTGCCTTATTTATGATTTAAAAAAAAATGTGAGATTTTAATTTTACGGAACACATAAAATATGGACCCAAGATTGGGAGACTGGATACAACACTGCATTCATAAAATAACACACGAAGAACATTGAAACATAAGCAAGAAGAAATTAACCACAACCAACAGATTCAGTTTTTACCCAAAGAAATTACGTTCATACCACAATCCTGTCCGTCATGTAATTACCACACACTGGTATACTAAATTCATATTAACTCTTTGTGAAGTCTTCGCAAAAAGAATAGCTGAGGGCTACTTTGATGTTTACACCACATGCTTCACGTGGTCAACTTGGTTTACACAAAGCGTACAACTCCACAATAATTTTGATAATTAAAATACATTAGATCGAAAAGCAATTGACAAAGGAAAAACCTTGAACTGGTTACTAACGTCTTACTATTAACCTGATGGGTCAAACAGTTATATAAGCACGTGGTAGTGGTCTCGCAAAGTACACCCCACGTGAGCTGAACATAAAGAAAAGTTGCTATATTGAAAATATAGTCAAGACGAGACGTTATAATCACACAAACATTCGCATTTAAGATTGATGAACTTAGTTAGAGTTACTGATCAACACGTGGTTCCACTTTACTCACAAAGTAGTAACAAAGCAACTACCGCAAAATAATCTGAATTTAACACGAGAATTACACTCCGCTGCACTTTAAGATAGCATTAGATATTTTAGAGCTAAACCTGAAATCAAGGTGATTAAATTTTCAGTTAGGCTGAACTTAAGAAATCCATTGTCCTACGGACTTAACAGACACGCGCTTAGCCGGAGATCTTACCACTTCAGACGCTCGCCACGGCCACCCTGCAACTGCCTACTGCCCAGCGTGCTTCCTCGGTCTCACAAAGACCAACGGAAGTGGCCAGAGGGGCAGCTTCCTATACCAACATGACAACGGACGGACAGGACCATACTAAGGATAGAAACCTCTTTGCTTTTAGGAAGCGTAGCTACCTGTTCCGACGTTGGTCCTACTGTTCTCTAGCAGACAGCCTTGTCTGCTACCCTCAAGCATGCAACTAGAAATACATATGCTCATTCATCCTCTCACGCAAAAGGGAAGGGGGATGACAGTATCTTATCATATACAGTATATAAAAGAAAGCGGATGTAGGTTCCGTATGAGACTGTGTGACATGACACGTTCCACTGCTCAGTCTCCTCCCAGATAGTCAGAAAAGCCACAGTACATTTAGAAGAGGAATTTATTCCATAAATGGCAACAGATTTAAGAAATTAAACATGAAAGGAATCCAACAGAGACCTTTCATAACCCCAACGCTCCGGGAAAAGACTGTGCAGGGAATTTTCTGGCCATGCTAGGACATTCCCAAGCAGGCTTCTCACACCCTACTTAAACCAAAAGTGTAAAAGAAAAGGCAAAAGGACACCAGCTACTTGCTAAAACACAATAATTTCAACACATCTTTAGAATCTACCAATTTCAAACAGAAAAAAAAGAACACAATCTGTGACACCTATTTAAAAGGTAGTGTAGACCTAATTCGGTCAGCAAGTAAAAACAATGGTTCCTGTGTCATTAATATGAAAACAATTTCTGGTTGTTACCCTTATGGAGTTCACCAGTATTTGCTCACTGCAAGAGCCAACTGATCACAGGAAAATTTATGACTGTTTATTAACAAGCAAAATTTATGAAAATAGCAAAGGTGCCACAGCAATTAAAAAAAGAACATCAAATAACATCGGTATTAACAAGCAGAACATAACAATGCACAATCTGCAAAAGCAACAAAATGATAAGAGAAAAAACATGTTTTACAAAGTGGTTATCGCAAAAAAATTCTATATCATATAAAACTAATAATTTGTAGAATTAAAATAACTATGTGGCACTCATTTAATCACTCTACTATATTTCAATTAGCTAGCAAACAATGAACACTGTGTCATTATATTGAAACTACAATAATTATGTGATTGTTACCCTTAAGGGGTTCCTCACAGTAAATATGCCCCATGCAAAGGCTAATCGATCACAGTTCAATGAGAATAAAAAGCTATCTGACTGATAAACGAAGCAAGGCCACAGCAATGAATTTACGAAACAAAATATCACAAATCTAATACATCACACAAAAACAAACATTGATAAATAAAACAGTACAATAGTCAACATCTAAAACAAAAAAAACACCTATAAATAAAACACCTGCAAAATACAAGAGTCAATGTCTAAAAAAAAGATAAATAGAACACCTGCAAAATACAAGAGTCAGTCTAATAAACACCAATAATCGAACTCCTGCAAAACACACGAGTCAGAGTTTCTCTGACAGAAACACACGTATATGCACTGGACTAAGAACCGTATAATCACTGTTCACTGACACACTCAGTACTTCCACTGTTCCGAGGCACAATATAGGGGAAAGAGGGGGTGTTCGTCGCCGCAGCTGTCAGTAGGGATTTTTGTCCATCTGTTGCGTGCGATCCCGCCGTCTCTGCCCTCTCATGAAGTTTCTCTCGTGTCACGTACATCTCGATTTGGTTCCATGTTTGTATTGTCAAATTCGTGCGGTAACCTCGTTTGACACGCCAGGTTGATATTCTCGGGCAAGGATGACACTTAATGGCTCTTCTTTTGTGCCACCCTTAGCGACCAGAGAACATCGAACCAAGATTTACTGTCGCTTGACAGTAGGCATCCATCAGGAAATGTCGATAGGCGTCGTTGACGTCTGCAAGTTTCTCTGGGCAGTACCTGTCAAAAGGCTCCACGCCCCTTGTGTTGTTTCACCGCGGCCGTCTCGTCACGGTCGCGTGCGTGTGGTGCGTTGCCAGCAGATGGATTTCCGCGCGGTGGACCGCTCGCCCATGTCAGGTCATCGCCTCGAGGAAGGGTCGCCCGGGGCGGCCGCCCGTTAGCTCCAGGTACAAGGGAAAGTGTTTGCCGCTTACTCTCCTTTTGTTGTCGGCCGCGCTCCCAAAGTGGCCCGGATGACAGCGTGTCCCGCTGGGAAACCCGCCAGTTTACAACTAGTCCGGCTGCTCCCGCTGTCTCTTAAGTGTTTTGCCGGTTCGCTTTTAGGTTCTCAACTGCATTCACAGAAATTTTTCATCATCATTATGTGATTACACAATGTCATACATAATACCACTTAGTATTGTCTTTCACAATTTTTAAGAACAAAGTGAGACTTAATATTTTTTTTTAAATAAAAAATTAGATGAATCGACAATATAAAATAAAATTTAAATGACTTGACAATGTAAAAAAAATAAAAGTGAAATGACTTGACAGTATAAAAATAAAAATTTAAATAAACTGACAATATAATATTTAAATCCACATCACTAATGTGGTTCACTTACGTTTTAATAAATCAAATGCTATTTATTAATTCACTAAAATGTATAGGATTATGCCTTGTGCAAGTATAAGTCAGGACAGCATAGGGTTCACATGTTATTTACACACACATACATGCACACCTGTTGTCTATTCTACAAACTAACTACCCATAAACATGCATTACTCAATATTCTACTTCTATCCACTACTAGTTAACCCAATAAGCTACTTCAATGCTATTTCAACACTGTGTATATACCACTACAACATTGTTCTATTTCGTCCTCTTCTTGACGCTCGCGGCATACGTCTTGTCACATGATAAATATGGAGAACTTTCCTTAAACACACACATTAAAAAGAACAATGGTTATTTACACGCCAAAACATTTATACCAGTTCGCACACCTGAAAAGAGACTCGCAATTATACATTTATCATACTCATATATTCACACATAAAACAGTAAGAAAATTTCACCTAAAATTACGATATCACAACAATTAATCACGCAGATGACTCTGAGAAGGTTAAAAATGTTTGCATTATACAGGTTATATTACATTTTCTTACCCATTTTGCTGCTATTTCGTTCCTTCTTTACGTTACCTTTCGCTTCCAAATCAGTTATTTCGCCTGTGGTGGTTATTCTGGATTCATTTCTCATGAATGGCAAAATTGTGGTCACCTCTATTCTGTAAAACAGTATCATCTTAACATATTGAACTTACAACAGACACAAAAGATCCGAATCCTCCTGTAGTTTAAATGACAAATGTTTTGCTTTATCCTTATTACCTTAAACCAAGCTTTCCTTCGTTCCCATAATCAAAATTATTTAATCATCCTCTACCTTCAAGAGGGAAATTTCCTCAGTACAAATCATATAGGCTGCAGTGCATCCCGCACCAGCGAAAACAGTAAGCTGTAATGCTCACAGCATCAGCAAAACACATAAACGTCGCTTTTCTAGGACAAGTATTAACGCAGAATAATTTTTTAGGCTTTGGCTCAACATCAATCAAGACTACAAAAAGGATCCATATTTCCGTTCCATTCTCCATTTGCTGAAAAGCTGCTCGTATTTGACTAACACAATAATATTTCAGAGCCACGTAAATTACACAAACCACAATTCTTCTTTCACCTTGAAGGGAATCAATATACTTACGAAATCCACAGACAGCACTTTACGTACTCAGCTATAAAGAACAAAAAACACATATATCATCAATATTAACATATCATCGCATATTGGAAGCCAATGGTTCAACAATCGTATTATCGCATCCTGTTTTCAAGATTCCTAACATACTCATTCCTTTCTCAGAGTTCTCCTATCTTAAAATATTCATACAGCACGCATACTATAGTAAGAGATCCTCATTTATACTGACAGATATAGAATAGTAATAGATAGATAGATAGTAGCACTGAAAGCAGAAAATCGGAAACAAGGCTACTAACAGCTGGGGACCTGGGTTTGCCAGACCCATAATACCCACAGATCGGATATTCCCCTGAGTTTTATGCACTAATTCAGCAACGATCTTGCTTTCCTCAGGAGCGACTCTTTTCAATTTACACACAAAAAAAAACATAAACAGCATTTTACTCGTTCACAAAGAAACCTTTTATCTTCACGTTTGAATCAAACTAAATCCTAATTGCACAAGGAGAGAAAAAAATTAAAACATCACTTCAATCCATCACATAGAAACATCTTTATCATTAATTTTTACCAACATATTATTCAAAATGCATACGTCACAAATTTAAACTAATCAATTCTTTCTCCTCACCGTCCTCTCTACTTCTCACTGTCCTTTCTACTCATTTGCCATGTCGCTCATTTGTTCCGATCGGGCGCCTTCTGCGCTGATCGTTTGTCATTGCCGGTTTCGTTCATTTCCATTTGCTGGATTATGTCTAGGGTTAGCCGGCCGAATTTCAACATCATGAGGTGCTCCGCCTACAGTCCTATTCCCACCGTATTCACCGTGATATCGATTCTGGTTGCCGTAACTGTTCCGTTCACGATTCTGTCCACGTCCTCGATCATTTCTGTTGTTCCACCTGTGTTCGCGACTGTTACCCCAGTTTCTATACGGCCTGTCCCGATTATTGTTCCGTTCGCGTCGCGACGACCAGTCACGCCGTTGATTAGTACTACGGCCACGACTGCGATCGCGCTGCTGTGCCCCGTAATAACTTTGTGCCTGATTAGGCGGGCATTCTGCTGTATTATATTCCAAATCTTGGAGAAGTGTTTTAAACGTTTCCACGTCCTCTTTGCATCGTCCCGCAAGAATGACGTGCCGCAAGTGCATCGGCAATTTGGTGATGCATATCCTAATTAGTTCAGCAGGCCCGTATGGGTCGTATAGGAACTGATTTGCCTGCAGCATGTGGTCGAATAGGCGTGCAGGGCTGCCGAAACCAGACTGGTTCAAATTTGGCAGCATAATTATGCCATGTTTGACCCTATCTTGTGCCGCTTCCGACCAATAGGCGGACAGAAAGGCTTGTCGAAACTCCCGAGTGGAGTTGCAGTGACGCGCTGCCGACCTCATGCGAATCGCCGGTTCGCCTTCCAAATAGCCACACATATATTCTATCTTATGTGAACTTGCCCAGTCGGGAGGAAGACAGAACTCAAATTGCTCGAGCCATGCTCGTGGATGTATTCCTTTTTGCGAATTTCGGAATATCTCAAACTTTCTCACCGTAAGGAAATGTTTGAAATCAAATCCCCGCATTTCCTCCTGGCGAGGCCCTTGAATGTTTCTATTATTTTCATGTCTGCCCCTCAAATTACATTCTTCCCTGTCGTCAAAATCTCCCTCGTGGCCGGAGTCCCTCTCTGCACTGTTCGTACGGCTATTTTTAGTGCTATTGGCGAGTTCGGAATCACACGCCATGCGGTTTTCCAGATGCGCCACGCGTTCTTGTAATTCGCCTGTTACAGCTTTGTGTTGTCTGTTCACTTCAAACTGTCCCTTCTGAAATCTAAGAAGCGAACGCACTTCTTCGGTCTCTGCGGCCGCTACCGGTGTAGTATTGTTCTCGCTTTCCGTCAGCTTCATCGTGCCTACAGTGTCCGCTAATGCCGCAATCTTATCATCAATTTGTCTCTTGTCCTCCGCCCCAGTCTGCTTCAATTGTTCTATTTGCTGTTCCAACGCGTGGATCGCTAAACTGTTGTCCGCTATTGTGTTTCTAACGGACGTGGGACAATGCGTTTCCGCCACATGGACACTCGAGAGTACCTGCTGGTGCTCCCTTTGGCATTCTTCCCTCAGCTCTAGGAAATTCCTAAGCAGCCGTTCTTCGCTTTCTTTAGATTCGGCATCGCCCCTCCGCTTGCTCTGTTCTAAAGCTTGCAGACGATCATCGATTTGTTCAAATGTACGGCCTAATTCTTTCATAATATCACTTTTTATCTCACTTGCCAGATTGTTTATTCTTTGTGAGATATCATCGGACACTCTCTGCATCGACTTGTCGACTTTATTTGTCTGCTGGATTAGTTTTTCGTCTATTTGTTCGCCTAGCTCTCGGATCGATTTTTCAGATTTCTGCGTCATTTGTTCCCCTAGCTCGCGGATCGATTTCTCTGTGTTTTCATTATTTTGTTGCAATAAGGCTTTCATGAGTTCTGCTAAATCAATTTGGTTAGTTGGAGGCAAATTAATTTCTGGCTCTGCTGTGAGCCCGTTCGTGCTGTTTTGCATTTCGTCTGAAGTATTCCCCATTGCATTTTCGGAACCGCCCGACGCGTTAATATTGGAAATCAAATTATCCCCTTGGTCCATGTTGCTTAAGTTGTTGGACCGCTTACTTTTAGCTTGGTTACGTGTTTGCATTAGTGCAATTTATACTCAGTACGCAACACACTAATCACAATAAATGTGTCCCCCAAAAATTACGAGTCACACGAAAAATACCCAACCTAGTACACACTTTTTCACACGCAAAACAAATTTTTATCTTTGATCGAAACAGTGGAATTTACAAGCGAGAATAAAAAAAAACACACAGACATATAAAACACACAATTATAAAAAAAACACAACAAGACAAACAACGCAACGCCGATCACCAACGCCGTTAATCATTTGAAAGTCTGCTCGGAAACAACGCAGAAGTTGTTTGAGCGCTGTAAGGAAAAAAATTAAGATTATAACACGCTCGCAATCTAACATTTCAGAGATTCCAGAGTCTAGCGGAATCACAGAACAGGGTCGCCATGTGTAACATTGTAACTTTAATTTTGGTATACTGAGATCGGTGCTAATTGACAATGAAAGTGGGTTAAAACCCGTGATTTGTCTGGGGACGTTAACCGTGGATTACTGGGCAACTGTTTCATCAGATATTTAGTCTAGGTTTACCAAGCAGACTAACATGAATGCTAATCTTTTAATAGTCATACAAAACCGGTAATATATATATATATATAAAAAAAAGGAGAATTTAAATAAAAGGAAAGAAATCAGTTTATATTTGGAAATTTATTTTAAGATTGTTCATTGAAATTTCAGCATATTATACGTGAGTTATAACTGAGCTGGTGCCTTATTTATGATTTAAAAAAAAAATGTGAGATTTTAATTTTACGGAACACATAAAATATGGACCCAAGATTGGGAGACTGGATACAACACTGCATTCATAAAATAACACACGAAGAACATTGAAACATAAGCAAGAAGAAATTAACCACAACCAACAGATTCAGTTTTTACCCAAAGAAATTACGTTCATACCACAATCCTGTCCGTC
The DNA here is from genome assembly GCF_023864275.1 of Schistocerca cancellata. Lineage (NCBI taxonomy): Eukaryota > Metazoa > Arthropoda > Insecta > Orthoptera > Acrididae > Schistocerca > Schistocerca cancellata. The sequence goes on from NC_064633.1 coordinate 546,540,147, forward strand.
ATGTAATTACCACACACTGGTATACTAAATTCATATTAACTCTTTGTGAAGTCTTCGCAAAAAGAATAGCTGAGGGCTACTTTGATGTTTACACCACATGCTTCACGTGGTCAACTTGGTTTACACAAAGCGTACAACTCCACAATAATTTTGATAATTAAAATACATTAGATCGAAAAGCAATTGACAAAGGAAAAACCTTGAACTGGTTACTAACGTCTTACTATTAACCTGATGGGTCAAACAGTTATATAAGCACGTGGTAGTGGTCTCGCAAAGTACACCCCACGTGAGCTGAACATAAAGAAAAGTTGCTATATTGAAAATATAGTCAAGACGAGACGTTATAATCACACAAACATTCGCATTTAAGATTGATGAACTTAGTTAGAGTTACTGATCAACACGTGGTTCCACTTCACTCACAAAGTAGTAACAAAGCAACTACCGCAAAATAATCTGAATTTAACACGAGAATTACACTCCGCTGCACTTTAAGATAGCATTAGATATTTTAGAGCTAAACCTGAAATCAAGGTGATTAAATTTTCAGTTAGGCTGAACTTAAGAAATCCATTGTCCTACGGAGTTAACAGACACGCGCTTAGCCGGAGATCTTACCACTTCAGACGCTCGCCACGGCCACCCTGCAACTGCCTACTGCCCAGCGTGCTTCCTCGGTCTCACAAAGACCAACGGAAGTGGCCAGAGGGGCAGCTTCCTATACCAACATGACAACGGACGGACAGGACCATACTAAGGATAGAAACCTCTTTGCTTTTAGGAAGCGTAGCTACCTGTTCCGACGTTGGTCCTACTGTTCTCTAGCAGACAGCCTTGTCTGCTACCCTCAAGCATGCAACTAGAAATACATATGCTCATTCATCCTCTCACGCAAAAGGGAAGGGGGATGACAGTATCTTATCATATACAGTATATAAAAGAAAGCGGATGTAGGTTCCGTATGAGACTGTGTGACATGACACGTTCCACTGCTCAGTCTCCTCCCAGATAGTCAGAAACGCCACAGTACATTTAGAAGAGGAATTTATTCCATAAATGGCAACAGATTTAAGAAATTAAACATGAAAGGAATCCAACAGAGACCTTTCACGGTATCATGCTAACTTGAAGAAATATGCCGCCATAGACACAAACTTAGGAGAAGCTGGGTCGCCCGCAGAATAGGTCGCACAGTCGAATATTGGGAGATCGTGATGGATCGTTTACGAAAAGGTTCATACGTCGAAGAAACTCCGTTGTGAAGAGAGTTGATAAAGCAGATGTAATGCAGTCAATGAGGGAAATTAATTTTGAAAGCGGAATACACTACTGTTAGTAGGCTATCCAGAGTGCAATTGTTGGGCGGAGCTTCCTACAGTTGAAACTTCCTGGCAGATTAAAACTGTGTGCCCGACCGAGACTCGAACTCGGGACCTTTGCCTTTCGCGGGCAAGTGCTCTACCACCTGAGCTACCGAAACACGACTCACGCCCGGTACTCACAGCTTTACTTCTGCCAGTATCTCGTCTCCTACCTTCCAAACTCCCTACAGTTGTTGGTGGACGAGGTTGCTTTCAACCGTGAATGGTGTTTCCAACTTCCACAATAAGTGCCAATCTTAATATCATCATCTTCATCAGCGATTCTTGTAGGATTCTTTTTCCTACCTAGACATATTACTCATCATCATCATCATTTAAGACTGATTATGCCTTTCAGCGTTCAGTCTGGAGCATAGCCCCCCTTATACAGTTCCTCCATGATCCCCTATTCAGTGCTAACATTGGTGCCTCTTCTGATGTTAAATCTATTACTTCAAAAACATTCTTAACCGAATCCAGGTACCTTCTCCTCGGTCTGCCCCGACTCCTCCTACCCTCTACTGCTGAATCCATGAGTCTCTTGGGTAACCTTGCTTCTCCCATGCGTGTAACATGACCCCACCATCTAAGCCTGTTCGCCCTGACTGCTACATCTATAGAATTCATTCCCAGTTTTTATTTGATTTCCTCATTGTGGACACCCTCCTGCCATTGTTCCCATCTACTAGTACCTGCAATCATCCTAGCTACTTTCATATCCGTAACCTCAACATTGTTGATAAGGTAACCTGAATCCACCCAGCTTTCGCTCCCATACAACAAAGTTGGTCGAAAGATCGAACGGTGCACAGATAACTTAGTCTTGGTACTGACTTCCTTCTTGCAGAAGAGAGTAGATCGTAGCTGAGCACTCACTGCATTAGCTTTGCTACACCTCGCTTCCAGTTCTTTCACTATGTTGCAATCCTGTGAGAATATGCATCCTAAGTACTTGAAACCGTCCACCTGTTCTAACTTTGTTCCTCCTATTTGGCACTCAATCCGTTTATATCTCTTTCCCACTGCCATTACTTTCGTTTTGGAGATGCTAATCTTCATACCGTAGTCCTTACATTTCTGATCTAGCTCTGAAATATTACTTTGCAAACTTTCAATCGAATCTGCCATCACAACTAAGTCATCCGCATATGCAAGACTGCTTATTTTGTGTTCACATATCTTAATCTCACCCAGCCAATCTATTGTTTTCAACATATGATCCATAAACAATATGAACAACAGTGGAGATAGGTTGCAGCCTTGTCTTACCCCTGAAACTACTCAGAACCATGAACTCAATTTACCGTCAACTCTAACTGCTGCCTGACTATCCATGTAAAGACCTTTAATTGCTTGCAAAAGTTTGCCTCCTATTCCATAATCTTGTAGAACAGACAATAACTTCCTCCCAGGAACCCGGTCATATGCCTTTTCTAGATCTATAAAGCATAGATACAATTCCCTGTTCCACTCATAACACTTCTCCATTATTTGCCGTAAGCTAAAGATCTGGTCCTGACAACCTCTAAGAGGCCTAAACCCACACTGATTTTCATCCAATTGGTCCTCTACTAATACTCGCACTTTCCTTTCAACAATACCTGAGAAGATTTTACCCACAACGCTGATTAAAGAGATACCTCTGTAGTTGTTACAATCTTTTCTGTTTCCATGTTTAAAGATTGGTGTGATTACTGCATTTGTCCAGTCTGATGGAACCTGTCCCGACTCCCAGGCCATTTCAATTATCCTGTGTAGCCATTTAAGACCTGACATTCCACTGTATTTGATGAGTTCCGACTTAATTTCATCAACCCAGCCGCTTTATTGCACTGCAATCTATTGACCATTTTTTCCACTTCCTCAAATGTGATCCTATTTCCATCATCATTCCTATCCCGTTCTACCTCGAAATCTGAAACATTACTGATCGTATTTTCACCTACATTGAGCAACTCTTCAAAATATTCCCTCCATCTGCCCAAGGCATCCACAGGATTCACCAGCAGTTTTCCTGACCCGTCCAAAATGCTTGTCATTTCCTTCTTACCTACCTTTCGAAGACTGCTAATTACACTCCAGAATGGTTTTCCAGCAGCTTGACCCATAGTCTCCAACCTGTTTCCAAAGTCTTCCCACGATTTCTTCTTGGATGCTGCAATTATCTGTTTGGCTTTGTTTCTTTCTTCAACATAACTTTCTCTGTCTACCTGGGTTCTGGTATGTAGCCATTTTTGATACGCCTTTTTCCTTTTACAGGCTGCCTTGACTGCGTCATTCCACCAAGCTGTTTGCTTCATCCTACTTTTACACACTACTGTTCCAAGACATTCCTTAGCCACTTCTAGTACTGTGTCCCTGTACCTTGTCCATTCCTTTTCCAATGACTGTAATTTACTACATTCAACTAACTGGTACCTTTCTGGGATCGCTGTTATGTACTTGTGCCTGATTTCTTTATCCTGAAGTTTCTCCACTCTTATCCTCCTACATATGGACCTGACCTCCTGCACTTTTGGCCTCACAATCTAAATTTCACTGCAGATTAGATAATGATCAGTGACATCAAAGAATCCCCTGAATACACGTGTGTCCCTCACAGCCTTCCTGAATTCCTGATCTGTTATTACTGTATCTAAGTATTCTAGCTTCATAAGTTGTTCCTTCGAAAAGTTGTATATGGCGGGATATGTCGGATAAAGTGCAAAGTTGATCCCGACAGTCAACACTCGTTCTTTGAGGAGTGGTTTGCTTACGTCAGATTCTCTAAAGCTGTCATTTGGTCCCATTGGATTTCCGCTCGGTAGGTAGCAGCTGCTAGTCTTTATAAACTGAGTATTGAAAATGAGTGCGGCGACTTAGATTGCTATTATTGTCACGAAATGAATTCTCATGCACTCTTTTAAATTAATAATTGATGTTACCTTATTTTGTTTTATTCGTCCTTCACGGTTAAATAAGTAAATTAAACTTGTAACTGAAGTTGTAGCAACGCTAATACAGCACGAAAGTCAGCAACTTCCACAAGTTAACATTTATTCTTAGTTTGCAATATCGAATCAGACTTCCGCGCACCGTTCCTACCACAGCTAATACTGCCGTCTTTCAGTAGCCAAAGTCTCTTTATCCGAACTGCTTTTGTCACATTTTTCTTGAATCCAACATAGTGACATTTTTAAGCTACTATTCTTCACATGCGTGCTTTAGAGAACATCGATCTATACTGCATAACGAATAATCCCTACGTTCCTTAGGTGCCCGCGCAAAGTGCAGTTCGTTGATGACTGAACGCCTCTGCCGACTTTCGCAATGTTGTCGTTCTGTTAGTGGAGGAGCAAATACGAACGTCAGTTTGAATAAAGGTTACAGTATGGTTAACATTGTTTTTCACTGATTTATTTTACTAATAATCGATGTTTAAATTTATCCAAAAGCCTACGTTGGTGCTATCCAAAGCGTTAAGTATTTGTACGGGAGTCTCCGACGTCTGTGCTAGCCCCTGGACATCTTCTCTCACCAACTCAAACTTCCCCGCACTCCGATCACAACTATATCGACCATCGGTCATTGCGGGATGGGTAACACTGACTATTGCAGCTGGCTATGTATAGTGCTCAGAAATTCCAGTTACAAACTTCCAGGACCGGTAGAGGGATAGGAACCCATATCCGGGAACGTCCTTCAACGACACTACAGAGCGTCAAAGCTATAGGCGCCTGCGCCTGTAAATGTGTGTATATACAGGGTGTTCCCGTGATTATGATAAAAACTTTCAAGGATGATGGAGATAGATAAATGTATGAATCTAATGTAAGGGTCCCTGGTTATGAAACAAACGAGGCGAAAGTTACAAGCGGAAATCTAAGGACAGTGGAATACGTTACCGACACTGTTTTTGCTAAGACTGTAGGGTATGGAATTTTCAGAAGTGGTAGTATAGACCAAGGCATAAAAAACGTCTAGTAAACATGGGCTCTAAAATGCATATCTGAGGAGTTACTAGCACTTGTTCATCTCTGTTCATGTGAAACGCATCTCCACTAGTGAACAAGTGCTCCTGGCTCTTAAGGCATGCATTTCAGAGTCCACATTTACTAGAAATTTTTCTTGTTTTGGTCCATATTACAACCTCTAAATGTTGCATAACCTACAATCTTACTAAGAACAATACTGGTACATGTATTCCGCGGTCACAGGTATCAGAACGGTTTTCGCTTATAACTTTAGACTTGTGCGTTTCCTGTGCAGGGACCCTTACCACAAGTTCCATAAATTTATCCTTCTCCATCATCCTTGAAAGTCTGTAACATCAGACTGTATATAAATGCATTTAGCCCGCATCTCGTGGTCGTGCGGTAGCGTTCTCGCTTCCCACGCCCGGGTTCCCGGGTTCGATTCCCGGCGGGGTCAGGGATTTTCTCTGCCTCGAGATTGCTGGGTGTTGTGTGCTGTCCTTAGGTTAGTTAGGTTTAAGTAGTTCTAAGTTCTAGGGGACTGATGACCATAGATGTTAAGTCCCATAGTGCTCAGAGCCATTTGAACCTATAAATGCATTTACATGCACCAGCGCCTGTAACTTTGTCGCTCTGCAGCGTCCTTGGATGACGTTTCCGAACATGGGTTTCTCTTCAAAATATTATGTACTGACTCCCCGATACATGTCCTAGAAGTGTGTGACTTCAATTTCCGAACACCGCTTGCAGCAGTGAACAAAAATCTACATTAAATGAAATGATGGCCTGCAACACTGCATAAACGTCAAATCCTCTATCACCCAGCGAGACGGAGTTTTACAAGTTCAACTGATAGACCCTTATTTCCCGCTCCCTTGTTTAAATGGCGCATTTTACCTGGTATTCATTCGCAGTGTGCTGCCACATTTGCCGGAAACTGTACCTATTGTCCGAGGAAGGGTGCGGTTTCATCACGATGGTGTATCGTCCCACTTCGGAATGAGTGTCTGTGAGCACTTAAAGAATAGGTAACCTCATCTTTGGAGTGGAGGGGATGGTCCTGTCCAACGGCCAGCATGATAACCGGATCTTACTCGAAGGTCTTTTTTTGCTTGCGTGCTTTCAGTGAGTCCTTAGTATATGAACTGGTTCTTAGAGCGCCGACCTCATGTCCCTTTATACAACAGACAAAACTGCGGCAAAAAAATTATACACCGTTGTAATGCCCGCATTGCACATTGGTAGTTGTGAATTTGAAGAGTTGCCACAAGTCTAAGTTGTTTATATCAATACAAAATTTAATATTTCTTTCTGAACGACTTTTCCACGACTGTAATTGTAAAGATCGTCACTGGACGTCCGCAGAAGGCAACGCATCAGAACCTGTAAAAATTCCACAATCCATTTCAAATGGCGGCCTTAGCACAGACCGTCAGCGCAATGAGATGGAACAGAACGACAACGCCAACGTCAAGGATTACCAGGAGGAAAGTTGTGATGTTGACACTGCGTCGTCTGCGAACATCGCAAGTTCGCCTTTCCTCGCCGCACTTCTTCATGCTGTACCAGCGAATTCTGTGCTCATATGTCTTCTTAATCCTTATTTTAGTGGCTGCTTTCTTTTCGTTGCACAATGCGAATGTCGCGTGACGACTTCGATATTTTACCTATCTTCATCTACATCTACATTCATACTCCGCAAGCCACCCAACGGTGTGTGGCGGAGGGCACTGTACGAGCCACTGTCATTAACTCCCTTTCCTGTTCCTGTCGCGTATGGTTCCGGGAAGAACGACTGCCGGAAAGCCTCCGTGCGCGCACGAATCTAATTTTACATTCATGATCTCCTCGGGAGGTATAAGTAGGGGGAAGCAATATATTCGATACCCATCCAGAAACGCACCCTCTCGAAACCTGGACAGCAAGCTACAGCGCGATGCAGAGCGCCTCTCTTGCAGAGTCTGCCACTTGAGTTTGCTAAACATCTCCGTAACGCTACCACGCTTACCAGATAACCCTGTGACGAAACGCGCCGCTCTTCTTTGCATCTTCTCTATCTTCTCCGTCAACCCGACCTGGTACGGATCCCACACTGATTAGCGATACTCAAGTATAGGTCGAACGAGTGATTTGTAAGCCACCTCCTTTGTTGATGGACTACATTTTCTAAGGACTCTCCCAATGAATCTCAACCTGGTACCCGCCTTACCAACAACTAATTTTATATGATCATTCCACTTCAAATGGTTCCAAACGCATACTCCCAGATATTTTACAGAAGTAACTGCTACCAGAGTTTGTTCCGCTATCATATAATCATACAATAAAGGATCCTTCTTTCTATGTGTTCGCAATACATTACATTTGTCTATGTTAAGGGTCAGTTGCCACTCCCTGCACCAAGTGCTGCAGATCTTCCTGCATTTCGCTACAATTTTCTAATGCTGCAACTTCTCTGTATACTACAGCATCATCCGCGCAAAGCCGCATGGAACTTCCGACACTATCTACTAGGTCATATATATATATATATATATATATATATATATATATATATATATATATATATATATATATATATATATATATATATATTTTGTGAAAAGCAATGGTCCCATAACACTCCCCTGTGGCACGCCAGAGGTTACTTTAACGTCTGTAGATGTCTCTCCATTGATAACAACATGCTGTGTTCCGTTTGCTAAAAACTCTTCAATCCAGCCACACAGCTGGTCTGATATTCCGTAGGCTCTTACTTTGTTTATCAGGCGACAGTGCGGAACTGTATCGAACGCCTTCCGGAAGTCCAGGAAAATAGCATCTACCTGGGAGCCTGTATCTAATATTTTCTGGGTCTCATGAACAAATAAAGCGAGTTGGGTCTCACACGATCGCTGTTTCCGGAATCCATGTCGATTCCTACATAGTAGATTCTGGGTTTCCAAAAACGACATGATACTCGAGCAAAAAACATGTTCTAAAATTCTACAACAGATCGACGTCAGAGATACAGGTCTATAGTTTTGCGCACCTGCTCGACGACCCTTCTTGAAGACTGCGACTATCTGTGCTCTTTTTCCAATCATTTGGAACCTTTCGTTCCTCTAGAGAATTGCGGTACACGGCTGTTAGAAGGGGGGCAAGTAGAATCGAATTGGTATCCCGTCAGGTCCAGTGGACTTTCCTCTGTTGAGTGAGTGATTTCAGTTGCTTTTCTATTCCTTGGACACTTATTTCGATGTCAGCCATTTTTTCGTTTGTGCGAGGATTTAGAGAAGGAACTGCAGTGCGGTCTTCCTCTGTGAAACAGCTTTGGAAAAAGGTGTTTAGTATTTCAGCTTTACGCGTGTCATCCTCTGTTTCAATGCCATCATCATCCCGGAGTGTCTGGATATGCTGTTTCGAGCCACTTACTGATTTAACGTAGGACCAGAACTTCCTAGGATTTTCTGTCAAGTCGGTACATAGAATTTTACTTTCGAATTCACTGAACGCTTCACGCATAGCCCTCCTTACGCTAACTTTGACATCGTTTAGCTTCTGTTTGTCTGAGAGGTTTTGGCTGCGTTTAAACTTGGAGTGAAGCTCTCTTTGCTTTCGCAATAGTTTCCTAACTTTGTTGTTGAACCACGGTGGGGTTTTTCCGTCCCTCACAGTTTTACTCGGCACGTACGTGTCTAAACCGCATACTATGAGTGTTCTTGCACAAAATGGTCGAATATTTTAAACCAAAAAATTAGTCAAGTTTCACAACACCTGTACAAAGAAAAAATATGCATAAATAGGAACATAAATGATAAACATTTTTCATTAAAAATACAGGGCTATTACAAATGATTGAAGCGATTTCATAAATTCACTGTAGCTCCATTCATTGACATAGCGTCACGACACACTACAGATACGAAGGAAAACTCAAAGTTTTGTTCGGCTGAAGCCGCATTTCAGGTTTCTGCCGCCAGAGCGCTCGAGAGCGCAGTGAGACAAAATGGCGACAGGAGCCGAGAAAGCGTATGTCGTGCTTGAAATGCACTCACATCAGTCAGTCATAACAGTTCAACGACACTTCAGGACGAAGTTCAACAAAGATCCACCAACTGCTAACTCCATTCGGCGATGGTATGCGCAGTTTAAAGCTTCTGGATGCCTCTGTAAGGGGAAATCAATGGGTCGGTCTGCAGTGAGCGAAGAAACGGTTGAACGCGTGCGGGCAAGTTACACGCGTAGTCCGCGGAAGTCGACGAATAAAGCAAGAAGGGAGCTAATCGTACCACAGCCGACGGTTTGGAAAATCTTACGGAAAAGGCATTTCTTAAACAGGAGATTGGAAAACCGATGGATCGGTCGTGGTGGAGATCATGATCAGCAATTCATGTCATGGCCTCCACGCTCTCCCGACTTAACCCCATGCGATTTCTTTCTGTGGGGTTATGTGAAAGATTCAGTGTTTAAACCTCCTCTACCAAGAAACGTGTCAGAACTGCGAGCTCGCATCAACGATGCTTTCGAACTCATTGATGGGGACATGCTGCGCCGAGTGTGGGAGGAACTTGATTATCGGCTTGATGTCTGCCGAATCACTAAAGGGGCACATATCGAACATTTGTGAATGCCTAAAAAAACTTTTTGAGTTTTTGTATGTGTGTGCAAAGCATTGTGAAAATATCTCAAATAATAAAGTTATTGTAGAGCTGTGAAATCGCTTCAATCATTTGTAATAACCCTGTACTTTATATAAAGTGAAACAGACAGGAAAAGAAGATACAGTGAATAAGCGATTTCCTGTAAATATTGGTCATTGTGTGAGAATATTTGCGTGTACTACCTGACGACTTACAACTCGCTGTTAAGGTATAGTAAAAGTGAAGCGGTCGGTGAAAGTGCCATTCCTTAATTTTGCAAGAATTAGTGTGATCAGTTTATCTTATGTGTTACATCGTAAGCGTTACTGCGTTCTGATAAGAAGTAGTGCGTTGTGAAATGTTAGAATGCATTGGCTATTACATTTTTTCTCTCTCATTCTATTTATTTGAATTTAATCAGAAGTATATCATGCAGTGTCCCAAAGTACGCTCTTCCGGGTTAGCACTTTCTTCTGGCGACCCCTTCAATTCATCTTTGAAAAGAAATGACGAAGCTGCAGGTTCGCAAATATACAAAATGGAATGAGCATTCAACATCTCTATTTGTTGTAGCTTCGTAACACAAATAGCATACACTGCAAGAATACTCCCAATTCCAAGCCATGAAATCAAAAATATGAATATTATAATTCAAGTAAGAAGAAAATGGATGTTATTTAGTTTTAACTAGCTCATCAACAAAGCTTGGTATTTCATCATCAAAACTAATTACAATGTGACGTACACACTGAGGTGACGGTCATGGGATAGCGATATGCACACCTACGGATGACGGTAGTATCACGTAGAAAAGATATAAAAGGGCACTGCATTAGCGAAGCTGTCATTTGTACTCAGGTGATTGATACGAAAAGATTTCGGCGTGATTATGGCCGTACGACAGGAATTAAAAAACTTGGAACGCAGAATGGTAGCTGGAGTTAGAAACATAGGGCATTCCATTTCGGAAATCGTTTGGAAATTCTATGTGCGGAAACCCATAGTGTCAAATTGTACCGAGGATACCGAATTTCAGAATTTACCTCTCACCGCGGACAACGCAGTGGGTGACAACCTTCACTTAAGGGATGAGAGTCCTGGCATTTGCGTAGCAGAGATGTCGGTGCTACCAGACAAGCAACTCTGCGTGAAATGACCGCAGTAATCAATGCGGGACGTGCGGCGAACTTATCCGTTAGGACAGTGCAGCGAAATTTTGAGTTAATGGGGCCGGCCGGTGTGGCCGTGCGGTTCTAGGCGCTTCAGTCTGGAACCGCGTGACCGCTACGGTCGCAGGTTCGAATCCTGCCTCGAGCATGGATGTGTGTGATGTCCTTAGGTTAGTTAGGTTTAAGTAGTTCTAAGTTCTAGTGGACTGATGACCACAGATGTTAAGTCCCATAGTGCTCAGAGCCATTTGAGTTAATGGGTTATGGCGACAGACTACCGACGCGAGTGCCTTTGGTAACCGCACGACATCGCCTCTCTTGGGCTCGTGAGCATATCGGTTAGATCCTAGACGACTGAAAAACCGTGACCTGCTGAAATGAGTCACGATTTCAGTTAGTAAGAGCTGACGGCTGGGTTACTGTGCGGTGCAGACCCTAGGAAGGCATGGAACAAAGTTGTCAACAAGGAACTGTGCAAGCTGGTGGTCGCTCCATAGTGGTGTGGGCTGTGTTTACATGGGAAGGACTGAGTCCTGGTTATATCCAGCTACTTGGAGACCGTTGGTTGCCATTCATGGATTTCATGTTGCAGAAGAAGAATGGAAGTTTTGTGGACGACAATGCGCCATGTCACCGGGCCACAATTTTTCGCGACTGGTTTGAAGAACATTCTGAGCAATTCGAGAGAATGATTTGGCCACCCAGATCGTGAATTCCATCGAATGGTTACGGAACATAATCGACAGGTCACTTCGTGGACAAAATCCTGCACAGGCAACGCTTTTTCAATTATGGACGGCTGTAGGGGCAGCATGGCTGTTTCCGTGGGGGACTTCCAACGACTTGTTGAGTTTATGCCACGTCGCGTTGCAGCACTTCAATTTGCTGCACTTCGTCAGGCAAAATGAGCTCCGACACGATATTAGGACGTAACCCATGACTTTTGTCACCTCTGTGTAGGCGCCAAGTGGGAGTACTAATACGTCTCACCTCCCTAACTCCTCAAGACAAAATAGGATTCCTAGAAGGACATATAATTTTACAATTCTTATTGCAGCGACAAAAAAGTGACAGAAATTGAAAGCTCGCGCGCAGTGCTTGTATGGATCTTTGCGATAGCTGCAGCAGACATTACTGCCATCGCTATTACGAGATTCACTTCACTTCACATTACAGTTGCCGCCAAAATTGCGGACGGTGTGAGAGCTGTCTACTGTCCAGTTCGACATCCTAACGGTGTACGCGAGGTTATGAGGGACAATCGTTGTACACAGTTCACTTACAGGCATCTGGTCCTGCATTGCTGTGTTTAAGTTTTGAGCGAATAATGCGAGATTACTCAGTGCCTCCCCTTTATTTCCATTCCACCATGGCCGCACTATTAGCCGAGCGGTCTGAGGCGCTGCAGTCACGGACTTTGCGGCTGTTCCCGGCGGAGGTTCGAGTCCTCCCTTGGGCATAGGCGTGTGTGTTTGTCCTTAGGATAATTTAGGTTAAGTAGTGTGTAAGCTTAGGGACTGATGACCTTAGCAGTTAAGTCCCATAAGATTTCACACACACTTGAACATTTTTGAACATTCTACCATGATTAGGCGGAAAACAATTGGTTGTATAAAAGCACTTTATTCGCCAATACGTTACAAAGTGTGAAGGTGCCCGCGATGTATGGCCCTCGGTTGGCCGTCGAGAGACACGTCTGCTCGCTGCCTTGCGCGTCCGCTCTCAGGGATGCTTGCCTGGTTGAGACACGCCTGCTCGCTGCAGATTCTCACAGGTAACTGCCGCGCGGCTCGCTGCGGACCCTCACCAACACCTGCGTGGCTTGAACAAAGGGACCGGCAGACGCTCACAAGAGCAGCTGCAAAGTTCCCGACAAGGGGCAACTTATACTGGACGAGCTGACCTGTCCACCTTCCTACATGGCACTGGGAGTGACGTAGTGAGTTACAGGAACACTCTAATCTATTTTATGAAAAAGAAAAGGCATATGACCGGGTTCCTAGGAGGAAGTTATTGTCTGTTCTACAAGATTATGGAATAGGAGGCAAACTTTTGCAAGCAATTAAAGGTCTTTACATGGATAGTCAGGCAGCAGTTAGAGTTGACGGTAAATTGAGTTCATGGTTCTGAGTGGTTTCAGGGGTAAGACAAGGCTGCAACCTGTCTCCACTGTTGTTCATATTATTTATGGATCATATGTTGAAAACAATAGACTGGCAGGGTGAGATTAAGATATGTGAAGACAAAATAAGCAGTCTTGCATATGCGGATGACTTAGTTGTGATGGCAGATTCGATTGAAAGTTTGCAAAGTAATATTTCAGAGCTAGATCAGAAATGAAAGGACTATGGTATGAAGATTAGCATCTCCAAAAGGAAAGTAATGTCAGTGGGAAAGAAATATAAATGGATTGAGTGCCAAATAGGAGGAACAAAGTTAGAACAGGTGGACGGTTTCAAGTACTTAGGATGCATATTCTCACAGGATGGCAACATAGTGAAAGAACTGGAAGCGAGGTGTAGCAAAGCTAATGCAGTGAGCGCTCAGCTACGATCTACTCTCTTCTGCAAGAAGGAAGTCAGTACCGAGACTGAGTTATCTGTGCACCGTTCGATCTTTCGATCAACTTTGTTGTATGGGAGCGAAAGCTGGGTGGATTCAGGTTACCTTATCAACAAGGTTGAGGTTACGGATATGAAAGTAGCTAGGATGATTGCAGGTACTAGTAGATGGGAACAATGGCAGGAGGGTGTCCACAATGAGGAAATCAAAGAAAAACTGGGAATGAACTCTATAGATGTAGCAGTCAGGGCGAACAGGCTTAGATGGTGGGGTCATGTTACACGCATGGGAGAAGCAAGGTTACCCAAGAGACTCATGGATTCAGCAGTAGAGGGTATGAGGAGTCGGGGCAGACCGAGGAGAAGGTACCTGGATTCGGTTACGAACGATTTTGAAGTAATAGGTTTAACATCAGAAGAGGCAGCAATGTTAGCACTGGATCATGGAGGAACTGTATAAGGGGGGCTATGCTCCAGACTGAACGCTGAAAGGCATAATCAGTCTTAAATGATGATGATGAAGAATCAAAATACAGTAATGCAATTGAGGAACCAGCAATGGGAACAGAATTTACTAATAAGCAGAGGAAAATTTATAGAGGATGATCTCGATAAAGGTTGTGTGGAAAAATCCTCCACACTGTTGAGAACGGAAAGAATAGGAAATTTCGTCCACACATCTGCTCTAGAGCATCTACATAATTACTCTGCAATTCACAATTATGTGCCTCGCAGAGGCTTCATTGAGCCACCTCTACGGAACTTTACTATTGTTCCACTCTCGAACAGAGTGGAGGAGAAACGAACACTTAAAACTTACCGTGCGAGCTGAGATTTCTCTTTTTTTTATCATGATCATTTCTTCCTATGTAAGTGGGCGTCAACAAAACATTTTCACTCTCTGAGGAGAAAGTTTATGATCAGAATTTCATGATAAGGTCCTGCAGCAGCGAGAAACGCATTGGTTTTAATGACTGGTACTCCAATTCGTGTATCTTATCCGTGGAACTCTATCCCTTATTTCGCACTAATACGAAACAAGCTGCCCTTCTTTGAACTTTTCCGATGTCCTCCGTCAGTCCTATGTCCTGCGGGTCCCACAACGGTAAAGTGCAGATGTAATCATTTCATTAAAAAGGATTCTGATGAAAATTATTCGTCTGTTTACTTTGTTATTTTGTAGGGTGGCTATAATTTTGCAAAAATGGCTCTAAGCACTATGGGACTTAACATCTGAGGTCATCAGTCCCCTAGACTTAGAACTACTTAAACCTAACTAACCTAAGGACAGCACACAGATCCATGCCCGAGGCAGGATCCGAAGCAGCGGCGCGGTTCCGGACTGAAGCGCCTAGAACCGCTCGGCCACAACGGCCGGCCTATAATTTCGCACCTACAAGCACTCATCTACATACTTTGCCGTGATTTACAACTGCAATTAGGTATCATTTGATAGGTTGTATATCGTATATATGAATATTTAAAGAAGACTGATACTGTCACGTACACCTTGTAAATAATTGCTAACGCTTATTACATGAAAGGTGACGGAGTGTCTTTATTATCAAAACGGCATAATGAATGATTGCCTATACTAGTAGAGGTTGGAACACCAGTGGAAACGAAACGGCAGGCGTAACTCAAGCCCTGGGTGGAAAAGCCCGCACAGGTGTGCTGGTCCTGCTTCACACAGGAAGTTCCAAGACGGACGGTCTGGGCACCTGAGCGTGGAAGCACAATACAGCGGCTGCCGGACGGCATTTTAGTGGGGCCGGAAGGATAACTGGATAATACAGAGTGATTCAAAAAGAATACCACAACTTTAAAAATGTGTATTTAATGAAAGAAACGTAATATAACCTTCTGTTATACATCATTACAAAGAGTATTTAAAAAGGTTTTTTTTTCACTCAAAAACAAGTTCAGAGATGTTCAATATGGCCCCCTCCAGACACTCGAGCAATATCAACCCGATACTCCAACTCGTTCCACACTCTCTGTAGCATATCAGGCGTAACAGTTTGGATAGCTGCTGTTATTTCTCGTTTCAAATCATCAATGGTGGCTGGGAGAGGTGGCCGAAACACCATATCCTTAACATACCCCCAATAAGAAAAAATCGCAGGGGGTAAGATCAGGGCTTCTTGGAGGCCAGTGATGAAGTGCTCTGTCACGGGCTGCCTGGCGGCCGATCCATCGCCTCGGGCAGTTGACGTTCAGGTAGTTACGGACAGATAAGTGCCAATGTGGTGGCGCTCCATCCTGCTGAAATATGAATTATTGTGCTTCTTGTTCGAGCTGAGGGAACAGTCAATTCTCTAACATCTCCAGATACTGTAGTCCAGTTACAGTAGCACCTTCGAAGAAAAGGGGACCAAAAACTTTATTGGCTGAATGGCACAGAAAACGCTCACCTTAGGCGAGTCACGTTCATACTGAGTTGTTTCCCGCGGATTCTCAGTGCCCCATATACAGACATTCTGACGGTTGACTTTCCCGTTAGTGTGGAAAGTTGCTTCATCACTAAACAGTGCCGGCAGTGCGGCGACAGCAGTCAGTCAGTCGCCATCTTAGCATCAACTGACGCTGACGCCTAGTCAGCAGCGCCTCAAGCGAATAAATGTACAACTAAATGAAACTTTATAGCTCCCTTAATTCGCCGACAGATAGTGCTTAGCTCTGCCTTTTGTCGTTGCAGAGTTTTAAATTCCTAAAGTTGTAGTATTCTTTTTGAATCACCCTGTACTTCGGAAACTCTGAAAATCTTGGGCGCAGTGCAGAGGAATGAGGAAGCGTTACCTCGGAAATCGCAGGCTGGGTTACTTCAGAGAATTTTTACTCTGAGAAGTGTACCATTGTGTGAGTATAGGTATTTCCTCGCAAACTTTCCGCAATTGACGATAAAAGACTAAAATATGGTTTGTTGGCGTTCGGGAGAATCTGTAGAGAGGGAGACTATTCCGTGGTTTCGAGAATATGATTCGCCTTCTGCTGTTACGAGGGAGGGGAGCCGAGCTTTGCTGGGAAGTCAGCAGTGGAAAGAAGAGGTCTTCCGTTTTAGCGCCCATGTTGGACGGTCGCTCAGTATCAGCTTTGTTGGTACAGATATACTTACTCTCTTTGCTCTCAGAAGATTTTATAGTTAGAATGGTTAGGCACTGTACTGTTGCCAACTTACACGATTCTGGACTTCGCCTCCGGGTTGGGACTCTTCGTTGAGTATGCAGCGTTCAGTGATTGAGAGCACTTCTGCCCATACGTTGAGACGTTATCTGAACTCCGTCCTTGTGGCTGGGAGTTTGCGTTTCTCGTGTGTACAACACAGAGAGGAGAAGACAGTATTAGATGTACTAGTCAGAGGACCATCTTGTGCCGTCCCAGTGTTTGAGTGAGTGAACCATCACTCCGATACACCGTAGTACTTACGGTGGTATTGCTAATTGCTTCAGCTTGTGAGGGCTATAAAGTTAAACAGTTGTCATCACGTAAATTTTATTTCCACTGAGGTTGCACACCACTGTAGATCATCTTTGAAAGTAGTGTCTTCTAGTGTTTGATACGCAGATGATGTCAGCCGTCTCGCGTTATTTATATTAGACCGCGTAGCCATAACAGGAAGCAGATTTGGGCAATTGATCAATAATATTAGGTAGGAAATTCATTTATATCTCTTTATGCCCATAGAACATTGATATACAGGGTTATTACAAATGATTGAAGCGATTTCACAGCTCTACAATAACTGTATTATTTGAGATATTTTCACAATGCTTTGCACACACATACAAATAATCAAAAAGTTTTTTTAGGCATTCACAAATGTTCGATATGTGCCCCTTTAGTGATTCGGCAGACATCAAGCCGATAATCAAGTTCCTCCCACATTTGGCGCAGCATGTCCCCATCAATAAGTTCGAAAGCATCGTTGATGCGAGCTCGCAGTTCTGGCACGTTTGTTGGTAGAGGAGGTTTAAACACTGAATCTTTCACATAACCTCACAGAAAGAAATCGCATGGGGTTAAGTCGGGAGAGCGTGGAGGTCATCACATGAATTGCTGATCATGATCTCCACCACGACCGATCCATCGGTTTTCCAATCTCCTGTTTAAGAAATGCCGAACATCATGATGGAAGTGCGGTGGAGCACCATCCTGTTGAAAGACGAAGTCGGCGCTGTCGGTCTCCAGTCGTGGCATGAGCCAATTTTCCAGGATGTCCAGATACACGTGTCCTGTAACGTTTTTTTCGCAGAAGAAAAAGGGGCTGTAAACTTTAAACCGTGAGATTGCGCAAAACACGTTAACTTTTGGTGAATTGCGAATTTGCTGCACGAATGCGTGAGGATTCTCTACCGCCCAGATTCGCGCATTGTGTCTGTTCACTTCACCATTAAGAAAAAATGTTGCCTCATCACTGAAAACAAGTTTCGCACTGAACGCATCCTCTTCCATGAGCTGTTGCAACCGCGCCGAAAATTCAAAGCGTTGGACTTTGTTATCGGGTGTCAGGGCTAGTAGCAATTGTAAACGGTAAGGCTTCTGCTTTAGCCTTTTCCGTAAGATTTTCCAAACCGTCGGCTGTGGTACGTTTAGCTTCCTGGTTGCTTTATTCGTCGACTTCCGTGGGCTACCAGTGAAACTTGCCCGCACGCGTTCAACCGTTTCTTCGCTCACTGCAGGCCGACCCGTTGTTTTCCTCTTACAGAGGCATCCAGAAGCTTTAAACTGCGCATACCATAGCCGAATGGAGTTAGCAGTTGGTGCATCTTTGTTGAACTTCGTCCTGAAGTGTCTTTGCACTGTTATGACTGACTGATGTGAGTGCATTTCAAGCACGATATACGCTTTCTCGGCTCCTGTCGCCATTTTGTCTCACTGCGCTCTTGAGCGCTCTGGCGGCAGAAACCTGAAGTGCGGCTTCAGCCGAACAAAAGTTTATGAGTTTTTCTAGGTATCTGTAGTGTGTCGTGACCATATGTCAATGAATGGAGCTACAGTGAATTTATGAAATCGCTTCAATCATTTGTAATAGCCCTGTATAAACAGTTGTAATACAAATAGGTTTTAATCTACAGTAAATGTATAAGCAGAAACAGCATTTATCATTTTATAGTTACCAGTTCTCTTAATCATCCATTTATGTTTATGTTGTAATTTATATGTTAAACACCAAGCAGGAGGAGATATCATTAATAGATCCTAAGATCTGCTTCAGCGGGTAGTCAGACAGGGCCAAATCTTCATTTTAGCGTTCAATATTTTCCGTTGAGCACATACTTTTGACGCCCGGCTGGAGTAGCATCTTGGAATTTATGCACAGTGTAGGCTTTTTCTTTGTCTTGGTACTGTGAAACCTAAGTACCTGTTTGCTGTCAGGCATTTGGTCTTTCTGAGGGAGAACACCAGTAGGAAAAATAGCACCACACTTACTCTGAAATGTCACTAAAACAAAGCAAGCAATACAATTAAGAATCGCGTACACACTAGCTCCACGAAGGCAAACGAGCGACAGCCAGTGGTTTCGGGAGAACGTTTGTCGCCAACGCAATGGCGTTCCGCCTGTCATACTCGCCAAACCAAAGGGTTATGACCAAGGCATTCGGCCATGTGGATTCGCAGTTAGCTCTGATAACTATCCGGGATTGCTCTCATTTTGTTATTGTTATAAAGTAACGTTTCAATAACAATATCACCGGCCTTTACTATCGGGGAAAAAAGGATTTAGTAGTCGTCGTACGTGCAGCATTTATTTTACTGCAGGAAGGATTGGGAAAAAAGGAAGCGAGACTGGTGGACAACCTCTCTTTTAAAAAGTAGGGTGCAGTGTGATGGGACAAAATTAACGTCTGACCTTAAAGCTGGATTGGAATATCGGCTATTCCATAATTTTGTACGATTTCTGATAGCTGTTGAATTATGCAAGCCCAAAAATTTCGAAAGATGACCTCTCTCTTAGGAGAGCTGTACCTGCAGCAAAACGATATCCATAAAGATACCATTTTGTTTTTCACGCGTATTTCCCTCCAATATCATTTTCAATTTCATTTTACAATCGCAGTACACGATAAAACTTATCAGCTTTAATCCTGTCTCCGCATTCCACTCAATATTGCGACATTTTAAGACACAATAAATACATACCAGTTTTAATAGACACCGCAAACCGATAAAGAAGCAACGAACATTCGACCCGACGTCTACATTAGTAGGTGGGCCCCCGGCACAGCACACCGCCAGCGCTTTGATGTTACCGCCGACAGTGCGAAGTGCAGCCAAGGCCAACAATCGCTTCGTTGACTCCGCTTTGCTGCCCGTCGACAGTAAAGCAAATTCGGCCAACGAAGCGGTTGGTTGTCGTTCGTTAGTCTAATTTGTTCCCGCCTTAACAATGAATGAGTACGGCCAGATATCGGAATGCATGGGTGACGTCACGGGGAGAACTGCCGCGGTGTTCTGCAAAGGCGTAAGCGCGCTGAGCAGAAAACATTGACTGTGAGCATTCGCCGCCATTCACCATTAGGCATCTCGGTTCCCCCTTCCGCATCTCCACCATCTCCAGTGTGTGAATCTCTGCAATTGCTTTCGCTATCAGTACTATGCACCTAAACGTATAGGTATTTTATCTTTTTATCCGTCCACCGTTCAATCATATGTTGAAAACAATAGACTGGCTGGGTGAGATTAAGATATGTGAACACAAAATAAGCAGTCTTGCATATGCGGATGACTTAGTTGTGATGGCAGATTCAATTGAAAGTTTGCAAAGTAATATTTCAGACCTAGATCAGAAATGTAAGGACTATGGTATGAAGATTAGCATCTCCAAAACGAAAGTAATGGCAGTGGAAAAGAGATATAAACGGATTGAGTGCCAAATAGGAGGAACAAAGTTAGAACAGGTGGACGGTTTCAAGTACTTAGGATGCATATTCTCACAGATGGCAACAGTGAAAGAACTGGAAGCGAGGTGTAGCAAAGCTAATGCAGTGAGCGCTCAGCTACGATCTACTCTCTTCTGCAAGAAGGAAGTCAGTACCAAGACTAAGTTATCTGTGCACCGTTCAATCTTTCGACCAACTTTGTTGTATGGGAGCGAAAGCTGGGTGGATTCAGGTTACCTTATCAACAAGGTTGAGGTTACGGATATGAAAGTAGCTAGGATGATTGCAGGTACTAGTAGATGGGAACAATGGCAGGAGGGTGTCCACAATGAGGAAATCAAAGAAAAACTGGGAATGAACTCTATAGATGTAGCAGTCAGGGCGAACAGGCTTAGATGGTGGGGCCATGTTACAAGCATGGGAGAAGCAAGGTTACCCAAGAGACTCATGAATTCAGCAGTAGAGGGTAGGAGGAGTTGGGGCAGACCGAGGAGAAGGTACCTGGATTCGGTTAAGAATGATTTTGAAGTAATAGGTTTAACATCAGAAGGGGCACCATTCTTAGCACTGAATAGGGGATCATGGAGGAACTGTATAAGGGGGGCTATGCTCTAGACTGAACGCTGAAAGGCATAATCAGTCTTAAATGATGATGATGATGATGATGATGATGATGATCAGTCCGCCTGCGTAGCGGTAGCGTTACCGCCTACCACGCAGGGGTTCGATTCCCGGCAGGGGACTGGGTGTTATGTCCATCATTATTTTCATCACCATTGATTCGCACGACGCCAATGTGGCGTCAACTAAAGTGGACTTGCAATACAGCGGCCGAACTCACCGAATGGGGCCTCCCGGCCAACAATG
The DNA here is from genome assembly GCF_023864275.1 of Schistocerca cancellata. Classification (NCBI taxonomy): domain Eukaryota; kingdom Metazoa; phylum Arthropoda; class Insecta; order Orthoptera; family Acrididae; genus Schistocerca; species Schistocerca cancellata. The sequence goes on from NC_064633.1 coordinate 546,561,564, forward strand.
CCATACGATCATTTCATTTTCCATCTATTTAATCTTCGAAATAGATTTCTTACTGCATGTATTCTAGTTCCATTTTTTAACGTGTTCGCATAACGGAATCCAATCTTCTATAGTCATCGAACTAAATTTCTCCTTGCACCAATGTTTCACAGATGTTACGTTGCTACGTTGCACAGAACATTGCTAGAAGCTACTCAACCTTTCGCAACAGACCAAATATTCTCTATTGGATTTACGAGTAATTCCGGGTGGCAAGGAAGACGTAAATCAACGTGACTAGCAATTTGTAGAATGTTATGACGGATTACTCAATGGTCCTTGGCTCGGTTCTTTGAACAAACTCAAATAGAACAGATTTCAGCATGTCATCCGCGGATGAGATACGTCCTTTTGTTAGGCACTTTTTGTTTTCATCTTTATTAGAATTAGACGTTAGAGCTTTGTTTATGTCAAGGTCTTGATATGGAAAATTGTCGAGAATTAGTGCAGAATTAAGTTTTAAATTGGGAATAACCTTTCCTGTCAATCACTTACCATCATTTTGTTGGTTCATGTGGTTGTGGTAATCCTTCTTGCTTGATTTGACTTCCACACGAGAAACGCATTAGGAATAAAGCCATTTTCACCGCCTGCGTGGTTTATTATTAAGCGTTGTCCCTTTGATCCCGGTCTGAGGAAACCGTAATTCGTATCATCACTCCACGATTTCCCACTTACGTGTAATGATAAATTGAAAGTTTCATCAACGTAAACAATGTCTCCGTTTTCCTTCCTAAATATTTTTAATCGCTTGATATACGCAATTTTTTTTCTCGGATGTCGCCTCTCTTTCTGTCTCGAGCAGAAATCCAATTTCTTCTGTAACTGCCTATAGCTTCTTCCAACTTCTCTTTTATTACTTCCACTGTAGGCACTTGTTTTCCAGTTAGATAAAAGCTGTAAACGATTCTCCTAATAACGGCCTTATCAAAACTATCAATGTCTGTAATTGTTTTGCAATTATAGTTTTTTAGCTGGAGTTGCAAATTTCCATCGTCTGCCAGAGTTTAATTTTCTGGATAGCGCTACGCGAAACGCCTGTGGGCACTTGGGCTCTCAGCGGAACTTGCTGCACCGGATTGTTCGTTCGCTGAGTGGACTCATCTTCCATAACATTAAAACGCTGTGTATTGAGTTTTCTGCCTTTCAGTTTTGAAGTATTAATGGGCGTTACAATTTCAACCTGAGCTCACCACGCACTAGTAATACAAACACGGAAAAACACACAACGGACGCACATAGCAAACTGCAGACAGCCAAATGTACTGGCGCTAAAGAGTACCTCTTTGCGCATGCGCAATGACCACCCGGCAGATTGTAATGGCCGCGAAGCTTTCTGATACCTGGCCTTCGACCGTAGATACTAGTAGACTGGCCTTGCTGTGCAGAAGCTATGGGGCTAGTGTGGCTCCAACATAAACCACGTGACTGTTGGCAAAACGTGGCGGGATTTCAAATCAGCGGTCTGCCATCCTATGTTTGTATCGGATTTTCCCCACATTTCTCAATTGACTGCCAAACGCTTCCAACAAAAACTACTTTCTTATTTGTGAAAAATTATGCCAGAACTACATTTGACCTGGATTTGTTCAAAGTACCATTTATAAACTCTAACAAATACATCGAACGCCACTCTGGTGGACAGCGGGACGAAATTACTATAAACTATCAATTATAGTAAAATGTCGTTAAAATTCTTTTAAACAGTAAGAGTGGGCTCGTGTCAAAACTTTAAACATTGTATTCGCCACGTTTCGAGCTTTAGTCACTTATAAAATAAAATGGGCTATGGGAATTATGTCAACTATAGGTGTCAAAATTGTTTACTTTACGAGCAGGTCCATTTTAGAGTATCAATTTTAGGTGCACTTCAAAGGTTCAGTTCCCACTATTTTTACAAAAGTTTAAACTATCAGTTTAAAAAAAATTATATTTTAGATGAAAGGTGAGACTTTGCAGTTTCAGAAAATAATTTTGGAGCCTAGGTTTAAAAATGACGGACACTGTAAATACAAATTATAGATATACATTGTAAATAATAACTAACCTATCAAAACACTTCTCCTCGAAGTGCTTCGAGCAAAGGCGCGTATGTGCAAACGGCTTAAAGTTTTTCCGTTTCAAGGCCTGCATCCAAAGCTGCCTTCTGTTTTCATCTTTACAGAACCTATGAGTAGGAACGAGAAACTATTATACTTACTTCTGTAACCGAATTATCACAGATACTTTCCAAAATGTAATATGAGTCTGACTTTACAGGCATCACTTTCAAGACTTTAATTTACGTGATACTGTATTTCAAGTGTAAAAAACATATAAAAGTCACTTCAGCAGATTTCAATAAACGCATCTGCACTATCTTAGACACACTTACACGTGAAATGTAATGCCATTTCCCCGACAAAACGCTGAGTACAGCCATAAGCGCAACACGAAACAACCATGTTTTGCCAACATTCACGTGACTTCAGCCCAGAGATGTTGGAGCCACGAAAATGACGTCAGGGCCAGTCTATTATATTTATGGTCGAAGTACCTGGCGCGGATTTGTAACTTCCATTGACACCAGACGACGCCACAGTCCGCTGTTTCTACGCATGCGCAGTCACATTCAGGACTCTCATAGAACTGCGAACTCCGCAGTCAGTTGTTTACTGACGTCACTGTCCCACTCGCGGCTGGCGGCCGATTTTCTCGCAGGCTGGTGAAGCGCGTAGTCACGAGGGGTCGCTTTTGAGCAGAAAATCGGGCGTGTAAGAAGGGCGTAAGTTGGCCACGGTGCGTGGAGACAGCCAGCAGTCCAGCGCTGACTTGTGGGGCGCAGCTGGCGCGCCGCTAGTCGCGTCCGGCTCGCTTTAATCCCCCGTCCGTGGGCTGCCAGCTGGCGTCTCTGGTTCTTCTGGCGCGCCTCTGGCTCGGAGTGGGAGGGGGGGGGGAGAGAGGGGGCGCCAGCCCGGCTGTGGTCTGTGCCGTGCTGACGTAGCGGAACTCGGCTTCAGTTGGCGTGCCGTGGTCGCCGCGTGTGCCGGTAAGCCGTGTACCGTGCTGCCTAGCCGATTCCGGGAGACTACGCGACGCCTCGCCACACTGGCAGCGAAGCGGTCATCGCGTTTGTGCGAACCTTCTCGGATCCGCGTGTTCCGTCGGAGAGAGAATTACTAGTGTCCTTCCGTATCTGGCTTCTAAGTGCCAACTTCGTGTGTGGTGTACCAGTGTTGGAAGAATAGTGGACCGACAGTGATCATTTCATCGACTACTTGTATGATACTTCACATCAGAGGAAGTGGAGACGCGTGCCGAATTCGTGGAGCTTGTGTGTTACATCGAGCACTTTGTGTGCTAGGATAGGCACTCGTAGGCGCGGAGGAGCCGATGAACTTGGCAACTGCCGCCAAGTCTCGAAATAAGTGCAGCGTAGTGCAAGCGCCGCCACTGCTGTTGGTGCTGTTGACGTAACTACAGTATCTCTCTTCCTCCCGCTGTTCTTCCTGCGATACCGGAGCTGGTCTTTCCGCTCTGCTTCCCTAGCGAGTGCTGTGTCTTTTTTTTTCCTCCCCGGTGGTAACCGTGTAATGCTCTGTAGCAACTGAGTGCCGTGCGGTGTGATGCCTGTGGAGGGCGAGACGCGACACATTGGACAGTCCGCAATCGGCGCGTGTGAAGCCACCATTGCCAAGGGCGCACTCTGAGCGAGCGTTGCGCTGCACCTGCGGCAGGTTCGGCAGTTCGTCAGTGGGATGACGCCTGCGTCAGGCGCTGACGCGGGCCCCCAGACTGAGAAATAAGTCCCGCAGAAGCGGGCGCGCCGCTCCGAGGCAGGTGGGATGCGGCGCTGCGGCCGGTGGAAAGCCGGCCCACCAGCTGGCGCGTCGGCCAAGGTCACCGTAACCACAACCACAACCACGGCCAGCAGCGGGCGCTCGGGCCGTCGGGGTCCCTGGTTCCCGCCTCGGCAGCAGTAGCGACCGCGGCAGTCACCGGCGACATGCGGCTTCGCCCAGACAAGCTGTGCTGTCGCTACAGCGTCACCAGCGCGCTCCGGGGAGCAGTCTCCTGCTGCCGCCGGTCCAGCCTCACCTCCTCCACGCGACGAAGGTAAAGAAAAGAAGGGAAAAAAAGGGGTCGACAGAAGCGTCCGATCCCACGCGTCGGCTTTGACCCGTGACGTAAGGGTGTTGTCGTGTGTGACGTCATGACGGCGCGGAGTTTGGTTTGAGTGTGGCTGTCTCCAGTTCTGTTTTATATTATTTTATTTACTTTCCTGATCTGTTCGTTCTATCTCGTGAGATTTTTTTTTAATTTCAACACACTTATTACTTATTTTAATTATCTGTTTCCTCGAATTTCTGTTTTAGTTTATTATATTTATATTTCTGATCTGCTCGTTCTATCCCGTGAGATTTTTTTTTAAAGACAAAAAACACTAATCAGCTACTGAAGCATCTTTATCTTCTATGGGTTGCAGGGGTTACGACCCCTGGGGAGGTGGGTGAGTATTCATGCATGGCTGTCTTCACTTACACGTTGTAGCTACGCAAGGCGTCTAAATTTGTTTATATTTAGTTTGTCCCCCCACCCAAAACACCCAATTTCCCGCGCTTTTCCCGTTAGTGTCATTAGGTTTCTTGTGGAAAGTGTGTGTGTTTTTGTTTCCGCCATATTTGTGACGTCATGGGTCAAAGCAGACGGGTGGAATCGGACGCTTCCGTATTTCCAAAAAAAGCACCAGTCTCCACTGTCGGCGTTGTTCTGTAAGCTAAGACCCAGGCTCTTACCAACACAGATCTGTGGAGGGGAGACGCGACACATTGGACAGTCCGCAATCGGCGCGTAAAACAAGTTGGTCATAAAAGTCAGAGCAGCGTAGCAAATGTTGAATTCCCAAAAGTTTTGCAGTGAACCATAAAACTACAGCCAACTAGCGAAGAGCGTGTGGTAGCTCGTCTGGTAAGCGAACAATGTTGAGGGCATTCATTCGCTACGCGCCGGAAATTTTCGAGACGATCTACGAATCATTTCTTTGCTTCTGTCAATTCTGCAGCTGTGTTGCAAACAGCAGTTTCGAACGTTTGCCGTTAACGTCAAGGATAGTAGCTTATTCGTGCTCTCTGTACGTTTGGAAACATTAAAACATATGGCCTTTAAATATTATTAAATACATTCTATCTCACATTACTACATATTGTATGGTGCGTAATAATGTCCCCCAACTCCGGCGCCCCCATTCCTGAAATCTTGATTATTCTGACAGTCACTTGGCGTCGTCAGAGGGCTAGGCTATGTAGAAAGGTGTTAATTTACTGGCAAAATAAAGGCTGTGGCAACAGGTTGATGTGTTGTATTGCCTATTATCTATAATTAACCGATGTTTAACGGACCATTTTTTGTGAATAAAACCGTCTAGGTCTCTTAATAGATAACGTCGTTCATTACGATGTTTTGTCTACTACCAACATCAGATCTGTGTCTAATATAAAAGGAACATGCGAACGAGTGGCGTTTATTATACCTTATCAGGCTACAAAACATGAAAAATTAAAAAAAAAAAAGTTTCAGAAGTTGATTCACCAAAACTTAGGATTTGTAAAACAGCATTCAGTCTCGGTATAAACTAAATCTAAGCCTAACTAGGCTGTCAACTGGTAACTCAGCTCGACAGATTTCGGAGACATTCTGTCACTTATAAAACGACACAACTTTAAGTTACAAACATTCAAAATCAAATTATAAAACACGATTTAAATGAGTATGGTTGATTTATAACATTAGCTTTTCAACCCAAACTAGACGTGACGATAGCAGTAGCCGAAACGTCGTAATAAATAAATACATTTATTAACAATTTAGACGATTTTATTCACAAAATACCCACAGAGGTGGCGAACTAATGAAGGAAATTTATTGTCTTTATTGATATTTGACACATTCTTCATTATGGAAACCAAATCTGCAACGTAAAATCAAGTAAACTATTTTAGATAATAGACAAGTCTCTGCCAAATATTTGGATGCTTGTTATATTCCACATACAGTAGGCCTTAATAAACTACAAAAAATGCGAGAAGGCCCACTGTGTAACTTTCACCGTTTCCTCCCACATTCCGACACTTGTAGGGTGAAGAAAAATGTGATAATAAGATAGGGGGCGTCGAATCGAGAAACATATTCCAAATAATAGTAATGCACCACCATGTAACTATGGAAATTATATGAAAGCTAGTCAGCGTCAAGTCCACCGAGCAATAGGTTTTTATACTAGCTTGGCCCAGCTCATAACTGTTGTACTAATGACATCAGTTAGTAATTAAATTAGATTGTTATGGGTTCACTGAACATTCAAAGCTAGACAAACATTAAATTCCTATCCAAGGTTCGTTGCACCAACGCGAATTTTTGTGATGACTACTGGCTCCACAATAAAATCAACTATTTTGAAATTACCTTTGCGCTGTTGTCTTCAGCCGAAGATTGATTTGATGCCCCTTTCAACGTTCGTTTTGCCTGTTGAAGCCTATTCACCTCTGCATAAGTACTGCAGCCCACATCTGTTTGAAATCTTCTTACTGTGCTCAGTACTTGGGCCCCCTCTACAATTTTCATTCTGTACGCTTCCTTCCATTACCAAACTTGATATCTCAAGATGTGTCCTACCGACCGACACCTTCTGTTAGTTAAGTTGTGCCATAAATTTCTTTTCTTGTCAGCTCAGTTCACTACCTCCTCATCAGTTATCCGATCTACCAACCTAATCTTCAGCATTCCTCTGAACACCAGATTTCAAAAGCGTTTATTCTCTTGCGTGAACTGTGTCTCGTCCATGTTTCACTTCTGTTCAAGGCTGCACACCAGACAAATACCGTCAAAAAAGACTTCCCAACACTTCAATTTCTTCGTCGTTCACAGATTTTCCTGATGATATCCTTTCTACTCCGACTTGCTATTAAAAAAAAAAAAAAAAAAAAAAAAGACATACAGCAGAAACAGCACTGCAGTACGATAGTTTATATGTAAGACATTATGTAGTTTAAAAGACGTAAATCCACATGTTTAAACACTTCTGTTTTGTTATGTACGTTTATTTCAACGTATAGAGTAAATCAGTAAGACTGAACCATCACAGCCGTGGAAAAAAAAAAACGCGCACTGAATTTTAAACAGTTTTTCCCCAAATAACATTTTTACAGCAAGAATCTGACATTCCTGACCCTACATTGCTACAGAGTTGACAATGTGGGAAATATCTTTGGTGCTCCCTCTCGAAAAGTATTGTCGTGTTGTGAATGAGTGCTAAATACATCCAAACAAGTTCGTTTACCGGACAAACTTCCGTGCACTCATAGTTAACGGCCGTTTTATGGCCGAAGCTCAACATCAGCGTGAAACGGTCAGTATATATATAAAAAAAATGGTTCAAATGGCTCTGAGCACTATGGGACTTAACTTCTGAGGTCATCAGTCCCCTAGAACTACTTACACCTAACTAACCGAAGGACATCACAAACATCCATGCCCGAGGCAGGATTCGAACCTGCGACCGCAACGTGCGACCGCAGCGGTCGCGCGGCTCCAGACTGTAGCGCCTAGAACCGCTCGGCCACTCCGGCCGGCAAGGTCAGTATCATTAATTCTTCCTCAGACTGCGCGTCCATTGGACTGAATTATGGCCTCGCATGACATTCTTATTCACTCACTAAACACGCCACAGTCATTGATAATGTATTTATTTCCAAATTCGCATACAATGTGGGATTTCTTTTGCTCTTGGTAGAGCTCTACTAGCGCATTACTGAAGTTCAGGGCGCATTCCTGTTCCGAATTTAAGCACTGGATAATACTCGTCGAGGGTACGATATAACTCGACACTTGTCATCGACGGTAAATTCTGTGAACAACCATTTTTCTCAATCGTAAGATCGATAGTTGAGTGACTCAGCTCTAACTATCTTGTCAGAAAATATGAAACATGTGCAGATAGTGAAATTCGAGCCAAACTAGAATTGTTTCGGATTTCGCATGCGCAGCATTCGGAAAATACGTTCTAATAAAACATAACTTGCGCCACTGTGTCAGAATATTGGTAGCGGGCGGCCATTGCTATCGTGAAAAGCCTAAAGAAATAATATCCATTACAACTTAACGGTGTGGAAGTGGATTTCAACTCCTGTATTGTCCGAGATCAAAATTAATATTTATATGTTATAAAGACCCAATACTTACTCTTAAATTGACTCATTACTCCTTCGTGTACTAAAACAATTACGACACTGCACTTCTGTTTATTTGAACATAAACTGCAATTTATTTTTAATGATTTTTAACCTTTATAAATCCAGAGCTTAGGTGCTTTGTTACGGCTATTGGCCGGTGTCTAATTCCGTTCAGGAGTCTCAGAAAGGCTGAAAACCACAGAGTTACGAGAAAGTAGCATGATCAGACTACGTATTTCTCCGAAAGGGCTAATCGCTATGGCGCCACAACCGCCAGGGTCCATGCAATTCTTTGTCGTCTTTTTGGTAAGCAAGTTTTCATATCTCGAAACCGACTCGACACTCTGGTTTGAAAAAGCGGAGTCAAGCGTAAAGGATTCACCAGCTGTGTACATACATAACTCGTGCCGTTCCGTCAGTGACGTTAGAAACGAACAGACGCAACTACCAAAAGCGGACTGAAGTACAGCTACTACTTATTCTAATTTTTTTGTATTAACTACGGTTTAAAGATTCATCTTTACATTATACAAAGAAACATGGTTTGTAATTCTTAAGAATATATGACAACTATGTATAATGCTTCCCATTTACAACGCAATTACGCGGTTTTGAATAAATTTAACGAAAATTATATGCGTTATTTGTTTACATACTTTAAAGCGACAGGAATAGCTTTGTTTCCACCATTGCTTAGTACAGTCCGTCAGTGCTTTAGCATTTCTTCCGAGATATTGCAATTTCTAGAAAGATAATTTTTGAAATTCATCAGTCGAAAAATTTTAGAAATACGTAGCAGGCAGTTGATTTAAGAACTAGAGGAGCAAGAAACACTCTCAACTTTAACAGTGTCACAATTTAGACTTCTTAAAATTAAAACGTACACTCACGATATAAGTATTTCATGCAGCACTACGATTGTGAATTCTGGGCCGCATACTTTATACGACTAAAACTACCTAAGGGGCTCCGGAACGCCCTATACTTGCAATGTTAAAATAACGCTTATAAATTACATCTTTCCTCACAAAGTATTTGAGGTAGGAAGTTGAACTTCTTACAGATTATTTATTGGAATATGGGCTACAACTTAACACAGGGATTTTACAAAATTTTAGTTCAGTTATTAAAGATGATTTTTTTTCAATTGTAATGAAAATTCACAACATTTTTTTGCAATTTTTTATTTATATATTCATAAATATACAGTTTTTTGGAAAAAGGCTGTGTTAAATTATGCAGAAGGTACTGTGTAACATTTACTGAAAGTTTGAAACAAATATGTTTGGAAGATCCTTAGAAAACATGTAATTAGTATGAGAAAATAAAAGTTTTGGGAATCGAGCGACAAAGATTGGATTAACTTTTTAGTGCATTGCAGGTCCATAGGATGGATTATCTTCATCCTCTGCAAACTCCTCCTCCAGCTTCCTCTTGTTCCTCCTCCTGTTTACTCTTGCTTGTATTTCTAGACTCTTTACAGCCCTGTCTGCAGCCCGAAGGTGTTCCTTGTCTAAAGGAAGCATGTCAGAACCTATCTTCATTCCCATATTTCTAAATACCTTGCACCTTACAATGTTGCCATCATTGAAAGTCGCAACAGCAACTTTACTTTTACTCATTATTATACTTCAACAAAACAGAGACTCAAGAAACAGAATTAATTACGAATATTTTCGAGATAACGACAGAGTAAATAAACATGAAACAATCCACAATCACAACAGCGATATATATTGAACCATCACAGGTTAGCCACAACACATACTTTATCTCACATCACTAAAATGTACCTGATGAACACGGACGTTAATAATAACACCATTTGACAGCAGTTTAACAGCGCCACAGTGGGTCACGCCCATGTAGAACACATTGCAAAAAAAATTTAAAAATAGTTGTAGTCTTCGGAATTGAATAAATTATATATCTATTAAAAGATATATCTATTAAAAGATATATCTATTAAAAGATTCTGCAGATTCAGAAAACGTAAAAAAGTAAAAATTGAACTTTTCATGATTTTGAGCCTTTCCGGAGCCCCTTAATGAAAAAGCTAGCTTCGTAATAATACAGTGGTCTAATAGTATCAACAGTATACATCATGTTTTCGAAAGACACGAACACCGGTTAAGAAGCAAGTGTGTGAAATTGTAGAAGAATGCCTCAATAGAAAACATAGCTATGCTGTATTCTTATCGTGTTCGAGATGCATTTATTCAAACTTCACGGCCTGGAGGCTCAGAAACGCGCACATCGCTTACGCAAAGTTTACAGAATGTCGGATCTTATCGTCCTCGCCTGTGAAAGTCACATAAGTTGGAGCGGTTCAGTAGCGTAATTGGCTTGCAGTGATGCAATGCCATGACCACTGACTACGTATGCTGACATGACGTGCACCTATGGCCATTGCAGTGGAAATAAGAGGGCTGCAGCTGCAGAATTCTAACGGCGGTTTCGTGGACGAAGAATAGCCCGCGCAGTAACGGTTGGGTTGGATCTCGACACAGTGCGCGAAAGTGGTTCTTGTCCCGCGTACGTCATGGATCGTTGCGACGGTGCCGGGGAGATCGAAATAAGGTAGAAAACATTAATCAGACATATAAGCCGGCCGGTGTGGCCGTGCTGTTCTAGGCGCTACAGTCTGGAGCCGAGCGGCCGCTACGGTCGCAGGTTCGAATCCTGCCTCGGGCATGGATGTGTGTGATGTCCTTAGGTTAGTTAGGTTTAATTAGTTCTAAGTTCTAGGCGACTGATGACCTCAGAAGTTAAGTCGCATAGTGCTCAGAGCCATTTCAACCAATCAGACATATAAGAGAAACTCTATTATTTGCTGTAAAAATGATTACTGCATCAAACACATTCCACATTCTCTATTCCTCTCTCACTAAAACACCTCATTACTTACGTGTAATTCTAGCGAAGATGGTTTGGTTCAAACACTGGACTTCGGTGTTACGGAAGATCGGAATTCATCTTTTCGTATGCCAGCCCGATTTAGGTTATCCGTGGTTTTTTAAACCACTTAAGGAGGTGCACGGATGTATCCTTTGGAAAGAACACGGCCGATTTCCTTTCCCAATTTGCGTTTTGTGGTTCGTGGATAACCATACTGCCGTCCGTGGGATGTTAAACATTCAATCATCCTTCCTTTTTTCTGAACGCGGTATCGAAACTTTCAGGTACATACCGGCTTCGCTCCCATGGTTTCCACATCATACACGCCAGCGCGACGTTCCTTTGGGAATCCGAACACTTCAGCAATATTAAATAATATATCTATCATATTTTTCCGGTTCCGATAAATTTCCATAAGGATGTCGCTAGCTAGAATGGTTGGAACACCATCCTGCCACGCTCCTCTCCATTACTGTTGTGTTCCGTCTGTCTGGGTCACGCCGTGTTGTCGAGATGGAAACGACAGACCTGTTGACGAAGCGTAAAAATCGCTGTGTTACATTTATTTTGCAGTCTGTTTCCGGGTCTTAATAGTTACCTCACTCGTAATTTCGTTTTTTCCCCCCTGTTAGTCGCAATACCTAACTCTGACGGTAAATGGAAATAAACAGAGCACCGAAAACCGTTCGTTTTATTCACCCCAAATTTTTTCCACGCTCTCCATATCAGCTGACTGGAAAAGAGCTCCCAAATCCGAACAGCATTTCCCAGTTTCCCTGTAAAGTTAACTTATACGCTGTAACAGAACTTTGTCAGTCGTGTTTCATAAAACCTTCTGTAGAATCTTTGACAGTGAACTGAGTACTTTTATTATAAATTTTATGTAAGAGCGCGGTTATAGCTTTTACAAAGGATTTATTTAAGATATTTGACAGTGTAATACGGGTCATAGAACATGGCTTTGGAGGATCATCTGTGGAGGGACCTCCAGCTGCGTGTTTCAATGTGGAGCACATGTGAGATGCTGCGTTTGTCCTGAACAACGAACTGAAAATTATGACCATAATCGAAATTTACAATGGAAAGAAACCACGTGTAATCGAAATAGAGTGCACAATTCGGATTCGAACCGTGACTATTGGCTTTCGCGAGAGTTGATTTTCCATTTGAGGTTCCTTCCTATAACTGTAGTGTGTAGACGCAACACTTCAGTCTAGCATCTCTCTTGCTGTGAGAGTTTCGAAATGATAGGAGCTTTAGTGCAGATTTAAACTCGTAATCGGTACAAATGCTTCTTTAACTCGGTTGGTAACGAAGCGATGATGAAACTCTTAGATATTGCTTCGACTTTGTACATATTGGTTGTGAACGTTTCAAATTTTGCTTGTTATTGTCACAGAAACTGGAAAATTTTGCACATTTTGTTTGGAATTACGGACATCTCAGCGGTTAATTTGTTTAAATAAGCTATTAGTTCAACCGCACGGAGTTAACGGTAAAAGGGCTGGGATACACGTGAGAGGTTTTCGCTCTCAGAAAGCTTGGTAATCTCAGATAGTACTCGCAGAATTGTTTATACTAGGGTCGAATTTTCTCTGATCATTACTTTCAGATAGTTCCTTGCGAGTACTTTCTGTAAGTGTCTGGGATTCTTGCGAGAGAAATTATCGGTAGCGTTTATATACTGTAGCGTGAGAACGCGTGCGAGAGCTGCAACAGCGAGATTTTCCTGTCGCAATACCGTGCATGTAGGAAAAGCGTCGGGTTGCAGCTGCACTTTTGATACTGTTAGTGGCAAAGCACAAACGTACTAAACAACTGTGTTTTTGTTGGATAAGATTGTGGATCTGGTGGCGAATTCACTTTGGAGCATACAAGATTCTCACGTAGAGCTTGTGAAGGCTATTTTTCGACATAATCACCATTTCTGTTGATGCATTTTTGTAGACCCTGTTGCAGTTTTGGTATGCCCATGTCATACCAGCTCGCCGCCATCCTGTTCAGAAAGTTATGAACCTCTTCTTTCACCTCGTCGTCGGAGCTGAAATGTTCTTTTAACCTAGGAAACAGGTGATAGTCACTGGGCGCCAAGTCAGGACTATAGGGTGGGTGATTATGTTCCACTGAAACTGTTGCAGGAGAGCAACGGTTTGCCGAGCGATGTTTGGGCGAGCGTTGTCATGGAGAATGCGTACGCTCTTGCTCAATACCCGTTTGAGTTTTTTCAGTCTCACAGTACCTGTCAGGGTTAATTGTGGTCCCAGAAAGATAGGCCACACACGGTATGGTGGCTGGAGAGTATAGATGTAGTTGAAGAAATTGTGACTAATTTACTTAACTGCCTGATTTAAGCTACCAAAATGTGGCACATAAATGTTATTTAGAACTAATATTAAACAATTTAGAGAAGGGTTAATAGTATTGGGGAACACATGCTACGAGTTTCTGTGGATGAAATTGCGCTCCTGTTCATTTCATTGAATCTTATTAATTAAAATCGTCATTACTCTAGTATCATTCGAATGTGAGATAAACCAAGTTGTTATATGTTTATTGCAGACATAAGCTTCAATTTAGTATGTCGATGAAGAGTGTAGCTGTATTGGTTTACCAGTAGTTTAATTTTGAATGCTTGTTAAATCATAATTTGTAAAAGGCTGTGTAATTCGTGAACTAGCGATCATACAATGAACTCGCGATAATTGCATGCTCAGTTTGATATCCTCTTATTCTCTGATATTCCACAAGATTCACTTTCAGCGTTTCCCGTGTATTTCCAAGTTATATTCAGTAGCTGGAAGCGTCACTTGTGGTGCCGCAGACGCGCCCATTTCCCCTAGCTCTGGGTTTTTACCCACCGCTTCCTGTCGCCTAATCCCTTTGTGCGGAGCGCTAAGTTTGTCTCGTTGCCGCGTGGCTTGCCCGTATTCCAGCTAAGACTCCCACACGGCACCGCTATCATTTCCCCCCTCCTCTGTTCCATTCGCGATAAGAACGATTGCCCATAAACCTTCGTACGAGAGCCAATTTTTTCTGACTTTATTCACGGTGGTCCTCTCGCGAGGCTTTTCTGTGGGGGGGAGAAAGTAATGTGTTGCCAGACTCTTCCCGGAACGTACGCTCTCTGAATTAAAATAATAAACGTCTTCGCGATAAACAACACCTCTCTTGCAATAACCGCCACTGCAGTATCAAGAGAATTTCCGTAACGACTGCGCACCTACACAATGTGATCAAAAGTATCCGGACACCCCCATCACCTTTCTTTTCCATGTTGTTGTTGTTGTGGTCTTCAGTCCTGAGACTGGTTTGATGCAGCTCTCCATGCTACTCTATCCTGTGCAAGCTTCTTCATCTCCCAGTACCTACTGCAACCTACACCCTTCTGAATCTGCTTAGTGTATTCACCTCTTGGGTCTCCCTCTACGATTTTTACCCTCCACTCTGCCCTCCAATACTAAATTGGTGATCCCTTGATGCCTCAGAACATGTCCTACCAACCGATCCCTTCTTCTGGTCAATATGTGTCACAAACTTCTCTCCTCCCCAATCCTATTCAATACTTCCTCATTAGTTATGTGATCTGCCCATCTAATCTTCAGTATTCTTCTGTAGCACCACATTTCGAAAGCTTCTATTCTCTTCTTGTCCAAACTATTTATCGTCCATGTTTCACTTCCATACGTGGCTACACTCCATACAAACACTTTCAGAAATGACTTCCTGACACTTAAATCTATACGCGATGTTAACAAATTTCTCTTCTTCAGAAACGCTTTCCTTGCCATTGCCATTCTACATTTTATATCTTCTCTACTTCGACCATCATCAGCTGTTTTGCTCCCCAAATAGCAAAACTCATTTACTACTTTAAGTGTCTCATTTCCTAATCTAATTCCCTCAGCATCACCAGAGTTAATTCGACTACATTCCATTATTCTCGTTTTGCTTTTGTTGATGTTCATCTTATACCCTCCTTTCAAGACACTGTCCATTCCGTTCAACTGCTCTTCCAGGTCTTTTGCTGTCTCTGACAGAATTACAATGTCATCGGTGAACCTCAAAGTTTTTATTTCTTCTCCATGGATTTTAATACCTACTCCGAATTTTTCTTTTGTTTCCTTTACTGCTTGCTCAATACACAGATTGAATAACATAGGGGAGAGGCTACAACCCTGTCTTACTCCCTTCCCAACCACTGCTTCCCTTTCATGTCCCTCGACTCTTATAACTGCCAGCTGGTTTCTGTACAAATTATAAATAGCCTTTCGCTCCCTGTATTTTACCCCTGCCACCTTTAGAATTTGAAGGAGAGTATTCCAGTCAATATTTTCAAAAGCTTTCTCTAAGTCTACACATGATAGAAACGTAGATTTGCCTTTCCTTAATCTTTCTTCTAAGATAAGTCGTAAGGTCAGTATTGCCTCACGTGTTCCAGTATTTCTACGGAATCCAAACTGATCTTCCCCGAGGTCGGCTTTTACTCGTTTTTCCATTTGTCTGTAAAGAATTCGTGTTAGTATTTTGCAGCTGTGGCTTATTAAACTGATTGTTCGGTAATTTTCATATCTGTCAACACCTGCTTTCTTTGGGATTGGAATTATTATATTCTTCTTGAAGTCTGAGGGTATTTCGCCTGTTTCATACATCTTGCCCACCAGATGGTAGAGTTTTGTCAGGACTGGCTCTCCCAAGGCCGTCAGTAGTTCCAATGGAATGTTTTCTACTCCGGGGGCCTTGTTTCGACTCAGGTCTTTCAGTGCTCTGTCAAACTCTTCACGCAGTATCGTATCTCCCATATCATCTTCATCTACATCGTCTTCCATTTCCATAATATTGTCCTCAATCGCCCTTTTTCATATTACGTGCATTGTGCTGCCACCTACTGCCAGGTGCTCTATATCAGCGACCCCAGTAGTCATTAGACATCGTGAGAGAGCAGAATGGGGCGCTCCGCGGAACTCACGGACTTCAAACGTGGTCAGGTGATTGGGTGTCACTTGTGTCATACGTCGGTACGCGAGATTTCCACATTCCTAAACATCCCTAGGCCCATCGTTTCCGATGTGATAGTGAAGTGGAAACGTGGATACGCACAGCAGAAAAGCGTAGAGGCCGACCTCGTCTGTTGACTGACAAAGACCGCCGACAGTTGAAGAGGGTCGTAGCGTGTAATAGGCAGACTTCTCTCCAGACTACCACGCAGGAATCCCAAACTGCAGCAGGATCCACTGCAAGTGCAATGACAGTTAGGCGGGAGGTGAGAAAACTTGGATTTCATGGTCGAGCGCCTGCTCATAAGCCACACATCACGCCGGTAAATGCCATACGATGCCTCGCTTGGTGTAAGTAGCGTAAAGATTGGACGATTGAACAGTGGAAAAACGTTGTGTCGAGTGGCGAAACACGGTACACAATGTGGCGATCCGATGGTAGGGTGTGGGTATGGCGAATGCCCGGTGAACGTGATCTGCCAGCATGTGTAACGCCAACAGTAAAATTTGGAGGCGGTGGTGTTATGGTGTGGTCGTGTTTTTTCATGGAGGGGGCTTGGAGCCCTTGCTGTTTTTCGTGGCACTTTCACAGCACAAGCCTATACTGCTGTTTTAAGCACCTTCTTGCTTCCCATTGTTGAACAGCAATTCGGGGATGGCGATTTCATCTTTCGACATGGTCGAGCACCTGTTCATAATGCATGGCCTGTGGCGGAGTGGTTACACGACAGTAACATCCCTGTAATGGACTGGCCTGCTCAGACTCCTGACCTGAATCCTACAAAAGACCTTTGGGATGTTTTGGAACGCCGAGTTCGTGCCAGGCCTCACCGACCGACGTCGATACCTCTCCTCATTGCAGCACTCCGTGAAGAATGAGCTGCCATTCCCCAAGATACCTCCCAGAATTTCCAATTGAGGGCGCCACGAACTTGTAAGTCATTTTCAGCCAAGTGTCCGGATACTTTTGAACACACAGTGCACGTGACGAATCGTGGCGCATGTTATTGCAACTTCTCGTTATCTTTTATCGCTCCAACTCGGTAAGGATCCTTGATTGATAAGCAGTACTCAAAAATCAGTCCTACATGCGTTTTGTAAGCCGCTTCTTTCGTGAATAAATTAAATTATCTTAAGATTCTTCCAATGAACTTCACCTGGCACCTGCCTTACCTATAATTACTTGTGTGTGCTTATTCCGCTTTATGTTGCTCCGGATGGCTACTCCTAGAGGTCTTACAGTAGTTACTTTTTCCAACATTTAGCCGTTAATAGTATAACGAAACAGTAATTTATCCCTTCACTTTTTTATGCACAGTAAATTAGATTAATTTACGTTCACGGTCAATAGCCAGTTTCATAACTAATTGTCGATCCTCTGTGTGTCTTGTAGCATTTCGCTGCAGTCTTCTAGAAATGAAACCATTTACACACAACAGCACAGTCTGCCAAAACCTTCACGGAACTTCCGACGTTATGCAACGTAACATTAAGGGGCTCCGGAAAGGCTCAAAATCATGAAAAGTTCAATTTTTACTTTTTTGCGTTTTCTGAATCTGCAGACTATTACCTTTTAATAGATATATAATTTATTCAATTCCGAAGACTACAACTATTTTTAAATTTTTTTTGAAATGTGTTCTACATGGGCGTGACCCACTGTGGCGCTGTTAAACTGCTGTCAAATGGTGTTAATATTAACGGCCGTGTTCATCAGGTACATTTTAGTGATGTGAGATAAAGTGTGTGTTGTGGCTAACCTGTGATGGTTCAATATATATCGCTTGTGCGATTGTCGATTGTTTCATGTTTATTTACTCTGTCGTTATCTCGAAAATATTCGTCATTAATTCTGTTTCTTGAGTCTCTGTTTTGTTGAAGTATAATAATGAGTAAACGTAAAGTTGCTGTTGCGACTTTCAATGATGGCAACATTGTAAGGTGCAAGGTATTTAGAAATATGGGAATGAAGATAGGTTCTAACATGGTACGAGCGATGCTTGCTTTAGGCAAGGAACGCCTTCGAGCTGCAGACAGGGCTGTAAAGAGTCTAGAAATACAAGCAAGAGTAAACAGGAGGAGGAACAAGAAGAAGCTGGAGGAGGAGTTTGCAGAGGATGAAGATAATCCGTCCTATGGACCTGGAATGCACTAAAAAGTTAATCCAATCTTTGTCGCTCGATTCCCAAAACTTTTATTTTCTCATACTAATTAAATGTTTTCTAAGAATCTTGCAAACATATTTGTTTCAAACTTTCAGTAAATGTTACACAGTACCTTCTGCATAATTTAACACAGCCTTTTTCCAAAAAACTGTATATTTTTGAATATATAAATAAAAAATTGCAAAAAATGTTGTGAATTTTCATTAGAATTGAAAAAAAATCATCTTTAATAACTGAACTAAAATTTTGTAAAATCCCTGTGTTAAGTTGTAGCCCATATTCCAATAAATAATCTGTAAAAAGTTCAACTTCCTACCTCAAATACTTTGTGAGGAAAGATGTAATTTATAAGCGTTATTTTAACATTGCAAGTATAGGGCGTTCCGGAGCCCCTTAACATGCACATCGTAAACAATAACGACCGTATAACACTCCTTGAGGTACTCTCAAAATTACCTTTACGTTTGTTGAGTTCGTCTCGTTAAGAACTACATGTTCTGCATCTACATCTACATTGTGTAAACCACCGTGTGCTACATGGCAGAGGGTACCTCCCATTGTACCAGTCATTAGGGTTTTTTCCTGTTCCATTCACGTATGGAACGCAGGACAAATGATTGGACGCCTCTTGCAGCAATTATCATCACCCTACCCTCACGATCCCTATTTGAGCGGTCATCATTTAAAGTCGGTTCTTAAAACTTTGTTGATAGGCTTTCTCGGAGTAGTTTGACTTCAACAGTCTCCTAGTTCAGCTAGTTCAGTTCCTCCAGTATCTCTGTGACACTATTCCACGGATTAAACAAACCTGTGACCATTCGCACTGCCCTTCCCAGTAAACGTTCAGTATCTCCTGTTAGTCCTATCTGATACGTGTCCCACACACCTGAGCAATATTCTAGAACCGGTGGCATGTGTGATCTGTGAGCAATCTCATTTGTAGACTGATTTCATTTATCCAGTATCCTATCAATAAACCGAAGTCTACCACCTGCTTTACCCACGAATGAACCTATGCGATCATTCAATTCATATCCCTGCAAGGTGTTACACCCAGGTATTGGTATGAGTTGACCGATTCCAACAGTGACTCAATAATATTATAGTCATTGGATACTGCGTTTTTTCGTTTTGTGAAGTGCAAAATTTTACATTTCTGAACATTTAGAGCAAGTTGCCAATCTCTGCACCACGTTGAAATCTTACTAGGATCTGACTCAATATTTATGCAGCTTCTCTCAGATGGAACTTCATTATAGATAAAGGTCATGAGTATACAATATAAACAGCAAGGGTCCCAGCACACTTGCCTGGGGCACACCCGTAGTTTTTCTGCATCTGACTAGGACTCACCATCCAAGATAACATGCTGTGTCTCCCTACCAAAAAAGTCCTCAGTAACAAATTTCACTTGATACCCATACGATCGTACTTTTGACAATACGCGTAGTGCGGTGAGTCAAATGCTTTTCGGAAATCAAGAAACACTGAGTCTCCCTGTTTTCCTTGATCCAAAGCTTCCAGTACGTCATCTGAGAAAGGTTTCACATGATCGATGCTTTCGAAACCCATTCTGGCTGCTATCTGCTCGGAAGTTCTGAATCCGGTCACAAATTCACTAAACCTCAGCACATAACTCTCAAATGTCTACCGGATGTCAACGACTGAGGCATCAATTTGGCATCCGTTGTCTACGATGCTATGGATTTCATGGACGAACAGAGCCAGATGAGTTTCGCAACATCTCTGGCTCCAGAACCCATGTTGATTTCTCTACATGAGATTCGTGTTCTCAAAAAGAACTAATAATAGTTGAGAATAAAACATGTGCCACAGTTCTACAACAGATTGATTTCAATCATTGTTGTGCGGATTGCTATGCGAAGTACGGTATTGTGAATGCCCGCCTCATTGCCAGCGTTTCGTATCTGTACACCCACTCTAGGAAGACTTAGCACGATCGTGTCTTCGGTAGACATTTCGTGAGAAGTGTTTTTAGATTTTATTTATGGTTTTGCATTCATTAAGATCTTGAAAAAAATATGTATTTTTTACGCACAATAAGAGATGTATGTAGAAGAAACAAAGAAATCTGTACAGCTAGTGTGAGATCCTTGACACCGTGTGCTGACGACATCCAGTTGTTGGGGTTAAAAGTCAAGCAAGCTCAATTCCTAGCAACAGGTCGCAGCGCCTCGACCCTAATACAATTGACCGTTAGCCGATACCGCCCAGTTTGCGATTAAAACTAAGAGAAGCGAAAATAAACGCAGCCCCTCTAATATGTGAAGCAGTGTCTCCCGTTATTCCATATATTCCATATATTTTGCGTCGTTTCTTAGGTGCTTAAAAATTCGTGGTGGTATAATACGTCTTTGCAAATACATGAAAGTTTCTGTCGTACGCGTTTTGTTTCTTTTGCGTGTGAAGCATCTTTGTATATAATAGTTGCGATTTATAGCAGTTACAAATTTGTTACTACATTACGTTTTTTCCGGTTATTCTCCTGTGTTTATATGAGAAAAATCTTATGCACCACAAGTTTTGTTAGGTTAAATTACTATTCGGTGTTACTTATGATTTCTAATGTTGTTAATCTATGTTTGTTGTCCTGAAAGCTGTATTTAGCTGGTCTGCATATTCCAGATGGCCGGTTTTCGATGCTTTTTAGAACACACGTCTCTGAACGCTTTACTTACACTTTTCAATGTGTGTGTGTGTGTGTGTGTGTGTGTGTGTGTGTGTGTGTGTGTGTGTACAACGTGTAGTGTTGCCAACTGTCGCTGTGTGTTAATCATTCGTCTTTTATTTGTGTTGTGGTGTCTATACTGCATGTAGTTTGTTGCACACAGCGATAGTTGCCAACACTGCAAATGTAAACACACACCATAACACAGCGAAAAGTGGAAGTGTTCAAATAAATGTGTTCGAAAACCTCCGAAAATCGCCGATGTGGAGCATGCAGACAAATTAAATAAAAAAGTTAGGGCGACACATATGGACTAATAAAATTAGAAATCTTAAGTAACATCAAATGGTAATTTAACTTCCCAAAGCTAGTGGAGCAAAAGTTTTCACCTAGTTAAAAAAAAAAATTAACAGGATAAAAGGAATGTAGTGACATTTGTAATTGCTGTAAAGTACACTACTGACCATTAGAATTGCTACACCAAGAAGAAACGCAGATAAACGGGTATTCATTGGACAAATATATTGTACTACAACTGACACGTGATTACATTTTCACGCAATTTGGGTGCATAGATCCTGAGAAATCAGTACCCAGAACAACCACCTCTGGCCGTAATAACGGCCTTGATACGCCTGGGCATTGAGTCAAACAGAGCTTGGATGGCGTGTACAGGTACAGCTGCCCAGGCAGCTTCAACATATCACAGTTCATCAAGAGTAGTGACTGGCGTATTGTGACGAACCAGTTGCTCGTCCACCATTGACCAGACGTCTTCAATTGGTGAGATCTGGAGAATGTGCTGGCCAGGGCAGCAGTCGAACATTTTCTGTATCCAGAAAGGCCCGTACAGGACCTGTAACATGCGGTCGTGCATTATCCTGCTGAAATGTAGTGTTTCGCAGGGATCGAATGAAGGGTAGAGCCACGGGTCGTAACACATCTGAAATGTAACGTCCACTGTTCAAAGTGCCGTCAATGCGAACAAGAGGTGACCGAGACGTGTAACCAATGGCACCCCATACCATCATGCCGGGTGATACGTCAGTATGGCGATGACGAATACACGCTTCCAATGTGCGTTCACCGCGATGTTGCCAAACACGGATGCGACCATCAGAACCTGGATTCATCCGAAAGAATGACGTTTTGCCATTCGTGCACCCAGGTTGGTCGTTGAGTACACCATTGCAGGCGCTCCTGTCTGTGATGCAGCGTCAAGGGTAACCGTAGCCATGGTCTGCGAGCTGATAGTGCATGCTGCTGCAAACGACGTCGAACTGTTCGTCCAGATGGTTGTTGTCTTGCAAACGTCCCCATCTGTTGACTCAGGGATCGAGACGTGGCTGCACGATCCGTTACAGCCATGCGGATAAGATGCCTGTCATCTCGACTGCTAGTGATACGAGGCCATTGGGATCCAGCACGGCGTTCCGTATTACCCTCCTGGACCCACCGATTCCATATTATGCTAGTCATTGGATCTCGACCAACGCGAGCAGCAATGTCGCGATACGATAAACCGAAATTGCGTTAGGCTACACTCCTACCTTTATCAAAGTCGGAAACGTGATGGTAGGCATTTCTCCTCCTTACACGAGGCATCACAACAACTTTTCACCAGGCAACGCCGGTCAACTGCTGTTTGTGTATGAGAAATCGGTTGAAAACTTTCCTCATATCAGCACGTTGTCGGTGTCACCACCGGCGCCAACTTTGTGTGAATGCTCTGAAAAGCTTATCATTTGCATATCACATCATCTTCTTCCTGTCGGTTAAATTTCGCGTCTGTAGCACGTCATCTTCGTGGTGTAGCAATTTTAATGGCCAGTAGTGTATATAGCAGTTATTATGTACATCAATAAGTCATGTATTACAGGCCACTGAGGATGCTTCACAAATAAAAGAATCGAAACGCATATGGCACAAAACAAACCGGCTTCTTGCAAAGACGGAATACATCTCCATGAATTAGTCCTGTGTACAACAAAAGTACATTTCTATTTAATTTGTTTCACCATTGTATTTGAGTCACCGGCCCTCCACACTCTGCCCCCCCCCCCCCCTCCCCCCATCACCAACGTTCTTTAGAAAAATTTCAACATATTCCCTGTTGACAACATTGTGCTTAAGTAATATTTGTCACATATTTTAGAATTCTGTCGGTATCAGGAATAGTACATACATAGAAACCAGGGTGAAGTGGTAAGAGATGGACAGGAAAAAGAGGAAATTAAGCAGGGAGGGTTGAAGTTACCCACGTCTCCCGCCGGAGGTTCGAGTCCTCCCTCGGGCATGAGTGTGGTGGTGTTCTTAGCATAAGTTCAGGTAGTGTGTAAGTCTAGGGACCAATGACCTCAGCAGTTTGGTCCCTTAGGAATTCACACACATTTGAAGTTACTCGCACTGTTGTTTAGTTTGTACGCTAAGCGATAAATAAAGGAAACTAAAGAGAAATATGGAAAAGAAATTAAGGTTCATGCGGATGAAGTAAAAATTTTAAGATTTACCGACGACACTGTAATTCTGTCGGCCTTTGTTTCAACTTAAATTGCAGGTAGGAATGGCAAAAATTGACTTAAAAAGATGAGGAACACATACCATGCATACTTTGCCATTTATGAAGATGAGGTAACTATGATTTACAAAAGAAAGCCAGCGACTTGGCTTGGCTTGGCGTACTGAAGAAGTTATGATTTTGTGGGTCATACACCAAAGTATACAGGACGTTAATACGGATCTAGAAAAGATAAACACGGTCTGTAAGATCGCTACAAAGAAAGCAATTGTTTTCTGCTGTGTTATTCAAAGTAATATATATTGCCTTTGTGCATGATTGTGATTCCTGCCAGTTATCGACGGTATTGTTCTATCAGCTTTATTTCCAAGAAAATACAGGTAAATGTTGTGATCGATGCAACTCAAATGCATAACTCTTACCATAAACGAAAGTTATAAATTGTAATACCCACTCTGAAAGTCACTTTGATAGAACAGATACAATGAAAAAATTATACATGTAAAACACGTTTATAGGGGAGGTATATGCATGTATGTTCGACCAGGATAGAACTCTTCGTCTATCGCTCTTGCATTTTTGTCGTTTTCCAAGATCGCAGTGTTCACAGAACAGTCGTTGCTTCAGAATACACCTTCCCACATGGTATGTGATTACATACAACGCCACAGCAGAGGACACTACTTATTAGAAAACCTTGCAGACATACTAATTTTCGTCGTCGTCAGTTTCCAGACAGTTCTAAGTATATACGCCAAATCCAACCCATTCATTATTTTGTCTGTATTTTCCCTTGTTTTTGGGTATCTTGAAGGTCAGCCATGTTTGCAACCGCGCACTTTAAAGATGTAGAATAAGTATTTGTTGTTGTGCAAGTAATATTGTTGAAATTCATGTAAAGCAAAGTATGTGTAGTAATCTAATGGAAGAAACATAACCTGTCATCCAAAAAATTTCGAGAATGGATTCATAAAAAATAAAGCTACGATGATCGTTTTAAAGCTTCCGCTGCTTTACACAGCCGACCGTGCTAGCCGAGCGGTTCTAGGCGCTTCAGTCTTGAACAGCGCGACCGCTTCGGTCGCTGGTTCGAATCCTGACTCGGGCATGTTCTAGGGGACTTATGACCTCAGAAGTTAAGTCCCATAGTGCTCAGAGCCATTTGAATTTGCTGTACACAGTTCCCCATCCAATGGCCCAACTCAACTTGCGTCCAACGCACAGAACATTTATACAACCATGTGAAACTGTCAGATAAGTGTTTCTTTGGTATGTCGCGCGTCACATGCCTTGAATGTGTGATTATGTCATCAATGCGGTGACCTTCATGTGAATTCCAGCACATTGTTGTTTTGTAGTAGGTTCGTTGTAATAACACCAGGTCTCGTAACACGTGATGATTTTTCCAGATAAGAATTAATTCTCCGCGTTTTGCATTTCAGTCAAGCTGCGGCAGTCGTCCATGCGTCGTCGTTTCTGCCAGTGGGTCAGGATGTGTGGGACAATGGTTTGCATACCGTTTTCTCTTCTTCAAAATAATATCGAGAATGTCTTTAACCTATGATTTAGAGATGTTGCTCCATTGTGATTTGTGGTACAAAAACGCCCACAGGCCAGGAACAAAATCAGTGTCGGAATTTTTTGAGTGGACGGTGTATGTAATGTTTTTGAAGTAGAATTTTATTTACGAAGTCAAGACATGACGAAATATATATAGGGAGAGGCGTACTGGCAGGAATGACGCTTTGCTGACAGTTCGTGAATCGTCTCTGGATACTTCATTCGGTAAAGCGCCCCATAGACGTTGAATAATATCGCACAATTTTTCTTGAAGCGCAGAAACAACCGTACGTCTAGGGGTGAGATTGAGAGGCTGCGCAACAATACTGGGAACATCAGAAACTCTCGAAATATATGCACTGCCCGGAAATATTGTGCGTCTGTGGGCAGTATTGACAATATTCTTGACAGTGTCTCCCGTGCTACAGGCTCTGGGGACATCTATATTCGTAGCTTGATGTTTTGATCGTCGCCGAGCGTGGGAAATTTAAATGACTGCAAATCAAGGGTAGAGATCAATGTTATTACAGTGCATAGATCTCTACAAATTGGACTTGGCCACTGTTTCTATGTTTCGATACAGTGTATCGATACGTGGAACTGTTTCAGTGTTTCGGAACGGCTGTGGTTCACTGTTTCGAAACAGTGGTGTTTCATTCCGCCCCTGTCTCGGATATCCGGACCAGATTCGATCTCGAGCCAGATACAGAAACTGTATCGTTGTTTCAAAATAAGGCTGTTTCAGTCCACCTGTGCTTGGAACGGACTAATTGTATCGAAACAGTGATGTTTCTTTCCGCTCTGTGTCGGACGAGATTCGGGCTCAGCACAGGTACTGAAACACAACATACCACTTCGGGAAACACTTTCAAGAGTGTCGAAATCTTTTTGACAACCAATAGCATGAAGCTTAAGATATCCGAAAATAAAGCTTCGTTTCTAGCTGACTGTCCTATCCCGAAATGGCGTAACATCTGCTTTATAAACACTAACCAAACAATAAAACAACGCATACTATTCACATTCAAAATAATAAATATGTGAAAATCATTCAGTTAAATTACACTTTTTTATAACATACGCTTCTCTGTTCATGTACAGTAATAATATTAAGAAACGCAAGTAAGCCTACAACATTGTGAATAAAAAAAGGCGTAGAGTGACACTTATTAGACATATATACAAATTTGATGTAGGTATAATTGCAAGCAATCTGTTTGACATGTCACTGATAGTGTAATGGTGAACGGGAAGGGCTGCGAAGCATGGTGAATTTATAGTAACTGTTCGAAACACCTTGAAAGACAAAATTTTTTTCTGTTATATTTTGTTATTTATTCGAATTATTTGGCATTATTTGTGAGGCTATAGTCACTGTGCCTATTATCCACAATGATTCCTTTTGTGTGCATGGAAATTAGCAGGATGGGTACATTACCCATACTAACGGAATGTGGGAATCCCAGTGGCATATCCGTTGTTTCTGCAGTTTGCTCCCAACTCCAGTTCCGTTCGTGGTGGTTCTTCTGTCTTCAGCTATGGCTGTCCTCAGCCAATTGAAAAGTATGAAAGTCACACGAAACGAAAGCAGCGCATTTGCTGCATGAAATACGAAACTGCCAAGATGCCTAAGTGATAATTTCATACTTTCTGCGATATGATTAGCGCTCTCGAACCTCATTCGTGTTTATATGGATATACTTATGCAGTAGACATTCAAGATGATAAAATGTGTAGGGTTATTAAATTACAAAACACAAACTGTTTCACTGTTTCGAAACAGTGTATCGAAACATTACATTGTACTGTTTCATTTGCTTCGAAACAGTTACGTGTTTGTTTGCCCATCTCTACTACAAATCTATGGCTGGGACGACACAGTAATATTATACGTTATTATTATTGCGCAGTTTTCTTGCACGGGAAAAACTTCAAAATAATATTGAACAATACAATTCTTCATAATTACTGCCCATCTAGGGGTCGCTTAAGAGCATCGCCCTCGAGGGGGAAGGTTCCGAGTTAGAATCACGGATGGCGTGCAGTTTCATTGTGCCAGGTAATTTCATACGTAAAGTAATGCCTCCGAGTTTTTTAGGGGGAAAACACTGGAAGCTTTTTGAATAAAAGTTATTTTCTGCATCTTTATTCTTCATGTCTAAATATTTGCATCACTTTGCCGCTAGAAGGTTCCGAACTGTAGTGAGTAACATAGCGTTGTGCAACGTAACTGTGCCGCTGCGTGGGAAATAGCACTACTTTAACTGAGTCTCGAATTCAAAGACTTCCTCCGCACACACACAGCACCATCTCCTTCAGCATGACAATGCCAGACCGCGCACGAGCGCGGCGACATGTGTAACAATCCGACGCCGTGGCTTCACCGTCATCCGTCATCCTCGATGCGGTTCCGACTTGGTCCCATCCGATTTTCATCTGTTTCCAAAACGTAAAAAACAGGACATCACATTGATACGTGGGACAGTGGTGCAAGCAGAGGTGAGGCTGTGACTCCATCACCAAAGTCGAACATTGTGCTGTGACGCTATCATCGAACCAGTCTGCCGTTGGGAGAAATGCATTCGTTGCCAGGGCGACTATTTTAAATATGTAGAAATGAATAAAGACGTAGAATGTTAAAAAATTCAGAGGCATTACTTTCCAACACGCCCTCGTGCGATTTTACAGCTATGCAAAAGATATTCTTATATTTACAAGTCAATATTAGTGCTAATTAGGGAAAATAACGAACGCAGCGTAAACGAATGGAAAAACTAGTAGAAGCCGACCTCGGGGAAGATCAGTTTGGATTCCGTAGAAATACTGGAACACGTGAGGCAATACTGACCTTACGACTTATCTTAGAAGAAAGATTAAGGAAAGGCAAACCTACGTTTCTAGCATTTGTAGACTTAGAGAAAGCTTTTGACAATGTTGACTGGAATACTCTCTTTCAAATTCTGAAGGTGGCGAGGGTAAAATACAGGGAGCGAATGGCTATTTATAATTTGTACAGAAACCAGATGGCAGTTATAAGAGTCGAGGGACATGAAAGGGAAGCAGTGGTTGGGAAGGGAGTAAGACAGGGTTGTAGCCTCTCCCCGATGTTATTCAATCTGTGTATTGAGCAAGCAGTAAAGGAAACAAAAGAAAAATTCGGAGTAGGTATTTAAATCCATGGACAACAAATAAAAACTGAGGTTCGCCGATGACATTGTAATTCTGTCAGAGACAGCAAAGGACTTGGAAGAGCAGTTGAACGGAATGGATGGTGTCTTGAAAGGAGGATATAAGATGAACATCAACAAAAGCAAAACGAGGATAATAGAATGTAGTCGAATTAAGTCGGGTGATGTTGAGGGTATTAGATTAGGAAATGAGACACTTAAAGTAGTAAAGGAGTTTTGCTATTTGGGAAGCAAAATAACTGATGATGGTCGAAGTAGAGAGGATATAAAATGTAGACTGGCAATGGCAAGGAAAGCGTTTCTGAAGAAGAGAAATTTGTTAACATCGAGTATAGATTTAAGTGTCAGGAAGTCATTTCTGAAAGTATTTGTATGGAGTGTAGCCATGTATGGAAGCGAAACATGGACGATAAATAGTTTGGACAAGAAGAGAATAGAAGCTTTCGAAATGTGGTGCTACGGAAGAATGCTGAAGATTAGATGGGTAGATCACGTAACTAATGAGGAAGTATTGAATAGGATTGGGGAGAAGTTTGTGGCACAACTTGACCAGAAGAAGGGATCGGTTCGTAGGACATGTTCTGAGGCATCAAGGGATCACCAATTTAGTATTGGAGGGCAGCGTGGAGGGTAAAAATCGTAGGGGGAGACCAAGAGATGAATACACTAAGCAGATTCAGAAGGATGTAGGTTGCAGTAGGTACTGGGAGATGAAGAAGCTTGCACAGGATAGAGTAGCATGGAGAGCTGCATCAAACCAGTCTCAGGACTGAAGACCACAACAACAACAAGAAGTCAATATTAGTGCTAATTAGGGAAAATAACGAACGCAACGTAAGCGTTTGGAGGAGTAGTTTGATAATATTTTACAGCGAATCGCTTGGCTATCTCGTAAGTCTGGAAATACAGTATTATTCCGCTGTGGCACTGCCCCCCCCCCCTAGTGTGATACGATCTCTTCCCTCTGCTGACGATGTGTGGCAAGAACGATCATCAGTAACCCACTGTACAGCCGAAAGCTGGGTGGGCGTGTACCCTACGAGCATTACGCGAGAAATATTCTTGACATTGTAGTACGTTTCCTGTCTCATTTTGGGACACGGGCTTTTGGAATTTGCAAAACGATCTCTCCCGTACGAGTATAACGATCTCTCCCGTACGAGTATATGGCAGGCAGTCACTATTCCTGGTGTTGCTTGGGCATTTCTTTAACGCTTTCACGTTGACGAAACCACTCCTGTAACGAATCGCGCATCTCCCCTTCGAATCTTCCATGCACCAGATACACAAATGTTACTGTTCAGCAGACTGGACGAAGGCCACGGTAGACAAGAATTTCTTTTCCGCCACACGACTGAGACGAAAGAAATTAAATACAATATGCCTCTCATTTGTTCTGTATTCAATGCTACAATCAAACGATGACCGAAGGGAATTGGAAAGAAGGGTACTCCACTTTAAATCGTAGTTACGTAGCTCCAATAATTTTGTATTGAAACGTCCCCTTAGAAAAATTAATGAATTACTGTGCTGATAAACCTCTTACATTATTTGATTTTCAAACAGCTGAGCAGAACTGAACGTACTCAGATATTTCGCTCTTTACCTATTCTGATCAACACTAAACTGACACACAAAATTTTTAAGCGCAACGCAATCTGACTTTCAATAATCCCTACAGAAGAATGGCCCTGACTAATATTAACCTATACCTTTCACAAATCACTTACCTCACAAAAATCTTGGTTACTCGAACTACTGCAATACAGCGAGCGCCACTACTGCCAGCTAAATAAAAGATTCAAACTACTGAAAGCACAAACTACTGATAGGCATAGTTAGCAAATGAAAGATTTTGGTAGAGAACAAGCAATGTATCTACCTTAATAGTGTTCAAAAGTCATGTTTGAGATATCCAATATTACAAATTTACTCTTTCTGATGGACACACATCCAGATTGTTCGCTCTCAAAATTCTGCCATCTCTCTCCCCACATCCACCACTGCTGGCGGCTCACCTCCAACTGCGCAACGCTACGCGCTGTTCACATCCAACTGCCCAACACTACAATAGCGAATATTCCAACAATGCAAACCAACCACAGACTGCGCACAGCACAGTCAGTGATTTTCATATAGAGCGCTACGTGGCGTTACCAACATAAAAACCTAAACAGCCTACTTACACTGTGTATTATATTCAACAGATCAGCTGTAGGTGTAAAATAGGAATCAGACAGACTACGGCTTTTAGCTGCAAATATACAGCCTGAGAGCTGGAGAATGTGACTTTTGAACATTATTAAGGTAAAAACATTGTTTGTTCTCTATCAAAATCTTTCATTTGCTAACTATGCCTATCAGTAGTTAGTCCCTTCAGTAGTTAGAATCTTTTATTTAGCTGGCAGTATTGGCGCTCGCTGTATTGCAGTAGTCCGAGTAACGAAGATTTTTGTGAGGTACCTGAGTCATGAAAGGTATAGGTTATTGTTAGTCAGGGCCATTCTTTTGTAGGGATTATTGAAAGTCAGATTGCGTTGCGCTAAAAATATTGTGTGTCAGTTTAGTGTTGATCAGAATAAGTAAAGAGCGAAATGTCTGAGTACGTTCAGTTCTGCTCAGCTGTTTGAAAAGCAAGTAACGTAAGGACTTTATCAGCACAGTCATTCATAAATTTTTCTAAGGGGAGGTTTGTTTAGTAAAACCTGATCATCAGCAAAGAGCATTGCATTTAAAATCACCGTATTATTTATTTTAATTCCTAGGTTTGCTCTGAGCTTCCATTGTCAAATTACATCATCCGTGTAATATCAGAACGTGTAAAGGATAAATTGCTGTCCTGATGTACTTGTTAGTTGACGTAAAATTTCTTCAGAAAGTAGGTTTTCTGTTTGCAGTATAAATTTTTTGTAACGTCTATAATATACTCGTTCAATCATAATGTCCCTTGGAGAGCATCTTTTGAGTCGATCTAAGGTCTTGTTTATAATGTTTCAAATTGCAATGATCGCGCTGTGGGAAAGACGGTAAACTCTAAATTTTTCATATGTTCTCTCTTAAGTTTTACAGTATTGCACATATCATGTGGTCATCCATTCTACTTGTCCATACTGCATTCCCACTGATTTAGTTCGTAATATTATTTCTCTAAATACAAAGATTACACAAAAAGATTGCAAACCTTGTCTAAACTTCATTCGACGTTGCTCCTGCTACGATCTTTATTTTTTATTCTCCCCTGAATATTTTAGATCTGAGAACGTAGCTCTACTTGAGTCTCTTTAAAGATGTTCGGGCTCACATATACGTCTGCTGGACGCCATACGTCTATTTCTGACTGTCGCTCTGATTAGAGGCATGACGCCAATATCTGTCGGTGTGCGGTTGTACTGCTGTAAACTAGCTCTCGTGACCAGGACTTCAAAGAAGGCAGATTGATTGTCTGCTCCATCAGCGATTGTGAATTGAATGCTTAGGCGAACAGCGTTGCGGTGACCAAGTAGGTCATTTCGCTGTCCCGCGTGGCGCCACGTAATAAAGGATCGTCAACACACCTGTGTCGCATTTGTGACTCACAGAACCTTACTGCAGTGCCTTACGAGGAAGCACTTGGAGCAAACGACGCAATAACTGCTTGGTCATAAAACTGCTGTGAACTGATGCGGATCTTGTTCTTCGATATATTTTCGCAACCGATAACCTGGGGATTCGTGACATGACTTTCTGTTAATGTATCGATTCTGGATAAGACACGCTGTGAGGGGAATCTAAGGAGGGACTGCACATTTAGTTGCCACCGTTCGTACTTTAGTGAAAATATTTGTGATCTCAATGTTGTTACATGAGAGTCTTCGAACTCGTGAACTGGTACATCTACATGGATACTCTGCAAATCACATTTCGAACTCGTGAACTGGTACATCTACATGGATACTCTGCAAATCACATTTAAGTGCCTGGAAGAGGGTCCATCGAACCACCTTCACAGTTCTCTATTATTCCAATCTAGTATAGCGCGCGGAAAGAATGAACACCTATATCTTTCCGTACGAGCTCTGATTTCCCTTATTTTATTGTGGTGATCGTTCCGCCCTGTGTAGATCGGTGTCAACAAAATATTTTCGCATTCGGAGGAGAAAGTTGGTGATTTGGATTTCGTGAGAAGATTCCGTCGTAACGAAAAACGCCTTTCTTTTAACGATTCCCAGCCCAATCCTGTATCATTTCTGTGACATTCTCTCCCACATTTCGTAATAATACAAAACATGATGCCTTTCTTTGAACTTTTTCGATATACTAAGTCAGTCCTATCTGGCAAGGGTCCCACACCGCGCAGCAATATTCTAAAAGAGGACGGACAAGCGTAGTGTAGGCGGTCTCCTTAGTAGATCTGTTACATTTTCTAAGTGTCCTGACAATAAAACGCAGTCTTTGGTTAGCCTGCCCCACAACATTTTCTATGTGTTCCTTCCAATTTAAGTTGTTCGTAATTGTAATAGCTAGGTATTTAGTTGAATTTACGGCTTTTAGATTAGACTGATTTATCGTGTAACCGAAGTTTCAGTTCCTTTTAGAACTCATGTGGATGACCTCACACTTTTTGTTATTCAGGGTCAACTGGCACTTTTCACACCATTTACATATGTTTTCTAAATCGTTTTGCAGTTTGTTTTGATCTTCTGATAACTTTATTAGTCGATAAACGACAGCGTAATCTGCAAACAACCGAAGAAGGCTGCTCAGATTGTCTCCCAAATCGTTTATATAGATAAGGAACATAAAGGACCTATAACACTACCTTGGGGAACGGCAGAAATCACTTCTGTTTTACACGATGACTTTCCGTCAATTACTACGAACTGTGACCTCTCTGACAGGAAATCACAAATCTAGTCACATAACTGAGACGATATTCCATAAGCACGAAATTTCAATACGAGCCGCTTGTGTGGTACAGTGTCAAAAACCTTCCGGAAATCCATAAATACGGAATCGATCTGAAATCTCTTGTCAGAAGCACTCAACACTGCATGTGAATAAAGAGCTAGTTGGTGTTTCACAGGAAGTCGTTGTCGTAACTCTTCTGTTGTGAAATGCACGTCTTGTCAAATCACAGTACGGTTTACTGTTGTGCACAAATTGACTAAAACACCAGTTTTACTTTAAGCTGCCTATCATAGTCATCAAATTCTATCAGTAAATTCACTGACTGAGTATCAATAACGTCAGTAGTGCTACAGTAATAACCAGAAAAGAAATTCCTTGTAACTTGGAATTTTTTTTTTAAAAAAAGGCGATGTCAACCGTGCAACATTACTACTTTATCTAGATTGGAGTAATTTAGAAAAAGTTTACAATGTAGGCTTAATGAATACGTTGTAACAATTGGAAATTAGTGGAAGATCACTGACAGTGAAATTTTAAGTTAGACGTGATGGCGTGCTGAGACAGCCGAATGGTTAAGGCGTGTACACTTGAAAACCAGGAGTAGTTTCGACATATTTGTGACATTGTATATTCAACATTTCTGTGAACGGTTTGTATTGATTATTATTTCATCCCCGTTTTATAATTTATTCCATTTCAATGTATTTAACAGGTTTCATTTCATTGCATTAGTACGTCCTTAATTATTTTGCTGCTACCTTTGTGATGGCACTTCCATTTTTCATACTGTCATTTTGCTATTAACTTTGTCGTAATTTTTTCTCTTGTTTAATACTCCTCCTATTATTTTACATTATTCTAAATACCGTTTTTACGCCAAACATGTTAACTCGTAATTAAACCACAGCACAGCAACTACTTGCATTCAAACACGATACTGCCCTCGCTTTGAAACACCCACTTTAACGAGCTCTTGTGTTCATCCAGTTCGCCTCTTGTTATTCGCAAACGTATTATCACGTTCGTTTTAAAAAGGCGCGATCCCCGTATCGATGTTGGATGAAATGAAATCGATGCTGCTTCTTTCTAAGTTTGCGGCGTTGTCACCGGCTTCTTTCTTTTGTGTAAGCTTTCTTTCTATTCGGAGATGCTACTGCTTTCTCCTTTGCTGTAATTCTAATTGGTCCCTTTATTGTGACCGCGTATGTCTACATAAATACTTGTCATATACTACTGAAAAAGTCTGATCGGTTTTTTAGACAACGCTACACCAAGATGTCACAAATCCGATCATGCATTCTCTTGCTTTGACGTATTGTTTGTTCCTGTAGCATTATCTACAAATAAAGTTCAAGCCGTTCATAATAATAATAATAATAATAATAATAATAATAATAATAATAATAAAATATTACGAGGTACTAGACTATCAGGTTGTCGTGTGTGAAATGCCTCAGTAAAATTTGAGGCAGTAAAAAAGTAAAGTAGCGTTTCGTCGCTGGTTGGGAAGAGTTTTTCGGCATCTTAATTGGAAAAGTTTTTATTGCCTACCCACAATAGCATTTTTTCTTCGAGAAATGCGAGAGTTGCGTCTTACATAAATGTGCCTGTCCATCCATACCTATTATCACGATTTCCACCAATAGCAAATTAAATATTATTAAGGTACATCATGACGTGTCTCATCAGTTTACCCCTTCTAGCCAAGTTGTAAAATTGTACAATAAAACTCTCTTCGACTCAGTAGCTCTGCATTAGATAATGATTTAACGGTGTATAGTCTTCAGCATTCTTTTGTAGTAACACAGCTCAAAATACTCCGTTGCCTTCTTGGCTGTGCTGTTTATTGTTTACGTTTCACTTCCGTACAAGTAGTAATATGGGCCGGGCAAAATGTGGGTATTTATATAAAAAAAGTGCTTTTTAAAGTTTTTACTTCTAGAATGTATAATTTACCATTTAAAATAGGGAGTGGGACGATACTCTCGGTATTAGAAGTTGGTAAATGTTTTCGTTTAAACATACGTATGTAATTCATTGCAATTATTACTAAGACGGAAAGGAAAAAAGAGAGAAGCACTCTTTTTTTGCTGGCATTCCAACTTGCTGTACCAAGGAAGGGCGCGTGTTATTGACAGCTGCTTGTCATTTATATCAGTTCTACTCCTCTCTCTCTCTCTCTCTCTCTCTCTCTCTCTCTCTCTCTCTCTGCGTTCAATAGCTGTGTAGTGATAAGCCGGTATTAAACAAAACGGAAAAAAACATTGTCCTTAGGACACCTCCTTGTAAATGTAACATACTAATGTGTGTCAAATCCCTGAAGATTACTGAAGAATGATTATTGATAACAAAATTATTACTAAATGTGTTAAGCAGCTGGCATGTGTTTCTTGATAATAAATGCAACCTTAAATGTAAACTAATATCAGTGGGGAAAAAACTGCTTCATTATCAGACGTAGTGACATTTGAGACAGGCTGTAGTTTTCTGTTCTGCTCCTTTCTTTATCTACTTTCGTATGACTTCACTGTTGTGAAGATAAAATGAGAACACTAGCAAAAAACAATGATTTAATAACAAAGAATCGAGGGCGAAGACGCTAGAATCTTTAGATTCCGATATTAATCAATTCCTAGACAATCGGCGATTCCTGGACTCGTGGAGTTACACGGCACATGACTTATCCCTAAGTAAAAAAACTTTTTTTATTGTGATGTTTTTGCAGTAGTATAGTAGGCTATAAGTAAAAATACTAACTACAGGCTACCTACTTAATATAAACTATACTTTATTTCAAGACTTACTTTTAAACTTGAGTTTTGTTTTCTTTTTTTATTATGTACTGCCCTAAGAACTGACCTAATTAAAAATGTGTAGTTACGTTTGCCATCAAATTTATTTCCCCTAAATATTCTTCCCTAACTTTCAAGCAGCTTTTTCAACTTGGGTTGTCCAACTACTGTAGAAGCAATGTTGCAGAACACATTTCCCAAACCAAAAATCAGTTCAATTTTTTTTTTATAAATGGCGCTTATCAGTTGATCTTTAAAATGAATAAATGCCCAGGCCTTTATGAATTTTGGTCATTTGCCCAGGCATTTATCGTAGACATTTGCCCAAATTATAAATGCCCAGGCATTTTACACGACTACGCACGAGGCAAGAAGCAAGAATCCAGAAAAATACCTTGAGAAAAGACTTATTTTAGTACCCGATGTTTTTCAAGGAAGCTTATGTTCCTATTGCAAGCACACGGTGTATATCCTTTTTGCTTCTGCGGTCGTCCTTATTTAGCCATTTCACGCTGGGCTGATTTCGGAATTAAAATCCGTACGTAGCGAACCAGTGCCAGTGGAGAGCGCAGCAGTCGCAGGCCGACGGAACGTGTGGTGTGTTCTGAGCCCTCACCAACCACGCTGAAAACCACGTCCGGTGCCGCGTTCGCGTTCACTCGCTGTGTGAGGGCGGCTTCCACTGTCCTCGCGTCTCGGCGCGAAATTCGCCACACGTGTCCGTTTCGGCTGGCGGGCGCCGGGAACACGCCTGCTGTAGTTGCGCTGTACGCAGCTGGCCGCGTTGCGTGTGCCGTTCGGGGCTACGGCACCGTTGCGAGCGCATAGCTGCGGCATGACGGCCTCTGACGTCACACGAGGCTGCGTTTCCTGGCGGAGCTGCCGGCAGGAGAGAGACACGCAGTCCACAACTCAGCTCCCTGCAGCCGCCACTGCTACTGCCTTCTGATTTAAATCAGTCTGCCTCTGGTGCTTAAACGTGCGAAGTAGCGGCGTTCTAGCGACAAGCACCGTTGGCGGACAGCCCCCACAGCGCATCGCTCTCCGAAGCGATAGAAAATCGCTTGAAGATTTTACGTACGACAAAAAATCACGTAAAAAAAACTGAAACTCTCGCATACATTGATCTCTGTAGTGGACTTCATCGTATAAAAACCTTTGCGGTAATTTAATTATGGTCAGAGTATGTAATTATTATT
This sequence comes from Schistocerca cancellata, assembly GCF_023864275.1. Lineage (NCBI taxonomy): Eukaryota > Metazoa > Arthropoda > Insecta > Orthoptera > Acrididae > Schistocerca > Schistocerca cancellata. The sequence continues at coordinate 546,598,700 of NC_064633.1, forward strand.
ACTATTATTATTTTTTTATATGTGAATTGACCTACGATCACGCTCCAATTTCATTTCTACTTTGTCTGAAGTTTCCACTTTCTCCAGTACTCCTTCATATGGACGCTGTGCTGTTACTTCTGTTCATCCGTCCAGGCTTTTCCAGTCTTCTTAGTTCTTTCGACTCGAAATCCTTCCAAATTTTGAATCATGGTCCGAAATGTATCCCTATTTAACATCTGCACTTCCTGAATATTGAACCTTGCCAGATCTTTACGAGCTTCTAAGCCATGTCGTTATTCTCTTCTTCGTCCGCAGCTCGTGGTCGTGCGGTAGTGTTCGCGCTTCCCGCGCCCGGGTTCGATTCCCGGCGGGGTCAGGGATTTTCTCTGCCTCGTGATGACTGGGTGTTCTGTGATGTCCTTAGGTTAGTTAGGTTTAAGTAGTTCTAAGTTCTAGGGGACTGATGACCATCGATGTTAAGTCCCATAGTGCTCAGAGCCATCTGAACCATTTGTTCTCTTCTTTTTCCACAGGTAGTCGAATATCCTTTTGGTTACTCCGGTTTTGTCCATTCTTTACATGTCATAGAAATGTTAGCCTCCTCTTTTGGATGATCTCAGAGATTTTCTCCATCTTCTTGTAGATTTCATTGTTGCTTCGTCGTTTCCAGCCAGTTTCGATCTGGGTTGGACCCATAATTTTCCGTAATGTTCTGCTTTCTAAAATCTCCAGCTTTTCCAACTTGTAATCCGTTGACGGGCATTCGCTGGCATACAGGCACTCTGTTTTTGTTCAGATGTGTGTCAAATCTTATGGGACTTAACTGCTAAGATCATCAGTCCCTGAGCTTACACACTACTTAACCTAAATTATCCTAATGCCAAACACACACACACACACACACACACACACACACACACACACACACACACACACACACAAATACACACCTATGCCTGAGGGAGGACTCGAACCTCCGCCGGGATCAACCGCACTCTGTGTTTCCCACAGCAGTGTAGTCCTTTATTTTGGCGTTCCAAGAGATGCCTTTTTGTTGTAAATATTTTTAGGTAACCCGTAAGCGCTCTCCATTTTTGAGATCCGGTCCGCCACAGCAGATTTCTCCAGTCCGTTCTCATGTATGGCTTCACAGAGGTATTTGAATTTTTTTACCCTCTCAATCCGTCCAATATCTGTTTGTCATCAATTCGGTCTTCTGTTTCGAGATCCTGAGTCCTGTCTTGCCAGCGATCCTTTCCAGTGGACTGATCTGTATGGCCGCTTCTTCTAAGTTCTCTGAAAACATTGCAAAATCATCAGCAGAAGCTAAGCAGTCGACTTTGATCCGTCCCGATTTGCTTCATAGACAGATTGGGCTAATCCTTTGACTTCCAAGTTTGGAATTCCAAATACTCACAATCTTCTCCAGGACACAGTTAAATAGTTTTGGTCACAGTCTATCGCTCTGTCGCACGCCTGTCTTCATTTCAATTGGTTGGGACTATTATTATTATTATTATTGTCCGCCCCTCGTGGTCTCGCGGTAGAGTTCTCGCTTCCCGAGCACGGGGTCCCGGGTTCGATTCCCGGCGGGGTCAGGGATTTTTCCTGTCTCGAGATGACTGGGTGTTGTTGTGTCGTCTTCATCATCATCATCATCATTCATCCCCATTACTGTCGGAGGAAGGCAACGGCAAACCACCTCCATTAGGACCTTGCCTAGTAAGGCGGTGCGGGTCTCCCGCATCGTTCCCCTACGCTCTGTAAAGAAGCATGGGACTTCATTTCCATTTCATCATTATTATTATTATTATTATTATTATTATTATTATTATTATTATTACTACTGCGAATAGGCCACCTGAGGACCTCATTCCAATTTAAATTCTTCGTTCTTAGTTATTTTCTTTTCTTCCAGTATGCTTTCATCTGCCCACTATGTTTCTTCTTTCTTTCTTCAGACCTTTGTGAATCAGTCTTTTTAGCTACCCTGCCTCGCAAACCTATCATTTTCAATACTTTTTTCCCGAAAGGCTTCTCTGCTGTTCATACCTTTTACATTGTTTGTTTCTAAATCTGTGCTTCGTTGATCCAGCTTGTTGTGGACTTCTTATCTGTCACAAATATTTTAAAATCTTATTAGTTAATCTACTGTCTTACATTCGAAATAAATGACCAATAAATATGTCTTCTTTTTCTCATTACGCCTGAAATATCTGCTATATTTTGGTATATTTCGGCATTAGTTCGTAATTTCCAACTTTCTGCTGTGTTTCGTGGTCCTCATATTTTCCTTATAATTCGCGTTTCTAGTACTTCTAATTTATCTAAATTAATGCTTGCATGTAGGTATTCTGGCTTCAATACTGTGTTATAAGGCCTTATTTTTGCGTTTTTGGATAGGCACTTTTCATTGTAGAGGTATTTGGTGATACGATATGCTCTCCCCATTTCGTGCAGTCTGTCCTCTATTGCAGTTTTTTTTCCGAGGCATGTTCTTGGGATGTCTCCTCTAGATATTTTTAACTTTTCTGGTTGGCCAAAACGTGTTTCCAGGAATTAAAGAGCATCCTTAACGATTGTTCCAAAATTTCAAAATTTGTTTTATCTGTAGAAATTCTTAAGCCAGTATTGCTGGCTACTCCTCCAGGAGATATTATTATTACTCTTTCTTTCTTTTCTCAGACGTTATGTCTGGTCAAAAATGGAAAGTGACGCGGACCTTGATCAAGCGTGACTTCCTTTTAACTGTACGGTATATGTTATATTGCATTTAGGAACTTTCGGGTGATTGAACATGTATCAATAATTACGGATTGTAGTTGTATATATAAGTTTGGATGTAGCTGTATTGCATTTATGTACTGGTGGATATTGTGTGGTATGACTCCTGTAGTTGATAGTATAATTGGTATAATGTCAACTTTATCCTGATGCCACATGCCCTTGACTTCCTCAGCCAGTTGGATGTATTTTTCAATTTTTTCTCCTGTTTTCTTGTGTATATTTGTTGTATTGGGTATGGATATTTCGATTAGTTGTGTTAATTTCTTCTTTTTATTGGTGAGTATGATGTCAGGTTTGTTATGTGGTGTTGTTTTATCTGTTATAATGGTTCTGTTCTAGTATAATTTGTATTCATCGTTCTCCAGTACATTTTGTGGTGCATACTTGTATGTGGGAACGTGTTGTTTTATAAGTTTATATTGTAAGGCAAGCTGTTGATGTATTATTTTTGCTACATTGTCATGTCTTCTGGGGTATTCTGTATTTGCTAGTATTGTACATCCGCTTGTGATGTGATCTGCTGTTTCTATTTGTTGTTTGCAAAGTCTGCATTTATCTGTTGTGGCATTGGGATCTTTAATAATATGCTTGCTGTAATATCTGGTGTTTATTGTTTGATCCTGTATTGCAATCATGAATCCTTCCGTCTCACTGTATATATTGCCTTTTCTTAGCCATGTGTTGGATGCGTCTTGATCGATGTGTGGCTGTGTTAGATGATACTGGTGCTTGCCATGTAGTGTTTTCCTTTTCCAATTTACTTTCTTCGTATCTGTTGATGCAATTTCATTATTTAATATCTATCTCTCTCTCTCTCTCTCTCTCTCTCTCTCTCTCTCTCGTTTTAACTCCAACGTCACACCGTTCAGATACTCAGTTTTGCACACTTATGTGCAGAACCTATCAGTTACGGCTGTTTTAAGTTGATTCTTCTTCGTCACATCCTTGATATGGGCGGGAAATAGTGGGTTAGCCAGTAATCAGAGTGGGAACTGCGTCTCGGAAATCACGAGGAATATAAAACTTTTCTGTTATTACTAGCAGTGGTATTCGCAGTGTACAACTGCTAATATTTCCGTTAATGAAAGTAGTTGTGTGGGGTGGGAGATCTTCACACTTATAATAATCCACATCACTTTGCCCATTCACAGAAACAAACCTTTCTTCAGGCGAACACACTCTAAAGGGGCAATAGCAACTTCTCCAGTTCTCCTGTCAATGATATTTTGAATTACCTTTGCATCTAGTGACTGAAAATGTGGTGTAGACACTTGTGGACGTAATCAAGCGGCTAGAATTCGTATTCTAAAAACCAACTCGTCCTGTTATGATTGTCAGTATCGCACTATTAATATTTTAACAAATGGAAACCATGCTACAGACTTTTGTTGGGATGAAATGTTCTCGTTGCACAAGCCAGACCATTTCTCACGTAACTTCTGTTTGTCATGTAACAACTGAGGAAGAAATGTTGCATATATTAACAATATTAGCTCAGTATTGTAAATTTTTTCAGTCGGCTTACTGAAAACGCTAACCATAGGGCCAGACAAGTAAATGACTTTAGAAGCAAGGACATATCACTTCTGTCGTGGTAATACCGTTCACCTGGCCAGATATACAAGTTCGCACATGTACTTGGTAGTGCCTGTTAGTTGTTACGAACACACTGTAACAGCCACGATGTTAAGAGAGGGAGCATTTTAACGGTGGTGCATAGCAGTGGACTGCAGGTTTTGAGTGCATAGTGTTGTGCAGAATTTACGTTGCTATTAATTTCTCTAGGCCTCTGGAATGTGTCGAAGTTGTCCTGAAAGTGGTTGGTAAGGTTATGTGGCAGAAAATCAAAGAAAATGACGCCCTTTTCACCACCATACCAGTTGACTCTTTATCTCATTAAACCTTGGAGAAAAGCTGTATCCGTAGAAAATTTCGTGTTGTTTCTAGATCATAAAGATCAGCCTAATTTTATTTCTTGTCATTCGAGCGTTAAAAAAAAAGCTTTGTATTGTACTTCGAACGCTTGAAACAGATAAAAGTGGGTATGAACATTTAACACACATTCCGCTAGCCACCATATGGCGCATGGCGGAGGGTACCTCGTTCCATTACTAATTATTCCGTTCCCTGTTAACTCGCAAACTGGCTTAGGGAAACGTTAGTGTCTATACTCTTCCGTACGAGCCCTAATTTATCTTATCTTGGCTTTCCGGTCTTTACTAGAAATGTACTTTGGCAGCAGTAGAATCATCCTGCAGTCAGCTTCAAATTGCGAATCTCTAAATTTTGTTAATAGAGTTTCGAGAAAAGAACGTCATTTTCCCTCTGGGGCGTCCCATTTCAGTTCACAAAGCATCTCCGTAATACTTGCTAACAAATCTAACAGCACGTCTTCCCGAATTGCTTCGATGTCTTCCTTTAGTAGGACCTGATGGGAGCGTTGCTGCTCCAGCAGGCCGCAGGGAATGGGCGCGGACCACAGAGGAAGCGCCTGCAGCCGATGGTGGAGGGGGAAGGCCATAGGCATAAATACTGGACCAGGTCAACTCGAGGAGCAGTCTCAGGTCGCACCTGATGAAGGTCACGAGCTACGTGACCGAAATATCGTGCAAGTACGACGCTGATATCCGGCAGAACACCCGACAACCCAAGATGTCATTAGATAGCCGGGAAAGCCTGAAGTGTTACAACAAAGTCAAAAATGTTCATTTATGACGAACTCCAGGATTATGCACCCTGGAACAGACTGTAAATAACTCTGTCGTCATTTCAAACGTACAATCTTAGTGCCATAAGACGGTAACAAGTGCCTGTTATACTTTTTGTACGAAAATGAAACCGAAAGAAGCAGCTACCTGCATCCAGCTTGTATGCATGTAACAAGATATCGCTGCTTTCCACCTGATGATGAGAGTGGGAGAACATATAAATTGACTTACCGGATAAATTATTTCATTCGAACTTTTATCCACCCATCAGACTTTTTTTTCTATTCTTCGCCATTTCCACAATTTCAAAAGCCTCCAGTTCATCTTTCTTCTTCATTATCCACGTATCTGCATCATACAGGAGAACTATTCGCAAGATACTTTATCAGTCTCTGCATCAAATCTTTGTCCTTCATGCACTTTCGACAATGCTATCCTTAAAATATAAGTAAAAAACTTCAAAGAACCAAGATTGATATTTTATGAAATTTATTTAGATTACCAGTTTCAGCACATTAAGCTGCCATCCTCGGATCAGTAAAGCGTAGATCGAAATTCTAATCACAAAAGATTCATACATTACAATAGTGTGTGATATATTTTTACATAACAAGGATATACGCAGCATCCCTTATGTAATACATTTCAATGTACCCCTAACATGTGCACATTATACTGTGTCAAATCAAGAACATGAAAACCATGTATATCGGCATGTCAGGTAGAAAAGAAACATTTCACCAAATGCCATGCATATTGCACCGACTATACTTGCTGATGTTGGTACAATAGCTGAATGGAGACAGAGATTCTAAAGTAAACAGCCCAGATGGTACTCTAATAACAGATAGAATGCACCGTACCATATAATGCGTAAGGGCAAAATAACATCCAAGAATTCTACAATACAATTACAAAATTTGTCTGTACATATAACAAGAAGTAATTCAGATCGGCGTGCATTACAAAGCAGTTACGTTTAATTTTTTTGTAAAACCCTTTAATAGTTACGTTGAAAATTTTTTTACGAAACCTTATATAATCTTACCAGCATGTGTGGTATCGGTATGCTCACTATATCACTTTATATAGCCAGTTAATAGCTAATCTGATTTAAATAAACGCTATGTAATAGTGATCTTGGCTCTTTGAAGTTGTTTACATTTATTTTCACTAATCTAGTTTGTCCCACAAATTGAAGAATGTCAAGCATATACTATTGCTATCCTGGTTTTAATTTCTGTCCTACAGTTAGTCTCTTGCTTCTCTGCTTCACAGATATTTAACACTGTGTACCTGTTCTAGTATTTCTCTATTCAGCACTATCTTTACCTTGTTTTCTCCTTGTGCCATTACTTTGGGTTTCTTTATATACTGATTTTCATAGCTCCGCTATATCCTGCAACTCTCTTTCTTTCATACACCATGTTCATCTCTCTCGCATTTTTATCCCATGTCATCTAGTGGTCTATGTAAAAAAATTAAAGGGAAACTGTGGTGTCACCGCCAGACACCACACTTGCTAGGTGGTAGCTTTAAATCGGCCGCGGTCCATTAGTACATGTCGGACCCGCGTGTCGCCACTGTCAGTAATTGCAGACCGAGCGCCACCACACGGCAGGTCTAGAGAGACGTACTAGCACTCGCCCCAGTTGTACGGACGACTTTGCTAGCGACTACACTGACGAAGCCTTTCTCTCATTAGCCGAGAGATAGTTAGAATAGCCTTCAGCTAAGTCCATGGCTACGACCTAGCAAGGCGCCATTAACCATTTCTAGAGAGAGTCTCACTTATATCATCAAGAACGCTGTATACAAATGATGGATTAAAGTTAAGTATTCCAGCAGCTACGTACTTTCCTTTATAGCATTCATTATATCCTGTTTCAGACCTAAGCAAGCCTGCGTGAGTTAAGAGCGTGCCCTTTCGGCTTCCTCGCCTTGTGTCTAGACTGTCTTGTCTAGACACAACAGAAACAATAATAGACAATGTAAATTAGTAAGTAAAATCGAAGAAGACTGAACAAAATATAATACGGACTTTAACAGAATGATTAAACTAAAGTTGGCTTATGAACTTTTTTGATTTTAAAACCTTGAAATAAGAAGAAGGCGAGGAAGAAAATAGAAAAGTTGGAATCGCAGCAAGCAGACGCGTAATGCTTGATGTGTAGAAGAAGAGGAGAGGGAGTGGAAGAAGAAGAAGAAGAAGAAGAAGAAGTCAATGTCCTAATGCCCTCTGAGTTGCTTGAAATGCTTGATGACTGCTCATCTCATAATCCAGAATGTCGTTCGTCCCAGACCGAACAGCGTGTTCCGTAGCGCTCCGACAGGACAGAATGGTACGGAAGTGCGGGGAACAGCTGTGAGATATTTGAGCTTGAGTGGGAAGCCCTGAGGACGGGCCGTTCTAAGTTTAGCTGCCCGCGTACCGCTGTAGTAAGTCCCCCGAGCCTGTATAAACGCTCACTTGCGCCCCTCTTGTTATAAATAACCACAGCCGTTAGCGTCTCCCCCCCCCCCCCTCCTCCGTCGCCTCACCCATGGTCGCCTGTCACCGTAGCCTATGCCGCATCTTCTCACTGGGTTAGGGCCAACTGCATAAAGCATCTCATAACTGCTGAACCAAAGCAAGCACCATCTGCCTGCGCGACCTAAGGTTTTATGGTGTTTGCTTCCCATGTGGACGTCCTAGGATCGATTCCTGGTTACTACCTAGAATCTTTGAAATGTAACGGAAACCCTTTAGCGTCATCAGGATAAATGAGAATATGCTTTCGAAACACACCTGCAAACCTCCGAAACATGGTGGAGCTGAAAGGATCCTGGTGTTTCCTCGGGAAAGCATGTAACTCTCAAAAAATAATAAGATTTGTATATTATTGCTGCAGTATAACATGGTGTGAGTTTGTGACACTCCTATAATTAAAAGAAATTATTTATGGTTCACACATAAAAATCAGAGGTGAACGACCTTTTCGTTTGTGTAACGGACTTTATCAAATATCATTTATACTTGACATTGTCAAGTTAGGGGGAGGGCGGGCGGCTATCTAGATCAATGCAGAAACAGAAATACAGCTTCAAACAGCCAAGATCGCTATTGTACAGTATTTATTGTGATGATCGGTTTCCGCAAACTACGTTCCCGTCATCAGATCTGCGGTACATCTCACTGAATCTTGACTAAATGCATCTTGAATCGTATCATATCGTAGAACAATATTTTCATGAACACGAGAACAACAGTATTCACCAAATCAAGCATAAGATAACTGTTACATAAAACAACGTATATATTGCACTGATTATACATCAGTGTTTCGTAGACATGAGGACACAAGTATATCAGCAAGTCAAGTGTAACATAACTGTTATATAAAACAATGTACATACTGCACTGATTATACAAGCTCATGTTAACAGCAAGCGAGCAAGCGACTTGCTGATATACTGTTAACATGAGCTTCTATAATCAGTGCAATATGTACGTTGTGTTATGCAATAGTTATTTTATGCTTGACTTGCTGATATACTGTTGTTCTCAGTTCATGAAATATTGTTCTACGACAAGATTTCTGTGAAATGTACTGCAGAATATATGATGATGGCAATGATAGCAACGTAGTTTGCTGAAATCAGTCATCACAATAAATGCTGTAGAACAGAGATCTTGGCTGTTAGAAGTTCTGCTTCTGCACTTCTCAAAAGTAAGCGGGAGCACGCTAGTTATTCTGTAATTGTAGCGTTTGACCTTGGAGAGCAAAAACTGTAATGAAGGTATAACGATTGTGACTTTACTTTGGTTCGGAGACTTAACGAATGCGGACGTTTACATTGATTAGCAGTAATTTGTGATGTTGTTGGCCTCCATTACAACCTGTATTCATCCGAGTCACAAATAATGTCCGATTAATGTTACCTCGACTTAATAAATATATTTTCAAGAAAATCGGCAGCAAAAGTTTAAGGTACATAACATTTTTTTAATTATCCAAAAGTGATTGGTCTGAGTGTGCACACTGAATGTTGTCATAGGATTTTCGGACATTGATTGCCGGATGTTTCCTGGCGAGTTCGCAAAGCGCGGTTATTGATTGCATCGGGAGAATTAATAAACCGAAGTTATTTTGTGGAAATCTACGTATCCGTTGAGGACATCCAAGAGTCAGTTTGAGTACTGTAATTCCACTGCTATAGACTCCGAAGATTCTGTGTGTGATTAAATACAGGGCTATTACAAATGATTGAAGCGATTTCATAAATTCACTGTAGCTCCATTCATTGACATATGGTCACGACACACTACAGATACGTAGAAAAACTCATGAAGTTTTGTTCGGCAGAAGCCGCACTTCAGGTTTCTACCGCCAGAGCGCTCGAGAGCGCAGTGAGACAAAATGGCAACAGGAACCGAGAAAGCGTATGTCGTGCTTGAAATGCACTCACATCAGTCAGTCATAACAGTGCAACGACACTTCAGGACGAAGTTCAACAAAGATCCACCAACTGCTAACTCCATTCGGCGATGGTATGCGCAGTTTAAAGCTTCTGGATGCCTCTGTAAGGGGAAGTCAACGGGTCGGCCTGCAGTGAGCGAAGAAACGGTTGAACGCGTGCGGGCAAGTTTCACGCGTAGCCCGCGGAGGTCGACGAATAAAGCAAGCAGGGAGCTAAACGCACCACAGCCGACGGTTTGGAAAATCTTACGGAAAAGGCTAAAGCAGAAGCCTTACCGTTTCGAACTCATTGATGGGGACATGCTGCGCCGAGTGTGGGAGGAACTTGATTATCGGCTTGATGTCTGCCGAATCACTAAAGGGGCACATATCGAACATTTCTGAATGCCTAAAAAAACTTTTTGAGTTTTTGTATGTGTGTGCAAAGCATTGTGAAAATATCTCAAATAATAAAGTTATAGTAGAGCTGTGAAATCGCTTCAATCATTTGTGATAACCCTGTACAGTGTCAGGCGATCGCATATTATATAGCTGAGTTGCAGCTAACCGGCGAGATCTTTTCAGACCAGGGCAGTGACTTGTGGAAATTCTTCCAAAATTTGTTAGCTATTCAGAACCCACTGAACTCATGGCATTACCAATAAAATAAATAAACAGCAGCTAAATAACAGAAGTAAATAAACTAGTAGTTGCACGAACCTAACATTAACGGCTAAGTGTGAAGGCCTTCCATGGCAGGACAGGACTCTGGCCGGAAGCAAACTTCATATTTTTCGTGGTTGTCACACTCTCAGCAACATGTTTTTATCTTGTCGAAGTGATTTAGCCGTCTGATTGAGTAGGAAGCGGTACAATATCTGTCAAACAAGTAAGCATACACTTTTTTTTTTGACACGTTAGGATTCCTCTGTCACTCATCCTAACGAAAGATTTTTTTTTTGTCACGTCAAAGTGTTGCTATAATTGTCTACACACAGAATAGCGTGGAGGATGTGAACTGTATAGAGAGTTTTGGAGAAAGTTGTCGAAAAAGCAGCTACAATCGCTTAGTTAAATTATGCAAAAGAACTTGTTCCCCTTCTAGCAGTAATTTATCGTAAACCGGTTGAACAACGAAAGGTACCTAACGATTGGAAAAAAGCGCAGGTCATTCCCGTTTTGAAGAAAGGCCGTAAGGCAGATCCACACAATCATAGACCAATATCGTTGACTTCAATCTGTTGTAGAATTATGGTACATGTTTTATGCTCAAGAATTATGACCTTCCTGGAAAATGAATAGCTCCTCTACAAAAATCAACATGGATTCCGCAAACAGAGATCCTGCTTCACCCAGCTCGCTCTGTTCGACAGCGCAGTCGAAAACGGCGCTCAGGCTGATGCCGTGTTCCTTGACTTCAGTAAGGCATTTGACACCGTCCCGCATTCCATTTAATGAAAAAAATACGAGCTTACGGAGTATCGGAGCAGACCTGCGTTTGGATTCAAGACTTTCTTGCAGATAGAACTGAATACGTCGCTCTTAACGGAACTAAATCGACAGATGTAAAGGTAATATACGGGAAGTGTGGTAGGACTGTTGCTGTTCACAATATATATAAATGGTCTAGTAGAAAGCGTCGGATTCTCTTTAAGGCTATTAGCAGATGATTGAGTTGTTTATACCAAAGTATCAACGCCAGAAGATAGTAAGGATTTACAGAACGACCTGCAGAGAATTTATGAATGGTGCAGACTCTGGCAGTTGATCCTGAACGTAAATAAATGTAACATATTGCGCATACATAGGAAAGGAAATCCACTACTGTACAGTTACACTATTGATGTCAAACAGCTGGAGACAGTGTCTGGCGTAAAATATCGAGGCGTAACTATCCAGAGCGACCGTAAGTGGAATGATCATATGAAATAGATAGTGTGCAAAGCAGACACAAGATTCAGATTCATCGGTAGAATTTTAAGGAAATGTAACTCACCCGCGAAGGAAGTGACTTATAAGGCGCTTGTTCACCCGATTCTTGAGTATGGTTCCTCTATCGGGGATCCCTATCAGGTAGGACTGATAGAGGAGACAGAGAAGATCGAACGAAGAGCGGCGCGTTTCGTCAAGGGATCGTTCAGCTGGCGAGAGAGCGCAACGGATGTGCTAAACAAAGTTCACTGGCAGACGGTACAAAAGAGACGTTGTGGCCGGCCGCCGTGGCCGAGCGGCTCTAGGCGCTTCAGTCCGGAACCGCGCGACTGCTACGGTCGCGGGTTAGAATCGTGCCTCGGGCACGATGTCCTTAGGTTAGTTAGGTTTAAGTAGTTCTAAGATCTAGGGGACTGATGACCTCAGAAGTTAAGTCCCATAGTGCTCAGAGCCATTTGAACCAGAGACATTGTGCATCGCGGAGATATTTGCTACAGTTTCAACAAGAAAGAGGAAAGCCTTAAGGTAAACGGATCCTGGCTTCCCGTACTGCAGCGAACGACCGTTGCAGGTAGTAAGAAGAGAACCGCACCGGAAATGACCGCGGAGAAGCCCTCGGACGTTGGCGCGCCAGGTACATATAGGCTGCGGCCGCGAGCTCGCCTCCAGAAGAGAGCAAATCCTGCCCAAATTCCAGTTTGGGTTTCGCCCACATCATTCGGCCCCCCAACAAATAATGAGGGTGGTTGAGGCAGCCACAGAAAGCTTCAACCGCAAAGGCTACTGCGGGATAGTCTTACTAGACGTGGCAAAAGCCTTTGATTCTGTTTGGCACACCGGGCTACTCCACAAAATGTACACACAGGGCTTCCCCGGAAAGATTGTGAAACTTGTAAAAAGCTATCTCTCCGGTAGGACATTCTCCGTAAAAGTAGAAACATCACTGTCAAGCAGGAGAAGAATACAGGCAGGGGTACCACAGGGTTCGGTTCTTGGACCAACCCTGTACAGTCTGTACACCGCAGACATACCAACCACACAGCACGTACAAACAGCACAGTATGCTGATGACACCGCATTCTTCTCCTGCTCAACAAGCAGGAACCTGGTCACGAGACGTCTTCAAACCGCCCTAAATAAGACAGACGAATGGGCCAAACAATGGCGAATCTCACTGAACTCCGAGAAGACCCAAGCCATGCTAATGACTAGACGTTACGGCAAACGCCGCCCCCCCCCCCCCCCAGAAGACCCTACCAAATGCTGCACCTGCAGGGCCAAAACCTCCCCTGGAAAAACTCCGCGAGGTACCTCGGTGTGACACTAGACAAGCGTCTGACTTGGAAGTGCCACATCGAGGAGGTTCGCAAAAAGGCCCTAGGCAGGATGCAGATCCTTTACCCAATATTGAACAGTACAAGTTCCCTTGACCCGAGCACAGGAGTAGCCGTCTATCGAAGTCTAATTAGACCGATACTGGAGTATGCGTGCCCAGTATGGGGTTACGCTGCTAGATCGACGGTAGAACGGCTACAAAAAATTCAAAACAGAGCGCTCAGAAGAGCCCTACACACACCGCCGCGCTTCCCGACGGAAGACCTCCACATAGCGGCAGACATTGTAAAATTAAACACGCGATTCCGTACTCTGGCGGAGCAGTTTTGCGCCAACGCGGAAAGGTCGTCAAACGAGCTAATAAACTCACTTGGTCGGTACAACAACGTACCAGACCGATACAAAAGACCAAAAGCATTACTCGTCGCTTAAAATAAAAAAAAAAAACCGTCACTACTAGGGTGACAGAAAAGAAACACAAGATACTCTAAAGAACAGAATTAACAAAAGACAGGCACATCCAAAAACTCACCAAAAATTGAAGGAAATGTCCAAATAGGACAAAAACCTTCGCAGAAAACAACCTCTATCTAAAGACAGAGGAAGAAATTAGAGTGTGCAGCAGTGTGCAGCTCGCCTCCAGTTCACCACCGGCAATGGAGGGTGAAGCTTTGACAATGCCAGCCACTCGTGCTGGCGAAACGTCAGAGAATCTCCCTTAGGTATAGGGAACTCAGTCGGTCCCTTCCCTTCCCGCGCTGTGGCCCGGTAGAGTGTCTGACCTTGGGAGCGAGCAAACACGTGGCTTCCGAGTTTCTGTGTGGGCGACCACAGCCTTGAGTCGCGCCTAGCTGCAGGGACGCAGGCAGGGCCTTCCTCGGCGCCGACCGTTCCACACGATCACTCAAGAACACGCCGGAAGCACCTGATTCGATACTTCCGGCGCCGGCAACAAAACCGTAAACCCGTCGAATAAATGGAATCTTATATAATTGCAGAGTTACCGTCACTGAGACAGGTGGTGTAGTGGTGAGACACTCATTGGACTTCGTAACCTCCCCCTCACTTACCGACCCTAATGACAGTGAAAAATTAAACCGCGGGCACCTAATGGAAATCACCGAGCGAGGTGGCGCAGTGGTTAGACACTGGACTCGTATTCGGGAGGACGACGGTTCAATCCCGCGTCCGGCCATCCTGATTTAGGTTTTCCGTGATTTCCCTAAATCACTCCAGGCCAATGCCGGGATGGTTCCGCTGAAAGGGCACGGCCGACTTCCTTTCCCATCCTTCCCTAATCCGATGAGACCGATGACCACGCTGTCTGGTCTCCTTCCCCAAACCAACCAACCAACCTAATGGAAATCGGAGAAAAACAATCGTCACCGAAGTTAATTTGTCGGTAAAGAGGGAGGAAAGGGTTACATCTAAATGAAAGGAAAAATGCAAATGAAATTGGTGGAAATTAATTTTGAGAAGGGTAAAATTAATAAAGAAAGTAAATGTGCGGTCGTTACGTTAACAATTAATTGACGTTAATTAGATATTTGAGATTTGGGGAAAATTACGGTCGCCTGTCCTATGGACAACTACTATAATAACTGAAAATGAAAGATTAATGCACATATAATTAGCACTAAAAGCGTGGCAACTGAAGGTTGACACGTGTTGTGTGAAAACTGAATGTTTGTCAAAAGTAATAAATTTTGCTACGTTCTGACTTAATTTAGCAAAACAATTAATAAAACCGGAAAATTGAAAGTTCATTTAGTGACTGAAATTAATAGTGAACTTTGTTTCTGAAGCACTATGAAATTCAATAAAATAAGGTTAGTCTTGGGATACCTCCAACAATCATTTCAAAAGCTACTTTACGCAATTTAGAAATAAGAGATTGAACTTTGAACTTGAATTCAATAATTTAGTATGTACCAAGCTGAGCTGCAGTCACAGGTAACCTAAAATATGGTAATAAAACTCGCACTCTTAATTTGTGCTTGTGTAATCTAAATATTGTAGCCAGCTATGAATAGTTTAACTGAACTTTGAAATTTAAGCAGTGAAATGGAATGATATTACTTTAATGCTGGCGTTTGAATTTCAACGACACTCTGGTTCATTCCGGAAAAGGAAGGGACCCTGCTTGGTAATGCAACTGGGACAATGAGCAACAAATGTGCATGCTACGTTGCTGTAATTTTGTGAGGCAAATTGAACAGTTTGAAAAGCTGAGGTCTGCCATACAGTTCTAAAACTTTACGTGCTTCCAGTCTTCCTTGTTGGTTGATTGAAGGTTTGAAGTCGTCGGTCGAGGAGGTGGCGACAGTCACTCATTGTCGGCCGCCGCTGTTGCAGAAGCTGGATGTTGGCGCGCCTTCTTCTCGACACGGTCACCGGGCGAAACGGGCTCTTGATGTGCGCCAGCTAATACTTCCCGTCCGCGACACCGTGTCAGAAACTATCATAGCAAGTCGAGCGCAATTACATGCTGCCAAACCCTGCTCCACTGCACTACTCCAGCCAGACTCCGCTCGGCCCGCGCTCCACGCGGCGGAGTTAACACTACCAAAGATCGTAAACACTTTGGTTCTCCACACGACTTATCGATGTAATCGTTCGATAGCATAGTTTCACTTTCCTGTCCTCAATTCATGACCCATGAGAAGCAGCCACAGTGAAAAGGAAAAACAAGGATGGTACTAGTACAGAGATTTCTTCTCCTGAAGTTGTGGCAGAATACAACAAAATAATGGGTGGTGTCGATAAGTTTGATCAATTACGAGAAAGGTATGCTATTGGCAGACGTTCTGTAAAATGTTGGCACAGAATATTTTCTTTCCTGGTGGACGTCGCTGCAGTGAACAGTTTTATCCCGTGGGAAAAAAGTAAAAGAGAAAGTGGACAGCATGATCAGCTCACATACAGGATCCATCTACCCAGACAACTGATCGCTGGCTTCTCATCCCAAAAAAGGCGTGGACAAAAACCTGTCTTTCTGGCAAAAAGGGGTAAAGTACCTGAAGATTTTCGTCATGTGGCTGTAGGGGAGCATCGACCCATTTTAGGGAAAACCTACTGGACGTGCTGTCATTGTAGTACCAAATCTGCGGAAAAGAGCACTCGCTGTGTTTGTACATATTGTCAAATACCACCTTGCATAGACCCATGATTCAAAAAATTTCATAACAAGTAATTGTGAACAATCATTGTAACGAGAGAAGTAAATTTATCAAATATGACATTTATTGAAAAAGTTGTTTTTGTCTAACTCCAAGGAAGGGCAGTGGGAAGAATACTTCCCACCTTGTGTGACCTCACTTTCACAGTTGGAGTAAATTTGATATTCTGTATGATAAATAAACCTATCTGTTACCTACTATCTGCTCTCCATTCATTAAAAAAAACTGCTCAATAATTTTGCCCACGAAAGGGTTCAATTAGGTGGCATTTGACGGCGAGCGGGCTGTAGTGGCGTTGTCGGCGCCTGCTCTGATGCCACTTCTGCTGCGAAAAGCATTGTGCCTCTCAGTTCTCAAGCAGAAAACTTTCCCGGGCGAGAAATTTTCGCCGATTTCAAGAAAACAACTCACCTCCGTGTAATCGAAATCGTTATACACTGAAGAGACTGGTACACCTGTACACATCGTGTAGCGCCCCCGCTGCTGAGCACGCAGAAGTGCCGCAACACGACGTGGCGTGGATTCGAGGGAATTGGTAACATGAATCCTGCAGCACTGTCCATAAATCCTTAAAGAGTACAAGGGGGTGGAGACCTCTACTGAACAGCACGTAGCAAGGCATCCCAGATATGCTGAATAATGTTCATGTCAGGGGAGTTTGGTGGCTAGCGGATGTGTTTAAACACAGATGAGTGTTCCTCGAGGCACTCTGTAACAATTCTAGACACGTGGGGTGTCGCATTGTCGTGCTGGAATGGCCCAAGACCGTCGGAATGCACAATGGATGGATGCAGGTTACCAGACAGGATGCTTACGTACGTGTCACCTGTCAGAGTCGTATCTAAACGTATCAGGGGCCCCATATCACTCCAACTGCACACGTCCCACGCCGTTACACCAGCTTGAACAGTCCCCTGCTGACACGCAGGGTCCATGGATTCATGAGGTTGTTTCCATACCCGGAAACGTCCATCTGCTCGATACAATTTTAAACGAGACTCGTCCGACCAGGTAACATGTTTACAGTCATCAACAGTCCAACGTCGGTGTTGATGGGCCCAGGTGAAGCTTAAAGCTTTGCGTCATGCAGTCACCAAGGGTATACGAGTGGGCCTTCGGCTCCGAAAGCCCATACCGATGATGTTTCGTTGAATGGTTCGCGCGCTGACACTTGTTGATGGCCCAGCATTGAAATCTGCAGCAATCTGCGGATGGGTTGCACATCTGTCACGTTGAACGATTCTCTTCAGTCATCGTTGGTCCCGTTCTTGCGGGATTTTTTTCCGGCCGCAGCGATGTCGAAGATTTGATGTTTTACCGGATTTCTGATATTCACAGTACACTCGTGAAATGGTCGTACGGAGATGCTGTGTCCTATCGCTCATGCGCCGACTGTAATACCACGTTCAAACTCGCTTAAATCTTCATAACCTGTCACTGTAGCAGCAGTAACCGTGCGAACAACTGTGCCAGAGAGTTGTCTTATATAGGCGTTGTCGAATGAAGCGCCGTTTTCTGCCTGTTTACATATCTCTGTATTTGAATACGCTTGCCTGTACCAGTTTCTTTGGCGCTTCGGTGTACTTTGCTACCCAAACAGCAAAACTCATTTATTACTGTCTCATTTCCTAATCTGATACCCCAGACATTACATGGTTTTATGCAACTACATTCCATTACCTGTGCTTTGCTTATCTTATATTATCCTTTCAAGACACTGTCAATTTCTTTCAACTGCTCTGCGAAGTCCTTTACTGTCTCTGACGGATATACGATGTCATCGGCAAACTAGAAAGTTATTATTTCTTCTCCCCGAACTTTAATTCCTGCTCCAATTTTTCTTTGATTTTTTTTAACTGAATGCTTAAAGTACAGAGAGAATAACATTGTGTATAAGTTGCAGCCCTGTCTCACTTCTTTCTCAACCACTGCCTCCCTAACATGTCCCTCGACACTTACAACTGCCATCTGTGTTTGTGTATAAGTTGTGTATACTGTCTTCAGAATTTTAATTGTGAATTTCAGTCGAATTTTAATAGTAAATTCCAGTCTACACCGTCAAAATATTTCTCCAAATCTACTAAGCTAAAAACGTAGGATTGTCATTCCTTCCTCTATCTTTTAAGATAAGTCGCAGAGTCAGTATTTCCATGTGCTTTCCTACATTTCTCCTGCATCCAAACTGATCTTTCCATTATTCTGTAAATAATTCGTGTCATTATTTTGCAGCCATGACATTAAATTCATACTTCGGTAATATTTACAACTGTCAGCAACTGTTTTATTGGAATTAATACATTCTTCTTGAAGTCTAGGTTATTTCCTCTGTTTGATATATCTTGCACACACCGGATGGAATAGTTTTGCGTTGGCTGGCACTCCCAAGGCTATCGGTTGTTGCGGCGGCATCTCGTCTACCCCAGGGCCTCGTTTCGGCTTAGGTCTTTCGATACGATACTTCGGAAAGATCATTTACCAAGCGAAGCACGTTGGTAATCAGCAATGAAAATTGTATACCGGATGGGTAAATTTTGTTACACTACTGGCCATTAAAATTGCTACACCAAGAAGAAATGCAGATGATAAATGGTATTCATTGGAGAACTGACATGTGGTTACATTTTCTCGCAATTTGAGTGCATAGATCCTGAGAAATCAGTACGCAGAACAACCACCTCTAGCCGTAACAACGGTCTTGATACGCCTGGGCATTGAGTCAAACAGAGCGTGGATGGCGTGTACAGGTACAGCTGCCCATACACCTTCAACACCATACCACAGTTCATCAAGACTAGTGACTGGCGTCTTGTGACGAGCCAGTTGCTCGGCCGCCATTGACCAGGCGTTTTCAATTGGTGAGAGTTCTGGAGAATGTGCTGGCCAGGGCAGCACTCGAACATTTTCTGTATCCAGAAAGGCCCGTACAGGACCTGCAACATGCGGTCGTGTATTATCCTGCTGAAATGTAGGGTTTCGCAGGGATCGAATGAAGGGTAGAGCCACGGGTCGTAACACATCTGAAATGTAACGTCCACTGTTCAAAGTGCCGTCAATGCGAACAAGAGGTGACCGAGACGTGTAACCAATGGCACCCCATACCATCACGCCGGGTGATACGCCAGTATGGCAATGATGAATACACCCTTCCGACGTGCGTTCACCGCGATGTCACCAAACACGGATGCGACCATCATGTTGCCATTCGTGCACCCAGGTTCGTCGTTGAGTACACCATCGCAGGCACTTCTGTCTGTGATGCAGCGTCAAGGGTAACCACAGCCATGGTCTCAGAGCTGATAGTCCATGCTGCTGCAAACGTCGTCGAACTGTTCGTGCAGATGGTTGTTGTCTTGCAAACGTCCCCATCTGTTGACTCAGGGATCGAGACGTGGCTGCACGATCCGTTACAGCCATGCGGATAAGATGCCTGTCATCTCGACTGCCAGTGATACGAGGCCGTTGGGATGTAGCACGGCGTTCCGTATTACCCTCCTGAACTCAGCGATTCCATATTCTGCTAAGTCATTGGATCTCGACCAACGCGAGCAGCAATGTCGCGATACGATAAACCGCAATCGCGATAGGTTACAATCCGACCTTTATCAAAGTCGGAAACGTGATGGTACTCATTTGTCCTCCTTACACGAGGCATCACAACAACGTTTCACCAGACAACGCCTGTCAACTGCTGTTTGTGTATGAGAAATCGGTCGGAAACTTTCCTCATGTCAACACGTTGTAGGTGTCGCTACCGGCGCCAACCTTGTGTGAATGCTCTGAAAAGCTAATGATTTGCCCGGTGAGCCAGCCCCGCAGTGCCCTTGTGGTCATGCATTAACAGTGCGCCATGTTTTATTGTCGTGTCCCCGTTTTAGTCAATCTCGTGTTGTCCTGTCTCTGCCATCTACTTTACAGGATATGTCAGCTGATGACGCTCGAGCAGCTGCTCGTGTTCTTCGTTTCATTACTTTGACTGGCTTGTCCAAAGACATCTAACTCTTTCACTTATTTTATCTGCATCTTTGTAAGAATTTTCTGGTGTCCCCCCCCCCCCCTTGAGTTTTACTAGATTCTGTGTGCTCTAACAATTGTGACTGGGCGCTAATGACCTCAGTAGTTGAGCGCCCTTAAACCCCCCCCCCCCCCCCAAAAAAAACTAATCATTTGCATATCACAGCATCATCTTCCTGTCGGTTAAATTTCGCGTCTGTAGCACGCCATCTTCGTGGTGTAGCAATTTTAATGGCTAGTAGTGTAGTTTCGAAAGTACTGGCATGCTTCCAGCCCTAATTAAAACTAAGGAAAGGTTTTTGACATACTTGGAGACTTTCCAGACATGTATACTCTACGTAGTTTCAGATGTTTTGTGTGATGGTCCGGCGAACAGAGCCGTATGGTGGCTGCCTGCAGGTAGTGCTAGCAACTTCGACCTTAAACGAAAGATGCCACCTAATCTAAATTGGATTATAATTTTGTTGAGGGAACTGGTCATCATCGATCGATAACTGTTACGAATAATAAGAATTCCATTACAACACGTTGCCTTAACTTTGACAAAATGCGACATTTTATGTGCAAAGGCGTGACGCAATTTGGGCCACGGTTCACGGCTAGGGCCTTTCCGTTGGAAGGGAAGATCAAACCTTCGCGCAACGTATTTCTCCATTCGGCCCTTTTCTTTCTCCCCAGTCGCGCTAAAGCAACAGAGCGAAAGGTTAATGGTCCGCGGGTACACAGCGGCAGAAAAGCGACAATAGCGGAAAGCGCCGGCTGCGTGTCAAAAGCGGAGGAAAAGCCGGGGAAACTGCGCGGAATCGGCAGCGCTTTGAGGAGAAGAGGGCGCCGCAGGGTGTGGGTTAACATCAGAGGGCAGCGGCCGCCCTTAAGGGCTCGAGAGGCGCCGGGCAGGCGAGGGACGGCGGCGCGCAACCAATCACGTGACGCCGGCGTGCGGGGGCGCTCGCGGTGTGTGGGCGGCAGGAGGCAGGCGTGAGGCGTGGCAGCTGCTGGCAGAGGCGGCGGTCAGGGCCGGCCCAGAAACGCTGACCACTCCTTCCCCGCCGCCGGTATACATTGCCATGACGTGAACTTTTAACAGCTCAGATCAATAACAGTAACAACATGTTTACAGAAAAAATTTTGTGTAACAGTTTTGTCTTCCGAATTTGGCCACCTCCGGGCGGCTTAGAAGATAAGACTTCTTGACCTTTGCCGGCCGAAATGGCCGAGCGGTTCTAGGCGCTACAGTCTGGAACCGCGCGACCGCTACGGCCGCAGGTGCTCAGATCCATTTGAACCTGATTCTTTTTTTTCTTTTAGTCACCCCAGATCACCGTCACTACGGAAATACACTGTCCAGTCTGTTAATTTGAGCACGTGTCAGAAACCATCTTTTGCAGTACTGACCCGCTGCAGTCCTAGACTGTGCGGCTGGTCCCGGCGGAGGTTCGAGTCCTCCCTCGGGCATGGGTGTGTGTGTTTGGCATTAGGATAATTTAGGTTAAGTAGTGTGTAAGCTTAGGGACTGATGACCTTAGCAATTACGTCCCATAAGATTTCACACACATTTGAACATTTGTAACCGTTGCGAGTCATGCAGGCAGTGAGTCAGTAGGTTATGGAAGGTGCCGACAAGGATGTACAATCATGACGACTCCAGTCTCGTTGGACGAACAGCCAAATCGAGGTGGTCCCACAGATTTTTGATTACGTGTAAATCCGGGGATTTGGTGACTACGGAATAATGTATACTGATCCATGTGCTCTCTGCACCACGCATGTACACTGCGGGTTGAGCGACGTGTTGCATTGCCGGCCGGTGTGGCCGAGCGGTTCTAGGCGTTTGTCTGGAACAGCGCGACTGCTACGGTCGCAGGTTCGAATCCTGCCTCGGGCATGGATGTGTGTGATGTCCTTGGGTTAGTTGGGTTTAAGTAGTTCTAAGTTCTAGGGGACTCATGACCTCAGATGTTAAGTCCCATAGTGCTCAGAGCCATTTCAACGTGTTGCATTGTCCTGCTCGTAGATGTCACCGTGCCGTGGAAAACAAACTGCTTGTGCAGGTGGACATGGTCCCCAAGGATACATGCGTACTTGTGTTGATCCACTGTGCCTTCCATAATGACGAGACCACCCAGGGAATGCCACGAAAACATTCCCCAGACCGTAACTGTTCTAGGGTGATTGCTTTCAGACGTTTCGCGCTGTACACGTCAATGGCCATCTGTCCTATGGAGCGTAAATCGTGATTCATCTGAATAGGCCACCTGTCACCACTCAGTACACTTCCAGTTGCGATGCTGGCGTGCAAATTCCAGCCTTGGCCGCCAATGAGCGGCAGTCAGCATAGATACAGGAACCAGGCGCGTCTTGCAGAGGCCCTTACGCAGCAGCTTTCGCTGGACGGTCGTTGAGTAGACACTATTGATAGCTCCTTGGTTCATCTGGGTGGACAGTTACTCAACAGTTGCACATTTCCGCAGCTGTCACCATGGCCCGTGGTGGACCACAGCTCCATCGGCGCAGGTTTTGGAAATCGCCATTTTTCCACGGCATCCCAGATTTGCTCAATAATGTTCATGTCTGAGATGTGCTCAATAATGTTCATGTCTGCGGAGTTTGGTGGCAAGCGGAAGTGTTTAAACTCAGAAGAGTGTTCCTGGAGCCACGCTGTAGCAATTCTGGACGCGTGGGGTCGTGCTGAAATTGCCCAAGTCCGTCGGAACGCACAATGGACATGAATGGATGCAGGTTATCAGACAAGATGCTGAAGTGCGTGTCACCTGTCAGTGTCGTATGTAGACGTATCAGGGGTCCCGTACCACTCAAACTGCACACGCTCCACACCGTTACAGAGCCTCCACCAGCTTGAACAGTCCCCTGCTGACACGCAGGGTCCATGGATTCGTGAGGTTGTCTCCATTCCCGTACACGTCCATCCACTCGATACAATTTGAAACGAGACTCGTCCGACCAGGCTGCACGTTTTCATTCATCAACAGTGCAATGTCGTTGTTGACGGACCCAGGCGAGGCGTAAAGCTTTGTATTATGCAGCCATCAAGGGTACACGAGTGGGCCTTCGACTCCGAAAGCCCATATCGATGATGTTTCATTGAATGGTTCGCACGCTGACACTAGTTGATGGCCCAGTATTGAAATATGCAGCAATCTGCGGAAGGGTTGCACTTCTGTCACGTTGATCGATTATTTTCCGTCGTCGTTGGTCCCGTTCTTGAAGGACCTTTTTCCGGCCGCAGCGCTG
The DNA here is from genome assembly GCF_023864275.1 of Schistocerca cancellata. NCBI lineage: Eukaryota > Metazoa > Arthropoda > Insecta > Orthoptera > Acrididae > Schistocerca > Schistocerca cancellata. The sequence goes on from NC_064633.1 coordinate 546,622,325, forward strand.
TCGAAGAGTTGATGTTTTACCGGATATTCACGGTACATTCGTGAACTGGTCGTACGAGAAAATCCCCATTTCAGCGCTACCCAGGAGATGCTGTGTTCCATCGCTCGTGCGCCGACTGTAACACCACGTTCAAACTCACTTAAATCATGAAAACATGCCATTGTAGCAGTAGTATCCGATCTAATAACTGCACCACACACTTGTCTTACATGGGCGTTGCCGATCGCAGCGCCATATTTTGCATGTTTAGATACCTCTGCATTTCAATACGCATGCCTATACTAGTTTCTTTAGAAGACACTCCGAAGCATTGAGTCCTTCCGGTTTTATAAAGGAACTAGTCAACTTGGCGGTGGTTCTCAGTTGTTAAATACATATGGAAATTGGATATACATCGTTTTCTGCTCCTCCCCCCCCATCTTGTGTCCTCCTCCTCCTCCTCCTCCCCCCTCCCCTTCCCTTCCCCCTCCCCCCTCCTCCCCCCTCTGCACCTTCCTTCTCTCCATGATCATTTACTCTCCATGATCATTTACTCTCCATGATCATTTACTCTCCATGATCATTTACTGTCCATGATCATTTACTCTCCATGATCATTTACTCTCCATGATCATTTACTCTCCATGATCATTTACTCTCCATGATCATTTACTCTCCATGATCATTTACTCTCCATGATCATTTACTCTCCATGATCATTTACTCTCCATGATCATTTACTCTCCATGATCATTTACTCTCCATGATCATTTACTCTCCATGATCATTTACTCTCCATGATCATTTACTCTCCATGATCATTTACTCTCCATGATCATTTACTCTCCATGATCATTTACTCTCCATGATCATTTACTCTCCATGATCATTTACTCTCCATGATCATTTACTCTCCATGATCATTTACTCTCCATGATCATTTACTCTCCATGATCATTTACTCTCCATGATCATTTACTCTCCATGATCATTTACTCTCCATGATCATTTACTCTCCATGATCATTTACTCTCCATGATCATTTACTCTCCATGATCATTTACTCTCCATGATCATTTACTCTCCATGATCATTTACTCTCCATGATCATTTACTCTCCATGATCATTTACTCTCCATGATCATTTACTCTCCATGATCATTTACTCTCCATGATCATTTACTCTCCATGATCATTTACTCTCCATGATCATTTACTCTCCATGATCATTTACTCTCCATGATCATTTACTCTCCATGATCATTTACTCTCCATGATCATTTACTCTCCATGATCATTTACTCTCCATGATCATTTACTCTCTATGATCCTTCGCCCTCCATGATCCTTTGCCCTCCACTCTTTATCCATCTCCTTTTCTTCCTCTCTGACCTTGAGCCTTATTTTTGTTGTTATTGCAAACGAATCATTGTTTGGAAACTGAAGTTGCTTAACCTGAGTGGGGAAATCGTTTGGAATCATTTGTATACGCGCTATGAAAGAGAGAACTTCAGCTACTGGATCTGTAAAAACAGCAGCTTCAGTGACAGCATTTCGCATAGTTCTAATTTGCGAACTGGTAGTGTTACCAAGTTTCGGACGATTGAGATTCCATAATAGCATTCTAATTGTAAGCCGTAAATACAACTTTCCAGTTTTCTGTTAAAACCGACTACGAGAAAGAAAGCAAAACAACACATAGTTGTGAATACTATTTTTGTTTGAAACTGTATATATAATATATAAGAATGTATGTGGGAGAAACAACATGTCTACTACTTTACATAATGTCTTGTCTTTGTATTGTTGTATAGATTATAGTGACTGATTTTGGCCTTGTAGGGTATTGCTCATTTGTAGTTTACAAGTCAGATCTAATTCTCTGGCTCTTCCTTTGACCGCCTCTTTATCCAATGCATTGGGTTTAATCCATTCTCCTAAGTATCTGAATTTATCCGCCTTCCTAATCTTCTCATATTTAATTTTCAAGTATGTTTCCTCTTGGTGTGTTCCCAAGGCGTATTCTGCTTAATCCTAAGTTTTCATTATTTTTTTTACAGGTCGGTATTGAAGTGAATTGGGGGATAAATCCGCCTCCTTTAGTGATTCCTGTCTTTATTTCAAAGGACTCGGAGATTTCTCCAAAAAACTGATCTTCCAGATTGTGTGTGTGTGTGTGTGTGTGTGTGATTCTGTTTAACGATTTTCCTGGTTTTTCTGTCAATTTCTAATTCCTCTAGAACCCTTTTGTCTTGCTTTTCCGAAGTCGTCAAAAATTACTACTGCAGTCTCTCTTCTTATTGCTCTAGTTCTCAAAATGATCTTGAAGTTGAATATCTGTACCTTCCTTTTCGGAAATCATGTTGATATTCTACAGTCAGGTACTCAGACTGAGCACCCTTCTCACCAGTACTTAGGAGAGTACCTTATAAGCAACTGAAAGTGAGTTGTTGCGATCTGTTTGTTACAATATAATAATAATATGGTAAAGTCTTTAATCGCAATATAATTGAGAATAATCTATTTCCATCTCTGCTGAATACCTCGTTTTGGCATAACTTCCAAGAAATTTGATTGAGAAAATTACAGAATTTAAAAAAACATTCTTCTGAGAAACTGAGAAGTAGATGTAGCGTGTAATTCGTTTAAGAACTACAGCACCAGCGAACTCGATGAATTTTGACAGCGTCATAATTTGTACAATATTAAATTTAAGGGGCAATCACAATTTTTAATATTTCATCTAAGGCTACGAATGTGAATACGGGCCTGCAGGGTACATCAGAATGTAATTGAGGACACTGCTGTTTGCTTCAGTCATTTCCGACTAAGATGGAAAGTTGGCCTTTCTAAAAATTGAGTCGTCCCTTTTTTTTTTAAGTACAGGGTCTTTACCTTCCTGGCCCTCCTTACTCAACGTCCTGTGGTGTGAATTCATTACCAGTGCCTGACTTGTCTTTGACAGCAGGCGCGGCAACCCTGTGTTGTGCGGCTCTTCCTGGCTGGAATGTTCTCTGCAGATGGTTGGGACGTACGCGCGGCCACGTGGGCAGGCCTTACACAAGCAACTGAAAAAATCGTGTGTTAAACATAGAATTACTTGCCTTTTTCGAGCTTCTTAGTTTTTATGTTACTTTGTTTTCCGAAAGCTAGCAGAAAAATTAGAAAATTTATAAAGTAAAAATACGAGGGCAGTTCAATAAGTAATGCAACACATTTTTTTTTTCTCGGCCAATTTTGGTTGAAAAAACCGGAAATTTCTTGTGGAATATTTTCAAATATTCCCGCTTCGTCTCGTATAGTTTCATTGACTTCCGACAGGTGGCAGCGCTGTACGGAGCTGTTAAAATGGCGTCTGTAACGGCTGTGCGTTGCAAACAACGGGCAGTGAACAGCTGTGACTCCTGCAATGGCGGAGCGTACGAACACACTCGTTCGAGATGATTGACGGATCACCATCAAACAACTCAGTGCTCAACTTGACATCTCTGTTGGTAGTGCTGTCACAATTGTTCACCAGTTGGGATATTCAAAGGTTTGTTCCCGCTGGGTCCCTCGTTGTCTAACCTAACACCATAAAGAGCAAAGGAGAACCATCTGTGCTGGAATTGCTTGCTCGTCATGTGGCTGAGGGTGACAATTTTCTTGTCAAAGATTATGGGAGGCACTACCTGGATGATGAAGAAGTTATTGATGCAGTACGACGTTGGCTCCGACATCGACCAGTGGAATGGTACCGTGCAGGCATACAGGCCCTCATTTCAAGGTGGCGTAAGGCCGTAGCATTGAATGGAGATTACGTTGAAAAATAGTGTTGTGTAGCTAAAAGATTGGGGAATAACCTGGTGTATTTCAATGCTGAATAAAACAACCCCTGTTTCAGAAAAAAAATGTGTTGCATTACTTATTGAACTGCCCTCGTATAAACGCTTTTTCTAAAATGACTCGGTGGGTAGCGTGGTTGGAGGGAGGAGGAAGGAGAGGATGAGGAGGAGGAGGCGGAAGCAGCGGCCGTCACGAACCCTCCCACCTTCGTCCCCGCGCCTGTAAGCACAGTTTAGTCGTTATTGTAGTCTTCAGTCAGAAGACTGGTATGATGCAATCTTCTGCGCTATTCTGCGTTGTGCAAACCTCTTCAGAATTATGGGAAGCAGAAGGAACAGGTCGCAGAACATTTGAACTTCTTCAGGGAACGACTGGGCATGAAATACTCTGAACCTACCCGAGGATTGTTCAATTTCCTCACTGGTCATGGGCCGTACCCGACATATTTATGTCGGTTCGGGAAAGGGCCACACCCGCGTGTGAGTGTGGTGTATCAGAGGGTACTCTCGATCATGTGGTCTACGAGTGCCCCATTTTCAATGATGTAGCATACACATTACGTGACCAATTACCTGACCGTGACACATACGACTTCTACATCTACATTTATACTCCGCAAGCCACCCAACGGTGTGTGGCGGAGGGCACTTTACGTGCCACTGTCATTACCTCCCATTCCTGTTCCAGTTGCGTATGGTTCGCGGGAAGAACGACTGTCTGAAAGCCTCTGTGCGCGCTCTAATCTCTCTAATTTTACATTCGTGATCTCCTCGGGAGGTATAAGTAGGAGGAAGCAGTATATTCGATACCTCATCCAGAAACGCACCCTCTCGAAACCTGGCGAGCAAGCTAAACCGCGAAGCAGAGCGCCTCTCTTGCAAAGTCCGCCACTTGAGTTTGTTAAACGTCTCCGTAACGCTATCACGGTTACCAAATAACCCTGTGACGAAACGCGCCGCTCTTCTTTGAATCTTCTCTATCTCCTCCGTCAACCCGATCTGGTACGGATCCCACACTGATGAGCAATACTCAGACAAGAAGACACTTTCCAAACTTTTAACCAATTTGCGGATGAGGTATCACGAAAAGTGTTAAAAGAATACCTGAGGGACGTAAATTAACAATTTGAGACACACCAAACACTAGCTGAATCTAGCGCCCTATTCCCATACCGCCCGTGCGTGGACAGGCCGACTTCCCCCATAGTCTGGAATCCGCCGCGTACAGGACTAGGGGGAGTGGGGTACGACACCACCGATACAGGACAAAGCACCGGACTTGATTTGGATTAGGACTAGTTAGTGGGAATTAGATTAGGAAATTAGTTGTTTAGGAACCTGCAGAGAATAACATCCTTGGCCTGCCCAGTGTTGGGGGCACGCCCATCGGGATTAGTTAGATGAGCAAGGCTCTAAAAAGTAGGTTTATAAACTGCTGACACAACTGTGACGCTGCAGGCAGTAGAGTTTAGTCAAGCATAGGTCATATAAAGTTTACATTAACAATGATAAACAAATTAGTTACCCATTGTTATCTAGTTATAGCTGTAGCTCACTAATTAAATTTGTATCTAGCTGCAATTAATGTTGGATAAAATGAGGACCCACTAATCATTTAAGGAAGTGGGTTAAGACTGTATAATTATTGTGGTGTCACCGCCAGACACCACACTTGCTAGGTGGTAGCTTTAAATCGGCCGCGGTCCGTTAGTACATGTCGGACCCGCGTGTCGCCATTGTCAGTAATTGCAGACCGAGCGCCACCACACGGCAGGTCTAGAGAGACGTACTAGCACTCGCCCCAGTTGTACGACGGCTTTGCTAGCGACTACACTGACGAAGCCTTTCTCTCATTTGCCGAGAGACAGTTAGAATAGCCTTCAGCTAAGTCCATGGCTACGACCTAGCAAGGCGCCATTAACCATGTCTGAGAGTCTCACTTGTATTATCAAGAGCGATGTACTACAAGGATGAATTAAAGTTAAGTATTAAAGAAGCTACGTACTTTTCTTTATAGCATTCATAACGTATCCTGTTTCAGACCTCACGCAAGCCGGCGTGAGTTAACGCGTGCATTTCGGCTACTTCCGAGTGGCGTGGCTGTCTTGCAACGCCACAACAATTATTATAAATTTGTAGTAAAGATAAAAAAAAAAACTCTTCGAATCCGCCCAACTAGCGACCTTAACGCTCTTTAAACGGTATATAGTGAACCTTGAAGTGTATAGATAGCCTTCTGCCCCCGGCACTCAGTTGTCACGCTGGCTTCCCAAGTAAGTGTGTCAAAAACTACAAATATGTAATATAAAGTTGTCGGATTTTTATAAGCCTGGCTTCGAAGTGTTTCAATGCTCTTATCGATGAGACGCTTCTTACTTCGGTGTTCCGGCAGGTAATAACAACGGAGTCCTCTTCAAACACGCCGTAAGGGCTATTACGTATGTAACCCGATCGATTTGTAAATGTACGAACATGGTAAGGATACTAATGTAAAACCAACTTAAGTTTTTTTCTTTTTAAATTGCGATTCCTAAAATTTGACTGTTGCTGAAAAAAAAACCGAAAAGCTGATAAAAAGATACTTCTGTACTAGCCACAGTTTTGCGTTATTGAAGAAGGAAGATAAGTTTAACGTCCCGTCAGCCATGAGATCATTAGCGTTAGGAAAGAATGGAGAAGGAAAACAGCTGTGCTCTTTCAAGGGACTCATAGCTGCATTCGCGTTATGCTATTTTAGGAAATCACGGAAAACCCAAGTCTGGATAGCCGGACGGATATTTAATACGCTGTCCTCCTGAACAAGAGTCATATGTCTTAGTACTGCAGTAGCTCGCTCAGTTTTTGCACTACGCTGAACGCCAGTAAATGTACCTGATATAAGATTAATTTTTCAGTGGTGTAATGACTTGCAGCCACTTTCTTTTTTACGTCATTGTATATCTTTATTAGGTGTTTCATGTAAAATATTGGAGGGGATACCAATTGTTCTTGGCCTAAAAATGAATCTTTGTAATAATTCTCTATTTCATTCTTCATTAAGAGCTGTGATACTGATTTCGTCTCAGGCAAAAGAAACGATATGGAAGCCTCTTATTAGCTTGCAGTAGCCTTCCAATTATACTAGAATCTTTCCTGGCTAAACATACTTCTGGTTTCGTGTCAGTAATTCTAATTCTTCCAGACCGACACTCGCTAGAGGATGGTGTTCTTCAGGAGAGTGTGTTAAGTGTCGGCTTTCTGCAGCAGCAGGCTGACAGTATAGTATCAACAGTAAGAAATACTTTCAGTTAATTTATTTGTGGACGATTTTACAACCTTCGGTTCTGGTTCTAATCTTTCGATCACTGCCCGCGAAATACAAATCATACTTGGGAGACTGAAGATTGGGTGGCAGTTACTGGTTTTCGTGGAGAAAATATGTGTGTGTGTGTGTGTGTGTGTGTGTGTGTGTGTGTGTGTGTGTGTGTGTGTGTGTGTGTGAGAGAGTGAGAGTGAGAATGAGAGTGAGAGTGAGAGTGAGAGAGAGAGAGAGAGAGAGAGATGGCTTAGTTTCATCCAACTGTCAGGTTATGCAACTGTGCGACATTGTGCATGTCTGCAAAGAGTTGTACGGCCATTCCCATTTTTGGCTCCAACATTACGTCTAAGGCCACAACATTTCTTTTGATGCTGTCGGCCGCCTTCTGTACCTCGCTTACCTTGAATAAACCGCAGTAGGTGCTGAGTCAGTATTGGAAGTTTTCCTTGGTCTAGAAACACAGAAAACAATTTCTCTTTATTTGTTACAAAAGAGCTCGTTTACTGAGTTTAACTTAATCTCGAAATTTACCCCAGCAGACACAGGCTATTAACAGTCAACCATAACGATCACAATGCTTATCTGCTATAACTAGAAGTACAGTTTTGGTCCTTTGTGAGAATTACAGCCTTCTGCATTACTAGCCTACCGTTCCGGCTGTAAAGGATTGAGGCATTGTAACATAGTTGTATTTAATTAGGAATTTTTTACATTTGTTTTCAACAAATAATATATAGTGTAACAGTAAGCAATGACAAATATCTCGGATGGAACATCTTTGTGTTACGAATATTTAGCGATGGCAGCAGTAAGAACTAACAAGTTGCAACCATGTGCCTAGAATGACAGGTGCAGTCCGAATCTACAGCAGTGAACGATATGCCACACCACTGTTTCGGTTTAATAAAGGATTGCTGTTTTACTAAGATTGTCTATATTCATGCAGAGAATTGGTAGTCAGTGCCGGCCGGTGTGGCCGTGCGGTTAAAGGCGCTTCAGTCTGGAACCGCGTGACCGCTACGGTCGCAGGTTCGAATCCTGCCTCGGGCATGGATGTGTGTGATGTCCTTAGGTTAGTTAGGTTTAATTAGTTCTAAGTTCTAGGCGACTGATGACCTCTGAAGTTAAGTCGCATAGTGCTCAGAGCCATTTGAACCATTTGTTAGTCAGTGTGCTGCATGTTATTTTTGTATCTAAGTTTATTTCGGCTTTGTTGCCTTCATCAATACATATGCAAACAATCGTATTTATTATGTTTTACATACTATATTATTTATATGTAAGATTTTTTTCATTGGCTGTTGTACTCACGGTCTGACGTTTTAAATTTCGGGTAAACTGTTGCTCCTGTCCTTAGTAACGTTTTAAAGGTGTTAGATGAATTGATGTTGCATGTACGTTATGTTTTTGTTATTATTATTATTTTGACAGTTATGGAAGTTAAACTTTGGCAGCTAGCTGTTTACTCAAAGATATTTATGTTGTCGTGGGTCATATATCTGTGGAAAAGTTATTGATGTATTTGTGATCTCTGGTTTTTTGGTTATATGGTATACCAATATAAAATTTAATTTTTTTTAACTGTGTGCGCTTGATATCGGTTTGTTAAGTTACTATATAGTGAAGACAATATTTCGTCTGTGTGTATATTTCAAATTCTTTCAAAATATTCATGATTGGACCTTTTGGGATTTTGTGCAGGATTTGTAGTGCGTTTTCAATGTTGTCAACTTCGTGTTTCTCATTTTTTTAGGTGCATAAAGAAGATGGATTGGTTGTTATTTGTTTCTCTTTTGTGTTCTCTGAATACGACGACGGAATTTCTTCCTGTTCTATATAAAATTATTTTGTTATTGCAGTTAATTTTTTAAATTACAGGGTTTAAATGTTTCGGGAGTGTGGCGTTTCCTGAACGTAGTTCTGTGCTAATACTATTTATTGTAATAAAGACTGATTTCACGGTTCTATTTTTAGTAAGAAGTTTATTTTATCGGACAGTTTTCCCATTGGTTTATTGGTATGTAGTTTTTTTAATGTATTTTCTCACGTTATTGTTATTTCGTGGTTTATGGGGACCTTCTTAGGGTGCGTGTTTGTGTTATATAGCTGTAGAAGAATATTCTTTGTGTATGACCTCGTGTATGACCTCCTGTTGTGGTGGAATATCTAGGACTCTTAATAATTGACTGAAAGAATGCATATTTGTGAAATTTTGGACGTGATGATGTATGGTTAATTATTCCACCACTAGTGGTTGGTTTCCTACAAATTTCAAAAGTGTGAGATAACTCAGTAAATAATTTGTTAAAAACGTTCCAGGTACGATACGAGGGAACTGACTGTTTCTAAATGCTAGTAAGAAAGCTCTTGTGTGAATGCCATTATTACTGGGATACTACGTTTTATTTCTAGTAATACAAATACAGAAATACGGCAGTAAAGTAGAACTGTAGTCGCCAGCCGGTGTGGTCGAGCGGTTCTAGGCGCTTCAGTCTGGAACCGCGTGACCGCTACGGTCGCAGGTTCGAATCCTGCCTCGGGCATGGATGTGTGTGATGTCCTTAGGTTAGTTAGGTTTAAGTAGTTCTAAGTTCTAGGGGACTGATGACCACAGATGTTATGTCCCATAGTGCTCAGAGCCATTTGAGCCATTTGAACCTACGCAAGGTGTAAGATGTTAACAGCATAACAGCCACACACACTATAAATCTACCCAGCTGGGTTCCCGGAGAAGTTGTCTCTCTACTAAGGATCCAATTTAAGTTACCAGAGCATTTCCGTCCCCTAAGTCTTCAGCTTAAGCCTATGCGATGTCGCTCGACTCGGGGTATGCCGGTTCGAATACTGGTGGTAGGAGAAATTTTCACCGCCAGTATTTGGCCAGCAAGGGGAGGACAGGTAGTGACGTGAAGCTGCTGACGCTCTGATGTTCAGCCAGACTCGTGGATTAACACCAACAGTGTGACACGCCCACACTCCATGAGACACTATGGAGAGGTCTGCGCAAATTCTAAGCGTATCCGCAATGATGATGATGATGACGATGATGTTTGGTTTGTGGGGCGCTCAACTGCGTGGTCATCAGCGCCCGTACAATTACCCAATCTTTGCTCAGTCCAATTTCGCCACTTTCCTGGATGATGATGAAATGATGAGGACAACACAAACACCCAGTCATCTCATCCGCAATGTCTCAAGGAGTGAAGGCATGGGAAGCTCCTGATAATGTGTCCGCTTGAGGTCGGCTTGGTGCTAATGGAGAGGAATAGGCTATATGTCAGTACCTGATTCCACCGCCTTCCTTCTCTCCTCATCATTGAGAACAAACATGACATAACACTTTACACACAACAAATACGTATAAAAGACGTTCGGAAATTCCCGTTCCTAACTTTTAGGACTTGTAGAGGAGAGTGGGTACATACACTACTGGCCATTAAAATTGCTACACAAAGAAGAAATACAGATGATAAACGGGTATTCACTGGACAAATATATTAGACTAGAACTAACATGTGATTACATTTTCACGCAATTTGGGTGCATAGATCCCAAAACAACCACTCTGGTCGAAATAACGGGCATTGAGTCAAACAGCTGCCCATGCACCTTCAACACGATACCACAGTTCATCAAGAGTAGTGATGGCGTCTTGTGACGAGCCAGTTGCTCGGCCACCTTTGACCAGACTTTTTCAGTTGGTGAGAGATGTGGAGAATGTGCTGGCCAGGGCAGCAGTCGAACATTTTCTGTATCCAGAAGGACCTGCAACATGCGGTTGTGCATTACCCTGCTGAAATGTAGGGTTTCGCAGGGATCGAATGAAGGGTAGAGCCACGGGTCGTAACACATCTGAAATGTAACGCCCACTGTTCAAAGTGCCGTCATTGCGAACAAGAGGTGACCGAGACGTGTAACCAGTGACACCCCATACCATCACGCCGGGTGATACGCCAGTATGGCGATGACGAATACACGCTTCCAATGTGCGTTCACCGCGATGTCACCAAACACGGATGCTACCATCATGATGCTGTAAACAGAACCTGGATTCATCCGAAAAAATGACTTTTTACCATTCGTGCACCCAGGTGCGTCGTTGAGTACACCATCGCAGGCGCTCCTGTCTCTGATGCAGCGTCAAGGGTAACCGCAGCCATGGTCTCCGAGCTGATAGTCCATGCTGCTGCAAACGTCGTCGAACTGTTCGTGCAGATGCTTGTTATCTTTGCTCAGGGATCGAGACGTGGCTGCACGATCCGTTACAGACATGCGGATAAGATGCCTGTCATCTCGACTGCTACTGATAAGTGGCCGTTGTGATCCAGTACGGCGTTCCGTATTGCCCTCCTGAACCCACCGATTCCATATTCTGCTAACAGTCATTGGATCTCGACCAACGCGAGCAGCAATGTCGCGATACGATAAACCGCAATCGCGATAGGCTACAATCCGACCTTTATCAAAGTCGGAAACGTGATGGTACGCATTTCTCCTCCTTACACGATGCATGACAACAACGTTTCACCAGGCAACGCCGGTCAACTGCTGTTTGTGTACGAGAAATCGGTTAGAAACTTACCTCATGTCAGCTCGTTGTAGGTGTCACAAGCGGCGCCAGCCTAGTGTGAATGCTCTGAAAAGCTTTGTAACCTCCCCCTCACTTATCGACCTTAATGACAGTGAAAAATGAAACCGCGTGTACCTAATGGGAGTTTTGGAAAAGCAATCGTCACCGAAGTTAACCTGTCGGTAAAGAGGGAGGAAAGGGTTACATCTAAATGAAAGGAAATGTGCTAATGAAACTGGTGGAAATTAATTTTGAAAAGGAGTAAAGTTAATAAAGAAAGTAAATGTGCAGCCGTTACGTTGACAATTAACTAGCGGTAATTAGGTATTTGAGATTTGGTGGAAATCACGGTCGCCAGTCCTAAGGACAATTACTATAGTAACTGAAAAAGAAAGGTTATTACACATATAATTAGCACTAGAAGCGTGGCAACTGAAGGTTGACACGTGTAGTGTGAAAACTGAAAGTTTGTCAGAAGTAATAAATTTCGCTACACCCTGACTTAATTTAGCAAAAGAATTAATAAAACCGGAAAATCGAAAGTTAATTTAGTGACTGAAGTTAGTAGTGAGCTTTCTTTCTGAAGCACATCGAAATTCAGTAAAATACGGTTAGTCTTGGACTACCTCAACAATCATTTCAAAAGCTACTTGAATCTACGCAATTTAGAAATAAGAGATTTAACTTTGAACTTGAATTAAATGATTCTGAACAATTAACAATAGAAAAATTTAGTACGTACCAAGCACATCTGCAGTCACAGGTAAGCTAAAATATGCTAACAAAACTCGCACTCTTAATTTGTGCTTGTGTAATCTAACTTTGAAATTAAAGCATTGAAATGATGTTACTTTAATGCTGGCGTCTGAATTTCAACGACACTCGGGCTCATTCCGGAAAAGGAAGGGACCCTGCTTGGCAATGCAATTGGGGCAATGAGCAACAAAGGTTCATGCTAAGTTGCTGTAATTATAGTTACGAAAATGGAACAAGATTAAAAGCTGAGGTCTGCCATACAGTTCTAAAACTTTACTTGCTTCCAGTCTTCCTTGTTGGTGGATTGAAGGTTTGAAGCCGTCGATCGAGGAGGTGGCGACAGTCACTCATTGTCGGCCGTCGCTGTTGCAGAAGCTGGATGTTGGCGCGCCTTCTTCTCGACACGGTCACCAGGCGAAACGGGCTCTTGATGTGCGCCAGCTAATGCTTCCCGTCCGCGACACCACGTCAGAAACTATCATCGCAAGTCGAGCGCAATTACATGCTGCCAAACCCCGAAAGCGCGGCAACTCGCGGGAGCGTCACACAACACACCTGCTCCACTCGCTACTCCCGCCACACTCCTTCTTCTCTCAGCCCGCGCTCTACGCGGCAGAGTTAACACTACCAAAGATCCTACACACTTTGATTCTTCACACGACCTATCGACGTAATCGTTCGATAGCAGTTTTCCCTAGGCAAGACCCAGCGTAAAAATACAAATAATATTTACGAAACAAACCAATTATACATCGACATAAATGCATAAATATACAAATAGTAAAACAATTACAATATACAAAGAGACAGAAATGTCATATCTTGAAGTAACAAAGCAAGGAAAGAAAATAATAGCACAATAGATGGAAATAGGAGGATATGCATTTCCGGCGTTACAGCTTATCATTTGCATATCACAGCATCTTCTTCCTGTCGGTTAAATTTCGCGTCTGTAGCACGTCATTTTCGTGGTGTAGCAATTTTAATGGCCAGTGGTGTAATATTTTGAATAGGAACCCATGTCCAGAAGTTTCACTTCCGATGTGTATCGCGTCCATGTCTGCTGTGGGAAAGAGAATTATCTGAGAGCTGCTTGTTCTGGTAGTCATAGGGTGGAGGGGATGACGTGTACTGCGGCAGACGTTCACCTAACGACACTTGACATCTGTCTTGCTGCAAGATTTATTCAGTGTCTGTGCGTCTGCGACACAGTAAACATTGTACGGTACACGGTTCCGGAATACACAGACGTGCTCCCTGTGTATGGCGAAGCTCGAGGTAACGGAAGAGCTGCTTGTCGGTTGTATCACGAACGTTTTCCGCAACGTAGCGCGCCATCGCACGAACCTGTTGCCCAAGTTACGCAGGAGCTCCGGGAAACGGGTATCTCACCGTGAGAATGAAGCACTGTACGACTCCACGGCAGCGCCGCACGGCCGAATTTAGGGATGATGTACTGCATCGCGTTGAAGAGAACCCGTTAACGAGTAGGTACTCGAACAGTTGCGCGTGCAATGGACGTTAGTCACAGTATCGTCCGGGACATTCTGCGTGAGCAACAATTACATCCGTACCACGTTGTGGATCCAGCAGATTTTCCACACCACGTTGCCTACTGCAGGTGGTTCCTTCACCGCAGCATCGACACATCCCCGTTTCCCCGTCGAGTTCTGTTCACAGATGACTGTGAGTTCATTAGTAACTGTGTTCTGGACTGCCGGCCGATGTGGCCGAGCGGTTTTAGGCGCTTCAGTCTGGAACCGCGTGATTGCTACGGTCGCAGGTTCGAATCCTGCCTCGGGCATGGATGTGTATGATGCCCTTAGGTTAGTTAGGTTTAAGTAGTTCTAAGTTCTAGGGGACAGATGAGCTCCGATGTTAAGTCCCATAGTGCTCAAGCCATTTGAACCATTTGAGACAAACAAATGTGCTTAGGTGATAAATGGATGTTTCGTTTTGTTTCCTTTCGAACTGTTACCTAATAATTGTACTGCGTCACGTCTAATTCAAACAGAAGTGGATGAGTTTAACGTCTGAATTGAAACCGTCCTAGAACGGAAACAGTACGTTTGCAGACATGGATTCCTTTTCAGAATATTATTTACTCACAATTCCTAGAACTTTGCAGCGTGAGTATCTGAACACACTGGGTTCGGAGGGGGAAAACCCTTTCGGACTTGACGGCTGAACATACTCGTTCGGCTTACCGAAATATTCTGACGGAATGGGGTGTTGCAGTGGTTAGCAGACTGCGCCCGCATTCGGGAGGACGATGGTTCAAATCCGTATGCGGCCGTCCAGATTCAGGTTTTTCGTTATTTCCCTAAATTGCTCCAAGCAAGTGCCGGGACAGTTCCTTTGAACGGGCACGGCCGATTTTTCTTTCCCATCCTTGAAACAGTCCAACTTTGTCCTCCGTCTCCAATGACCTCAATGTCGACGCGATGTTAAATTCCGATCTCCCCACCGTCCTTCCAACTGCGCTACAATAGTTTACTTTCAATTACGCCTGTTACAATTCACTTGGGCCGAACAATCTCATTAGATCGTGGCAGCGCAACCCCCAAAATCGCTCGATGCTGTGCCTACTTACTCATGAATCCAAACTCAAGAACATTACTGTAGAATCGGTCGCGTTACGCACTAGCGTCTCGTATGCTATTTCCTGAAGAGATCCGCTGCATATTCACAGAATCTTGCCAACAAATAATCGCCCGACATGTAACCTCCCCCTCACTTACCGACCTTAATGACAGTGAAAAATGAAGCCGCGTGTACCTAATGGGAGTTTTGGAAAAGCAATGGTCACCGAAGTTAACCTGTCGGTAAAGAGGGAGGAAAGGGTTACATCTAAATGAAAGGAAATGTGCTAATGAAACTGGTGGAAATTAATTTTGAAAAGGGGAAAGTTAATAAAGAAAGTAAACGTGCGGCCGTTACGTTAACAATTAACTAGCGGTAATTAGATATTTGAGATTTGGGGGAAATTACGGTCGCCAGTCCTAAGGACAATTACTATAGTAACTGAAAAAGAAAGGTTATTACACATATAATTAGCACTAGAAGCGTGGCAACTGAAGGTTGACACGTGTAGTGTGAAAACTGAAAGTTTGTCAGAAGTAATAAATTTCGCTGCACTCTGACTTAATTTAGCAAAAGAATTAATAAAACCGGAAAATCGAAAGTTAATTTAGTGACTGAAGTTAATAGTGAGCTTTCTTTCTGAAGCACATCGAAATTCAGTAAAATACGGTTAGTCTTGGACTACCTCAACAATCATTTCAAAAGCTACTTGAATCTACGCAATTTAGAAATAAGAGATTTAACTTTGAACTTGAATTAAATGATTCTGAACAATTAACAATAGAAAAATTTAGTACGTACCAAGCACAGCTGCAGTCACAGGTAAGCTAAAATATGCTAACAAAACTCGCACTCTTAATTTGTGCTTGTGTAACCTAACTTTGAAATTAAAGCATTGAAATGATGTTACTTTAATGCTGGCGTCTGAATTTCAACGACACTCGGGCTCATTCCGGAAAAGGAAGGGACCCTGCTTGGCAATGCAATTGGGACAATGAGCAACAAAGGTTCATGCTAAGTTGCTGTAATTATAGTTACGAAAATGGTACAGTTTGAAAAGCTGAGGTCTGCCATACAGTTCTAAAACTTTACGTGCTTTCAGTCTTCCTTGTTGGTTGATTGGTTTGAAAGCCGTCGATCGAGGAGGTGGCGACAGTCACTTATTGTCGGCCGTCGCTGTTGCAGAAGCTGGATGTTGGCGCGCCTTCTTCTCGACACGGTCACCAGACGAAACGGACTCTTGATGTGCGCTAGCTAATGTTTCCCGTCCGCGACACCATGTCAGAAACTATCATCGCAAGTCGAGCGCAATTACATGCTGCCAAACCCCGAAAGCGCGGCAACTCGCGGGAGCGTCACACAACACACCTGCTCCACTCGCTACTCTAGCCAGACTCCTTCTGCTCAGCCCGCGCTCCACGCGACAGAGTTAACACTACCAAAGATCCTACACACTTTGATTCTTCACACGACCTATCGATGTAATCGTTCGATAGCAGTTTTCCCTAGGCAAGACCCAGCGTAAAAATACAAATAATATTTACGAAACAAACCAATTATACATCGACATAAATGTATAAATATATATATACAAACAGTAAAACAATTACAATATACAAAGAGACAGAAATGTCATATCTTGAGGTAACAAAGCAAGGAAAAAAAATAGTACAATAGATGGAAATAGGAGGATATGCATTTCCGGCGTTACAGACAAATAATACATTAATTTCAGCGACTTCGTAGCTTACAAGTAGGTACGTTGATATTGCGCTGAGTGCCCACAATGTTTTGGTGCCGAGTGTAGCTACAGTCTCGCACAAACGGCAATGCTGTGTTCCATTTTACGGTAAGCACAGGACGCAACCGATTACGTAGCTGTTACGGAAATCAGCGGCTGCGTGGCTCTGGCGCCTGCTAGACCGGTCCACAGCCGTGTTTGGTGGCGTCAAGGCCAGCCAACAGGAGCTGAGCTGATCTGTTGCGTCCTCACAAAGTAGCGCAGCAAGACTGCTACAGCGAATGTCGTTTGTCGTGTCGTATTCTCAGGATGCCCTTACCTCAGTCCACGTGCTACGCTACGATTGGTCTGCGCAAATGCCGCGGACATCTCACCTCTCGGCTGGTCTCCTTTTTATCTGCCCACAAATTTTCTGGGTTGTATTTACAATGAAGCTCTCGCTTTGAGCGCTGGTGATTAACACGCATTGAATGCCTTAGCGGAAGACCGAACCAGAGGTTCGAGAATGGAGGGGGAGTTTGTCTACTAACTGTGGCAACTGGATCAGAACAAGTAACAGCTAATACTGTGGTAAAATATCGACCCCCCACATTGCACTGTACATGTACGGTTGATTCAGTTGCGAATTCAAGGTCCGGTTCTGAAGGGAGTGCAAAGTTTGTGTGTCTCCGTCTCCCCTCCCACGCAGCAAATATTATTGCTGTGACATTTATAACATACCACTGATTTTAATAATGAAATATGTGTTGTGGTCTTCAGTCCTGAGACTGGTTTGATGCAGCTCTCCATGCTACTCTATCCTGTGCAAGCTTCATCATCTCCCAGTACCTACTGCAACCCACATCCTTCTGAATCTGCTTATTGTATTCATCTCTTGGTCTCCCTCTACGATTTTTACCTTCCACGCTGCCCTCCAGTACTAAATTGGTGATCCCTTGATGCCTCAGAACATGTCCTACCAACCGATCCCTTCTTCTAGTCAAGTTGTGCCACAAACTCCTCTTCTCCCCAATTCTATTCAATACCTCCTCATTAGTTATGTGATCTACCCATCTAATCTTCAGCATTCTTCTGTAGCACCACATTTCAAAAGCTTCTATTATCTCCTTGTCCAAACTATTTATCGTCCATGTTTCACTTCCATACATGGTTACACTCCATACAAATACTTTCAGAAACGACTTCCTGACACTTAAATCTATACTCGATGTTAACAAATTTCTCTTCTTTAGAAACGCTTTCCTTGCCATTGCCAGTCTACATTTTATATCCTCTCTACTTCGACCATCATCAGTTATTTTGCTCCCCAAATAGCAAAACTCCTTTACTACTTTAAGTGTCTCATTTCCTAATCTAATTCGACTACATTCCATTATCCTCGTTTTGCTTTTGTTGATGTTCATTTTACATCCTCCTTTCAAGCCACTATCCATTCCGTTCAACTGATCTTCCAAGTCTTTTGCTGTCTCTGACAGAATTACAATGTCATCGGCGAAACTCAACGTTTTTATTTCTTCTCCATGGATTTTAATACCTACTCCGAATTTTTCTTTTCTTTCCTTCACTGCTTACTCAATATACGGATTGAATAACATCGGGGAAATGAGTTAAAACATCTGAATTAGAACGGTCGCAGAAGGGAAACGGTACGTTTGCGGACACGGGTTCCTATTCGAAATACTGTGCACTCGCTCCCGTCTGCAGGTCCTAGAAGTTTGTAACGTAAATTCCCGAACATTCTGAATAAATTAACCGAAAAATATCGGTTTAACCCGCTGGATTTTTCCGGTCCCTACTCCGCCCTCGACTGAAGTTCCCGAGCGCTCAGCGCCGCTCGCTTCAGGAAGTCACTATGCATTCCACGGCCGCAGTGGAGTGCCCTTCCGTCGGCGAATCTTGACCTTAGGGCTCGGGGCCCGGTCCCTGGCAGCCCGCGCAGCGCTGCTGAATAATGCAGCCGTCGAGTCGCCAGCACCGCACAGCACAGCCGCTGGGTGGCTGCCAGCCGCCGCCGCCTCACCTGCGTGACCTTGAGCCTCTGGCGGCCGCATCCCGGCTCGTCACCGGCTTCCCACCACACACACGTGTCACAAGCTTCACTCTTCAGTCCACACACAGTAGCGGCGTGCCTCAAACGAGTGCGTAGATTTTTTCGAAAACTACATAAGTAAAAACCAGTTGCCGTCTGCATGAAAGATCATCACCTGCAAATGGCGTGGCCGATTCGGTTGACTTTTTGTTGCGTTCGTTATTGTCAGGACAAGGTTTGTTTGAAAGAACATTTTTTGGAAAATCCAACGGAAAAGTCAGAAATTGACATCAGTTGCCACATGTATAAAATATCTCCCATTACGAACGGCCTGACTGATTTGCTTTTTGTGTTCGTAACTGTGGATGGTAACGGAATTTTTTGTGTGGAAAAGAAAATTTAAAAAAAAAAAATGCTTTCCGTTGTGCTGCTACACGTTTTCGTAACGAAAGTTAGTTACAGTGAAAAGTTCTCTTTAAATAACAAAAGTATGACTGTCGTACTCTGTTTTAAGTAATAGGAGCTGTGGAGAGGTAATAATGAATCGTAATAGAAATTTGTTTATCGATGTGTTTAATGACGATGGTAATTGTAATGGTAACTGATCTGAGAAGGAGTAAGTGTAATGGAATCGGTTTTTTACTGGTTAAAGTTGTCATGAGCTACAGTTAGTTCGCTTAAACGAGATGTGACATTGGTAACCTCCGTTGTTTATACGGTCTGTTAAAGTTTTGTGGCTGGCTTTTAATTCGACAGAGAATGATTTTTTTATGCTCTTCGAATTTGTTGATTAAGCTCTGCATCATACTGTGCATCAAAACGTTCTTTAACAGATTGATGATTTTTAGAACATTTAACATAAAGTTCTTGAAATTGCTTTGTAAGGCACTCGTTACTGTTTTTAAGTAAGTCAAAACGAGTGGATTATTCATCAAAACGTTTCGAAACGGTCTTGTTTTCTTTAAGTTTCTCAGCAAAACGAGTGGACTATTCCTCAAAACGTGTATTACTTCCGTCAGATAATGTCTTATCTCCTCCTGCGCCTACGCGCAATCCAAAGATGATAACGTAACCCTGCGATACAGCTTACAAATCGCCGCTCGCTCAC
This sequence comes from Schistocerca cancellata, assembly GCF_023864275.1. Lineage (NCBI taxonomy): Eukaryota > Metazoa > Arthropoda > Insecta > Orthoptera > Acrididae > Schistocerca > Schistocerca cancellata. The sequence continues at coordinate 546,642,213 of NC_064633.1, forward strand.
ATGTAACAGCTAGAGCGCAAAGATATGGCATTATTCTACAATCGATTAATACTCAAATGACACCTATCAATATATAACGGGAACGTTGTTACCGAAAATCTCGAAAAAGTTTTTGGCCGACGTATAACAAATTTTTACACGACACTCTAACGCACGTTCGGATGGACATATGCTATATATTATAGTAATATATATAATTAATACATGTATATGTAGGAGGCATAGTTACCACAAATCTCGAAAAGTTCTTATCCAATTTGCTTCAGATTTTGACAGATACTCTAATGAGCATTCGGACGGAGATGTGTAATATATAAAGGGGAAACGTTGCTTTTACAAATCTCAAAAAGATCTTGGCGGATTTCTTCAGATCATTACACGATACTCTACTGAACATACAGACTGAAATAGACATATAGAGGGGGGAGGAAATGAATATAAAAAGGGGGAAGGAGGATATGGACTGAGAGATGGGAGAGGAGGAGATGGATAGAGACCGTGTAGGGTAAGAGATGCACAAGGAACAGGGCGAAGATCATGGATAAAGGAAGGGAGGGGGGAAGAGGAGGACGAGAGGGATGGATATTAGGACGTGTATCCAATTACCATGCATGTTTAGCAATTGCGAAACATTGACGGGTTTGTTAGTAAATAATAATTATTATTTGGTGAAGCTCAGTGGTCGCCAAACTTAAGAAGATTCTGAGCTACTGTACCGTTTGTAAATCCCACTGTGAGCCACCAGAAGAAATCAAGACAGTAATAAGAACTTTTTAAAAAGCCAAAATAGCATAAATTCATTTAAAACAGCCAGTATGACCGACTTTCCCGTCATCTTCAGTTCTTCAAACATTTTTGATGTAAAATGTGGTAGTTTTGAGTTTTATTACAAACAATTTTATAAGTTTTAAAGATGACAGCAAAGGGCGTCGAAACTGGTAGCTGTAAATAAAGAAATATGTACGCGATCTTAGTTTTAGAAAGTTTTTATCAAGTTAAGTTCTATCCTTCTGGTTTTTCAACACGAGAAAATTCAATTAAATCGGTGTGTTGAGCATTTAAGAATTTGATTCAAGTGGTGTTCCATCGTGGACATATACGGGGAAGAATCTTAGTAAGTTTACTACGTATTCTAAGCCTCCCTCGTGTACAAAATTTGGTAAAGTTACAGATTGGACTAATCAGCTGACTTTTTGTGTTTTTCACAAATAAACCGCTGTGGAATTCCACATGAAGAAAATGCCTACAGTGTTCGGACAGCGCTGTGACTTAATTGGTATTGACAAACTGCCTATTGGCTTCTGTCTCGGGTTCTTCGGCCGACGTTCATCTAATGATTTTTCTGACGTTTCGCCAGCACGAGTGGCTGGCATTGTCAAAGCTTCACCCTTCATTGCCGGTGGTGAACTGGAGGCGAGCTCGCGGCCGCAGGTTATATGTACCTGGCGCGCCAACGTCCGAGGGCTTCTCCGCGGTCATTTCCGGTGCGGTTCTCCTCTTGCTATGACCGCGGAGAAGCCCTCGGACGTTGGCGCGCCAGGTACATATAGCCTGCGGCCGTGAGCTCGCCTCCAGTTCACCACCGGCAATGGAGGGTGAAGCTTTGACAATGCCAGCCACTCGTGCTGGCGAAACGTCAGAAAAATCATTAGATGAACGTCGGCCGAAGAACCCGAGACAGAAGCCAATAGGCAGTTTGTCAAGAAGTGGCCACGAAAGCCTTAACAATTTTTAATTGGTATTGCAAATTTAGCTGTGTATTGTTTCAGCACTTGTTTGTACACCACACTTAAATGAAGATAGCCAGTTACGTACAGTATTTGCATCCACACCTGAAACTTTAAACGTTCTTAGTTTCTAACTAAAATCAGTAGAAACCTAATTTAAAGTGTTTTCTAGACAGTTGGCTTAAAATAAATAGCTACATGACAAAATAAGAAATACGTTCTCCCTGAAAAAAAAAATACAACCCAGTTCTATGTCTCTTTTGAAACTAACTTATTTTGTAAGTTAAAGAGAAAAAAAAACTTGTGTGAAAAACCATATGTATTGTGAACAGTAATGGTGTAACAGCACTGCCTTGGGGTACGCTCGTTGTCTGAAGATTTATCGCCGTTTACGACTGAGACGCTGTGTTTCATTTGCCAGAAACACTTTCAGTTCATTCACATAGCTGTTCTTATGTTCCAGATGCTCGTTATTTCTTCATTAGGCGACGGTGCAGAACTATATCGAATGCTTCCCGGGAATGAAGAAACATAGCATCAACCTGGAAAGTGTGGCCTCTGGCTGTGTTATATCCCCCCCCCTGCCACACCCACCACTTCCATCAGTGACCATAATATTCCTGTTTAGTTCGGCAGGGGGTTAGACCAGTTGTCACTGCTGCCGTTCTCTTGTCTGATTGAGACGAGATGGTAGTTTTTCGAGGTGCTGCTACGCGATATTCTGAATTGAGATTGTACCTACATCTACATCGAAGCTAACTGGTTTTATGTCGGTTGACTCTTACATAGAACGCAGGTTCGAATCCTGCCTCGGGCATGGATGTGTGTGATGTACTTAGGTTAGTTAGGTTTAAGTAGTTCTAAGTTCTAGGGGACTGATGACCACAGCTGCCCCATAGTGCTCAGAGCCATTTGAGCCATTTGAACTCTTACATAGAAGATAACAGCAATCAGCCACTTTTCACAATGCTATTTATTCATTTATTTAAATAGCGCCGTTACCGATTTCGAACCTACAGGTTCATCTTCAGACGGCTAGTTCACGTTTTACATTAGCTTTCGCCTTTTGTTTCCCCAGTTGACGAAATTCCCTTTAGGTGTTGGTGCCCTCCAACCAAAATAAGATGTGAGACACGTCTGTGTAAATGTAATTGTGCCTCACAACGATCTTATGTGATGTAAACAAATTATTAATGGGAAGATGTTTCGGTTACTTACCATAAAAAATCCGCGCCATTATGTCCAGTGTAGATTGCTTACGATATTGCAACAACGATGCACTTTTTTGTGTGTATGTATGCACATGATGTCTGAAGATGTATCTGTCGGTTCTGAACCGGTAACGGTGCTATTTAAATAAATAAATAGCATTGTAAAAAGTGGCTGGTTGCTGTTACCTTCCATGTAGGAGTCAGCCTATATTTTATACACATCAACGGGCTCAAAATGTCAGTTTTTGACAAAACAGCACCTCTAATTTTAACTTCATCGTCTTTCCGCGAACTATACGGAGGAGGAAACAGCATATTGATAGACAGTTCTATGGTAGTACCTTCTCGAAATTTTAACAGTAACCGCACCGTGATGCAGAACGCCCCTCTTGCCGCGTCTGCCACTGAGTTGTCTAAACATCGCCGTGACGCTTTCGCGCTTGAACCTGTAACGAAAAACGCTTCTCATCTTTGGATATTCTATTTCCTTTATTAATCTTACCTGGTAAGGATCCAAGACTGACGAGCTATGTACAGTGAGTGGTCCTTTACAGTTTGTTATGTGGATTTAGCTTGTTAAAAAAGATGACGTCTTCGAGTTAACGAGAAGAGAAAACATAACCAATCAAAGAGAAAATGTTGGATATACAGGGTGGTCCATTGATAGAGACCGAGCCAAATATCTCACGAAATAAGCGTCAAACGAAAAAACTACAAAGAACGAAACTCGTCTAGCTTGAAGGGGGAAACCAGATGGCGCTATGGTTGGCCCGGTAGATGGCGCTGCCATAGGTCAAACGGATATCAACTGCGTTTTGAAAAATAGGAACCCCCACTTTTTATTACATATTCGTCTAGTACGTAAAGAAATATGAATGTTTTAGTCATACTACTTTTTTCGCTTTGTGATAGATGGCGCTGTAATAGTCAATATCGTAAAACTTGGTATCACGTAACATTCTGCCAGTGCGGACGGTATTTGCTTCGTGATACATTACCCGTGTAAAAATGGACCGTTTACCAATTGCGGAAAAGGTCGATATCGTGTTGATGTATGGCTATTGTGATCAAAATGCCCAACGCTGCTCGGTATCCTGGACATCATCCAAGTGTCCGGACCGTTCGCTGGATAGTTACGTTATTTAAGGAAAGAGGAAGTGTTCAGCCACGTGTGAAACGTCAGCCACGACCTGCAACAAATAATGATGCCCAACTAGGTGTTCTAGCTGCTGTCGCGGTTAATCCGCACATCACTAGCAGACAAATTGCGCGAGAATGGGGAATCTCAAAAACGTCGGTGTTGAGAATGCTACATCACCATAAATTTATTTTCCTATTTAAAAAAAAACGCAGTTGGTATCCGTTTGACCTATGGTAGCACCATGTAGCGGGCCAACCATAGCGCTATCTGGTTTCCCCCTTCAAGCTAGACAGGTTTCGTTCTCTGTAGTTTTTTCGTTTGACGCTTCTTTCGTGAGTTATTTCGCCCGGTCACGATCAATGGACCACCCTATATATTCCGACACTGACCCGTTGCTTAAAACTGTAGCAGCAGGTGGAACAAACTAAACGCGTGGGCAGCCCTAGAGGTCCGAATCTAGGATAAACCCAAACTTCACCGACAAAACCTCGGAAGCTGCGCGGGGACACCCGGTATAAGCGACCGATCGTTCACAATGCCTCATTACAGAGTAATTGCTAGATTTTGACCCCTCATTTAATATTGTATCTGCATCTTGTATATACAATATTGGTGGTGGTGGTGGTGGCTATATTTAGGCTCATCTTGAAAGTAACATGCCATATGTAGATACCACGCTTTATATTCGCACCATGGCTTTAGACCTGTGACGTTGTTAGCCACCAAAACTTGACCCCTAGTGATACTCATTAATATTTGACCTTGTGCCATCGGTCTATTGCTGACATTCCACATTACTCGATTCTCTGACCGTTCCGGTTTGATAAAAGGCTAGAACTGGAATGCTGTTTTGTTTAACAATTTTTGAGCTTGATTTAATTATCTGTAGCTCTATTTGCAACTGCACCATGATGAACGTCACGTGCTTTGTTTCTCATACGTTGTTTATCTGGTTGCAGAATTACGTTAAGCACAGCTGCCGCAAGGCTTCTGTGTGACAGAGATCAACCTCAAATATTAGCGCAACCACGCGTACACTCATTTGCAGAGACACTCAGTGTTCGGTTTCACCTTTTGAAGTAGGAAGAGTACGGCACTTGCAGTATTGCTAAAAGCTATATAATTGTTTTTTTTCTGGGAATTCTTCACATGTAAAAAAAAGGTGGGAATAAATATTAGGGTGCTGCCGTAGCTGTGTGTGTGCGGTTATACATTCATTATTCGTGATCTACTCAAAATCTCTACATACTTACGCGGCAACAGTTCTGAAAAACTTCACGTATACATCCACGTCATTTAATTCAGGTCCCTTTCAAAACACTCCGACGGATACCAAATATGGAAGTCCGATCTAATCGTGGATGAAATTCCTGCAGAAGCGTTCATCGCATTATCTGATGTGAAGGCCACCATAAACGTTCGATATTTCTGATGATGGAATATATGACGTGCGAGAAGTCACTTTACATATTCGTCAGTCCACAGACAAACGAAACTAGCAGCACGGACTGGACATACTGGCTAAGGGGAAGGCAGTGCCTGTTTCGTCAACTAAATTATTTTATTACTCTGTTCCAGACTCGGGCCACACAAATGTTTCCATTACCGATGTCGCTTTCTTAGAAAGTCATCTTCAGATCATTTGAATTCGTTACGTTGCCGAAATGTTTTATACTTCACGAGCCAATGTGTAACGTATTCAGATCATCTCATGAAAGCCAATATTGTTGGTCTGGACACTGCCATTTAGGAAAACTGACTAAACAGCACTCTTTTTCAGAAACAGCAGAACAGAAGGTATCGGCTCACGTAATCACAGAACGTTGTTGCTTTCTCCGTTTGTAAATACAGGCTGATTCAAAAAGAATACCACAACTTTAGGAATTTAAAACTCTGCAACGACAAAAGGCAGAGCTAAGCACTATCTGTCGGCGAATTAAGGGAGCTATAAAGTTTCATTTAGTTGTACATTTGTTCGCTTGAGGCGCTGTTGACTAGGCGTCAGCGTCAGTTGATGCTAAGATGGCGACCGCTCAACAGGAAGCTTTTTGTGTTATTGAGTACGGCAGAAGTGAATGGACGACAGTTGTTCAGCGTGCATTTCGAACGAAGTATGGTGTTAAACCTCCTGATAGGTGGTGTATTAAACGTTGGTATAAACAGTTTTCTGTGCCATTTCAGCCAATAAAGTTTTTGGTCCCTTTTTCTTCGAAGGTGCTACTGTAACTGGACTACAGTATCTGGAGATGTTACAGAATTGGCTGTTCCCTCAGCTCGAACAAGAAGCACAACAATTCATATTTCAGCAGGATGGAGCGCCACCACATTGGCACTTATCTGTCCGTAATACCTGAACGTCAACTACCCGAGGCGATGGATCGGCCGCCAGGCAGCCCGTGACAGAGCACTTCATCACTGGCCTCCAAGAAGCCCTGATCTTACCCCCTGCGTTTTTTTCTTATGGGGGTATGTTAAGGATATGGTGTTTCGGCCACCTCTCCCAGCCACCATTGATGATTTGAAACGAGAAATAACAGCAGCTATCCAAACTGTTACGCCTGATATGCTACAGAGAGTGTGGAACGAGTTGGAGTATCGGGTTGATATTGCTCGAGTGTCTGGAGGGGGCCATATTGAACATCTCTGAACTTGTTTTTGAGTGAAAAAAACCTTTTTAAATACTCTTTGTAATGATGTATAACAGAAGGTTATATTATGTTTCTTTCATTGAATACACATTTTTAAAGTTGTGGTATTCTTTTTGAATCACCCTGTACTATTGGCGTATTGTTTCAGGAACCGGACTTGAGAAAAGCGCAGCCTCAAATAGTTGTCCAGCCATACTGTTTTTGGTATTCTATGGTTTCCGTAGATCGGTTGAAGTATCTCAGAATTGTATTTTGGAGGCTTGGCCTGCTCTCCGTCGTGCATATTATCCAGCTGAAGTATTGCTCAATCTTCCAAGATCGCTATGACCCGCCAGGGTCATCCCTTTCTACCAACATTAAGATATTGGATGGTAAAAGTTAGTGTATTTCGTATTTACATTTCCATTCCCTATCCTATTCAATTTTTGCACAGAACGACTGAAAATAGTTGACTGCCTCCTTTAGTACAAACCCTAGTCTGTCATTTGCACACTCGGACGAGATTTACTGTGGAGACAGTAGAATCGTTGCGCCGTCCACCACTAATATTAAGTACTGCTCGGAAGATTCTCCAACAAGTTTTCGCGGGAAAAACGACGGCTTCCTTCCACATACGCCCAGCTGATTTCCCTAAGCATCTCTGTTACAGTACAGCCAAACGGAGGTAACCACTAACAATATAGTTATGTGTGAAATAATTTTCTCTTTACCCTTTTCATTACATTTTTGTTCGGAGTTAAAGACATTAATATATAGTTATTTTAATTTAAGTCCTAGGAAGAAGTAACATGAAAAACATATTTTCCGACGTTTCGTTTCCCAATCGCGCGCGCGCGCGCGCGCGCGCGCGCGCGCGCGCGTATGTGTGTGTGTGTGTGTGTGTGTGTGCGCGCTTTCTGCCCCCTAAACCACCGGAGGTAGTTTTGAGTAACACCTTGTTGGGAAACGAAATGTCGGAAAATGTTTTTCATCTTACTTCTAAGCATCGGATTGCTAAGCGACTGGGCCCGGGTTCGATTCCCGGCCGGGTTGGAGATTTTTCTCCGCTCGGGGACTGGGTGCTAAATTCTCCTTACGCTCGTATCGTCATAATTGACATTTCGCTGCTGAGATGGCTGAATGGGCACGGCCCGAAAGCCAATTAAAATAAATAAAAAGGTCGGGGAGAAGAAATAAAAAAAACTTTGCGGTTTGTCTAAGAAATTGTAATTTTGTCGGAGACAGCAAAGGACTTAGAGGAGCAGCTGAACGGAATGGAGAGTGTCTTGAGCAGGAGAATATAAGATGAACGTCAACAAAAGCAAAACAAGGGTAATGGTACAAAGTCGAATTAAATGAGGTGATTCTGAGGTAATTAGATTACGAAACAAGAAACTTTAAAGTAGTAGACGAGTTCTGTTATTTGGACAGCAAAATAACTGATGATGGTCGAAGTAGGGGGGATATAAAATGTAGACCGGCAATGGCAAGGAAAGCGTTTCTGAAGAAGACAAATTTATTAACATCGAATATAGATTTAAGTGGGAAGACTTTTCTGGAAGTATTTGTATAGAGTGTAGCCATGTATGAAAGTGAAACGTGGGCAATAAGTAGGTTAGGCAAGAAGGAAATAGAAGCTTTTGAAATACAATGTTACGGATGAATGCTGAAGATCAGATTGGCAGATCTCGTACTAATGACGAGGTACTGAATAGAATTGGGGAGAAAAGAAATTTATGGCACAACCTGACGAGAAGAAAGGTTCGGTTGGTAGGACACATTCTGAGACATCGCGGTATCACCAATTTGTAATTGGAGGGAAGTTTAAGGGCTAAAAGTCGTAGAGGGAATCCAAGAGATGAATACAGTAAGTAGATTGAGAAAACTTTAGACTGGAGTAATTATTCGGAGATGAAGAAGGTTGCACAGGATAGTGTAGCATAGGGAGCTGCGCCAAACCAGTCTTCCTTTATTGTCGGGGCACAAAGTTTCCAATACCGGCTCCATGACCATTGTTCGGTCTTCACAGCTGAGCTCTTTGCCCTCTACCAGGCTGTTCTTTATATCTACCGCCACCGACATTCTGCTTATGTCATCTGCTCCGACTCCCTGAGCGCCATCCAGAGCCTCAGTGATCCGTACCCGGTTCACCCTTTCGTACACCGGATCCAACGCTCTCTTCAGCAGCTGGTGGACGTCGGTTCTCCGGTTAGCTTTATGTGGGTTCCTGGCCATGTCGGTATCCCTGGGAACGAAGCTGCAGATGCCGCGGCCAAGGCTGCGGTCCTCCAGCCTCGGACAGCTTCTTGTTGTGTCCCTTCGTCCGATTTTAGCAGGGTCATTTGTCGGCGCATTTTATCGCTGTGGCATGCCGATTGGGCTGCACTTACAGACAACAAGCTTCGGGCCTTAAAACCTCTTCCCGTGGCTTGGACGTCCTCCTCACGCCCTTCTCGGCGGGAGGAGGTAGTTTTGGCCCGGTTAAGAATTGGGCACTGCCGGTTCAGCCATCGCCATCTGCTGACGGCTGCGCCGGCGCCGTTCTGCCCATGTGGGCACTTGCTGACGGTTCGACACATTTTAATGTCCTGTCCAGATTTTAACACACTGCGTCTAGATCTTAACCTGCCAAGTACTTTCGTTGCCATTTTAGCGGATGACCCACGAGCAGCTGCTCGTGTTCTTCGTTTTATCAATTTGACAAACCTCTCTAAGGACATTTGATGATGCTGTTTTTTAATCCTATGCCTGTCAGTCTGTCTTTTATCGTGTTTTCCCTTTTAGTTGTTGTTGTCAAGTTGTGCCTCGCGGTGCATTCTTAGAGTAGTCAGGGCGCTAATGACCATTGAAGTTGTGCGCCCTAAAACCACAAAAAAAAAAAGTCTTCGGACTGGAGACGACGACGACGACGACGACGACGACGACGACGACGACGACGACAACAATGACCATTTGCTATTAGAAAATGATCTGAATGTGATCTAATTACCAAAAACATAGATGTGGGCTCTGAGAATGGAGACGTAGCTCCGAAATGCATTCAACGTAAACAAAAAATATAATACTCCTGCTGAATATGGCTTACAACCAGTAGATTTTGTGTCCCTAAGCTAGAAGGTAGGGCCACGGACAGCCACGACGCAATTGTTATTTAGGTATTCAGATTGTGCTGAGTGTCGCGTCAGTGTTGCGTACTACAGTACTGTGTAGCATGTTGCCACGTAACAAGTAATTCTCTGTACCTTCTGCAGAGGTCTATCACTTGTTTTTATGTAGAGCTGCAGCCAGTCTGCAGGGAGCGAGCAGGTGGCTCTTTCGCTCATCCGGCTCCCTGGTGAGCTTCTAGTGGCGCCGGGTTGGCTGACTTGTCGCATGCGGATCACGTTCTGCTGTTAACAGCCGCTGGGGTGCTGTACGAGGCACCCCGATGTTGGCCTACGGTCAGCATCTCTCTAAGTCACTCAGCCGCCTTCCTCCCAGGCGTTGGCCATCCGAGCATCACTCTTTCGTCGTTACGAGTTTCTCACGAGACACACACAAAACTGACGTCGTCGTAATGAAGAATACTATTTTTCTGATCACAGTGGAAAATTTGACATTTCTTCGTGTAGGCTTGTAAGTAAGGCAAAGAAATGAGAATTTTTTAAAAGTATTTGGCGATCAGTTACATTGTATTGTGAACTATGGAGTACTTGAGACATCAGTTTTTTTTTTTTTTTTTTTTTTCCTCCACCAAGTACCGCCCATAGCCATTATAGACCGAAACCGGTTACAGTATCGTAACAGAAGTGATTGTGTCGGAAATAAGAAAATAATACCTAATAAGAAGTCAATCACCGTCTCCGCAAACGTAATGTAGTTTTTTCCAGTACTTGAGATAATAGTGAACCCTGCGGCACCTACGTTATAAGAGGAAGGCAGATTAAAACGAGATAGATGAAAATAGTGAAGGTCAGTGCGCTTATGGGAAAATGTTTATGGTTGGCTACTGAGCCATGATTGTACCCAGGCATGCATCTCTTTGTCCAAAGTAAACTGACGGCGACGGACTTCTTTCTTCAGGACTCCAACAATACGGAAATCGTATGGGGAGAGTCCGCGACTGTATGGATGATGTGTAAGGACTTCCCAGCGAACCTTCTGCAGCGTAGTCGAAACTAACTTGGCAACCTATGCGCGGTTGCGAGGCAGCCACGAATTTTTTTTATCTGGAGGAACTGTCCATCCTGTTTTACAGTGGGATAAATATATTAACAGTTACGGCGATTACTTTTGCGATAATAAACAACCTACGTACTTTTTTCCATCTGTCTCTCTTTAATTGTACTGCCCCTCATACTTGGGAAGTTCCGCGCCGGATCGATATATCCTGCCAGAAAGCACTTTACGTGGGGTGTAAAAGATCCAGAGTTCGTGTACAATCGGCCGAGCGGTTCTAGGCGCTACAGTCTGGAACCGCGCAACCGCTGCGATCGCAGTTTCGACTCCTGCCTCGGGCGCGCGCGCGCGCGCGCGCGCGCGCGTGTGTGTGTGTGTGTGTGTGTGTGTGTGTGTGTGTGTGTGTTGTCCTTAGGTTAGTTAGGTTTAAGTAGTTCTAAGTTCTAGGGGACTGATAACCTCAGCAGTTGAGTCCCATAGTGCTCAGAGCCATTTTTTCGTGTACAGTCGAGGCTGGAATTACATAAACAGGGAAGTATGGTAAGGGCCCTTTCGAAACCGAAGTTGTTAGAGATGTAGGACTATGGTCGTTCACACATTCAAGAGTCGCTTTCCACACGTTTGGCTGTAATAGTAGCGAGTGAAACTAAACAGATTCGGGAAGCCAGTTAATTAACTGAAGCACAATGTGCCCCCCCCCCCCCCATTGGAGGCACGGAAAACACCCAGATGATAGTAAAATTCGTCGCATATTGTCGCGAGTATGTCTGGAGTTAATGCCTCGACTGCTGTTACTACGCGGTGTCGTAGTTATTGGCAAAGACGTACATAGACGGAGTCTTCCACAAAATGAAAAAAAGCGTATAGTAGAGTAGGAAATGTCGGAGACCAGTGGGGCAGTAAGAGATCCGTACATCTCTTACAGATGATGCATCGTCAGGGCAGCTAACTCTTAAAAAAACTCACGCCGCCCAGAAGGGAGAGGACAAAGCGCCCTGTGTTGCTCTGTTCTCGCCATTTCGACTAGACGCACATTGGGTAATGAAGGAGCGGGCGAACTACGTCAGGGAGACCCGTATGGCAACACCAGGAATCGACGTCTTTGAGCTGGCGCCGACGTAAACTTTCAGTTTTGATGCTCAAGCTAAATATATCTCACGTCACTTTCTCATTCATGCAGAAGATACAGTCCTGGGTAAATCTTTCTGAGCCGGCCGCGGGGGCCGAGCGGTTCTAGGCGCTTCAGTCCGGAACCGCGCGACGGCTACGGTCGCAGGTTCGAATCCTGCCTCGTGCATGGATATGTGTGATGCCCTTAGGTTAGTTAGGTTTAAGTAGTTCTAAGTTTTAGGGGACTGATGACCTCAGACGTTAAGTCCCGTAGTGCTCAGAGCCATTTTTTGAAATCTTTCTGAAACACCCCGTATGTAGAGCGAATGACATGGAAATCCCCCTTCAATGCAGGCGTAATGGCTCTGAGCACTATGGGACTCAACATCTTAGGTCATAATCCCCTAACTAACCTAAGGACATCACACACACACCCATGCCCGAGGCAGGATTCGAACCTGCGACCGTAGCAGTCCAGCGGTTCCGGACTGCAGCGCCAGAACCGCAGGCGTAATGATACCAGGATATTCCTACTGCTGTGTTACGAAGTCACAGTACATAATATGCACTTTCGTGCCCGTATACTATTATTTCTGTAAAGCTGTTGGCGCTATGCGGGTCCCTCACAGTTATGGAAAGCGGGTCGTGTGCGGCGCTGTTCCGAAGTCGTTCATCAGGTCACACAGCCCGTGTCGGAAAGCGCCACTGTTGTTCGCGTTTCGTGACGCAAGCGCGCGGTCCGAGAACACCGTGAGAGACTCGGAGGGAATAACAGAGCGTGAGCTGAGCTGTAGTTAGCTGCGAAGGCCGCAGCGTAGCGCCACAATCGGCGGCACCTGTGTCCCAGCGTTACGTCAGCGCAGTCCGACATTCCGTGGCAGAAGGAAGAGGGGTCATTGTCTGCTGGGAACCTTTCTCACGAAGCTCGCCACCTGACAGCATGGGTTTCGAAAAAGACGGTCATCTGAAACCCAGCTCGCGCTATTCGTCCACGAGACTCACAGGGCCATAGACACGGGTTCACAGGTAGATGCCGTGTTTCTTGACTTCCGCAAGGCGTTCGATACAGTTCCCCACAGTCGTTTAATGAACAAAGTAAGAGCATATGGACTAACAGACCAATTGTGTGATTGGATTGAGGAGTTCCTAGATAACAGGACGCAGCATGTCATTCTCAATGGAGAGAAGTCTTCCGAAGTAAGAGTGATTTCAGGTGTGCCGCAGGGGAGTGTCACAGGACCGTTGCTATTCACAATATACATAAATGACCTGGTGGATGACATCGGAAGTTCACTGAGGCTTTTTGCAGATGATGCTGTGGTGTATAGAGAGGTTGTAACAATGGAAAATTGTACTGAAATGCAGGAGGATCTGCAGCGAATTGACGCATGGTGCAGGGAATGGCAATTGAATCTCAATGTAGGCAAGTGTAATGTGCTGCGAATACACAGAAAGATAGATCCTTTATCATTTAGCTACAAAATAGCAGGTCAGCAACTGGAAGCAGTTAATACCATAAATTATCTGGGAGTACGCATTAGGAGTGATTTAAAATGGAATGATCATATAATGTTGATCGTCGGTAAAGCAGATGCCAGACTGAGATTCATTGGAAGAATCCTAAGGAAATGCAATCCGAAAACAAAGGAAGTAGGTTACAGTACGCTTGTTCGCCCACTGCTTGAATACTGCTCAGCAGTGTGGGATCCGTACCAGATAGGGTTGATAGAAGATATAGAGAAGATCCAATGGAGAGCAGCGCGCTTCGTTACAGGATCATTTAGTAATCGCGAAAGCGTTACGGAGATGATAGATAAACTCCAGTGGAAGACTTTGCAAGAGAGACGCTCAGTAGCTCGGAACGGGCTTTTGTTGAAGTTTCGACAACATACCTTCACCGAGGAGTCAAGCAGTATATTGCTCCCTCCTACGTATATCTCGCGAAGAGACCATGAGGATAAAATCAGAGAGATTAGAGCCCACACAGAGGCATACCGACAATCCTTCTTTCCACGAACAATACGAGACTGGAATAGAAGGGAGAACCGATAGAGGTACTCAAGGTACCCTCCGCCACACACCGTCAGGTGGCTTGCGGAGTATGGATGTAGATGTAGATGTAGACAGCAAGACCGACTTCAGCACTGGTTACAAAAAAAACACACACACACACACACACACACACACACACACACACACACACACACACACCTCTGAGTAACTGGTACAAAAACTACTGGCACCTGTAAACGATGAAGCAATTTGTCAAACTTCACAAGTTTTGTCAATTATTTGGCAGTGCGCAGTTTTGTTAAGCGTGTTTGTAAACATAAATTGTGTTTGGCGTGTTTCAAAGAAATTTTGATTGTCGGCCGATGTGACAAAATGGACGGTTGTTGTTTGTGTTCATGTTTCGCCGCCCCTGTTTGGCTACAAAGGGAGTTTAATACAATTTATCTCACTGTGCCGTGAGTTTCCACCTTTGCAGAAACTACGACCAAGGGTAGAAAACAAAACAGCACTGGCAGTTACCAGAGTGGTAGAGGTGTTGCGCGTTTCCCACCCATTTATTACGCAAACAGTCGTTAAGAAGAAAATGAATATTCTGCGCACAACACACGAGTCGGAGTGAAATAAAAAAAGAAAGAAAAATACTCTTCGGTTCTTCCCTGTACGACGCATATGTTCCCACTCCGTGGTAGTTTTATGATTTTTTCGTTAGATTTTCATGGGTTTATTTGTCTCTTAATTTCAACTACTCCCTGGACCAGCGTCTTGTTTCCTTTTTCTTTTTTATACACAATGCTAAAGTAAATGAAAGAATTGGGCCGGCCGTGTAGCCGAGTGGTTCTACGCGCTACAGTCTGGAACCGCGCGACCGCTACGGTCGCAGGTTCGAATCCTGCCTCGGGCATCGATGTGTGTGATGTCCTTAGGTTAGTTAGGTTTAAGTAGTTCTACGTTCTAGGGGACTGATGACCTCAGAAGTTAAATCCCATAGTGCTCAGAGCCAAAGAATTGGTTTGTCTGCATTGGTAACCATTTCCACTAGTATCATAATACTTCGCGATAGACTGAGAGTTTGTTGGTACGTCTGGGCGATTGTTTGTCAATTTTGTGGACAGGAAACAGTGAATTTGACAAACAAGTTTGACCGTTACCAGGGGGCAAAAAAGTGTGTCAAATATGCAGTCGTGGTGTACAACAGTAGACACTGTGTGTAAGCTTAACCCTGATGCCGTCTATCGGAAGACCGAAGTGCAATCAACGGCAGCTCACAATTTCGGCAGATACTTGGCGCTTCCGTCTTAGCTTGGAATTCCAGTAGGGCCGTATTCACCTAACAAACAGGTTGTCCGTGCAGGTTCGTACAGCTACCGCCGACTTCTGAAGCTCTTCCACTGGCAACTACACTGTTTGATTGTGCAACGGACAGTGATTTGTATTTCCTAGAAAATGCATGCCTCACGAGCCCAGGAACCAAACTCAAGCGAAGGGAGAGCTAGGTCAGTCCTGTACTTAGCAAAGTAGGACAGTTTCACGTTTCGATGAAGAACTGAAGAGAGACAGGAGAAACTTTTTCATCTACTGCAGGATGAACACCGAAACGTTTTAGAATATCCTTAGGGGACGGTCATTAATCAAGTGAGCGGTTTTCTTTAAAATTTGAACCCCTCCCTCCCCCTTTAGTGACATTTGGTAAGATTGGTAGGGGCCTCCCCCCTCCCCGCCCCCCTACTCCACACGTGAGGTTTACCTCGTAGATGGGTAAAAACACGTAAAAATGATTTTTAAAAATTTCTTTTAAACATTCATAAAACCATGTTTCATTTATAAACTATATTGAAGAACTTGCCAACTCTGGGTAGTATTAGGACAGACAAAAAGGCTCCACGAAAATATTCACAGTTTTGACGGATCTCTAAGAAACTGACCTTTTATTGGCATATTATAAACATTAAATGTCAATCTTCATTTATTTTGCCGATAAAAGACAACATCGTTTGTACCTTCTTCTGAAACGTATGATTACGTAGATTTTCAATCTCTTGATTTAAATGATCACTAAGAATTCTTGTCGCTGAACATCAGCGTAGCTTCCTTCCATAAGCGATTAACTTCTTGCTTCCACGTGTGTTTCAACTTGTCGGCATGACATTTGGTGAGATTGGTGAGATTTTGCCGACCTCTTTCACCCAAACCCCTTTTCTGAGCTCGTGTAATTGATGAATGTCCCGTTACAGCTATGTAGCACCCAATTAGGAAATGGTTGAGTTTCAAGGAAAATATACGACGTTGACGAACATTTTCGCCTTAATATTCAGGTTAAGTTGTACAAACATTTAATGATCTAAAAAGAAAACTGTAGTGTGTTAGTCTTACGATAATATTCATCGAGTGTAGCTGAAAACAGTTTACGAAAATGTGTAACAATGGAGAATTTGCTGCAGTATTTACATACATTTTACACAGAAGAGCGAAAACATTTCGTTTATGAATCTGTACTGTTGTTGTGAGAAATTTGACAGGTAGATGGCCGGAGTCGCCTTGGGGGACGGTTTCGTTTGCGTCAATGTAGTGGCCTGTTCTCATTCACAATACTTACAAGCTTCTCTGCATCCGTAGTTGGCAATTACATGGTGGCGCAAAATACGTGTTTCGAAGTTTTTGTGAACTGTGGTTAAATCGTATAGCGTAAATGATTCTCCTTTGTAGTATGCCTGCCGCGGTGGCCGTGCGGTTCTGGCGTTGCAGTCCGGAACCGCGGGACTGCTACGGTCGCAGGTTCGAATCCTGCCTCGGGCATGGGTGTGTGTGATGTTCTTAGGTTAGTTAGGTTTAAGTAGTTCTAAGTTCTAGGGGACTTATGACCTAAGATGTTGAGTCCCATAGTGCTCAGAGCCATTTGAACCATTTGAACCTTTGTACTATTGTTGTATTGTAGCTCAAAAATTTTATAGTTCCCTCACTGATGTGTCTGTTCACGTTTCAGAATGGAGGCACTAAACACTGGAACAGCGGTAAAAATCTGTCCACAACTCATTATTTGCCCATTTTTATTGAAGAAAATGTCACAGACGACGAATACAGACCAATCCCGGAATATGAATTTCTGCCGGCTTCACGGCGCCGCCGCACGCTCCGAATCTACTGTTTCATGCTTACTGAAGGCGTCTTTCGCTTTCTGCAGCCGACATTCACACATCCGATCGTCGCCCTGGGTACCTTAGAATTCATTGGACGTGGTGTGAAAGTGCACCTTCACAGTCACGGTCTCAACCCGGGTGATTGTTTCTTATGGGGTTTTCTGAAGGACAGAGTCTTCAAAGATGTTCCTGCAACACTCTCAAGATCTTCGGACTGCAAGTTTCCAGAGAGATTCGTGCAGCCAAAAATAATGTTCGTCAGGAAGTCATAATGGAATTCAGTTCAAGGCTATATACACACACATTTCTGCAGAAGGAAACCACTTCGAAATCCTTCTGTGCCAAATTTCAGGTTTTCTGGTACAGCATTTATAACACGAAAGTATCACTCATCATTAGTCTTAGCAAACAAGAACTTCATAGCACTTATTTTGCGCCACCCTGTAAGCACAAAACGCGCGTTGACACAAACAGCAACAAGTGCTTCTTTGCGCCGTCTTTGTCTGGCGAATCCCATTTCAATGGGAACCGTCCGTTCGTCGGCCGTGCACGGCCATATGCTGTAGACTTGGACGTACGAGGTCTACTCACAAGGTAACCTCCCCATCGCACCCCCCTCAGATTTAGTTATAAGTTGGCACAGTGGATAGGCCTTGAAAATCTGAACACAGATCAATCGAGAAAACAGGAAGAAGTTGTGTGGAACTACGAAAAAAATAAGCAAAATATACAAACTGAGTAGTCCATGCGCAAGATAGGCAATATCTAGGAGACTGAGAGCTGAGGAGCGCCGTGGTCCCGTGGTTAGCGTGAGCAGCTGCGGAACGAGAGGTTCTTGGTTCAAGCCTTTCCTCGAGTGAAAATTTTAATTTTTTATTTTCGGTTTACATGACAAACTCTTATGTTTTCATCACTTTTTTGGGAGTGATTATCACATCCACAAGAACACCTAAATGGGGCAAGGTAGAGGAATCTTTTCACCCATTCGCCAAGTGTACAAGTTAGGTGGGTCGACAACATATTCCTGTCATGTGACGCACATGCCGTCACCGTCGTATATAATATATCAGACTTTTTCCTCTGGGGGAATCGGTTGACCTATGACCTTGCGATCAAATGTTTTCGGTTCCCATTGGAGAGGCACGTCCTTTCGTCTACTAATCGCACGGTTTTGCGGTGCGGTCGCAAAACACAGACACTATACTTATTACAGTGAACAGAGACGTCAATGAACGAACGGACAGATCATAACTTTGCAAAAATAAAGAAAGTAAACTAAGAAGACTTGAACCAAGGACCTTTCGTTCCGCAGCTGCTCACGCTACCCACGGGACCACGGCGGTCCTGAGTTCACACTATCCTTGATGTTGCCTATCTTGCGCATGGGCTATTCAGTTTGTATATTTTGCTTATTTTTTCATAGTTCCACACAACTTCTTCCTGTTTTCTCGGTTGATCTGTGTTCAGTTTTTCAAGGCCTATCCACTGTGCCAACTTATAACTAAATCTGAGGGGGGTGCGATGGGGAGGTTCCCTTGTCAGGTGTGGCCGAGCGGTTCTAGGCACTTCAGACTGGAACCGCACCACCGCTACGGTCGCAGGTTTGAATCTTGCCTCTGGCATGGTTGTGTGTGATGTCCATATGTTAGTTAGGTTTAAGTAGTTCTAGGTTCTAGGGGACTGATGACCACAGATGTTAAGTCCCGTAGTGCTCAGATCTATTTCAACCAATTTTGAGGTCTGTTCAAAAAATTCCGAAACATCCGTAATTTCGCGCCAATAGTGTGTTGGAGCGAAATGTGGTTGGCATCCCTGTATACGCCTGTGTTTAATATGTAACTGTCGGAAGTTTTGCTGTTGTATGTCTGTTAGTTATTGTTCAGTACTGTACTGGGGAAAACGTGTCGCACAGTTTGCGAATTTCGAGATGACAGAGGAGCAACGCGTCTACATTAAATTTTGCGTTAAACTCAAGAAACCCTTTACAGTGACCAACCAAATGATGCAGGAAGCCTACGGTGATGAGCTAAGCCGTACTAGGAGTTACGAATGGTTCACATGGTTCAAGAATGGCCGGACGGAAGTTAAAGGTGACCTTGGTTCAGGACGCCTCTCGACGTCTACCGACGATGCTCATGTCAGTGACGTCAACAAAATTTTCTGTGCCAATCCAAGACTGGCTGTCCGAGAGATTGCAGAAGAATGTAGCATTTCAGTTCGATCATATCACGAAATCCTGACACAGCGGCTTGGAATGCATCGCGCTGCGGCCAAGTTCGTCCCACGGCTCATGAGTCAAGACCAGAAAGACCTTCGCCTCGCAATCCGCAAATGGCAAATGCGAACGGTAGGTAGGTGGTTAGTGTTTAACGTCCCGTCGACAACGAGGTCATTAGAGACGGAGCGTAAGCTCGGGTTAGGGAAGGATCGGGAAGTAAATCGGCCGTGCCCTTTCAAAGGAACCATCCCGGCATTTGCCTGAAACGATTTAGGGAAATCACGGAAAACCTAAATCAGGATGTTTGGAGACGGGATTGAACCGTCGTCCTCCCGAATGCGAGTCCAGTGTGCTAACCACTGCGCCACCTCGCTTGGTGTGCAAATGCGAACGAGATTGCTGTTAAGAGAATCATAACTGGTGATGAAACGTGGGTCTACGGCTCTAATGTTGAGACCAAGATTCATTCTTCACAGTGGATTGGAAAAGGTTCTCAGAGACCAGAAAATCTTCGTTATGTCAGGTCAAATGTCAAAGCCATTCTGCTAATTTTCTTCGACTTTGAAAGATACGTTCATCATGAATTCGTGCCACAGGTACAAACTATTAATCGATGGTACTACCGGGAAATGTTGCGACGCCTGCAAGAAAATATAGAAGGAAACAGCCTGAAATGTGGCGAGACAGTTCGTGGCTGTTGGATAACGTTGAAGCACACGCACATTCATCCCTATTGTTGCGTGTCTACTGCAAAAAAAGCGAAATCACTGTGCTATGTCAGGCATCTTAATCTCCAGATCTGCCCCTGCGGACTTTTTCTTATTTCCAAAGTTGAAAACCCCGTAGGAAGGACGAAGATTTGCAACGACAGACGAGATAAAAGAAAATTCGCAGACGGCGCTTCGAGCGATACAGCAAGAGTGTACCAAGACTGCTTCCGTAACTGGAAACGGCGATGGGAGCGGCGTATCAGTTCTGGAGGAGGGTATTTCGAAGGAGACCATACACAGTAAGTATTTTGTGAACAGAGTTCCGGAATGTTCTTAACACACCTGATACGCAGTAGACGCATACCAATGCCGCTATATATCCCTAGGGAATAATCGGCCGCGTGCAGCCGTATACGGCCGTCCAACTGCACTACTGGCCATTATAATTGCTAAACCAAGAAGAAATGCAGATGATAAACGGGTATTCATTGGAGAAATATATTATACTAGAACTGGCATGTGCTTACATTTTCACGCAATTTGGGTGCATAAATCCTGAGAAATCAGTACCCAGAACAACCACCTCTGGCCGTAATAACGGCCTTGATACGCCTGCGCATTGAGTCAAACAGAGCTTGGATGGCGTGTACAGGTACAGCTGCCCATGCAGCTTCAACACGATACCACAGTTCATCAAGAGTAGTGACTGTCGTATTGTGACGAGCCAGTTGCTCGGCCACCATTGACCAGAGGTCATCAATTGGTGAGAGATCTGGAGAATGTGCTGGCCAGGACAGCAGTCGAACATTTTCTGTATCCAGAAAGGCCCGTACAGGACCTGCAACATGTGGTCGTTCATTATCCTGCTGAAACGTACGGTTTCGCAAGGATCGAATGAAGGGTAGAGCCACGGATCGTAACACATCTGAAATGTAACGTCCACTGTTCAAAGTGCCGTCAATGCGAACAAGAGGTGACCGAGACGTGTAACCATTGGCACCCCATACCATCACGCCGGGTGATACCCCAGTATGGCGATGACGAATACACGCTTCCAATGTGCGTTCACCGCGATGTCGCCAGACACGGATGCGACCATCATGATGCTGTAAACAGAACCTCGATTCATCCGAAAAAATGACGTTTTGCCATTCGTGCACCCAGGTTCGTCGTTGAGTACACCATCGCAGGCGCTCCTGTCTGTAATGCAGCGTCAAGGGTAACCGCAGCCATGGTCTCCGGGCTGATAGTTCATGCTGCTAAACGCCGTCGAACTGTTCGTGCAGGTGGTTGTTGTCTTGCAAACGTCCCCATCTGTTGACTCAGGGATCGAGACGTGGCTGCACAATCCGTTACAGTCATGCGGATAAGATGTCTGTCATCTCAACTGCTAGATATACGAGGCCGTTGGGATCCAGCACGGCGTTCCGTATTATCCTCCTGAACCCACCGGTTCTATATTCTGCTAACAGTCATTGGGTCTCGACCAACGCGAGCAGCAATGTCGCAATACGATAAACGGCAATCGCGATAGGCTACAATCTGACCTTTATCAAAGTGGGAAACGTGATGGTACGCATTTCTCCTCCTTACACGAGGCATCACAACAACGTTTCACCAGACAACGCCGGTCAACTGCTGCTTGTGTATGAGAAATCAGTTGGAAACTTTCCTCATGTCAGCACGTTGTATAGTCTGTCGGTAAACTGAAGAGCGAGCGCGCGAGTCCCCACTCTGCCTACCCTGCTACGTCACAGGGCGCGTCTACAGGCTGTTCCACAACGTAGTACAGTCCCTGTCGAAGCGCGCGCTTTAAATCTGTGACGACGCCGTGTACAGATACGTCCCGTCTGCGTTTATTTTTAGACAAATGCGTTAAGAGTATAAGGAACACAAAAGACGGTAGCTTCTTCTAAACAAAACATTATAGAGTAAATAATATTAACATAAGAACGGAAATCAGGATTCTACTACGAACATAGAACCGAATGCCTATTCGTATGAATGTATGTTCCTCTATTCGTAAGACGAACCAGATATAGTGCAATCAGTCTGTAGAATTTAAGGCTTCTTCTTACTTTGTGTTTCTACTAAAAGATACAAGTTTTCTTTGAAGGGCTGCATTAAAACTTAACAATTCTTGCAACACGAAGAGTGTTTAAAAAGTAACCAGATATTTATAATTACGTGTGTTGTATTAGTTCGATTCGCACTGCTTTTTTTGTCATTGCCTTCATAAACATGTCTGAAAAGTATTTCCAGGTACATCCCATTTCACGCAATGTCTTGTGTAAAACATCTTTCTGCAACGAAAATGTACTTTTTGTTTCACGCCAGTGAGTAATTTCCGTAATGTGGGTATTATTTTTTAGTTTATGTAAAAGTCCTCCATCGTTTGTCGAATGACCGATTTTGTGAAACTCTCTATATCGATGGGTTTCCTCCCTAAATTGTTAGTTTTCCTTCGCGGCAATTCCAGTAAACCATGCGCCTTTTTTTCGCGTTCCTTCCTTATGCGTCCTATTGTGGCGAGGCTGACGTTTGCATAAACTGCAGCCCTTTGATTGGGACTGGTAATATTAGCCAACAGTTCTTTTTGTGTAGCCTCCTTAACACAAGCTGTAGTAACGTTAGAGACGATCGAACGCTCGTTCTGCGCAAATATGTCCTTCGTATTCTGCACATTTTCTTGCAATGCAGGGCGATTATCCATCACTTCCGGATACTGAAGTATATCAATGAGTACACAAAGTCAACTGACTGAGATTGGCAATTAAGATCCCACGAACTAAAACGACGTATATCACTGCACGCCGAACTACACCGCTAGATAGGTAACGGGCAACTGATTTTGGGTTGCCCTGTAGGCCAGTGGCAGGGTTCTTCCGGGAAAGGCCACTTCCCCCACCAAGAGCGCTGCTCGCTCTTGAGTTTACAGACAGACTTTAGGTGTCGCCACTGGCGCCAACCTTGTGTGAATGCTCTGAAAAGCTAATCATTTGCATATTACAGCATCTTCTTCTTGTCGGTTAAATTTCGCGTCTGTAGCGCTTCATCTTCGTGGTGTAGCAATTTTAATGGCCAGTAGTGAAGTAGTCGGACGGGTGCGGTTCCAGTGGACGCTCAGCCGTATGCCTCCCGGACGCAGACTGGTAGTTCCTGGAAAGAGTCGGATAGCACAAAGGCGGCGGGGTGGGCGTGCTTATACCTGTCTGGCCGCTGGCTCCCACGGGAACCTGGAGGCTCGCCAGTCGGCCCTCTGCGAGGCCTTGTCTCGCACTGTGGGGGCGCCTCCCGAACGAGGCTAGAACGCTGCGTCTGCACTGCAGTCTCGTCCCTCGTATATCGCCGACGATGACGAAACTGACGCACACTAAAGGTCGCGCACAAAAGCAACAGCGCAGCAATCCGTCAGCGCGATATCGCCTGCAATCGTTCGCTCATCTCGACACCCCACACACGAGTGATTTGCCAAGCAACTGCAATCAGTATTACGAGCGTCACCGTGTCGAGAAGTTCTGCAGTGGCAAAATGAACTGCTCTGTTTAGCAGCAGTTGCAGTTGATTTCCGAATCCCCAAGAATTCTTGCAAAACATTTAAAAGAGACAGTAGTTATAAGTTATTAAACTTATTCTGCAACGCTTTTAATAGGATCTGTAGAGTACAGAATATACACACACACACATGAGGGTCGTTCAATAAGTAATGCCCCGCATTTTTTTTCTCAGAACATATTTATTGCTAAGAGTCAGAATTATGTGACAATACAGGGTGGTCCATCGATAGCGACCAGGCCAAATATCTCACGAAATAAGCATCAAACGAGAAAACTACAAAGAACGAAACTCGCCTAGCTTGAAGGGGAAAACCAGATGGTGCTATGGTTGGCCCACTAGATGGCACTGCCATAAGTCAAACGGATATCAACTGCATATTTGTAAATAGGAACCCCAATTTTTTATTCCATATTCGTGTAGTACGTAAAGAAATATGAATGTATTAGTTGGACCCCCTTTTTTGCTTTGTGATAGATGGCGCTTGAACTGTCACAAACGTATAAGTACGTGGTATCACGTGTACAGTTCTGCCACTGGGCACAAGAGAAATTACGGGACGATGACACATTTTTTGCACGCGTTCTATTTAGCGACGAAGCGTCATTTACCAAGAGCGGTTACTAAACCGGCATAATATGCACTATTGGGCAACGGAAAATCCACGATGGCATCGACAAGTGGAACATCAGCGACCTTGATGGGTGCGGCACTATGGGAGGAAGGATAATTGGTCCCCATTTTATCGATGGCAATCTAAATGGTGCAATGTATGCTGATTTCTTACGTAATGTTCTACCGATGTTACTACAAGATGTTTCACTGCATGACAGAATGGCGACGTACTTCCAACATGATGGATGTCCAGCACATAGCTCGCGTGTGGTTGAAGCGGTATTGAATAGCATATTTCATGACAGGTGGATTGGTCGTCGAAGCACCATACCATGGCCCGCACGTTCACCAGATCTGACGTCCCCGGATTTCTTTCTGTGAGGAAAGTCGAAGGATATTTGCTATCGTGATCCACCGACAACGCCTGACAACATGCGGTAGCGCATTGTCAGTGCATGTGAGAACATTACGGAAGGCGAACTACTCGCTGTTGAGAGGAATGTCGTTAGACGTATTGCAAATGCATTGAGGTTGACGGACATCATTTTGAGCATTTATTGCATTAATGTGGTATTTACAGGTAATCATGCTGTAACAGCATGCGTTCTCAGAAATGATAAGTTCACAAAGGTACATGTATCACATTGGAACAACGGAAATAAAATGTTCAAACTTACCTACGTTCTGTATTTTAATTTAAAGAACCTACCTGTTACCAACTGTTCGTCTAAAATTGTGAGCCATATGTTTGTGACTATTACAGCGCCATCTATCACAAAGCGAGAAGAGTGGTCCAACTAAAACATTCATATTTCTTTACGTACCACACGAATATGTAATAAAAATGGGGGTTCCTATTTTTTAAAAAACGTAGTTGACATCCGTTTGACCTACGGCAGCCATCTAGCGGGCCAACCATAGCGCCATCTGGTTCCCTCCTTGAAGCTAGACAAGTTTCGTTCTTTGTAGTTTTTTCGTTTGACGCTTATTTTGTGAGACATTCGTCCCGGTCACGATCAATGGATCACCCTGTATACAACATGTCTTGTCCGTGTCCTATTTTTTCTACCTACTCTCCATCAAGTTCTATGGCCGTACGCCAATGTTGCGGAAGACCATGTATTCTCTGCTGATAAAAGCTCTCATCCTGTAGTCGTAGCCATGTTTTCACTGCATGACTGACACTGTCGTCATCTTCAAAGTGTGTTTCCCGTAGAGAATCTTTAAGCTCCAACAATTTAGATGAAATGATCTTTCTTTGAATCTTGTGGTCCGCTGTGTGCATTCATGGAACCCATCGTGAGCACCTCTTTGAATATCCGAGAGTCTCGATCATTGCAGACGCAATTCCAATGCTTAACGACAACTGGTGAGCTAATTGTCGAGTTGTGATGTGCCGGTCGGCACGAATAAGCATGCTCACGATTCAGCAAACTGTACTCCTATCACCACCTGCAGCATCGCCATACACACTGCACACAAACGTTTAAGGAAGTTCACCACGGTTTCTTTTTCTGCAAACAAGAATTCAATAACAGCACACTGCTTGTAACATGAGTCGTATGTAGACGCCATTTTGACGCTGTACTACGGCTCAGCCATCTACCAGAACGGTTCGAAACTTCACCGGCGCACAGTACGGTATTATCAAATAACTTACGAGAAATGTAAGAAACTGGTGGAGGCTTTGTAATGGTGTGGGGCGTGTGCAGTTGGAGTGATATGGGACCCCTGGATAAAACTGACAGGTGACACGTACGTAAGCATTCTGTCTGATCACCTGCATCCATCCATGTCCATTGTGCATTCCAGCGGACTCCGGCAGTTACAGCTGAACAATAGGACACCCCACACGCCCAGAATTGCTACAGAGTGGCTCCAGGAAAACTCTTCTGAGTTAAACACTTCCTCTTGAACATATCTGGGATGCCCTGCAATGTACTGTTCAGAAGAGATCTCCACACCTTCGTACCCTTACGGATTTATGGACAGCCGTGCAGGATTCATGGTGTCAGTTCCTTTCAGCACTACTTCAGACATTAGTCGAGTCCAGGCCACGTCGTGTTACGATACATCTGCGTGCTCGCGGGGGCCCTACACGATGTTGGGCAGGTGTACCAGTTTCTTTGTCTCTGCACTGTATTACTAACGAGTTAAAATAAATTTGTATACCCTAAAAGAAACAAAAGCCATTCCTTCGTCCTGCAGCCATTCTGAGTGACGGGCTTTTCTGCTTAAATCACACAAAATGAAGTCAAGGAGAGACGTACATTTTTCGTGAATCATTTGGTAATACCATACTGAATTTAAAAAAAAATCGTCTTTCATCAAATACGAAGATAAAGTATGAAACCATCCACGACCATATCTTTTGCTCTACAAGATATGAACCCATAAAGTTTTACATCGTTCTTCTTCTTCTCCTCCACCTCTTTAACGAGCAACGATAAAATCAACACTATCACTCGTTTTTCACTGTCTCTCAGTGCTTCAGCAACATATGGACCGCTATTTTTAGCTTCACACTTTACATTGAGATAAAATTCGCGGTCACTTCCTTGCTGAGCTCTTTATATTGTCCAGCGAACGGACCTCTCTCGACTAAAGCGAGTCACGATGGTCTTGCTGTGCGTGTGCTGCCTGCCAGTGAACACATTTAATCCAACATGCTCGAAATCCTAAACATTTGAGCAATACTCAAGAATGGGTTGCTCAAGTGTTCTGTACCTTGTCCCCTTTACAGATTGCAGCTGCAGTTTACTAGAATACTCCCAATAAACCGAAGTGGACCTTTGCGTTCCCTGCAAATTACCTAATGTGTTCGTTCCACTTCACTTCCCTTTGCAACGTCACGCCTAGACATTAAATCGAAGTGACTATGTCAAGCAGTTCACCACTAATGCTGTATTCAAATGTCACAGGATTGATGTCATGACTCATTTGCAATAACTTACATTTTTCGATGTTTACAGCAAGCTACCATTCACAACACTAAATACAAATTCTGTCTACCTCATCTTGTATCCCCGAACAGTCACAACAGCGTCATCAACAAACAGTCGCAGATTGCTGCTCATCCTATCCGTTGAATCTTTTATGTACTGTATATAGGGAACAAGATCGGGCCTATCACACTTCCGTGGGCCACTCCTGATGATATCCTAGTCTCTGATGGCATTTGCCGACGAGAACAAAGTACTGGGCTCTATTACATAAGAAGTCTTAGAATCACACACCTATTTGGGACCGATTCCGTATGCTCGGACTTCTGTCAAGTCTGCAGTGTTTTACTGCGTGTTTACGCTTGCAGCATGACGCTTTACCCTGCAGTTCGCTTCACTGTGTCAGTAAGATTAATTTAATGTATCACCTTGCATGGCGTTAATATTCAGTTTGCATGATTCATTATATTGGCCAGTGCGCCTGGTCTTCCCAATTTCCTGAAGATATATCGGCGAATTTCAGCGTCTCCCTTTAAATCCTCCTCCTCTTCCTCCTCCTCCCCCCCCCCCCTCCTGCTATTCTTCGCCTTCCTCTTTGCCCTCCCATTTCCTCTCCCTTAACATTACTCAGATTACTCTCCTTTCTTTTCGATTCCTCCCTTCGTCTTTCTTACGGCCTGTGACTTCCTCTTTCTTTCGTCCTCCAAATTTCCTCTTCATTTATACCATTATAATCCCCCTAGTAGAAACCGACCTCGGGGAAGATCAGTTTGGATTCCGTAGAAATACTGGATCACGTGAGGCAATACTGACCTTACGACTTATCTTAGAAGAAAGATTAAGGAAAGGCAAACCTACGTTTCTAGCATTTGTAGACTTAGAGAAGGCTTTTGACAATGTTGACTGGAATACTCTCTTTCAAATTCTAAAGGTGGCAGGGGTAAAATACAGGGAGCGAAAGGCTATTTACAATTTTTTGTACAGAAACCAGATGGCAGTTATAAGAGTCGAGGGACATGAAAGGGAAGCAGTGGTTGGGAAGGGAGTGAGACAGGGTTGTAGCCTCTCCCCGAAGTTATTCAATCTGTATACTGAGCAAGCAGTAAAGGAAACAAAAGAAAAATTCGGAGTAGGTATTAAAATCAATGGAGAAGAAATAAAAACTTTGAGGTTTGCCGATGACATTGTAATTCTGTCAGAGACAGCAAAGGACCTGAAAGAGCAGTTGAACGGAATGGACAGTGTCTTGAAAGGAGGATATAAGATGAACATCAACAAAAGCAAAACGAGGATAATGGAATGTAGTCGAATTAAGTCGGGTGACTCTGAGGGAATTAGATTAGGAAATGAGACACTTAAAGTAGTAAAGGAGTTTTGCTATTTGGGGAGCAAAATAACTGATGATGGTCGAAGTAGAGAGGATATAAAATGTAGACTGGCAATGGCAAGGAATGCGTTTCTGAAGAAGAGAAATTTGTTAACATCGAGTATAGATTTAAGTGTCAGGAAGTCATTTCTGAAAGTATTTGTATGGAGTGCAGCCATGTATGGAAGTGAAACATGGACGGTAAATAGTTTGGACAAGAAGAGAATAGAAGCTTTGGAAATGTGGTGCTACAGAAGAATACTGAAGATTAGATGGGTAGATCACATAACTAATGAGGAAGTATTGAATAGGATTGGGGAGAAGAGAAGTTTGTGGC
This sequence comes from Schistocerca cancellata, assembly GCF_023864275.1. Lineage (NCBI taxonomy): Eukaryota > Metazoa > Arthropoda > Insecta > Orthoptera > Acrididae > Schistocerca > Schistocerca cancellata. Next base: position 546,671,077 of record NC_064633.1, read on the forward strand.
ACAACTTGACCAGAAGAAGGGATCGGCTGGTAGGACATGTTCTGAGGCATCAAGGGATCACCAATTTAGTATTGGAGGGCAGCGTGGAGGGTAAAAATCGTAGGGGGAGACCAAGAGATGAATACACTAAGCAGATTCAGAAGGATGTATGTTGCAGTAGGTACTGGGAGATGAAGAAGCTTGCACAGGATAGAGTAGCATGGAGAGCTGCATCAAACCAGTCTCAGGACTGAAGACCACAACAAGAACAACTTTACTCAGATTACTCTCCTTTCTTTTCGATTCCTCCCTTTGTCTTTCTTACGGCCTGTGACTTCGTCTTTCTTTCGCCCTCCAAATTTCCTCTTCATTTATACCATTATAATCCCCCTCCATCCTACTGTCTTCCCAAAACATCCTTTCTCGCTATCCTTCTCCCCCTCCACCAGTTTGCCTTCCTTTCCATTTTCTTTTCACTCTCCCAGTCTTGCTCTTTAACTTCATCCTTCTGCCCTTACTGTTCTTATTCCTTCTTGTCTTATCCCCCCGTCCTGTCCCGCCCCTCCTCTCCTCCCCCCCCCCCTCTCTCTCTCTCTCTCTCTCTCTCTCTCTCTCTCTCTCTCTCTCTCTCTCCTCCCCCCTCTCTTTCTTTCTCTCTCTCTCTTTCTCTTTCTCTCTCCCTCTCTCTCTCTCTCTCTCTCTCTCTCTCTCTCTCTTCCTAGCACTAAGACCAGCGTTCGCTGTACCATTCATTTATCAGTGCAGTGCGCCTGTGAGAGACGGCTGCTCAGGCATCGCTGCAAAAGCAGCAGCAGCAGCGCAGGGCTGTGTTTGTAACTCGCTAATGAGCCGGTCTTGTGGACGCGCTACCACAGAGCTTCACGGCAGTATTAACAGCCGCCTAGGTTCTGTTCTCCGCCAACACGGAGCAGGGCGGCGGGCTCTTCTGTACTGGCAACAGCGCTGCCAGCAAAAACGCACTGCGCCCCTGTTTCTGTCGGTCAGCGTATTTATGCTGCGGTTTCCCCACAACTTCCTAACCTCCCAAAAAGTTTGTAGCAGGGAACTCACTCCGCGCGTTCTTGCAGACGGGTGTGTAATTAGCGCTTGTGATAGTGCTCTAGGCTATTTCAGTTGGCGTAACTACAGACAGTACGCAGACGTTGAATCGCGGAGTGTATGTAGTGAAATGTGCATGCAAGTGTCGAGAACAGAACATCCTGGTTTGCACAGGGTGAATAAATACGGTTCATCCGCGCCACTACTGTTCAGAAAAAAACCACACGCAATCCTACTGAGAAAGCTTCACAATTAAATCAGTCAAAGGAACATATTTTTGTCTCATAGCAAAGGCGTGCCTTGCGCACTGAAAGTACTCTATATTTAAGGTTTATGCCCATGTTTAATCTGAGCCGTAAAGTGCACTGAAATATGAATTATATTTTTGCATTCTCTCTTCACGCTTTATCTCATTCAGCGGTGGTTCATTTGCCAACATTTACATTCTCATTATACTGTCATCCTGTGCACCAATTACCTAGTGTTACATCTACATCTGTATTCCAGAAACCACCTTAAAATGTTTGGTGAGAGTACGAGGGCAGTTCAATAAGTAATGCAACACATTTTTTTTCTGAAACAGGGGTTGTTTTATTCAGCATTGAAATACATCAGGTTATTCCCCAATCTTTTAGCTACACAACACTATTTTTCAACGTAATCTCCATTCAATGCTACGGCCTTACGCCACCTTGAAATGAGGGCCTGTATGCCTGCACGGTACCATTCCACTGGCCGATGTCGGAGCCAACGTCGTACTGCATCAATAACTTCATCATCCGCGTAGTGCCTCCCACGGATTGCGTCCTTCATTGGGCCAAACATATGGAAATCCGACGGTGCGAGATCGGGGCTGTAGGGTGCATGAGGAAGAACAGTCCACAGAAGTTTTGTGAGCTCCTCTCGGGTGCGAAGACTTGTGTGAGGTCTTGCGTTGTCATGAAGAAGGAGAAGTTCGTTCAGATTTTTGTGCCTACGAACACGCTGAAGTCGTTTCTTCAATTTCTGAAGAGTAGCACAATACACTTCAGAGTTGATCGTTTGACCATGGGGAAGGACATCGAACAGAATAACCCCTTCAGCGTCCCAGAAGACTGTAACCATGACTTTACCGGCTGAGGGTATGGCTTTAAACTTTTTCTTGGTAGGGGAGTGGGTGTGGCGCCACTCCATTGATTGCCGTTTTGTTTCAGGTTCGAAGTGATGAACCCATGTTTCATCGCTCGTAACAATCTTTGACAAGAAATTGTCACCCTCAGCCACATGACGAGCAAGCAATTCCGCACAGATGGTTCTCCTTTGCTCTTTATGGTGTTCGGTTAGACAACGAGGGACCCAGCGGGAACAAACCTTTGAATATCCCAACTGGTGAACAATTGTGACAGCACTACCAACGGAG